>NC_136432.1:200033203-202433203 GCF_052849685.1 Lactuca virosa
CCCATCCAAATCTTGCCACGTGTCATCCTTCTGGTAGTCCACGTTTCTAAATCTCTGACGAAATTGGGGGTCAGATGTGCGCGACGGGCATGGCGTGAACATTGACGCGCACCCTTAAATCCTTTTTAAAAAATCATATGTTCTTCATATGAACTTTGTTTCTTACCATCTTTATATATTTGTGTAGCTCTTTCCTAGAACTACAACTTTCCTTTAGGTTGCATCTTCATATTTTAACTTTCAGTTTTAACCCACATGTTTATATTTTATAAAAATCGTATCTCCTTCATACGACTTCCATTTTCGCGCTTCTTCCTTCCCAAGTTCTTATCTCATGCTTTACTACATATTTCCTTTTTATAGTGTTAGCCGAAACTCAATCGTTTTCTTTTTGCTATTTTTGATGTCAATAGCGTTATTATGGTTGGTTTCTATTCGTCATAAAATCATAACTCTTCCAATTAGAGTTAGATTTTCTCGACTGTAACACTTGTTTTCCTAGAAGAGTCGAATCAAGGTTTCAATGAGTCAAAGGCATGGTTTTTGGGTAAAACCAAGGCTCACAACGTGAGCCATAGAATGGTCACGTCGTGAGGTGCGATTAATGAAGGAAATGTATTTATCTTGTGCTTACGACGTGAGAAATAAGAGATCATGACGTGAGGATCGCTGCAACCCAAGCCCACAAACTTTTAGGGTTTCCCACGTATTTAAGTCCCCTTAACTCGGTTTTAGGGTTCATTTCTCAGCCTCCACCTCCCTCCAACTCAGAAAACCCTAACCCTCATCCCTCTTGGTGGTTTTGGATCCATCGTGATGTTTTAGTGGCTGGAAGAAGAAGAAGAATAAGTTCTAGAGTGTTGGTCCAGCAAGGAGGCTTCATCATCATCATCATCATCTTGTGCACATGTTGGACCATTGTAAGTCTCTAAGATTCAACCTTTATGAGTTTAAGTAACTAGATCTAGGTTATTGTCCCTTTTCCTTCAGGATTGTTAAAGTTTGCATGGAGAAGATCTATAAAGTTGGCAACTTAATGGCCTTTAAGGGTCCCTTGAGCATCATATCTTATGGATCTAAAGTTTAGTTGTGATTTATGAATCATGCATGAGTTTGGGGACATTTCTTGTCATTTTGACCTAAGGTGGGTTTAGGACATGCATGGGGCATGCATGTCCATCAAGTAATCATTTTTATTGACCTTTGGAGTCCTCTTTAGCTTCTGAAAGAATTAGGGTCGAAGACTTAATGGATTAAGGACTTAAAAATTGGATTTTTAGCCTCAGACTGTTCTCATGACGTGAGACATAAGGTCTCACGACGCGAGGAGCATTTGGTCCCGTTTCTGATGAGCTTGTTGGGGCTTACGATGTGAGGATAGGTTGCTCACATCGTGAGGCCAGCTCAAGTGTTATTTCTTGACTGAGTTGGTTAGGCTAAGTCGTGATGAATTGGGATCTGATCGAGTGAACTCTCACGACGTGGCCAAGGACTGGTCACGACGTGAGATGTGATTTTGGGCTTTTGGGCTTGGTTGGGCCCTAGTTTTCTGTCTGTGGGCCTTTTGGTTCTTGGGCCCATTTGGATCTTTGGGTATCTTTTAGGAATTTAGGCCTTCTTGGATTAGGCCCACGATGGGTTTTGGGCCCAATTAGGAAGTTGGTCCATATTGGGCTTTTGATGCTATTGGTTTGGGCCTCGGATTTTGGGCCAAGTGAGGAAAGGGTAAAATGGACTTTTACCCCAAGTGTTGGACAATTGGACTTGGATTCCAGCTATGAGTTGTGGACCAATTATTAATTTGGTGTTATTGATGATGTTAGCGCGGGGATTTTCTGGATCGGCAGTCCGAGCTTTTATCTGAGATATTCAGAAGTTTCAGGTGAGTCTCCTCACTATACTAAGGGTCGAAGGCACCATTGTCGGCCCATTGGCTTATGTTATATAGGAAGACCAGGGGGTGGCCCTTGACATTTGTATGAAAGACCCGGATGTGGCTCCTGGCAAATTATATGCAAGACCAGGGATCGTACCCTGGCAGGTAAGTAGATAATTGTATAATTAGATAGTATGCTAGTTGTGTTTGTGATACTTGCATGGAAGACCAGTAGCTGGCTCTTGGAACTTGTCTGTAAGACCCAGGGTTTGTCCCCCGGCCTGACAAGGAAAGACTATGATACGGCTCGTGACATAATGGCAAGACTATGGTTGGCATATAACATTCTCTGTTGTGTGTATGATATGTGGTATTTTGGGGAACTGACTAAGCTTTGTGTTTACGGTTTATTGTTTATGGTTTCAGGTACTTCCGGTACAAAAGGGAAGGGTCGGGCGTGACTGCACTGCATCCACCCATGTTTTCTGCAACTTTATGATTTTGGGATTGTACTCTGATAATTGTTTTTACATTAATACACTTTTGAATGATTGGTAATAACTAAATGGTGTTTTATGGTTGAATTAAAAATGAAAATTTTACCTTGAAATTTTGGTATGTTACATCGATTTTTATATTTTTGGGATCATTAGGCCGCGTATTTTCCAAATAAACTAACCATTTTAACTTTTTGATTACTTTATTTTCGACTCAACTTTCCATATTATCCTTTAATGTGGGAAGTTTTTGTTATTATGGGTCGATCATAACTCCTAGTAACAATCAATGATGGAAAATTCTCAATTGTTACATTCTCCCTCTATTTTAGGAATTTCGTCATCGAAATTCGAGTCTTATCTAAACTTTAAACGGGGAGGCCAATTTCTTATAAATGAAGCCTAATTAACTAAATTTCCTTTTTTAGTTTTGTACTTCTAATTCTTTAACTTCATTCTTAGCATCTAACATTTACCTTTTTAAAATCCCGCCTGATCGTATTTTAGACTTATAGGAAACCTACAATTTCTATCTAAATCTGGTTAAGGATTTCTAGAGGGATTTCTATGTTTATTTAATCATTTTAAATCTACTATTAAAATGGACTCATTATTATAACATTTAAACTTCGAGGATACCTGTCATCCTCGGAAAAATCTTACAATTATTTTTGTGGGGTTTCCTTTCCCCTCACATACCTATTCTTATTATTTTCCAGTATTCCTTGACTAGATTAGTTGGCTCTTGCAGGCATCTGCAATACGTCTTGCTTTTCCGCACTCTTTGCACTTGAAATCTTCACAGCTACCGAGATAGTGCAGTCCACACTTACTGCACAAGGGAAATCTTCCCAAGTATCCCTTTTAGGGAACAACCGTTGGAGGCTTCCTATCCTCCTTTCTTTTGTACAAGGGTCGACTTGGTCCTTCCTTGTTGATTTTCCCCATTTTCTTCCAAATTCCCTACCCTTAATCATGCCATCTAGGACATTGATTTTCCTAAATTGGAACGCTAGCTGCATAGTTTCCTCGAAGGTGTGGGGCTTGTATGTGACAACCCGTAATTTCAATTCATGTAAAAGTCAATCTTGGTCAACGAAAGTCAAACATATCAAATAAAGGTCAAACTTATTTCTTTAATTATATTAATATGGTTAGATTGATGAGTTAGGTGTATAGACCTTATATTCAAAGGTTTTGTGTTTTTAAGGAGGGAAACATTTGGAACCGAGAACCTTCGCATGAGCCGCAAACCCTCGCATGGGCGGTAAACCCCTCGGACCGCAAACGGTTTGCAGTCGTAAACCCCTTCGGACCGCAAACTCTACCATATATATATATATATATATATATATATATATATATATATATATATATATATATATATATATATATATATATATATATATATATATATATATATATATATATATGTTTGACTGAAATAATCCTCACTTCTACACTTCTATCCGAAAACTCAAGCTTTTTCTCTCAAGATCTTCAACCGAAAACCCCTAGTTTTCTCTCAACTATCATCCGAGGATCATTTGATTCACCTTCGGATCTTGATAAGAACATCTAGTGTTCTTATTTTCATCGATCAATCACCCTTCATTTCTGGGTTTACAGCCGTAAACCCTTGAATCTCCTTGGTTTCACCAATAACACACTTGAGTTTACAGCCGAAAACACTTGAATCTTCAAGTGGCCGTGAACCGTTTACGGCCGTAAAAACTGAAGCCCAGCTGTGAACTCCAAGCAGCCACTCGATTTCGCTTCTAACACTTCTTTTGTAAGTAATTCTTACATCCTAGGTTGTTTCCTTAACACCTTTGAGGTTATATTCATTAATTTCATGCCAATATACCGCGTGAATTGCTATTTAGGACTTGGTTTTGTCCTGGGATCTAACTTGTGGAAACAATCATCCTATATCGAACATCTACACGAATCACTCACTTAAGATGAGTTCATACCCCTGCAATTTACCTTTTTCAATGTTTTAGGGGGGGGGGGGAATACAAGTAGAACACAATAGAATTGTGTTAACATTTACATGTGAAAACAAACAAACAAAGGATTTCTTATGCTTTTTATAAGTTGTTAAAATCATTTCAAAAACTCTTTTAAACTATTTTAGATTGTGGTTTGTTATCAAAATTGTATTCACTTATACATTTATGTATAAGTATGCTTTAACGGACTTAGGACTATTGCTAAATACCTTTACTCTTGTTCCTTGTTTGGTTGTGGGCTTAGGGTAGGATCACTAGTCCGACTGTCAGCTAAATCATAGTTATACTTGCTAAATATATACATGAATATTAAACCCCATTTTCAAAGTACATACTTAACTCAGTTGCAAACATTGATCAATTGAGTCTTTTCTCCAAATCAGTTACAGTTTAAACAAACATACTAGTAAACTATAATAGGTATAGTTTAGAGGATCAATACATACTATTTTCTAGAACGGAGAAACAATACATGGATCAATACATACATACTATTACTATTCAATACAAAGTATACTATTCATTTACAAGAACAGAAAGGAACTTACATACTATACGTGAACAAGATAACTAAAATGTGAGATACTATTTCGTGGCATAGAAATATACTTGTTATGTCACGTTTTGTAACCAGAGTCTCCTGGAGGGAGAGCGTGAGTTTGTGTATAGATCTATACAGGATTGACCATCCCACACCTTGCTGCTAGCTACATTGGGACCTGCAGGTCTACGGATGTCAAATGTCATATCATTTTCGACGCCTGAAGAACGTCGTGTTTTATACTAGTCAATCAAGCATGGTTATAACCTTAATCACATTTAACCTTAATTAACCAGTTTGGTTACAAGGTAGTTAATGCATCAGTAGTGTATTTCATACAATTCTACTGTAAACCTTCATTTTCCATTACATTCATACAATGATATTCTCACATGAGAAATGCATACTATTTTTCTAGTAAAGATGGTTTATAAATATGGAAAACATACATTTTATACTATTTCGAGTACAAACATACATTTTACACTATTACTAGAGAACAAACATACAAAACAGTCGGGTCTTGGGTAGAAGACTACTTTTCATTTTTAGAAGAAAATATAGGATTTTATGGGAAGTATACAAACATTTCACTAAACAAATACAAACATTTTTATGATACAACTACAAACATTTGACACTAAATACGTATGAACTCACCAACTTAAATGTTGATACTCTATTTCAAAATAACTTGTATTCTCATGGAACCAGTAGGCAGGTACACTGGCACAGGTTTTGGAGAAGACGGAGCATGTTCAGACTCGTCTTTTATATTTTGACGTTACATTTTTGGTGTCTTAAAACTATACAAAGAACACGCATGTATTAACTATTCTATTAATGCAATGGATGTTGTTGATTGTTTTACTATTGTGCATTGTTATGATAGTGTACATGACGTACTCTGCCCCTGAATGTTTCCGCCATCTCGGTTTGGGGGTGTGACAGATTGGTATCAGAGCATTGTTAATAGTGAACTAAGTAAATCAACCCATGAAGTATATACAACTATAAACACAACGGGACTAAAACAGTTTGACCAAGAGATTGTACTTTTTAAATAATAAAATATTTTACTAAAGTATACATACATGCATTCATACTAAGATCAATGTCATACTAGAACAGAACAAAAGTATTGCGATTGTTGAACAACACAAGTAGGCTTGGGGACATATAATCAGGTATGGGAGTGATATAGCTTGATCAACTATATCTATCCGAGAAGTGATTAGCATGTGCCTAGGAATGGTTGTGGTGTTGCAACAAGTCTAAAAACTTACCAACTCTACTACAATGAAACACTAGAACATAACATAAACTTAAAATACTATAGGAGTATTTTGTTGTACTATAACTACTTATGTGAAAACTAAAAAGACCCTTACTAATAGGTCAATAGTTGCTGAGTGGATGCGCTAAGGTTATATGTGACTGAGATGTTATAGACTTAGAATCTGTGATCTTCGCTTTACTTCCTGTTCCTTGTTTGGTTGTGGTCTTAGAGTTTGATCACTTATTCGAAGGTCTACTCTATCTTGGTTATATATAGCTGGTATGCACTACGCAAGTATTGAAGTAACTGGTAAGGATCATCCTATAAATATCTTTAGTAATACATATATTATGTGTCTCTTACACCCCTTTTATCGCTTAGATAACATGTCCGGATTCCATCTACCTAGTGACCCGTACTTTCCCGATCAAGGGAACGGCGGATGGCTTGAAGCCAAACAAGAAGAAGAGAACCCGGTGGTCCCAGTAGAAGAAGACCCCGGGGAGAGTTCTGAGGAAGAGAACGAGGAGGAATTTCAAGAAGACTCTGACTCAGAACCCGAGGTCTATAATCCACCTCAAGTTGCCCAAAATCCTAATCCCCGACGGGATTTTCAAGGCCCGACACCTCTGTGGGCAGTGAACTTGGGAAGGTGGAGCCACGAACAGGGACAACCACCTCCTTGTAATGGAGACCTAAGCTTCTACAACCTGAACGAGGGAGGCTCAGCTGACAGAATAGTCCCTATCTTGGTTCGTCGTGTTGCTCACAATGTTGACCAGGGAAGAGCAACCATCGACCAAGTCATGGAAATTAGGGCTAACTCAGGAGTCAACACAGTTCGCCTTCGCCATCTGACCGATGACCAGGAGTTGACAAGGACTCACACTGATGAACTACAGATGGAACTGAATTCCAGTCGATCCGAAGTTAGAGAGCTTCGACAGAGCCAAGTAGAAGAAGAGAACCCAGTGGTCCCAGTAGAAGAAGACCCCGGGGAGAGTTCTGAGGAAGAGAACGAGGAGGAATTTCAAGAAGACTCTGACTCAGAACCCGAGGTCTATAATCCACCTCAAGTTGCCCAAAATCCTAATCCTCGACGGGATTTTCAAGGCCCGACACCTCTGTGGGCAGTGAACTGGGGAAGGTGGAGCCACAAACAGGGACAACCACCTCCTTATAATGGAGACCTAAGCTTCTACAACCTGAACGAGGGAGGCTCAGCTGACAGAATACTCCCTATCTTGGTTCGTCGTGTTGCTCACAATGCTGAGCAGGGAAGAGCAACCATCGACCAAGTCATGGAAATTAGGGCTAACTCAGGAGTCAACACAGTTCGCCTTCGCCATCTGACTGATGACCAGGAGTTGACAATGACTCACACTGATGCACTACAGATGGAACTGAATTCTAGTCGATCCGAAGTTAGAGAGCTTCGACAGAGCCAAGTTGCATTGGAAAGGTGTGTGTGGGAAACAGAACATCAGTTGGCTGGATCCAGGGCAAAATCTAGTACTAACCAGAACAACACTTCTCGCGAGTAGAGCATACTCTGGTCACTCTTTTGGATATAGATTAGGTCTACTTTTAGACTCTAGTATTATTTTCCTATTTATATCTAGGCTTTGAACTTTCAGTTCGTTAGGTCGTTGTGCTGTCAAAGTTTTCTCTGTATTGGTATGTTGTAGGCCTATTACAAGGTCAAATTTTCCTAAGCTCTATACATCTATAATACCAATGATATTGACAGACATCCAATCCTCTTGGAAAATCTTTATCCAAATTCTTTCATCTTTCTAGTAGTAGTTCTCCATTGAAAACACTCAATCAATTACAGGTTGAACTATGATGAATTAGTTCAAGGAACACTATCATTATACTCACTATTGAATACTTACAATTATCTTCATCTTTGTAAACTTATAGTTGAAAGATGCCTCCTCGTAAATCAAACATGCGCAATCCGCCAATAACTCCAACTCAACCACCACCTCCACCTCAATTCGATCTTGTAGTTTTTCAAGTTGCAGTGACCGCGGCTGTAACGACAACCTTAACTCAGATCAACGCTAGCGGTACTAGCGGGGGTGGAATGGGTATTAAATCTACCCAAGGTGATAGTCATGGACACCCTAGGGAGTGTTCATACAAGGACTTTATGTAACACCCGTAAAATTCAAAACCAATTTAAAACTTTTTAAACAATTCAAAACCCATTAGTCATTACAAAATGATTTCAAAATAGTTTAATATCAGAGTATCCCAGAAACATAGTCATAAAAATTGAGGAGCTGTACGATCACGCCTTTGCCTTGCCACGATCCCCTGATGCACCTGAAACAATAAACTGAAACTGTAAGCCCGAAAGCTTAGTGAGTTACCCCCAAAATACCGATACACATACAATCCACATAACCATATCAGCAATAACATATCATAACAAACTGAACAACATGTAATGGGTCCCCAGCTTTACAGACTGGATTACCCCTGAGCTCACAGTACGAGTCTCCCTTTAGCCCGTAACTGGAATGCTCCCGAGCCCACAGTACGAGTCTCCCTTTAGCCCGTAACTGGAATGCTCCCGAGCCCACAGTACGAGTCTCCCTTTAGCCCGTAACTGGAATGCTCCTAAGGTTTGTTGGCTACCGCACGGAGCAGTACAACGTCAACCCATCCCACATAACATATAACATACCACATAACCACCGAGCATGCAATAATCATATAACATCACAGGTAGTCCTATAGGTCTACCTAACTGGCATAACCACTAGCATGCACCACTAACTCATACTCAACATCTAATACTGCTATGATAGCATATCCAATGGGCCGGCCTTGGTGCCTTAGACCCCTTAGTATAGTGAGGATAACTCACCTGACACTACTGTAGTCCCGCAGATAAAACTCCAGCTGCTGGTTGACAGATTCCCGAACTGTCAACATCAAACAATACCCAATTAATAATTGGGTTCCAAGCCCAAGGTCCAACTCACACTACAAAAGCCCAAAAGTAAAATAATGGGTCAAATCCCAACGTATGGCCCAATTTTCCAAATTGGGCCCAAGTCCTCACATGGGCCTTATCCTAAAGCCCATCTAATTACTTTGGTCCATTAACTTGTTCTTGGATGGCCCATCAATAGTCCAATCGCCAAAGCCCAATAGGAAGGCCCAATTCAAGGCTCGAGTGGGATTAGGGCTTTCACATGAAATGATGGTTAGGGTTAAGTGTTTCTCACTTAACCCATTAAGGACTTAATCCATTAAGTCCATTATTGCCTTAAGTTATTTTGCCAATGATTATTAATTATTATTTTAGGTTTAATAATTAATTCTCGTGTGTGTCCCAAACGATTCCCACTATTAGGGTTTTATGCCCTTAGGGTTTTCCAAACCCTAATTAGGGTTTTCCAACCCAATACTAGCCCATTAGTTCATTGGTTGGGCTTTTAGGTCACATTGGGCCTTATTGACCCATTAGGGTTCCATTGGGCCCACTAGGGCTTCTTTGGGCCCATTAGGGTTTCCTTGATTCCACATTGTCCAAACATCCCCCAAACGAGGTCCAAACGCAATCAAAGCACACCGCCACCCGACACGGCGGCCGGTGGCGGCAGGAGGCGGCAACCACCACCTCACGGTGGTGGTGACGAATTTTCTTCACTATCTTGATTGGTTACAATTTACAACACGGTCCAAATAACACACATGCTAATAAACACACACACACACACACCTAAAATACACAAAAACACACACACACAGCCACCTTCCATGGTGGCTGGTGGCGACGGAACATGGCAGCTAGCGGTGGCCACCATGGCTGGCGGCCATGGTGGGTCTTTTCTTTAATATCCGGCAGCAGCAACTCGCAAATCATGCGATGCAACAGTAAACACAAAAAAGGACCCCGGAACCGCTACACTACCACCCACCAAACAGCTCTTATCGGTCTTTTAGGGCAATCGGAGCAGAAACGGCAGCGAGCATGGCGGTAGCAGCGGCGGAACGCTTACGGCGGCTGAAACAGCGTCACTCGAACACGATAGCCCCTTCGGGGTGGCGACCAATGACCGAAGCCATATAAACGATCCATACGGTGGCGGCGCGAACTGTAGCAGATGAAGGAATTCCCGCCGCCGGTCGTTGTCATTATTGGCGACTTCAGCGGAGGTTGAAACAACGGAGAAGCTCGACGGAGGCTGCGACTTCGACAACAAGAGGGGTAGCGGTGGTCTTAGCCGGCCGGAGAACCAAAGTGAGTGGGTGGTGCGGCGGCTGGAAGAGGGAGGCACAAGGGTGGCGGCTGAGAGGGTGTTTAGGGTTAGGGTTAGGGTTACGGGTGAACAACTATATACCCGACCCCCCCCCCCTCAAAATTTTCGCCATAATACCAAGATCAGCCCCTCTTTTCTCTTTTTCTTTCAAATTAAGCCCCAAATTTTCAATCTAAACCCTCCCTTCTGAAAATCATTACATATCAAGTCCAAAAATGTTACCAATCAGCCCCTCCCCTACAAAACCTTTTCATCTTGGGTCCAGAATTTACATTTTAACCCCCATTTCCAGATTTTAATACATTCTAGTCCCGATAACAACCACTCATATCAACTTACTATCACTTAAAAGCTAAATTAAAATAATATAAAATACATCTCGGGGTTTTTCGGCCATTATTATTTATATTATTCGTTTATTTATTTTATTAAATAAACAGGGTGTTACAACTCTCCCCCACTTAAATTAGATTTCGTCCTCGAAATCATTCCTTATCCTTCCTTACACACCCAACCACTCTAGTAGCATGGTCACCATCTTTGGCATACCCTAGCCTTCCCAGGGTAGCCGTGACCAACCCTCGCAGGGTTCTAAAACCTGGAAATAAACGAATCCCTTGCAATATGATCACATGTACTCAATCCGAAATCTGAAGTCTTGAGATGGAATTCATTGCACTTAACTCCCAATTGGCTACTCAACTGCTAATAATCTGGGATCCCCACCCGATAATAGAATCACAAATCCCACACTGCTACCTGTAATTCTCTTCTTGATAAGAGATTAGGTGCTCCTTCAAGAGAAATTCATCTTGATAACCAATTCCTAGTGATATAATGAACAAAGGGGTGTAAACTGGGAGATGAACCTTTTTGGATCAACATGACAATGTTTCCTTTAGTTCCCGAACCACATATCTATAATAACCGGCTCGTAAGCACAAACACTCATACCTGGTTCAATCAGCCTCGGGCTGGAATACCAGGCATGCCTACGACGGGTCCAGTCATCCTCGGGATGGAATACCCTCGTATCCTGCGCATGTTTGGCCCAATCAACCCTTGGGTTGGAATACCAACATGCCATGTCCAATCAATCATAGGGTCCGATCATGCTCAGGATGGAATACCCTAGATCTGAATACCACTATATACGAAACTCGGGTTTAACTCACAACTTGAAGTTCAGGGACCTACCCTTGTATTTCGTACTAAATCTTCTGATTCCTCGCAGCCGATTATGGCTCGCTCGAACCTCAACAATGTGTTCATTCCGAAAGCGCTCCAACAGATGAATGAACTACTAAGATCACTAGGCCCACAACCTATAACTGGAATACCCCCACGAGGTCCTCAGCATAGGTCTGGATTGCCTCTGAGCCCACAACATGAGTCTGGTATGCCCCACCTAGCCCTCAGCTCATGACTGGAATGCTCCTGATAAACGATCAACCTTATCCAAAAGAAAAGGCCTAACCAACATCCTTTACAACACCAACCTGCACCACAATGCTGAAATCCTACTATGCACGATCCACCTATAGAAAAAGTTGCTTACCCAAGCAAAACCCTGCAACCTTGGTTGCACACGACCCTAGAATAGCATGATAACCGAACTCTGAATCCAATTGCGAACTACATCCCAAACCTGATCAAGCACGAAAGCCGAACCAAACCTATTGTCACCTTGTATACCCATATATACATGCAAGAACCACTACCATGCACATATTTGGGAATCCCTAACTCCATACTTACTCGCCACGAAGCCCATACTGGATCGAGACTGATCCGATACTACTAATTCCAAAGCTAGTCCAAGAAGACTTCCACAATTATTCCCAAGGGTACCGGAAATCCGACTCCGATAAGAATCAAAAGTCTATTCCACTACTGAGGGGAAACATACCCCAAAGACTTAGGAAATGTAAGCACACTGCACAAATAAATTGTTGACGCGTTCCTAACTCCTCAACTGTCGCCTCTTGAATTTCCTTCGGAGAATTTCCCGCTTTCTGGGAGGTTCACTGATTAGCGCCTGTCCGACCCTTCTTGAAACCGCAATCTGAACAGCAACAGACAAAACTTTCAATGGCTGACGCTCAATCTGAAAAATTCCCAATTCTGCTGCCAAGCAATGAGATGTCACGATTCACACGCTGGGGAGTTATACTGAACTCCCAACTCACACAAACCTCAAACCAATCAGCCACTTGGGTTGTCTTCCTTTCTGACAACAATGAGAAACTTATCCCACCTTCAAAACCGATCCGACTTCTGCATTCCGGGACGATTCTCCCCCACTTAGATTCGACTAAGTCCTCACAATACATGAAAGTTGGAGAATTTCCAATCCTTCTTACTTTCCAACGATCGATCTGATGACAACCAACTATTTCCAACTGGTGCTCCATTACCAGCCAATCCCAAATGATCACATGCTTTTGATAACTAGATGAACACTTCCTGAATTCCCGGGAAACCAACAGTCCCTAACGCTCAAATGATCCCACACCCAAATCTTGAAGTCCAAAAGAATAGATGCTCCAACTAATGTCTCAACAACGAGCTACTTCCCTTGACGCTTTCCTCCGCCAATCAATAACGCTTACTAAAACCACTGAATCCTGACAATACTGAATAACCATCCTGTGGGACCCTGTCCGCAGACCTCCCATATAATACCCTTCTTCCCAAGTGCTCCACAAATCTCCTGCTCTCGGCTTTAGAAATCATATCATTCAGGGTCTCGCACCCTGACTCACTCACCAGCTCAATCCTCCACAACTGAATTGCAGTAGCTGAAACAACCTTTGCCCTAATCTGGGCTACAACTGCTCCACAGACATAGTCTACAATTCCAAGAGTGCAATAGATCGCACAATCAATCCATACCGTCCGATACAAGAGATCCAAGGCGAACTGGACCTCCAAATATTTATGCTACATCGACACACCCACGCTTACCAGCGCTGAACTACTATCGCCAATCCCGGCGACCAACTGACCCCGAGCTGGAATACAACCTGATCCTGGGTCACAAACCTGCTCAATCCTTCGAGCTCGTAAACTGAAAGAGTACAATCCTTGCCCTGGAAAACGACGTTCCAATCCATCAATTTACTATTCTACTTCCAGTTGCAAAACCCCAACTGATCATAATCACCACTCCTTTCCGGAGTCCCCGCGATTCACATTCCCGCCTCGAGCAGCACCCCCGAGCCTCAAATCTAGAAACTAATGTGCTAGACTCTCCCGCTTAACCTGCGGAATGTAATAAGTACAAAACACCTCCCTGATCCCAAGTAACTGCAGCCCTCTGCTCATCAGAATATGTCCCAGTAACAAATCCCGGTACTGGAAAGCTCGACCAACTCCTACCCCTGCCGTCGTTACAGTTGATATAGCTGCCGCGGCAACCGTCTCGGCAATAGCTGCATGGTGCTCGTCGAAATACTCAACCATGGCGGTCTTAATAGACCGAAACATCTCCGGCAACTGTCCCCAAACAAACTCGATCACCTCCTCCCGGATGATCTCATTGACACGGTCCCTTGACAATGCTGGCCTATCCTGGCTGCCAGCTCCCGATCCTAACCTGGATCCGGCCTCAAGCCGTCTCGTAATCACCATTATGGTAAGACAACAGAAAGATCTATGATAATCCATATAATGGCAGGGGACCAACTCCTAACGCAACCCAAGGGATTGTGACTTACTTGACACGCGTATGGGTCCTGTTCTTTCATTAGTATGGGCCCCTACTACCTTCCACACCTACCCATATTTGTCTCAAGTATCACCACAACACCCTAACTGAATACACAACATGGCGAGCGCTCAATCCTCACTCCTAGAGGAATGCTAAATATCTCATAACTGGCCTCCCGGCCTCACACAACCCATCCACCCATGAAACTTCCACCAACCCTGCAGCACTAGTGTATGTTAGCCATACATAACGCTGGACCCTATAGACTTTCGAATATCCAATCCTACCCTAAGCTCCCAATCAAACAAGAACAAAACATAAGGCCAAATCAAACATTCTCAGGCCATAAGATCTTGGTTATGTATAACCGTCATGCATACACTAAGCAACTACAGTAATGATGTCAATCTCATATAAAGGAAACCCTAGGCTAGCAGGTATAATGTAATCAGACAATTCTATCATGCAATTCATGAAGATCCCTAGCCTAGTACTAACATGTTGTTCTAACATATCTCATAATCAAATAACTTGTATGGTATTTTGGGGTCTACTTACTGGCTTCGGCTGATCGTACACCCTGCATCCTCCTTTACTTATTTTGAAAACCTTTTTGAAAAATCATTTTGAAAATCCTTTCCTTGATTTGAGACTGGAGTTACACGAGTGTTCCTCCAATTCACTCAAACCAAGGCTCTGATACCAACTTGTAACACCCGTAAAATTCAAGCCAATTTAAAACTTTTTAAACAATTCAAAACCCATTAGTCATTACAAAATGTTTTCAAAATAGTTTAATATCAGAGTATCCCATAAACATATTCATAAAAAGTGAGGAGCTGTACGATCATGCCTTTGCCTTGCCACGATCCCCTGATGCACCTGAAACAATAAACTGAAACTGTAAGCCCGAAAGTTTAGTGAGTTACCCCCAAAATACCGATACACATACAATCCACATAACCATATCAGCAATAACATATCATAACAAACTGAACAACATGTAATGGGTCCCCAGCTTTACAGACTGGATTACCCCTGAGCTCACAGTACGAGTCTCCCTTTAGCCCGTAACTGGAATGCTCCCGAGCCCACAGTACGAGTCTCCCTTTAGCCCGTAACTGGAATGCTCCTAAGGTCTGTTGGCTACCGCACGGAGCAGTACAACCTCAACCCATCCCACATAACATATAACATACCACATAACCACTAAGCATGCAATAATCATATAACATCACAGGTAGTCCTACAGGTCTACCTAACTGGCATAACCACTAACATGCAACACTAACTCATACTCAACATCTAATACTGCTATGATAACATATCCAATGGGCCGGCCTTGGTGCCTTGGACCCCTTAGTATAGTGAGGATAAATCACCTGACACTGCTGTAGTCCCGCAAATAAAACTCCAGCTGCTGGTTGACAGATTCCCGAACTGTCAACATCAAACAATACCCAATTAATAATTGGGTTCCAAGCCTAAGGTCCAACTCACACTATAAAAGCCCAAAAGTAAAAAAATGGTTCAAATCCCAACGTATGGCCCAATTTTCCAAATTGGGCCCAAGTCCTCACATGGGCCTTATCCTAAAGCCCATCTAATTACTTTGGTCCATTAACTTGTTCTTGGATGGCCCATCAATAGTCCAATCGCCAAAGCCCAATAGGAAGGCCCAATTCAAGGCTCGAGTGGGATTAGGGCTTTCACATGAAATGATGGTTAGGGTTAAGTGTTTCTCACTTAACCCATTAAGGACTTAATCCCTTAAGGACTTAATCCATTAAGTCCATTATTGCCTTAAGTTATTTTGCCAATGATTATTAATTATTATTTTAGGTTTAATAATTAATTCTCGTGTGTGTCCCAAACGATTCCCACTATTAGGGTTTTATGCCCTTAGGGTTTTCCAAACCCTAATTAGGGTTTTCCAACCCAATACTAGCCCATTAGTTCATTGGTTGGGCTTTTAGACCACATTGGGCCTTATTGACCCATTAGGGTTCCATTGGGCCCACTAGGGCTTCTTTGGGCCCATTAGGGTTTCCTTGATTCCACATTGTCCAAACATCCCCCAAACGAGGTCCAAACGCAATCAAAGCACACCGCCACCCGACACGGCGGCCGGTGGCGGCAGGAGGCGGCAACCACCACCTCACGGTGGTGGTGACGAATTTTCTTCACTATCTTGATTGGTTACAATTTACAACACGATCCAAATAACACACACGCTAATAAACACACACACACCTAAAATACACAAAAACACACACACACAGCCACCTTCCATGGTGGCTGGTGGCGACGGAACATGACAGCTAGCGGTGGCCACCATGGCTGGCGGCCATGGTGGGTCTTTTCTTCAATATCCGGCAGCAGCAACTCGCAAAGCATGCGACGCAACAGTAAACACACACAAGGACCCCAGAACCGCTACACCACCACCCACCAAACAACTCTTATCGGTCTTTTAGGGCAATCGGAGCAGAAACGGCAGCGAGCATGGCGGTAGCAGCGGCGGAACGCTTACGGTGGCTGAAACAGCGTCACTCGAACACGATATCCCCTTCGGGGTGGCGACCAATGACCGGAGCCATAGAAACGATACATACGGTGGCGGCGCGAGCTGTAGCAGATGAAGGAGTTCCCGCCGGCGGTCGTTGTCATTATCGGCGAAGAAGTAGCAGCAGTGCACCGTCTCGCCGGCATCAACCGCTTGCGGTGGAAGCCTTGGTGGTTGGAGACTTCAGCGGAGGTTGAAACAATGGAGAAGCTCGACGGAGGCTGCGACTTCGACAACAGGAGGGGTAGCGGTGGTCTTAGCCGGCCGGAGAACCAAAGTGAGTGGGTGGTGCGGCGGCTGGAAGAGGGAGGCACAAGGGTGGCGGCTGAGAGGGTGTTTAGGGTTAGGGTTACGGGGTGAGCAACTATATACCCGACCCCCCCCCCCCCCCCTCAAACTTTTCGCCATAATACCACGATCAGCCCCTCCTTTCTCTTTTTCTTTCAAATTAAGCCCCAAATTTTCAATCTAAACCCTCCCTTCTGAAAACCATTACATATCAAGTCCAAAAATGTTACCAATCAGCCCCTCCCCTACAAAACCTTTTCATCTTAGGTCCATAATTTACATTTTAACCCCCATTTCCAGATTTTAATACATTCTAGTCCCGATAACAACCACTCATATCAACTTACTATCACCTAATAGCTAAATTAAAATAATATAAAATACATCTCGGGGTTTTAAGGCCATTATTATTTATATTATTCGTTTATTTATTTTATTAAATAAACAGGGTGTTACACTTTACCAACTGCAAACCCAAAGTATTTAATGGGACTGGGGGACTCATTGCTCTATCGCAATGGTTTGAGAAAACGGAGTCTATCTTTGAGATCTGCTCCTGCCCAGAAGGTGATGGGTTGGAGCCAAAAGAACATCCTATGTGCTCATGCAAACCCTAATGCTTGGATCTAGGTTTCTCTATTGTACATGCAATTCATCCAAGACTTTCTAGCCCTAGATCTAGTGTATATAATCGAAATTAACATAAAAAAACAGATCTAGATGTTTACCTTATTGTTGATTGAAGACCTTGAAGCCTTGAGAACTTTAGCACCTCAATTGTTGTGCCTCTAATGAATCACAAATTGGAGGAAGCAAGAGAGAGATGAGAGAGGAGAATTTCGGCTCTAGGACTTCTAGGGTTCTAGTGGCCGAAATTCCCATGCCAAGGGGTCCTTTATATAGGTGTAGGAATTAGGGTTTTAGTGATTATCCTTATCTGATTACTTAGTTAAGGCTGTAACGGCAGCCTTAACTCAGATCAACGCTAGCGGTACTAGCGGGGCTGGAATGGGTATTAAATCTACCCAAGGTGATAGTCATGGACACCTTAGGGAGTGTTCATACAAGGACTTTACCAACTGCAAACCCAAAGTCTTTAATGGGACTGGGGGAATCATTGCTCTGTTGCAATGGTTTGAGAAAACGGAGTCTATCTTTGAGATCTGCTCCTGCCAAGAAGGTGATGGGTTTGAGCCAAAAGAACATCCTTTATGCTCATGCAAACCCTAATGCTTGGATCTAGGTTTCTCTATTGTACATGCAATTCATCCAAGACTTTCTAGCCCTGGATCTAGTGTATATAATCGAAATTAACATAAAAAAACAGATCTAGATGTTTACCTTGTCGTTGATTGAAGATCTTGAAGCCTTGAGAACTTTAGCACCTCAAGTGTTGTGCCTCTAATGAATCACAAACACCAATAGCAATTGGAGGAAGCAAGAGAGAGAGGAGAGAGGATAATTTCGGCTCTAGGACTTCTAGGGTTCAAGTGGCCAAAATTCCCATGCCAAGGGGTCCTTTATATAGGTGTAGGAATTAGGGTTTCAGTGATTATCCTTATCTGGTTACTTAGTTAAGGCTGTAACGACAGCCTTAACTCAGATCAATGCTAGCGGTACTAGCGGGGGTGGAATGGGTATTAAATCTACCCAAGGTGATAGTCATGGACATCCTAGGGAGTGTTCATACAAGGACTTTACCAACTGCAAACCCAAAGTCTTTAATGGGACTAGGGGAATCATTGCTCTGTCGCAATGGTTTGAGAAAATGGAGTCTATCTTTGAGATCTGCTCCTGCCCAGAAGGTGATGGGTTTGAGCCAAAAGAACATCCTATGTGCTCATGCAAACCCTAATTCTTGGATCTAGGTTTTTCTATTGTACATGCAATTCATCCAAGACTTTCTAGCCCTAGATCTAGTGTATATAATCGAAATTAACATAAAAATAGATCTATATGTTTACCTTGTTGTTGATTGAAGATCTTGAAGCCTTGAGAACTTTATCACCTCAAGTGTTGTGCCTCTAATGAATCACAAACACCAATAGCAATTGGATGAAGCAAGAGAGAGATGAGAGAGGAGAATTTCGGCTCTAGGACTTCTAGGGTTCAAGTGGCCGAAATTCCCATGCCAAGGGGTCCTTTATATAGGTGTAGGAATTAGGGTTTCAGTGATTATCCTTATCTGGTTACTTAGCCACCAAGCAGCCCATAAGATAATTCTAGAATCCCTATCATGGACGAATTCTTAAGGCTTTATCCCTAGAATTTGTCCACCCTATCTATTAGGGTTTCCTTGCCCAACTTTGTAACTATCACATAATTACACTTCAGCCCCTTAAGTTCAATTAACTTCTTTTGATCACAAAACTAATTCTTAATTAATTATTGACCAATGTTAATTAAACAAATATGATTTCTCTTTTCATATATTAGTCTTATAATATATTAATAAACCATAATCACCTCTTTCTATATTATTCCTCCAGTCAAGTTGCTTTGGTGAAGGCAACCCAAAAGGACCATGCACAACCGGGTCAAGTACATACCAAATATAGTTATGGACTTAGACACTAATCCAACAGTCTCCCACTTGGATAAGTCTAATAACTATAAATGCAAATGCAACTTTTGGATCCGATTAGCAATCGCAGTTCTCAAAAATCTTGATCTTATCAATAACCTGTCTTTAAGATAAGGGATCGTACAATCCTCTGTTCTAGATATCGTGTGGGCAATTAGATGGAACATAGTCATACTTATTGTCCAGCAGTTAGTTTCTCGATCTCTGATTCGTCTGACATAGAACTTAATTGAACACATCAATTCAGTCCTGACCGGGCCCGACACATAAGTCAAACCAAATCATCGAGGGGCCCTTATATCGCTTTTACCCTCTTATGATAAAAGGAACAGATAAACTTCGACTTATATGCATTTACTATCCACTAATCAAATCATACACAACAATGCGTTTTATAACATCAAATTACTGATGCGTTTATGCATTATCAATGCACAACTAATTAGCAAACAACAAACCATATATCTAGGTTTTAAGACCATATGATATTATCATCTTGCAATCACTCGTGATAAATTCCATGAAGTAATTCCAGCAAGCGCGAGTCTAATCCAATGCTCAAATCAAACTCATAAGCACTCATGAACGTTGCAGCAACCTTTGATATGTCTAATACACTTTATACAATCTACACACCAATTCATGACAATCTTCTTTCATACCTACTCCCAAAGTATGAGCGACTGTGGAACATTCGAACAATCTTATTATTCAGGAAGTCAAAATATGGAAAATGAAACAATAGCTAAATAACTAACATAAGACAGTACTTTACTTATAAATAATACTCTTTTATTTAATCATCAAATGTCAATTATATTTATCTATTACATGTTTCTAAACTATCTAATCTAAATTAATATCGTCCTTCAGTCCGATGCTCCTAACATGATGCAAGTGTTTAACCCTACTCAGTCCCTTCGTAAGGGGATCTGTTGGGTTATCCTCTGACGATACCCTCTTCACTACGATAAGTCCTTCTTCCACCCGATGTTGAATAAAGTGATATTTTCTGTCGATATGTCGAGATCTGTAATGATCCCTTGGTTCCTTAGTCAAGGCAACCACTCCTTCATTATCACAGAAAATTTCCATGGGCTCCTTTATGGCTGACACAACTCCAAGGTCTCCAATGAAGTTCTTCAACCATATTGCCTTCTTTGACGCTTCGCTCGCCGCTATATACTCTGATTCGCACGTTGAATCAGCTACGGTTTCCTGCTTGGAACTTTTCCAAGTCACTGCTCCTCCATTTAGGGTAAAGACCCAGCCCGACTGCGAACGGTAGTTGTCTCTGTCGGTCTGAAAACTGGCGTCACTATACCCTTGCACCCTTAAGTCATCACTCCCACCGAGGACTAGAAACCATTCCTTGGTCCTCCGAAGGTACTTAAGAATATTCTTGATTGCGGTCCAATGTGCTTTGCCAGGGTTCCCTTGATATCTGATGACCATGCTCAAAGTGAAGGCCACATCAGGTCGAGTACAAGTCATAGCATACATAATCGAGCCAACTGCGGAAGCATATGGTACTCGGATCATTTCTGCTATCTCGACTTCGGTACTTGGGCTTTGAGTCTTACTCAACTTGGCATTACTTTGGATTGATAACTCCCCTTTCTTTGAATTATCCATACTAAAACGTTTTAGTACCTTGTCCAAGTAAGTATTCTGACTAAGTCCTATTAGTCTCTTACTTCTGTTTCTCAATATCCTTATACCCAAAATATAGGCAGCCTCTCCGAGGTCCTTCATAGCGAAGCACTTCCCAAGCCAGGATTTAACTTCCTTCAGGGTTGGGATGTCGTTTCCTATGAGCAGTATGTCATCGACATACAATACGAGGAAGCTTACTATACTCCCACTGGCTTTGACATATACACATGATTCATCCTCGCTTCGCAGAAAACCAAACTCTTTGACTTTCTCATCGAAACAAAGATTCCATCTGCGAGAGGCTTGTTTTAGTCCATAAATGGATTTCTCAAGCTTACACACTCTATTAGGGTGCTTCGCATCGACAAAACCCTCTGGATGAGCCATGTAAACATCCTCAGCCAACTTCCCGTTAAGGAAGGCGGTTTTGACATCCATCTGCCATATTTCATAGTCATGAAATGTAGCAATGGCTAGCATCACCCTGATAGACTTTATCTTCGTAACTGGTGAGAAGGTCTCATCATAATCAACTCCGGGAGTTTGAGTGAAACCTTCGCAACCAATCGCGCCTTATAGGTGTGTACATTCCCATCCATGTCGGTCTTCTTCTTGAAGATCCACTTGCACCCGACCGTCTTACGACCTGGAACATTGTCAACCAAATTCCAAACTTGGTTGTCATACATGGACTGAATCTCGCTGTCCATAGCCTATTTCCATTTCACAGACTCCGGGTCTGCCATGGCTTCCTTATAGCTATTAGGTTCGTCCAAATTCACTAGTGTACTATCACTAATGAACGTATCCCCTTATGTAGTAATATAGAAACCATAAAACTGGGGTTGAACCCTAACTCTTTCGGAACGTCTAAGAGGTAAGGACTCGTCAATCGGTTCAACCGGAGTTTCCTCCTCGGGTTGAGTGCCAGCGTTAGAGGTTCCTTCATCGCTCGACTCTTGAAGATCTTCAAGATCGATTTTCCTCTCACTGTCCCCTTGGCTTATGAGTTCTCGCTCTCGGAAAACCCCTCTCCTCGCAACGAAAAACAACATTGTCACTCGGTCTATAGAAGAGATATCCAAAGGACTTTTGCGGTAGCCGATGAAAATACACCGCTCACTACAAGGTTCGAGCTTGTCGTGAGTCTCTCGTCTTACGAAAGCCTCGCAACCCCAAACCTTGATGTGTGTCAACGAGGGAGCTTTCCCTGTCCACATCTCGTGAGGTGTTTTGGCAACCTTCTTTGTAGGGACTAAGTTAAGGATATGGGCGGCGGTCTCTAAGGCATACCCCCAAAATGAGATAGGTAGCGAATCACGACTCATCATGGAACGAACCATGTCTAGCAATGTTCGATTACGCCTCTCATCCACCCCATTCAATTGTGGTGTCCTAGGTGGCGTCAATTGCGAAACGATTCCGCATTCCTTGAGGTATTCGTGGAATTCAAGACTTAGGTACTCTCCACCTCGATCGGATCGAAGCATCTTGATTTTCCTGCCCAATTGATTCTCTACTTCTTGCTTGAACTCTTTGAACTTTTCAAAGGTTTCTGACTTGTGCCTGATTAAGTAGATATAGCCATATCTGCTATAATCATCGGTAAAAGTCACGTAGAAGCGGCATGCATCCCTTGTGGTGGATCTAAAGGGCCCACATAGATCGGTATGTATGAGATCCAGTAAACCTTCACCCCTCGCACAAGTGCCAGTGAAGGGTGACTTGGTCATCTTTCCAAGTAAACAAGACTCGCACACGTCATCGTTCCTAAGGTCGAATGACTTCAACACTCCATCCTTTTGGAGTTGGGCTATGCGTTTCTTGTTGACATGTCCAAGACGACAATGCCACAAGCATGCTTTATCCAAATCATTAGAAGAATCAATACACAATACATCATTTCCTAAATTGTCTATAGCCATCACAGTTTCATATATTCCATTACAAGGCAATGCTTCAAAATAGAAAACACCATTAAGATAAGCATTAATAGAACCCTTTTCATTATCAAATGAATATCTAAATCCTTGTCTATACAAACCATGAAATAAAATGATGTTTCTTGCCATATCTGGAGAATAGCAACAATTATTTAAATCTAATCCTAATCCACCACTAAGCATTAAAGAGTAAACTCTGATCTTGGTGACAGGCGACGATCTTCTGTTTCCCATGATTAGGTTTATCCTTCCACGCTCCACATCCCTATTTCTTCTTAGTACCTGCAAATTAGAACATATGTGAAAACCACATCATATATCAAGAACCCAATAAATAGCATGCGATGAATCATTAGATATAATAGTGTAAATACCTGCGAAGGACGGCTTGATCTTCCCATCCTTGATAGCTTGCAGATATTCTGGGCAGCTTCTTTTCCAATGCCCTATCTTGTGGCAGTAGTGGCACTCTGCCTCCTTAGGGTTAGAGTTGGGTTTAGCATAACCAACTTTGGTTCCACTATAAGAGGTACCATCTTGGGACTTTCCCTTGTGGTGGCTCTTTGAGGGAGCCTTCCTCTTCTTACCCTTCCCTTGCCCTATTTCCAAGACAGGGGCAGCAGTGGGAGTTGGAGTTGATGCAACAGACTTATCCATAAGATTGCTCTCAGCAGTCCTTAACAAGCCTTGAAGCTTGCTCAAATATACCTCCTCCTTGTTCATGTGGTAGGTCATGCGGAACTGGCTATAGCAGGGAGACAAGGAATGAGGGATGATGTCAATTGCCAGCTCTTCATCAAAGTTAACATTTAGCTTTAGTAGGCGATCGACATATCTCTGCATCTTTTGCAGATGAGCAGTAAGGGACTCTCCATTACCCATTTTGGTAGTGATCATCGAAGTGATGATCTCGTACCTTTCTTGCCTAGCGCTTTGGTGGTACCGGTCCAGCAAATCCTGATACATTTCATAGGGGTACATGTCTTCATAGGACTTCTAGAGTTCTGCAGTCATAGTCGCTAGCATGATGCAATGGACTTTCGTGGCATCACGCTCGTGGGCCTCAAAGGCCGCGATCTCTTCAATAGAGGCAGTGTTGATGTCAATCTCATTTAGCTTCTCATTGAGGACATACTCTTTGTGCTCGTAACGAGTGACCATTCGAATGTTGCGGGTCCAATCATTGAAATTGGACCCGTCAAAGATCACTCTCCCACACAAGTTCATGAGTGAGAACGAGCCAGAGGAAGTTGAACCAGAAGCGTTGTTGTTGACGTTCGACATCTGAAAAGGAAAAATAGCAAAGTTTGATTAGAAATGAATCCCCAATTAAACACCCAAATGAAAAATTAAGGCTAGGATCCAACAACATTATTTACAAATTAGAAGAGGGATGTCGTAATCTAACAAGTAAATAATTTGAAGGTAAGTGAATGACGATTCACTAATTTCCGCCATGAAAAACAAATTAATGCTAAGTTTTAAATGTATTGAAAACTCCTAGATCTTTTGAGGTTCATTGAACTTTCCAATGGCATGTTTAAATCTCGATATGCCCCTCTAGTTTGTGACTGGGATGCCGAGGATCACAAAGCGGGTGTAAATAACCATGCAAATGTACATGGTGCCCTCAATGTTACAGCCACCTATTCGATGTGCCAGTTAACCACACACGCTCCATAGAACTATGACAAACAATGAGTCACCCTTTGTCACCTTTGCTTAGAACCCAATTAGTGTGCCGGTTAACCACACACGCTCCACTAACGTCTCAGCAAGGGTACAAAGTGTAATTTCATGGAATTGCGTCAATTCACTTTTGCCTAAAGTAACTAAGAATGGGAATTTTGTAAAAACATTTAGTTACTTGTATAATTTCATTATACTTTTAATGAGGAAAGGGTTGCCCTATCCTACCCGTTCGGCTAACGACCCTCCACCAATCAAGGAAGCGGTGGGTGAGAGTGGACACCCATTAAACGACCATTTTATAGGCCATAACCTTATACCCCCTTATAGATCGACTTCGTGAATGAGGCCTACTAACGGTAAGACTAGAATTTAAGTTATACATATATATATATATATATATATATATATATATATATATATATATATATATATTAATCTTATAATATCATAAAGTATAAGGTTGAATTTTAAACTTGTAAAATTCTAGGGTTTGAAATTTAAATAGTTCAAATTAAACTTTTAATCAAAATTTAAATTTCAAAACTTGAGGGCAAGTTTTGAACTTTTCAAAACACAAAGGATCAAAGAGCAAATAATTTAAATTAAACATTTAATTTAATGATTATCTAAATTTGACCTAATCAATTTTACTTGCAAGATAATTCAACAATTAATTCAAATAATCAAATAACGAATTTATTATTCAAACAATTGCTAATTATCTTTTGATTTGGTAAGGATAATCATAAAACAGTAATAAAATTCGGATTTTATTAGTCAAAAACGATTTAGGTAATTATCATTAAGCAAAACAGCAGGAACTCCCGAAAATCTCTCTGTCTGACAGCTAAACTCGTCGAGTTCTCATTGGAACTCGTTGAGTTTATCCAACTCGTCGAGTTCATCTGACAGAAAGCCCAAAAATGATTTTAAAGCATGAATGAACATACAAGGCATCAATACAATAGAAACCAAACAAAGCTCTGATACCACTGATGGGTTTGAGCCAAAAGAACATCTTATGTGCTCATGCAAACCCTAATGCTTGGATCTAGGTTTCTCTATTGTACATGCAATTCATCCAAGATTTCTAGCCCTAGATCTAGTGTATATAATCGAAATTAACATAACAAAACAAATCTAGATGATTACCTTGTTGTTGATTGAAGATCTTGAAGCCTTGAGAACTTTAGCACCTCAAGTGTTGTCCCTCTAATGAATCACAAACATCAATAGCAATTGGAGGAAGCAAGAGAGAGAGGAGAGAGGAGAATTTCGGCTCTAGGACTTCTAGGGTTCAAGTGGCCGAAATTCCCATGCCAAGGGGTCCTTTATATAGGTGTAGGAATTAGAGTTTCAGTGATTATCCTTATCTGGTTACTTAGCCACCAAGCAACCCATAAGATAATTCTAGAATCCCTATCATGGACGAATTCTTAAGGCTTTATCCCTAGAATTCGTCCACCCTATCTGTTAGGGTTTCCTTGCCCAACTTTGTAACTATCACATAATTACAGTTCAACCCCTTAAGTTCAATTAACTTCTTTTGATCACAAAACCAATTCTTAACTAATTATTGACCAATGTTAATTAAACAAATATGATTTCTCTTTTAATATATTAGTCGTATAATATATTAATAAACCATAATCACCTCTTTCTATATTATTCCTCCAGTCAAGTTGCTTTGGTGAAGGCAACCCAAAAGGACCATGCATAACCGGGTCAAGTACATACCAAATATAGTTATGGACTTAGACACTAATCCAACAGAAGGAAGCAAAGTAAAACTTGTTGCCCATACCTTCTCCGACAGAGCCCTCACATGGTGGAATGGCCATGTCAAGTCACTTACTCTCATAGTGGCTAACGCGATGGGCTGGGAGACATTGAAGGATCTTATGATAAGGGAATACTGGCCGATGGGCGAAGTTCAGAAACTTGAACAGGAACCTTGGAGCCTTACAATGAAAGGTGCTGACATAGTAGCCTACACGACTAGGTTCAGTGATCTGGTGGCTCTATGTCCAGGGATGGTCCCCACGGAGAGCAAGAAGATCGACAAGTACATATGGGGACTAGTGCCTCCATTTCAGGGGACTGTATTGTCTTCAAACCCCTCTACATTCGACAGTGCCAAACGATTGGCACAGCGACTCATTGACCATTGAGTCCGCACACCAGCAACAAACCCCTGTTGTCCCAGAACCAGCCAAAACGACCGACAACAAGAGGAAGTTTGGGGACAGAAAGAAGAATCAATCGACACAGAACTCTGCCGAGAAACAGCAGATTGTGGTTGTTCATGCCGCAACAACCCCTGTTGTCCCTACACTGGCAAAGCAGTACGTTAGGAGTTTGCCAAAGTGAAACAAGTGCAACTTCCATAAAAACGGACCTTGTAGGGAGATGCAGTGTGCTAACTGCAACAGGAAGGGGCACACTGCCCGTTTCTGTAAAGCTCCAGCAAGACCAATCACCCAGGTCCCTGGTATTGGAGTAGGCCTGGCATGCTACGGGTGTGGTGAAGTTGGGCACTACAAGAGGAACCGCCCGAAAGCAGGGAATACTAGCGGAGTAGGGAGATTTTTGGCTATTGGCCATGAGGAAGCTGTGGCAGACCCTACGGTGGTCACGGGTACGTTTCTCCTCGATAACTCTTATGCATGCATACTATTTGATAGTGGAGCGGAGAGGAGTTTCGTGAATCAAAATTTTGCACACTTACTTAAACAACAACCACATGCACTAAAAGAAACGTTCACCGTAGAAATGGCTAACGGGAAGACTGAGCAGCACTAACGATATATACATAGGATGCAACCTCTCTCTAGATAACTATTCATTTCAAATCTACCTCACGCCTGTCTCAATTAAAAGTTTCGACATCATTATCGGCATGGATTGGTTGAGTCTTCATCGTGCTGACATAATGTGTTTTGAGAAAGCCGTTCATCTTAATCTACCGAATAGCGAAACCCTAGTTATCTATGGTGACAAACCAGGCACGAACCTTAGAATCATCTCGAGTAATCAAGCCCAGAAGTACTTACGAAAGGAATATCATGCGTTCCTTGCTCACGTGATTGATACGAGCCACGAGGTGAATGACATAAAGAACATCCCAGAAGTCCGCGACTTTCCCGACATCTTTCCCGAAGATCTTCTAGGATTACCACCACAACGTCAAGTCGAGTTCAGAATCGACTTAATTCCAGGAGCTACCCCTATAGCCAAATCGCCTTATCAACTAGCACCAGCTGAGATGCAGGAATTATACAGTCAACTGAACGAACTGCTAAGCAAGGGATTCATTAGACCAAGCTTCTCACCCTGGGGAGCACTGGTCTTGTTCGTGAAGAAAAAGGATGGATTGTTCTGTATGTACATCGACTATTGCGAGCTAAACAAACTTACCATTAAGAACCGATACCCTCTACCACGGATAGACGACTTGTTCGACCAACTTCAAGGAGCAAGCTACTTTTCAAAGATTGACTTAAGATCCAGGTATCACCAGTTACAAGTGTTTGAGGAAGATGTTCCCAAAACAGCCTTCCGAACTCGTTATGGTCACTACGAGTTTGTAGTGATGCCTTTCGGATTAACCAATGCGCCCGCAGTGTTCATGGACTTAATGAATCGGTGTGCCGTCCTTACTTAGATAAGTTTGTGATAGTATTCATCGATGAGATACTCATCCTCACGCAATAAGGAGGAACATAGTCAACACTTACGACAAATCTTGGAAACATTACGAGCAGAGAAGCTTTATGCGAAGTTCTCAAAATGCGAATTTTGGATTCGAAGAGTCGAATTCTTGGGTCACGTGGTTAGCGAAGAGGGAATTCACGTGGATCCTTCCAAAATCAAGGCCATTGAGAACTGGTCAGCACCAAAGACGCCTACGAAAATTCGTCAATTTCTAGGCCTCGCTGGCTACTACCGCAGATTCATTCAGAACTTTTCAAAGATTGCGAAACCACTTACCACATTGACCCAGAAAGGTGTGACCTTTGACTGGGAATAGAAACAAGAGAACACGTTCTAAACGCTGAAGCAAGCCTTATGCATCTCACCGATATTGTCCCTCCCATAAGGGATAGAAGATTCTGTAGTATACTGCAATGCATCCAACCAAGGGCTTGACTGTGTTCTTATGCGACGAGGAAAGGTTATCGCCTATGCCTCAAGACAACTTAAGACGCACGAAGTCAACTACACTACCCATGATCTTGAGTTAGGAGCAGTGGTATTTGCTCTGAAGATCTGGAGACACTACCTGTATGGTACGAAAAGCACTATATTTACAGACCACAAAAGCCTTCAACATATATTCGACCAAAAGGAGCTCAACATGAGACAACGATGGTAGGTCGAGCTACTAAATGACTACGAATGTGAAATTCGTTATCATCCCGGTAAAGCCAATGTAGTAGCTGACGCCCTAAGTCGGAAAGAATACTCAGGACGTAGAGTCAAGGCATTGACTACGACAATCCATTCACATTTGTCCACACAAATTAAGGAGGCTCAGCAGGAAGCCATGAAACCTGAAAATGTGACAGGTGAAACCCTGATATGGATGGATAAGAACTTAGAAGTCAAGGGTGACAGAGTCTTATACCTCATGGATCGGATCCGGACACCGAAGTTCGGTGGCTTCAGAGACGTTGTCATGAACGAAGCACATAATACTCAATACTCCGTTCATCCAGGTTCAGATAAGATGTATCTGGATCTCAAAAAGCTATATTGGTGGCCTAACATGAAAGCAGATATTGCTACCTTTGTGGGCAAGTGTCTTACTTGCGCCAAAGTTAAAGTAGAATATCAAAATCCCTCAGGTTTACTACAACAACCGGAGATACCTGAGTGGAAGTGGGAGCGGATTACAATGGACTTCATAACCAAGTTTCCTAAGACAACGAGTGGTCTCGATACCATTTGGGTGATCGTCGACAGGTTAACTAAGTCCGCATACTTCCTGCCAATCAAAGAAACCAAGAAGATGGAAAAACTGACAAGAACATACATTAGGGAGATCGTACGACTGCATGGTATGCCCATATATATTATCTCCGATAGATACAGTAGATTCACCTCAAGATTCTGGCAGTATAAAAATCTTTGGGAACTAGGTTGGACATGAGTACAACCTACCACCCACAAACTGATAGACAGAGTGAGAGGATTATACAAACGTTGGAAGACATGCTGAGAGCTTGTGTGATCAACTTTGGTAAAGAGTGGGATATCCATTTACCATTGGTCGAGTTTTCATACAACAACAGCTACCATACTAGTATCAAAGTTGCTCCATTTGAAGCCCTCTATGACCGTAAGTGCAGATCCCCTCTGTGCTGAGCTGAAGTGGGTGACACGCAACTAGCTAAAGGACAAGTTCCTGATAGCACTCTCACAGGTCCGGAAATCATTAGGGAGACGACTGAAAATATTGTACAAATTTGTGAACGATTGAAAGCCTCTAGAGACAGACAGAAAAGCTACGTTAACAAAAGACGGAAACCCTTGGAATTTCAGGTCGGTGACCTTCTGCTATTGAAGGTCTCACCCTAGAAGGGCATGATACGCTTCGGAAAGCGTGGCAAACTAAATACAAGGTACATTGGGCCTTTTGAGATTCTCGCTAGAATCGGCCCAGTAGCTTACAAACTCTGACTACCTCAAGAGATTAGTAACGTATATCCTACCTTCCACGTATCGAACCTAAAGAAGTGTCTATCTGATGAGACTCTTGTTATCCCACTCGACGAAATAGAGATCACTGAGAGCCTCAACTTCATGGAAGAACCAGTAGAAATCATGGATAGGGAAGTCAAGCAAACAAAACAAAGTCGTATCCCGATAGCGAAGGTTCGCTGGAATGCAAAGCGGGGACCTGAATTCACTTGGGAGCGGGAGGATCAAATGAAACATAAGTATCCGCATCTTTTCCCTTAGTCCATGTGTATCTCTTAGACTTAATTTTTGGACGAAATTCCCTCTAACGGGGGGATGATGTGACAACCCGTAATTTTAATTCTTGTAAAATTCAATCTTGGTCAACGAAAGTCAAACATATAAAATAAAGGTCAAACTTATTTCTTTAATTATATTAATATGGTTAGATTGATGAGTTAGGTGTATAGACCTTACATTCAAAGGTGTTGTGTGTTAAAGGAGGGAAACATTTGGAACCGAGAACCTTCGCATGAGCGCAAACCCTCGCATTGGCGGTAAACCCCTCAGACCGCAAACGGTTTGCAGCCGTAAACCCCTTCGGACCGTAAACTCTACCCTATATATATATATATATATATATATATATATATATATATATATATATATATATATATATATATATGTTTGACTGAAATAATCCTCACTTCTACACTTCTAGCCGAAAACTCAAGCTTTTTCTCTCAAGATCTTCAACCGAAAATCCCTAGTTTTCTCTCAACTATCATCCGAGGATCATTTGATTCACCTTCGGATCTTGATAAGAACATATAGTGTTCTTCTTTTCATCGATCAATCACCCTTCATTTCTGGGTTTACAACCGTAAACCCTTGAATCTCCTTGGTTTTACCAAGAACACACTTGAGTTTACAGCCGGAAACACTTGAATCTTCAAGTGGCCGCGAACCGTTTACGGTCGTAAACACCGAAGCCCAGCCATGAACTCCAAGCAGCCACTCGATTTCGCTTCTAACACTTCTTTTGTAAGTAATTCTTACATCCTAGTTTGTTTCCTTAACACCTTTGAGGTTATATTCACTAATTTCATGCCAATATATCGCATGAATTGCTATTTAGGACTTGGTTTTGTCCCAGGATCTAACTTGTGGAAACAATCATCTTATATCGAACATCTACACGAATTACTCACTTAAGGTGAGTTCATACCCCTGCAATTTACCTTTTTCAATGTTTTAGGGGGGGGGGGGAATACAAGTAGAACACAATAGAATTGTGTTAACATTTACATGTGAAAACAAACAAACAAAGGATTTCTTATGCTTTTTATAAGTTGTTAAAATCATTTCAAAAACTCTTTTAAACTATTTTAGATTGCGGTTTATTATCAAAATCGTATTCACTTATATATTTATGTATAAGTATGCTTTAACGGACTTAGGACTATTGCTAAATACCTTGACTTCTGTTCCTTGTTTGGTTGTGGGCTTAGGGTAGGATCACTAGTCCGACTGTCGGCTAAATCATAGTTATACTTGCTAAATATATACATGAATATTAAACCCCATTTTCAAAGTACATACTTAACTCAGTTGCAAACATTGATCAATTGAGTCTTTTCTCCAAATCAATTACAGTTCAAACAAACATACCAGTAAACTATAATAGGTATAGTTTAAAGGATCAATACATACTATTTTCTAGAACAGAGAAACAATACAGGGATCAATACATACATACTATTACTATTCAATACAAAGTATACTATTCATTTACAAGAACAGAAAGGAACTTACATATTATACGTGAACAAGATAACTAAAATGTGAGATACTATTTCATGGCATAACAATATACTTGTTATGTCACGTTTTGTAACCAGAGTCTCCTGGAGGGAGAGCGTGAGTTTGTGTATAGATCTATACGGGATTGACCATCCCACACCTTGCCGCTAGCTATAGTGAGACCTGCAGGTCTACGGGTGACAAATGTCATATCATTTTCGACGCCTGAAGAACGTCGTGTTTTATACTAGTCAATCAAGCATGGTTATAACCTTAATCACATTTAACCTTAATTAACCAGTTTGGTTACAAGATAGTTAATGCATCAGTAGTGTATTTCATACAATTCTACTGTAAACCTTCATTTTCCATTACATTCATACAATGATATTCTCACATGAGAAATGCATACTATTTTTCTAGTAAAGATGGTTTACAAATATGGAAAACATACATTTTATACTATTTCGAGTACAAACATACATTTTACACTATTACTAGAGAACAAACATACAAAACAGTCGGGTCTTGGGTAGAAGATTACTTTTCATTTTTAGAAGAAAATATAGGATATTCTGGGAAGTATACAAACATTTCACTAAAAAAATACAAACATTTTCATGATACAACTACAAACATTTGACACTAAATACTTATGAACTCACCAACTTAAATGTTGATACTCTCTTTCAAAATAACTTGTATTCTCATGGAACCAGTAGGCAGATACACTGGCACAGGTTTTGGAGAAGACGGAGCATGTTCAGACTCGTCTTTTATATTTTGATGTTACATTTTTGGTGTCTTAAAACTATACAAAGAACATACATGTATTAACTATTCTATTAATGCAATGGATGTTGTTGATTGTTTTACTATTGTGCATTGTTATGATACTGTACATGACGTCCTCCACCCCCGAATGTTTCCGCCATCTCGGTTTGGGGGTGTGACATTGTATGCTTGTATCTGCTTCCAGACTTGAGGTTCTAGTCCTTGGAGATATGCACTGATTTTCTTGCTCTTCGATCCAATCAGTTCTAAGCATACAATGGATAAGTCTTCAAAGCATATGGTGTAGAAGGCTAGATTGGACTTCCTAGTGCTTAATTGACTGAATTCATGTTCTACCCGGGCCAAATCTCCCGTAGAACATAATTCTCTTATCATTTTCCTTTTCAGTTATTCCTAAGAGATTGTATAGGTTGCATCTACTCTTAAAGCCTTTACCTGGATACTTCACCAGATGAGGTCCTTCCCCATGAGAGTGCAAGTTGCAAATTTTACCCTAACCTCCTTATTACACCTAATATCTATTCCTTTGATCCAGTGGATTAGGCCATTTACTCCTTCATCTCCATAGAAGGATCTTGGCTTACTATAAAGAAAATTCTGGTAAGCTTGACTACTTTCCTTGCTGTTTCCTTCTCCATGGTCAACTATGAGATTTCCTAATGCATCAAAGACTTGATGCTGAATCTTGGTTTGAATGACGGTTAGGTTAAGTAGGGTTAGGATAACAAGGTTGTTTTCCTGAAACAACATATGAGAGGATTAGTGTGTTTTACCTAAAAGGTCAATCCTATTTCCTATTTGTAGGGTACTTATAGTTGCTCTCTTAGCAACTTGTCTTCTTATTGATTTTATTATTATTTTCTAATTGGCATTTTTGGATTTTTATTGTTGATATCACATCTTTTGGTTGACTCTCTTGCAACCTTCTAATAATAGCATGCTATTGTGGCTTCCCTAGCAACTTACTGTTGTTTTCCTAGAAACTTAACGATTATAACATGTTGTTGTTGCTTCCCTAACAACTTACTGCTGTTTCCCTAACAACTTATTGATCATAGCATGCTGTCGTTGCAATATGTTGGCGTTATAACATGGCTTACCATAATGGGAGACGGGGACAATGTTCCTGGTGTTATAACGCCGTTTTAATGTGCCGCATCAGCTGATAAGGACGGTTTTATGACCCATTCTTATACTATGATATAAAAGTATGAACTCTTTTAATCAATGCATATGGTTTTTGTCAAATGGGAAGTGCGATGATGTAGCGGAATCCTAGGCCAATTTAATCATAAGTGGATTGTCATCATCACTAACTTACAAGGGACGGCATTTTTTTTTTTTGACGTATTGTTAAACAAACATGGTTTTATCTATTAATTAACCCAAAATGTTTTAGCACAAACTACTAACACCTTGACAATATGAACATAAAACTAGTTATTTAACATCATTCTAAATTCATAAGAAGAGTTTGGGTTGAGGAGCGCTTAGGTCTAAGAGGCTATGTGATCATTGTTTCTTGGACGCAAAATTCATACTAAACAAGATCAAACTTAGGTACTGTTTTTTTTACTTAATATATTCATGCAATAAATTTTGCAACATATATTACAAATTCTCTAAATAATTAGTTTTTATATTTTAACAATTTATGTTGTTTTATCATAAATAAAATATTTTTTTAAAAAAATCACATATAAAACATTATAATTTTTATCATCATTTTTAAACATATTGATAAAACAATCATTTATTTGTATTCAGTTTATTTAGTAACAAAACCTTTTTTTATGTACAAACTAGCCACTACCATACATCTCCATTCAACTACATTATCCATGCACTAACCGTCTTGGTTTAAATGAAACCAAACTTCGTACATATAACATGTATGTATAGCTTTAAATGATAAAATATCAGTGGAACAATCTGATAAATGAATTTCATTTCAAATCATTAAAACCAATTTAGGTTGCATTTGACAATTCCTGGTTGTTAATTTTAATTCACAAGGAGATACTTTTAAACATACATCCAACACAATATAAAAGAAGCTTTGTGATAGAACACAATATAACATCGCTTAAAAGAACAATAATAATGGAAAAAAAAAACTATATTTTTATATTGGAGTTTTGCTGAAAGAAGAATATATAAAAATGGGGAAAGTTATTCAATGAGGATCCTAGAAGACAAAAAAACTACTTATTAACCAAAAAATGGTAAACACTATACTATATTATCTGTGTTAAAGTACGCACAAATTGCCTATATATATATATATATATATATATATATATATATATATATATATATATATATATATATATATATATATATATATATATATATATATATATATGTTTCAATTTGATTTTAAAAATGACCAACTATTTGGTTTGAAAAGTTCATACCAATCACCCAATTATTATTTTTTTCAAACCAATCGAAGTGTTGTAATTCAACAAAATTATTTAATTTTGATCATATACTACACTCTCTTGAGCATATACCCGGTTTTCCAACCCTTCATTATGACTTCTGCATTATGGGATGATATAAGAAAGATGCATGTTTTTGGATTTTATGTTAAGACACCTTAGTAGATCGTGAACTCAACTCTCAACCAATTTTTTTATTTTTTTTATTTATTTATTTATTTTTTTTTACATTTGACAGGATTTGAACTTACATTTCTCATAAAGAAGTGTTTATAATCCCCCCATCACAACCAACTAAGCCATTAGGGTGATGTTTATATACAATATCATTAGAATTTATTTAAAAGATATAACATTAAATTTTAAAAAAAAATAGTAATTGATAAAAACTATTGACTTTTTTTTATTTAATCAAGTAATTAACTTTAAAATGAAAATCTTAAGGTAATACATTTCTATTTTATTTTTTGTTAACGGTAACCTATTTAGTAGATAACAAATAAATTCTAACTCGTAACATAAATTCAATTCATATGATAACATTTGACCGTTGGTATCTATCCTAACAAAATAAAATAAAAAATCTACTGATATGACAATATATGACCGTTAGTACATATTCGGATAGAGAAAAAAAATAGAAATCTATTAACTTGAACATGACCTTTAAAGATTTTCTTTTTGTAGGATAATTTTTTGATAACTTAAGACAAAAAATTTATAAAAGTTTGTTGTATTTTATAAAACGTACCCTCTTATAAAATAAAAAAGGAAAATCCAAAATAAAAGGCTGTATCCCCGCGCCACACCTGATTTAAAAAAGCACTATTTACGGGTTTTTCTCTTTCACCCTCTCTTCACTTTCCCGCTCCATCGCCCCCTTAAAATCCCCACGTCTCCTCTTTTCCCTCTCACACATTTTCATTTTTCTCCGCCGCCATGAACCGTCGTATCAGAAACCGATCTTCCACCGCCGACGGCTACCTCCGCTACCTAAAGCCCGGAGCTCTTGCTCAACTCCGCGACTCCAAAATCATTGCTAAATCTCATCACCGATCATCCATTTCTCAGATCTATCTTCATCGCGTTTCATCCTTGTCGCCTCTTTCTTCTCCGTCGCGGTCTCCTAACGCCGCCGGTGTAGGACAGCAACAACAGGAGGAAGGTACTGGTACTGTTGCCGCCGCCGACGGCGGTTCCCCTTGCTTTTCCGTCAGATTTTATGGTCCTCGGTGTCCGCAGAGGAAGAAGCTAATGGCTGCTAGATCTATGTTTTTTCTCGACCCTAACCCTAATACTCCGACATCAGATGGTCCTGAACCGGTTATTGATGCTTTCCCTAATGATTTCTTAGTTGCTCATTGATTAAGGTAGCAAGTTTGTTTATATCAATATGTAAAAGAAACAAAATTACATTAGTTCGATTATATATTAAGATGATATTCAATCGAAGGTTAGTAGGGGTTCGTCTTTTGTTAATGGATTGGAAGTTTTCCTGCTCCTTCGAAGGATTATGTGAAAATTATGTCTGTTAGGTCAAAAAAGCATCATCAATAAAGCTATTAATTGTTAAATTGAATTCATGTTTGTTATTAATTCTTGTTTTTTTATATATGTATCTGATTTGAGATTCTCAATCCACTTGCTCATAACTGCTGTGTAGCTAATCAATGAATTACATTTAGGTTTCATTGCGATAATTGGTTTCTTGTTAAACATGTATTTATTGATTAATAAGTGCTTAGTACTTCAATTCCATTTTATAGTTTGTCAGATTCGTAATTATGTGGACATTAATACGCATGCTATGGTGTCTATGTTATTTTCTTTTCCAACCATCCATCTAAAACTGTGATTAAATTGATAACTCTGCTAGATGGAAGAATGAAGAATTCATTCTTGACATGATTGTAAAAAATTCTATAAATCTATCATTTTAGAGAGTATAAACTGATTTCTGCTGTTAGTTTACTTGGTATTTAGGTTCATAAGATAGTGTTTTCAACTGTTGAAAGAAGTAGAGAATGTTAAGAGCTACAAGTGATTAATTATCTTCATTGAGGGTTGAAATGTTAGGTATGTGTTATTATGCCATAGTTTTGATACTAGAGCATTGATATGGAGTTGTAGCTTTGAGATGTTAACTACGCCATAAGCAAAGTTTCAGGTTCACTATCAAGATAATTATGGATATGTGTTAGCTTTAGAGGAGATCTTGTGTTATATGTTGTAATGATGTAGTTCATTCAATAGCTATTCATGAATATACTCTCCTTATGAGAAGACTCACCAATCAATGAGTTATATAAGCTCACTTAACTTCTTAAAGTATGTTATAACATTATGATTAATAATATTCACACATATGCTCTTTAAGATCTTAATCTAAGCAAAAATCCTTACATTTGAATAACAATTTAAACCTTTGTGATTGTTTGAATATCTTAAAATCCCTTGTAATCAATTATGAATCCGACAAGATCCTTGGGAACATGTTTTCTATCCTTCATCAATCCAAAGGGTGTTGAACCAAATCTCAAACAGTAGGGGTGAGCATTTGGACCGAACCGGACCGGACCGGTTATGGAGAATATTATGGACCGTGGATTGGACTGGATGAGTCGTGTCCGTGTCCGAGTCCAGGTCCGGGTTTTCCGGTTCTTGGACCCATTTGGACCGGTACAACTTTAATTGCATAGAGTACAAGTCGTTAACATAAGTTTTTGGGTTTGATAGAACTCGTTAAAACGAATATGTTGTTGAGTTTGATACTATACAACTTGTAAAAATGATTACGTTTCCGTTTCATGCATAACTAATCCACCTTGATGTATAATATTATAACTTGCAAAATTGATTTTCCAAATAAAAGCAACTAACATATAAATCAAGTTCACCAAGATCCTTTTCATATGATTTATCTGTCAAAGATACATAATATTCAGAATTATAGTCTAAAATAATAGTTAAAAAGCTGAAATTTTTCCAGCTTTGATAGCTCAACTTTGAAAGACTGTAACTCATTGAATAGAATACCAAAATCAATAAAATTATAGTCTAAATTCATCTACAAACTGTAAATTAAACGTTGGAAAAACCGCGTGTCGATCCGACTTAAAACGAATGAGTTATGGTTGTTTAAAAAAATTCACAGATTACCATTTTTTTTAAATCGGGTCTAACTTCTAAACCCGGTAAAAACTGGACCGGATCGGGAAAAAAACCGGACCGGTTTTGATGGATTCCTAGAACTGAGAACCGGCCCGGGGGTCCAAAAAAACGGTCCGGTCCGGTCCACCGGTCCAAATGCTCACCCCTGTCAAACAGTTATTATTAGTGTAATAGTGTTGGTGCATGTGATTTGGATTTTCTTACAATCCCATTTTGTTTGGATGATAACAAATATTAAACCCACATTGGATTATTCTCAAACCATTAGTGTGAAAAGTATGAACACAAATTTTTGTTCGTTTAGTTAAACGAACGGGCACGAACAATAGTCCTGTTCGTTCAATTGTGTTTGTTTACGTTTGTTTATGTTTGTTCATTTAAGTTTCTTTTATGTTCATAAAATTCCAGTTGTGTTTGATTACATTAATATATATATTATATGTTCGTTTGTGTTTATATATGTTCAGTTATGTTTATTTATCTACGTTCGTTTATGTTCGTTTAACATGTTCATGAACATAAACGAATGAACATGAATCGTTTATTCATTTGTGTTCGTTCATTTGTTCAGCTAACTTAAACGAACAGACATAAACAAGCCCTTGTTCGTATTCGTTTGATTCGTTTACAACCCTACATGTGTTGTTGGGATTGATGTTTATATAGAGTATCAATCCGTAACATCTTTATGTCTTTGCATCATTTTTCCGAACTACATATTGAAACTTTAATCATGTACCATAAGGTTTTTCACACATGTTGGACAACGTTGACCTTGAAACTTTAATCATGTATGATAAGGTTTTTCATACATGTTGGACAACGTTGTGATCTTGAAACTTTAATCATGTACCATAAGGTTTTTCACACATGTTGGGCAACGTTGTGATCGGTTCAAACATCATCTTCTTATTTACGATATTGTGTAAGACATTCTTTACCAAAAAAAAAAAAAAAAAAAAAAAACATGACTACACCAAGTGCGAATCGATCCAAGGTTTGTGTTTTTTGTTCTGCCAAAAAAAAAAACATGTCCTCGTGTTTTTGTTCTTTCAAAGGTTTGTGTAGTTTTTTTTTTCTTTCTGTAGAGGTAATATTCAATCCTCATCCTTCAAAAACCAGAATCATGGCCGTTCAACTTTCAATGTTCTCATTTTCGTTTTCAGCCATAACTCTGATATGAGTTCTTCTTGTTCAACACATGCATAATTATAAGATGCAAAGAAAACATACATAAAGAACATACACGATTCATGTGGTTGAAACGGTTAATTGTAATTGTGCTAACCCACAAACAAACTTGAGAGGATTTCTATTACTTTTGTAACTAGGTTGGAAATTATGTCGAGATATAGAGGTATGGTTTACAATGTTGGGTCTAAAACTTCATATAAGACCCTATTGCTTTGTCATTACAGAGCTGATTTAATTTCATCAACAATTAGACTCTATAACTCAAACCATAGTCTACATGTCTATCGCGTGTTTATTGCATATTTAATCATGTAAGTACGTGTGTTCTTATTTTTCTTGGCTATTGTATGTTTATCACATCTTTACGCTGTAATCCATGGTGTGATGTATCTATCAACCTTTTTTTTTTTTATCAAAGGCTGAAAAACATATAAAAAGATATACATATACTCTTCATTTGGTACATACAGTGTGCCTCTTATAGTTTGGTATTTCATATCCATTCCAAGCTGCTCATTAGTACTACCATTAAGCTTGACGGGGATTTTAGAATAAAAATGGTTGTTATATGTATATTATATATTTTTTGAAAAATAAGACTACTCTCAATTCATTTCTCTCTTAAAATATTTCAACAATCTATATGGTTTGAATAAATAACTTTTTTTTTTCATTTGACTTAATTCGGTCCGATAACCCTTTGGTAGTTTGGTTGCCAATATGTCATGTTTTGAATGGGGTCGCGGATGCCAATGCAAATTTGCCTATTATTTAAACCGGCGAGTGGAACCAAAGAAACAAAATAAAAAGTCATATTTGTTGTTTTCTTATAGGATTTTTTAAAAAAAAAAAGTGTTATTACATTTTAATTCTTTTCATTTGAAAAGTCATTATTTTCAAAAAAAGCAACTCAATTTTGAAAATCATTCAATAAAAATAAAAACATTGTTTTCTTGGAATTCAACACAAATTATAAATATACACAAAATGCAAATTTTTATTATATGTGAGTGTAAAATATTGTAGCTAAAAGTACATACTCTTATGTACAATGTACAATTGTGTTAATGTCCAAGTTTAATCTCTTAATTTTATATAATCTGTCACTCACAGTCTTTTTAATTTTGTAAAATGATATTTTTATTCCGTTTATTTTTTAAATATCATTTTCACCCTTCACCTTCAACTTCGTAAAATGTCGTCTTCACCCATTTATTTTTTAAACATTCATGATTATCCCGTCCCCGTACTACATATATATATATATATATATATATATATATATATATATATATATATATATATATATATATTATACTTTTCTAATATACAACAAAAACATGTAAAAATTCGTGACAAAACGCAAACTCAATTACTAGTTATGACTATTTAAGAGAGTATGTTAACATTAAGGATGAATATAGTTTTATTTTTACTAAATACAAAACCAACCCGCAAATTATGATTTTTGAATTTAAAAATACGAAAAGATTGTTTTTTCAATTTTGGTTTTATGCTTTTATGTGTATTTCATGGGTTTCTTTATTAATAATGTTCCTAAAATTTGACAAAACATGTAAACTCCTAAAATATAATATAAGACGAGGCCAACAAAATGCTTGTTATTTCAATTTTCAATAGAAACTGAAAATACGTAATTATTTTAATTTTTATACACTTAATCAATTAAACTTACACACAAAATAACTTAATTTTGATATTTTAGTTCATTTTATTTTTCTTTAGGGTTTTTATGTAGAAGAGTTTGCCATTAGGAGAGGTTTGAGGCATGGTGATCCGTTTTTCCTTTTCTTACTTATCCTAGCGATGGAGGGTCTTCATGTCATGTTGGTATGTAGTTGGAGGGAGGGTATTCTAGGTTATGCTCATATCACGGGGATGATGGAGGTTGAGATTTCTCATATGTTTTACATTGATGATATCGTCTTGTTATGCCCTTGGGATGTGGAGAATGCAATAATGATTTTTAGAATCCTTAGATGTTTCTTCCTCGTGTCTGGTTTGAAAATCAATTTACTGAAAAGTAAGTTGATTGGGGTTAGAGTGCCTAATTCCTTGGTTCAGGATACAACTTTAGTTATTGGTTGTGAGGCTTCTTCCTTGCCAACTGCATATTTTGGGTGTTCCCATTGGTTGTTATATGTCTCGTGTTTCTTCGTGGTCTAGGCTGGATCAATTTGTTCATAGGCTTTATGTCTGGAAAGCCAAGTCACTCTCTATTGGTGGTCGCCTTACTTCATTGTCATATCCAAGAGTTATAACCCTAATTTGTTGCATTTACAGGTGTTATATGCTGAATAATGTCCTATATGACAATTAACATGTCAACCAAGCATTAAATATGCCAACTAAGCAACGAGTTACTATAAAGTGTGATTTAAACAAAAAATATACTTGGATGATATTATATGTATAAAAGTCTTACTTCACTTTTATTTTTTGTGCTGATAAGATTTGAATGATGTTTTTTGAACAAATTTGAAACTTAGTTACATTTATAAGACATTTTGCCTATCGGATAATATTAACACGGTTAGCTGATTACCATAAGGTGTAATTTGAACAAAATATATATTTGGATGATATTTTATGTACAAATGTCTTATTTCGATGATATTTTTTGTATTCACTAAACTTAAATGACATTTGTTAAACAATTTTAAGACGTCATTACCCAAATAAGGCATTTTTCATTTGTCTTGTTTTATTGCCAATAAAATCCTTGACGTTTAAAAAAAGATTTAATAACTTATATAGTTACAAAATTCCTTATCCAGTAACAGAGGTCTTTGTGGAAGTTTCCTTCAAACTTCAACATTGGATGATTTCTAGAATACCATTCTACACATGTGGTTTTAATTTGTCAAGAATGGGTGGTAGCATGTTTGTCAAGAATGGATGGTAGCATGTTTGTCAAGCTTGGATGGTAATAGACAATTGAATTCATACATTCATTTGCCTATAAAAGGAAATGAAACCAAGCTTATTAAAAACACCACACCTCAAATTACATCTTTATTTTTCTCTCATATTCATACAAATATATATTTGATATATTTGTTTTTCTTTCCTCTATCTCTATAAACACTGAATATTATAGTAAATTGGTTCTCGGCTTCCTTCGCCCGTGGTTTTTCCCGATTTGGGTTTCCACGTAAATATCGCGTGTTTTTTTCTTTTTATCGTTCGATTTATTCTTGGTTGATTATTCAAATAGTTTTATATTCCGTTGAATCGCTATCGTGATATTTGGGTTTTATACTTCGATCTTGAAGTTATCGATTATTTATTGTAGTCGATTTGTCTACAATTGGTATCAGAGCTATCCTGGTTTTCCGATAATGATTCGTAAAAAACTATTTTCAACCATGTCATCGATGAAGTACGATATTCCTTTACTTGACAGAAAAACAAGATTCCCTCTCTGGCAAGTAAAGATGAAAGATGTGTTGATCCAAATGGATCTCCACAAAGCACTATTAGGAATGGAGAAAATGCCGGCAACTTGGTCGACTGAGGAAAAGGAGATGAAAGATCTGAAGGCGTCGTCGCAGATCCGTCTGCATCTTTCTAACGACGTTCTCCAAGATGTGTTGAAAGAGACATCCGCAGCGGCTCTCTGGCTAAAACTCGAGCAGCTACTTATGACGAAAAGCTTGCCCAACAAGCTACACTTGAAGCAACGACTTTTTAACCTAAAGATGGGTGAAGGTAGTTCTTTGTCTGATCACCTCTCTACCTTTAAAGAGCTTGTAGGAAATCTGGAGAATATGGACGTCAAATACGAAGATGAAGACTTGGCGTTATTTTTATTATCTTCTCTCCCAGACTCCTACGATCACTTTCGTGACACCATTATCTATTCTCGGGACACTCTTGTCCTTGACGAGGTAATGACTGCTCTTGATTCAAAGGAAAAGATGAAGCGGATAGTTGGGAACAGTAGCAGCGATTCTAAAGCCGAAGGTCTCAACATCAGAGGGAGACCTAACGAGAGAGGTAGCTCTTCACAAAACCGATCTAGATCTAAGTCCAAAGCCAATCGCAAGTATTGCAATTATTGCCACAAGAAGGGACATCTGATCGATGAATGTTTCAAGTTAAAGAACAAGGAGAAAGTAAAGGCAATCGCAAAGGGAAAAACAACCAATAACACCGTTGAAGCCGATGTTGCCGAAACTGGTTCCGATGGCGAGCTTCTATCCGTTTCAGACTACGGTTTAATGACCACGAGTGAGTGGGTACTTGATCCAGCGTGTACTTTTCATATGAGCTCCAACCGAAGCGTTTTTCATTCATATGAAAAGGTTAACGAAGGCCACGTTCTAATGGGTAACGACACTTCGTGTCGTATTATTGGACGCGGTACACTCAGGTTCCGCATGTTCGATGGCGTTGTTCGAACAATTCAAGATGTGAAGCACGTATCCGGTCTTAGGCGAAATTTACTAAGTCTCGGTACTTTCGAGAAGAAAGGTTACGAGTTTGTTGGCAAAGACGGGAAACTCCATATTTTCAAGGAAGGTTCTGTGGTCATCCGAGGAGTTAGAAAATCCGCAAACCTTTATATTATGGATGGGCAAGTTATCTCCGGCGAAGTCTCGGTATGTTCTAAATCCCTCTCCAACGCTGATCGCTCTCGTCTATGGCACCTCAGGCTCGCTCACATGTCATACCATGGTATGAATGAACTAAGTCGAAGGGGGTTGCTCGGGGAGCACAAATCAATCGAACTTGAATTCTGTGAAGATTGTGTATTTGGAAAGCAGAAGCGAGTGAGTTTTATCGGTGGCAAACATACGACGAAAGGGCCACTTGACTACATACACTCTGATTTATGGGGACCAGCGAAGGTTACATCGAAATGTGGAACCTCTTATATGCTCACGATCATTGACGATTTCTCAAGAAAGGTATGGTCGTTCTTCTTGAAGTCAAAGGGAGAAGTATTCCAAACTTTTAGAGATTGGAAAGTATTGGTTGAAAAGCAATCAGGTTTTGAAGTGAAATACCTTCGTACTGATAATGGACTGGAATTTTGTTCTGAAGAATTCAACTCCTATTGCCGTAGGGAAGGAATTACGAGGCATCGCACCGTAGTTCATACACCACAGCAGAACGGCGTAGCGGAACGTATGAACCGCACCATCATGGAGAAGGTCCGATGCATGCTATCTCATTCGAAGTTGCCGAAGTCTTTTTGGGCCGAGGCCGCTTCAACCGCATGCTACATTATCAACTGTTCCCCTTCTCGTGCTATTCAAAAGAAGACCCCATTTGAGCTTTGGTCCGGCCAACCTGCTGATTACACGAAATTGATTCCATTTGGATGTCCAACATATGCCCGAGTTGATAACGGTAAATTGGAACCGAGGGCAATTAAATGCGTCTTTCTCGGATATCCGACAGGTGTTAAAGGGTTCAAATTATGGAGCCCGGAGCTAAGCAAGGTTTTGACATCTAAAGATGTGACTTTCGATGAAAAAGCCATGCTTATCCTGTCTCCAACATTCAGACCAGAGAAAATGAAAATTCGGAAAAAGACAAAGTTCGAGTGGAGGTGGAGTTTCCTTTAAATTCATCTTTCGAGGACCAGTCTCATGAAGGTGTCGAGGTTTCTCAACCCTCGAATAATCAATATTCCTCTTCTCATGAGCCAGCCGAAGCTCCAAGCCAACCTCACAGTCCCTCCATTGCAAGAGATAGACCTCGCAGACAGATTGTACCTCCAAAGAGATATGTTCAAGCCAATTCTGTCGCTTATGCACTTACAGTTGCCAATGAAGTTGAGTATGTTCTGGAGCCCACAAGCTACAACGAGGCCATTCAATCCAAACATTCTAATAAGTGGATGGTTGCCATGCACGAGGAGATGGAATCTCTTCAGAAAAATGGCACATGGGATCTCGTTCCAGCTCCAAAGGGTAAGAAGACAGTTAAGTGCAAATGGGTCTACAAGTTGAAGGAGGCTATCCACCCCGGTGACAAACCAAGATATAAAGCTCGTTTGGTAGCCAAAGGCTACAGTCAAATCCCAGGTATCGATTATACCGACATTTTCTCTCCGGTTGTGAAACACACGTCAATACGTGTCTTGTTGGGATTAGTTGCCTCTCATGACTATGAATTAGAGCAACTTGATGTTACTACAGCATTCTTAAATGGTGTGCTTGAGGAAGAGATATATATGCAACAACCTGAAGGTTTTGTAGCTCCTGGCAAGGAAAGCTACGTGTGCAAATTGAAGAAGTCTCTTTATGGCCTCAAGCAATCTCCTCGACAATGGTATAAAAGGTTTGACTAATTTATTACCAGTCACAAGCTGAAAAGGTGCACCTACGACAGCTGCGTTTACTACAAAAAATGTGACGATGGTTCAATGGTCTATCTACTTTTATACGTGGATGACATGTTAATTGCAGCGAAGAATATAAAGGAGATTCAAAAGATAAAAGACCAGTTGAATGCTGAGTTCGATATGAAGGACTTGGGTGCTGCCAAGAAAATTCTAGGAATGGAAATAGTGCGAGACCATAGTGCAAGAACTCTATACCTTTCTCAACAAAGCTACATTGAGAAGGTTCTGCACCGTTTCAATATGCACGACGCAAAAGAAGTCAGCACTCCTTTCGCAGCCCACTTCAAGCTATCATCCGCCTTAAGTCCTACCACCGAAGAAGATATAGCATACATGGCAAAGGTACCATACTCCAGCGCTGTAGGATCTCTTATGTATGCTATGATTTGTACACGTCCATATTTGTCATATGCGGTAAGCATGGTGAGCAGATACATGGCGAATCCAGGAAAGGAGCATTGGGTTGCTGTTAAATGGATTTTTCGCTACTTGCGAGGTACTTCCTCTTTATGTCTGCGGTTTGGAAAAACCGATAATGGAGTACTTGGTTATGTGGATTCCGATTATGCAAAGGACTTGGATAAAAGACGATCGATTACAGGGTACGTGTTTACTTTGGGTGATTGCGCAGTTAGCTGGAAAGCGCAGTTACAATCTACTGTAGCGTTATCCACCACTGAAGCCGAATACATGGCTGCTACGGAAGCAGTGAAGGAAGCCCTCTGGTTGAAACGGTTGATAGGTGAGCTTTCAAACAAGTTATCTGTTAACACTGTTTTTTGTGACAATCAAAGTGCAATATTTCTAACGAAGGATCAAATGTTCCATGATCGAACGAAGCATATTGATGTTCGTTATCACTTCATCAGAGATGTTATTGCTAAAGGCGATATTACAGTAAACAAGATCAGCACCAATAATAATCCTGCTGATATGTTCACTAAAAGTCTTCCAATAGCCAAATTCAAAGCATGTTTGGATTTGGTGGGTGTTTCAGATCGCATTTGAGCCTGATAGGCTCGTGGTGGAGGAAGTATATTTACTTTTCGAAATTAATTTTTTCTCATATGGTGTTTGCAGATTCTTATAGAGATTTGGAGTATGATGAGCTGTTGATAAACTGTTTTGCATGATCATTGTGCAAGTTAAAGTTTTTTCATCCTGTCTCATTTGAAGTCAAGGTGGAGATTGTGGAAGTTTCCTTCAAACTTCAACATTGAATGATTTCTAGAATACCATTCTACACATGTGGTTTTAATTTGTCAAGAATGGGTGGTAGCATGTTTGTCAAGAATGGATGGTAGCATGTTTGTCAAGCTTGGATGGTAATAGACAATTGAATTCATACATTCATTTGCCTATAAAAGGAAATGAAACCAAGCTTATTAAAAACACCACACCTCAAATTACATCTTTATTTTTCTCTCATATTCATACAAATATATATTTGATATATTTGTTTTTCTTTCCTCTATCTCTGTAAACACTGAATATTATAGTAAATTGGTTCTCGGCTTCCTTCGCCCGTGGTTTTTCCCGATTTGGGTTTCCACGTAAATATCGCGTGTTTTTTTCTTTTTATCGTTCGATTTATTCTTGGTTGATTATTCAAATAGTTTTATATTCCGTTGAATCGCTATCGTGATATTTGGGTTTTATATTTCGATCTTGAAGTTATCGATTATTTATTGTAGTCGATTTGTCTACAGTCTTCATTTAACTATCATTATATCCTATAAGTTAACAAATATAAATTGTAAAAATAATTTTATAAAAAGAATGAAGTTATGTCGATATATCATATTATATACATTTAGCTTGTGTATAACAAAAGTACTTAATAAGTTAATCATCTTCTTTTGTTTCCTTTTTTTTTTTACTCTTATGGGTATTGGTTGTGGACTCGTGGCTGACGAAGAAAACGAAAAGGTGTATAAATATTGAATAAGGCTTTTGATATTGTCAATGGACAATGGAAATTAGCACTTCCCAAAGGGAAAAGATAGTTGTTTATAATATTAGTCGTGGACTTCTATTTTTGTGCATTAATATAATTTATACTGTTGTGATATTTGCTTTTCTTTTAACAGGTATGTTTGACATCTAAGCGTTTGAAAGTTTTTAAATTTTACTTTTTAACAAAAATTCGATTTAAACAAAAGGTTTTATTAGATACGAGTGTTTATCTTTTAATTTATATAAAAAGTTCAAATTATAAAAGCTACTTCATGCATCATTGTTTAAGAAAAAATTATTGAATTTTTCTAATCAGTTTCTAGAACTGCCCTTAAAATATATATATATTTATTTATTCATCATTTTTAAACAATTGTCGTTTTATATAATTTTACACATTTAAAAATTTTTAATTAATTTTTTCAAACGTTCATATAACAAATAAAAGCTACAACTACCAATTATTAGCTAGTTTTGCCTAATACATCTTAAATTAATTTCAAATTATATTTTTAACTTTCACCATGATTATTTGTGAATTAATAAAATTTTCTCATATATAATGTTGTAGATAATCGAACAATATTAAGTATTGAAATGAAACACATAAATTAGACTCGAGAACAATTACTGAAATTGTCCCTATGGTTTACCAAAATTTCACGCTTGGTTCCTATCTTTTCTTTGGCACTCGGACCGTCCCTAGGTTTTGATTTTGTTACGGTGTAAGTCCCTGACCGACTTAAATTGACTAATTTGCCCTTAAAGCTATTTTTTATAATCTCTTTTAATTCTTTTTTATTAATTAATTTATTATTATACAAAGTAAATAATTGATGCCCCACCCCACACCCCCCAATTAACGAGCGTCTCTCTCTCTCTCTCTCTCTCTCTCTCTCTCTCTCTCTCTCTTCCTTAGGGATGAGCATTTAGACATGTGGACCGGACCGGACCGTTTTTTGGACCCCCGGGTCGGTTCTCGGTTCTAGGATTTGAGGGCGGTCCGGTCCGGTTTTTTTACCGGTCCGGTTCAGCCGGTTCCGGGTAAAAACCGGTTGAACCGACTTATTTATTAAAAAAAAGTTAAATTTTTAAACAAGCATATCTCATTTGTTTTAAGTCGGATTAACATGCGATTTTATCCAACGTGTAGTTTAGAGTTTGTAGGTGATTTTAGACTATGATTTTGTTATTTTTGGTGTTATATTCAATGAGTTACAATCAATCAAAGTTGGGATATCAAAGCTGAAATATTTTAGCTCTTTAACAATAAATTAAGTTTTTGTATTTTATAAAATTGTTTAAACAAGCATATCTCATTCGTTTTAAGTCGGATTGACATGCGGTTTTTTCCAACGTGTAATTTAGAGTTTGTAGATGATTTTAGACTATAATTTTGTTGTTTTTGGTGTTATATTCAATGAGTTACAATCAATCAAAGTTGGGATATCAAAGCTGAAATATTTCAGCTTTTCAGCAATAAATTAAAATTTTGTATTTTGTAAAATTGTTTGAACAAGCATATCTCATTCGTTTTTATTCGGATTGACATACGGTTTTTTTCAACGTACAATTTAGAGTTTATAGATGATTTTAGACTATAATTTTGTTGTTTATGATATTATATTCAATGAGTTACAATCAATCAAATTTAGGATATCAAAGCTGAAATATTTCAGTTTTTCAACAATTATTTTAGACTGTGATTCTGAAATTTATGTATCTTTTAATAGATAAATCATATGAAAGGGATCTTGATAGAGTATCGGATCCAATGGATAACGAGTTATGAACCTATTTGAAAGAGAATATAGTGAATTATATTTTTTTTTCAATTCTCGGTTGGTGGAGAGTAAACGCGATTAGGTTCCCGACAGTTGCTCAGATGGTGAAAGGTGATTACTTTTTTTTTAGTCTTACATAGTTTCTTTATAAATTAATGTTGTTACAATTTAATTCTTTTGTTGTTAGATATATTGGGGATACAAATCTCAAGTGTGGCGTCCGAGTCTGCGTTTAGCACATATGATAGAGTTGTAAGTGAGTATTGGACTAGTTTATCGACATTAATAGTTAAAGCTTTGTTATGCACCCAAGATTGAATGAGAAAGTCTACAAATCCAATAATTGACAACGTTGACATGTAACATCCAGAGATTTTGCAGGTATTTCCGAATCCTCTCTTCTATTATTATTTTGTCATTCCTAGTCCTTGGGGTTAGAAGAGTCGACCCTTGAGGAGCCTAAGGGCTAAAGTTGCAACTTTGAGAACAAGATTAGTACGCTAAGCGTACATAAGATACGCTAAGCGTACATAAGATACGCTAAGCGTACTAGGCGCGCCCTAGTTCGCTGGGCGTACACTTGTGTACACTAGGCGTACTCGCGTCAGATGGAAACCCTAATATTTAGAGTTTGAGTGCTATATAATTACTCTTGTATGTTTGTGTTAAGAACTTAAGATTGTTAACTTTTGTTGGCAAGCTTTTGTTGGTAAACCTTGATATATATGTTAGTTGGTAAACATGTAAGATTTAGATGACAATATATGTATGTTTGTGTTAAATTGTTACCGATCCAAACGGGTCCAAGAACTGGAAAACCCGAACCTGGAGCTGGACACGGACACGGACCCGAACACAACTCATCCGATCCGGTCCACGGTCCACAATACTCTCCGTAACCGGTCCGATCCAAGAGTCGGTCTGGTCTGGTCTGGTCCGGTTCGATCCAAATGTTCACCCCTACTCTCCCTGCACTTACTTCTCTACCCAAAAGAAGATCACCAAAATGCAGCGATGGTGAAGCATGAAAGTAAAGAGCATCGCCGGAGATGATAGCATGTAGGAAAATCAGAATCCAAACCAGATCAAGCACCATCGATTTGTGACTTAGTTTCAATATGCACATATCTATGCTTCATCCGTGAAGAACGTTGGTGAGAAACCAGATCAAGCACGACCAACAACAATTGTGAAGCAGCGATTGTATCTAGATTTCTCCATCTCTCTCTCACTAACTATGGCCCTATTGTTGCCCAACAAGATCGATTTGCAGGTGGAGGAGATCGGAACGGGGGAAGAATGTTGTTGAGGAGATTGGGACTAATTTGGAGGTCGAGAGATTTTCTGGGTACGCATTCATCGGTTCTAGATTCGATGGAGGTCCCATTGCTCTTTCTCTTTTCTGTTTTGCTTTCTTATACTCGAATCTACATTTGCAATCTAGGTTTTCTAGAAGTTCTTGGTGTTCCATCTATCTGATGAAGTTTTACAAAGGTACTGGTTGGCCGAGATCCCGATTAGATGAGCGTGGAAAAGAATCGGGCAGAAGCTCACCTGGTCGCCGGTAAGGTGGAGTCTCACGCCAGAGAAATGACAGTAGTCATCGGAGATATGAAGCAGGAGCGTAGGTAGGGGTAAATAAGGAGGAGTTGAATTGGGAGATGGAATTCAAGTGGGTCCCATTTTTCAATAAATGAATTAAATCATTTAATTTAAAAAAATAATTGAAAAAGAAAATAGTAAGGGCATTATAGTCATTTCTTATTAGGTACGGACTTACACCGTAACAAAATCAAAACCTAGGGACGATCCAAATGCAAAAGAAAAGATAGGGATCAAACATAAAATTTTGATAAGCCACAAGGATGATTTCAGTGATTTGTTCTAAACTCTATATACTATCATAATAAACCTTTAAATTTAAATATTGAAAATAAATAAATTAACCTCTTGTTAGATTTGTCTTTTTTAAGATAAATATTTTTTTCACCCGTGGATTTGTCCGTCTATGTATCCTCTAGTATACGATTCTATTTAAAGATGATAATCATCTTTCCAATTATGAGTAAATCATTTACATTTTTATCGACTTTTATTTAAAAGTTGATTTAAAATATACAATATTCCATTTTATTTTATAATTGTTAAAAAGGTTTTAAACAATTAACAAATCATCAAATAATTGTTAAGATCACATGCCTAATCATCTTTTCAGATTTATTCACATAAAATAACGATGCGCATCCTCTCATTCATTTGAGAGTTGTGTGTGGAGTATGGACCAGTGTCAATTACTAAAAAGGATATCTAAATCATACATTTAATTTATTTTTTCAACGTAAGGTTTCGGTTTCGTTTTTTACCGATTTTTATATTTCTTCAACCCGAAATCGAACCCATAATTTTGGTTTTTTAAATATTTTAAACTCGTACTGTCGGTTTTTCGGTTTCTATGTTCGGTTTTGCTTAACCTTAGTTAAATGCAGAGATTGATAGACTTCATGTATAACCAGAATGCCTTTCAAATTTGTTAGAAGTAAATGATGTTTTATTAACTCTGAACAATCAATGTATCCCTTATAATATTCAAATGTGTGGCCTAAAAATTAAGTTCTTAATGCATTAGTGTAATAGTTTTATAATGTTATTTTATCGTTTTGGTTTGGATAATGAGAATGAAAGTGATGTCATTCATGATAACTTAACATGTTACATATTACAACGTAATCATATTATGTTATCTTTATAGGTAATACATACGTATATTTTGGAGTTGTCTAAGGTATAACTCATCAGTGTCTTTGTGAACTTCAAACAATTGTATATAGCTTTCAATTAGATGAAACCTAATATCGACTAGGGATGAGATTTAAAACCAGAAAAACGGATCGGAACCGGAATATACAGTTCCAGTTCTAGTTCCAGGTTTAGAGAATGATTTTATTCGGGTTCCGGGTAATCCATGTTTTGGTCTATCGGATCCTGATAAACTGGGTTTAAGAACCGGAACAGGTTTTAGGAACCATAACCACTTTTAGGGGTCGAAACCGATTTCTATGAAAAATTTAAAATATGCATATATCATTCGTTTCAAGTCGGATTGACATAAGATTTTTTTCAACATGTAGTTTATAGTTTTTACATGATTTTAGACTATAAAATTGTCATTTTTAGTTTTATATTCATTGACTTACAGTCCCCAAAATCGATATATCAAAGGTGGAAGTTTTTAGTTTTTCAGCTTTTTTGCATTATGTGAAAATTTTAATTAACGAATTACTAACAAATTCTGGGTGAGGCATATTTACAAACATGTGGGAATGTACCACCCGCAATATCTTCTTCTCATCGCAAGTTTGTGGTTCAGAAGCATTTGACGGCACAACATCTTCATGTAGAGTTAGGGGTCGCCAAAAGAAATAGAAGACTGTAGGGTGAAGCACAGACGATGGATTTTCAAGCCTTTACCTGGACCTATTCGAGAAACTGAACATTCACAAGATTGAAATCATAAAGGTGTCATCGAATTAAGCGAGCAAGAGCTATATAGAAGAGAGGTGTAGAAGTTCAATGTCGTTCGAAGGCAGTGAAAAGAGGCAGGAATTTAGGCGATGTAATCTTGCAGTTAGCATCTTTAATGTTAATATTGAGAAGGCGGTGTAGCAGCTGATTGGATGAGATGGACGATGAAGTGGTGAATTAGAGATTAAAGTAACCTAGGTGGAGGAAAGTAACTCGATGAACGGTACCCAGATAAAAAGATATAAAAAAAAACAAGTTTTGAAGTGTTTGTTTTTAATTTTAAGACATATTAGTTTTTTTTTTCTTAAAAAATATTGAATAAAATATGGTAACATATGTGATGATTCAAAATATTTATGATTAAAAAAAACTTTTGATTCAGATGATTAACGGTAGGAAGTAGATGTAGAGAAGAAGAAGCTGATGAACGTCATTTTGGGTTTGAGTTCGAAGAGGCAGGAATTTAGGCGATGTAATCTTGCAGTTAGCATCTCTAATGTTAATATTAAGAAGGCGGTGTAGCAGCTGATTGGATGAGATGGACGATGAAGTCGTGAATTAGAGATTAAAGTAACCTAGGTGGAGGAAAGTAACTCCATGAACGGTACCCAGGTAAAAAGATATATAAAAAAACAAGTTTTGAAGTGTTTGTTTTTAATTTTAAGACATATTAGTTTTTTTTTCTTAAAAAATATTGAATAAAATATGGTAAAATATGTGATTATTCAAAATATTTATGATTCAAAAAAAAAACTTTTGATTCAGTTTGTTTATGATTTTTATTTTGTTATGATCTAAAAATATATAAAGTCAAATATTTTATAATCCTTAATTATATCTTTCATGATTCATAATTAAATGATCTATAAATTTTTTTTGAACAAAAACTTACTTAATTGATTATATTATTGATCCATAATCATATGATTCAAAAGTAATTTGACTCAAAATTTCATGATCAAAAAATAATATGATCCTTAATATTTTTCTCATTTAAAATTTTATAATTGTTAAAAATTAAAAAACTCAAATCGATAGTTACTTTAAAAGTAAAAATAAATAAATAAAAAAATAAAAACAAAAATAAACAGCAACACTAGTATCTTCAATTATGTAGTAAATATATTAAAAAAAAGATAAAAAAGAAAAAAAATTATTTAAAAAAAACGAAAAATATAAAAAATAAAAAAAAAATGAAAACCGAGTATATAGTTGTTTTTTTTTATTTTTTAAAAAACATTATAAAAATATAAAATAACGAAAAATAAAGAAAATAAATAATAAAACCTACTTAAATGACGTTCCATCGACATTTGTCGCACATGATTAAATCTACGAGTCCGTATTAATTACCACGGACGTGGGTCGCATGCGAACGCAACACTAGAGATGAGCAGCGGAAGCGGGTACCTGCTTTCGGAACCGGAACCGCCTCGGAACTGCCGGTTCCGGAACTGGAACCGCTTAAGGCGGTTCCGGTTCCTAAAGATGTGGAACCGCCCTAAGCGGTTCCGGTTCCAATTCTCAATTTTACAAAACCGATACCCGCTGGATACCCGTCGGTTCCGGTTCCAATAACGGGTATCCGGAACCGGCGGTTACCCGGAACCGGTACCGACGGGTACCCGCCTTTTTATAAAAAAAATATATTTAATTTTTATATTTTAGTGCCTTTGTTTTTTTAAACATTAGGGTAAAAGAACTAATAACGGAAGGTATTCGTTTTTAGGGTTTGTGACTTTGTGTGATTCATTGTTACAAACAACCGCCGACACCCCACACTGTATTCTCTCAATCGAAAGACACAGTCTCACCATTTCTCTTCCCTCTGGTAGATTCGATTTGCTATTTTTGCTCGACTCATTCGATACGATGGAGTAGAAGACGGTGGAATCCCTCAAGTCGAGTTCGTATCTCATAACCCTCCTTCAATCTCCCGCTCACGCTGTTCTCTGTGCTTCTTCCCGCGATTCCGTTGACTTATGTAGCGGAATGTTACGATGTCGGAGGCGTAAGTTGTTTATGCTTAGTGTATGATACCTTCTTTATTTGAATATGATATTGATAGGTTTACGTTTTGTGTAGCCTTGGGTTTTATCTATGAGTTTGATCGGACTCACTCCATTTGCAGAACGAGTCAGCTTCCTCACCGAGTAAGTCGCCATGAAATTAACAATTTCATTTGAAATCTTAGTTATTTAGCGATGTATAAACACTTTAACACTTGTTCTTATTTTTCAAATCCCTGTACATTCAAAAGAAAAACTGCATACTTCATTGGTCCTACAGGTATATTTCTTAATCAGTTCCAGTCATTTACTCCATTTTCCTGCAATCTCAAAAATTACAGTCATCTCTCTTTTGTGGAGGCATAGCCAATCTCAATAAAGAACAAAGATTCAACAGAGTAAGAACATCATTCATTCTTTAAAACCTTCTTTCATTGGTAACAAACAAAATGAACTTATTTCACTTTTTTCATGATAAACAAACAGAAGCATCAATGGAAGTCCCAGAGTTTGCACAAAAACTGGTGTATGCTCCCATGGAAGTGGAATTCAGTAAGTCTTTGCTCTTTACTTTTATGTTCGTTTAAAATTTGATATTTTGATTGATAATGATGTCAAATGAGGCAAAAATTACAATTTTTTCATAGGGGTAATTTTGACCTAAGCAATTTCAAAGATGGAGTAATTTCTTCTGCTTTCATGGTTGGACTTCTTGTAGCATCTCTGATATTTGCATCATTGGGCAAAAGGTAACAACTTAAAAGATTTGTAATTGTGTTATTGTTAATTCTAAATTTAAAAGATGTGTAACTGTGTTTAGGTGTATGAGTTTAGTGAAGAGGAGGCAACTGATTTGGCTGATTTTCTTGTTTCTATTCTTGATTTTGCCCCAGAGAAAAGGCCTACAGCTGCTCAATGCCTTAGCATTCATGGTTCACTGGTGGTGGTGGAGCTCGGGTTGTTACTCCTAAGGCTGATGTTGTTGATGATGATCATAATAAGAGTTGTGAGAAAAGTAAAGAGAAAGATGAGAGGGAAGCTATATATGGAGGCTGGAGTTGGGAACATAGCTATTGGTGGAGTTTAACACCATCAAATTCAAAATAGGCTTCTTGTGTGTAACATCCCAAATTTCGAGTCCAAAAAATTTCATTTTAATTAACTGATTATAAAAGCATTCATAAGAAAACCACATAAAATATATCATTTCGTAAATCAGTATATCATGTCTAAAAACCCAAGTCATAAAATAGCATCATGTCAGAGTACAATCCCAGAATATCTCAAGTGCGGAAAATCAATGCGAGTGTGTATGATGTGCTGCTACCGTGCCAGCTCCTTCCCCTTCGCTGAAGAGGTACCTAAAACCAAAACTATAAACTGTAAGCACGAAGCTTAGTGAGTTTCCCCCATCGTACCACATACCATACAATCATATAGCATGCATACTGCCGGGCAATTCTGGGGTGCCCGACCTACCCGATACGACCATTTTGGGGTGCCGACCTACCCGTACGGCCATTCTGGGGTGCCGACCTACCCGTGTCAAGCCATTCTGGGGTGCTGACCTACCCGTGTCGAGCCATTCTGGGGTGCTGACCTACCCGTCGGTCCTAACAACCGAACCTCGGGGACTATTCCACCCCTTATTGCTACTATCACATATATCATAACACAAACATACTATTAGACATATCTGGGGTGTCCGAACTACCCTTCGGTCCTAACAACCGAACTTGGGGACTATTCCCTTCCTACTACCACTATCACATATAACATATCATGCCAACATATCAACATATCATCACATACTGTCAGACATATATGGGGTGCCTGACCTACCCTTCGGTCCTAACAACCGAACTATACTACTATCACATATAACATATCATGCTAGCATGTAACATATCAGGTAGTAGCAAACCTGGATGATATCACAAGGACAATCATCCAACATACAACTCCTACTGGTAGGCCGGCATTATGGCCGTAGACCCACCGCTACTGGAAGGTAACTCACCTCGTACGAGTAGCTGTTGATAATCTGTGCGGGAAATCTCTGTCTGCTGCTGCTCCGAAAATCCTCCGGCTATAATCCCCACCAAAACACTCAGTCAGAATTTGATATCTACTCTTAGGGTAAAATGATTATTTTACCCCTGACCAAGTCCAAGTCAAAGTCAAAGTCAACTTCCAGTTAACCTGACTCGCCGAGTTGGGCCGTCAACTCGTCGAGTCCCTAACCTTTTAACTGTCCTCATCCATGTCTCTACTCGCCGAGTTTAGAAATGACTCGACGAGTTCTCATTCTATACGAGCATCGAATGAACCTTTATCCGACTCGTCGAGTTGTATGAACAACTCATCGAGTTCATCCTCATCCTAAGAACCAGTCCTGTCCTCGACTCGCCGAGTTGTATGAACAACTCGTCGAGTTCATCTTCAAGAGTTGGGAGATTGCCTTGGACTCGCCGAGTCTGTTCATGCACTCGTCGAGTCCTATGAACTCCAGGACTATGGCTTAGCCCAATACGTTGGATCACTCCCCTGGACCCTCTAAAACCTTTCCAGCACTCCACTGGGTCTCTTTGACCCATAACAGAAAAGGGGATCTAACCTCGGACTCGCCGAGTCCCAAGAACAACTCGCCGACTTGCTACTGTCCAAGTCTTATTTCTTCGATTTCTGGCGTACAACTCTTGTCCAAATGGTAGATCTGGGTCCCTAAACTCGATCTAGCACGTAAAGTTACGAACTTTACGTGCATGCATGGGACTTTGAGCCAAAAAGGCTCTAAAAGAGGCTCTTGAGTTGCATGGGGGCTTCCATGGGTGCAAAAGCAACCCTTTTCTGCCTTGTGACTCCTTCATGGACCTAGATCCGAAGCCCCAACCCCCAACCATGCTTGCAATCATGGTTGGTTACCAAAAATGGCTTATAAAAGCCCTAAATCTCCCCAAAGAGGGATCTAACAAATGAACAAGCAAGGTATCGACTTTATACCTTCTGGGAGCTGTAAATGATGCACAAACTTGAACCCCATTGGTCTTCTCTTGATTCCTCTAGGCCCTTCCTTCTTCCTTGTGATCAAGACCACCAAGAATCACCACAAATGCCTTTAGATCTTCACACACACAGTTAGGGTTTGCTATGGGGGGTTTCTGGAAGCAATGGGGATGAAGGGTGGCTGAATGAGATGTTTAAATAGGGTGCAAACCCTTAGATTAGGGTTTTGTCCAGTCAGAGCCTGCTCGTCGAGTCTGCAGCCGACTCGACGAGTCCGTCATTTAAATCCCGAATCAAATCCGTTTCTACTCGACGAGTTGGTCCTTCAACTCGCCGAGTCCCAGGCCAAAAATGCAATTTACTTAAATAAAATACGTACCAGGAACCAGGTGCTACATTGTGTTTCACAGGTAACTAACTATTTTATCATTTTGTGTTGATATAAAAGTTATCTTATACATTTATTTGTCTTATTTTTACTTTCCAGCAATGAAGTTTGGCTGGCCTTAGCGGTTCATATTTTTGACCATATGGGAATGGACTTAGATTTTGTGTATCATGTTATTGGAAAATATTTATTATTCTAATTTGAATTTTTATGTTTAATTTCATTACAGAAATCGATGATACATTTGGAGGGAATACGTAGCTGTTGCTGTTGCTGTTTACTGTTATTTGTTTGTTTTTGTGTTGTTTAGTTGTTGTTGTGTTGTTTTTTTTATGTTCTTTTTTTGTTTTTTTTGTTTTTGTGCTATTTTTGTTGGGAATTAGAACGATTTGTAGTTTGTAACTTGTCATTTTGTCATATTTACTTGCTAAATTCCACTTGCTGGATGAAATAAAAAATTTAAAAATTCAAGAAACCGGGTACCCGGAACCGGAACCGGTCTTAGCGGTTCCGGGAGCAGTTCCAAATTTCTAAGAACCGGTCTAGGCGGTTCCGGGAGCAGTTCCAATAATTTCAAAACCGCCGGTTCCGGGAGCGGTTTCGGTTCCGACCAAAAGAGGCGGGTACCCGCTTATGCTCATCCCTACACAACACGATCAAATATTGAGTTTAACGTTTGTGCCCTTAACAAAATGGGTGGTGGAGAATTGCCCTCACATCCGTCACAATTTTTGGAGTCTTCACCGGAATTCGACTATATATATATATATATATATATATATATATATATATATATATATATATATATATATATATATATATATTCGAATGTTTCTCACATCTTTTGTGTGCTACAATGCATCAATAATAATTTAGTAAAAATTAAATTATTATTTAATCAAATAAAGATAGATATTAAATGATTTCATAATTGTATATATATTAAATGATATCTATAATTATAATTCATTTTTTATGGAAACTAATTAAATTCGTCATTAATATCAGAAATAATATTTTTTCAGAATAAATTTGCATCTAAGTTTTCATGTATGGATTCGTATTTTGTTTCATGACCCACTCACTCCAAAATACAACAAAGTTATCTTGAACATGGAGAACAAGAGTGTATTCTAGCAAAATGAGAGTTTATTCTAGAAGAATGAGCGTATATTTGATAGCTTATTTTATTTCCTTATTTTTATTAGTTTATCTTAGATTTTTAGCTCTTTTTATTAGTATTGCATTGTATATTCCTTATTTTCTTTATCATGGATCGTATCGGGGGCTTGTTATGTTGCATGAGGAATTTTGCAGGGTTTTGGAGCTTTTTGTGATTGTGGATTAGAGTGAAGACGGCTTAGTGGGCTCCCGAAGCATTATTGGGCTTGGCGGAATCAAAGAAGAAGAATTGGGCTTTGAAAGTTATTGGCTTGGATTATTTGGGCTTGTGAAGATGGATCATAAATTTCTAATTTTGGGCTTGGAGCATCCATTTAGTGGCTAAATGATGATTGGTGGATCAAATTACATGGACAAGGGGGGGACCAAAGGAATCTTTGGTAGTGGAAGGGTGGAGTAGTGGAATGGTGGACCAATAGCATTCCAGCAGCATTTGCGCGGGTGGAATTTTGGCTGCGCGGGTACCCGCGCAACTGCCCAGTTTGGGTATTTTGGTCATTTGGCTCACAATAACTCGGGGGGATCAGATCTAGAGGCTCATTCACGAATTTTCCACCATTGGAGACCTGCAAGTCACGATTTGGAGAGCAAAATACTCAATTTCTTTCATCTTTTCAAGTCTTAGGTAGATTCTTGATGCAAATTAATTATTGTTCTTGTTACTTTGTTGCCATGAGTGGCTAATACTCTTATTTGGTTGACTTTGGCTGAAAACCAATGAATGTTTGTGAGTTTTGAAGGATTTATGTTGATTATCAATTTATTCCATGTTTATGATTCTAGTTTACAATTCTTATGCTTATTTGATGCTTTGATCATGAGCTTAGTATTTGATTGAGCAATGGTTGATTTGTTTCATTGATTTTGCATTGGATCATTGAATTTATCTAGAACAAAGGCTTTATGATGGTAGAAATCATCTCTAGCTTATGAATCATAACTCCTTTATGGATGTGTAAGCATTTGACATCCTCTAGGAATTGGGGATTCCTTCATTCTTAAGGCTAATTGATTTCTCGGGATTAATTGCTTCAATTAACCCTTGATCTTAATTAAGAAGGTGTGTTGTGGGCTTCCCCAACCTCCATACTACCTATGAGGAATCTTGGCATATCATGCTTCATGATTGTTATAACCAATTTGGGATGAAGGATAAGCTTTGTATTAGATCCTAATGATAAACACACAAATGTTCATTGTGTTGAATTGCCTTAGTTAACCAATTATTCCCAACCTTTGAGCATCTCATCAACTTGCTTAATTGCAAGGTTTTTAGTTATTCAAGTATTTTAGTTTTCAAGTAATCAAACACCCCCCCCCCCTTTTAGTTTAATTGTAGTTAGTTAGTTTAATTTCACTAGTTCTATTGAATTGCATTGGTGATTGAATACAACCATTTCCCCGAGGATCGATACCCCTTTTTACCATTATATTACGTTTATTTAGAAATCAAAGGGTGAAATTTGCTTGGTGGACTTGACATCCCACCAAGTTTTGGCGCCGTTGCCGGGGATATTGGTTATTGTTATTTGATTGTTTATGCCTAGGTCTACAAGAACCGGTGAACTACTCTACAATCCGGAAATTGAAAAAGAAGCAAAAAGGTTGAAAAAGTTAGTCAAACAAGCAAAGCAACAACAACTAGCTCAAGCTTCTTCCTCTTCTCCACTAATCAACATAGAAGACCAAGTTCATACTTCAAGTGATACCGACACCGAGCCGAGTTCTCCAATTATTGGTCATTCCTTTGAAGACATTTCGTTGGAAAACTACATAGCCATGAATCACACTCCACCTCACAATCCCAACCCAAACCCAAACAATCAAGATGCCAATACACCACCCCAACAACCAAGACAACAACAACAAGAGCCTCTCATTGATATGCCACCTTGGAATCAAGCCCCTCCTCAAAACCAACCCAACTATCAACAACCACAACCACAAAACCAACAATTCCACCAAAACAACCAACCTCAAACCAATGCTTTTCAAGTTCAACAACAAATACATTACCCAAATCAACCCAATTACCAACACCCTCCAATGTACCAAAACCCAATGTACCCCCAAAAACAACCTCCCTACAACCAATACCCTAACTACCAACCTTATCCACCACCAATCTACAATCATCAACCATACCCATATCCACCTTACCAACAACCACCCAATTACTTGCAACAATATCCCAATAACCCCAATCCACCCAATCCCCCTCAAGAGTTGACACTTCGGCAAATGATGGAGACGGATGTTACTCATACACCTCTTGCTATTGTTTATCCCGCAAACCGCCGAGGGATTGTATTGAAGTCAAGTTTCATCCATCAACTAACCAAGTTCCATGGTTTGGATAGAGAAGATCCTCAAAAGCATTTGAAGTCCTTTCATATGATATGTGTTAGCATGTTGCCCGACAATGTGACATTGGATGATTTCAAGTTAACCGCATTCCCGCTCACCTTGGAAGACAAAGCTAGAGAGTGGTTATTCAACTTACCACCGGGATCAATTCACACATGGGAAGAGTTACTCAAGGCCTTCAATAGCAAATTCTATCCCACCTCCCGCATTTCAAGTCAAAGAAGTGACATTTTGGGGATTCGTCAAGGGGAAAATGAAACATTTCATGATTTTTGGGAGCGCTTCAACAATTTGTGTACAAGTTGTCCTCAACACAATATACCCGAACAACTACTTCTTCAACAATTTTATGAGGGTATGAATGAAAAAGATCGGAGGATGATTGATGCTTCAAGTGGTGGTGACATCTTCAACAAAACCCCTCACGAGATCCGATTACTTTTTGGTACCATTTCTCAAAATCAAAGGAATTTTGGGACTAGACATGACATGAAGAGAAATTCTATACAAGTGGTTAGTGAAGTTAGCAACACTCAACACTTGGAATCAAAGCTCTTGGATTTGACTAATGTGTTAAGTCAAATGGTGGTGGGAAGTGGTTAACAATTGATGGTATGTGGTATTTGTGCAATGACGGGCCATTATACGGATAAGTGTCCCACACTTGGAAGTGAACCGGAAGATGTGAATGCAATGGGCGGATATCAAAGTCAACCAAGACCCATGGGATTTCAAAACAATTTCAACCCAAATTTGAGGAATAACCAAAACAACCCTTATCCACCAAAGGAAAATCCACCAAATCTTTTGATGAGACCCCAACATCCACAATACCAATCCCAAAAACCTCCATATCCACAAAATTCTTATAACCCTCCAAATTACCATCAACTTCCACAACAAGGCCAATCAAGTGGTACCCATCAAATGAGCCTTCAAGAACTTGTCACTTCTCTTGCTCAAAGCCAAACCCAATTTCAACAAGAAACCAAGAATACTTTCTCCAACATTCAAGCACAAATTGGAGACTTGGCAACCGCTCTCAACAAGATGGAACAAAGGGGTAAACTTCCATCACAAACCGAGAAGAACCCCAATGTGAGTGCCATCACCTTGCGAAGTGGGAAAACACTTGGAGAAAGTCAACCTAAAAGAGTTTCAAGAGAAGACGAAGATGAAGTGATCATTGTGGAACCTCCAAAAGTTGTAGTTCCTCCAAAGGAACCGGTTGTGCCAAATGTTGATCAACCCGATCCTTCCAACAAACCCATCAAACCATTGGTCATACCACCACCTTTTCCATCCCGGTTGGCTTCCTCAAAGAAACAAGAAGAAGAGAAAGAGTTTCTTGAGACTTTCCGCAAGGTTCAACTCAACATTTCACTATTGGATGCCATTAAGCAAATCCCACGTTACGCCAAATTTCTTAAGGATTTGTGCACCAACAAGAGAAAATTCAAGACAAATGAGAAGATTCAAGTCAATGCAAATGTATCCGCGATCATCCAAAAGAAGCTTCCACCCAAATGCAAAGACCCGGGAATGTTTGCTATACCTTGTACCATTGGTGATTTACATGTTGAAAGTGCCATGCTAGATCTTGGAGCCTCAATCAATGTCATGCCATACTCGGTTTTTCAATCTCTCAATGTTGGACCTTTGGAAGAAACCGGAGTCATCATTCAATTAGCGGACAAGTCAAGTGTATTTCCAAGAGGCGTGTTGGAGGATGTACTAGTTCAAGTCAATCAACTAGTATTTCCCGCGGATTTCTATGTCATTGACCTTGAAGAAAAGACTCCTTCCAAGTCATCTATGATTCTCCTTGGAAGACCCTTCATGAATACCGCTCACACGATTATTGATGTCCACAATGGGAAGATCACCATGGAGTTTGATGGAGAGACCATTCACTTCAACATCTTTGAAGCAATGAGATATCCTAGCAACATATCTCCATTGTATCGAGTTGATGTGATTGAGCCAATCACCCAACAATTATTCGAGTTATCAAGTGGGGATCTTTTGAAGATGGTGCTTAACATGAGTCTTGAAGGTGAAAGTTTGAAGAATACCTTGGATTTGGATACATTGGATTCCGAAGTTGAAGATATTGTGAAGGCTCTAGAAATTACTAATTCCACAAAGAAGGATGTTTCTCAAGTTGCCTTATCTCATTCTCCAATCAAGATGCCACCTTCCATAATCCAACCACCCACACTTGAATTGAAAATCCTACCTAGCCATTTGAAATATGCTTATCTAGGTCAAGATGAGACTCTACCGGTGATTATCTCTTCTCAATTGAAAGACTTTGAAGAAAACCAATTGATTGAAGTCTTGAAAGAGCATAAAGAGGCCATGGGGTGGACCATAGCGGACATCAAGGGGATAAGTCCTAATGTATGCACTCACAAGATACTCATGGAAGATGATTGCAAGCCTAGGAGGGAAGCCCAAAGACGATTAAACCCTCCCATGATGGAAGTTGTCAAGAAGGAGATAATCAAGTTACTTGATGCGGATATGATTTACCCAATTTCCGACTCCAAATGGGTTAGTCCGGTGCAAGTGGTTCCCAAGAAAACGGGAATCACGGTTGTTGAGAATAACAAAGGCGTAATGGTACCCACTCGAGTTCAAAATGGATGGAGGGTGTGCATTGATTATAGAAAGTTGAATTCAAGCACATGGAAAGATCACTTCCCTCTTCCTTTCATTGATCAAATGCTCGAGCGATTGGCGGGCAAATCGCATTATTGTTGCCTTGATGGATACTCGGGTTTTCACCAAATACCCGTTGCCCCCGAAGATCAAGACAAAACGACTTTTACATGCCCCTTTGGCACATTTGCCTACAAGCGGATGCCATTTGGATTATGCAATGCCCCTGCCACATTCCAAAGATGCATGGTGAGTATCTTCTCCGAGTATGTTGAAAATATAATCGAAGTGTTCATGGATGATTTCACCGTGTATGGCAATTCGTTTGATGAATGCTTGGGTAACCTTAAGAAGATTTTGAAAAGGTGCATTGAGAAAAAGTTGGTGTTAAACTTTGAGAAATGTCACTTCATGGTCAATCAAGGAATCATTTTGGGACACATCGTCTCCAAAAAGGGCATCGAAGTTGATAAAGCCAAAATTGATGTCATCCAAACCCTTCCTTACCCAACATGTGTTAGAGAAGTGAGATCTTTCTTGGGCCATGCGGGATTCTATAGAAGATTCATCAAAGATTTCTCAAAGATCACGCGACCAATGTGCATCCTTCTTCAAAAAGATGTCGATTTTGACTTCAATATTGCATGCCAAGAAGCCTTTAACAAACTTAAAGACTTGCTCACTTCCGCCCCAATAATCCAACCTCCAAATTGGGAGCTTCCATTTGAAATAATGTGTGATGCAAGCAATTTTGCTATTGGCGCGGTCTTAGGTCAAAAAGAGGGCAAAGCATCCCATGTCATCTACTATGCCTCCAAAACCTTGGATAATGCTCAAGCCAATTACTCCACCACCGAGAAGGAACTTCTAGCCATCGTATTCGCCTTGGAGAAATTACGGCAATACCTTCTTGGGACAAAAGTAATTGTGTATTCCGACCATGCCGCATTGAAGTATCTCATGACCAAGAAAGATGCCAAGCCACGGTTGATTCGTTGGATTCTTTTTTTACAAGAATTCGATCTTGAGATAAAGGATAAAAGTGGTGCCGAAAACCTAGTTGCGGATCACTTAAGTCGGTTGAATATTGGTGATTCTTCTTCTCCTATCCTTGATGAATTCTCGGATGAACACCTCTTCTATATGTCAAATTCCATTCCATGGTACGCGGATATTGTGAATTACTTGGCTACTAAAGAAATTCCTCATGCATTTACCAAGTACCAAAAGGCCAAGTTGAAGAGTGATTCCAAATACTACGTGTGGGATGACCCTTATCTTTGGAAACATTGTCCGGATCAACTCATACGGAGGTGTGTTCATCAAAATGAGGTCGAGTCAATTTTGAAGTTCTGCCATGAGTATGCATGCGGAGGACATTTTGGTCAAAACAAAACCATGCGAAAGGTGTTCGAATGCGGACTCTATTGGCCAACAATGTCAAGAGATACCTATCTATTTTGCAAGAGTTGTGATAGATGTCAAAGAACGGGAACCGTATCCATGAGGCATGAGATGATTCAAAGCCCTATCCTTATTTGTGAAATCTTTGATGTGTGGGGAATCAACTTCATGGGCCCCTTCCCCGTTTCTTTTGGTTATACTTATATACTCTTGGCGGTTGATTACGTTTCAAAGTGGGTTGAAGCAAAGGCTACAAGGCATGATGATTCAAAAACTGTAATTGACTTCTTGAAGTCAAACATTTTCGCAAGATATGGTGTACCGAGAGCCTTGGTGAGTGATAGGGGCACTCATTTTTGCAATAAAATGATGGAAGCAATGACAAAGAGATATGGTGTCACACACCGGATATCAACCGCTTACCATCCACAAACAAATGGCCAAGCCGAAGTGTCAAATACATAAGTCAAACAAATTCTTGAAAAGACCGTCAACACTACCCGAAAAGATTGGAGCTTGAAGTTAGAAGATGCTTTGTGGGCGTATCGGACCGCCTACAAAACTCCAATTGGTATGTCTCCATTCCGCCTTGTATATGGAAAATCTTGTCATTTACCGGTGGAATTGGAACACAAGGCATATTGGGCGGTTAAAAAGTGCAATTTCAATCTTGAAGAAAGTGGAAAGCACCGAAAGATGCAACTTCAAGAAATTGAAGAGTTGAGAAACGAGTCTTATGAAAATGCAAGCATCTACAAAGATAAAACAAAAGCGTTTCATGACAAACATATCACTCGTAAGCATTTTATTCCAGGCCAAAAAGTTCTTCTTTATCATTCACGCTTAAAGCTATTTCCGGGAAAATTGCGATCTCGATGGCACGGACCTTTTATTGTTATAAAAGTGTTTGATCACGGTGCGGTTGAAATTAAGAGTTTGGAAACAAATCAAATATTCAAAGTGAATGGACACCGCTTGAAACCATTTTATGAAGGATTTGATACGGGAGAATTCGACAACGTAACATTGGAAATCCCAAATTACGAAGGTTGATGGAAGCGGGACTATGTCTTGGCAAAGACGTTAAATAAATGCAATGTGAATAAATAATGTCCGTTTGAAGTTTTGGGTGTTTCTAAGTTTGAAGTTGGTCTAAAAATAAGCATCTTGAAGTCTTCTAGTGATTTTGGTGAAGTTTGAAAATTTTCAAAATTTGACTTTTGCACGGGTACCCGCGCAGACTTTGCGCGACCAACCCCAGCCGCGCAGGTCCCGAGTTCCAAATTGCACAAACATGGGATACATTCTGCAAGTTGCGCGCGGCCAAAATCCACCCGCGCAGATATTTGCGCGGCTATAAAGAAATTCCACTTTCAAATTGCGCAACCTCTCCTCCTTATAACTCCACCCGGAAGACCGACCCACGCCCGATCCAGACCCGCTTCCAACCCATTTCTAACCCACCCTTATAACCCCTTAACCCGTCGGACACCCCTTCCCCCTTGTGCCTCCCGTCCACAAACTCCGACGAACTCCTCACGCCGCTGCCGTTTCCGATCAGCTTCCTCCGCTGCCACCGCTTCCAAGCCCCACCACCGGTTGCCCCTTCTCCTATAGCGACACTCCATCTGCTCCCCGATTTCGCCGATCCTCACGTCGCCGCCGGAAAAATCGCAAATCAACAAACACCGCCTCAACGCTGCTTGTTTCGCCGGCGCTCTACCCCCGCTCTACTCCCCACCTAATTCCGACCAAACCCCACCCATCTATTTGCCGGTAAACCGCTCGACGCCAACATTATCAGCCTTGCCGGAAAAACTGTTAAGGCCCGATTCCGACACCACCTGCCACACAATTCCAAAATTTTTTGGGGCATTATTCACCAAACACTCCACCATACACCGATCTACTACATATTTGCCCAAATCAACTCGCCGGAAAACTTTACTCCGCCGCCCGCCACCGCCGGTCGCCGCCACACATTTCAAAAAAAAAAAAAAAAAAAATCAAAAAAAAAATTCTGTTTCTCACCGGAGATTCAAAAGACTTAATTTGTGGGCCAAAAATTCAAGCTTGGGGTGCGGATTTTTGCGGATTTCTTTCGGACTTCAACACACGAAGTTGGTAATTCCTTTTAATTTATTGCATTCAATTTCTAATTTTACTAGACTTGTGCTATGCATTAGGTTAAATAGAATTAGTCTTAGCTTGCCTTGAATTGATTAGATTGAATTGCATTGTGCCAAATTGCCAATTTGGAATATTGCCCGGTTTTAAGTATTTGGTTTGATTGGATTGGTGTGAGGCGAGTGTGAGGGATAATTTTGCCCAAGTTTTTATCTTTGCTAGGTTTATTCACCGGTACAATGGCACGGGACAAGTCCATTCACGCATCTCATGGTTCATCTCGTGAAGCTCAATCCTCGGGGCCATCCAAGAAAATGTCCACCGACCATGTTGATCGTGATGGGAACCTTACCCTCACGAGTGCCCAAAGCCGAGAGTTCAAATCCAACCTTCAAAAGCGTGCACTCCGTGCCACAAAATTTTACCACCACGATTCTATGGAGCACCTCGGCCTTGACAACCACTTGAGACAACTATTTTTCAACATTGGTTGGCACGAGTTTCTCGCTCTTTCTGCACACACCTACAAACAGCCCACACTCGACTTCCTCTCCACCTATGCCCGCAATGACACGGCGAGGGTACTCACTTTCAAACTCCAGGGTCGGCAGCACCGACTCAAGTACAAAACCCTCAACAAGATCATGGGCACATATGACATCAACAACTCCGACATTTACAACTACTAATGGTCTCAATTTAAAAGCTTGCCCAAAGTAGACTTTTGGACCCAAATCACGAGCCTTTCCAAGTTCAATCCCAGTCGCCAAAAAGACCCCTTTATCATCCATCCTTGCTGGAGAATTGCCCACCGGATCCTATCCACTTCTATCTTTGCTCGTCATGAGCCGGGACAAATCAACACCGTTGAGTTATATTTTCTCTACTGCATGTCGAGCCGACGTTGGTCTTTACCCGATTTCGCCACCTTCTTTTTAGACAAATGTGACAGCCTCAGGACGAAGACCACTGGTGACATTTGTATTGGAGGTCTCATTACCCTCATTGGTTTGGGTATGGGCCTTCAATTTCCAGAATCTGAATATGTGCCAGTGGATGATCCACCTCTCTACCTTCTTGATTGCATAACTCTCACCCGGATGGAATTAATGCTACCTCATCCTACTCTTCCTGGACATTTCTCTTGGCTCAACCATGTCAAGGACCCAGTTTACATCTTGCCCAATCCAAGTATCTACGCCTTCACCACCAATGTCCCCGAAACATGGTTCTTGCCTCAAGAGTTGCCAGGCGATGATGCTGCAGCAGCGGATGATGACATGCAGGTGGACCCTGACAATGTTGATAGCCCATTCGAGGCTGAAGACCATTATGATCTCCCGATCCGCCAGTTGCCACCACCTTATCCATGTCAAGCCTCCGGGTCACACTCTCAGCCCACGGGAGAACACTTCCAGCCACAGCGTGATTATCACTCATACCAGAAACACAATGAGCCCGACCCCGCACACGAGTTTCCTCTCGATATTTACAGTCAGCTTGCTTCCTTGCGCCTCCAGGGCAACAGGAACATCGCAGCCATCCACCGCATTGAGGAACAACAAGCACGCACCAACACTTACATGGAGGACCTGTGGTATTATTTTCAGCCCGAGGGCGGTTATCCCCCTCGAGGGCCTCCTCCACCTTGATCCCGGTATGATCCTTCCTTACTCTCATCCTAAGCATTGAGGACAATGCTTAATTTTAAGCTTGGGGTGAGGTATTCTTATATTTTATTTTTTTTATTGCATTTAGGTTGTATATAGTTACATTTAGAGTAACTTATTTAGGTCATTCATAAAAATTGCATAAAAATTTCAAAAATATTGCATATTTTGTTTCTTTCTTTTTCTAATTTTTCATACTTTTTAGATGCATTCTAGTTTAAGTTTATGCATTTTTGTTCTCTCTTGTCTTCTCATCCCTACAGGTACCAGAGCACCGAGTCATAAGTATTGAATCATAGATTGGTCCCGGGTCTTGATATGGAATTCCTTGTATTTGATAAGTGGGACACGTTTTGAGCCTCACAGACCATTTTAAGACCGCTTGTGTGGGGGTCAGATGCAGGTAGCTTGATTGGGTCTAGGTGCGGAGGGATGTGGTTGGTCAAACCGATGTGCGCGAGCAAAGATTAGCCCCGTAAGGTACATTGAAGATAATGAAGACTCGCATCTTGGTTTTGGAGGGAGTACCCCTTAGTACTCCCGAGTCTCGTCCGAGCCTTACTTAGTTAGATTCTCACCATTTTTTTTAAGATAGGTCATCATTCTTCTAGGGGTCTAGAGTAGATAGTTAGATAGATTTTGTTTATCACACCTTGCATTGAGGTGCTTGATGAACTTTGAAGTGGGTCCCCCAATTCACATCTTTTGGGACCAAGTCTTTTCGGTAACACCCATTTTTGAGTCATTCCCCACCCTTTTTAGTTGATCTTGGCACATTGTCAATGATCATTAGGTGTTCATGTTAGCCTCCATCCTATGCTACATGGTGAAATTCCTTAGACCTTCAAAGAAGAAAACACAAAAAAAAGAAAAAAAAAAGAAAAAAAAAAGAAAAATGAAGAAGATTAAAGAAAAGCAACAAAATCAAAGAAGAAAAAAAAAACGAAGAAAAAGAGCAACACAAAAAGAAGAACATGAATCCAAGTTGCTGGATGAAATAAAAAATTTAAAAATTCAACTTGCTGTTTTATGTTCTTTTTTTGTTTTTTTTGTTTTTGTGCTATTTTTGTTGGGAATTAGAACGATTTGTAGTTTGTAACTTGTCATTTTGTCATATTTACTTGCTAAATTCCACTTGCTGGATGAAATAAAAAATTTAAAAATTCAAGAAACCGGGTACCCGGAACCGGAACCGGTCTTAGCGGTTCCGGGAGCAGTTCCAAATTTCTAAGAACCGGTCTAGGCGGTTCCGGGAGCAGTTCCAATAATTTCAAAACCGCCGGTTCCGGGAGCGGTTTCGGTTCCGACCAAAAGAGGCGGGTACCCGCTTATGCTCATCCCTACACAACACGATCAAATATTGAGTTTAACGTTTGTGCCCTTAACAAAATGGGTGGTGGAGAATTGCCCTCACATCCGTCACAATTTTTGGAGTCTTCACCGGAATTCGACTATATATATATATATATATATATATATATATATATATATATATATATATATATATATATATATATATATTCGAATGTTTCTCACATCTTTTGTGTGCTACAATGCATCAATAATAATTTAGTAAAAATTAAATTATTATTTAATCAAATAAAGATAGATATTAAATGATTTCATAATTGTATATATATTAAATGATATCTATAATTATAATTCATTTTTTATGGAAACTAATTAAATTCGTCATTAATATCAGAAATAATATTTTTTCAGAATAAATTTGCATCTAAGTTTTCATGTATGGATTCGTATTTTGTTTCATGACCCACTCACTCCAAAATACAACAAAGTTATCTTGAACATGGAGAACAAGAGTGTATTCTAGCAAAATGAGAGTTTATTCTAGAAGAATGAGCGTATATTTGATAGCTTATTTTATTTCCTTATTTTTATTAGTTTATCTTAGATTTTTAGCTCTTTTTATTAGTATTGCATTGTATATTCCTTATTTTCTTTATCATGGATCGTATCGGGGGCTTGTTATGTTGCATGAGGAATTTTGCAGGGTTTTGGAGCTTTTTGTGATTGTGGATTAGAGTGAAGACGGCTTAGTGGGCTCCCGAAGCATTATTGGGCTTGGCGGAATCAAAGAAGAAGAATTGGGCTTTGAAAGTTATTGGCTTGGATTATTTGGGCTTGTGAAGATGGATCATAAATTTCTAATTTTGGGCTTGGAGCATCCATTTAGTGGCTAAATGATGATTGGTGGATCAAATTACATGGACAAGGGGGGGACCAAAGGAATCTTTGGTAGTGGAAGGGTGGAGTAGTGGAATGGTGGACCAATAGCATTCCAGCAGCATTTGCGCGGGTGGAATTTTGGCTGCGCGGGTACCCGCGCAACTGCCCAGTTTGGGTATTTTGGTCATTTGGCTCACAATAACTCGGGGGGATCAGATCTAGAGGCTCATTCACGAATTTTCCACCATTGGAGACCTGCAAGTCACGATTTGGAGAGCAAAATACTCAATTTCTTTCATCTTTTCAAGTCTTAGGTAGATTCTTGATGCAAATTAATTATTGTTCTTGTTACTTTGTTGCCATGAGTGGCTAATACTCTTATTTGGTTGACTTTGGCTGAAAACCAATGAATGTTTGTGAGTTTTGAAGGATTTATGTTGATTATCAATTTATTCCATGTTTATGATTCTAGTTTACAATTCTTATGCTTATTTGATGCTTTGATCATGAGCTTAGTATTTGATTGAGCAATGGTTGATTTGTTTCATTGATTTTGCATTGGATCATTGAATTTATCTAGAACAAAGGCTTTATGATGGTAGAAATCATCTCTAGCTTATGAATCATAACTCCTTTATGGATGTGTAAGCATTTGACATCCTCTAGGAATTGGGGATTCCTTCATTCTTAAGGCTAATTGATTTCTCGAGATTAATTGCTTCAATTAACCCTTGATCTTAATTAAGAAGGTGTGTTGTGGGCTTCCCCAACCTCCATACTACCTATGAGGAATCTTGGCATATCATGCTTCATGATTGCTATAACCAATTTGGGATGAATGATAAGCTTTGTATTAGATCCTAATGATAAACACACAAATGTTCATTGTGTTGAATTGCCTTAGTTAACCAATTATTCCCAACCTTTGAGCATCTCATCAACTTGCTTAATTGCAAGGTTTTTAGTTATTCAAGTATTTTAGTTTTCAAGTAATCAAACACCCCCCCCCCCCTTTAGTTTAATTGTAGTTAGTTAGTTTAATTTCACTAGTTCTATTGAATTGCATTGGTGATTGAATACAACCATTTCCCCGAGGATCGATACCCCTTTTTACCATTATATTACGTTTATTTAGAAATCAAAGGGTGAAATTTGCTTGGTGGACTTGACATCCCACCAATATTCTAACAGAATGAAAGTGTATTGTAGTAGAATACACACTCGTTCTTCATATTCCATGCAACTTTGTTGTATTTTAAGTGAGTGAGTCCATAAACAAAACACGAACCCATATATGAAAATCTAGATGCGAATTTATTCTGAAAGAATTTTACTGTTGATATTAATGATGAATTTAATTAGTTTTCATAAAAAAACAATTATAATCATGGATATCATTTAATATACATATAATTATGGAAATCATTTAATATATATTTTTATTTAATTAAATAATTATTTAATTTTTACAAAATTCCTATTGGTGCATTCTAGCACACAATAAATGTAAGAAACACACGAACTTAACCGTATATATATATATATATATATATATATATATATATATATATATATTTATATATATTCATTTTAGTTAATCATGCTTTGATTTTTAACTTAATATTTAAAATATTAGCTTGATAATAATCTATCCTAATAAATATATCCTCTATAATAAATGAAGATTTTTTTTCCACTTGTCACACTCTCATTTAATTTGTCAATTGTCATTTTGTGGTTTATTTTGATTAATTTTTTTCCACATGTCATTTATGAGTTTTTCTATTTTATTAAATTCCATATAATATTTTAATATAATAATTGCAATAAATGTAGTAATAAATGAATATCAAATTAATTAATGAACTTACTTTTTAATTTCAAAATTCTCAAATTTAAAGTTTATTAGTTTCTTGTATTTATTTAAATTATTTGTTTAAATTTAAAAGATAAAAAACATTTCTATTATAATAATTCATTATTTTTCTTAATTTTCATATAAATTCAAACTTCTTAAATATTGACCTTAATATGTAATATTTTTAACCATTACATGAGTTTCACAACTAGTATCCTAATAAATAATAATGGTTCTGCTACATGTCGTTCTCTCATTCAATTGACCACATGTCAGTTTGTCATAATTTTGAAATATATTTATTTTCCACTTATTATTTATTTTATTTTTCATCTTCCAATTTCCAATATATTATTAATATAGTTTCCATAAATTAAACCTACCATAATGTCTATTAAATTTAAATTTAAAATAAATTTACTGTTTAAATCTTTATATTTAACATTTTGTTATAATATGTTTAGTACACGAGTATGACAACTAAACGCATAATTTTAATTTATTTATTTATTGAATGTTTTTTATTTCTCATAATTTTCACTTATTTCATATTTAAATTTTAAATAAACTTCCTATTTAATTTAATATACGGGCATGGAAACAAGTTTTAAAAAGAAAAATAGACTATAAAAGTAAAAGTAATTTGCCCATGTTTCGTTTGAAAAGTATGTTGGACTTTGGAATCGCCAGCACTACTACAATTCCCCGCAGCTTCTGCTATTTTACAACTTGCCCTTTCCACACGCCCCTTCGCTCTTCCTCCCCAAATATTCTCATCTCTCTGCTCTTCACAACCCGCCATTAATACTCCATTCCTCAATCAATCAACCTTATCATCGCAATTTCATTTTCTGGATGCTTCTGTAATTCAACTGCAATCACGATGCATATAACAGGACCTCACTCTACAACTCTCCTTCGTCGAGCTTCTAGGTCCTCAGCCACCAGGCTTCACTCTTCTCTTTCCAGTAAATCTCCTTCGCCGTCGCCTTCACCAGTCGCGTCTCAGTCCCGATCTCATACCACCGCATCGGCTGCTTTTCGCTCCGTCCGATCTAGATGGAGCCACGGTGTTGATTGGAAGTCTCCTGCCTCGCTGTCTTCTCAGATCAGGACTACTGCTTCTCCTGTTCTTGACCGTTTTCACCGTAGTCTCGCTACCATGGGTAATTCCTTTGGTTTTCTTCTTGCTTGCTTCTGGTTCCTGCGCTATTCATTTTGATTTCTTCTGATTTGTTATTTCACGTAATTCTGCTGGAGTGTCAACGCTTGCGTGTCTGATACTGATCGGTGGGGTGATGTTTGACCTCAAACTTTTTTTCAGTTGTGCGATATTGAACAAAGACTAATGAATTTTGATTATAATCTAGTAGCGTACAGCTTAAGCAGGATTATAGTCGTCAAGTCGGTAGTGCTTTAGATATACAAGTATCACTATAAGTTACTACCACTTCTGACCCACCAAATAATATGAATCGGACTGAGGGAGTATATAAAATTATTGACCTGATCATATACTTCTATGGTTATGACAAACAGTCTACATAAGTATTGATATGAGTATAGAAGCACATATCACAACGAAAACGAGATGTTCTATGCTTTCTAGTGTTCGTTGCTTTTTTTTTTCTTTCTGAAATTGCGATTGTCTTTGAGTTTTTAGATCTGATTCGTATGTTTAATTGCATCTACAGCCTCTGATCATGCTTTCAGTGGGATTTTGACTGGTCTCCCCAAGCCTGGAGGTGGAGAGTTTGGAAAGTTCTATAGTCTGCCTGCGCTGAATGATCCAAGAGTTGGTAAGTCTTTTTGACTCCTCCGCTTCACCTCCCAACTTTTTAGCTGATATTTTTCATTTAAAGAATCTGTAAATTAACAGTCACTTGAAACTGATCAAACTTTTGTTCATATGGAGATCAGACAAGCTGCCATATTCAATTAGGATACTTCTTGAATCAGCCATCCGTAATTGTGACAATTTCCAAGTCACCAAGGCAGATGTTGAGAAAATCATTGATTGGGAGAAGACTTCTCCAAATCAAGTTGAGATCCCATTCAAGCCAGCTCGTGTTCTCTTGCAGGTTTCTTTTCTGAACCTCTTTTTGATCTAACCTGTAAACACATCCATTCTGTTAATGTGTTGAAGAACTGTGTTTTAACATTTGTTTATTCTCAGGATTTTACTGGTGTGCCAGCTGTGGTAGATCTCGCTGTTATGCGCGATGCCATGAACAATCTTGGTGGCAACTCTGAAAAAATCAATCCTTTGGTACGTATACCTTAATCCATTAATATCAGTTGCCATATAAGTGGTCACACCTATTCATTCAAGATGTTTCATTATGCTAGTAACTTGATTTTATTCTCTGTTTTTCTCACTTTGATATTCTGGTTCAGGTTCCTGTGGATCTTGTTGTTGATCATTCAGTTCAAGTTGATGTTGCTAGGTCTGAAAATGCAGTACAAGCAAATATGGAACTTGAGTTCAAGAGAAACAAAGAGAGATTTGCTTTTCTTAAGTGGGGATCCAAAGCTTTCCAAAACATGCTTGTTGTTCCACCTGGATCCGGTATTGTGCATCAGGTATAAAACCGTTTCAATGATCAAACTTTATTGGTTCTGTTATAGCTTACAACATTTTAGATCTATCTTGATTCTACATAAATACTATGTTTTTCATCTTTTTCTAATGTTGTAAGTAGATGTAACTAGTGATGAAACCAATATGAACTTTTACTTATGACAATTTCAGGTCAATCTTGAATATCTTGGAAGGGTTGTTTTCAACACTGATGGAATGTTGTACCCTGATAGTGTTGTGGGAACTGATTCCCACACAACTATGATTGATGGGTTAGGTGTTGCTGGTTGGGGAGTTGGAGGAATTGAAGCAGAGGCTACAATGCTTGGGCAGGTAATAAACAGCACAAATATTTCAGAAAATGTGAATAAATTATTAGGGGGTGTTTGGTTTGCAGAATGTTTTTGGAAGAAATGGAGTTTGTCAAAGGAATTGGGATCTGAAAGAATCGTAACTTTGAACTCTTTGGTTGTGGCAGGAAATGGAATGGGATACGATAATAAAAATCCAACAAATTTTAGTTTTTACTTCTAATTAAATTTTCATCTCTGTTTATTTCAATATATATGAGGGCAAGTATTAAGAAATCCCTTATAGTTCTTACTACTTTGTGAAATAACCATTATGAAAAAAGATTATTATTATTAAAGCCGTTTTTTTAGAATTTTAAAATTTCATGAAAGCCATTTGAGATTTTTTTTAATATTTATTTATTATTTTTATTTACATTTTAATATTAGGGAAAATGATAAAAGAATCCTTATATATATATTTTTTTACCTCTTTATGGGTTTTTCCATAAAGACTAAAGAGGTCCAATATATAAGGTGTTTTTTTTTTAATAAATTATTTATTGTTGTATTGAATGTTAAGGAAACTTAATTTTTTTTGAAATAGCTTTCATTGAATACTTGCAAATCTCAAATGGCTTTCTTGAAAATCTTATTTTTATAATGACTTTTCCATTAAAACATCCAACATATAAAGGCTTTTCTTGCTTTTACCCCACATATAAAGAGGATATGTTGCTCTTTTAATAAGAAAAATGAAGAATGGAGATGAATTTGTACCCCTAGGAATGGTGAAATCCATCAAACATAAAATCTAAAGGCATTTGACTTCCATCTGGCAACCAAATATGCCATGGAATGGAATCTCAAATTCCATCGCCTTTCACTGGAATCCACAAACCAAACACACCCTTCTTGATTATCTGTTTCGGATAAATCTTTTAAGTTTATATTCTTGAAATATATAATAATATTCAAGATTCTTGCCCCAATTGTCTAACAATATATTTTCATATCAACAGCCAATGAGCATGGTTTTGCCTGGTGTTGTGGGGTTCAAGTTATCAGGGAAACTCCGCAATGGTGTAACTGCTACTGATTTGGTTTTGACTGTCACCCAAATGTTAAGAAAGCATGGTGTTGTAGGCAAATTTGTTGAATTTCATGGTGAGTAAACTTTTTTCATTCTTTTTTTTTTTGGTGATAAATATATTCACAGACTGATGTGTTCACTTTTGTTTTGTTAGGGGATGGTGTTGGTAAAATATCACTTGCTGACAGGGCAACCATTGCCAACATGTCACCAGAGTACGGTGCTACCATGGGGTTCTTCCCAGTGGATCATGTCACTCTTCAGTATCTCAAGTTAACTGGAAGAAGCGATGATACAGTATGTGAAAATTAGTTATATGATCATATCATATTCTACCTTCTGCCTTCTGTATGTAAATCTTGATGAACATATGTCCTTTGTGAAATACAGGTGGCTATGATAGAAGCGTACTTACGTGCAAACAATATGTTTGTAGATTATAGTGAGGTAATATTTCAAACAAACAATATGTTAATAAAATTACTGCATCACTGGAATATATGTAACAAACTAACAATGATGTTTCTGTTTTCAGCCACAACAAGAAAGAGTCTACTCATCTTACTTGTCACTAGACCTTTCAGAAGTTGAACCCTGTATTTCAGGGCCCAAAAGGTGTGTGTCTGTTTTCAAAAGGTCCCACATATTGTTTTACATTTATATTTACTATTTTATCCTCTTCTTTTGGCAGACCTCATGACCGAGTCCCTTTGAAAGACATGAAAGCAGATTGGCATTCTTGCCTCGATAATAAAGTCGGATTCAAGGTGAGTTGCATTATTATTTATTATCACTACAAAGTTTTGTAGCATTTATTAACTTGTGACTTGAATTATTTATAAAAAAACTTTTTTTTTTTTGCAGGGTTTTGCTGTACCAAAAGAGACACAAGACAAAGTTGCAAAGTTTTCATTTCATGGACAGGAAGCAGAACTTAGACATGGGAGTGTTGTGATTGCTGCAATTACAAGTTGCACAAATACATCAAACCCTAGTGTCATGCTTGGGGCAGGTCTTGTTGCCAAAAAGGCTTGTGAATTAGGCCTAAAGGTTAGTTATCCCCTTTTTTTCACAATTTTTTTTATAACTAGTGCTAATGGAATTCCTAATTCCATTCCACCCACTTCAACTCTAATTTCATCTATTGCTTAATCACCAGGTCAAGCCATGGGTCAAGACAAGTCTAGCTCCAGGTTCTGGAGTTGTTACCAAATATTTACTCCAAAGGTATTTGCTTATTAATGTTTGCTTCTTTAATTAGTTTCCCATTAATTTTGAAAAATGAAGAGTATCAATATTTGTTTTTTTTTTTTTAATTTTTTTTATTTTTAAATAATGCAGTGGGCTGCAGAAGTATCTAAATGAACAAGGGTTCAACATTGTTGGATACGGGTGCACGACATGTATTGGCAATTCAGGGGAATTGGATGAATCAGTTGGTGCAGCTATTACTGAAAATGGTATGTTCTACTATTACAGGAATGGACTCTGAGAGTGGAATTGCATTCCTCTCTCTCTTAGGAATGGTGAAATCCATCAAACGTGGAAGCATATGAAGGAATCTTATGGAATTGAATTCCATCCATTGGGAAACCAAACGTGCCATGGAATGGAATCTCGAATTCCAATTCCGCCGGTATTTGGTATTTATCTAAATCACCTTTTGTTATTTGTTGCAGATATCATTGCATCAGCTGTTCTATCCGGGAATAGAAACTTTGAGGGACGTGTTCATGCCTTGACAAGAGCAAACTATCTTGCATCGCCTCCTTTGGTTGTTGCCTATGCCCTTGCTGGCACGGTAAGAATTTAACTTGATTCAATATAAATAAAATGAGTTCAATGCAAAAAATAGCAATGTACTTTCACGTAGATTTTCTAAAACACAATGCCTTAACAAGAAAAAAAACTGAAAGCATAATGTTGTAACAGAATGAACTGAAAGTAGGAAGCTATAGTACAGCATTGTACTTTGAAACATCTACCAATTAGGCATTTATAACAATGACATCCATATACAAAGCAATTTTCACTGTTGTAATTGGGTAGATATTTCAAAGTATAATATTCAAATAAGAAAAGAAAAGTACATTAGTATAGTTTTTAAGAAAAATACCGAGAGTACAATGCTGTAATAAACAGAAATCAAAGTAGGACACTATAATACAAAAATAAACAAAAGTGCGTTGCTATTTCTTACCATAAAAAAAGGTTTCACGAGTTCTTGGATTGGATCATTCTTATTCAATCTTATCAAATAACTATTATTCATGTATTCTCAATTCATTGCAAATGTTCCACAGGTTGATATCGATTTTGAGACTGAACCAATTGGTGTTGGAAAAGATGGAAAGGATGTTTATTTCAGAGATATCTGGCCAAGTACTGAAGAAATTGCAGATGTAAGTATTCTGCTAGCTGCTAAAAGACTCAAACGCCCTCCTCACACACAGCCTAACTTAAAATTCTATATATTTATTGCAGGCTGTTCAATCGAGTGTTCTTCCAGAAATGTTCAAGAGTACTTACAAATCCATCACCGATGGCAACCCCATGTGGAATGACCTTTCAGTCCCTCAAGCCAAACTTTACTCATGGGATCCAAACTCCACCTACATTCATGAACCCCCATATTTCAAAAACATGACAATGGACCCCCCTGGTGCCCATGGTGTCAAGGACGCCTACTGCCTCCTCAATTTCGGTGACAGTATCACAACCGATCACATTTCGCCAGCTGGAAGCATCCACAAGGACAGCCCGGCTGCAAAGTTTCTTCTAGAACGTGGTGTCGATCGTAAGGATTTTAATTCTTATGGTAGTCGACGTGGTAATGATGAGATTATGGCCAGGGGTACTTTTGCCAATATTCGTATTGTCAATAAGCTTTTGAATGGAGAAGTTGGCCCCAAAACGGTTCATATTCCTTCTGGAGAGAAATTATCCGTCTTTGATGCTGCATCCGTAAGTTCCTAAACACAATAGTACAAAACATGTTGTACTGTATTTGACATGAGACTGATGTCAATAGGACAAAAATAAATTTTTCTGTAATTTTTCTTTAATATGTACAATCATGGCTCCTTTTCCAGAAATACAAGGAGGCTGGTCAAGATACAATTGTGTTGGCTGGAGCAGAGTATGGAAGTGGAAGTTCCAGAGATTGGGCTGCCAAGGGCCCTATGTTATTGGTAAGTTTCCACTTTCCATTTCTTACCTTTGAAGCTTCTGGAATGTTGTTTTAATTATTATATAATACAAACAGGGGGTTAAAGCGGTAATTGCGAAAAGCTTTGAGAGGATTCATCGTAGTAATTTGGTAGGAATGGGTATTATACCACTTTGCTTCAAAGCCGGTGAGGATGCAGACACACTAGGGTTGACCGGTCATGAAAGATACACCATTGACTTATCAAGCAACATTAATGAAATCCGTCCCGGTCAAGATGTCACCGTCAGTACTGATACCGGAAAGTCATTCACGTGTATCGCCCGCTTTGACACTGAGGTACATCTGTCTTGTCTAGTATTTCGGGGAAACAAATCTCTGTTTCCAAAGCTCTTCTGTCAGCTACCTAGTTGGCCTACTGTACTGTCTGTGCCAACTAGGTAGCAAGCCCACATTGTCCTACATGGACAGTGTGGGCCTGGTGGTCTGCTACCTAGCTGGCACATGGCCAACTAGCAGACCTACTATACCTAATGGATAGTGGGTCTGTATGCCAACTACCTAGTGGGGCCCAGGTGATGGACAATGTGGACTGGTTTAGGGGTTGTTGGAAAAGTAACATTTTTTGCAGATATAATATCAATGATATTTGTTATGGTTTATGTAGGTGGAATTGGCGTATTTCAACCATGGTGGAATTCTTCCATATGTTATCCGACAACTAGCGGCACAAAAATGATGTGGTTTTAGAGAGGTTTATTGGGTTGTACAATGAGAGGAAGTGAAATAAAATGTTTTTCATCCACATTTATGATTTGTTGCATCAAGGGAATGGAAGTTTGAGGATAGTCTCTTGCAGATGGCAAAGTGATTTGCAGTTGTTGCAACAATTTTTTTTGTAACGATACACTCTTATTTCAGGCTGATTTATTTCCCTATTTATAAGGGAGACAGATACCCTACACAGGGAAACATGATATAATTTCGCTAAGTTTGCTAGTTTTACTTTTGTGCTGTTGTCATGCATGATCTATATTGTATTTCGGTTGATTCAAGGATTATTTGAACAAATAAACCATATCTAAGCCTCGATATACCTCATGATAATTTAATACATAACAAATCAGCAAGTATAAACAAGATTTCTACACAACATATATAGATCATTAAAAAAAAAAGTTAAACTGATCTAACCACAATTAGAGGGTGTTTAGATAAATTAGCTTATAGCTTATTAGTGTTGAGAGAGTTTGGATTAAAAATAAGCTATAAGCAAGGGAGAGAATGCTTATTAAAATTAGCTTATTTAGCTTATCCCTGCCGTAATAAGCTGGTTTTTAGTGTTTTCTATTCAAACATTTAAACTCAGCTTATAGCGGTAGGGATAAATAATAAACTAGAAGCTCCCTCTTTTTTTCCTATCCAAACACTTCATAATGTGTCTTTAAAGAAAATAACAAAAAAATTGATTTTAGTAAAAGTAACCACTTGGTCTGGTCTTGAAATAGACATTACGGACTAGAAAAAAAAACTTTTCTGACAAAAAAATATATTTCGGACTGATATTATGGAGTTTCGGACAAACATTTCAGATTCGAAACTGATACTTGGATTTCGGAAAAATAAATAAATTGCGGAATTTAAAAAAAAAACCCAAAATCCGATGAAAAAAATTTTGTTTTTTACATTAATCTAATAAAAAGTTTAACAAACATACTCATGTGAATTATATGTATATGAGACTAGTACATAAAATAAGATACTTCCAAATAAAAAAATTAGAATAAAACCAAAAAATAACTTTGAAATTTAAAGATCACATCCGAAATGTAGCATTCGGGAGTAACCGTTTATTTAAACACCTCAAAATAGATATTTCGGATATAAACAGAAATTTTTTCGAAAAAAAAACTTAAGAATATAAACAGTAGTCTAGAATGAAACATTCTAGAATGAAACATTTGAGAACAGTGGTTATTTTTCAAAACTGAGATAATTTTCTTTGAAAAGTTTATTTATAGTGGTTAAATCAAGAAAAAAAAATCTTAATCAATGAATGACTAAAAGTTCTAAGCTTTTTTTTTTAAATGGATAAATATATAAATTGATAGGCGGATGAGATAGCCCCAAATTAAAAAATTAACAAGTCCAAAATCCATCACTCGAAGCAACCTTTTTTGTTGGAAATTTTGGGATCTATATGGTTATGTGGCGAAGAAGCTTCCTTCTATTATTTTTCATTTTTATTTTACTATAGTTGTTTTTGTAACTTGAAGCTATAGTCTTCTCGTAAAAGTCAAGAAAAATCCTTTTATGATAAAAAGTATTAATAATTTAAAAATCATGAGAGACAGAAGGAACCGGTCTTCTGGTTAAAGGGCCCAAAACAATCTGTTTCTAATGCATTTAGAAATCACAAAACGTTAATGCACACGTTCGTTTACTGTTGTTAATAATCATTAATGTTAATTTTTTTTCATAATTGTTATTACATATAATATATAATATTTATATTATCTAACTGGTATCCATAAAATTAACTATATCCAGAGTCATACAAGTTGAAAAATTAGCCAAAATTCTTCAAGTCAAACAAATATATTATTTAGATGAGTTAAATTGATTTAAGCATTTTTATCTCTTAATTACATATAACTAACATAATAAATATGATTATAAAATTATTATACAAGAAATAATTAATCTTTTTTAAAACGATTTGATGTCCTATGCAAATCTTTTTGTTGTAATCGGCGGGAATACCGGCATACGCGTCTCACGTGACCCGTCCTTCCATTTGAAGTCATTGACCCACAGATTTCCCTCCTTCTCTTCCGTGTGAAAAAAACAAAAACTGAGGCCTCATCCGCCATTGATGAAAACCATGAAATCAACTGCAAAAGTCCTCCCACCCTACTTGACTTTTACACACACTCACACACACATATATATAAACAGACATTGTTGGAAGCTGTAATAGTTGCTTTTGAATATTGAACTCACTGATCGCCGAAATGATGTGTGGAATTTGTGCGAGTGATTGTCAATGGCTAATATTTCAATTCGCAATGCTGCTGCTTCTATGTAAGTAATATGATTCACATTAATCTAATAATTTTTGTTGATGGTCTGAATTAGCTACATATGTATTTCCGATGCATGTTGTACAATGCAATAGCTATATTGTTGAACTGTGCTCGAGTATCGATTTCTGTTTTCAGTGTCGTGTGTGCTTGAGTTCTTATTGATAACGTTCTAATTGAAAAAGTAAGAGCAAATTTGTTTCGATTTCTGTAATGTTCTGTTGATCATTTTTTTTAAAGATGTAGAACAATCACACAAGCTAAAATCATTTTGAATTGCTCTTGAGAATCAATTGATGTTCTTAATATCAGTGTGGTTGATTCAGAATCCTCTTTCTGTTTGATTAATTCTGTGATTGTGAATGATCTGAAACATCACAAATTTGTAATTCAACAAGTTTCTTCTTCCGATGCTTAATTGCTGTAATTCAGCAGATCAAAAATTTAGGTATATTGTATTGAGTATGTGTGCTTATCAATTTTCTTGGTGCTTAAATCTCTGAATCAGATAGCATCCATTTCGAGAAAGTAACTAGTTCTAATCTACCACAATCTCCGATTGAGTCTCCTTTGAATCCCCAACCTGTTCTTCCACTCATTGCACCTTCACCATTGATGCCATTCACAAATATCAGCATGCCAAATCTATCAGGTATCCCTACACCTTCCTCTTACTGAATCAAATGCTTTAAGAAGAAGCAACTACTAATCTTTGTAAATTTGATCTATTCTAACATTTCAGGAAACTGTCCACTAAACTTTTCAAATGCCGAAACTGCCCTCACTACAACAGCAATCGATTGCTGGGGTTCACTAGCTCCATATCTAGCCAACACAATATGTTGCCCTCAACTCGATGCCACAATCAAGATCTTAATAGGCCAATCTAGTTTCTCTTCAGGAACACTTTCCCTCAACAAAACTCATTCCAAAAATTGTCTTTCAGACATCACACAACTTCTAGAAGCTCAAGGCTCTAACAACCAACTTCTAGAAATCTGCTCAATCCACCCTTCAAACCTCTCAGATTCTTCTTGCCCTTTTGTTCATCTTATTGATATTGAAAACACCATCAACATTCCTACAATCATTGAATCTTGTGAAAAGATTGATCCTGTGAAAGAGTGTAGGGACAAAATTTGTCAGAGTGCGATTACAGATGCTGCTGTTAAGATTGCTTCTAGAAAGATTGGAAGTCGTTTATCAGGTGATGACGTGGCTATGGTTGATGATTGTAAGAAGATTGTTCTTCAATGGCTTGCGAGTAAATTTGATTCATCGTATGCTAATAAAGTTCTACGTGGGATTTCGAGTTGCAAGATTAACAAAGGTAATTAACAATATCTTCAAACTATGAAGCTTTAATGTGTTTTAATTGCTAAATCATATATCTCTCACTTTTAATTTTTCCAGTTTGTCCTCTTGTTTTTCCCGACATGAAAAACATTTCGAATGAATGTGGAAACAAGATTAGGAACCAAAACGCGTGTTGTGATGCCATGGAGAAGTACATGACTTATATACAAAATCAAAGCTTCATTACAAACTTGCAAGCTTTGAATTGCGCGAATTTGCTTGCTGATAATTTGCAAAAACTTAATGTCTCCAATAACATATACAACATTTGTCACATAAAACTCAAAGATTTCTCCCTCCAAGGTTAACTACGCTCATCATTTCCCTTCTTCTTTTCATATCATCTCTAGAGCAATTTAACAAATTTATAGGTGGCGTTATGGGATTTTGATATTATCAATCATGGAACAGTTGGATCACAAGGTACTAATTCTTGACATAAAATTAGTTTAATGATGCCGATTTATCTAATAACTCCTCTCGGGGATTTTTTTTGTTATAGGGTCGGGTTGCCTTTTTCCAAGCTTGCCTTTTGATGTGACGTATGAGCAAAGCACAGGAATTGATTTCAGATGTGACCTTAATGATAACGTTGAAGCGCCATGGCCTTCTTCTTATACTTATTCTCCTTCTCCAATAAGTACGTCTAGTATTTAAACATGTCTCTCAAAAGTTTTTTTTTTTTTTTTAATTTATGAAAATCATGCTACAGATCTTCCAGCACTTCCTAAAGCAACATCCGATCAGAGTGGTGAGCTGATTTCTTCCTTATTGTTGAACTAATTTCTTACTTTTTTTTTTAATTATTTAATTAATTTGGAAATATCAATTCCAAAGGGCTGCGGAGTACACTGTTCCTTTCGACTTTGTTGCTGCTCAACTTGTTCACGTGATGCTTCTCAGACCTACGTACATGGCCTGCTTTTTGTAGTGTAAAATAGTTATAAGAATAAAAAATATCATTAATATTAATGTATTTCTTAAAAGAATTTGTACATGTAATACGTATTCGTCCTTTTGGGGAAATATGATAAAATTTGAACTATACAAAACATAAATCAAGAAATGACTTTTGCTCTTAAAAAAAGTTTGGTTTGTTTCATGAGACAATATAGTTCATGATAATCTGTACTTTGTTTTATTTTTTTGGGTTAAGAAAAATATTATATTTTTTTGTTTACATCCATACTACTAGCACTCCCAACTTACTTTACTAGATTCACCAAAGTCACACTATAGTGACACCCTCGTATTGCCACATTCATGCATTCCCTTTTCTGGAAACTCATATGGAAGAGGGACTAAGTCTTATATACTAAGACCTCTCACAAATTAATGTGAAAAAATCACACGCACAAAAACACGATATTTAATATGGTTTGGTCAATAATGGGGTATGAGCTACACCCACATCTAAAGCTGGCTGAGATAGACCAAGAGCCAACAATCAAACCCAATACAGACTATACAGGCTGAACACCGTTTTACCGAGCCGATCACCAATATAATAATCGAGTATCTACTGTACAAGATCATATCAAACAACCTCCTAGGAAACATGGAAAAGAAAATTTATTTTATTAAAGGGTTCTACCTTTACGACGTATGGATTAACACATAACACATGCAAGAAAACGATAAACCGGACCAAGCCTCACCTATATATATAAAGGTAAGTTCTTGTTACCAAAAGGGGGCAGAGAACAATAAGACAATTTTTATAATAGACAACACAAAGCAATATCTAGTTTAGGCATCACAAAACAATATCGGGGTCCAACCCTATGTATGACTTTCTAACCTAGTATTTGTTGATCTTGTGCAGCGTTACTTCGCTGGTGTTCATTAGACGCAGTTCTACAAAGATAACTATCAAGACACACGAAAGACCATGTAACAATAGTCAACGTGACTTACATCTAAATAGCATGATTCTTATTCACGAGCATGAAAACAGTAGTACAGTTTAATTGAAACCCTAGCTATCAGACGTTATACATAGAAAAAAATACAAACATAAACCTAATTCGAATCGGGTACGCATGTCCATACCATATAACACATTTTTTTTTATTAAAAATTATTTTTTTAGTTTGAAAACAAATAAAATCATCTATTTTATAAAGTTAATATTATCTTATCTTATAATAAATATTGAAAATAGTCGTGTACCCTGATAATATATTTTGGTCATTTTAGAATCTCACAAGCTTACACAATTATACCCAAACAAAACTCTCCCTTTCTCCCACAATAAAAAAACAAAGTTGCAGGGACCATGACCACCATCATTTTCCCATGTTTTCCTTACCTTCCAAATAGGCTTTATTCTTCATCTGGCATCTGAACCCCACTCCTCACAGGCTCACACTATTCAACCATTAAACAATAAACACCCACCGTTGTTTTCATCTCCTCCCCTTTACTCAAATTTGACCTAATTTCATGGTTATTTCACCAGAACCTCTAATGTCTTAACATGTATCAATAATGGAGTCCACCATACGATTATTACTAACCCTCTCAATATCACTGCTTCTCAACACTTGTGCTCACTGCAAAAGGCCTGCTGTTGTAAATGTTGGAGCTCTGTTTTCGTTTGATTCGGTCATCGGCAAGGCTGCAAAAACAGCCATGGAAATTGCTGTAATCGATGTGAACAACGATTCAAGGATTCTTAATGGTACGGAAATGAAGTTATTCATGGAGGACACTAATTGCAGCGTCTTCAAAGGCTCCATTGGAGGTATTTAAGCATCTATACCTTTCGATTTTCTGTTAACATGAATAGAGATCAAATTGTTATGTGGAATTTAGGTCGTAGATATGATCATATGAATTCAATCTCGATTTTGGATTGAATACACATGCTAACAAAGTGGCTTTTCTATTCAAAAATAAATTTTTTAGTTTATAAATTTCTTTTTTCTACTGTTTCTATTAGCTTCATCTTCAATTGAAAATCCAGATGCGGATAAATTTGAATTTGGAATGATTTTGTCAGCATTTCAGATGCTCGAGCAAGATGTAGTCGCAATAATCGGCCCACAATCATCAGCTGTAGCTCATATGATTTCTCAGATCGCAAATGGCGTACAAGTGCCCATAATTTCATACGCTGCAACCGATCCCACTCTATCTTCCCTCCAATTCCCTTACTTCTTTCGAACAACACAAAGCGACTCATACCAGATGGCAGCCATGGCTAACTTGATCGATTTTTATGGCTGGAAAGAGGTAATTGCAATATACATCGATGATGAATATGGAAGAAACGGAGTGTTTTCTCTAGATGATGAAGTAGAAAAGAGGAAATCAAAGATTTCTTATAAGTTAGCTTTACCCACTAATTATAATCTTAAAGATATCTCCGATGTGCTTAATTATTCAATCCCACTTGGCCCTCGTGTTTACATCATCCACATTCATCCTGATCCGTCCCTCAAAATCTTTGAAGTAGCTAACAAGCTTAACATGATGACTACCGATTATGTATGGTTAACAACCGATTGGCTTTGTACAACTTTACCCTCGATTACCCCAACAAATCAACCTTCTTTGAAGATCATCGAGGGCGTTGTCGGAATTTGTCAGCATACTCCACAAACATCAGAAAAAAAGAACTTTGAATCGAATGTATACGGATCGTATGCTTATGACACGGTGTGGGCGGTTGCAAACACAATCGATACATTTCTTAATCAAGAAATGAATATGTCGTTTTCATTTTTCGATTCAAAATTCGGGAAACTTAAGATCTTCGATAACGGGAAAGATTTCGTGAAGATATTATCGGAGACAAATTTCAATGGTTTGACCGGTCAAATCCAATTCAATACCGATAGAAACTTGGTTCCAAGAGGTTATGAAATCGTTAATTTTGTTAAATTATCAATTCAAAATGTTGGGTATTGGTCGAACCATTCGGGTCTCTCTGTTGCCCCACCCGAATCTCTCAAAGTGGATAAAAGTAAGTTGCCCCGTTTAAATGAGAAGCTTGGTGTAATTACTTGGCCCGGTGGAAACACGGATAGGCCACGTGGATGGGTTATTGGTGACCAAGAAAGACCGTTGAGAATTGGGATACCGAAACGGGCGAGTTTTGTTGAATTTGTAACGGAATTAAGTAATCATACGATACAAGGATATTGTATCGATGTGTTTACGGAAGCAGTTAAGTTGATTCCTTATCAACTTCCTTTTAGATTTGTCCCGTTTGGAGATGGTGAAAAGAATCCAAATTATGATCAACTTGTAAAGTTCGTTACGGACGATGTAAGTATAAGATTAGTCAAATCTCGTTTCTATCATGTGCTTGATACATATAAGTATGTATCAAGCACATTGTATACAATGCGTCTGATGCATAGCAAATCAGGCACATTGGTAGTACATAATGCAGGCTCAATGTACCTGATGCATAGCGCGTATCAGGTGCTATGCAACACTGCGTATTGTGCCTTATATATAGTGTATCTGGCAGTGACATTTTGCCTGATACGATCAAGCGCAGGCGCAATGTGTAGATACATGGTGTATCTGACGCAATGTGTCGGATACGCAATGTGTCTCGGATACGCTATGTAGTGTACATAGTGTATCTGACGCGTTGTGCCAGATACATTATATAGTGTATCTGGCGCATCATGCGAGATACACTATGTATCAAGCACGCGTTATGTATCAGGAACACATTGTGCCTAATACGCAATATATTAGGCACAAATGTGCCTGGTACAATACTCATCAAGCCTGATAAGTAAGTTCTTTATAGTATTAGATTGTGGTTGTTACTAGGTTTTTGATGGAGCGGTCGGAGATATAGCTATCGTGACAAATAGGACAAAGATTGTTGATTACACACAGCCTTATGCAACAACGGGTCTCGTGATCGTGGTTCCTATTAACGATTCAAAAGCGAGTGCTTGGGTGTTTCTTAGACCTTTTACTATAGAAATGTGGTGCGCTACTACAGTTGCTTTTGTTTTGATCGCTTTAGTTATCTGGCTTCTTGAGCATCGGGTTAACGACGATTTCAGGGGCCCACTTAAAAGACAACTTGTCACTATTTTCTTGTAAGTTTCTTTTGTGCTTACAATCCATTAATTATGCTCGATAATATAAATGTGAAATTTTGCTTTTTGTTTTTCAGGTTCAGCTTTTCGACTCTGTTCAAGAGAAACCGTAAGCAGCCTCATTTTTTCCCTTCCATTTCCTTATGTATGCAATCATTTTGTCGAACATTATTTATTTTGAAATATGAATTACAGAGGAAGATACGGTTAGCCCACTTGGACGAATGGTAATGGTGGTATGGCTATTCCTATTAATGGTGATCACATCAAGCTACACTGCAAGCTTAACCTCAATTCTTACAGTCGAACAACTTTCATCACCAATCACAGGAATAGACGCGTTAGTGGCTAGCCATCTACCAATCGGCTACCAAGATGGCTCATTTGCACATACCTATTTAGCCGAAAGTCTTTACATCCCAAAATCTAGGCTCATTCCTTTAGGCTCCCCTCAAGAATATGATAAGGCGTTACGATTGGGCCCACATCACGGAGGCGTGGCAGCCATTGTTGATGAACTTCCTTACATCGAGTTGTTTCTCTTGGAATATGCTGACTTTCGGATCGTTGGTCAACCCTTTACTAGAAGCGGATGGGGATTTGTAAGTCCTTCCTTCATTGTTTTTCACTTCACACAATAAACAAACTTAGGGAAAGCCTGTTTGATATGCCTCTTATTGGGTCTGGTAAGAGGCTGTGTCTGACTCTGACTCGGTCAGATTTAGACTGTTTGATACCACAATCAGAAGTCTCTGATTTGGTCATATAGCCTCTGTATGTCTCTTACTGGATCTGATAAACATTTGGGTCTGACTCAATCAGATCTAACTCAATCAGCAACTATTAAACAGTAGAAAACTAATTTTTCTTTTTTGGAAAGGGCAGGCTTTCAAGAGAGACTCACCTCTCGCCACGACATTATCTCTAGCAATCATGGAACTTTCCGAAAATGGAAAGCTACAAGAAATCCACGACAATTGGTTCTGTAAAGACGGCTGTTCCAGTGCTGTGGGAGCTGATTCAGAACCTAATCAGCTACAAATGAGCAGCTTTTGGGGTTTATACTTAATTTGTGGTGCTTTTTCACTCACTGCATTGGTTTTATTTCTTCTACAAACAATTCGTCAGTATATTTATTATAAACAGCAACAGATGCTCGATCCTAGTTTGCCTATGTTCCCAGCTTCTAGGAACAGGGGCTGCTATAGCGTCTTGTTTAATTTTTTTGATTTTATCGATGAAAAAGAAGAAGCCATCAAGAACATGTTCAAGAAAGACGATCTTCCGGAAGCTTCTCGAACTGTTTGATTTAATTCCATACTGTGCCTGATATCGTATCAGACACATTCATTATTTTGAGGGTCGTATAAAAACACATGCATCTTAGTGTAAATATTATATGTTTCTTGCGTATATTTGTTTTTAAAATAACTGGAAAACTAGAATTCTATTAAGATAGAACGAGATGTGGATTAAATATATATGTCCCACACATTGTTATGGTGGGTTTTCATTAACATGTAGAAATGTTTCAGGTGACCTTTAACTAATGGCTTGATGAGTTAAGTATTTAATCTGAACAACTATATGTGAATGCACAAAATGGCTTAATATGTTAAGCCAAAAATCTTGACCTAAGATGCTAAATCTTTATGTATTTGTCATTCTTCTTTTTCATTTACAGATCCCCTCACATTGGAATTGATTAATAGTTTAATACTGTGAATTCAGTCTAAGAAAAATAAAGACTTTATGTATATAGCATCTTATCTTTACAGACATTATTACTCGTTCAATCATTTTACTCGTATTGATTTAATGGAAAAAAATCATAACTCTAGAAGATCTTATTTAATTATAGATTTCGTTAACTTAGTTGTTGAAATGTATATAAGTTTACGTTGTTTTGGTACAAGAAAAGGATGGCTACAAGAAAACGACTTTTCAGAACAGTTAATTTGATTCAAATGTATCATGTCAACGAAATAAATGTTTCTTTTGTACGTTTTATGACGTATTTATTGATTTTTACCTACCAAATAAAGAAGAAAAATATATAGTGGATTTATATTGCATTCTTCAGAATCATTGAGAGGTAAAAGCACAAATGCACAATATCAATCGTTAGCGAAGTGTGTCCATATGTAATCTCGGGACATTACTTTAGGATTTTACTCTTCAATTCATGGGTTCCCATCATGGAGGTTAGTTTACTTAGTAAATTGCATTTAAAAAGGACATAATCAAAATTATGACCTCACTTATGGTCCTAAAAAAGCTTATTTATTGTCATTAATGAGATAATTGAATAGAATATAATTAAAATGTTGAAAAAAAAAACTCTATGCGGAGAGCTTCTAAATTACCAAGGAAAGTGAAAAAAATACTATGTTTGGGAAAAAAAAAAAAAAAAAACTAGCCGGTAACCGGAAGTTGTAACTTTTATTTGTGTGGAAGTGTTTGGCAAAAGTACATGCTTTGAAATATATAAAATGATATTAAGCAAGCTAAAATCTCTCAAAAGTTTCTTCAAGTAGATTTCGGATTATGAGCTTTTGTTTAAAATAGAAGTTTTTAAGCTCGTCGTAGTCCCTAACAAATATTTTTCATCAATTCGAACTTTATTTTAAAATTTAAAAGCTAAAAGCTACATGCTCATAAGAAAACAACTCTCATAATATCTTATTTGACTTTGTCAAACTTATTTGAAAAGTACTCAAATAAGTTCGTGATGCGACGTCAATTCCGCTAGCCCAAGTCAGCAACGGAGGAGCTTTGTTCGGAATTTGTAGTCACACACACAAAGAAGAAAACGATGTCAGTTGCTTTTTGGGAGGGCACTCTGACGATTTAGTCGGTGAATGGTCAGAAAGTGTATGAGTGAGTGTAATGTCAGAGAGGCGATCCCTATACCCGAGTCATGTTGATCCTTATATAGTTAGGGTTTCTGACCTTTGGAGTGGGGACCATACAAAAAATATTTGTCGGTGTGCAGAGACGTGGATTGGTCCAGCTATCCCTTGAATGATCCTTGCGGAATATGATTGGTGCAGAGGGAATAATGATAGTGGCACAAGCATTCTATTGTGTCGACGTCTTCCCTTGCATGACTTCTTGGTGAGCGTGTAGAACGGGTGTTTCCTTGCTCGCCAAGCTGGTTTGCTGTCTTGTTGCTTGGCTTACTCGTTAAACGGCCAAACCACGTTCGCCACATAGGTTTTCGTAATTTGCTAACCAGCAAGCCAACTCTGGTAATTATATGCAGGCTGCCTTGTTGCCGGGAATGAGTAGTTAATATCTTGGTTGACGCCCTTAGGGGTTTATTGTTATTCCTTTGTTACTTCACAATTTTATCAATAGGGCTACGTCATCAAGCCCCTTAGTCTAGTAATGATGACACATACATAGTCCAATCATCATGTCCTAGACTCATACAACACGTGTTAGTTATTAAACTATTAATCGGTTGTTTGAAAGAACCTCTTTCTAAACTTTCGTATTTCTGAAAGACCCTGTTAATCATATGAAAAGTCTATAGTTTCTAGTTTTACCCCTGTATTTACTTAATTCCTTGTGGGTTGTAATTGTAAATATTTCATGTATTTAAAGTTTCCTCTCTGCCTCTTTTTGGGCATCGAGAGTTATTCTCTCATGGTATCATTCGTCTAATACGATCCTTCCCCTTCTGATCGCTATCTTCTTATCTCCCTCATCCTTTTGCCTTCTCTTTCTGTCTCACGCCTACTTCCTCATGGCCTCCTCTTCCAATACTTCTGACTCTGTTCTTTCATTGAATACTGTCATGCATCTGATCACAATCCGTCTCTCCTCCTCCAACTATCTACTGTGGAAGAATCAACTCCTACCACTTCTGACATACCAAAATCTGGTGGGCCACGTCGATGGTTCCTCTCTCACTTCTGACATACCAAAATCTGGTGGGCCACGTCGACGGAAAATCTGAACCAAATCCGGCCCTTGCTACTTGGCATGCCGCCGATCAACGTGTTGTGATTCTTCTCCAAGCCTCTCTCACGGAGGAAGCTTTTTCTGAAATTGTTGGCCTCGGTACAGCGCGCCAGATCTGGGTTGCCCTAGAAGCCGCCTACAACAACTCCTCAGTGGAACGAGTCCAGAATCTGCGTGATCAGCTTAGACTTTTGTCTAAAGGTTCGACCCCCGTCTCTGATTTTGGTAGGAAATTTAAGTCAATCTGTGATCAGCTAACTGCCATTGGGAAACCAGTTGATGAACCTGACAAAATTCACTGGTTTCTTTGTGGTCTTGGTGCAACATTTGAGACTTTCTCCACTGCCATTCGTGCCTCCCGCTCCCCTCTCAATTTTCGGGATCTGATCACTCAAGCCGAAGGTCACGAACTTTTTTTAAAATCGCTCCACGGCTCTTCTCCCCCACCTGTTGCGTTCTCTGCTGTGACTGATCCAAAATCCATCACTCTTAATCGTGGTCGTGGTGGCCGGTCATCTCATGGCGGTCGTGGTAGAGGCCGTCGTCCCCTCACTGTCAGCTTTGTCGTACAAATGGGCATTTCGCCACTGCTTGCCCCAACCTTGCCTCGTTTGCAAATCGCCCCCCTAGTATGGACTCTGATCTCGCTAAAGCCTTTAATGCCCAATGTCATGTCACCTCCGCCAGCCCTGACTGGTATGTAGATTCCGGTGCTTCCGACCACATGACGTCTTCATCAACATCAGTGACTCAACCCGCTTCTTATTCCGGTCACAACAAAGTCACCTTTGGTAATGGTGAGGCTCTTCCTATCTCTCATATTGGTCGCTCTTCCTTATCTAAGGACATATGGCTCCAGGATGTGTTAGTTGTTCCAAAGATCTCTAAAAACCTTTTGTCCGTTAGCCGATTGACAACTGATAATAATTTGGATGTTTTATTTTCTCAACTGTATTTCTACATTCAGGACCGCACGATGCGGAAGGTTCTAGCTCAGGGCATATGTGATCGCGACCTTTATGTTCTCTCTACCGCTCCACACGCATGTTTTGCTTCTACCCAGTCCTCATCCAGCGCCTCCTTTGAGATGTGGCACTCGCGCTTATGACACATGTCTTTTAATACTATTTTACATTTAAATAAAAAGGGCCACTTGTCGGTTACCTCTATATTACCTAAACCTGTTCTTTGCAACTCTTGTCAACTTGCTAAAACACATCGTTTGCCTTTTGTGAGAAATGAAATACGTGCTTCAAACATTCTTGATCTAGTTCATTGTGATTTATGGGGCCCGTCACCCAAATATTCGGTGGATGCTTACCATTATTACGTTATTTTTGTGGATGACTATTCCAGGTTTACTTGGTTTTATCCTCTTAAGACCAAATCCGACTTTCCCACTATATTGGATGTGTTTCTCAAATTTTTTGAAACTCAGTTCTCATGCAAGATCAAAGTTTTTCAAAGTGATGGTGACACTGAGTTTCTCAGTCACAATGTTCAACGACTTTTAACTGACAATGGCACATTTCATCGGGTCTCATGCCCGTATACTCTGCAACAGAATGGACGGGCCGAACGCAAACACCGACATATTGTCGAAACCGGTTTAGCCATGATGTTTAACGGTCACATTCCCCCATCTTATTGGGTTCATGCATTCATCTCAGCCGTCTACATCATTAACCGTCTTCCTACGCCGGTTCTACAAAACAAGACGCCATTTGAGCTTCTCTTCGGCCGATGCCCATCATATGGACATTTTCATCCCTTTGGGTGTCGTTTCTATCTATATCTACGCAACTATGCAACACACAAACTCTCTCCGAGGAGCCTTCCGTGCATTTTCCTTGGCTATTGTTCTCAATATAAAGGATATCAATGTCTTGATCCTACCACTTCCCGCATATTCATTACTCGGCATGCTAAATTCGATGAACAGTTGTTCCCATTTACTGGTGCATCCTCTCAAACCCCGGAGACGTTGCTCGTGTTATCTCGTTTCTCTGATGAAGTCTATGGTTACGATGCTCCCACACCACCCGTGACTACCTCCCCGGCCTCTCCGGCCCCTTCACATGCATGTGGGTTATGCGAAGATGATATTCCTGTGGCTGCTGCAGCCGGTCCTCCAACTGTCATTCCAACAACACCACCAGCTCCTCCCATCAACACCGATCACGCCGGAGAAACATGTCCTGCCTCTACCTCTACCTCGGATGCCACTACTCAACTTCCCGAGGTTCCCCCTGTTACGCCTGCTGTTCAGCCCCCTACTGGCGGTCATCACATGCAAACACGGGACAAATCGGGCATATTCAAGCCTAAACACCGTGCCCACTTGGCTGAAACAACCGTTTCCTCCGCATTATTTGCCAATACTGCTCCTAAAGGATTTAAAACTGCCGTCAAACATCCGACATGGATGTCCGCCATGCATAAGGAAATGGATGCTCTACTCCATAACAACACATGGACTCTTGTTCCGCGCCCTCGTCATCACAATGTTGTGGGTTGCAAATGGCTCTATCGCACAAAGTATCGTGCCGACGGTTCTATTGAATGCCATAAAGCCCTACTTGTCGCTCAAGGCTTCAGCCAAATTCCGGGTCTTGATTTCTCTCAAACCTTCAGTCTGGTGGTCAAAGCCTCTACTGTTCGAGTTGTTCTCTCATTGGCTGTTCTTAACCAATGGTCGCTTCATCAACTTGACGTCAATAATGCGTTTCTCAATGGGGATCTAAGTGAACTCGTTTTTATGGAGCAACCACCTGGTTTTCAAGATCCTAGTCGCCCCGATCATGTATGTCGTCTGAATAAAGCCCTTTATGGTCTCAAGCAGGCTCCTCGGGCCTGGTTTCATCGCCTCAACACTTTTCTGGTCTCCAATGGCTTTGTGTGTAGTCGGGTGACACGTCTTTGTTTGTCTTCAAACGCGATTCGTGTATTATCTACCTTCTTGTCTACGTTGATGATATAATTCTAACTGGCAATGACGAGCATGTTCTTCAAGGGTTCATCAACAAGTTGCATGTTGAGTTTGCCGTCAAGGACCTTGGACTGGAAGTGACTTACACTGACACAGACCTCTTCTTGAGCCAGTCCAAGTATGCTCGCGATATCTTAGAACGAGCACAATTACTTGATTCAAAGCCAGTCACCACCCCTCTTTCTGCCAACATTGCCTTTACAACCACTGGTGACTCATTCCATGATCCCACCTTCTATCGTTCCTTGGTGGGTGCCCTACAATATTTAACCATCACTCGCCCAGATATCTCATATGCTGTGAATCAAGTCAGTCAGTTTCTTCAGGCTCCGACCATCTCTCATTTTCAATCTGTCAAACAGATTCTTCGCTATGTTAAAGGCACCATGACGTACAAGATGCATTTCACCCGATCAAAACCTGTCAACATTCTTGGTTACTCTGATGTGGACTGGGCTTGTCGCATTGAGACGCGTCGCTCCACCTATGGGTATTCGATATTCATAGGAGGTAATCTTGTATCTTGGAGTGCCAAGAAGCAACCCACAGTCTCTCGTTCTAGCTGCGAGTCTGAATAATGGGGCATGGCAAACGCTGCTGCTGAAATTGTTTGGCTCACTCACCTCTTACGAGAATTTTATGCCCTTCCGTCATCTCGCCCCACTCTTCTGTGTGACAACCAGAGTGCGCTGTTTCTCTCTCAGAATCCGGTTTCCCATAAGAGGGCAAAGCACATCGATTTGGATCATCACTTTATTCGCGAACTTGTTGCTTCCGGGAAACTGCACACTCATTTTGTTCCTACCAAGCTCCAGGTTGCTGACATCTTCACCAAAAGTCTCCCTCGACATCAGTTTGAATTCTTTCGGGAGCTCTTATTGGTTCATCCACCACCGTCTCGCTTGAGGGGGGATGTTAGTCATATGAAAAGTCTATAGTTTCCAGTTTTACCCCTGTATTTACTTAATTCCTTGTGGGTTGTAATTGTAAATATTTCATGTATTTAAAGTTTCCTCTCTGCCTTTTTTTGGGCATCGAGAGTTATTCTCTCAGACCCAAACTTTCATACTTCACAATATTGTTACTCCAAAACATGCTACATGCATATTCATAAAACAATATTTTACATTGATAGTTTATTTACATAGACTGGATACAAACCGACTATTAAGATTTTTACAAAGTTTTATATATTACATACTTTCCCAGGAATACAATACAAAAGTTATAATATTATCTATTCTACATCTCCTACCAGTACATGACTATACTGGATGCTTATCACCTGCAATAGATTAAACATTGAAAGGGATAAGCGGGTGACGCTTAGTGAGTTCAATAACAGTTACAATATAACATTATGCCATATACATATCAATATGACAGAAGCAAAGAGGGACAAAGAACAAGAAAGGCAAATGAGTATCATATGACATGCTTTCCATATCAACGAATAATCAGATTCAAAGATTTGAAATCAATGAGACATAACAATTTCAATACTTGATATACATCAATAAGACATTAGCCCAAGTGGCGCAGAAAATATAGTTTCAGAATATCATTTTGCTAGAATACATAGGCTTTCAGCCCTATCTTTGTATTCTGCTAATGCCAAAGTGATGCTTATGCCATACACTTCATGGCCAAAGGCTACATACCAGTACCCAAGTGATGCTTATGTCATACACTTCGTGGTCAAAGGTATAACTCATTATCATAATAACATGGGAAAGCACATTGAACATATAACACATAACATACAATTGTCCATATATTGAACTCACCGTGAAATAACCGGGGATTAAATGATAATTTGGGCAGCACTTCGGCTCTAAATATGACTTTCTATGACGAAACCGGAGATTTTTGTTGAAAACCGGCCTTACTCGGGTAGAGTTTCGACTTGTAAAATATGATTTTCTCGGAAACTTCGGAGCGTCGGGACTTTCTTCGGTGTCGGGAATGATACCGGGGCTTCGGGGGGTTAAAAGTAGGTAAAAAGGAGAGTAAAGGGTGAAAGAGATTGAAAAATGGCAACCATAACTGGGCAATCTCGCATGCCTTTTATAGCTGGCCGAAGCCTCGGAGTACGCTGGGCGTACGAGGCGTGGCAGCTGTTCGGATCTTGTGCCTCGGACGTGTCATGCAAGCGTAATACGTGTCTCCGTGCGAAGGAAAGGACAACGTGGCTGGCTCCGGGTCGCATACGTGCGAAGTACGCTGGGCGTACCTCCTCGGATAAGTCTCGAATTTTTATTTATTTTTATTTAAAAACTTCAAAAATTCATATCTTTTGCATACGAGCTCCGTTTTTTACGTTCTTTATATCCACGCGTAGGTGAAATTATGCTCTACAACTTTCGTTTAGACTCCGTCGGCTAGTTTTGACTTCATTTTTAATATTATATTTTTAACGGGCCGGGACAGGAAAAGTCCGTTAAAAATTCATAACTTCTTCATCCGCCGTCCGTTTCCGTCTGTCTTTTTACCGTTGTACTACTATTGACGAGACCTTCGATTCTCGTTTAGGTTGCGTCGGCTAAAAATCACTCGATCTTTATTTCGAGTTTTTAGCTATCTACTGTTATTCCGAAACTTAGAAAAATCATAACTTCCTCATACGACTTTCATTTAGATCATAAGGCCTAAAAAGTAGTTTATCGAAAACTCACTTTTTACGTCATACGGCGTCGTGCCGGTTCTGTCGCGAAACTTCAAATAGTCATAACTTCTTCGTTATAACTCGGATTTCGATGAGGTTTTCGCCTAAATGTTTCTAACGAGATTCTTTACAACTTTCAATAATAAAATTTTACTTATTTTAAATTTTATATTTTCGTTAAATTTCAATATTTTGACATTAGATTGGAATCTTATAAGACTTCCAATATTTTCCGAGTGATTCTAAACATAGTTTTACTTCATTTCTAGTAAAAACTATCTGTTAGAATTCAACATTCAAAATCACATAATATTTCATAATATTATTCACTTTTAAATTACAAAACACGATAACTAAACGTGTATATTACAAATACCTCCTCCCTTTGAGGATTTCGTCCCCGAAATTACAACGATTTAAACAAATGGGGATATTTCGTTTTTATCTCATTCTTATTTTCCCACGTATAATTTGGGCCTCGATGGTGTTTCCACTTGACAAGCACCAACTCCACTTCTTTATTACGCAATTCGGTAGTTCTTTCGTTTACAATCTCTTCAGGCTCTTCTACATATCTTAATTTATTATCCAGTTTCACCTCAGATAACGGGACCGTTTCATCATATATGCTCAAACATTTACGCAGATAACTCACATGAAATACATCATGTATACCTACCAAATCTTCAGGTAATTCTAAGCGGTATGCTTGTTTACCAATCCTTTGGATGATTTGGAAAGGACCAACAAATCTAGGACTTAGTTTTCCTTTCTTCCCAAATCGGATAATGCATTTCCATGGGGATACCTTCAGCATTACGAAATCACCCACCTGGAATTCTATGGGTCGTCTCCTCCTTTCTGCATAGGACTTTTGTCGATCCTGGGCCACTTTCATTCTTTCTCGTACGATTTGAATCTTGTCGGTGGTGTCTTGAATCATTTCAGGGCCTCCAAGGATTTTCTGTCCTATATCACGCCAACATAATGGAGTACGACATTTACGACCATATAATGCTTCATATGGTGGCATTTTGATTGAAGCGTGGTAACTGTTATTATACAAAAATTTGACAAGGGGTAAATATTTATCCCAGTTACCACCGAATTCCAAGACGCATGCACGAAGCATATCTTCTACTGTTTGGATTGTTCTCCCCGTCTGACCATCTGTCTGGGGATGATAGGCTGTATTGAGAGCGATCCGAGATCCTAATTCACGTTGCATACTTGCCCATAAATGAGAAGTGAAACGAGTATCACGATCGGAAATAATCTTTAATGGCACGTGATGTCTCGCAATAATTTCATCTAAGTATACTTGTGCATATTTCTCCATTGGGGCTGTTTCACGCATGGCAAGAAAATGTGCACTCTTAGTTAGTCGGTCGACAATTACCCAAATGCTATCATTCTGTCTCGTAGTCTTCGACAATTTGGTAATAAAATCCATGGACAGCTCTTCCCATTTCCACATAGGGACATTAATACCTTCTGGACTACCATATGGCTTTTGGTGTTCCACTTTGACTTGTAAACATACTAAGCATTCATGTACGTATCTTCCAATGTCTCTCTTCAATCCAGGCCACCAATAATCGACTCGAACATCATAGTACATATTACTTGTACCAGGATGTATTGACAACTTAGAATTATGAGCTTCATCTAAAATCTTCCGTCTTAATCCACCAATCTTTGGAATCCATAGCCGATTCTTAAATACTTTCAGTCCACGTGGATCATCAAGTAAAATATCAGCATAATGCACCATCCCTTCTTTCTTCACATTTTCTGGCTTTAGAGCCTCTACTTGCCATTTCTCTAGTTCATCAAAAATAGTGAATCTTACGGTAGTGTGGGAAATAGCATAACACACACTATTATGATAAACCTTCCGGCTAAGTGCATTAGCAACTACATTATCCTTTCCAGGATGATACAGAATTTCACAGTCATAGTCTTTGATCAGCTCCATGGCTCGTTGTTGTCTCATATTCAAAGTTTGCTGACTGAATATGTACTTGAGACTTTTATGGTCAGTAAACAATTGGCATTTCGTACCAAAAAGATAATGTCTCAAAAGTTTTAGGGCAAACACCACTGCAGCGAGTTCGAGGTCATGGGTGAGGTAATTCTTTTCATACTCTTTTAGTTGTCTTGAGGCATAGGCTATCACTTTACCACGCTGCATCAACATGCAACCTAGTCCTAACCTTGAAGCATCGCTATATATAGAAAAATCATTATCACATTTTGGAAGTGATAAGATCTGAGCATGAGTCAAAAGATCTTTTAGAGTTGAGAAAGCTTTTTCTTGGGCTTCACCCCATTCGAACTTTGCTTCCTTTCGTGTAAGACTCGTGAGAGGTACAACTATATGTGAAAAATCTTTAATGAATCTCCGGTAATAACCCGCGATACCCAAGAAACTGCAAATTTCGGAAGCATTACGAGGCGCTTCCCAATTCTGAATGGCTTCGATTTTGGTAGGATCTACGAATATACCGTCACCAGAAATCACATGGCCGGGAAATTGAACTTGGCGAAGCCAAAATTCACATTTCGAGAATTTAGCATATAGTTTCTCCTTTCGAAGAAGTTCTAATATTTCACGAATATGAATGGCGTGATCAGATTAAGACTTGGAATAGATTAGAATATCATCAATGAATACGATGACAAATTTATCGAGAATTGGATGGCATACGCGATTCATCATATCCATGAATACAGCAGGAACATTTGTCAGACCGAACGACATGACAATGAGTTCGAAATGTCCATAACGAGTACGAAAAGCAGTCTTCGAAACATCCTGCTCGTGTACTTTCAACTGATGATAGCCAGATCTCAAATCAATCTTCGAAAAATAGCTAACACCCTGAAGTTGATCAAATAAGTCGTCAATGCGAGGTAGTGGGTACTTGTTCTTGATAGTCACCTTATTTAGCTCACAGTAATCAATACACATTCACATCGATCCGTCCTTCTTCTTGACAAACAACACAGGAGCACCCCAAGGAGAGGTACTCGGTCGAATAAAGCCTTTTTCAAGTAATTCCTGTAGTTGGATCATCATATCCTTCATATCAGCTGGCGCAAGACGATAAGGAGTCTTTGCAATTGGAGCAGCACTAGGCACAAGGTCAATTCAAAATTCTACTTGCCTATCCGGAGGAAGTCCAGGAAAATCTTCGGGGAAAACATCAGGATATTTATTAACAACAGGAACATCATTTACAATTTTCTTCTCCTCTTTTGAGATATCAACTGTGTAGGCTAGATAGATAGAACACCCATTCGATATGAATTTACGAGCTTTTGGGAAAGAGATTATTTTTAAGTTTCTTTGTTCACCGTAGACATAGATAGGATTCTCCCCTTCAATGGGAATACATATTATCTTTTCATAGAACAAGATTTCTGCATGGTTCTTTGAGAACCAATCCATGCCGAGAATAATATCAAAGTTGGGCAAGGAGATAGGAATCAGGTTAGCAAGAAAATTATAGCCTTCAATTTCTACGACACAATTCCTATAGATTTTATTAGCAAGTAATGATATACTTCCAGTAGTATCTACGTGAAATGGTTGCGCGAGTGCATAGCAAGCAATTTGAAAAGAATGCGCAAATTCATGAGACACAAAAGAATCTGAGGCACCAGAATCAAATAAGATGTGAGCAGGTCTAGAGTTGACAAGAAATGTACCCGTCACAACATTCGGGTCCTCGCGTGCCTCCTCTGTGGTTATCTGGAATGCACGGCCCTTAGCTTTTGGCACCTCCTCCTTTTTAGTTGGAGTACTCTTTGGTTGTTGAACAGGAGCTTGACTTCTCGCCGATTGTTGAACAGAAGCTTGACTCCCCGCCACCTGACTAGTAAGAGTAGGACAGAAGCGCTTCCAGTGGCCAGTAATAGTACAAGAAAAACATGTAACATCCTTCATTGGGAAAACGGGCTTCTTATGGCCTATTTCTCCACATCCAAAACAGACCACTGATCCTTTTTCTATTCTGCATTCGACCGGATGATTCTTCCCACAATTTCGACACAATGGCGACTATAGAGAAAAAGATTGTGACCTGCCGCGACCACGAGAGGTATTATGAGATTATGCTTGCTTGCTAGGTTCAGTTCGAACGGATTGAGCTGGTGGAATAGAGGAAACAGGAATAGTCCGATCGATACGTGTATGCTTTGAAACAGAAAAAGTGGCACCACGTATCTCCAAGTCATGCTCGCGTTTTCGGGCATACTCAACAACTTTATCAAATGATAGAACATCCCGATTGCTCACGAAATCATGGATTTCATATCGTAATCCTTCCATGAATAACTGAATTTTATCATCTTCAGTTGGAATATACTTTGTAGCAAACCGTGCTTTTTAATTGAATTGCGTTTCATATTCATTCACGGTCATCCCTCCTTGTTTAAGTTCAAGAAACTCTTTCTCCAATCTTCTTCTCATATCTATAGGACAATACTTTTCTAGTAAACGAGTTTTGAACATTCTCCAAGATAAATTCTCCTGATCATACTCTTTAAGAGCTTCAAATGTTGCCTCCCACTAGACCAAGGCTTCTCCGGTGAACATTGCGGAAGCATAATTGACATTGTCTTCATTATCCACATGAGAAATACGAAATACTTTCTCTGTGTTCTGAATCCAAGTTAGAACAACTATGGGATTAAGGACACCTAAAAACTCCGTAGCGCCACTACTCTTGAAATCTTTGAACGAGGGACGCTTCACCTCCCCTTTTGAAGATTCTCCAGTGGCTTTTTCTTTGCCTTTATCATTATTCTTCTTGTGTTCTTTGAGAGTCTGCCAAATAATACCAGTAAGTTTACCCAAGAGTCGCTCCTCTAGAGGGGATACTGGAGTATTTACTTCACAGGTTTAGGATCTCCACACACTTCTGGTGTATGGCTACCTTCCTGTTCAGCCATTCTTCTGAAAATTTGGAGCAACATAGTATTTAGAATATTAGGATTTATTATTAGCTAATACTTTACTTAAATCTTTCCTATGGTTTGTATCCATATATTCCTAATGAATCAGTTCATATATTGAACTTCCAACGGTTTAAGTCTAAATACCAATCCGTGATATTTAGTTTACTTAAACTATTGCTCTGATACCATGATTGAAAGAACCTCTTTCTAAAGTTTCGTATTTCTGAAAGACCCAAACTTTCATACTTCACAATATTGTTACTCCAAAACATGCTACATGCATATTCATAAAATAATATTTTACATTGATAGTTTATTTAAATAGACTGGATACAAACCAACTATTAAGATTTTTACAAAGTTTTATATATTACATACTTTCCCAGGAATACAATACAAAAGTTATAATATTATCTATTCTACATCTCCTACCAGTACATGACTATACTGGATGCTTATCACCTTCAATAGATTAAACATTGAGAGGGATAAGCGGGTGACGCTTAGTGAGTTCAATAACAGTTACAATATAACATTATGCCATATACATATCAATATGACAGAAGCAAAGAGGGACAAAGAACAAGAAAGGCAAATGAGTATCATATGACAGGCTTTCCATATCAACGAATAATCAGATTCAAAGATTTGAAATCAATGAGACATAACAATTTCAATACTTGATATACATCAATAAGACTTTAGCCCAAGTGGCACAGAAAATATAATTTCAGAATATCATTTTGCTAGAACATATAGGCTTTCAGCCCTATCTTTGTATTCTGCTAATGCCAAAGTGATGCTTATGTCATACACTTCATGGCCAAAGGCTACATACCAGTACCCAAGTGATGCTTATGTCATACACTTCGTGGTCAAAGGTATAGCTCATTATCATAATAACATGGGAAAGCACATTGAACATATAACACATAACATACAATTGTCCCTATATTGAACTCACCGTGAAATAACCGGGGATTAAATGATAATTTGGGCAGCACTTCGGCTCTAAATATGACTTTCTGTGACGAAACCGGGGATTTTTGTTGAAAACCGGCCTTACTCGAGCAGAGTTTCGGCTTGTAAAATATGATTTTCTCGGAAACTTCGGAGCGTCGGGACTTGCTTCGGGTGTCGGGAATGATACCGGGGCTTCGGGGGGTTAAAAGTAGGTAAAAAGGAGAGTAAAGGGTGAAAGAGATTGAAAAATGGCAACCATAACCGGGCAATCTCGCATGCCTTTTATAGCTGGCCGAAGCCTCGGAGTACGCTGGGCGTACGAGGCATGGCAGCTGTTCGGATCTTGTGCCTCGGACGTGTCATGCAAGCGTAATACGTGTCTCCGTGCGAAGGAAAGGGCAACGTGGCTGGCTCCGGGTCGCATACGTGCAAAGTACGCTGGGCGTACCTCCTCGGATAAGTCTCGAATTTTTATTTATTTTTATTTAAAAACTTAAAAAATTCATAGCTTTTGCATACGAGCTCCATTTTTGACGTTCTTTATATCCACGCGTAGGTGAAATTATGCTCTACAACTTTCGTTCAGACTCCGTCGGCTAGTATTGACTTCATTTTAAATATTATATTTTTAACGGGCCGGGACAGGAAAAGTCCGTTAAAAATTCATAACTTCTTCATCCGACGTCCGTTTTCGTCTGTCTTTTTACCGTTGTACTACTATTGAAGAGACCTTCGATTCTCGTTTAGGTTGCGTCGGCTAAAAATCACTCGATCTTTATTTCGAGTTTTTAGCTGTCTACTGCTATTCCGAAACTTAGAAAAATCATAACTTACTCGTACGAAGTCAGATTTGTACGTTCTATTTATGAATATTCTCGGTTTAACGAATACTACGACTTTCATTTAGATTATAAGGGCTAAAAAGTAGCTTATCAAAAACTCAATTTTTACGTCATACGTCGTCGTGCCGGTTCTGTCGCGAAACTTCAAATAGTCATAACTTCTTCGTTATAACTCGGATTTCGATGAGGTTTTAGCCTAAATGTTTCTAACGAGATTCTTTACAACTTTCAATAATAAAATTTTACTTATTTCAAATTTTATATTTTCATTAAATTTCAATATTTTGACATTAGATTGGAATCTTATAAGACTTCCAATATTTTCCGAGTGATTCTAAACATAGTTTTACTTCATTTCTAGTAAAAACTATCTGTTAGAATTCAACGTTCAAAATCACATAATATTTTATAATATTATTCACTTTTCAATTACAAAACACGATAACTAAACGTGTATGTTACATTGTAACCTCCCACATTGCAACTGCAATTTTAGTTTCCTTGGTTACGTCATTATGATAACCTTTTGTTTCTCGCCCATAAAATCACTTCCATAAATGCACTCCTTTTTTAATCTTTGTCTTCATCCACTATTCTCGTATTTTCTTTCAATTTTCTCTGATTTCTTCACAACGACTCTCCCTTTAACTATGGTTTCTTCTGTTGGCGTCATTCCCAATTTCGAGTACTTTGAAACTCTCTGTGAGAAGTATAGCTTTCAGCCAGAAGATGGTATTGTGATTCCCCTAGACGGGGCCTTGTTCTCTCAACCTCCAGGTAAAATTGGTGTTTATGTCAAGACCTCTGACGCCAGTTATTGTCTTCTGACCACCACTTTCATCGATGAAGTGTTTTAGAGAAATTAGATTAACATCTATGAATTGACTCCGAATGCCGCTACCAAAATCGTGGCATTTAAAATGCTTTGTCGATCCCAGGGGTTTCTTCTTTATATTTGGGTTTTCAAGAACTACTTCTGATTCTCTAATGCTGGAGATACGTATACTTTCTATGCCCGAAAGAATAGTCATGTTCTTTTCCATAAGGGTAAAAGCAACCCTAAGAATTGACAGAATCAATGGGTTTGGGTGAACGGTTCTCGCATCGGGGGTCCTTATTATCGGCCCGACCCTACTTCTGACAGTGCTACAAAATTGTTGCTCCATAATCAGGAGGTTGCTTATATTCAGAATGGATTTCATGTGATTCTTGAGGAATTCCTTGAATACATCCTTTCCAGAGCAAGAATGAGCACCGAGTGGCGTCTTGACAACAAGAGGTCGGGGGTTCTTCATGGTTAATAATGGTATGTCCTAACCCTTCTGTAATACTTTTCTCTTCCTCCCCCACTCCTTAAAAAAAAGAAAAACGAAAAGAGGAAGGTTATCTTCACATGTCGATTATTCTTGATCTACCAGGAGTGGAGCATGTGTTAATCTTACCATATGTGCTAAGCAAGAGTTTCAAAGGAGAATTGCAACACCATCCCATTGATTTGTTTGATGTCATGTCTTTAACAAGTCAGATGATGGGCAAGGATGTTCATGCTCCTGATGTGCCTGTGCAGGATCATTTGATTGTTGATGGGGATGGCCTTCTTGCTATTGCTCTTGTGAATCCCCCCTGTGATTGGTTTATGTAATGCTCGATTCCATATTTATTCAAGGAAATGATCCTGCACAGGCACATCAGGAGCATGAACATCAAGTGGTGCATGCAATCAGCCGAGCTCAAGTAAGTTTCCCAAAATACCCATACATGTTATTTGATATGCTTGATCTGTGAATCGCATGCTAGTTAGGGCTAAGGATTTGCTCAGTTTTGCATGATAGAATGCTAGTAGAGATGCTTTTGTATGCATATTGTGTGACCTTGTAGAATTGCATGCTAGTGCTGATCAGTCAGTGATTGGGTGGCCTGATTAGGTTATGCTTGGTTCTGATTACTTGATGCTCGAATGCTGCCTGCTTTGTGCTTCTAGGAGTTCTAACTAACTTTAGCTAAGTAGTAAGCATATATGCTAAGTTACATATTATGGGAACTAGATAATTTTAGAAGGTTAGGTTTTAACCGTATTGCACATATCTTGTTTGAGTCCAACCGTTGTAGTGTGAGACCTCTCATTCAAAGAATTATCTGGGTTTTGTAATATGTAATTGTATTCGTGAGCTAGTTAGAGGAAGTTAGCGGGAGTTCCTTTTGCAGTTGATGGCGGAGAGTGGTGTGGAGTTTGCCCTAGGAAAACCTAGGATGAGATCTAGTACTAGGAGCGTTATCTGTGAGGGGAATTTTTTGGGTATAAGGTAACTTGGTTGAGTTAAGGCACTTTTTGAGGAAAGTACTGATAGATGTGGAAGGTAGTATGTGCCCGTACTACTGGAAGCAGAGGATACGTACTCGAATCAAGGAGGGCTGCAATGAAACCAGGGAGCTTGTAGAGTTTGTGATTCCCTCGATATATATATATATATATATATATATATATATATATATATATATATATATATATATATATATATATATATATATATTGATGCGTATTCTGATGGTTTGTGTGGTATATTTTCAGTATGGTGACATTGAGAGGCAGACCTGTTGGCATTTCTGGTGCTGGTGAGGGTTCGGGCTAAGGTTCTGGAGTCGGGTAGCTTGATGACCAGACGAGTGAGTTCATCTCGTCTGAGATTACACGTAGTATCATTGATCAGACTCCTGTGATCTTTGGCACGGTCAAGGAGGGTATTCTGTAGATTCTTGATGAGCGGTTGAGCGCCTTTCGTGCAGAAATGGTGGCTTTAGTTGGTACACGTTCTTTGACCTTCAGGGAGTGCAGGGCATGTGGAGCCCCATATTATCACAGGGCGAGGGACCCGATTGCGAGCAGGAGGTGGTTAATGGATGTTGCTAACGCCTTCCGTACCATTCGTTGTCCCGAGGGGGACAAGGTCAGACTAGCTTCCCGCCTTTTGAAGGATAGGGCACGAGACTGGTGGGAGGAGGTTGGTCGTGTAGTGGGTGATGATGTTGTTGATGGGATGACCTGGGATGATTTTTCGACCAGGTTCCAAGCTGAGTTTGCACCTGTTATTGAGGTACAGCAGCTGGCGCGAAAGTTCCAGGATCTCTGCCAGACTACTGAGACGGTGGATGAGATCACTGCTATGTTTAGGGAAAGGGCGCTTCTGGTTCCGCAGTATGTGGCAAACGAGGAGATGAAGAAGGCCAGATATCAGGAGATGCTGATGAGTGACATTCGAAAGTTTGTGAGCCGATCCAGCTGCAAGACGCTGGAGGATATGATAGCTCGCACTAGGGAGAGGGAGATTGACATGGAGATGGAGAAGAAGAGGAAGCCAGAGTATGTGCCGAGTGTTGAGGGTTCGGGCAAGAGGCCCATGGTATCTGATTCTAGACCGATGGGCCATCAGGGTCGTAGCCGCTATGGCAAGTGCGGCAAGGTGCACGAGGGGGCGTGCAGGTTGGGTGGTTTTGGCTGCTTCAAGTGCGGCCGTACGGGTCATATTAGTAGGGATTGTACTGCCACCACCACCACCACCCCGATATCTGATCTAATTTGCTTTCATTGCAATCACAGGGGCCACAAGAAGGCCCATTGTCTGAGTTTGGCTGCAACAGGTGTAACGCCCGTGTTTCTGGGCTAGGCACTAATGATGTTGTAATAGTCTAGGTCAACCATTGTAACTCGTTTTAAAGTAATAAAGATGAATTATTTGAATATTATGTGAATTATGTGCTTTTGTGTGCTTATTACTGGTTTATAATAATATAATAAATAAAGGATAAAAATAAGCGTCAAAAATAAAATGTTAGATAAGCCCGATATCGATGAAGAAAGTTGTAGTGGTCGTGATAATGATTCCGGAGATATAAAGAACGGCGAAATCTGAGTTATAACGAAGAAGTTATGGCTTGTCGAAGTTTCGCGACAGAACCGACACGACACTGCGTAACGTAAAAAGTGAATTTTTGATAAACTACTTTTTAGCCTTAGGGATCTAAATGAAAGTTGTAGTATACATTAAACCGAGAACATGCATAAAAAGAACGCCCAAATCTGACTTCGTATAAGGAAGTTATGATTTTTCTAAGATTTGGCATAACAGTGCACAACCCGAAATTCGAATTTTAGATCGAGCCATTTTTAACCAATGCAACCTAAAGGAGAATTGAAGATCTCATTAATAGGAGCTCAACGATAAAAAGACAGACGAAAACGGAGTCCGTATGTAGAAGTCATGAATTTTACGCAGTTATTTAACAGTATAATCTTCTCATATTGTTAAATTAAAATTGGTCGAGAATTAGCCGATAGAGTCAAAAGGAAAGTTGTAGATCTTGTATTTACCTACGCGTGGATATAAAGAACGTCAAAAGCGGAGCTGGTATGCGAAACTTATGAATTTTTAAAGATTGGCTGTTTTACCTACTGTGTTCGGCGCCACGTGTCAGCATCAGGCGAAGCCTTGGAGCCTACGCGAGACCACGACGTGGAGTTGCTCCAGGAAGCCTATAAATAGAGGTGCAGGGGCTGCCTCATTCCTCACACCTTTTCCCACTTCTTTCTCCCTCTAAACACTCTCTAACACCCCCTAAACCCCCAAAAAGCCTAGGAAAACCTCCTAGCACTAGAAGAAAGCCTCGGAGAGCCCGAAGTCTCCGAGAAAAGGAGTTTTTTGGTTTGAAATTCTGCCCGTGCAGAGCCCGGTTTTCAAGCAAACCTCCCAGTTTCATCAAAGGAGATTATTTTAATAAGCGAAGTGCTGTCTGAAGCACTCCTTATCAGGTGAGTGCATAGTCACTTTCATCTTACACATAGATATGAAGTATTTTATATAAATTACATGCTATGTGTATATATATTCTACCTGTTTACCTGAGATGTATGCTGGATGAAGATCTATACTTCTTTCTTTTCAGATCCGAACTTTATCTTCCAGATCTAAACTTTTTCTCTTGGATCTGAAACTTTTCCCTTCAGATCAAAACTTTCTCACTTCAGATCTAAACTTTTTATACCTAAACTGTATATATGTATTTTGTACTTGAGATCCGTGCTGGATGAAAGATCTAAATTTCTTTCTTTCCAGATCTGAACTTTTCTTCAGATCTAGACTGTATATGTATTTTATGCTTTGAAAGTTATGCTGGATGAAAGATTTAAACTTTGTTTTTTCAGATCTAGATCTTTTTCTTCAGATCTGAACCGTATATGTATTTTCTTTACAGATCTAAACTATTTCTTCAGATCTGAACTGTATATGTATTTTATATCTTCAAATATGTTGGGTAAAACATGGGTAGATGAAATAGTTGGTGTGTGATGAAAGATGAGTTAGAGGATGAGATAAAAGGTGATATAGATTATGAGATGAGGGTGAGAGGTGAAAAATGAGAGAAACCTTTACCTAAACGATGGCCCCATCATCTAGCAGAGTACGGATGACAACCATGGACTATTCTAGACAGTCTGTGGAACACTAGCAGGTTTGCTACCTGTAGGTGTTGTGAACGATATGTTCACCCGGTGTACTCTAAAAACCCATTGACATGTATTGCAGGTGGAATCCCTCAAATAATACTGTCGATAAATGAGAGCTATGGACTTATCACCCGTTGGATGAACCCTAGCAGCTATGGATTTAGTGCCTGTTGTATAAACCTTGGCGACGATGGACTTCGTGCCTATTCCTTAGGAAAACCCTTAGGAATGAGTGATAGATGATTCCTAGGGTAGATCCCTAGGAATTAAAGAAGATAATGGGGATGGGTAGTTGGGTTAGTTGTTTGATGATAAAACATAATAACTTTATTATTGTGGGTTGAAAACCCTATGTACTCACCAGGTTTCCCAACCTGACCCACTCAGTTTATTTGTATCACAGGTGTCGATATAAAGCTACACTACACTGAGGGATTAAAGAGATGTAGATCACTAGTGTAAATGAATGTAAGTTCTGTTTATGCTTATGTTTCTGTATTGAAGTTGACATCCCAAGGTTTTAAAAAGAATAAAATACATTTCTTCGGAAATGCTTTGATAACATATTTATCATGTTTTTCTGGGAACAAAATTCCACAACACTTTTCTTAAGAAGTTACTTTGATTTTTATTAAAAAAATCATAAACTAAATCGGTCTTTTCTGGCCGTAAAAATGGGTATGTCACAGCAGGATCGGTGTCAGCACCCGTTCCTGCGACTCTCTGGATTATTGACGGCCGCATGGCCGGGCAGATGCGCCTGCGGCGAAGAGCAGGGCTTTCCAGCTGACGGAAGAGGATGCGCATGCAGCTCCCAATGTTGTGACGGGTATGCATCTTCTCCTTATCTCTTTATTTATATTGAATTGCCTGCTTATGTTTATGTGTTTTATTTTAGGAACGTTCCTTGTGAACGATATCTCTGCTTTGGTATTGTTTGATTCTGGGGCTACCTGATCGTTTGTATCTCTTGCGCTTAGCAAGAGGTTTGGTTGAGCTCTGGGGGAGTTGGATTGTCCTTTAGATGTCGAGATTACTAATGCTAGGTCTGTTAGGGTTCATCGGGGTTGTACCCTTCAGGTACTCAACGAGCACTATCCGGTTGACATGGTTCCCATTCCTCTGCGTAGGAACAAGGTTATCGTGGGCATGGATTTGTTGAGCCCTAATGGGTCAATGATCGACTGCGAGCAATAGTTAGTTCGGGTTTGGGCCCCAAGTGGGGGAGAGCTGGTGATTTATGGGGAGAGACCGTAGTGTGGGCCGATTTTGTGTTCTGCAGCGAGGTCCAGACTCTATCTTCTTCAGGGTTGCTCGGGTTTTGTCGCCTATGTCATGGATACCCGGGATAAGGGTAAGGCAACTGTGGATGATGTGCCTATTGTGCGGGATTACCAAGTTGTATTCCTGGAGGATTTTCCTGGGGTGCCTCCGGAGAGGCAGGTGGAGTTCAGGATTAATTTGGTTCCAGGTATGGCTCCGATAGCCAAAGAACCGCATCGGTTGGCTCCTCCCGAGATGTAGGAGTTGTCTACATAACTGCAGGAGCGGTTAGACAAGGGATTTATTCGGCCGAGCAGTTCGCCTTGGGGAGCACCGATTCTGTTTGTGAAGAAGAAGGACGGGTCTCTTCGTATGTGTATCGACTACTGGGAGTTGAATAGGGTAACGATGAAGAACCGTTATCCCCTCCCGAGGATTGATGATCTTTTCGACCAACTTCAGGGTTCATCTTGGTTCTCCAAGATTGATTTGCGATCGGGTAATCATCAGATATGGGTCTGGGATGATGATGTGCAGAAGACAGCTTTTCGGACTCGATATGGTCATTATGAGTTCGTGGTGATGCCTGTTGGGCTCATCAATGCTCCGGCCGCGTTCATGGATCTCATGAACCGCATGTGCAGACTGATGCTGGATCGGTCTGTGATAGTATTTATTGATGATATCTTGGTTTATTCCAAGACTAAGGATCAACATGAGGAGCACTTGAGGGAAGTGCTGGAGACATTGAGGAGGGAGAGATTTCACAAAGTTCTCCAAGTGCGAGTTCTGGTTGCGTGAGGTGCAGTTTCTGGGGCACATTGTCAACTAGAAGGGTATTCTGGTCGATCCGGTCAAGGTCGAGGCTGTGATGCAGTGGGAGGTCCTGTGGTCTTCATCTAAGATTCAGAGCTTTCTTGGTTTGGCTGGTTATTATCAGAGATTCATTCAGGATTTTCCAAGATTGTTGTTCCCTTGACCCGACTGACCAAGAATTCGGTGACATTTCGCTGGGGGTCTGAGCAGCAGGCAACTTTTGAGACTCTTAGACAACGGTTGTGTGAGGCACCGATTCTGACCCTGCCCGAGGGTGTTGATGATTTTGTGGTTTATTGTGATGCCTCGATCACAGGTTTGGGGGAAGTGTTGATGCAGCGGGGTCGCCTGATCGCTTACGCTTCGAGGCAGCTGAAGCCTCATGAGGCGAATTATCCGACATATGATTTGGAGTTGGGGGCCGTGGTTTCCACCCTCAAGATTTGGTGGCATTACCTCTATGGGGTTCGTTTTACCATTTACACGGACCACAAGAGCCTGAGGTACTTGATGGATTATCCGAATCTAAATACGAGGCAACGTCAATGGTTGGATGTGGTGAAGGATTATGATTGCGAGATCCTTTATCACCCGGGAAAGGCCAATGTGGTGGCCGATGCTCTCATCCGCAAGGCAGTCGCGGATCCGATAAGGGATATATGTTTGAGGATGACCGTGATTACTCCATTTTTGGAGCGGATTCGTGAGGCTCAGGTTGAGGCTATGAAGGAAGAGCACCGAAAGAGTGAGCGCATTGTGGGTCGGTTGGCTTCCTTCGATTATGATAGTCGTGGATTATTGACCCTGCATCGGTGTGTTTGGGTTCCTTATTTGGGCGGGGATACGCCAAGTTCTGATGGAGGAGGCTCACAAGTCGAGGTTCTCCATTCATCCCGGGGCGACAAAGATGTATAGGGATCTTCGTCCTGATTATTGGTGGCCCTGCATGAAGCGGGATGTGGCTTGGTACGTGGAGTGGTGCTTGACTTGCTGGAAAGTAAAGGTCGAGCATCAGTGACCTCACGACAAGATGCAGCCATTGGAGATTCCCGTATGGAAATGGGAAGACATCACTATGGATTTTATCACAAAGCTTCGCATGACTGTGCGCGGGGTGGATTCGATATGGGTCATCGTGGATCGATTGACCAAGAGCCCGCATTTCATTCCGATTCAGGAGAGTATTTCCGCAGAGAAGTTGGCTGAGATTTACATCCGGGAGGTTGTGGCACGTCATGGGGTGCCGGTATCAGTGGTTTCCGATAGAGACGCTCAGTTCACTTCCAGATTTTGGAAGCGGTTTCATGACAGTTGGGCACTCGTCTCCGTTTTAGCACAACTTTTCATCCGCAAACCGATGGTCAGAGTGAGCGGACTATCCAGACCCTTGAGGATATGTTGCGTGCATGTGTGTTGGATTTTGGTGGGAGTTGGGATACGTATCTTCCGTTAGCGGAATTTTCGTATAACAACAGTTACAACGCTAGCATTGATCGAACTCCTTTTGAGATGCTCTACGGGAGGAAATGCAGGACCCCGATTTGTTGGGGCGAGGCCGGTCAACGGGTTATGGGGAGTACTGAGGTGGTACTCAAGACCACTGAGCTGATTTAGCATGTCCGAAGCAGGCTCCAGATAGCTTAGAGTCGGCAGAAGAGTTATGATGACATGAGCCGGTCAGATTTGGAGTTTCAGGTAGGAGATATGGTTCTCCTGAAGGTGTCACCCTGAAAAGGTGTCATCCGATTCCGGAAGCGGGGCAAGTTGGGCCCCATGTTAATTGGTCCTTTCAGGGTTATGGATCGGGTGCGCCGGATTTCTTATCGCTTGGATCTTCCAGATGAGCTCAGTCAGATTCATAGGACGTTTCATGTCTCTCAGCTGCGGAAGTGCTTAGTGGATGATTCCGCAGTGGTTCCATTGGAGGATATTCAGGTGGATGACCGCCTGAATTATATTGAGACACTGGTGGCGATTTTGGATCGGAAGACGAAAACCTTGAGGAACAAGGTAGTTGACCTGGTGAAGGTGCAGTGGCAGCACCGCAAGGGTTCAGAGTGGACTTGGGAGCCAGAGAATGAGATAAGGGAGCAATACCCAGAGTTATTTGAGGTGGCGGACTTCGAGGACGAAGTCTGATTCAAGTGGGGGAGAATTGTAACGTTCGATTCCAGGTATGAAATTATTTCCAATTTGTTCAAGAATTATATTTGAACACGTCGTGTTGAAGCCTCAACACGGCGTAGCGATATGATTTTGGCCCGCATAGTTTAATGGACCAACACGGCGTGTTGTGGTGTCTCAACACGACGTGTTGGCGGCTGGGAAGGAAACCCTAATTTTTAGGGTGTTGCACTCTATATAATCTCTTTAAGTCCCCAAGGGTTGGTCTCCTTACCAGCCTCCAGTGCCACTAAAACCCTAATTCTTCCCTTAAGCTTTCTTGGTGGTGTTCTTGATCCTTGAGTGGATTCTTGTGGTTATCTTGCTCATTTTGAAGGAATCTTTGAAGATTGAAGGTGCTTAGCTTGGAAGGAAGGTCATAGATCTAAAATCTCTCCACTTGTTGCAGTCTCTTTGAGGTATCAAGTTTGAACCTTGGCTTATAGATGTTTATATATCCTTAATTCAAGCTTTTGGTCCTTTTTGGGTTGATGATGGAGTAAAGTCGTTTTGAGGGCTTTTCATTTCAGATATGAGCTTGTCTTGAACTCCTTAAGCGTAAAGGTGCAAGATTTATGGGAAGAATTGGTCCCATGCATGTATTCAGTCCCCTTTTAAGCTTAAGATCTTCTTGTAGGCATGCATGAACATAAATTTGACAACTGTATGTGGTTTTCCGGCTCAAGGAAGTCAGATCTAGGTTCTAGGGCTTTGTCTTCATGGTCTAGGTGCTTATTGGTTAAGCCTTTGCTCTATCAAGTCTTAGGGTTGGGTTTTGGATCCTTTTTGGTAGTCCCTAGGGGTAAAGTTGGAAACTTTACCCTTCTAAGTCTCAATTGGGTTTAGATCTGAGCTTGGGAACTCTTGGAGCCGAAGGAAACAGCTGGTTGTATGAAGCTGTTGGAGTTCGAGGAAACACAACGTGTTTTCAAGGAAACAAGGCGTGTTGGCTGGGATTTTCTGTGTCGATAAAGGGGAAACACGTCGTGGTCAAAGGGAAACACGACGTGTTGGGTCAACATGAGTTGTTGACCTTGACCTTTGACTTTTGTCTTTGACCAAGTTTGACCTAAAAAGGGGTGTGGAGGTATTTCGAATTGTATCTAAGGAATTGTTACCGTTTAGGTGTTGGGTTGAGCTGATATTCGGAGCTGGGATTTATTCAACTATCATTCAGATTTGGAGGTGAGTTTCCTCATTGTGTATAGCGGGTCGAAGGCACCAATGCTGGTCCATGATTATGCCTTGTTAGTATGCTAGTTGTGCCTGACTCTTGCATGTGTTATGTACTTGTGTGTTTATCGGGCAGGGCCCGATGCTGGGCGGGGCCCAATGCCAGGCGGGGCCCGATGACCATTTTGTATGCTATGTATCTTTGTGATTATTGCATGTGTTTTTGTTTACTTGATATATGTTATATGTATGTTGGGCGGGGCCCGATCTATTACCGAGCGGGGCTCGATGCCAGGCAGGGTCCGATGCCGGACGGGGAGCGATGACAAGACGAGGCCCATTATATGTTTATTTGTATGTATGGTATGTGGTAATTTTGGGGAACTCACTAAGCTTTGTGCTTACTGTTTTTAGTTTATGTTTTAGGTACTTCCGGTTCCAAGGGGAAGAGCTCGGGTTGACTGCATCGCACACACTATGTGGATTCTGTTTTTGGGACACACTCTGATTTTCATGATGTTTGATATACTTGTTTTCTGGGTTTTAAGAACAATGCTTTTGGAATATTGTTTTATTCGAATTTAAAAATTGAAATTTTTGGGCCATATCTTTGGGATGTTTCAGTTTATCTCTTCACAATAAACCAGGTAGTTCTGAGTGTGTTGTGGGTAGCAAGGAGGGTATTCTAATTGGTGTTGGGAGTTGAGCTCTCAAGAGGAGGACATTGTGGAATGTTGATGCTCCGGTTGGGAGTTTGAGCAATGATCCTATTGTGGACCATGTGCGGAGGAGAAAACTTGCAACGAGCTTTGTTGCCGAACTCTTGCCTTCTAGTGGAGAAGTAATAAGCATACCCGATGATGACGTTATAGGTGTTTCATGGGCGACTGAGCAACTTTTAGTGTTCGAGTCACTGCGTATAGGTGTTGTGCCTCAATCTGCTAGATTGGATAAAAAAAATTACCAACCAGTTTCAACATGTCTCCGTTTGATGATGTAATTGTTGGTCTATAAAATAAAGGTTGCAGTTTGGATAATTTCTTTGTGTCAAAATGGAATCTCACCAATGATCCTTGCATCTTGTCAACCGAAACTACAATCGAATTTTCTCGCTATGCATTTCCTGGTGGGTCTGTTTCTGAGATGGAATCATTCATCGATGATCAAACTATTGGCTATCTCGAATTTGATTCTACGCATAGTGCCTTTTTTCTTGCTGCCAGTGCCCAACGTATCTGATGCCTGAAGGGGATGAATGATAAACTCCGTGACACCGTGAAGGAGGTGCAACACCATATTGCTTTGTTGCAGATGAAAAGTAAGTCTTTCGATCATCAGATGGAGTTGATTGTTGCTGGGAAGATGGTTGTTGAAGAACGTATGGCCGCTGTAACGGTTAAACTTGACAAGACTTTTGCAGAAAAATTAAGCTTTGTCTATCCGGGTGGAGAGTTTGAGAAGGGAGTTATTGGAAAAAGAGAATCTTCTTCTGGATTAACATAGAGTATTGGTGAAGGTTGCGGGTGATCTTGGCTGGCTTGTGAAGGAGTGTAACGTCCCAAAATTTAAGACCACAAATTTCGTTTTCATAATAATAAAGTCATTAATCAAACATGTTTATAAAAGCATAAGGAAAAACAGAATATGTCAATCAAACATCCCAAAATACATCAGAGTCAAGTAAGGCGGAAATCATGGTTTGTGCGATGCAATCATCCCGAGCTCTTCCCCTTCGATCCGGAAATACTTGTAACATAAACTGAAAACCATAAGCACAAATCATAGTGAGTTCCCAAAAATACCTTATAACATATATATATGCCAGCTTAAGGCTGTGCCGGGTCTATTTCACTCCCGTGTCTATTTCAACTCATGCGTCAGCCCTAGACCGTACCGGGTCTATTTCACCCCCGAGTCTATTTCAACTCATGTGTCAGCACATGGCTGTACCGGGTCTGTTTCACCCTACATACATATACCAAACAAGCATATGGGCATATAACACATATAACAGGAGTCACAAAGACTACAAGAACATAACATATCTTAGTATCCTACAATATAATGAGCAAACTTACCTCATCCTTCTGTCTGTCAAATAAATGATCGGGCTGCTGAACCGGAAAATCCCCGTGCTAATCAATCAAGTAAAACCCCAATCAATAATTGGGCCATTAAACATAATTGGAAATCTAGTTCACTTGTCCAACACCCAGGGTAAAAGACTATTTTACCCTTTCCTCACTTGGCCCAATAACCGAGGCCCAATCCAAAGGACCAAAAGCCCAATATGGCCTAAATCCCTAAATGATACCCAAAACCCATTGTGGGCCCAAATCCAAGAAGGCCCAAAGCCTAACAATGGCCTAAAGTCAGAAAGACTAGTGGCCAAAAAAGGCCCAAAACCCTAATAGTCCAAATATGACCCAAATCGCAAAAGTCAACGAAAGTCAATAGCTGCTGAGTATGCCCAACATACTCAGACTTACGCCCTGCGTACACCACCTTTGGCCAGTACGCGCTGCGTACGAGCTGGGTACACCCAGCGTACTCCATAGCAAGCCCAACTCGCCATTAAGTGCTTAATTGGTTAAGCCACCAACTCCACTTCTCATATCTGATCCTAAATGATGTCTTAACACGTATAGTTGGCAACTTTACTCCTTTTCATGTCTTAATGGGACCTGATACTTGATTTTGACCAATAAAACCCATAATAAGAACCCTAACTCATGCATGGTCCAATATAACACATCAAGATTGCATTTTTATGCACAAGGGACCTCAAAAATGCTAAGATCTACCATCCATAGCTTCTGGAGTAGCTCATACTCTCATGCATGACTTAAAGGACCATAAAAAGCACAAAAACAAGTCCTAACTAGATCTATCAAAATGAACCATCAAGTTAAGAGCTTTATACCTCCAAAAACTTTCCATGTTGGTGATGATTCTCGATCCACAAGCTTCAACCATACCAATGCAATTTCCAAGAGCTCTTCTTCCTTCAAGATCACCAGAAACCCTCTCAAATATCACTTCGAAGCTCAAACACTCAAAAAACAATTAGGGTTTTGTTCTCAGGGTTTGGAGAGGTGGAGGTTGGTAATAAGAAGGTCCAACGGCAACTAAGGTGTTTAAATAGGGCACAAACCCTAAAAATTAGTGTTTGTCACCGATGACCGTACACCATGCGTACTCCACGTACGCCCAACGTACGTGGGTTACCTCAACGACCAAGTCATCGAGCCAGTACGCCCAACGTACTCCTAGCGTATGCCCGCCATACTCGGCTAGGGACCAACATGCAAGAATTTTAAGTTAAGGTCAAAAAAAGGAAAAATACCTTAGATGAAAATTTTACAATTCTCCCCCACTTGAATTAGACTTCGTCCTCGAAGTCTATTGCTACGAAAAATTTCGGATAATGCTCCCTCATCTAGACCTCAGACTCCCACATCCATTCTGAACCCTTGCGGTGCTGCCATTGCACCTTTACCAGATCCACCGAATTGTTTCGCATGGCCTTCGTCTTCCTGTCAATGATGGAAATCGGTCTCTCAATATCATTTAGGCCACCATCCACCTGAATATCCTCCAATGGAACCACCGCGGAATCATCAACCAAACATTTCCATAGTTGAGAGACATGAAATTTGCTATGGATCTGACTAAGCTCCTCGGGTAGATCCAAGAGATTAGTAACCCTTCCCACCCGGAACAAAACCCTGAAAGGACCGATATACTTGGGGCCCAACTTTCCCCTCTTCCTGAATCGAATGAAACCTTTCCAAGGTGACACCTTAAGGAGAACCATGTCCCTAACCTGGAACTTTGGATCTGATCGACGCTTGTCGGCATTGATGGGTTTTGAGCATTCTAACACTTCCTAAGTGTACATGCAACCCTAATAACCTTGGATCTATGTTTGTCTAATTATCATGCAAAGTTGAATTCCAAGGTTATATTCCTATCTAGCATACATGGGGAACATTTTTAACTTGAATGAAAGATAGAATAACTTACCTTGTTGTTGATTATGATCCTTGAAACCTTGTGAGCCTGGCACCCCAAGTGTGATGCCTTAAATGCTTCACACAACACCAAATGCAAAGGAGTAAACTTTGAGAGAATCTTACACTTGCAAAATCGGCTCTAACCCTCTTGTTTCTTAGTGTCGCCAATTTTGGGGAGAACACCTTTGTTTATATAGTGTGTTGCATTAGGTAAACCCTAATGTAACATGACTCTTCATTTCATGATCCATGGGTTAACTCCATGGAGCATCCATGGAGCATCCTATGGGTGGAACCCAACTTGATAATCCATGGAGCCTCTTAGCCCACTATATAAGATATGGAAGATTTACATAATCTACCCATATATTTAATTAGTTATCTTTTGATCACTTAATTAATTCTAAATTAATTATTGATCAAACTAATTAAATAATATTATTAATATATTAGAACTTATAATATATTAATAAACCATAAGTGTTATTTCTCTCATTTTAGTTTATCCAATTGCATGGTGCCATGCAACCCAAATGGACCATGCCGGGTCGGGTCAAGTACATACCAGAAATAGTTATAGACTTATATACCTTATCCAACAGTCTCCCACTTGGATAAGTCTAATAACTATAACTGGAATACTTCGGGAACCGATCGGCAATCGTAGCTCTTTCAAGGTCTCTCGGAACTGAGAAGATGATGATACGCCATTTAAGATAAGTGATCATATAATCCTCTGTTCTAGATATCAGCCGGACAAATACATGGAACAATGTCTTACTTATTGTCCAGCAGTTTGTTTCCCGATTTCCGATTTGTTTGACAAAGAACTTAATTGAACACATCAACTTAGTTCTGACCGGGCCCGGTACATAGGTCAAAACAAAATCATCGAGGGGCCTAGATATCAGCTTCTAATCCAAGAAGGAACAGATAAACTTCGACTCATATGTTTGTTCTACCACTCATTGAATTATACACAAAAGCACGTTTTATAACATCGAGTTACCAATGCGTTAACGTACAATCAATGCATAACCAACTCATAAGTAACAAATCATATCTGTAGGTTTGAAGACTTATATGATATTACCGTCTCACGATCACTCGAGATAAATTCCATGAAGTGATTCCAGTGAGCGTGGGTTGAGTCCAATGCTCAGAACTTATGAGGACTCATGAGTGTTGTAGCCATGTCCAACAACTTAGACCTCTGCAACCAATCATGACAGTCTTGATTCATACCTACTTCCGACATATGACCGACTGTGGAGGTTCGAATAATATGATATACCAAACATAATTATTCTGGAAGTCAAAACATGCAAAAGAAATATAGTAAACGATCGACAAGAGATAGCAACACTTTTCTCATAAATAAAACACCTTTTATTCATCATCTAATGTCAATTACACTTTACAAATTTCAAGGTTATCTAACTACTAAATCTAATATCATCCTTCAGCCCTATGCTCCGAGCATGCTGGAGATGCTTAACCCGAGTCAGTCCCTTCGTGAGGGGATCTGATGGATTCTCATCCGATGATACCCTCTTTGCCACGAGGAGTCCTTCTTCTATTCGATGTCTGATGAAATGGTATTTTCTGTCGATGTGTCTGGATCTCCCATGATCCCTTGGTTCCTTGGCTAAGGCAACTGCACTTTCACTATCACAGAAAATTTCCATTGGCTCTTTAATAGCTGGTACAACTCCAAGGTCTCCAATGAAGTTCTTCAGCCATATCGCCTCCTTTGCTGCCTCGCTAGCTGCTATATACTCTGATTCGCAAGTTGAATCAGCCACTGTCTCTTGCTTGGAACTCTTCTAAGAAATTGCTCCTCCATTTAAGGTAAAGACCCAGCTTGACTGAGAGCGGAAATTATCCCTATCAGTCTGAAAGCTAGCATCACTATACCCTACAACTCTCAAGTCTTCACTCCCACCGAGGGTAAGGACCCACTCCTTAGTCCTCCGTAGGTACTTGAGGATATTCTTTACCGCAGTCCAGTGTGCCTTGCCAGGGTTCCCCTGATACCTGCTAACCATGCTCAAAGCAAAGGCTACATCAGGTCGAGTACACGTCATAGCATACATGATCGATCCTACAGCCGAAGCATAAGGTATTCGACTCATTTCTGCTATCTCAGCCTCAGTACTAGGGCTTTGTGTCTTACTCAATCTGGCATTACTCTGGATGGGTAACTCTCCTTTCTTGGAGTCCTGCATGCCGAATCTCTTCAACACCTTATCCAAGTAAGTACTCTGACTAAGTCCAATTAGTCTTTTACTCCGGTCTCTCAAGATCCTTATCCCTAGAATATAGGCAGCTTCTCCTAGGTCCTTCATAGAGGAACACTTCCCAAGCCAGGACTTAACTTCCTGCAGAGTTGGGATGTCATTTCCTATGAGTAGTATGTCATCCACATACAATACCAAAAAGCTAACTATACTCCCACTAGCCTTGACATATACACAAGATTCATCTTCACTCCTAGAAAAGCCAAATTCCTTGACTTTCTCATCAAAGCAAAGATTCCATCTGCGAGGTGCTTGCTTTAACCCATAAATGGATTTCTCAAGCTTACACACTCTATTAGGGTACTCTGTGTTGACAAAACCCTCTGGCTGACTCATGTAAACATCCTCAGCCAACTTTCCATTAAGGAAAGCGGTTTTGACATCCATTTGCCATATTTCATAGTCATGAAATGCGGCTATGGGTAACAGAACCCTAAGAGACTTAATCTTGGCCACTGGAGAAAAGGTCTCATCATAATCAACTCCCGGAGTTTGTGAGAAACCCTTTGCAACCAGTCGTGCCTTATAAGTGTGTACATTACCATCCATGTCGGTCTTCTTCTTGAAGATCCATTTGCACCCTACAGTCTTACGACCTGGTACATTCTCAACCAAGTTCCAAACTTGATTGTCATACATGGACTGTATCTCGCTGTCCATTGCCTCTTTCCACTTGGCTGACTCAGGGCCTGCCATAGATTCCGCGTAACTGTTAGGTTCATCCAGACCTATCAGTGTCTTATCACTGATAAGTGTATCACCTTCCGCAGTAATATGGAATCCATAGTAATGCTCAGGTGCATTCCTAACCCTTGTGGAACGCCTCAGAGGTACAGACTTGTCAATTGGCTCAACAGAAGTTTCCTCCTCAAGTTGAGTGCTAGGGTTTGAAGTTCCTTCACCACTTGACTCTTGAATTTCTTCAAGGTCAACTTGCCTCCCACTGTCTCCTTGTCTTATGAACTCTCTCTCTCTCTCTCGAAAGAACGCCCTCCTAGCTACAAAGACCACATTCTCACTAGGTCTGTAGAAGAGGTAACCAAAGGATTTCTGTGGGTAGCCGATGAAAATACACCTCTCACTTCGAGGTTCGAGCTTATCATGAGTCTCGCGTCTCACGAAATCCTCGCAACCCCAAATCTTAATGTGGTTTAGTTTGGGTATTTTACCAATCCACATCTCATGAGGAGTTTTGGCAACTTTCTTTGTGGGAACTAGATTAAGGATATGGGCGGCAGTCTCTAAGGCATACCCCCAAAATGAGATTGGTAGCGAAGCTCGACTCATCATGGAACGAACCATATCCAACAAGGTTCGATTACGCCTCTCAGCTACACCATTCAACTGCGGTGTCCTGGGAGGTGTCAATTGTGAGACAATCCCACATTCCCTAAGATAGTCGAGGAACTCTGAACTAAGATACTCACCACCTCGATCGGATCGAAGCATCTTAATGTTCCTGCCTAATTGATTCTCGACTTCCTGTTTAAACTCTTTAAACCTCTCAAAAGTCTCTGACTTATGCTTGATTAAGTAGACATATCCATATCTACTGTAATCATCAGTAAAAGTCAAATAATAACGATTAGCATCCCTTGTGGCATGTTTGAAGGGCCCACACACATCCGTGTGTATAAGATCCAACAAACCTTCACCCCTCTCACAAGAACCTGTGAAGGGTGACTTTGTCATTTTTCCAAGTAAGCATGATTCGCAACTATCATCTGACTTTAGGTCAAATGACTCCAATACTCCATCCTTTTGGAGTTGGCCTATGCGTTTCTTGCTTATATGTCCAAGACGACAATGCCATAATAATGCTTTATCCAAGTTATTATCATTAACAGAATCAATACACAATACATTATTTCCTACGTTATCAACCACAGATACAGTTTCATACACACCATCACAAGGTAATGCTTTAAAATAAAGAACATTATTAAAGAAAGCATTAATCGAACCAACTTCATTATCAAATGAAAAGGTGAAACCTTGTTTATACAATGCATGAAAGGAAATAATATTTCTTGCCATTTCTGGCGAATAACAACATTTATTCAAATCTAAACTAAACCCACTACTTAGCGATAAAGTATAAACTCCAATCTTGGTGACAGGTAAAGCTTTCCTATTCCCCATGATTAAGTTTATTCTTCCATGCTCCACATTCTCACTTCTTCTTAGTCCCTGCAAATCAGAACATATATGAATACCACAACCGGTATCAAGGACCCAAGAGTTAGAATGTGGTGAGTTATTAGATAAGATAGTGTAAATACCTGCATGGTTGGGCTTAACTTCCCCATCCTTCACATCTTGCTGGTACTTTGGGCAGTTCCGCTTCCAATGTGACTTTTCATGGCAATAGAAGCATTCAGCCTCTTTAGGGTCAGAAGAAGGAGTGACAAAACATTTCTTGGTTCCACTTGAAGAAGAGCCATCAAGGGTCCTAGCCTTGGTACCCTTCGAAGAGCTCTTCCTCTTCTTCCCTCTACCTTTCCCGATTGCCAAAACCGGGGCGGAGTTTGGAGTAGGAGTGTTAACAACCGACTTAACCTTAAGACCTGTTTCTGCGGTCTTGAGGAGTCCCTGAAGTTTGCTGAGTGTGACCTCTTCCTTATTCATGTGATATGTCATGCGGAATTGTCATAGCACGATGGTAAGGAGTGCAAAATGATATCTATTGCAAGCTCCTCAGGGAGGTTCACATTAAGCTTCAGCAACCGATCCACATACCTTTGCATTTTCTGCATGTGGCTCGTGACGGATTCCCCGTCCTTCATCATGGTTGCTATGATAGAGCATATGATTTCATACCTCTCTTGTCGTGCACTTTGATGGTATCTTTCCATCAGATCTTGGTGCATTTCAAAAGGGTAGAAGTCCTTATAGGACTTTTGGAGTTCCGCTGTCATGGTGGCCAACATGATGCATGCCACTTTTGTAGCATCCCTTTCATGTGCCCGGAAGTCAGCGATCTCCTGGGGAGTTGCAGTGGTCTCATCAATCTCCTTAAGCTCCTTGTCAAGGACATATTCTTTGTCCTCATAGCGGGTAATCATCCTGATGTTTCTGATCCATTCATTGAAGTTGGATCCATCAAAAATGACTTTCCCACACAAGTTCATAAGGGTAAAGGAGCCATTAGGATTAGAGCCAGAAGCAGCATTGTTTGAAGACATCTGAAAGAAGAGAACAAGATTAGTTTAGATATTAAGAGAGTCCTTAATAAAACACCCAAATGTAATATTAAGGCTAGGATCCAATCACAATATATTATAACTTAGAAGAGGTATGCCGTAATCCAAGCTATAACATATTTGAAAGGTAGGTGAATGACAATTCACCAATTTCCACCATGAAAAACGAAATATAGATATTAGGTTTTTAATTGGTTCTTAGAAATTCCTAGATTCTTTTGAGATTCAATGAACTTTTCAAAGGCATGTTTCAATCTCGAGTGTGCCCTCCAAGTTTTGTGACTGGGATACCGAGGATCACAAAACGAGGTGTGAAGTAACCATGCAAATCACTTGGTACACTTAATGTTTATTACTCAATCGATGTGCCGGTTAACCACACGAGCTCCACCGACCTATAATAAACTTTAAGTCACCCTTTACCTTCCTTGTTAAGTCCAAGTTAGTGTGCCGGTTAACCACACGAGCTCCACTAACGACTTAAACAAAGTGTAAAGTGTAATTTCATGGATTAGCACCTTATTAACATTTTCCTAAAGTAACTAAGATTGGGAATTTAATAAAAGCATTTAGTTACTTTATAATATTCATCATACTTTTAATGAGAATTTATAAGTCCTTGTCCTACCCGTTCGGCTAACGACCCTCCACCGATCAAGGAAGCGGTGGGTGAGAGTGGACACCCATTAAGTTGCCATTTTATAGGCAACAACCTTATACCCCCCTTATAGACCGGCTTCGTGAATGAGGCGTACTAGCGGTAATACGACTTGATCTTATACATATATATATTAGTAACTTATAATATTATAAAGTATAAGGGTTGAATTTTAACTTTTAAAATTCTAAGGGTTGGAACTAAAGTTTTAATCAAGACTTTACTTGTTCCAAAACTTGAGGGCAAGTTTTGTAAACTTCCAAAACTTTTCATTTCTTATAACTTATGAATTAATTGAGTAATAAAAATGAAGACTCTTCATTTTTATAACTCTTGTGTTCTTTTAATGACTTTAATAAAAGTGAGACTTTTGGTTTTCCATAACTTGAGGACAAGTTATGGACTTCATTAAAACACATTATGATCATGAATTAAACTACCATGAAGGTTACAAACAATTCCTATGATCATCTAATCTTCATAAGTTCAAGAACATGAATATGAACACTTTCAAGAATCAAAAATTACACTTAAAAAACTTGTAATTTTGATAATTGCCATTGTAAATGGATTAGCATAAACATTAGACCATCTAAAACAAGTTTTAAAACACCAAAACAGTTTAGGGTAATGTTTCTAATCCATTTCCAGCAACAAATGTCGAAATTCTGAAAACTGCAGCCTCTACTCGTCGAGTAACTTGCACAAAAAAAAAAAACAACAAACAAACCTAGGCTCTGATACCACTGATGGGTTTTGAGCATTCTAACACTTCCTAAGTGTACATGCAACCCTAATAACCTTGGATCTATGTTTGTCTAATTATCATGCAAAGTTGAATTCCAAGGTTATATTCCTATCTAGCATACATGGGGAACATTTTTAACTTGAATGAAAGATAGAATAACTTACCTTGTTGTTGATTATGATCCTTGAAACCTTGTGAGCCTAGCACCCCAAGTGTGATGCCTCAAATGCTTCACACAACACCAAATGCAAAGGAGTAAACTTTGAGAGAATCTTACACTTGCAAAATCGGCTCTAGCCCTCTTGTTTCTTAGTGTCGCCAATTTTGGGGAGAACACCTTTGTTTATATAGTGTGTTGCATTAGGTAAACCCTAATGTAACATGACTCTACATTTCATGATCCATGGGTTAACTCCATGGAGCATCCATGGAGCATCCTATGGGTGGAACCCAACTTGATAATCCATGGAGCCTCTTAGCCCACTATATAAGATATGGAAGATTTACATAATCTACCCATATATTTAATTAGTTATCTTTTGATCACTTAATTAATTCTAAATTAATTCTTGATCAAACTAATTAAATAATATTATTAATATATTAGAACTTATAATATATTAATAAACCATAAGTGTTATTTCTCTCATTTTAGTTTATCCAATTGCATGGTGCCATGCAACCCAAATGGACCATGCCGGGTTGGGTCAAGTACATACCAGAAATAGTTATGGACTTATACACCTTATCCAACAAGCATAACTCTTCTGCCGACTCTGTGTTGTTTTAAGTCTACCCCGAACCTGCTGAATCAACTCAGTAGTCTTGAGTACCACCTCAGTACTCCTCACGACTCGCTGACCGACCTCACCCAAACATATTGGGGCCCTGCACTTCCTCCCATAGAGCATATCAAAAGGAGGTCGATCAATGCTGGCGTGATAACTGTTGTTATACGAAAACTCCACCAAAGGAAGATACGTATCCCAACTACCACCAAAATCCAATACACATGCCCGGGGAATATCCTCCAAGGTCTAGATAGTCCGTTCACTTTGTCCATCAGTCTGCGGGTGGAAAGTCACGTTGAAATGCAGACGAGTACCCAACTCCTCGTTAAACCTCTTCCAAAATCTGGAATTAAACCGAACATCCATGTCTGAAACCACTGAAACCGACACTGTATGCCAAGCCACAACCTCACCGATGTAAATGTCAGCTAACCTCTCTGCAGAGATACTCTCCTGAATCGGAATGAAATGTGTGCTCTTGGTCAATCGATCCACGCTGAACCATATCGAATCCATTCCACGAGCTGTCTGTGGCAACTTCGTGATGAAATCCATAGTAATCTCTTCCCATTTCCAAACAGGAATGTGTAACGACTGTAAATTGCCATGAGGTCGATGATGCTTGGCCTTGAATTTCCAGCAAGTCAAGCACCTCTCCACATACCAGGCCATATCTCGCTTCATGCAAGGCCACCAATAGTCGAGCCGGAGATCACTATACATGTTTGTTTCTCCGGGATGAATAGAGAACATTGAATTATGTGCCTCCTCCATCAAAACCTATCGTGCACCAACCAAATACGTAACCCAAACCCTCCGATGAAGGGTCAATAATCCCCGGCTATCACAATCGAAGGAAGCCACCCGACCCACTATGCGCTCACTCTTCCGATGCTCTTCCTTCATAGCCTCAACCTGAGCCTCTTGGATCTGCTCTAAAAGTGGAGTAATCACCGTCATCCTCAAACACATATCCCTGATCGAAGCCGCGACCACCTTGCGGCTGAGAACATCGACCACCACGTTGGCCTTCCCTGGGTGATAAAGGATCTCACAATCATAATCCTTCACCACGTCTAAACATCTACACTGCTTCATGTGTCAGATTCGGATGATCCATATAATACCTCAGGCTCTTGTGATCCGTGTGGATAGTACAACGGACCCCATAGAGGCAATGTCGCCAAATCCTGAGGGAAAACATCACAACCCCAACTCCAAATCATGCGTAGGGTAATTCGCCTCATGAGGCTTTAGCTGCCTCGAAGCGTAAGTAATTACATGAACCCGCTACATGAACACTGCTCCCAAACATGTGATCGACACATCACAATATACCACAAAATCCTCAACACCCTCGGGCAGGGTCAGGATTTGAGCCTTGCATAATCGTTGCCTTGTAGTCTCAAAAGTTGCCTGCTGCTCGGCCCCCCAATGAAACATGACGGTCTTCCTCGTCAACCGAGTCAAAAGAACCGCTATCTTGGAGAAATACTGAATGAATCTCCGACAGTATCCTGCCAATCCAAGGAAACTCTGAATCTCAGAAGGAGACCTCGGAACCCCCACCACATCACCGCCTTGACCTTGGACGGATCGACCAGGATACCATTCTGGTTGACAAGGTGCTCCGGAAACTGCACCTTGTGCAACCATAACTCACACTTGGAGAACTTCACAAACAATCTCTCCCTACTCAGAGTAGGGATGTCAACGAGACCAAACGGGAGAGGAAATAGCTGCCCCCGCCCCCGCCCCCGAAATCAGTCATTGTCCCCGCCCCCGGATCCCCCGTTTACATATCCCACAGTCCCGCCCCCGGTTACCTCCATCGCCCCCGGTCCCGGTCCCGTTCCCCCAATTTTTAGGCTTAAAATTGGAGTTTTTTTTGCTAAGAAACTGCTTTGTTTTAGGCTAAAAAGAACTTTTTCATACTTAAATCACAGAACAGTGAAAGAATCAAACCCAAAACATAAACAATAAACCAAAGGCAGTTGAAATTGACATTGACTATTTGAAAGAAATCAGTATATGAAAAACTTCAAAGAGGAAGACTGGAACAAGAGAAATCAGAAATCAAGCTAACCTATTCGTGTAATCGTGTTCGAATTGTGTAGACTGCAGAGACGAAGTCGCTGAGTTCGTTAGACGTTGAAGATGGCATCAGTCGATTAAGACCGGCAGAAGTCGACCAGCGGAAGTGGGAACTCCGATTTGGTCGATGGGGTGTATAGAGATGTCCAAGATATCCGATTTCAACGATGACTCAGCATCGAAAGGCACTCCGATAGTCCGATTTTGTCGGTGAGGCGGTAACTTTGTCGTCGTCTCGTCGACGATGCTGATGACGATATTGGCCGATTGGGATCATCGCGTCTTGGGGGAGGGAGTTTGAAGTGAAGTCGTCAACTCGTCATACTCGTTTCACAGTGAAGTGAACATTGAAGAAGGAAATGGGAAAGTGGAATTGGAAACAGGAAAGTGAAACCTAACCTAAACCTAAAATTAGAAAATCTATTTTGTATATGTATTTTATATTAAATATATATATTTTACATAAATGTACAACCGGGGCCCCCGCGGGAGTACGGGACGGAAATACCGACTCCCGACCCCGGTCCCGAAAATAAACGGGGTTTAATTCTACCCCGCCCCCACTCCTGCTCCCGTTTTTTTTAAATTTAATCCCGTACGGTATCGGGGTCCCACGGGGGTTTTTAACATCCCTAACTCAGAGTCTCTAATACCTCCCTCAGATGCTCCTGATGTTGTTCCTAAGTATTGGAATAGACCAGGATGTCATCAGTAAATATAATCACAGACCGATCCAACAGAGGTCCGCATACGCGATTCATGTGATCCATGAATGCGGCTGGAGCATTGGTAAGCCCGAAGGGCATCACCACGAACTCGTAATGACCATAACGAGTCTGGAAGGCCGTCTTTTGCGTATCCTCCTCTCTCACCCTCATATGATGATAAACTGAACGCAGATCAATCTTGGAAAACCAAGATGCACCCTGAAGATGGTCAAATAAATCATCAATCCCCGGGAGTGGATAACGGTTCTTCACTATTCGCTTATTCAGCTCCCGGTAGTCGATACACATTCGATGCGACTCATCCTTCTTCTCCACAAACAGGATCGACACTCCCCATGGCAAACTATGTAGACAACTCCTGCATCTCAGAAGGTGCTAATTGATAAGGTGCCTTGGCTATCGGAGCCACACCGGGAACCAAGTCAATCCGAAACTCCACTTGCCTCTTCGGAGACACTCCAGGCAAGTAATCCGGGAACTCGTCCGGATATTCCCATATAACCGGTACATCATCCATAGTCGCCTTACCTTTCTCCCGGGTATCCATCACATAGGCAACAAATCCAGAACAACCCTACTGAAGATAGCGCTTGGCCCTAGCTGCTGAACATAAAACCGACCCACGCTGATCAATCTCTCCCTAAATCACCAACTCTCCCCCACTTAGGGTCCGGATACTCACCAACTGCTGCTCGCAATCAATCATTGCTCCATTGGGGCTCATCCAATCCACCCCACAATAACCTTACTCTCACGCAGGGGAATAGGAACCAAATCAATCGGATACCTCTCGCTGAACAACTCCAAGACACAACCATGATGAATCCTTGATACTCGTACAGGAGGATCATCAGCAATCTCAAACTCTAATAGACAATATAGCTCCCTCGGAGCATCAGAAAGCCTCTTGCTGAGCACAAGAGATAAAAAGGATCGGGTAGCCCCCAAATCAAACAATACCAAAGCAGGTATACCGTTCATAAGAAACGATCCTAAAACAAAACACACAAATATAAGCAGAAAAATCATCATAATTAAAGAGATAAGGAGATGATACATACCCGTTACCACATCAGGTGTTGCAGGAGCCTCCTCGACTGTTAGCTGAAAAGCCTTACTCCCCACAACAGGTGCATCCGCCTTGCCCTGGCAGCCATCCATGATCCTCAAAGTTGCCGGAGCGGGCGCTGTAACTGGTCCAGCCGCTACTAGAGTCGGACAATCGACCTTTTTATGGCCCCTCTGATTGTAATGGAAGCAAATCAGACTTGATGCCTGGGTAGTGGTTGTGCAATCCTGACTAAATGCCCAGTCTTTCCGCACTTATAGAAGCCTGAACCACCATCACCCGTGCAAGCTCCATCGTGCATCTTTCCGCACTTGCCACAGCAGCCCCGACCCTACTGGCCTCTCGATCTTGAATCAAAACCCTTGGGCCTCTTACCTGAACTCTGAACCTGATCCAACTTCCTCTTCCTCTCCATCTCCAAGTCAATATCCCTCTCTATGGCTCGCGTTATCATATCCTACAGTGTCTTGCTACTAGATAGGCTTACAAACTTCCTGATATCGCTCCTCAACATCCTGTGGTATCTCGCCTTCTTCATCTCCTCTTCCGCCACATACTGCAGAACCAATAACGCCCTCTCACGGAACATAGTAGTGATCTCCGCCACCGTCTCAGTAGTCTGGCGAAGGTCCTGAAACTCCCTCGTTAATTGTTGGACCTCAATCACAGGTGCAAACTGCCCGAAACCTTGTCACAAAATCCTCCCAAGTCATCGAATCAATCGCCTCGCCTCCCAAGGCGTGTCCAACCTCCTCCCACCAGTCTTGAGCTTTGTATTTCAAAAGACAGGATGCAAGTCTGACCTTCGCCACCTCAAGACAAAGGCTAGATTGGAAGGCGTTCCCGACATCTGCTAGCCAACTCCTGCTCGCAATCGGGTCCTTCTTCCCAAAGAACTCCGGAGCCCCACATGCCTGGAACTCACGGAAAGTAAAAGTGTGAGTTCCCATCATCGCCACCATCTTAGAATGAAAAGCTCCCAAGCACTCATCCAGTTTCTCAAGAATATCCTCCTTGATCGTGCCAAAGATCACAAGAGTCTACTCAAGAATACTACGGGTAATCTCTACTGAAATGAATTCCCACATCTGATTGTAACGCCCGGGTTTCGGGGCTAAGCATTATCAGATGATGTAATAGTCTAGGTCAACTATTGTAACTCTTTTTGAAGTAATAAAGATGAAATATTTGAGTATTATGTGAATTATGTGAATTTATATGCTTATTATTTATTTACAAATGTATAATAAATAAAGGATAAAAATAAGCGTCAAAATTAAAGTGTGAGATAAACCCAATATCTCTACATAAAGTTGTAGTGGTCGAAACAAGGATTCCGGGGATATAAAGAACGCCGAAATCCGAGTTATAACGAAGAAGTTATGACCCGTCGAAGTTTCGCGACGGAACCGACACGACACCGGGAAGCGTAAATAGTGAATTTACGATAGAGCGATTTTTAGACTTAGTGATCTAAACGAAAGTCGTAGAATATGTTAAACCGAGAGCGTCCATAAAAAGAACGCCCAAATCTGACTTCGTATGAAGAAGTTATGATTTTTCGAAGTTTCGGCTTAACAGTGTACAACCTGAAGTTCGAATATTAGATCGAACGGTTTTTAACCGACATAACCTAAATGAGAATCGAAGATCTCGTTAATAGTAGCATAACGATAAAAAGACAGACGAAAACGGAAGTCGGATGAAGAAGTTATGATTTTTTAACGGACGAACCCTGTCCCGGCCTGTTAAAAATATAACCTTTAAAATAAAGTCAAAATTAGCCGACGGAGTCTAAACAAAAGTTGTAGAGTACGTTCCTGCCTATGCGTGGATATAAAGAACGTCGAAAACGAAGCTCGTATGCGAAAGATACGAATTTTTGAATTCGGAGTATGAATATTGCGAAGCTGTTACGAAAGGAGGTGACGTGGCACGATCTCAGCCTTCCTTTGCTAACCTCGGCCTCGCTACGGATTGAGGACACCTGGCCTCGCTACGCAGCTCGTACAAGGAGCGCCTCGCGTTCGGAACCCTTGGACTCGGATGAACCACGTCGCACCATGGAACTTCGGACAGGTGGCTGTACGAAACGCAGAGCGTAGCCGAGGAGCACCATGCGTCCGAGGAGCGCCCCGCGCAGGTCCGAGGAGCGCCCCGCGCAGGTCCGAGGAGCGCAACGCGTTCCCAGCAGCTCAACCCCTATAAATAGATGCGAAGGCAGCCGGCAAAGTCACCCCTTTCCACCTTCTTTCTCTCACTACTTTCTCTCTCTAGACTACCCTAACCCCCCTAAGCCTAGGTAAACCCCCTAGCACCCGAAGGAAGCCCCGAGGCTCCCGGAGTCCCGAGAAAAAGGGTCTTTTGGTTCGGAAATGCTGCTCCAAGCAAAGCCCGGTTTTCTATAAAACCCGCTGTAAGTGAGCTATGCCTACGCTATTTTTTAATATAGCTTCTAATTAATTATAGTAACATTATTAGGACCTTAAAATAATTATTTGGGCTAGTATTATGAGTTATATAGAGCGTTGTTTAATGATTATATAATAGTAATAATAACTAGACTATTAATTAGTCGCGGTTAACGTTAGACTAAACCCTAGTGGTATTGATACTAGGTTTTGTCAAGGGAAAATTGTTTTGAGATAACGAAGCGCTGTCCGAGTTCGAAATCACCACCTTAACAGGTGAGTGCATAGTTACTTTCATCTTATACATATATATGAAGTATTTTATATAAATTACGTGCTACGCGTGTATATTATCTGTATACTTGCTATCTATGCTGGATGAACGATTTTATACATGTTTTAAATGATTTAAACTGTATATGTATTTTATATCTACAAAATGTGTTGGGTAAAACATGTGTAGATGTAATAGTTGTTGTGTGACAAAATAAAATAATGAGAGGCCTCGTTATAGATGTTATTGATGTTCCAGTCATCTAGCGGAGTATAGATGACGACCACAGACTATTCTAGACAGTCCAGTGGAACGCTAGCAGGCTCGCAACCTGTAGGTATTTATTTGAACTGTGTGCTCACCAGCAGTACTCCATCCCCCACATGGTTGCCTTATTTGACATGAATTGCTGAGGAACCCCCTGAAGCATGTGTTGTCACCCCGATGAAAGTCCTTAGACTAGGTCCCTTGTGTTAGATGTTTTAGGGACGTAAAGTGAGGATAACGGGAAGGGGTAATCGGGTTTGTTTGGTTGATGAAAATAATAAATTTATTTATTGTGGGTTGAAAACCCTATGTGCTCACCAGGCTCCCAAGCCTGACCCACTCAGTTTCTTGTATTACAGGTAGTGGCGCATGAGCATAGATGTTTGGATGAGAGATAAGGGATTATAGGCCTGTAAATACAAAATAATGTAGTAGGGCTTATGTTGTACTGTTTATGCTTTTGATCTGTGTCGAACATGACATCCTGAGTCTTTTAATGAAATACATTTCTATGGAAATGCTTTGATAAATCTTTATCTAATTTTGTTTTGGGAACAAATTCCGCAACTCTTTTATTTAAATTATTACTTTGATTTTTAAACAAAGCATAAACTAAATCGGTCTTTTCTGGCCGTGAAAATGGGGATGTCACACTGATCATCCATATGTCCGGCTCCAGAGCCCGAACCCGAACCATCACTGGCAGCAAAGATGCTACCAGAACCTCCTCGAGTGACCACCATACTGAAAATAAGCCATATAAACCATCAGTATCTACTCGAAGAATCCCACATTCTACAAGCTTCTGTTATCATCGTGAATTTCCTTAACTCGAGTACGGATGCTTTGCTTTCAGTAGTATGATCCCATACTACCTTCCACATCTATCCGTACTTTCCTCGAGGATTGCCCTTAATCCTCCAAGTCACTCCCTTATCAATCCAAACAACCGTTAACAAGACAAGGCTCTCGACACCGAATCACCTCTTAGGTTTTCCTAGGGAAACTACCACACCACTCTCCGCGATCAGCTGCAGAAGGAACTCCCCCTAACACCCTCTAACTAGCTCATGAATACAATTGCATATCACTGACACCAGATAATTTTTGAATGAAAGCTCTCATGCTACAGCGGTTGGACTCAAACAAGAGTTGCACAATAGAGCTAAAACCTAACCTTCTAAAATTATCTAGTCTTAATAATATATAACTTACATATTCGCTTACTAGTTAACTGATGTTAATGGGAACTCCTAAAAAGCACAAAGAAAGTAGCATTCGAGCATCGAGTAATCGGAATCAAGCATAACCTAAATATCCTATCACTGGCTGATCAGTACTAGCATGCAAGTCTACAAGCTCATAAAACAAGCATACAAAGGCATCTCTCCTAGAACTCTATCATGCAAATCCTGGGCAGATCCTGAGCCCTAATCTAGCAAGCGATTCACAGATTCACAATTCAAAGAATAACATAAACATGTATGGGTATTTTGGGAAAACTTGAGCTCGGCCGACTGCATGCACCATACCCCTTTCTTTTATTAGAAAAACTCTTTTTGTAAAACATTTCTTTTATGAAAAATATAACAAATCCTCGGTTTGAGTTCAGAAACACCCGAGAGTATGCCTGAATCCCTCAAACCAAGGCTCTGATACCAACTTATAATGTCCCAAAATTTAAGACCAAAAATTTTGTTTTCATAATAATAAAGTCATTAATCAAACATGTTTATAAAACCATAAGGAAAAACAGAGTATGTCAATCAAACATCCCAAAATAAATCAGAGTCTAGTAAGGCGGAAATCATGGTGTGTGCGATGTGATCATCCCGATCTCTTCCCCTTCGACCCGGAAGTACTTGCAACATAAACTGAAAATCGTAAGCACAAAGCTTAGTGAATTCCCCAACATACCGCATACCATACATATCTGCCAGCTCAAGGCTGTGCCGAGTCTATTTCACCCCCGAGTCTATTTCAACTCATGTGTTGGCCCAAGGCCATGCCGGGTCTATTTCACCCCCAAGTCTATTTCAACTCATGTGTCAGCACAAGGCTGTACCGGGTCTATTTCACCCCTAGGTTTATTTCACCCAACACACATATAGAAAACAGGCACACATGCATATAACACATACAACAAGAGTCACAAAGACTACAAGCACATAACATATCCTAGTGTCCTATAGTATAGTGAGCAAACTCACCTCAATCTGCTGTCAGTCAAACAAATGATTGGGCTGCTGAACTGGAAAATTCCCGCACTAATCAATCAAATAAAACCCCAATCAATAATTGGGCCATAAACCATAACTAGAAATCTAGTTCATTTGTCCAACACCCAGGATAAAAGACCATTTTACCCTTTCCCCACTTGGCCCAATAACCGAGGCCCAATCCAAAGGCACCAAAAGCCCAATATGGCATAAATCCCTAAATGATACCCAAAACCCATTATGGGTCCGTATCCAAGAAGGCCCAAAGTCTAAAAATGGCCCAAAGTCAAAACGACTAGTGGCCCAACAAGGCCCAAACCCTAATAGTCAAAATATATCCCAAATCACAAAAGTCAACGAAAGTCAACAATTGCTGAGTATGCCCAGTGTACTCAGACTTACGCCCTGCATACGCCACCTTTGGCTAGTACGCACTGTGTACGAGTTGGGTATGCCCAACGTAGTCCACAACAAGACCAACTCTCCATTAAGTGCTTAATTGGTTAAGCCACTAAGTCAATTTCTCAGATATGATCCTAAATGAAGTCTTAACATGTAAAGTTGGCAACTTTACTCCTTTGCATGTCTTAATGGGGCCCAATACTTGATTTTGACCAATGAAACCCATAATAAGAACCCTAACTCATGCATGGTTCAATATAACACATCAAGATTGCATTTTTATGCACAAGGGACCTCAAAAATGCTAAGATCTACCATCCCTAGCTTCTGGAGTAGCTCATACTATCATGCATGACTTAAAGGACCATAAAAAGCACAAAAAAAGCCCTAACTAGATCTATAAAAATGAACCATCAAGTTAAGAGTTTTATACCTCCAAAAGCTTTCCAAGTCGCTGATGATTCTGGATCTACAAGCTTCAACCACACCAATGCGACGTCCAAGAGCTCTTATTCCTTCAAGATCACCAAAATCCTCTTAAAGATCACTTCCAAGCTCAAAACAATAAAAAAAGAAATTAGGTTTTCGTTCTCAGGGTTTGGGGAAGTGGAGGCTAGTCATAAGAAGGTCCAAGGGCAACTTAAGGTGTTTAAATAGGGCACAAACCCTAAAAATTAGGGTTTGTCCCTGATGGTCGTATGCCCTGTGTACTCCATGTACGCCCATCGTACGTGGGTTACCTCTGTGACCAAGTCATCAAGACAGTATGCCCAACATACTCCTACTGTACGCCCAACGTACTCGGCTACGGTCCAAAATGCAATAATTTTAAGTTAAGGGCAAATCGATAAGGCGCCTTGGCGATCGGTGCTCCCCAAGGCGAACTGCTCGATCGAATGAACTATTTGCCCAACAGCTCCTGAAGCTGAGAGGATAACTCCCGCATCTCTGGAGGTGCAAGACGATAAGGTGCCTTGGCGATCGGGGCTGCACCGGGGATCAAATCGATCCTAAATTCCACCTGCGTCTCCGTTGGTACACCATGCAAATCCTCCAGGAATACATCCGGGAAATATCGAACTATCAGGACATCTAATACTGAACGACTTGGCTCTACACGAGTATCTACCACATATGCTAGATAACCTAAGCACCCATACTGAATAAACCTTCAAGCCCTCGATGCTGAGCCAACCCTGGTACCCTCACCATATATAGTCAACTCTCCCTCACTTGGGGTACGAACCACACTAGCCGCCTCTCGCAATCAATCTGATCTCTAAACCGGCTCAACTAATCCATCCCAACAATAACACTGACGTCCCCCATGGGAATCGGGTCCATGCCGATCGGATATGACACCCCAAAAATCTCCAAAGTACAATCGTAGAAAATGCTCGAAATAGGGACCCTGTCCTTGCCGGCAACAGAAATCCACATAGGATGCTCCAGTGCATCTAAAGGAATGCCAAAAATCCTACTAAAAGTCGAGGATACAAAAGAACGAGTCGCACCCGAGTCAAATAGCACTAATGCAGGAAAGGAGTTCATACGAAAAGTACCTAACAACAATATGAATATAAACATAATGTAAAATAATCAGACAGAAAATAAATAGTTACATACTAGAAACGACGTCCGACGCCGCTCTGGCCTCCTTAGTCGTCATCTGAAAAGCACGTCCTCTAGCTCTAGGGGCCTCAGCCCTCCCCTGCCGTCTGTCTGTGATCTGAAGAGTAGTCGGAGCCAGTGCCTGCACAGGCCTAGCAACTAGCTAAGGGAATTGGGCCTTCACAAGGCCCACCGGATCGCAATGGTAACAAATACATACACCTGGTGAGGGGGTCTTTAGCTGCGGCTGTCGACAATCCCTCCCGAAATGACCTTGCCTTCCACAATTGTGGCACCTTGACGCTGATTAGCAGGCTCCCTCATGTGTCTTACCGCACCTACCACAGGTGCGGCCCTCTGACCTCCAAGGCGTGAATCAACGATCTTGGCTCGCTTCGTTGCCGGTTGCGACCGGACTGGGGCCTGACGCTGCTCCCTAACCTGGGTCTCAATTTCAATCTCCGTCCTCCGAGCAGCAGACTGCAACTTAGAAAGAGTCCAGTATTGTTGTGTAGACACAAACTCTCGTATCTCAGTCTTGAGCATGCTCAGATATCGCGACATTTGAACTTTCTTGGAAGATGCATACTCAGGACAGAAAAGTGCCCTCTCCATGAACTTCTTGGTGATCTCCGTCACCGAATTCATCGTCTGTCTAAGTGATAGATACTCCTGGGCCAAACACTCTCTCTCCACCAACGACACATACTCTGTACGAAACATATCAATAAACTGACCCCAAGTGACCACGACCATCTGCGCAGGTGAGTAAGTACCGGTCACCAGGTTCCACCAGTCCTTCGCCCCCAAGCGTAGAAGGTTTAGGGTGCACCTGACCTTCTGATCCTCTGGACAAGAACACGTGAAGAAACAACCCTCCACATTAGACAACCATCTCATCGCTACAATTGGGTCCGTGACCCCATCCAACTCTTGAGGCTTCATGTTACTAAAGCTCTGACACTGGAAAGATCCTCCTACCCCAGCTGTAGCGTCAACTGCAGTGGCTGCGACAGGGGCAACCTGCGTCACAGCAGCATAGTGCTCGTCAAAGAGCTCAATCATAGCGGTCTTCACTGACCCAAACACCTATGGGATAGCACCCCGCACATCCGCAACTACCTCAACAACAATCAACTCATGAATCTCATCATCAAGCACAATCAACCTTGTTGGCTCACCATCTCCCGAACTACCAGCTCCAGATCCCGTACCTCTAGTGACCACCATGCTAAAATAAACATAAACTCATCAGATCACCAACAGAGCAATTCTCCTCAACTCACATACGTCAACCCCGGGTCTTGTGGTTCCCTTGACATGCGTACGGGTCATGTGCTTTCAGTAGTACTGGCCTATACTACCTTCCACACCTACCCGTATTTGTCTCAATAGTCGACAAGGGTCCCTAGGCCACTAGTCCCTCTATGCTTGGTGCACACGCACCCTAAACCACACTCCTAGAGAGCAACTACAGCCGCTAGTTCCACTAGGGCTCCACAAATCCCTCTCACGACTCATGAAACCTTCACTAACACTGCGGTCACCTCGTATATGCTAACCATACATAGCGCCAAATCCGATAGACAGTCGAATAAGTGATTCTACCCTAAGCCCACAACCAAACAAGGAATAGGAAGTAGGGATAAATCAAGAATTCTAAGTCTATAAGATCCTAATTATGTACACTTATAGATCATATACTCAGCTAGTAACACCACAAATGTCAATGCAAATAAATCTCCTAGGCTATAAGGCATCATGTATCAGGAAATTCTATCATGTGATTCTTGAGGATCCTTAGCCTACATTCTGATGGGGTTTGAGCATTCTAACACTCCTAAGGTGTACATGCAACCCTAGAAACCGTGGATCTATGTTTTCTCTAATATTCATGCAAATAAGAATTTTCCAAGGTTTACATCCTAACTAGCATGACATGGGGTACTTGTAATATAAAACTAGTAGAATGACATACCTTTATAGTTGCTTGGATTCCTTAAGACTTTGTGAGCCTAGCACCCCAAATGTGATGCCTCAAATGTTTCACACAACACCCATAACTCTTGGAATAACTTGAGATAAGAACACTTTAATCACAAAATCGGCTAGCCCTCCTTGTCTTGTTGTGACATCCACATTTTCACGGCCAGAAAAGACCGAAATTGTTTATGCTTTGTTTAAAAACCAGAGTAACATTTTAAATAAAAGTGTTGCGGAATTTGTCCCAAAATAAAATATGATAAAGATTTATCAAAGAATTTTTGTAGAAATGTATTTCATTAAAAACCTCGGGATGTCATGTTCGACACAGATCAAAAGAATAAACAGTACAATATAAGCCTTACTACATTTATTTATATCTACAGGCCTATATCCGTAATCCCTCATCCAAAACATCACATCTATGCTCGAGCGCCACTACCTGTAATACATGAAACTGAGTGGGTCAGGCTTGGGAGCCTGGTGAGCACATAGGGTTTTCAACCCACAATAAATAAGTTATTTAATTTCATCAACCAACAATAACCCGATTACCTGTTCCCGTTATCCTCACTTTACGTCTCTAAACACCTATCATAAGGGACCTAGCCTAAGGATCATCATCGGGATGGACACTAATGCTAAGGGGATTCCTCAGCAATAAATGTCCTTAAGGCAACCATGAGGGGGATGGAGTACACCGGTGAACACATCGTTCACAAACACCTACAGGTTGCGAGACTGCTAGCGTTCCACTGGACTGTCTAGAAGAGTTCGTGGTCGTCATCTATACTCCGCAAGATGACATAATCAACAACAACAACATCGAGGCCTCTCATCATTTTATCACACATCGTCTATTACATCTACCAATGTTTTACCCCAACATTTTTGTAGATATAAAATACATATACAGTTTAAATCATTTAAAACATGTATAAAAATCTTTCATCAGCATAGACACCAAGTATTCAGACAATATGCACACATAGCACGTAGTTTATATTAAATACTTCATATCTATATGTAAGATGAAAGTGACTATGCACTCACCTGAAAAGGTGGTGATTCCGAAATCAGACAGCGCTTCGCTTCTTAAAAATAATTTCCTTCGACGAAACCTAGTATTATTACCACTAGATTTTAGTCTAATATTACCGTGACTAATTATTAGTCTTATTATTATTAATATTATTATTATTATTATTATTATTATTATTATTATTATTATTATTATATAAGCATTTAAAAAATATTTTCCAACCACTATGTACAGATAGGGCCCGACATAAAACACCGGAGGGCAGGACCATTTTGGCATATAGCACTTCTGAAATCCAACAACCCTATTCGACCCTTTAAACCAGATTCCCCGTACCGCGAGTAGTTAAAAACATATTATAACGACACTTATATAACTCATAATAATAGCCCAAATAATTATTATAAGGTCCTAGTAACGTTACTATAATTAATTAAAAGCTATATTAAAAATAGCGTAGGCGTAGCTCACTTACAGCAGGTTTTCTCGAAAACCGGGCTTCGCTTGGAGCAGCGTTCCCGAGCCGAAAGGCTCTTTTTCTCAGGGCTTCGGGAGCCTCGGGGCTTCCTTCGGGTGCTAGGGTGTTCCCTAGGGTTTAGCGGGGTTAGGATAGGCTAGAGAGAGAAAGTAGTGAGAGAGAGGAGAGATTTTGGTGCAAGAAACTCGGCAGCCCTCGCTGTCTTTTATAGACCCCAGCTTCGGTCTACGCTGGGCGTAGTCTCGGATAAGAACGACACGCGTCGTACTTCTGAGGGTGGTGCGTGACTCATTTCGGTTCGCAGAAGACAACTATACGCAGCGCGTTCCGAGCTTCGTACGCAAGGCGTAGGGAGAACTTTGGGCGTCCGAAGTCCTACGCTGGGCGTACCCCTCGCACAGCCTTCACAATTTCACACTCCGACTTCAAAAATTCGTATCTTTCGCATGAGCTCCATTTTTGACGTTCTTTATATCCACGCGTAGGCGGGATCGTACTCTACAACTTTCGTTTAGACTTCTTCGGCTAATTTTGATTTATTTTAAAAGTTATATTTTTTAACAGGCCGGGACATGATTGGTCCGTTAAAAATTCATTACTTCTTCATCCGATGTCCGTTTCCGTCTGTCTTTTTATCGTTATGCTACTATTAAGGAGATCTTCGATTCTCGTTTAGGTTGTGTCGGCTAAAAACCGCTCGATCTAATATTCGAACTTCGGGCTGTATACTGCTAAGCTGAAACTTCGAAAAATCATAACTTCCTCATACGAAGTCAGATTTGGGCGTTCTTTTTATGCACGCTCTCGGTTTAACGTTTTCTACGACTTTCGTTTAGATCGCTAAGGCTAAAAGTTGCTCTATCGTAAATTCACTATTTACGTCTCCCGGTGCCGTGTCGGTTCTGTCGCGAAACTTTGACAGGTCATAACTCCTTCGTTATAACTCGGATTTCGGCGTTCTTTATATGTCCGGAATCTCTGTCACGACCACTATCACTTCATGTATCGATATCGGGTTATTCAAAACTTCAATTTTGATGCTTATTTTTATTATTTCTTTATAAAAAAATATATAAGCACATAATTCACATAATACTCAAATATTTCATCTTTATTACTTCCAAAAAGAGTTACAATAGTTGACCTAGACTATTACATCGTCTACTAATGCTTAGCCCCAAAACACGGGTGTTACAATTCTCTCCCGCTTAGGATGATTCCGTCCCGGAATCATGCATCAGCAAACAGATGTGGATAGCGACTCATCATGTCACTCTCTGTTTGCCACGTGAGATCCGTCCCATTCGAATGTTTCCAACGGACTAGCACAAAATCGACCATCTTGCCTCGCAACTTCTTAGTCTTAAGGTCAACAATTGCCTCGGGCTCTTCGATTAGCCTCTTATTCTCATCCATCCTTAACTCTGAGATTGGAATTATGTCGGGACCTTCTCCCGTGAAGTTCCTTAGATAACACACATGGAAGGTGTTATGAATACCATCTAGTTCTTAGGGTAATTCGAGCTTGTAAGCTTGGTTCCCAATTTTCTGAAGAACTTTGAACGGTCCAATAAACATTGGACTCAACTTTCCTCATTTCCCAAATCTTATAAGTCCCTTCCACGGTGAGACTTTAAGCAAAACTGAATCCCCAACTTCGAATGACATCGATCGTCTTTTCTTGTCAGCATAGCTCTTCTAACGATCCTGAGCTGCTAACATTCTTTCCCTAATCACCTTCAACTTGTCAGTAGTCTCTAGACTATCTCGGGGCCCATAAAATGCTTTTCCCCAGCCTCAAGCCAACAAGATGGTGTACGACACTTTTGTCCATACAAAGCTTGATAAGGTGCCATCTTGATGCTCGAGTGGAAACTATTGTTGTAGGAAAACTCTACCAAGGGTAAGTGCTCATCCCAGTTACCTTGGAATTCCAGGGTACATGCTCTCAGCATATCTTCAAGTGTTTGTATCATTCTTTCTCTCTGACCATCAGTATGCAGATGGTAAGCTATACTTAAACACAATTTCATACCCAATTCCTCTTGTAGACTTCTCCAAAACCTTGACGTGAAACGGCTATCACGATCTGATACAATCGTCATAGGAACACCGTGAAGTCTTACCACTTCCTTCACGTAAGCATTTGCAAGCTTATCCGTAGACCACCTTTCGTTGGCTGCTATGAAGTGTGCACTCTTGGTGAAACGATCCACGACTACCCAAATCATGTCGTGACCGTTCTTTGTTCTGGGCAGTTTAGTCATAAAATCCATGGTGATGTCTTCCCATTTACCCATGGGTACAGGTAAAGGTTCTAAACTCCCATATGCTTTCTGATGTTGTGCCTTAACTCTAGCACAAGTTACGCACTCGGCCACATACTTTGCAACATCGAGCTTCATCGTCGGCCACCAGTAGTAGGGTTTTAGGTCCCTATACATTTTAGTGCTACCGGGATGAATCGAGTACATGGTCTTGTGCACTTCTTCCATCAAAAGATCTCTTATTCCTCCCGTCTTAGGTACCCAAATCCGATCTTGGAATACCTTCAGTCCTTGACTGTTTGTACCGAACACTAACGTTTTGCCCAAACGTTCTTCCTTTCGGTCATCCTTCTCTGAAGCTTCTTCTTGAGCTTTCCTGATACTTTACACAATCGTTGACACAACTTCTATTCTCAACGCTCTTGGCCTTTTCCTTTCAAGGTTGACTTTTCGACTGAGAGCATCAGCAACAACATTTGCTTTACCGGGGTGGTAAAGTATCTCACAGTCGTAGTCCTTGAGTAACTCTAGCCAGCGTCGCTGTCTCATGTTCAATTCCTTCTAATTAAAGAGATACTGGAGACTCTTATGATCAGTGAAAAGCTTGCACTTCGTGCCATAGAGGTAATGCCTCCATATCTTCAAGGCAAAAACTACCGCTGCCAACTCCAGATCATGAGTGGGGTAGTTCTTTTCATGCTCCTTCAATTGTCGAGATGCATATGCTATCACCTTCTCTCTTTGGGTCAGGACACAACCCAACCCGACTCCAGATGCGTCACTATAGACCGCGAACTCTTCAACTCCATCGGGTAGAGAAAGAATCGGTGCTTCACACAATTTCTTCTTTAGCTTCTCGAATGCCTCTTCTTGTTTCTCGCTCCACGTATATGTAGATCCTTTGTGGGTCAAAGCTGTCAATGGAGCAGCTATCGAAGAAAAGCCTTGGATAAACCTTCGGTAATATCTAGCTAATCCCAGAAAGCTTCGAATCTCCGTGGGACTTTTCGGTCGTTCCCACTTCATAACAACTTCGATCTTTGCTGGGTCAACCATTATCCCTTCTTGGTTAACCACATGACCCAAGAATTGGACTTCTCGGATCCAAAAATCACATTTGGAGAAGTTTGCATACAACTTCTCCTTCTTCAATCCTTCTAACACTTCCCGCAAGTTTCTGCCATGCTCCTCTTGACTTTTCGAGTAAATCAAAATGTCATCTATGAACACTATCACGGATTTATCGAGGAATGGTTTACAAACCCTGTTAATCAAATCCATGAACGCTGCTGGAGCATTGGTTAGTCCAAAGGACATAACCAAGAACTCGTAGTGTCCATATCTTGTTCTGAATGCAGTCTTCTCAATATCCTGTTCTCTTACCTTTAGCTGATGATATCCTGACCTGAGATCGATCTTTGAGAAATAGCTCAAACCTTGCAGCTGATCGAATAGGTCATCAATCCTCGGCAATGGGTATTTGTTCTTTACCGTTGCCTTGTTCAGCTCTCTGTAATCTATACACATTCTCATGCTTCCGTCTTCCTTCTTTACGAATAGCACCGGAGCTCCCCAGGGTGATGAACTAGGTCGAATGAAACTGTTGTCCAACAACTCCTAAAGTTGCGTCATAAGCTCCTTCATCTCTATCGGTGCTAATCGGTACGGTGCTTTTGCTATTGATGTCGTTCTTGGTAACAAGTCTATTCGAAACTCTATTTGTCTATCAGGCGGTAATCCGGGAAGAACTTCGGGAAAGACTTCCGGATAATCACACACCACTGGTATACTCTGCACCTCCTTTTTCTCCGTCTTTGCATCAATTACGAACGCCAAATATGATGTGTATCCTTTAGACAAACATTTTCTGGCTTTCATCAGGGAGATGATTCCAGAATTTACTCTGCATTTGTCCCCGTACACCATGAATGACTCTTTTCCAGGTGGGTTTACTCTTACTATCTTCTTTCGGCATAGTATCTCGGCATCATTGGCACTGAGCAAATCCATTCCCAGAACGATGTCGAAACCGTTCAATTCTATGGGCAACAGCTCTTCGTGGAATTTGTTTCCGTTTAAGTCAATGACTATGTTCTTAATACGATCACTAACAGGTACGAACTTTCCACTGGCAACTTCTATAATCAGGGCATTATCAAGTTTTTCTACGGGCAATGCTAGTTTCCCACCAAACTTATGTGACACAAAGGAGTAGTTTGCTCCGGAATCAAACAGTATATTGGCAGGCAAACCATTTACAAGAAAGGTACCTGAAGCGACATATGTTGCCTCCTTTGCAGCCTCGAGCGTCATCTAGAAGGCTCTTGCCTTCGGCTTCGGTGGAATGTTGGGTCTTCCTGCCTCCTGCTTCTTCGGGCAGTCCCTCGAAATGTGCCCTTCCTCGTTGCACTCATACCAGATCTTCTTAGTGAATGTGCACTCGTTGGCATAGTGCCCGAGCTTTCCACACTTGAAACAGGTGACCGCACCGTCACATTTTCCTTGGTGCTTCTTCTTGCATTTGTCGCACCATTTTGCTTCGGATCCTCCTCCTCCTCTCGAACCAGACTTCGAGAATTTACTCTTCTTGCTGGACCTCGAGGATCCACCAAATTTCCTTTTATCACCAACCTCCTCTCTCTCTAGACCCTTCTCTCGAATCTGGGTCTCCACATTCTTAGCAGCCCAGATGGCGGCTTTCAGCGTGGTTGCTTGCTTGACCATCGGACCAAAGTCCGCTAATAATCTGTTGGAACTAGGTACGGAACAAGCTTCATTTTCTCTGTAAAACTTGCAGCGTATTCAGCGACACTCATTATTCCCTTCTTCAGATTCTAGAACTCATTGTTGATTTCCAGAAGATCCTGCTCCGAGCAGTATTGCATCTTCAGTTACACCAGAAAATCCTCCCAAGACATCTTGCTTGCTTCACCCTGGGGCATTGAATCAACTAGTAGCTTCCACCAGCTTAGTACTCCAGATTTTAATAGAGGAACCGCGAGAGCGGTCTTCTGTCTGTTGCTACACTCGAAACTCTCAAACATTGTCTCCATCTCGGAGATCCAGTTCATGACTTCCACCGGTGTCGGGTTTCCAGATAGACACGGTGGTTTGGATGCCATGAAATCCTTGTACTTTCATCCACGTCCGTCATTTCCTCCATCCTGTTTGTTTCATCTAAATATCGGTGGGTTGGCTTGACCAAAAGTCCCACTATAGTTCCCTCCTTCTGACTGCCCATCATTCAGCTCGAGCTGTTCGACCAGTATTGTAGCTTCTTCTCGATTCTATTGAAGCAACGTCTGGTTTCCTCCATTTGACGATCCAACATCATTTGGATCATCGCTTGTACTCCGGCCATCGTGATTGGCTTAGGAGCATCTGCTATAATAGGTATTTGCTGAATCACTGGGGGTTGATTCCTATTCCCATTTGCATTCCCAACTCCACTGCGGGTTCTTGCCATTTTGATCTATACACCGAATAAGGTGAATTTAGATCTTTATTTAGGATAGACGTTTAAATCATCCTTATCGCTCCGAAACGTTTACATGATAGTTCTAATATCGTAGTCGTACGTTTAGAATCCTAAACACATAAGGTTTCCAGATCCGGTCGGCAACAGACCATAGATCCGAACAAATAACAGCATATAAGGCATAAATCATTTCGCACATAAAGCATATTAGGCATACTTTCCTAAATAAGCTAGTGCTCACATCTCACAATCATCGCTTAGCATTCTAAGTTTAAGTCTAGAAATCCTACAAATTCCTAGTTCGCTTAAGCTAATGCTCTGATACCAACTGTGACATCCCCATTTTCACGGCCAGAAAAGACCGATTTTGTTTATGCTTTGTTTAAAAATCAGAGTAACATTTTAAATAAAAATGTTGCGGAATTTGTTCCCAAAATAAAATATGATAAAGATTTATCAAAGCATTTTCGTAGAAATGTATTCATTAAAAACCTCGGGATGTCATGTTCGATACAGATCAAAAGCATAAACACTACAATATAAGCCTTACTACATTTATTCATGTCTACATGCCTATATCCGTAATCCCTCATCCAAAACATCACATATATGCTCGAGCGCCACTACCTGTAATACATGAAACTGAGTGGGTCAGGCTTGGGAGCCTGGTGAGTACAAAGGGTTTTCAACCCACAATAAATAAGTTATTTAATTTTATCAACCAATAATAACCCGATTACCCGTTCCCGTTATCCTCACTTTACGTCCCTAAACACCTATCATAAGGGACCTAGCCTAAGGATCATCATCGGGATGGACACTACTGCTAAGGGGATTCCTCAGCAATAAATGTCCTTAAGGAAACCATGAGGGGGATGGAGTACACCGGTGAACACATCGTTCACAAACACCTATAGGTTGCGAGCTTGCTAGCGTTCCACTAGACTGTCTAGAAGAGACTGTGGTCGTCATCTATACTCCGCTAGATGACAGAATCAACAACAACAACATCGAGGCCTCTCATCATTTTATCACACATCGTCTATTACATCTACCCATGTTTTACCCCAACATTTTTGTAGATATAAAATACATATACAGTTTAAATCATTTAAAACATGTATAAAAATCTTTCATCAGCATAGACAACAAGTATTCAGACAATATGCACGCATAGAACGTAGTTTATATTAAATACTTCATATCTATGTGTAAGATGAAAGTGACTATGCACTCACCTGAAAAGTTGGTGATTCCGAAATCAGACAGCGCTTCGCTTCTTAAAAATAATTTCCTTCGACGAAACCTAGTATTATTACCACTAGATTTTAGTCTAATATTTACCGTGACTAATTAGTAGTCTTATTATTATTATCATTATATAAACATTTAAACAATATTTTCCAACCACTATGTACAGACGGGGGCCAGACATAAAACACCGGAGGGCAGGACCATTTTGGCATATAGCAGTTTTGAAATCCAACAACCCTATGCGAGCCTTTAAACCAGATTCCCCGTACCGCGAGTAGTTAAAAAGATATTATAACGACACTTATATAACTCATAATAATAGCCCAAATAATTATTATAAGGTCCTAATAACGTTACTATAATTAATTAAAAGCTATATTAAAAATAGTGTAGGCGTAGCTCACTTACAGCAGGTTTTCTTGAAAACCGGGCTTCGCTTGGAGCAGCGTTCCCGAGCCGAAATGCTCTTTTTCTCGGGGCTTCGAGAGCCTTGGGGCTTCCTTCGGGTGCTAGGGGGGTTAGGATAGGCTAGAGAGAGAAAGTAGTGAGAGAGAGGAGAGATTTTGGTGCAAGAAACTCGGCAGCCCTCACTGCCTTTTGTAGACCCCAGCTTCGGTCTACGTTGGGCGTACCGAAGGCGTACGCTGGGCGTAGTCTCGGATAAGAACGACACGCGTCGTACTTCGGATGGTGGTGCGTGGCTCATTTCGGTTCGCAGAAGACAGCTATACGCAGCGCGTTCCGAGCTTCGTACGCGAGGCATAGGGAGAACGTTGGGCGTCCGAAGTCCTACGCTGGGCGTACCCCTCGCACAGCCTTCGCAATTTCACACTCCGACTTCAAAAATTCGTATCTTTCGCATACGAGCTCCATTTTCGATGTTCTTTATATCCACGCGTAGGCGGGATCGTACTCTACAACTTTCGTTTAGACTTCGTCGGCTAATTTTGACTTTATTTTAAAAGATATATTTTTTAACAGGTCAGGACAGGATTGGTCCGTTAAAAATTCATAACTTCTTCATCCGATGTCCGTTTCCGTCTGTCTTTTTATTGTTGCGCTACTATTAACGAGATCTTCGATTATCGTTTAGGTTGTGTCATCTAAAAACCGCTCGATCTAATATTCGAACTTCGGGCTGTACACTGCTAAGCTGAAACTTCGAAAAATCATAACTTCCTCATACAAAGTCAGATTTGGGCGTTCTTTTTATGCACGCTCTCGGTTTAACATTTTTTATGAGTTTTGTTTAGATCGCTAAGGCTAAATGTCACTCTATCGTAAATTCACTATTTACGTCTCTCGGTGCCGTGCCGGTTCTGTCGTGAAACTTCGACATGTCATAACTCCTTCGTTATAACTCGGATTTCGGTGTTCTTTATAAGTCCGGAATCCCTGTCACGACCACTATCACTTCATGTATCGATATCGGGTTTATTCAAAACTTAAATTTTGACGCTTATTTTTATTATTTCTTTATAAACAAATATATAAACACATAATTCACATAATACTCAAATATTTCATCTTTATTACTTCCAAAAAGAGTTACAATAGTTGACCTAGACTATTATATCGTCTACTAATGCTTAGCCCCAAAACACGGGCGTTACACTTGTAATAGTGGCCGATTTTGCTAGATATGGAGCTCTTTATATAGTGTGCCACATCTAGGGTTACACCATGTAAACCCTAATGTGCATGGCTTTTCATTTCCCCCATGATCCATGGGTTATGACCTCCATGAAGTATCTATGGAGCACCCAATGGGTCCTAGCCCAATCTAGTGAATCATGAACCATAAGCCCACTATATAAGAATGAATGATTTACAAATCAATCCCCATATATTTAATTAGTCTCTTTTTTATCACAAAATTAATTCCAAATTAATTCTTGATCAATACTAATTAAATAATATGATTTCTTATTAATATATTAGAACTTTTAATATATTTACAAATCGTAAGTGTCCTTTTTCTCATTTTGTCTATCCAACAGTTGAGATGAAGATGCAACCCAAATGGACCATGCTAAGCCGGGTCAAGTATTTACTAAATATAGTTATGGACTTAGACACCTTATCCAACAGTCTCCCACTTGGATAAGTCTAATAACTATAGTTATAGGTATGACTTTAGGAACCGACCAGCAATCGTAGCTCTTTCAAAGTCTCGCGGAACTGCGATGATGATGCGCCATTTAAGATAAGTGATCATATAATCTTCTGTTCTAGATATCAGCCGGACAAATACATGGAACAATGTCGTACTTATTGTCTAGCAGTTTGTTTCCCGATTTCCGATTTGTTTGACATAGAACTAAACTGAATACATCAATTTGGTTCTGACTGGGCCCGGTACACAGGTCAAAACAAAATCATCGAGGGGCCCAGATATCGCTTTTAATCCTCCAAGGACTAAAAGGAACAGATAAACTTCGACTCATATGCTTGTTCTACTACTTGTTGAATCATACACAAAGGCACGTTTTATAACATCGAGTTACCAATGCGTTTTCGTACAATCAATGTATAACCAACTCATAGTCAACAACTCATATCTCTAGGTTTGAAGACTTATATGATATTACCGTCTCACGATCACTCGAGATAAATTCCATGAAGTGATACAAGTGAGCGTGGGTTGAATCCAATACTCAGAACTTATGAGCACTCATGAATGTTGTAGCAACCATTTGCTATGTCTAGCACCTTAGACATCTACAAACCCAATTCATGACAATCTTGATTCATATCTACTTCCAACATATGACTGACTGTGGAGAGTTTGAATAAAGAAATTATTCTGGAAGTCAAAACATGCAAAATTGAAACAATAGTAAACAATTGACATAAGATAGCAACACTTTACTTATAAATAAACAACAACTTTTATTTAATCATCAAATGTCAATTTACATTTTATAAGTTTCAGAAAAACTATCTAATTTGTAAAACTAATATCATCCTTCAGCCCGATGTGCCTCGCATGCTGCAAATGCTTAACCCTACACAGTCCCTTCGTGAGGGGATCTACTGGGTTCTCATCCGATGATACCTTCCTCACCACGAGGATTCCTTCTTCTATCCGATGTCTAATGAAGCGGTATTTTCTGTCGATGTGCCTGGATCTCCCGTGATCCCTTGGTTCCTTAGATAAGACAACTGCACCTTCGTTGTCACAGAAAATCTCCATAGGCTCCTTAATAGCTGGTACAACTCCAAGGTCTCCAATGAAGTTCTTTTTCCATATAGCCTCCTTTGTCGCCTCGCTTGCTGCTATGTACTCTGATTCGCAAGTTGAATCAGCCATTGTTTCCTGCTTGGAACTTTTCCAAGTAATTGCTCCTCCATTTAGGGTAAAGACTCAACCCGACTGAGAGCGGAAATTATCCCAATCAGTTTGGAAGCCAACATCACTATACCCCACTACTCTCAATTCATCACTCCCATTAAGGGTAAGGACCCAGTCCCTAGTCCTCCGTAGGTACTTGAGAATATTCTTCACCGCAGTCCAGTGAGCCTTGCCCGAATTCCCTTGATATCTGCTGACCATGCTCAAAGCAAAGGCCACACCAGGGCGAGTACAAGTCATAGCATACACGATTGAGCCCACAGTGGAAGCATATGGTACATGACACATCTCAGCTATCTTAGCCTCTGTACTCAGACTCTGAGTCTTACTCAGTTTGGCGTTGCTCTGGATTGGTAAGTCACCTTTTTTGGAATCCTGCATGCTGAACCTTTTCAGCACCTTATCCGAGTAGGTACTCTGACTAAGTCCAATTAGTCTCTTACTCATTTCTCTCAATATCCTTATCCCTAGGATATAGGCAGCTTCTCCAAGGTCCTTCATAGCGAAACACTTCCCAAGCCAGGACTTAACTTCCTGCAAGGTTGGGATGTCATTTCCTATGAGTAGTATGTCATCCACATACAATACCAAAAAGCTAACTATACTCCCACTAGCCCTAATATATACACAGGACTCATCTTCGCTCCTTGAAAAACCAAACTCTTTGACTTTCTCATCGAAACAAAGATTCCATCTGCGAGATGCTTGTTTCAATCCATAGATGGATTTCTCAAGCTTACACACTCTATTAGGGTGCTTTGCATCGACAAAACCCTCTGTCTGACTTATGTAAACATCCTCAGCCAACTTTCCATTAAGGAAAGCGGTTTTGACATCCATTTTCCATATTTCATAATCATGAAATGCAGCTATGGCTAGCAAAATCCTAATAGACTTAATCTTCGCTACTGGTGAGAAGGTCTCATCATAGTCAACTCCCGGAGTTTGAGTAAAGCCCTTCGCAACCAGTCGCGCTTTATAAGTGTGTACATTTCCATCCATATCGGTCTTCTTCTTGAAGATCCATTTACACCCGACCATCTTACGACCCGGTATATTGTCGACCAAGTTCGAAACTTGATTGTCATACATGGAATGAATCTTGCTATCCATGGCCTCTTTCCATTTGGTAGATTCAGGGCCTGCCATGTCTTCCTTAAAGCTATTAGGTTCATCCAGATTTACCAGTGTCCTATCACTGATAAATTCATCACCTTCAGCAGTAATATGAAAACCATAGTAATGCTCAGGTGGATTCCTAACGCTTGTGGAATGCCTCAGAGGTACAGATTCATCAACATGAGTTTCCTCCTCAGGTTGATCGCTAAGGTTTGAGGTTCCTTCACCGCTTGACTCTTGAAGTTCTTCAAGATCAATTTGCCTCCCACTGTTTCCTTGGCTTATGAATTCTCTCTCACGAAAGACCCCTCTTCTTGCCACAAAAACCACATTCTCACTGGGTCTGTAGAAAGACAACCAAAGGAATTCTGTGGGTAGCCGATGAAAATACATCGCTCACTTCGAGGGTCAAGCTTATCCTGAGTCTCACGTCTCACGAAAGCCTTGCAACCCCAAATCTTGATGTGGTCTAAATTGGGAACTTTCCCAGTCCACATCGGTGTTTTGGCAACCTTCTGGGTAGGGACTAGATTTAGGATATGGGAGGTAGTCTTTAAGGCATACCCCCAGAATGAGATTGGTAACGAAGCTCGACTCATCATGGAACGAACCATGTCCAACAAGGTTTGATTATGCCTCTCAGCCACACCATTAAGCTGTGGTGTTCTGGGAGGCGTCAATTGTGAGACAATCCCACATTCCTTAAGATAGTCAAGGAACTCTATACTAAGATACTCACCACCTCGATCAGATCGAAGCATCTTAATGTTCCTGCCCAACTGATTCTCCACTTCCTGTTTAAACTCTTTGAACTTTTCAAAGGTTTCTGACTTATGCTTGATTAAGTAGACATAACCATATCTACTGTAATCATCAGTAAAATTCACATAGAAGCGGTTAGCATCCCTTGTGGCGGTTCTGAAGGGTCCATACACATCTGTGTGTATGAGGTCCAACAAACCTTCACCCCTAGCACAAGTACCAGTGAAGGGTGACTTTGTCATTTTTCCAAGCAAACAAGACTCGCAACTATCATCTGACTTTAAGTCAAATGACTCCAAGACTCCTACCTTCTAGAGTTGGCCTATGCGCTTCTTGTTAACGTGTCCAAGACGACAATGCCACAATGATGCCTTATCCAAACTAGTGGAAGAATCGATATACAACACATTATTTCCTAAGTTATCTACAACCGACACAGTTTCATATACACCATCACAAGGTAATGCTTTAAAATAAAGAACATTATTATAAAAAGCATTAATACCACCACATTCATTATCAAATGAAAAAGTAAACCCTTGTTTGTACAAACCGTGAAAAGAAATAATATTTCTCGACATTTCAGACGAGTAACAACACTTATTCAAATCTAACACTAACCCACTACTTAGAAACAAAGAATAAACTCCAATCTTGGTGAGAGGTGAAGCTTTCCTATTACCCATGATCAAGTTTATCTTTCCGTGCTCCACATCCTCACTTCTTCTTAGGCCCTGCAAATCAGAACATATATGAATACCACAACCTGTATCAAGAACCCAAGAAGTAGAATGTGATGAGTTATTAGACAATATAGTGTAAATACCTGCATGGGTAGGTTTGACCTTCCCATCCTTAACATCTTGCAGGTACTTGGGGCAGTTTCGTTTCCAGTGCCCCTTTTCATGACAATAGAAGCATTGAGCTTCTTTTTGGTTGGAAGAAAGAGTGACAGAACCACCTTTGGTTCCACTTGAAGAGGAGCCATCAAGAGACTTTCCCTTGGTACCCTTCGAAGGGTTTTTCATCTTCTTCCCTCTACTTTGCCCTATTGCCAGAACAAGGGCGGCGGTAGGAGTAGGAGTAGTAACAACCAATTTGCCCTTAAGACCAGTTTCAGCGGTCTTCAAGAGCCCTTGAAGTTTGCTAAGTGTGACCTCCTCCTTGTTCATGTGATATGTCATTCGGAATTGATCATAACAAGTAGGTAAGGAGTGCAGTATGATATCAACAGCCAACTCCTCGGGGAGGTTCACATTCAACTTGAGCAAACGGTCCACAAACCTTTGCATTTTCTGCATGTGGCCCGTGATGGGTTCACCATCCTTCATTCGGGTTGTTATCATGGAATATATGATTTCATACCTCTCTTGACGAGCACTTTGATGGTAGCGGTCCATCAAGTCCATGTGCATCTCAAAAGGGTAAAAGTCCTCATAGGACTTCTGGAGTTCAGCTTTCATTGTGGCCAACATGATACATGCCACCTTGGTAGCATCTCTCTCATGTGCCCTAAAGTCAGTGATCTCCTCTAGAGTAGCAGTAGATGTGACATCCGCCTAAAATGGATTCGGGTCAACCCAACCCAATTGGAAATTTAATAAACCCTACTCAAGATTACTTGACGCTAATAGGATCAAAACCCATACACTACGATATAAATTGACGTTAATAGCAACATAGTATAGTACAACGTTATAACTATAATCAAATTAAATTATGATACCATATTAAAATCAAATCAAAGTATAATGCTCTAATTAAATTAAAAGAATAAAACTTGAATGCTATAATTAAACTTCAAATCAAAGTAGATTGTTACAATCAAATAATAACCTATCTTTTATAAAACTCCCTTTTTATAAACTTTACATTAAATTTTATAAAACTTTATTTTTATAAACTTTACATTAAATTTTATAAAACTCTTATATTAATTATGTAAAAGATGTTTGTGTTAGTGGGAAATTATGAAGACCACCAAAAGCAAAAAGATTATTCCCATGGTCTCCCACTCACACCTCCCATCCACGTTCCTTTCCTTTTTCTCCCAACACATTATTCTCTTCACCACTTAAACATTCTCTATTCTTTCTCTCACTCTCAATCTCGAAATTCATACAAGAAATACTCATATTCCAGCCAAGAACAATCTATTATACTCAAATCTTCATCCCTCTTGAAGCATTCATCAAGGTATGTTAAAAGTTTCAAATTCATACAAGAAACAAATTAAATCCACCAAACTATCTAAAACTCATTTTATGCATAAAACTGATTTTTCTCAGAGTCCCATCAATAAAATAAGAAGTTCTGGAAATTTTCAGAAAATAACTTATTTTTATTGAATTACTATAATTATTGCAATAAAGTAGGGCAATAATTCACATAAAATACTTTTTGCATACAATAAATTCTGAGAAAATTCTGGGATGACCTATATATTGATTAAACATAATTTATGAAGTTTCATGCATTTATATTACTGTTTACTATTATTTATGATTTTATTGATTAATTAATAATGAAATATATAAAAAATACTTTCCATAGTCAAAAATATCCGAAACTTATACAATGGGCTCTATATCATGTTATAAAACTATGGTTAATTTTACAGAATTTTTGGGAATCATTTATTATTTTTCCCGGATTTTGTTGTTGTTTAATCATTAAAGTATTAAATAAATACTAAAACAGTTCAGAAAAATATAAATTTTTTACAGTAATTAATATTATATGAAATAATGATTTCCTAATCATTTTATAATTTTTCAATACTGTTTACTATTTAAAACCATTTTCCTAAGTATTTAAGCATGTAAAAAATGCATTTTAATGATTATTTCATATAAATAATTGTTAAAATCTGTAAATAATTATAATTGGGCAAGTTATTATTTTAATAAGAAATTATTAAAATCTGGCCTAAATTGGAAATATAAATTAATTATGCAAAGTAATTAATTCAATTTAAAATTCATTTAACAAATGAATACCTTAATATTCTAATCAAAATGAGTTATTGTTAATTCATCTAATATAAGAATATGTGTCTAATTATTTGTATTAATACTCCATTCTCGTTTAGCAGTTCCTAAACCAAAACTATTAATTATATTAGGTTCTACGCCATTTTGACCCGAATCGTCTATCGTACGACACACGCATTTCGTTTTGGGACTAATGTGAGTAATCTACCCCATATTTTATAATTTTCAATACTTTTGGGGTGTATCATGTGGTTCTAATATGTTCCAACTTCATTTTATTGTTTTATCACAATTGAGACATTGTTGGGACATTTATACGTGAGTCATTAATTGTATAACTATTGTTTATTTACGCTACATGTACTTGTAGTGCATTACCATTTTTAGTCTAATCTCCATGACTATGCCCGTATTCTTGAGGTACGTTATGGACAATAATAGCGCTATTGGGTTGACCACCCCGCCTTGGGACGCTAAGGTGATTGATCGCACGTGGTTGAGTGTGTTTGATGATTAGATGTTCCATCCTATATATATATATATATATATATATATATATATATATATATATATATATATATATATATATATATATATATATATAGGGTGAGGACTTATTGTTGTTGTTATCATTTGTTAATCAATTTTTGATTTATAAACCGTTATCTCAAATACAATTGTTTGCCGACCTCAAAAGAAATTTCAAATTATAAATGTTTCAACTTCACAATTTTCTCTACTAAAATTAGATTACTCACCAACTCTCGTAGTTGACCTGTTTTTACCCATGATGCAGATTTGAAGAATGAAGTTGATGAAAAATAGGTTGTGCCTTAGAAATCCACAAGACTATTTAAATTTGATGTAATAAATGTTGTTCGTATTTGGATTTGTATTTGTATGTTGTGGATCTTGTTTGCATACTTAGTACTTAATTGAATCTAATCATATTATAACATAGTTGTCATGAGACTTTGAACAATATATCACGCCTTGATCGATTCCGACAAGGATCGGGGTGTGACAGTAGACTCATCAATTTCCTTCAGCTCCTTGTCGAGGACATATTCCTTGTCCTCGTAATGAGTGACCATCCTGATGTTCCTGATCTAATCATTAAAGTTTGAACCATCAAAGATGACTCTCCCACAAAGGTTCATGAGAGAGAAGGAGTCGGTAGGGATTGAGCTAGAAGCAGCATTGCTGGAAGACATCTGAAAAGAAAAAAGGCAAGTTTAGATCAAATATAGAATCCTTAATAAGACACCCAAATGTAATATTAAGGCTAGGACCCAACACAATACTTCATAACTTAGAAGAGGGATGCCGTAATCCAAGCTATGAAATATTTGAAGGTAGGTGAATGACGATTCACCAATTTCCACCATGAAAAACGAAATGAATTATTAGGTTTTAATTGGAATGAAACTCCTAGATTCTTTTGAGATTCATTGAACTTTTCAATGGCATGTTTAAATCTCGATTGTGCCCTCTTAATTTTGTGACTGGGATGCCGAGGATCACAAACAAGGCGTGAATAACCATACAAATTTACTTGGTACCCTTAATCTTTATCACCTAATCGATGTTCCGGTTACCCACACGCGCTCCATCGATCTATGATAAATATTAAGTCACCCTTTGCTACTCTTACTAGTCCATGTTAGTGTGCCGATTACCCACACACGCTCCACCAACGACTTGGTAAGGTACAAAGTGTAATTTCATGGGATAGCACCAATTTCACATTTTCCTAAAGTAACTAAGATTGGGAATTTATAAAAGGTTTAGTTACTTTATATATTTCATTATACTTTTAATGAGAATTATAGTCCTTGTCGTACCCATTCGGCTAACGACCCTCCATCAGTCAAGGAAGCGGTGGGTGAGAGTGGACACCCATTAAGCTGCCATTTTATAGGCAACAACCTTATACCCCCCTTATAGACCGGCTTCGTGAATGAGGCCTACTAATGGTAAAACTGACTTGATCTTTTATATATATATATATATATATATATATATATATATATATATATATATATATATTATTAACTTATAATATTATAAAGTATAAGGGTTGAATTTTAACTTTTAAAACTCTAGGGTTTGGAATTAAAGTTTTCTAAAAGACTTTACAAATTCCAAAACTTGAGGGCAAGTTTTGAAACTATTCAAAACCTTTCATGTTCATAACCTATGAGTTTAATGGTTTATTAAAATGAAGACTCTTCATATTATGTAACCTATGGCTCTTTAATGACAATTTAAAGAAGTGACTTTTGGTAATCCATAACTTGAGGACAAATTATGGACTCCATCAATAGGCATTAAGATCAAGAATTACACTAACAAACAATTTGCAAATAATTCATATGATCTACTAAAACTCATAAGATATGAACATTCATATCAAAAATTTCAAGAATCATATAAACACATATAAAACTTGAAATTTTGATAATAACCATTGTAAATGGATTAGCATAATCATTACCACATCAAAAACAGGTTTTACAAGTCCAAAACAGTTTATGGTAATGATTCTAGTCCATTTCCAGCAGCAAAACTTGAAATTCTGCACACAGGGGCTCCTACTCGTTGAGTGCAAGAACCTACTCGACGAGTAGGATGCATTTTTTCATGGACTCGTCGAGTCCCCCCATGGACTCGGCGAGTTCACTGTTCAGATTGCAGAATTCTCGACTTTTTCAAGCAGTTTGCATCAAATACAAAGAAAACAAACCTGGCTCTGATACCACTGATGGGTTTTGAGCATTCTAACACTCCTAAGGTGTACATACAACCCTAGAAACCTTGGATCTATGTTTTCTCTAATATTCATGCAAATAAGAATTTTCCAAGGTTTACATCCTAACTAGCATGGCATGGGGTACTTGTAATATAAAACTAGTAGAATGACATACCTTTGTAGTTGCTTGGATTCCTTAAGACTTTGTGAGCCTAGCACCCCAAATGTGATGCCTCAAATATTTCACACAACACCCACAACTCTTGGAATAACTTGAGAGAAGAACACTTTAATCACAAAATCGGCTAGCCCTCCTTGTCTTGTAATAGTGGCCGATTTTGTTAGCTATGGAGCTCTTTATATAGTGTGCCACATCTAGGGTTACACCATGTAAACCCTAATGTGAATGGCTTTTCATTTCCCCAATGATGTGACAACCGTCAATTTTGGCCAAGTCAAAGTCAACTATAGTCAACAAGTCAAACCGGTCAACTCATCCAACCCTTGTATATTAGGGTTTCCATTATGTTTCTTATTGAACAACTCGCAATCTTAATATAAAGTATCACGTAGAGTTTTCACGTGTTCGGAAATTCTAAACCCTAATCAGCGCAAGTGATGAAACTACTCGATAAAACATTATTCCTTAACCCTCGGGGGCATATAACAATCATAAAGAGACTTAACAAGGTTTACAAACCTTGCGTTACAAAGCCAAACACTCAAAAAGGTCACAAAAGAAGTCTCTCCCAATCTCTTTCACTCTATCTCTCTCTACCTCAAATCTCTCCCAAATCTCCCTCTGAATGAGAAATCTCTCCAAGTGTGTGAAATCTCTCCCAAATCTCTCTCTGAATGAGAAATCTCTCCCAAATCTCTCTCTGAATGAGAAATCTCTCCAAGAATGTGAAATCTCTCCTAAATCTCTCTCTATATGAGAAATCTCTCCAAGTATGTGAAATCTCTCCCAAATCTCTCTCTGTATGTCAAATCTCTCCAAGTATGTCAAATCTCTCCCAAATCTCTCTCAAAATCTCTCTCAACTTCTTATAATCACTCGGGGCATCCCGACCCTCGAATTAGACGAAAACAGCTTGAAAACGGAAGCCTACGCGAAAAACAGCTTTAAGGAGCTGAAACCTCTTAAGGAGCCGAACCCTCTTAAGGAGCCGAAACCTTCTTAGGAGCCGAAACCCCTCCTAGGACCGAAACCTTGTCAGAAGCAAAACTGTCGGAAGCACCTTGAGGACCGAACTTGGCATCAGAACCGAAACCCTCTCAGCCGAAATGGACCTGGGTTCGGTCTATTTCGGTTCCCTGGTTATGTCGGACCGAGAACTGCACTTCGGCCCTTCCCTTCGCACCTTCGGTCCGAGAGGCGACCCTTCAAAGCCGAACCTTAATCTTGGTTTCCTCATCCACTTTCGGTTCTATGAGCTGGAACCGAACCTCCGGCCCTGAATTTCGGAATTTGGCAATTTTTGCCCGGTTTTCAATATTTTTATCGTTTTGAGCCCGTTTTTCGAGATTTTAACACGGGATTTTCACCAAAACTCGTATTTTAACATAATAAACCCTAAATATTCATATTTTAACTATATTTTGGGGAAAATCTTTGCCTAAGAATAAAATCTACTTGGTGAGATATTTAGGTGGAGTGTTGACTTATCCTTTGGACAAGGACACAAGCAACATCCCCCTACTTTCATAGTACAACCCTCAGTCACTATTCCTCCATGATTAGTCAAATAATTGTCCTTTCACACTATTTCACCAGCCCATAATCAGATCAAAGGGCTGGAAAATCTTCACTTCACTTCCCTCAATATTCACTATTTCTCAAGAAGGATCAAACCCATTTCTCTCTCACTTCCTCTCTCTAAAATTCGAGATTCAAAGGCTGGTCTTGGGTTTTTCCCCCACGTTTGGTAAGTATCTTCCTCCTACACTTAGATATTCTACTATCCTTCATCCAAATCATAGATTGCTTACACAAATATCGTCATATTTGTGTTAGATCTTCAAATCTTCAAGTATCTCCCAAGTGTTCTTGAGTTGAACACTTCTTTTCTCCATCATCCATCTACTGAAATCACTCAAGGTGAGTTCATACCCCTACATTTTTCATGTTTTCTTCAAGTTTTAGGGGGGGGGGGGAATACAAGTTAAAACACTAGAAAACTTAACTAAACTCAAACAACAGCTTTCATCAGAAAAGTTGAGTCTTATTCACGAACTGTTTTGACTACCTTAAACTTAATATATTTCAAAATTGTTTAATATGCAAATAGTTCAGGTTCATACGTTTAAAATGACTACTTGCACATCTTCATACGATTTTTCTACGATTTATGGTGATTTTTACAAAACTGCCTATCATTTCAGAAACGAATTCGGACCAGTCTGTGAATATGAACATTTTAACACAAGTTAAAGACTTCTAAAAATCATAATAAAAATTATGAATAAACTAGACACATTTTGGGAACTCTCAGAATTTACGTATTCAGTTTTTGACTTCGTATGATTTTTCTAAAACAGTACTGAAAGGTTAAAAACTAGTTAACAGCTTATAATTTTCATAACACTTTGTAGTATGTTGAGCAAAGTGTATAACAATAAGTTCTAAGTATTGAATGTATTTTCTTGTTAGTTTATCATTGTAAACTGAAATTTAGTCATTCATGATAAGGTTTCTTCATTCATTTCGAACACTTATAAGAAACTACAATAAGCATAGTTTATGGATTTTTACTACATGAAAAAGGTTTTACTCTAAAAAACAAATGAGTTTTTCATATACTACATGATAAACTATAATAGTAATAGTTTAAGGATTTCATATCACTAATTTATTCATAAAAGGTGATTTTACTTCCTCCATGGAAGAGGTTTTAATATCAAACTATGTGTAAACTAGTTAACTTAGGTTGTGAGGCAATTCTCTCCCCGTACGTTCGAGTACGGGATCCCAATTCCTGTAAGTTATAACCAGAGTCTCTTGTAGGGAGAGCGTGATAACTTTTTATAGATTTATATTGGGATTGACACCCCACACCTCGCTGCTAGCTACAGCCGGACCGGAAGGTCTGCGGGTGACAAGAGTCATAGTATCTTAACGTCTGAAAAACGTTGTGCAAGTTATTTCTCGTCATAGTATGGTTATAGCGACTCACATAGGGAGTTAACAATCTTTCAAGTTTACAAGGAAAATTCTACTTTGAAAATGGGTTTGATCTATTTAAAACTACAAATACGTTATAAGTACAAAACACACATATATTCTCGGTCATGGGATTTAGGACTACATAACTTTTATAAGGAAAATATTGGATTTTCTTTGGAAATACATTACTATGAGGAACACTATAAGTACAAAACACACATATATTCTCGGTCCTGGGATTTAGGACTACATAACTTTTATAAGGAAAATATTGGATTTTCTTTGGAAACACATTACTACTAGGAACACTATAAGTACAAAACACACACATATCCTCGGTCCTGGGATTTAGGACTACATGATTTTTATAAGGAAAATATTGAATTTTCTTTGGAAACATATTTCTATTAAAACTACATCTCATCTAGAATTGCTAGACTTCAGCTATAATTGCTAAGTGTATATGCTAGAGTTATATAAGAATCTAGTCTCAATCGACTTAGAATTGGTGGGCCCGCCTTATCTCCTGTTCCTTGTTTGGTTGTGGACCTAGGGCAGACCCATTATATTCAACGGTTTATTTAACTTAAATTTTATATAACTTATATACGCTGGGCGATTATAGAAGGAATCTATGGGTCTTTCTAGGGTTCATTATCGCATAACATAGGAACATTCATTTCATACTTAACAAAGAAAATATTGGGTTTTCTGGAAACATACTCTGTCGCTTTTACAAGGAAAATGGTTTCTTTCTCAAACAAAACTCTTATGAACTCACCAACTTAATTGTTGACACTTTTCAAAACTACTTGTATTCTCAGGAAATCAGTGAAACAGGAAACCAACAGCATTTTGAGGATGGGACGTTAAATCGTCAAACAGTTCATTTTGTCAAAATAATGTAATTGATTTTGAAACATGTAAACATATACTATGGTGTAACCTTTTCAATTATATTTATGATGGTTGTATTTACTTTGAGCACTATTATACTCGTTGTTGTGATACTATACATGAAGTCCTCCACCCTCGGACGTTTCCGCCATCCTTGGTTTGGGGGTGTGACAGATTGGTATCAGAGCATTGTTTATAGTGAACTAAGTATATCGAACCACATAAGATATATAAACTATAAATGCATTGGGACTAAGGTCTCTGATTTAACATTTTCAAATAACTATACTTTTAGAAATAAATAGTTTCTTGTTAAAAGTACATACATGCATACCGGTTTAGTGTCATGTCTAAGGAAAACGCAAAAGTTAAAAATAGAGGAGTTGTGCAATGTGAATATGCCCTGGGATATGCAATCAAGTCTGGGAGGGATATAGCCTGATCAACTATATTCGTCCGAGAAATGACTAGCATGTGCCGGGGGATAGTCATGGTGGACAACAAGTCTAAAAACTTACCAACTCTATCTACAAAGAAACATTGAAAAACATAAGACAAACATTAAAATACTATAGGAGTATTTGGTGATACTATAATCAACTTATGTGAAAACTAAAGACCCCTATTAGTAGGTCTATAATGACTGAGTGCATACGCCAAGGTTATACATAATTAAAGATATTATAAACTCAGAATCTATGACTATTGCTCTACTTCCTGTTCCTTGTTTGGTTGTGGACTTAGAGTAGAGTCATTTATTCGAATGTCTATTCTATCTCAGATTATGTATAACTGGTATGCACTATGTGATTATAGACGTGACTAATAAGGATCACCCCATATAAGTAATTATAGGATTAGACGTCTATTAATTATCTCTTCCACCCCTATTCTCGCACGGACATCACGACAAGATCTTACATACCAGGAGACCGCTACTTTCCGAACCCGGAGAGTTAGTGAGTGATGAGGAAAAGATTCGGAGGTGGAGTCAGAGGTCGAAAACTCTCCTCACATAGCCTGGGCTCTCGCGAACCGTCTCGACTCCATCGGACCTGTGCCCCGTTGGGCAGCATTGATCGAGGGATGGAGTCGCCATCAGCAACAACAACTCGCCATTTGGTGACATATTATCGTAAGCAGAGTTCATTTTACTCACAAAACCTTGTAGATTAGGTTTATGAGTATGCGTTGGTGTTACTCCCCTCCATGTGTAGGCCCGACCCCGCGAGTTAGTGATTACACTAGTCGAGAGATTTATTTGCGGTCCAAACTTTTCTTGCAATGATGTGGTGTGGACCTGCATCAGGCTCAAAACCTTCCTCTAAAAACTAAATATGCTAAAATTCATAAGTTTATCATATATAGACTCTCTTTATGAACTGTTTTCAGAACACCATAAACAACCGGAACACGATACACGCAGAACTAAGATAAATAACTCCCGACGTATAAGCCCTTATTCAAGACTCACTATCATCTCACCTTTTTTAAGCCTCATAGTTAAAAGGTGCCCTTTTTGTAGACCTATGAGGGTGCGATCATACCAGCACTAATGCACCGGGTCCCATCAAAACTCCTCAGCCAGGTGTGTTTGGACAAACATGATCCTAAGATGAGGAAAGCTTAACGCCCACACAAAACCCACTTCTACCTATTTCCGTAACTCCATCTCAGGAGTGTTTAGCAGAAACACTAAGAATAGGACAGCAATGTGCAAAATTTATATATATGAATATAAATCGTAAGAATGCACTTGAGATAATCATCCCCACTCACGAAGTCGTTTTTCATCATGAAACAGAACTATGTCTTCACCAAGAGGCAACCAACCAACTAGCAAGGCGCCAACCCTACAGATAGACTCTGCTGCTTTTCAAGCTGCAGTCACGGCAGCCGTGACAACCGCCATGGCGCAAATCAATGCTAACAAAGCCAACGGAGGTGGAAGCGATGTCGGAAATACTAATTGCCTCAACAATAAGGGACACCAACGAGTGTCTACCAACAAAGACGCCTCAGACCACAAACCTAAGAGTAATAAACGAAAGTTTTGGAACAAAAAGGAGCGCAACCTATCTCAAAGATTCGCTAAAAGACAACAACCCATGGCCACCCCTGCCATTACAACACCAGTCACGACACATGCCTCGACACTAGCCACACGGTCTGTCACCCAAGCACCGGCCAGACCATATAAGGGAGCACTTCCAAAATGTAACAAGTGTAACTTCCATCACAATGGGGCTTGCCGGGTGATGCACTGTAAAAACTGTAACAAGAACGGACATACTGCCCGTTTCTGCAGGAACCAAACCCAGCACCTCGTTTCAACCACCAACACCAGGGTAGGCCCAGGATGCTACCTATGCGGTGAAACGAGACACTTCAAGAGAGAATGTCCAACTGAGAAGAATGACGGGGGAGCAGGAGGAGTGTGACGAACAAACCAGCAGGATCAACAAGGGAACCATATTATGACTTTTTTAATGTTTACAACGACAAAAACGTTTAAGTACCATATGTTTGTAATGAATTTGGTATGCTTGCTAAAATTACCGTCTTTCAAAAAGTAGTTAAAATACTCTCTCGTTCAAATCAAATCAAAGACACTCATATATGACCTTAGGATCATTACCTGTAAGCTGTGATGACTTTGTGCATACATCGGGGTTAATTATAATCAAAATACTAAAGACTTAAAGCGAATAATTCCGTCTTGACTCCTGTTCCATGTCTAGCAGTGGGATTAGGGTAGAGCCACTCACTCGACGATTTCACCAATACCAAATTTCAAGCGACTTGCGTATACCACTCGATCATAGAGTGACCTGTCGGGGATCATGATATAAAGTATCATTACTAGCTATCAGAACACACTCACCATCAGTACTAGTAACATCAATACGAAGCAATTGCAGTAACAATAACATCGATCAAAACGGAACACACTGAAAAGAAACACAAGATACTCTATCACTCCAACGAACATTTCGTGCGAATACAGCTTAACACATGTTTTACCTAAAAAGATACTGTTGTCATCATTCGATTTCGATTGGTATAGTCCTCACTTTCCCGATTAAACGACTACGAAAGGACCCTTCACCTAACCCACTGAATATCGAAACCTTCGTCTCCCATAAACACAAATCCGACACGGACCTCCGGGCCATCTCTGACTGTGAAACCCCAAAACACTCACCAGAGGAGTATTATACCTTCCGAAACCTTACCACAAGTATTTCCAGAAGACCCTTCGGGAATGTCACGCATGCAGCAGATAAGGTTCAAGCACAGAAGCTTGGGACGAATACGGTTAGTCTACCACTACTACGTGTATACGTGAGGATAATGTATAACAGATTCTACGGACATTGGATGTGTGCTTCCGCCCTATTTCCTGTTCCTTGTCTGGTTGTGGACTTGGGGCAGAGTCACCCATCCAACTGTCTTGCCAACCTTAAGTACATACGACCTATATACGCAAGTTAATGATATATGGACCAGGTACGAGTCCTGCCATGAACTTCGGGACAAGGCTACCCAGGAGTGCGAGTGAACGCCCTATCATCCGAATAAGTCTAGTCGTGTAAACCGAACCCATATGTTCCCTACCGATCTAATCAAACGAAAAACACTAAAGCAGGCCCTATGAAGCGCTCCGAGGAGAAGTTATCACTTATGACTTAGTACAAATTCAAGAAAGGCTGAAAGCATCTCGAGAACACGGCAAAACCCGAATAAGTCTTATCACCTATATAAAAACGCAGGGTTTTTACTAGTGAATCTATGATGGCTAGTGTAAACATTATGGTCATATATCATTAAGATTCTATGGACTTAGAATGTGTGATTCCGCCTCATCTCCTGTTCCTTGTTTGATTGTGGGCTTAAGGAGGGGTCACCCATCCGAATGCCCTTGCAATCTTAATGATATACGACTAGTTTACACCAAGCGATGATAAAAGAACTGGTAGGACTTATAATGCAAATTTCATCACAAATTGTTGAAACACTCGTAATGCTAGTACTCGCTAACTACATTATAAAATATTCATAGTAGTAATACCAAGGATAAAACAGGGAGCATAAAGGCACACATTGAATACACTATCATCCCAAAACAATAACTCCTTTTACATCGACTCGGCTCAAGTTACAATAAGAAATTCCAAGGTCGTCATTTAACATCAGGCGGGTTGGTCCCCACCATAATCAATTTCTTGTACTGCGAAAAGTTCCCCCATCTTTCCTCCAAATTCTTAGAGTCCCAGTCGAAACACTAATTTCGGGACGAAATTCTTTCTAACGGGGGGATGATGTGACAACCGTCAATTTTGGCCAAGTCAAAGTCAACTATAGTCAATAAGTCAAACCGGTCAACTCATCTAACCATTGTATATTAGGGTTTCCATTATGTTTCTTATTGAACAACTCGCAATCTTAATACAAAGTATCACGTAGAGTTTTCACGTGTTCGGAAATTCTAAACCCTAATAAGGGCAAGTGATGAAACTACTCGATAAAACATTATTCCTTAACCCTCAGGGGCATATAACAATCATAACGAGACTTAACAAGGTTTACAAACCTTGCGTTACAAAGCCAAACACTCAAAAATGTCACAAAAGAAGTCTCTCCCAATCTCTTTCACTCTATCTCTCTCTACCTCAAATCTCTCCTAAATCTCTCCAAGTGTGTGAAATCTCTCCCAAATCTCCCCCTGAATGAGAAATCTCTCCAAGTGTGTGAAATCTCTCCCAAATCTCTCTCTGAATGAGAAATCTCTCCAAGAATGTGAAATCTCTCCCAAATCTCTCTCTGTATGAAAAATCTCTCCAAGTATGTGAAATCTCTCCCAAATCTCTCTCTGTATGTCAAATCTCTCCAAGTATGTCAAATCTCTCCCAAATCTCTCTCAAAATCTCTCTCAACTTCTTATAATCACTCGGGGCATCCCGACCCTCGAATTAGACGAAAACAGCTTGAAAACGGAAGCCTACGCGAAAAACAGCCTTAAGGAGCCGAAACCTCTTAAGGAGCCGAACCCTCTTAAGGAGCCGAAACCTCTTAAGGAGTCGAAACCTTCTTAGGAGCCGAAACCCCTCCTAGGACCGAAACCTTGTCAGAAGCAAAGCTGTCGAAAGCACCTTGAGGACCGAACTTGGCATCAGAACCGAAACCCTCTCAGCCGAAATGGACCGAGGGTTCGGTCTATTTCGGTTCCCTGGTTATGTCGGACCGAGACCTGACCTTCGGCCCTTCCCTTCGCACCTTCGGTCCGAGAGGCGACCCTTCACAGCCGAACCTTACTCTCGGTTTCCTCATCCACTTTCGGTTCTATGAGCTGGAACCGAACCTCCGGCCCTGAGTTTCGGAATTTGGCAATTTTTGCCCGGTTTTCAATATTTTTAGCGTTTTGAGCCCGTTTTTTGAGATTTTAACACGGGATTTTCACCCAAACTCGTATTTTAACATAATAAACCCTAAATATTCATATTTTAACTATATTTTGGGGAAAATCCTTTCCTAAGAATAAAATCTACTTGGTGAGATATTTAGGTGGAGTGTTGACTTATCCTTTGGACAAGGACACAAGCAACATCCCCCTACTTTCATAGTACAACCCTCAGTCACTATTCCTCCATGCTTAGTCAAATAATTGTCCTTTCACACTATTTCACCAGCCCATAATCAGATCAAAGGGCTGGAAAATCTTCACTTCACTTCCCTTAATATTCACTCTTTCTTAAGAATGATCAAACCCATTTCTCTCTCACTTCCTCTCTCTAAAATTCGAGATTCAAAGGCTGGTATTGGGTTTTTCCCCCACGTTTGGTAAGTATCTTCCTCCTACCCTTAGATATTCTACTATCCTTCATCCAAATCATAGATTGCTTACACAAATATCGTCATATTTGTGTTAGATCTTCAAATCTCCAAGCATCTCCCAAGTGTTCTTGAGTTGAACACTTCTTTTCTCCATCATCTATCTACTGAAATCACTCAAGGTAAGTTCATGCCCCTACATTTTCATGTTTTCTTCAAGTTTTAGGGGGGGAATACAAGTTAAAACACCAGAAAACTTAACTAAACTCAAACAACAGCTTTCATCAGAAAAGTTGAGTCTTATTCACGGACTGTTTTGACTACCTTAAACTTAATATCTTTCAAAACTGTTTAATATGAAAATATGTCAGGTTCATACCTTTAAAATTACTACTTGCACATCTCCATACGCTTTTTCTACGATTTATGGTGATTTTTACAAAACTGCCTATCATTTCATAAACGAATTCGGACCAGTCTGTGAATATGAACATTTTAACACAAGTTAAAGACTTCTAAAAATCATAATAAAAATTATGAATAAACTAGACACATTTTGGGAACTCTCAGAATTTACGGATTCAGTGTTCGACTTCGTATGATTTTTATATGATTTTTCTAAAACAGTACTGAAAGGTTAAAAACTAGTTAACAGCTTACAATTTTCATAACACTTTGTAGTATGTTGAGCAAAGTGTATAACAATAAGTTCTAAATATTGAATGTATTTTATTGTTAGTTTATCATTGTAAACTGAAATTTAGTCATTCATGATAAGGTTTCTTCATTCATTTCGAACACTTATAAGAAACTACAATAAGCATAGTTTATGGATTTTTACTACATGAAAAAGGTTTTACTCTAAAAAACAAATGAGTTTTTCATATACTACATGATAAACTATAATAGTAATAGTTTAAGGATTTCATATCACTAATTTATTCATAAAAGGTGATTTTACTTCCTCCATGGAAGAGGTTTTAATATCAAACTATGTGTAAACTAGTTAACTTAGGTTGTGAGGCAATTCTCTCCCCGTACGTTCGAGTACGGGATCCCAATTCCTGTAAGTTATAACCAGAGTCTCTTGTAGGGAGAGCGTGATAATTGTGTATAGATCTATATTGGGATTGACACCCCACACCTCGCTGCTAGCTACAGCCGGACCGGCAGGTCTGCGGGTGACAAGAGTCATAGTATCTTAACGTCTGAAAAACGTTGTGCAGGTTATTTCTCGTCATAGTATGGTTATAGCGACTCACATAGGGAGTTAACAATCTTTCAAGTTTACAAGGAAAATTCTACTTTGAAAATGGGTTTGATCTATTTAAAACTACAAATACGTTATAAGTACAAAACACACATATATTCTCGGTCCTGGGATTTAGGACTACATAACTTTTATAAGGAAAATATTGGATTTTCTTTGGAAATACATTACTATTAGGAACACTATAAGTACAAAACACATATATATTCTCGGTCCTGGGATTTAGGACTACATAACTTTTATAAGGAAACTATTGGATTTTCTTTGGAAACACATTACTACTAGGAACACTATAAGTACAAAACACACACATATCCTCGGTCCTGGGATTTAGGACTACATGATTTTTATAAGGAAAATATTGAATTTTCTTTGGAAACATATTTCTATTAAAACTACATCTCATCTAGAATTGCTAGACTTCAGCTATAATTGCTAAGTGTATATGCTAGAGTTATATAAGAATCTAGTCTCAATCGACTTAGAATTGGTGGGCCCGCCTTATCTCCTGTTCCTTGTTTGGTTGTGGACCTAGGGCAGACCCATTATATGCAACGGTTTATTTAACTTAAATTTTATATAACTTATATACGCTGGGCGATTATAGAAGGAATCTATGGGTCTTTCTAGGGTTCATTATCGTATAACATAGGAACATTCATTTCATACTTAACAAAGAAAATATTGGGTTTCTGGAAACATACTCTGTCGCTTTTATAAGGAAAATGGTTTCTTTCTCAAACAAAACTCTTATGAACTCACCAACTTAATTGTTGACACTTTTCAAAACTACTTGTATTCTCAGGAAATCAGTGAAACAGGAAACCAACAACATTTTGAGGATGGGACGTTAAATCGTCAAACAGTTCATTTTGTCATTATAATGTAATTGATTTTGAAACATGTAAACATATACTATGGTGTAACCTTTTCAATTATATTTATGATGGTTGTATTTACTTTGAGCACTATTATACTCGTTGTTGTGATACTATACATGAAGTCCTCCACCCTCGGACGTTTCCGCCATCCTTGGTTTGGGGGTGTGACACATGATCCATGGGTTATAACCTCCATGAAGCATCCATGGAGCACCCAATGGGTCCTAGCCCAATCTAGTGAATCATGAACCATAAGCCCACTATATAAGAATAAATGATTTACAAATCAATCCCCATATATTTAATTAGTCTCTTTTTGATCACAAAATTAATTCCAAATTAATTATTGATCAATACTAATTAAATAATATGATTTCATATTAATATATTAGAACTTATAATATACTAACGAATCGTAAGTGTCCTTTTTCTCATTTTGTCTATCCAACAGTTGAGATGAAGATGCAACCCAAATGTACCATGCTAAGCCGGGTCAAGTATATACTAAATATAGTTATGGACTTAGAAACCTTATCCAACACATTCCAGCATGCAATTCTATCACATAACATATCAACATATATATACATAACAAGTGTGGATATTCTGTGGAAACTTCCTTGAGGTTCAACTGATTGTGCACATCGCATCCTTCTTGTATTTTATTTGAAAAACAATTTTGAAAATTCTTTTTTGCAGATCCTTAGTTTGAGTCTGGAATCACACGAATGTTCATCCAATTCACTCAAACCTGGGCTCTGATACCAACTTGTAACGTCCCAAAAATCAGAGTAAAATTTTTCATTTTTAAAACACAATCCACAAGCCCAAAAGTTACCAAAACATTGTTTACAATTCATAATAAGTCAAAACATCGAATCAGAGTATCAATCAACATAAGCTGCAGGATGATGTGTACAATCACGCTTTCACATTTCCCCGCTCATCATAAGTACCCGAAACATTGAAATCCAAACCATAATCCAAAGCTTAGTGAGCTTCCCAAAGTACCCCACACCAATACAGATACAATACAAGCATGCATATAAGGTTTGTTGGTCCTTGACCTCAACCCAACCATCTAAGGTTTGTTGGCACGTGGCCTCAACCCAACAATCCAGGTTTGTTGGCATATGGCCTCAACCTTACCATACCGGGTTTGTTGACCTCCAGTCTCAACCCAACCATACGAATTTGTTGGCTCGTGGCCTCAACCCAACCATCCATATGTCGACATATATATATACAGACAAATCACACATAAAATTATCATAGAAATCCTACATCTTAGGATACATAAACTCAATGAATGGGCCGGCCTTGGTGCCTTCGACCCATTAGCATAGTGAGAGAACTCACCTTTCAAACCGAACACGAGCTGAAATAAGTCTCGACTCCGAATGCCGACTCTACCCGTCACCTATTATGCACTTCATAGTACAACCTTAATTAACACTAAATTATCCAAAATACCCTTTGGTCAACATTAGTCAAATTCAATAAATCAACCGGGTCAACCCAGCCGAGTCGACTCACTCCAGTATGCGGGGTGTACTTTAAACTTACGCGGGGCGTTCTCGGTAGCGACGAAAACAGTCGGGGGTCTAACCGTGTACGCACAATGTACCGCTTGGTACACCCAACATATGTAGATGAATGCTCTTAACTCATTAATGGCTTAATATATAAGCCTTTTTTCGACAAAACTACAGATCTAAGTCCCAAATGATGTCCTTAACCATAAAGTTTCCAACTTTATGGTCTAGCATGGCCCTAAAGAGCTTAATCACTAAAACCCCAACATATTAAGCTCTTAATACCATCATACTCATGCATGGGAAAGAACTAAGGGTCAAGAACACATTTTTATCATTCTAAGCCTAGAAAAACGTCCAAAAGGACAACCCGTTTTCTCTATAACATGCCATGCAAAAGAAAGTCATAATTTGGGGACAAAAGCTCATATTATCACCATGCAAGCTAGATCTAACAACTTAATCATCAAGGTGGGAACTTTATACCTTCTGGAGATGTAGTAGGATGCAAGACTTCCAGATCCAAGCTTGCTTTTAGCTTCCAAGCTTCACCACAGCTTTTTCCTGTGGAACACATAAAAACACACTCAAAGGTTTCAAAATGAAATAATGGGGCTAGGATTTTCAAAGGATAGCGTTTCAAGTGATGGGGGCTGGAAGTGAAATGAGGGCATAGGACTTAAGGTGCAATATATAGGGTCCAAACCCTAAAAATTAAGGGTTGTGTCTAGACGGAGTACGCCCTGCATACTCGGAGTACGCCCAACGTACTCCTTAAAACGACGTCATTTCCGCTTAACCCCCGTACGCCCAGCGTACCATCCGGGTATGCCCCACGTAAGGGCCAAAACTGCCAAAATCGAAAATTGAAGGACTAGGAGAGAAATTTACCAGGACTCAAGTGTAACAATTACGGCCACCTCAACAACAATGATCCCCCAGATCTCCTCATCACTCGCACCCCTCCTTTCAGTGCTGCCACCACCTGATACCGAACCTCTGATAGCCACCATCTTGAAATATACACAATAGAAAAGGTCAAACATCAAGACACAGTGCTCAACACACGATACCCTCACGTATTACTTCCTTAGTACCCTTGAGATTCCTCCTGACTCTCATACAGATCATGTGATTTCAGTAGTACGGGCCCATACCACCTTCCACACCTATCCGTAATCGACTCAGAACTTATCGCAAGGTCCTAAGGCACTGCACTAGACAACCCCTAGGTGTACTGACACCCACCTGCTCCTAAGAGCCTCAACTAACTTCCTAGGCACTGCTTCTAGGATTTTCTTCAATCATGCTTCTGCACCGTTGGTTGCCTTGTGCATGCTAATTGTACATAATGAAGGATCAAATAGACCGTTGAATAAATGAATGTACCCTAAGCCCACAACCAGACAAAGAACAAGAAATAAGGCTAAGTCAATCATTATAAGGCTATGTAATCCTAACCGTATATAAATATACAACATACACCTAACAATTCACATAATCAAATAGCATGTAACAAGCAATTCCCTAGACCATAAGGCATCACATAAATTAGGAAATACTATCATACAGTTGCAGAAGGAGTCCTTAGCCGATCCACTAACATAAATTACTAACAATCCACATATCAGCAAGTTCAAATTCAACATATATAACAAGTATGGGTATTTTGGGAATCACTTTCCTGTTCGGGCTCTAGCTGACCGTACATATCGCATATCCTTGTTAAACTGAGGTTAAGTCAGAGTCCATGTTCACAATCTCAAGCCAACAATCAAACAAGAACATGATAAGATAGCGAGCCCATGTCTCTAACCCAACCATTTTATTAAAATTCTATTTTCAAAAATGTTTTGTGAAAATTCTTGGATCCTAGTTTGAGTTTGGATTCACACAATTGTTCCTCCAAATCCCTCAAACCAGGGCTCTGATATCAACTTGAAACGTCCCATTTTCACAACAAATTTTTTTTCATTTTTAATTAAGGTAAAACTTCACAAATATAGAATATGGGTTAAGAAAACCACATTGTTCAAAATTACATTTGTTTAAAAAACCAGAGTAATATAATAAACGCAGAATCTTCATGGCTGTTGAGGAATATGTACAGTTACACCTTCACCTTCTCACGATCATCAGTGGTACCTGAAAAACATTTAATACACAATTATAAGCTAAAACTTAGTGAGTTCCTCCCAAATACCACACACCACAATATACGTACAATGCATGTACATCGGGCCCAAAACACGAAGGTTGGATTTCCCCCGGGCACACAACACGAAGACTGGATTGCCCCTAAGCCTAAATCATAAGACTGGAATGCCTTCCCGACCCTCAGCATATGACTGGATTTCTTCCGAGCCCATAACATAAGACTGGAATGCCCTCCCGACCCTTAACCTATGTCTGGATTGCTCCGGGTTTGTTAGACTACAACACAAAGAAGGACCGCTTCAACCCACCCCACCACAATGTGTAGACATATGAAACAATCAAGTAGTCAAGAATCACATAAGCACAAGCAACTATCCACCCTAGTTTGCCCGCCTAATAGATCACTACTACATACCCGACCTCATACAGTACTGCACCACTAACGACAAATCTCTAAGGAACACATAGTTATATGTAACCACTGGTAAGATAGACATTCGAACAAAGATCCCACTCTAGAGCTACAATCAAAAAAGGAACAGGCAAGACAGCCTAGATCAAGGTTTCTCATGCTATCCTACGTGAATACATACAACCCCTAGGGCACTTCACTAGATGATCATCAACCCAATGGTACTCTAAACCGCATACTACTACTCATATATATCCTAACATACAAGGATATACACCATAATACATAGTGTAGTGAGGAAACTCACCTGAATCGGAGACCCAAGAAACACATCGAAACGCTCCCATTCAACACTGATTTCTCTAGCGAACCGACTAGCACCAAAACACGGTAGAACCTTAATCAATAACCCAATTCCTTCAAGTTTGACCCAAAGTCAAACTGGTAAAAAAATCAACGATCAATGGTCAACCTTCACCACGACGTGAGAGACTCTTGGTCACGTCATAGGAGCATCTAGACAAAACAATCACGAGGACTTCAATCGTCACGATGTGACAGACACTTCTTCACGTCGTGAAAACTGACTCTCGGGCAACTTAATGGATTATGCCCTTAATTCATTAAGCCATGCAATCATCTCCCCCATAAGGCTTCCTCACACCCCATAAGCCATAAAAATCATTGCTTTAAAGTTATGCATGCCCAATGCAAGTCTTGATCTCAAATTATGTCACAAATGATGAAAAGGATGTCAAAACCTCATTCATGAGTTCAAAACTCCACCAAACTTTAGATCTAGCATATCTAACCACCAAGGGACTCTAAGGACCCATAAAGTTTCCAACTTTATGGAATCCCAACACTCAAACTAGCCTAAACATGGATAATAATGCATAAAATTCTAGATCTAGAAATAAGGAATCATAAAGCTTGAAGCTTGAATATTCACAAAGGTTCAGAGAAGTTTCTAAAAGATGATAATGAGGCTTACAAGCTGGATCTATTCACCAAAGATGAACCATTCTCCTTCAAGTCCCAAAGACACCATCAAAAGATGAAAACTCATCAATGGAGGCTAGGGTTTCGTTTGTAAGGGATGGAGGCTGAAGAGGATAACCTAAGACATGAGTTAAGGGCTTCAAATATGAAAGAAACCCTAAAAATTCGTGGGCTTGGATTACAGCTTTTGTCGTGTTGTGGCACTCTATCTGTCACATCGTTACAACCATTCTGAACACGCGAACATTCAATTGGCACATCACGACATGACACCCATTTGTCACGTCATGACACAAGGTTTTCCCTAAAAACCATACCTTAAATCCTTTTGCACTCTCAACTAATCTATTCTGTAAAACGGGTGTTACAAAAAAGTTAACGGTCAACGGTCAAAGTCAACCTCAGTTGGCCAACAGTCGTGGCCAAGCACATGCCATGTCGTGGCAGCCTCAAACAGTTGCGAGAAATCCCACCACCACGTCGTGGTGAGCTCCCCACCACATCACATGATCTGATGTGTACATCTTAATAGATTAAGCCCTTAATCCACTAAGCCTCATACTCATCCTTACCAAAAGGCTTCCTTACACCTACAACCATCATCAAAACCATTTCTTTATGGACATGCATGTCCAATGCATTTCATACACTCAAGTTAGTTCAAAATGAGAAGAATGAGGTCAAAATCCCATGCATGAAGCAAAACCTCATAATATCTCAGATCTAGAACATATGACCACATTGGTACCTCAAGGATCTATAAAGTTGCCAACTTATGGTAACCATCCATTCCAAAGGTCCAAGATATCCAATTGAAGGTGGTGAAGAACTTTGCTTGCTGAATCCTTGTACTTGTAGCTCCTTTCTTCCTTCTCTAATGTCACAAATCACCACAGTAAGCTTCAAGATGAACATAAGGAGGCTAGGGTTTGTTTAAGGACTTAAAGGAATGATGAAGGCTAAGGATGAGCAAAACCTAGCCAAAACATCCTTTAAATAGGGCTCTAGGCATGAAAATTAGGGTTTCTCATTCTGCCACCGCCCCGTCGTGGCCATTGCATGACCACATCATGGTGATTGAAAATGTGTTTTCTTTATAGAGAACTACCACGTTGTGGTGATCCTTATCACAATGTCGTGACACCCTAGAATAAATAAAAACCCTAAAATAAATGGTTGGATTTCAAGATCAATACCTAGAAATAGATGTTACAATACACTCATAGGTGTCGATGTGGCAGTCCGAATATGTCGTTCCACTGTATGTTTTCAATGTTGGGAGTTTGGATGTGTTTCATATTTTGTAGTTCAACAGATCTAGTGTGAAAGGGGAGCTTACACTTCGTCCCGTCATGTTTTGAAGGAAAAGAGGCTATTGGAACAGTGTAAATGGAAAAATGTACGGTGTAGCGTATGCATTCGATGGGTTTTGTAATGGTATGCATGGATTTGGACATGGATGTTGATGGAGAGAAGAAAACACGATTGGGGTAATTATTTGTGATGTTAAAGACATATTCGCCATGGGTTTATAAAGGAGATTTTTTTTTGGGGGGGGGGGTAAATAGTGGTTGCATTGGTGTTATCAAAGGAGGTGTTTGTAGGTTGTATTTGAGGTTAGCTGGTGTTCCTACCATCACTAATGTGTTATGAAGAAGGATACTGGTGTTTTGGATTTAGGTTACCGCCAACGACTGCGATCTGGCTGTCAGAGGGAAAAGTGGTTGTGTTAAGACATACGTTAACCCTGGCTTCCAGATTCTACTCAATGGGTCCATTGATGTCTTCCAGATGATTGGTGTAATCATTACTGGTGGTGGAGTCAGAATTCTAGTGGTTGCATCGAACAAATTATGCTTTGAGCTACTCCACTGCCTTCACCAGTTCTTTCTTCGCCATCACCAGTTTCTTTCTTCGCCATCACTTAAAATGGAGTTGTATAACGTTTGTTCTTCTTGCAGACAACAGATGGTGCCAATGATGCGATGTGAATTCCATTAGCTCTTGCAGCAACAAAGGATCTTTGATCAGAATATGTAGTTACATATACACACACATAAAGAAGAAAAGAACGCCAATCACTTCTCAGAAGGAGGTCCCGGGAGGACGCTCCGATGATCTAGTCGGTGAATGGTCGGAAAGTGTATGAATGGGTGTAATGTTAGAGAGGCAATCCACATACATGAGTCATGTTGATCCTTATATAGTTAGGGTTTCTGACCTCTGGAGTAGGACCAGACAAAACAAAATTGCCGGTGTGTAGAGACGTGGATTGGTCCAGCTATCCCTTGAATGATCCTTGCAGAATATGATTGGTGCAGAGGGAATATTGATAGTGGTACGAGCATTCTATTATCCTGTCGTCTTCCCTTGCGTGACTTCTTGGTGAGCGTGTAGAACGAGTGGTTCATTGCTGGCCAAGATGGTTTGCTGTCTTGTCACTCGGCTTACCCGCCGGATGGTCATACCACGTTTCGTCACACGGGTTTTCACGATTTACTAAGTAGGAAGCCATCCCTGATAATTTTCTAAGGGTTGCCTTGCCGTCGGGAGTGAGTAGTTAATATCTTGGTTGACGGCCTTAGGGGATTGCTGTTATTCCTTTGTTACTTCGTGACGTATCCATAGGGGTACGTCATCGGTTCCTATTATGGATGCTTTAATGTTTTTGCCGATTAACTAGGCGTAGGCATATGTAAAAATTAATTTCCAAAAAAAAAAAAAAAAAAAAAAACTTATTGTTAATGCATTTTACACCGTAAAATATATGTGCATTTTAAAACCCTGGATGGTTGGATGATGAGTTGTTGCTCGTTTCACTTGGGTATGATAATATGGTGCTTAATATGACAATTATGTTATAATTCCTATGTTTTAGTTACAAATGTAACAAAAATAGCAACCTGCAATCATCTTAAAACCAATTCATCTACGACTTAAGAGTATAAAAATAGTTACATGTAATACAAGAAGGTACCTACCTACGATCTAAGTAATCATGAGAAAAAATAGTTTATAATAGTTACAAAATACAATGAATTAATCATTTCAAGAGATAGTTGAAGGATCTTTGATACAGTATGGGTTGGAAGGTGTATACATTCAGATAACCTCCAAATGAAATCATTTATATGTAATTTTGAAATGATCAACATTCAACATATTTGATACATTTTATGAATGAATCAAACACATATGAACTGTCAAGAAACTTTACATTCTCTTAATAACTATTAAGATGTTGGAATCATTCAACAGTAAATGATTTCGTTTTAAACCAAAATTTTGGGCCCCATACATAAAAAGGTAGGGATGGACAAAAACCAAACCGGAAACCAAAAAACCAAAACACAACAAAATTTGAAAATTCATCGGACTGAGTTTGAATTTTGATAAAAACCAATTTTATCGGTTTGGTTCGGTTTGTGTTATACACCCATCCATCCAAACCGAACCGACCTATGGGGTTAAAAACCGACACATTATATATATTATTTAATATTTATTATATTCTAAATATTATTTATATTTACTATACATATTTTATGTTTAAGAAAAATGAAAATACTCTTAGGTAGTTATTAGTTAATAGTTATTTTAGTATTTAAGTTAGATTCAATAACGTGTATACTTTATAGCAACGATCTTTCAGTGTGTTTGAACCAGAAAACCCAAAAAACCATGAACGTTAAAACCCATAAACCCAAACCGAAAACCGAACCATATAGAAACCGACCCTCATTGGTTCTGAAACCGAAAAAACGATTTCTACGATTTAGGTTTGGTTTTTAGCCAAAAACTAATTCAAACCGACTCATATTCATCCGTAATAAAAGCCTAAAAGATTATAAAAAAATAGACATTATGGTTCAACTTGGATAAACCTACTTTTTAAAGTCTAACTCCTTCTACAAAGACTTTTGAATGTGAATCATACACAATTTAATAACGTTTGACTCGACATTGAATCCATCCAAGGGTTGTTGCTCGTAAGATTTAATAATTTAATCTGAAAAAAAAAAGACAAAATTAGCCAATATTTTTAATGAATTTTCACTTAATAGCTAAAAAATAGTACTTAACCAAAAACAGGTAAAGAAAACGTAGACGAGTAAAATCGCCCATTATTTCGGGGGTGGGTTACGGTTTTGAGGTATTTTTTTAAAAAAAAATCATTTTTTTAATGAAGCCGTAGATGAGTTAGTCATCTACAGTATGCTATGTATAGTATACAGTTTTCCAAACCACAAGTACCTGCCATTTATTATTTCCTCAGAAACTATTGTTTCCTAAGAATAACTACTGTTTCCTTCGATTAACTACTATTTCTTTTGAATATCTACCATTTCGTTCTTGACATTCAACTATTTTTCTATCAAAATACAAAATCAAACCCAAATAATCTACATCTGCATACAACTATATCACCATACAAGGTTGAAAAAAAAAACGAAAAAAATGAAAAAAAAAAAAAAAAAAACATACCAAAATCATAGGTGATGTGGCCACTTACGGTGTATAAACTGTTAATGCACAATTTGTGTATTAAAAGCTTGTACATCATAGGTAGCATAACATCACCTATGGTTTCGGTAATTTTTCGATTTTAGCAAAAAAATATCAAATGCTAATAGATTTCATAGTAAACAACAATAAAAAAAACCCAAAAGAATACGAGCATTACTTGGTTGTTGTTCGAATCCGTCATTGAAAGTGTTTCTCTAACTTCAGACAATGGAAAATGACCTAATTTAAAATTTTCAACTTTATATATTTTAAACTAATGAGCCGTAAAACAATAGACGTGCCTCCAAACCGTAACCCAAATGCCTCTAACCGTAGGTCCTTAAATTCGGTTAGGCCGAAACCATAGTTCTCTTAATCACCTACTAGTTCGTTGGCTATTTTTAACTAAAAAAAGTCTTTAAGAATATTAGTTATGAGAAATTAAATATCCTTCTATATTTTATTTCTACTATCATTTTACCCATATAAAATGGTGACAAATGGACTAAAATATTATCAATTTCATTAAATGTGTCATTAAATGTGACACATGTCAACATTTGATATGGTAGGAAGATAAGTAGGAATAAAATATAGAAATATATTTAATTTCTGACTAGATATTTTTATCATTTTTCTAAAAAAAAAAGAATTTGACAATAAGGTATCATTTATTGATTGTATGGGGCATGTTTAATCATGGTCCTATATATTTTTTGTCCTTTCAATATAAATGCTGTGGAGACTTTTTTTTGTTTATTTCTTTAACCGTGAAGGCGGCTTCCAAAAATAGACTGTAATTTACACTTAGCCATTTAAGTCCATCATTTTTCAGTAGCTTGTCAACTAACCTTATGTGTATTAGTTTTACTTGCAAAATGATCAAATATGTCTCAAAAGAAATACTTTGGTGTCTTTGGCTCTACAAGTAGCAAGATTAAGAAAATGAAGGGGCAAGATCGGTTAAAAGTGTACAAAATGAAGGGTCTTTAACGAAATTATATTAAAAGCTTTATTCTGATGATGGAGAACCACGTGTTCCACGTTGTAGGAATATGACGACCAATTTGGTGGGCCTTCACTGATTACAAACTTTAATACACACGTAAAACATAAATGCTGACTCTTTATTCTTAACCCACTTTATATAATTTTGTTCTTTATTAAATTAAATTAATTTTTATTTATTTATTAATTTTAATGGCTTTTAATTTAATCTTAAATTATATAAATGTTTCAGATTTTAACTCTAAATCCTTTGGAGGAGAGACGTATATTTCAACTCTTACATTAAGTGAATAATAATAAAGTTATTTTAAAATACTTATGACTTGATCTAAAATATATTTTTTTAAATTTTTTTTATTTAAAAAAGGATTTGTTTAAATAATACGGAAATCTCCAGAAAAGTCCTAAAATTTTAGTACAATTTATGAAAAAAGTCTCAAACTAAATTTTGTTTATAGACTAGCATAAAATACCGGCTAAAACTTCGAAAAAACCATTTTCGGCCGGTTTCGCAGATTTAGCCAGTATTCTGTCCTTTTTCGTTAGTTTGCTCAAAATTTTGGGACTTTTCCGGAAATCACCTGATAACCAAAATATTGAGACTTTTCTGAAAATTACCATGGAATTAATGGATATTATTATTAACAAATCATTTATAAACATAACGAATATTTTTATTATAAAAAAAGGAAATACACTTGTTGCTAATTTCTAGGAATAAATTGGTGGTCTAAATACTCCTCTAATGCTTATTGACCACATCGAATTATAGTTATGGGCTTAGACACCTAATCCAACATGTTCCTTTAATGTTGGTGTTCCTCTTATGTTGTTTAAAATAACTACCACCCAACATCTATACCTCACATGGTAACAACCGTAGGCTAACACACATCTATCAGATGTGAAAAAGTGAATCGTGAATGATAGTTTATATTGAAACAAGTAAAGGGTGATTATCTATTTAAATTGTCATTCAAAGTTTACTTTTCACTATGTGTGTAATTTGATGGTTGTTACCGAGTAATGTATGGAGGTTAGGTGGTATTTAGGTCAAAGAACATAATGAAAGATATATATGTTCAAGAATCATTGTGTAATGATATTTTCTAATAACATGTGATCCTATAGCGTCACGCCTAATAGCAAGTAGACACTTATTGATTGTGTATTAATAAATATTATCAACTCTTGTATTTAATTGAAGAAACGAATAGAGTACATCTCACCATGACACCCACAACAATACATAGAAGGAACATAGAGATGTTGAAGTGGTCAATAAACAATAAAGGAGTACCTAGTCGACCATTCTATTCCTAGAAATTTTCAGAAAAGTCCTAATATTTTGGTTATCGGGTAATTTTCAAAAGAGTCATAATATTTTGAACAAACTAACGAAAAAGGACAGAATACCGACTAAATCTACGAAACCGGCCAAAAAGGGTTTTTTCGAAGTTTTAACCGGTATCCTGTGCTTTTCTATAAACAAAATTTAATTTGGGATTTTTTCATAAATTAAACTAAAATTTTAGGACTTTTCTGGAGATTTCCCTAAATAATATTTGAAAATCTAGAACTTTATAAAATTATAATCTGGTAAATATCGTATTTACTAAAAATAATCTTTATTATAAGAAATAAAAAAAATCTTTTATTGCAAACAGAAATAAGGTATTTTAATGTCATAAACTATCTATTTCTAATAGTAATTTTTATTTAATATAATTAACTGTATTTTTAATTTAGATCCACAGATATTATTTGTGTTATTATTATGTATACAATTTAAATTCGATTTATAATTAATACTTTTATTAAGTAATTCCTTAAAAATTCCGTGTAAAGTATTTTATAAATTCCAATTTTGGTGTTTTTAAACATTTATATAGAAAACCAAATAACTTTTGTATATCATAATCATTCGTATTGGTTTTTATATTTATGTCTCTCCTAGACTTCACTCATCTTTGAAAATAAAACATCAAATCTTAAATCACCATTAACATGAAATATTGATGACCATATGGTACGAATCACTTCAAAAAGATGAAGTTATTAGAATTCTAATCCAATAAACTTTAATTTTGAAAACACATGTTTGTTCTAAAAAATCAACATTCTAGTAACATCACTCATGAATTATATAGGTTTGGAAAGGTCTACGTGTGTAGCAACACAAAATAGCCTTCCTAATTATTATTTAACCCATGTGTTGTGTGTCATATATGGTTGCAAGAAATAAAGTCAGCCGTAGCTGTAGATATAAATGTTGTTTTGTAATAGGGAATAACTATATAGTGTTTTTGGAATAGGCCTAATCTGTTTCTAAATTTTTTTTTTGGTGTTTTATAGGTTAACAAAATAAGTTTTTACCTCTTCATTTGGTTATATAAATATAACCAGTTTAATATGCCACATAACCATTTGTGTTTGTTGACCTGCCTAGTCACTAGTCACATTTGATGATGTGGCTTTTATAATAAAAAAAATAAAAGAAAAATCAAAATAAACCCATCAATGCTTATGCTTCTTCTCCATCTTGTTTTTCTCTACCCAAGCTTCATGAACACATTGTACCGGGCTTGTTCTCTCATGATTACCTCCGTAAACTTGCTTTTGGTACGAAAATCGAGACTATGGATCCTGGTCGCTGCATCACTGTGACATCATCGACTACCGAGAACATTTATACGAAGATCTACATCGTAGGCGTGGAGATTACTCGTCTAGATCTGTTTAACAATGACCTCGTTGTTGTTCACGGTCTTCAAGGCTACATTTGTAACGTCCTAATTTTCAACCCAAACTTTTCATTTTTATTTATTCAAATATATCAGAGTATAATTACATTATGCGGAAACATGTTGCGAATGCGCGTGTGTACAGTCGAACATTGCCCTTCTCACGAACTAATGAAGCACCTGAAAAACATTTATAATCAATTGGGTAAGCACGAAGCTTAGTGAGCTCCTCAAAATACCATATACCACAATACATATACATGCATACAAACAATGGCTTACGATCTGCCAATAATATGTGTATTTTAGACTTACGACCCATCTATTTCGTCTTCAACATGTTTCTACGTGTACTTACGGCCTACAAGACATTTCGTCAACACGGGTCTATGTGTACTTACGGCCTACATGCCATTTCGTCAATACGGGTCTATTTGTACTTACGGCCTACATGCCATTTCGTCAACACGCGGGCCTATAGGCTCCTGACCTCTTTGTCGTTCCGTCATCATCCCCTAACTAAATCTTAATAGACAATTCAAATATCACAACAATTACGCAAATAGAGACTGCACTTTAGACTCTACTAGTACATACACATTTATACTTTTTACTCTACCAGTTTTAAGTACATTTACACTTAAGAACATAAAGATTATACTATCAGCTTTACTTCACTAGCTCTCTATCCTAACATACATACACATGTATTGTAATACATAGTATAGTGAGATAACTCACCTGGACAATTACTCAGACTTTTGATAGATATCTGGTGATCCTACTGGTGGGTAACACGCCTAAGAAGTATTAACAGGAATTTCTAGCGAAAACCAAGATTTATGCAAATAGGACTTTGATACCGAGCACTTCTATTTGTCTGACCCTCTGCCTCAGAGCTTCGCTAATGTGGAGTTCTTCAGACTCCCGAAATTACTCCAAAAGTCGGACTAGAGAGAAAGAGATAAGAGAAAGTTTGGTGTAGAGAGTGAATGGGAAATGAGGGGTATTTATATGTTGAAATATGGGGAGGCACGTCGTGCATTCCTATGAGGCGCGTTGTACCCTAGGGTGTCGTCGATCTGTCCGCTGCTTGACACATGTCGAAATCCCTGTAGTCCACGCCCCCTGCTTCTAGAAGCACGCGTCGCGCCTTCCTGCATGGGGCACTTTTTGAAAAAAATTAAAAATTCGTATCTTTCTCATACGAGCTTTGTTTTCGACGTTCTTTATATCCACGCGTAACTATCGACGTGTACTACAACTTGTATTTAGACTCCGTCAACTAATTCTCACTTTATTTTTAAAGTTATATTTTTAACAGGCTTGGACTGTTAAAGTCCGTATAAAAATCATAACTTGTCCATACGAATTCCGTTCTCGACTGTCTTTATATCAACAAAATCCTATTCACGAGATATTCAACGCTCGTTAGCATTGATTTGGCTAATGCTTAACCTATATTAATTTTGATTTCAGTGACGCGCACTTCTGTACCGAAACTTCGAAAAATCATAACCTCCTCATACGAAGTCAGATTTGGGCGTTCTATATAGGCACATTGTCGCTTTTACGACTACTACGAATTTCGCGTAGATCACTAAGAAAGCACTATATTTCTGCTTTGAATTCTATAAACCAACAGTTTATATTAAATCCTACTGGATGGTGAAAAAGTAGTGTTACAAATCCCCCCCACTTACAGAGATTTTGTCTATGAAATCCTACTCCTAGTGCACCTAGACGTTATCTTATTGGGGTTATTGAGATTAACTTGTGATCTTGTCGATGTTTCCTATAACACCCGGTTTAGAAGATGCTCGGTAGCGACTTCGGAGGCCAAGGGTATAAGCATAATCTATCGATTCGGCTTTTTATGGGTCTCGGGTCTTATTCGGAAGGTTGTATGGTCCGGGTGTGCAGCTGGGAGCGTAGGGTTTCTCACCACCTTTTCGTGGATATGAAGTTCGTAGGAAACAGACTTAGAATGAGGAAGTTATAGTACTTTGAGGTTATTGGCATTATTGGTACTTGGTGGAGAAAAGTGGCAAGGAGATCCCATGCATGCAAGGTGGCCAACACAAGAGTACGCCCAACGTAAGATGGGGTACGCCCAGCGTATAAGGGATAAGTGGTCGCGGGTGTTGGAGACGTATGCCCAGCGTACGCTTAGAGTCCCTAAACCCTAATTTTTAGGGTGTGCCACTATATAAAGAACATTATACCCTCAAGGGTCAGCCTCCTTCTCACCCTTAGACAGTTTTCACGAAACCCTAATCTTCTTTGAGTGTTCTTGGAGCTTGGAAGGTTTTGTGAGAGCATTTTGGTGTTTTGAATCCACCCTTCAAGGAAGCAAAGGTCAAGGCAAGGTGTTGGTGCAAAAGAGAAGGTTCAGATATGGGATTGTTGCTTTACTTCAGACCTTTTCAAGGTATAAAGTCTTGAGCTTGATGATTAATCTCTTAGATCTCTCTTAGGATGAGTTTATGGACTCTTTTGGTCCCAAGAATGGATCTTTATGACTCAAGCACGTTTCTAAGTCTAGGGTTGCCACCCTTAGCATCATATGAGTCCCATAAACAGTAAAGTTTCAATCTTTAGGGCTCATTTGTGGCCATGCATAAGATCTATCCCTTTTCATGGAAGTTTGTTGTCACATTTCAAGTTTGGGCTCATTTGGTGGATTGCAAGCCACCAAGTAATCAACTTTATGGATTAAGATGTCGAAGAGGACTTGAATCTGTAATTGTAGCTGCTGGAATGGAGTATTAAGCACTTAATGGAAAAGTAGCTTAACAGAGGAGTACGTTGGGTGTACATGCAGGTACGCGCATCGTACACCACCTTCAGCCAGTACGCTTAGCGTACAAGGGAGTACGCCCCGCATACTCATTAGTTATGGGCTTGGAGTGTTTTGGGCCTCGGGTTGGGCCAAACAGTGGACTTTGGGCCTTAGTGAACCATCAGAAGTCAGATGTTTTGGGTCAGTAATATGTTTGGGCTTAAGGTAAGGCCCATTAGAGGGATTGAGCCAAATTTAGCAAATTGGGCCATTAGTGGTCCACTAGTGGGCTTGGAAAGCCTACCTAGTGTTGGGCTTTTGTTTTGGGATTGGGCCTTAGTTTGGATCATACTGGGCCAGGGGTAGAATGGTCATTTTACCCCCGTGCATGGATTAGGGATTATGGTATTGGGGCCAACTTGCTAATTGGGTATATTGATCGGTATTGATAGCTCAGGAAGGGGACAAAGCAACAGCTAAGGATTTCTTTCAGGAAGCTTCTGCATTCGAGGTGAGTTTTCTCACCATACCAATGGGTCTAAGGCACCAAGGTCGGCCCATTTTGTGATAGTTGGTATATTTGCTGTGTAGAGGTGTGTGGCATATTTATGTGTTGATACGTGGTAGAGATAGCTTTTACAGCTAATGGTGGAGGTAGCCTTGGTAGCTAATGGTAGAGATAGCCTTTATGGCTAAGGGTAGAGATAGCCTTTGTGGCTAATTGTAGAGATAGCTTTTATAGCTAATTGATATGTGATAAGTGGTAGAGGTATCTTTTATAGCTAATTGATATGTGATATGTGGTAGAGGTAGCTTTTATAGCTAATATGATATGTGGACTGTGTGGGGTATGCTCTGGGGAACTCACTAAGCATTAGCTTACAGGTTGTGGATTTGTTTTAGGTACTTCAGATCCCAAGGGCAAGGGCAAGGCGTGATGACGCGGTGTGCACTCTCTCTCAGGTGCTTTCACGGGACACTCTGATGTTTGGAATAAAAGTTATACTTGACTTATGTTTTGAAAACAATTATAACTGGATTTCTTAATGTATGGAAATATGTTTAATGATTCAAAAATAAAAAAAATTCTGTGAAAAATTGGGTCGTTACATTTCCGCATTGATATTCCTCGTAGAACTTCATTTTCTACCTTAGACGTATTCCTGAATTCCTCGCGAAGTCTTACAAAACCGGGAACTTGTTGGTTTGGACTTCCATAATTTTATGTTCTATGATGAACAATCGCCTTCAAACGTAAAATGTCTACACGGTCGACTTGTTATGAAATGATTAACTATGGAAATTTATCTACGACATCCTAATGGAATCCACTTTCCGAAACATGCCTGTAAAAAGGCTTATGACATATCCTTAAAACACACAAATTTAGGTTGCAAGTGGTTTCCTTACCTTTTTCAGATGTTCAAACACCCTGAAACTTAGCCAAAATTACTATAACGGGTTTACTGGTTCGAAAAATCTGGAACCAATACTCCAGTATTGGTAATAGATTACGGGTTTACTTGCTTGTCTTCCAACCTAATGGTTTATAATAAACACTAGGTCCCCAATAACCTTCTCACAAGGCTCTAACTTCTTTATCTATGGAAAGGTACAACTATTGTTCGATTAATTCGTCCTTAATCTACACTATACGGATACTAAAGTCTATCTGTCGTCGTATGTCAACCTATGAATGTTGAAATTCGATCCTAGTTTTATATTACTCTTATGCTTATCAATTAAAAGAATAACTAAACCAAATATATAGCTTACCTAAAAGACTTATGATAACAATGACGTATATGTAGTTGCACTCGATGATCCTTTTGTGTTCTCTATCGCCAACTGGACTCTTAACTGAATGAATGTATCTAGAAAATTTACACTAATCGCCACGATCCTTTTGTGTTCTCTATCGCCAACTGAAACCTTGCATCCTAAAAGCTTGAATATCTCCTCGACAATATTCTACCATTTTATTGCAGTTCTAAATCTCATAAGAAATCCATAGACCTTTCCCTTTCATGTCTATCTTTTATTGACATCCGGTGAGACATCTTTACAACTGAATCTCCAACAAATACTACTGATTACGCAAGTTTTTAACACTGAGTCACTCCTAAAATTTAACTCTATCCAATTTACGCTAGGGACTTTTAGTTACTTTTACATGCTATTAATAACATAAATACCATTTGGTTGAACCTGGATCAAAAACTTGATTTATCATTCCTGTTACTGATACATCCACAACCATTGGAAAGCACCGCCTCTCTAAATCGACATGGACCATCCCGAATGATCCTTTTCTAGGCGTATCTATACGCATATTATACGATGACTTGAAACGTTCGTACTACGAAAAATGATTTCTCCTTGACATCGATCCTATGGTTTCCGTCTTTTGGTATAGGGCAACTAAGTGCTTAGTAAGAGCTTAACTAAGCTTTCTAAGTCTGACGTATCCCTAGATTAGTCGACGCTCTTTATGGAAACTATACACCTATTGAATTCCTGATCCTCTGCTACGAGGATATATCCCTCATCCTTAAAGTTACGAACCTAAATGATTCTCTTGGCTATCTAAGCCGCGCCTGAGAATTTGGCCAATTCCTAAATCTTATCAGATGTATTGGGAGGAAAAACCAACATTTCCTTGAGAAGAAAGAAACTTATAGCCTATGGGTACTCTAGCATAAGACTCTCTTATTTTGTTGCTCCCACAACGAGATCGAAACTAGCAACCTCTACCTACACGTGTTTCAATTCTCTTGGACCTAGATGTTGAAATCGAAAGTTGAACTGCCATTCGGACTTTCTCCTTAAGGTTCGGTTCACCCCCACTTGGGTTCGACCCATCATCTGCTGTTATTCGTAACTAGCTGAAGTCTAAGCTGGCCTTGCCTATGTGATTTGTACCTCCTTTTGGCTTTAAAGAAACTCATGTTTGTCATATCCAATGACCTTCAACATTCTGATCATAGTACTGCTGATTATGCCTACCGTAAGTGGTCTTCTTGCAAAGCATGACCAAAACAGGATAAGGTCGTGATAAGCACAATGTTGTCCAAAAATGCACTAACGCATACATATAACTAAACAGTATAAAAGGGAATTACTAACATAGTTGGACTACTAGAAACAATGATGGTTGATGAATTCACTCCATCCTTCTCGTTTCTATGGGATGATCACCTTGTCGCGTTCCAATTGTCCATCTTAATTCTCACGACTAAAGTCGTAACTTATATCGGACAAGGTTTTCAGAACCAAATCACGTATGCAACTCTACTTTATTCAAACTCGATCTTCTCATGGCCACTTGGGCCTGAACTTAAATTCACTCTCCTAGGCATCACCATACAACAAGTAATTTTGGAAATAATGCGAAATGAATTCATAGTCTTAGTCACACTATCTACCTAATTACTAGTGCCATAGAAACTTTATGAATCTTTATGATCCAAGTGTGAGTCTTGTGCTTTGGGTAGTATAAGCCTCTATTACCTTTCATACCTACTCATACTTGTCCCAAGAATTGTCCCGAAGTTTCCAAGTCACTTTTCAATACTGCACACTACGATCGCTAAATATATATGTATGTATCCTTACAAGCACATACAACATATCTTTCCTAGACTCTACTAGGACTTTGCATATTTACTGATGCCGTGCCTTATGAATATATACCCTATCAAGCACATACTATACTTCTTAGACTCTGCTTCTAGTATTCCTTTCCACTTCACCCTAATATTAGCAGATGCAGAGCATCTACTAAGTTTAACTAATTATCAAACGAATACAATTTCATGCTGCTAAAATCAAATAGTTCGTCGACTAAAAGATCCGACACTAAAACGTTTGGACTCAAACGTGAGCTATGTAACAGCGACAAATCAATGAATCTAAAACCATTTAATTTTGGGAGCATGCAACCTAACGTACTTGTCAAATAACTAACTAATATCAATATATGTTCTAAGCAACAAATAACAAGCAAATCCCTATACTATAAGGCATCTTATATATCAGGAAATTCTAACTTGCAATTCCTGAAAAGATCCCTATCCTACATACTAGAATGCATTTCTAACAGTTCAGATCTCTGTAGAAATAACAATTATGAATATTTTGGAATCACTTTCCTTTCTGAGCTCCGGATGACTGTACGCATCGCATTCTTTGTGTTTATTCTTTTTATAAAAAGAGTTATTAATTTCACAGATCCTTAGATTGAGTTTGGAATCACACAAATGTTCATCCAATTCTCTCAAACCATGGCTCTGATACCAACTTGTAACGTCCCAATTTTCAACCCAAATTTTGCATTTTTATTTATTCAAATATATCAGAGTATCATTACATTATGCGGAAACATGTTGCAAATGAGCGTGTGTACAGTCGAGCCTTACCCTTCTCACGAATCAATAAAGCACCTAAAAAGCATTTATAATCAACTGGGTAAGCACTAAGCTTAATGAATTCCCTAAAATACCATATACCACAATACATATACATGCATACAAAAAATGGCTCACGATCTGCCAATAATATGTGTATTTTAGACTTACGGCCCATCTATTTCATTTTCAACACGGGTCTGAGTGTACTTACGGACTACATGTCATTTAGTCAACACAAGTCTATGTGTACTTACGGCCTACATTCCATTTCGTCAACATGGGTCTATGTGTACTTACGACCTACATGTCATTTCGTCAACACGAATCTATGTGTACTTACGGCCTACACGCCATTTCGTCAACATGCGGGCCTATAGGTTCCCGACCTCTTTGTCGTTCCGCCATCATCCCCTAACTAAATCTTAATAGAAAATAAATATATCACAATAATTACACACATATAGAATGCATTTTAGACTCTACTAGTACAAGCACATTTATACTTTTTACTCTACCAGTTTCAAGTACGTTTACACTTAAACACATAAAGATTATACTATCATCTCTACTATAGTAGCTCTCTATCCTAACATACATGGGCATATATTGTAACACATAGTATAGTGAGATAACTCTCCTGGACAATTACTCAGACAACTGACAACTATCTGGGTGATCCTACTGGCGATCCAACCGGCAGGTAACACATCTAACAAGTATTACTAGGAATTTCTAGCGAAAACTAGTGTTTGCGCAGACAGGACTTCAATACCGAGCACTTCCATTTGCTTGAACCTCTGCCTCAAAGCTTCATTAAAGTGGAGTTCTTCAGACTCCCGAAAATACTCCAAAAGTCGGACTAAAGAGAAAGAGATAAGAGAAAGTTTGGTGTGGAGAGTGAATGGTAAATGAGGGGTATTTATAGGCTGAAATATGGGGAGGCATGTCGCGCACTCCTATGAGGCGCACCACGCCCTAGTGTGTTGTCGATCCATCTAATTCTTTCCATGTGTCGAAATCCCTGTGGTCCACACCCTTTGCTTCTAGAAGCGCGCATCACACCTTCCCGCGTGGGGTATTTTTCGAAAAAATTTAGAAATTCATATCTTTCTCATACGAGCTCCGTTTTTGACGTTCTTTGTATCCAAAAGCAACTATCGACAAGTGCTACAACTTTCATTCAGACTCTGTTGGTTAATTCTCACTTTATTTTTAAAACTCTATTTTTTACAGGTTTAGACTATTAAGGTCCGTATAAAAAATCATAATTTGTCCAGACAAATTTCGTTCTCGACTGTCTTTATATCGACAAAATCCTATTCATGAGATCTTCAACTCCCGTTTGCAATGACTTGGCTAATACTTAACCAATCTTAATTTCGATTTCAGTGTCGCGCACTGTTGTATCGAAACTTCAAAAAATCATAACTTTCTCATACGAAGTCAGATTTGGACGTTCTCTATAGGCACACTCTCGCTTTTATGAATACTATGACTAATTTTTAGATCACTAAATCTAATAAGCACTATATTTCTACTTCGAATTCCATAAACCAACGGTTTATATTAAATCCTATTCCTACCGAAGGGTGAAATAGGGTGTTACAACATTGCTCCTCTTTCTCCTTTCTTGTGCAATCAAACGTATGATGTATCTATCATTCCCTGTCAAGAGTATAGATAATCGACATAGCATTGCACACCAAGTCATTTACTATCCAACCTTCACAACAACAGATTTAGCATCCTTGCTCTAGCGTTGAAGATGAAAGCACTGGACCTTGACAAGATCTCATATGGAAAGTACTTTCTTCTCCCTCTCCCTCTCTCTCTCTCTCTCTCTCTCTCTCTCTCTAAGAAGATGTAGGTAAAGGTCGATCTGAGCGTTATAGGACTTTTACATCACCACCAGATTTACACCACTAGGACTTTGGTGTTTTTTCTTTTGCAGCCAAACACAAAGAAAAAAACTTACGCCTCCTTATTCTTCTTTGTTGGTCCGATGAAGGCTTTGGTTTTGGTTCTCGATGGTGTTGAGTTGTTCGTTGGCTGGAAAGGGGAGGTTAAAGGAGGTGGTCTCGATGGTTTAAGGAGTTTGTAATGTGTTGCGGTTTTTAGTGGTGGATATTATGCACATGGTACTTCACTTGCTTATGGTGGGGAAGAAGATGAATAGTATTGGGTTTATGAGGTGCTTCATGGGATTGTACATTCAAAGTCAATGTGGGTTAAGGGAAAATGAGTCAACAAGTTTCTATGTGGCAAAGGGGTAACCAAGTGAACCCTTCATTTTGTCCAAAGTGACCAGTTAGACCCGACAAAAATAAATTTATTCCCTCAAAAAGTATAAAAATAAGTTAAGAGACTGAATGGGAAAATATGCAATACATTATAGGGATAATGTGTCATTTCCCCTTTGTGATATATTGTTATTGACTTAAAAGTATTTCAGTGGATTGTGGCTTTTAATATGGCAATGTGTCTAAACATCAGTCGTAAAAAGCTAAATGGTTAAAACTCTATCACCTTGTTTGACATACTTGATGAAAAACAATGTTAAGTATTTATACATGAAATAAATGTTTTTATTTCTTAATTTTGAACAACTGAGTGATTATATTAAAACAATCAACTGACAAGGAACTATAAAATGATTACAAACGACAAAGTAACATATTGTTAGTCTCAATTATATTCATAAGGGGTCTTTTGAAGAGTTAATAGGGAACAATATATATATATATATATATATATATATATATATATATATATATATATAGTTGGATCTATATGCTCAATAATCATTATTGAATGATTTTGTTAATAACATATGATCCTATAGGGTCACACCTTTATCAAGTTGGCACATTTTGAATATTTATTGTTAATATGGTTGTTAATAAATATTATCAGATCTTGTATTTAATTAGGGAATAACTATTGTATTGTGAAAATAATAATTAAAGAGAGTATAACTAGTTATTATATCAAATGGTATGATTTAATAAGTCATGTACAAAGTTTTGGACACTTTGGATAACTTTAGACCAACTAACTAGTTACCTTTATCTAGTTGTTTTAACTAGTAATTGAATTTTGTCTCCTTGTCTCTCCATGGCCGAAAGTTGTACAAGGCATGGGAAGTTGCTTGTCAACCTTCTTCCTTTGTTCCCCATGCCTCTAAAGTGTAGTAATTACTTTAGATTATTAAATGGGGTAGCTTTTGACGTGCATGAGACTATAAAAGAATGCATGAGGCTTGCATTTTGGGACTAGTCTTTTACTCTTTTCTCTCTTCCTTCTTCATAAAAGTCATAGTTTTCTTCCTCCTTTCTCTTCTTCTTGTCTTTTGAAGTGTATTGAAGAATTGGTGCTTTGAAGTGCTTATTTGTGATAAGCACTTAAGGTTTAAGAAGTACTTCAAATACAAGATGGGAACTAGCATTCCAAGTGTCTTACTCTTGATGGTGGATACATTGTAGAGAACATCTTTCTTGAGTTTTTTCTATCTTCATCAACTCCCCAATTCCAAGTGGGATCAAAGGCTTCAAAGGTTATCTCTTTAACTTCTTATGGTTGTTATTATCTTTCTAGTTCATGTATTTGGATACTCTTAGTGGTTTTGTTAATATGATAGAAAAATAAAATAGTTATTTTAAAAGTCTTCCGTTTACATTCTTAAAAATGTTATCTAAAAAAGATTGTTTTTGGTTATCATAACTCATCAGCGGTATCAGATCCTCTTATACATGTTTAAAAAGATTTATTTAAGTTTTAGATAACCTTTGGTTTTGGAAAGTATGCTTGGTATTTCTTTAGGCAAATAAATCACCAAATATATTTTCTATGGTAACATGTTTTTTATATAATTGTTTTTTTATGCAACTAACTTTTTCATGTATTTTGGTTGTATAAAGTTGCCTTAGAAAAACAAAGTGTTTGTTATTGTATTTGATATGTTTTTGTGTATAAACAAGCCATTAGGACATTTGTGTTGTTATTGGTTGATATTTATTTTATTATCATATGTAATAGATAAATAAGTATTTTGTTCATTTGCTTATTTGTTGTAATAAATTAGTTAGACTACTTGTATTTTTTTTAAATGTAACGAGTCGAAGAAATGATCACTTTGAAGATGACTTAACCACTTGAGACCATAATCCCAACCATGCGCTTCTACTCTTGGTTTTGGGCTTGATTATAATCTTAATGGTTTAAGTGCGACAACCTCTACAACACATGAAGCTTTGAAGTCCTTTTGCAAGCAAGAGTTGTTTTGGAAAGTGGGAGCTTGAAAACCCTTTAGAATTGTCCCTTATGTCCCTTAGGAATGTCCAAATAATTCTTGTGTTAGCTCACACAATTATTTCTAGTTATGGCTTGGTTTATACACATTTTAATGCATGCTTGTGATGTTTATTTTATGTTTCTTGTATATTCTTGTGTTGGCTCACTTGAAGGTTGAGAAATATATATTTAAAAGACAACATAAGATGTTTATAAATGACTATTTGTTAAAATGTTTTAACCGGTCAAAATCGAGTTTTTGTTAAAAATAGTTTTATAGTAAAAGTTTAAATAACCAACTTTAAAATATTTAAAAAAGTTTAAAAAGTGTTTAAACTTTATCTAAACTCCATGTATTTCATAATAAATAAGAGTTTTATTAGAAATACTAAAAATCAATATATAGCATTATAACGTCAAATTATAATACTAGTTATTATTTTTATGTCGAAACTTAATATATGATATTATTTTTTAAACTTAACGCAACATGTTGATATTATGTTTTATATATGTCACATGAGATTTAAGACATAATTATCATCACTTATGTTTTTGTTTCTCAAAATATGATATTTTATCATAAGATGCATAAAATGAGTTTTATTCTACAAATTCATAAAGTCGTAATATTTTGATTGTTAAAAAGGATATTTAAGATTGTGATTTTAGAACTCGTCCAAAACTCCAAGTCTTAAGTATAAAATGAAATTTTATTAAAAAGACTATTCTTAAAGCGTTCTACAACTAAAGTTTAAATATAATATTTTAGTTTATGATTGATTGCAGGTAACAGTAAATAAAATGAAGTTTTATTTGGAATCTAAAGAACCTTATAACAAGTGATATGATTTATACAAAAGGGTACGTGAACTGTTGGATGCATGCAATATTCATGAGACCATGTTTTTATAACTATATTTGTAAAACATATATAAAACATTTTCTTAAAAATGCAAGTCATTGTCGTCGTTTTTGAAGAACACTCGCTCGTCATTTCTACGGTCTTTATGGGCGATGGGTCACCTAATCACTTGGATTTGACTTATTATTGTGAGGTGGTTTTCGGATTTGCTAGTGGGTGATGTGTCACCTAACCACTAATAGAATGTCGATACCACAAGTTGTTTCAAGATGGATGACTTGATCGAGAATCTTGTGTGATAAATGTCACCTAAGCATGAGAAGCCCGATGCATATATAGGATCAAGCATTCCAAATTAAACAATAGTTGTTTAGTATCCTATTATCTAGGAATTACATATTTTATGCAATTGGTAATCGCTACCTACCGAGTTAGTTTAAGTAGATGGGATAAAAGTCACCTAACCATTTACTTGTTTCGTTACTTGGATCCTAGACTTTAATAAATTAATGTTTTAGAAACAATAAGAGGTATTAATTTTTAAAGATTTAATATTGAAAATACTAAATGAAATTTTATTAAATGATGTATATAACTGTTAATACTCTTATGTCCTTATAAAACCTTTTCTCTTCTTGAGTTTCAAAAGATAGTAACATTTGATGGTTATAATTTCTACAAATGGCATAATACCAAAGGTTATTCCTCAAGGATAAACAAAAATTATATATACTAAAAGATCCCATACATGAACAACATCTGCAAACCAGTCAGTCTGATAATGATGTTTTGATGGAAGCATTATTATGATTATGTTGATGTGTCTCACATCATACTAGAACAATTTCCCTTGACCTACAAAAGGTATTGGATAATTATGAAACATATCATATGTCTCATCAATTAAAGTAGATATTCAATCAAAACAGTAGAACGTGCTTCAAACCTGTTCAAATCATTGAACGAAAGGGAGGTCTAAGAGGTTGTGTACTCTAACAGACATATATAGTTCAGTTACGGGAAATACAACATAAACCCAAGAAATCAAGAAAGAGCCCAAATGATTAGTGTTGTTTCTATTGTGAAGAAACTAGACACTGGAAGAGGAACTATGTCTCTTATCTCATTAAGCTAAGGAAGTCTGGCATGACCAGCACTTCAAGTATCTATATGATCGAACTATTTATTTTTCCATCATTCACTTTAGTAGTTTATACTGCATGTGACACTAATAATTGATATTATGTAATGATGTTTTTAGAAGAAATAAACAACTGATTACAAACAAATGGTATTCCATGTTGAAGATATAACAAGTGTTGTTATTGAAGCTATTGGAGCTTTTGATGAGCAATTAGTCTGTATTTAAACAATAGATGTTTTGTACCTATTCTTGGAACATGTAATAGTTGAACTTTTTGAATAAATCAAGATTTACTTATCGTTTAATGGATGTTCACATTCATGCTTTGAAACAATGTATTCTATGTTAAGAATATTTTATCATAATGTAATTTATGAGGTAAATTTATATGTTTTTCATTAAATTAATAGTTCAAATGATAACACCTATATAATCAAATGATATTTGATTTAAATTTATCTATGTCATTATCACCGTGGCTATATAAATATGAAACACATATACCAACGGATGAAATTTTTTAAGGAAAATGAGCTTGCTCATTTGATATATGTGAATCCTATTTATATGGGAAGATGATTCACAAGTGTCTTTATTTATTAGTACTTAAAGAACAAAAGGCATGACAAAGAATTATACAAAGTGATGTATGTAATATTTTCGATCCATGAATAAATTTGGTGATACATACTTAGTCAACTTCACTGACGACTTTTATTCGTTATTGTTGAAACTTTTAATTTGCTCAAATTGTTTCATAGTGAAGATTAAAATACAACTTAATGAGACCATAATTAACCGTTTGTTATGATAGAGAAAATTAGTTTTATAAACCAACTTTTCTTATAACATCTTAGGAGTTGTGGAATCGGTTTACAACTCATTCCGTCAGAAACACTCATTTATCATTCGTATAGTTCTTGTGGCACAAGATCACCAGGTCATTTGGGTTTTCTTATGATGTTCGAGGTAACCTTCATATTCTCTAGTGTGATAGGGTTACTTGGCCACTGGATGAATGTCGATAGAACACGTTTTTAAAGAGGATAAATCAGACCTTGCAGTTTGTTGTACGATGTCTTTAAAGAACTATTTACTTTATAATATTTTGGAGTTATGATCACTGTAATATATATATATATATATATATATATATATATATATATATATATATATATAAACTATTTACTTTATATGTTTCCAACCAAATATGTAAATGCTTTCATTAGACTAAGGATGAAATGTTATATCCTTATCTTAAAGGTATGGAGTTATGTAGCTTATGTTATATAATAAGCTTAAATCACTCTAGCATCTACAAATTGCATTTATGTAGACTATCCTAACTGATTGTTTAGGATGAAGTTTCGACTATTCCCACTGATTGTCATTCTAGAAGACATATACTTAGAAAGTTCTTTTTCTAAATGGGAGCAATATGGAGCTTTAAGAGTTAAAGAACCATCAACTAAATACATCATAGTTTGGACCTGTTCAATAGCTGATCAAAAACTAATAAAGAAAGTGAGTTTTCAAAGGATAAAACATACATGGATGAAGATCATTATATATTTAAGTCATCATCTCAAAGTAAGAATCTTCTTTCTTATAAGATAATTACATAGTGTGATTTCTTTATAAATCAAGACAAATCTTGTGTTTTCTATAAAGCTAGTAGGAGCATAGTAACATTACTGGTCTTGAATGTAGTCGACATACTAATTCTCTGGATAAAGGATCTATAGATAGATCATGAAAACTTAAAAGATTAAGTAGAATTGCATTAATTGTCAAGGATCTTAAAGAGCTTAAGATATTAAACTTTGAGAGAGTTTATCTTTTCAATACCACATGACATGATTTTTAGCATCCCTCAAAATCTTAGTACAATGTTTGAACTAGATAATATGATTGTATTCCATATGCTGCTGCAATTGGATTAATCATATATGTCATGTTTATGCAAGAATGTCTTATATGATGTATGCTTAGAAAATATCGAATAAATACCAGTATAATCCGAGAATAAGTCATGGTATGACTTATAGGAACATTCTAAAGTACTTGCGAGAACTAGAGAAATATTCCTAATCTGCAGAGTATTTCAAAGAAATTTGTGTTTAAACTGTTACACATATGCAAACTTCCAAATAAATTTAGATAGCTCTCAATCACAATCAGGCATGTCCTCATAATGAATGAAGAGAAAATTACATGGATAGTAGTTACGTATATATTTTAATTATAGTTACACATCAGAGTTGGAATACATTATAGTTCGGAGAACCACATATAAAGATGCTTAAATGTTTAGCTTATTTATGAGTATGAGTAAACCCATTACGCAAGTACTGATATCTAAGTAATATTTAAGCATTTAATACATTCTCAATAGTTTTCTCTATATACTAGTTATATATATAACTGATAATGTTGGTATTCGCAAAGTTTATCCACATCAAGTTTTGTCGAATCTACTTAACTAAGTTCCTTCATTAGCTAAAGCAGGAAAGTCAAGCCGGTGTTATAGGATCTTGTTATTCTAAATGATCGGTAAATGCTAGAAATTTAGTATTTAGATATTGGAACAGTACAAAAAACATATATTGTAATGAGTTGATATAATGAATATAGTCTTTTCATTAAATAATTGTTGTGTTATATACTAGCTTGTTTAATCCTGGACAATATTAGTTATTCTAAATGTCCATAGTCGTCCATAGTTGTGGGAGCGTTTACGAACTATGACTAATATGAATTTATTGGTTGATTTTCATGGAGATGAGAATAGAAAGTGATGCTACCAACTTCATAGGTACTCGATTGGAGAACAAGTATTGGACCTGACCCGCATCAAAATCACTTTGTAGATCGTAGTCATAAGTGATGTTTTATAAAAGGTAGCATCTTTGTATTCTTTGACTTGAGATACATATGATGGACTTGAGTGTATGAATTGTTGTCCTTTGACATGGTTTAACATTGTTCCGTAAAAGGTAGTTATAAGGAACATCGTTGGGTATAACATGAACTACATGATAGGCGTATGTATTCAAGATGGGATTTGCTCCTCTTATTTATTGAGAGTTAGACATTTAAGGCCTTACTAAAATTTAAGCACCACATGAGATTGATCGCGATTCATATCTAATTTTCAAAATGATGTTTGAGACAAAGGAATAACTGATACCATACCTTTAGTAACAATTGTAGCTTTGAGCTCCTGGAATTGGCTGTTGATGAGATGACACCCTTCGTATGTTGTTAGGGGAAGTACCCCGTTGCTAGACGCCATCTACTGTCTATGTTAAGTTGTAATGAATCTTATGTAAGTGGGATATTTCTGGGTCTATATGCTCAACAATCATTATTTAATGATATTGCTAATAACATATGATGCTATAGGGTCACACCTTTATCAAGTTCACACATTTTGAATATTTATTATTAATATGATTGTTAACAATTATTATCAACTCTTCTCTTTAATTAGGGAATAATTATTGTTATGTGAAAGTAATAATTAAAGAGAGTATAACTAGTCATTATATCATATGGTATGATTTAATAAGTCATGTAAAAAGTTTTGGACACTTTGGATAACCTTAGACCAACTAACTAGTTACCTTTATATAGTTGTCTTTAACTAGTAATTGATTGTTGTCTCATTTTCCATCCATGGATGAAAGTTGTATAAGGCATGGGAGGTTGCTTGTCAACCTCCCTCCTTTGTTCCCCATGCCTCTAAAGTGTAGTCATTACTTTAGATTATTAAATGGTATAACTTTTGACTTGCATGGGACTATAAAAGAATGCATGGGGCTTGCATTTTGGGACTAGTAGTTTACTCTTTTCTTTCTTACCTCTTCATGAAACCCGTAGATTTCTTCCTCCTCCCTCTTCTTCTTGTCTTTTGAAGTGTATTGAAGAACTAGTGCTTTGAAGTGCTTTTCCTTTAGTGATTATTTGTGATAAACACATAAGGCTTAAGAAGTACTTCAAATACAAGATAGGAACTAGAATTCCAAGTGCTTTACTCTTGATGGTGGATACATTATAGAGAAACTCTTTCTATAGTTTTTAATATCTTCATCAACTCCCTAATTCCAAGTAGGATCAAAGGATTCAAAGGTTGTCTCTTTAACTTCCTATGGTTTTTATTATCTTTCTAGTTCATGTATTTGGATCCTCTTAGTGATTTTGTTAAAATGATCTAAAAAGAAACTAGTTATTTTAAAAGTCTTCTGTTTTCCATTCTTAAAACTGTTTCCTAAAAGAGGTCGTTTTTGGTTATCAAAACCCAATATATATATATATATATATATATATATATATATATATATATATATATATATATATATATATATATTACATGGTATTAGAGCCGATGCTCCTCCCTCGTAACTTAACACATCACTGTCTGGCCGTGTCAAGCATCCGTCTCTTAGCGGGAGTAGAAAGTGTTAGTGTTTCTCACATCAGTGTGACACGATCATTTATGTTTCTATATATGTTGGAGTCTCTCTTATTTCCATATAGGCTCTTTTGTAGAGTTAATATGAAACTCCACACATATATTATATAGAAAAAATCAAATTCCACATCCAATCAATCCAAGAAATAGACAACTTATGACATCTGAAAGTAAATCAATTAAAAGACTTTACTATAATGCAATCAAATAACACATCTTTTCTGATTTTCTTCGTTCCAATTAATAGGGGGTGTTAGTGAGTTGAGCTACTCAGAAACGACTCGTTAAAAGTTTGACCTTGAATTAGATGAGCATGCGCCGAGCTCGAGCTCATTTTCTGGCTCGTTTATTAAATGAGCTCAAGCTCAAGGTTAACCTACTGAGCTCGATTAGGTCTGCGAGCCTAAACGACCTTATGTGTTTTTATATAATATAACTTTAATATTTTATATCTATATATTAAATCTATAATAGGTATAAAATTTAAAATATTTTAATATATTAAATTATTATTAAATATTAAACAATCTCAGAAAGGTTAAATAACTCGAGCTTGACAGTTAACCAAGTTAATCTCGAGCCGAGCTAAGCTCGTTTAGGCTCGCCTGACAAACAAGCTCGAGCTTGTAAAATTCTCCACAATTAAGTCTTAAGCTTTGAAAATTAGGCTCGAAACAAGACCCATGAATTTTAATGAGCTGATCTCAAGATTGGTAGGCGTGGATACAACTATTTTACACCCTTAGTTCCAAACGTGATCGAGTTATGAAAATTCAACACATTTCACACAAAGTGAAAATAATGGCCTCGGACATATTCTTCTTAACATGAGAAATATGCAAAGAATCAATATCATAAAACTTTAGAAATCAAATCAAATTAGGCAATACAAAACCATACCATTTATAGACCTTCAACTACAGTTGAGAAGAAACATTAGAATCCAATAAAGTATGCGTAAGCTCTTTCAGTTTTTCCAAACACATTGTACATAAAAGAGAGGAAGTATCAATACCACATTACAATCCATGAAAGTATGCTTCATCTCTTTCAGTTTTTCCAAACATATCAGACATAAAAAGCGAGGAAGTATCAACACCTTATTCTGAGAGCTTTACTAGGAAAGGAAAACAATCAAACATTAAATGCCATAAAAAGTACTAATTTCTTTAAACAAATATGGACCATCTTGTATCATTACCATTTGAGCAAGACTATAATTAGCAATATGATTCCTCACACTTGCCATCGTGAAACTGAGGCTACCCTGCAACACCCAAGACCTTGAGTCTTCATTCTCCAAAACAATAATTAAGGCCAGTAGGTGTATCAATTCGGATCATTGCTTTTCCTCGATATTGTTGAACCTAGAAGTGATCCTCCGCAGAAGATCAACAATAGCTGTTGATCGAAGGTGGGTCAAGTCCAAAGGTCAATGTCATCAGAAGAGGGTCTCTTTAGAGGAAGTGTACAAGTGTTCATAAGAACTTGACTTTGGTTTTGTCATGTAGTGCTAGCAGTTATTAACTATTAGTTTGTAATGATTGCTTAGTCCTTAACTAGTTTAGAAGATCCTATTCCATCTTTTGTCAGTTGTTTATTACAAAAGTACCCTTGTATCGCGTCTATAAAAAGGGAACCTGGATGCGCTTCTCCTTACACCTTTCAACACTCTTCCTAGATAATATTCACTGAAATATATAGGATTGTTCTTTTTTTTTTATAACAGTTTGGACTATTCTACCAGAGCACCTATACTAATTGTTGATATATATATAAACAATGGAAAACTAGAATGTGTAACTATTTGAAAAGAAAAGGAAATGATGTTTGGCGTTCTGCTGTTGAGGGTCCTTATGTTGTTCCAACACTTCCTCTTGATTACCTAGCTACTGCTCTTTTGGGTGGTATGAATGTTGGGCAACCAAGAAGGGAACCAAGACCCCCCCCCCCCAAAAAAAAAAGTAGAAGATCTTGCTAAACTTAAAATGATGAAATTGATTTTACTGAACTTGTCTGTGGTGTTCCTCTGGATATATTTGACCACAATAAATTGTGTCAATATGCTCATTAAGAATGGATAACACTCCAATCATTGTTTGAAGGAACGGAAAATGTCAAATACAAGAAGTTCACTTCAGTTATCAATGACTTTAACAACTTTTTCATACTCCCCGATGAAAGTGTAAAGTCAGTAGCTACTCGTTTTTCTCTGATTCTCAACCAACTCGCAAGTGCCAAAACCATCAAAAAAAAATCTTGACATCAATATGAAGTTTCTTGACGGTCTTTGTGATGGTTGGGTAACTATATAAATGATACTTCAAGGTAACAAAAATCTCAAAAAGATGAATCTCATTGAACTCTATGTAGAACTTCAATCTCAAGAATCAACTGTTATGCAAGTATGCAACAACATAAGACGAATAGAGGACCTTTCGCTCTTCCTGTTTAGAGCTCGCATGGTTACAATCCAAATGAGCCATATCCTTTAGAGGACCCTCAAGATGAAGAATTCTAGAATGAGTATGCACTCTTAGTCTACAAATTCAATCGAGGATTCCATTATCAATACTCTCACAAAATACGTCACTTCACCGGACCAAACATTGCTCAACCCCCATCTCTACAAATCGACAACAACCATTGATTCTTTTTAAACATTAATATCTCAAACCAACCAAAAACTCAACCAGAAGTATGAATAACACTCCAGCCCTTGTTTGAAGGAACGGAAAATGTCAAATACAAGAAGCTCACTTCAATTATCAATGACTTTAACAACTTTTGCATACTCCCCGGTGAAAGTGTAAAGTCAGTAGCTACTCGTTTTTCTCTGATTCTCAACCAACTCGCAAGTGGAAAAACCATCAAAACAAATATGGAAATCAATATGAAGTTTCTCAATGGTCTTTTTGATTGTTGGGTAACGATAAAAATGATACTTCAACGTAACAAAAATCTCAAAAAGATGTCAAATACAAGAAGCTCACTTCAGTTATCAATGACTTTAACAACTTTTGCATACTCCCCGATGAAAGTGTAAAGTCAGTAGCTACTCATTTTTATCTGATTCTCAACCAACTTGCAAGTGCCAAAACCATCAAAAAAAATCTTGAAATCAATATGAAGTTCCTTGATGGTCTTTGTGATGGTTGGGTAACTAAAAAATGATACTTCAAGGTAAAAAAATCTCAAAAAGATGAATCTCATTGAACTCTGTGGAGAACATCAAGATCAAGAATCAACTGTTATGCAACAACCCAAGAAGAATAGAAGACCTTTCGCTCTTCCTATTCAGAGCTTCCATGGTTACAATCCAAATGAGCCATATCCTTTAGAGGACCCTCAAGATGAAGAATTCTAGAATGAGTATGCACTCTTAGTCTATAAATTTAACCGAGGATTCCATCATCAATACTCTCATAAAATACCTCACTTCACCAGACCAAACATTTCTCGGCCCTCATCTCCACAAACCGACAACAACCATTGATTCTTTTCAAATATTAATATCTCAAACCAACCAAAAACTCAACCATAAGAAATACCAGCTATTCACAATCACCTAGTCAAAAACACTTATGAAGCTGTCAAACCTTCGTGATCTGAAACCACAAGTGATACAGTCATTTGTCACACCTGTAACGGGATCAACCACTTTAAACGAGACTGTAAATCAAAGAAGGTGAAAAATGCAGCCTACTACATGGAAAGAGCAATTGAGGCGTCTGGAAAAGAAAATATTTCTTTATCAGAGGAGAAGAACATGTTTGGTCATCAGGAGATGATAAGAAATAGGAAGGTTCACAAAGGATGGGAAAGTTGTGCATGATTGCCATGAATGATGTTGACTGTATTCCAGAAGATATATGGTCCTCTGGATTATGAATCCAAAGTGAAGAATGTCAAGAACTACTATTTCTTGACCACTAATCCCACTACCTTCGGCCGAAGCGTCATCAAACAAGGTATAATTCATGATTTCTAAAAATAATTTGTGTCCAAATATTTTCAAGCCTTACTTAGAAAAAATCTCCATGTCTCTTACAGACGCCTTAGAGGCATACCAAAAGGATAAGGTAGACCAAGACTCGGCCTACCAAGAGCTGTATAGAATAAGAGAACGTTTTGAGCATAATAAGTTAAGAATAGATCTTTTGGAGAAAGAGTTGGCTTTAGAGAAGGAAGCTAGAACCTAGCTGATAGTAGACATGTTTTGGACCTTGTACAAAAGGATGTATTAGTTAAGGATAATGTACGTTTGAACGGATTAATAGAAAAACTTTAATCTACTCTAAATCAAATTGAGCTTAATGAACATCTTACAAATAATTTTTAATATCCTTGGTCTAAGCGAGGATGTCTCAGTATAAAAGAACATACTCCTCTGGAAGAAATAAAAGACAATTGTGGAAATTTCATGGGAGATATTCCAAAAATGGTATATGATGATAAAAGTATTTCAACAGTTGATTTTTGAAGGAGTACCGATTTTGATTGAATTTTAAAATGAAAGCTTTGTTCCAAGAATCTTTGATGTCCATCCTGAAGTAGTTCTAAACATCTCATCTTCAAATATTCAAAATTACTTTTTAAAAGTTCAGGTCACTTGTAACACAATGGGTCTAATCGAAAATAATTATGTTATTAAAGAAGTTATCCCAAAAACCTCTAGACATGCTTCTGATCAATATGTTGAAACCAGAGGAATCAAATGGGTTGGATGTAACGCCCCGGTTATTTAAATAAATTAATAAATATAAGTCCCAGACTAATTTGTGAAGAATTCTAGAAGCCGGGGGTTAAAAAGTGTAAAATCCGAATTTAATTGGTAAGTATTACATAAGACAGGGACTAAAAGGTAATTTTTGGGTTTACTTTGAAAGAAATGGAGAGAGGAGGGACTAAACATTATGGGAAAGTTCTATTTGATCGGGGTATATATCTCGTGAAACCCTAACCCTAAGGCATGTATGCAGCCGCCAAACCCCCCCTAAGCATCGGTTGCCATTTTTCCCCACCCTCCTCCTTCACCTCCGATAGCCGCCATCACCGGAGGACGTCCAGCCGCCACCATCTCCACTATAGCCGAGAAGAGCCGCTTTGACCGACAAGCCCGGCTGTCGCTGCTACCGTCGTGGTTGAGGAAACAAACCTCGTCTCCTGTGAGCATCCCAATCGCTGCCATCCATGTTGTTGTTCCGATCAGGCCAAGCCGCCTCTCGGCCACCTTGCCATCAAAGTTCCGCCACCGCGACATGTTGCTGGAGTCGTTGTGCGCAATCAGAGTTGCCGGATCGAAGAAGCAAGCCCTGTGTGTGTCAGGAATCGATGTTGTGTGCGCCTCCTGCCACCATTAGCTACTTTTGCACCGCCACCATAGTCGTGGTGGGGTACTGTCGTCATCAGTCGCCACTCCGCCGCCGCTAGAGACCATCGTTCAACGATCTCTGCCGCTATTGCCGGCTGTTGTGCCACTGCCGCCTCCGACCACCAGAGGTGGGAGTTTTGGATCCATTTCTCGAGCATAGAGGAGTATTTTTCTTAGTGTGTGTTGTGTGTGTGCCATGCTTGGTCGGAAAAGTGAGAAGAAGGGCCACCACCACGAGGCACCGCCGACCACCATGGTGTGGCTGTGTGTGTGTATTAGTTAGTGTGTGTATTTTGGATAAAAGCCTTGTAATTGTAATTGCATGGAATAATGAAAATAATAATAGTAACCACCACCGTAAGGTGGTGGCCGCCGCCGCGAGCCGCCATTAGCCACCACTACCCGAGGCGGTAGTGGGTGGTGCCCCACTAGCAAACCCTAATTGACCTAGCAAAACCCTAATGGGCTTAAGGATTAGTTTTGGGCCTATTGGGCCATGTTTGGGTGAAAAACCCTAATTAGGGTTTAGAAAACCCTAATTGCAAGTATTTGGGCCTTGGACTTATTGGACCCACTTTTGGGCCATTTAGATTGGATTGTGTATTAAGCCTAATTTCTCCATGTCAATTATCTAGTAGAGTAAAGGACTGAATGGATTAAGTCCTTAATGGGCTAAGTGAGAAAATTCTAATATTCAATTGGGCTTTGTGTTGGGCCATCCAAGAATAATCAAATGGACTAGCGTAATTAGTTGGGCTTTAGGGTAAGGCCCATATGAAGGATTGGGCCCAATTTGGAAAATTGGGCCATAGATGGGCCAAAGTTTTGGGCCTAGATGGTTGTATGATATTAGGCCCTTAGAGTGAGACATGTTGGACTGGACTGAATAATTGGACCTTAAGGGAAGTCCATGTAGAGGTTTGGGCCCAATTTGGAAAATTGGGCCATAGTTGGGCCTTGGTCCATTATTAGACTTTTGGGCCTTTGGTTTGGGCCTTGGGCTGGAGTCAAGCTAAGATAGGGGTAAAATAGTCTTTTACCCAAGTATGGACTTATGGTTATGAGTTGGAACCCAATTATTAATTGAGTGTTATTTTGATATTGACAGATCGGGAATCTGTCATCCAGCATCTATGGTTTTGTCAGCAGGACTTCAGCAGTGTGAGGTGAGTTTCCTTCCAGTAGGACCGGGTCTACGGCCACAATGCCGGCCCGTTTAGTTAGCAGTAGTTCCGGACTTCGGTCTGATGCAGTAGTTCAGTGTGCTTGATGTCTTTGTAATTCAAGCATGTCTTTGTGTTATGTGTTCCGGACTTCGGTCCGATGCAGTATGCAGTATATGTGTTTATGCTAGTAGTTATGATTATGCTATGCTATGTTCAGTCCGTTCCGGACTTCGGTCCGATGCAGTAGTTCAGTGTGCTTGATGTCTTTGTGATTCAAGCATGTCCTTGCGTTATGTGTTTCGGACTTCGGTCCGATGCAGTATGCAGTATATGTGTTTATGCTAGTAGTTATGATTATGCTATGCTATGTTCAGTCAGTTTCCGGACTTCGGTCCGATGCAGAGGGCAAGGCCCTGGTTAGTTCCGGACTTCGGTCCGATGCAGTTTCCGGACTTCGGTCCGATGCAGAGGGCAAGACCCTGGTTAGTTCCGGACTTCGGTCCGATGCAGTTTCTGGACTTTGGTCCGATGCAGAGGGCAAGGCCCTGGTTAGTTCCGGACTTCGGTCCGATGCAGAGGGCAAGGCCCTGGTTAGTACCGGACTTCGGTCCGATGCAGTTTCCGGACTCCGGTCCGAGGCAGTGGGCAAGGCCCAATATGTGTTTATATGTTATTGTATGGTATGTGGTAGTTTGGGGGAGCTCACTAAGCTTTGTGCTTATATTTTCAGTTTTGGTTTCAGGTACTCAGTTTTCAAAAGAGGAGCTCGGGAGGATTGCAGTGCACACACCATTTGTTCAGCCTGGGATGTTTATACTCTGATATTTTGACAATTGTTACGATATTTTGAGATACACTGTTTATGATTTTCATATGATGTTTGATGACTATGGTTTTATTATTAAATTAAAATGAAATTTTTAGACTGTATTTTTGGGATATTACATTGAATCTTCTGATGAGGAAACTATGGATGAGGAAATCATCATGGACGAAATCCTTGATAATCTCTATAATCCACAGTTTTCTCCACCACAATCCTCTAATACTTCAAAAGTCACTCCCACTTCTTTCAAGAAAATTGTTGTTTTTGAACTAAACATGATTCATATGCTAAAGCTTTAATCAATCCTAATGTAACACCTGGTTCGGTTATTGGAGGGAAGTTACCAATTTGGGGAGGATTTATGCATGGACTCGGCGAGTTGGGAAATCAACTCGTCGAGTAGGGTCATGATATCTTCGACACGGGTCGGAATTGACTCGGCGAGTCAGAAGGCCCGACTCGGCGAGTCAGAGCTGTTTAGAGAAAACCCTAGTTTTGGGGTTTGCCCCTATATAAACATCATTATAAACCCTAATAGCCTCCCTTAACACCATAGAAGAACGTTCACGGCTGCAAACCCTCGTGTGTGTGAAGTAAGAACAATTGGGAGCTTATATTTGAGATTTTGGGGAGGATTCCAAGTTTGAAGAGGAAGTATCAAGGGAGAAGTATTAGATCAAGCATCTATTTCGTGTTGGGCATATGTCTGAGGTATTAATCAGCTACCTTAAGCTTTGATTTCTTTGTGGAGGTTATGGCCAACCTTGAGGAGATGGAAGAAAACTTAGATCTGGACCTATCACAAGGATATGATTCCAGATCCGGACCTCCTTAGGTCCCAAATATCATAAAGTTGCACCTTTTATTAAGCTTATTCCCTTTCCAAGCATGAAAACCTGGTTTGAAGGTTAGTCTTGGTGTTATGGCCATGTGAGGCCTTGCATGCACATAAATTTTGCAACTTTACGTGTTATCTACACTAGTAGAGGATATATATGAAGTTTGGGACCTTGAGTCCCACTGGAAAAGGCCGTAAACATAATGGATTAAGGGGACTCGGCGAGTCGTGCAAGAGACTCGGCGAGTCGAGAGGGTTTCCTCGTTCACGGCCAAGGGTTCACGACCAAGGGTTCACAGTCAAGGGTGTTCGGTTGGGAGTTTACGGACGTGAACATCAAGGAACTCGACGAGTCTCTAGGGTGACTCAGCGAGTTGACGAGTTAAGCAAGGAACCCGATGAGTGGCTAATTGTACTCGACGAGTCAAGGTCAACATGGACTGTTGACCTTAACTACAGACATAGACTTTGAACAGGGTTGACCTGAGGGTATTTATGGGATTGTGTTAAGCTAATAACCTGATGATTATGGGCAGTTGAGAAGGAGCAGCGTGTGGGATATGTCTGACTTCAGCTTATCAGTTCAACATTCGAGAGGTGAGTCTTCTCACCATTACCAATGGGTCTAAAGCACCAAGGCCGACCCATTTATCTAGGTGTGATGATTGTCAAGAATGTGCTATTGATACATTATGTATTATGTGAAGACCATGCGGGGGTTCCCATGGCAAAGAGTTATATATGTAGTATGCTAGTTGATTGTGTGGTATTTGGTATGCTAGTTTTTTTTTGTGATACTTGTATGGAAGACCCCAGGGGGGTTCCCGAGGCAGTTGGACATATGACCATGTAGGGGTTCCCATGGCTTTCCAGGCTAAGACCATGTGGGGGTTCCCATGGCAGTGGGCTAAGACCATGTGGGGGTTCCCATGGCACCCGATGTAAGACCTTGGAGGGTTTCCAGGGCATCCTTATATGTTTGTATGTTTAGCTCATATGTTTATATATATATATATATATATATATATATATATATATATATATATATATATTACATTATGTATTGTTTGGCAGGAAGACCACGTGGGGGTTCCCGTGGCACTAGGTGTAAGACCCTGGAGGGTTTCCATGGCTTCCTTATATGATTCTATGCAAGGATTATGTGGTAGAGATAGCTTTTATAGCTAATATGATATGTGTTATGTGGATTGTGTGTGGGGTATGCTCTGGGGGACTCACTAAGATTTGTGCTTACGGTTTACAGTTTTGGTTTCAAGTATCATCGATTTGAAAAGGGAGAGTTCGGATTGATCGCAATGCACACACCTAAGATTTCCGCAATGAATGATTTTGGGATGAACTATGATAAATGTTTTACTTAACGATGATTTGTAAAGTTTGAAGTAAATAGTATTAATGTTTTAGCTATATTAAAAATGAAATTTTTACCCATGATTTTTGGGTCGTTACAAGTTGGTATCAGAGCCTTGGTTTGAGGGATTCGGAGATACCTTCGGGTGTGTCTGAACTCAATCTGAGGATCTGTAAAGTTTTCAAAAACTTTCAAAAGAAAATGTTTTCAAGAAAAAGGTTTTCTAAAGACAAGAAAGGGTGTGGTGCATGCAATCAGCCGAGCTCGAGTAAGTTTCCCCAGAATACCCACATTTGTTATCTGTTATGATTTGATTATGAATATGTGAATCGCATGCTAGTTAGGGCTAGGGGAGATGCCTGTATATGTTGTATCAGCTGTTAGACTTGCATGCTAGTGCTGGGTAGTCAGCAATAGGTTGGCCTGATATGTGGTGCTTGTAGCCATGAGGATATTGGATGTCATGCGGGAATGATAATGATAATTGGTATTTGTAACTGCAATGTGTATGTTTTGAAAATTGTATACGGTTAGGATCTTATAGCCTTAGAATAGCTGATTTAACCTTATTTCCTGTGGTCTTAGAGTAGAGTCTATTATTCGACAGTCTATTAGATCTTGTTCTGTGTATAATTTGCATGCATAAGGTAGCCAGCAACGAAGGTGGATGTGCTCAGCATGGGTTGTGTTATGTGGGCCGAATGTTCTATGATAGTTTGTGGGTCGGAGATTACCCTAGGGGAAGCCTAGGATGAGGTTAGCGACATGTGTTACCTGCTTGCGGGATGACTTTTATTAATGTGAGTTAGCTATTAAGTGAATATGCTAAGTCTTATGTAGCACATACCGGATAATCTCAGAGTGATGGACTTGACCTTATTGCGCAGCTCTTGTCTGAGTCTAACCGTTCTAGGGATGAGTCTTTTACTTGAAGGATTATCTGATTTCTGCTACATGTGGCTATATTCATGAGGTAGCTAGTTGACATTAATGGGAATCTTTCAGCAGCTGAGGGCAGGAGGAGGTTGGGAACCTAGGAAAGCCTAGGATATGCTCCAGTGAGCTCAGTGGGGTGGTTCGTTGAAGTTGGAAACCTAAGGGGGAGCCTAGGAGGTGCTGCAGTAGAGATCGTCTTGCTGTTTAGCAAACATTTAGTATATTTGTGGAGTAAGTGACCCAGATGATTCAGGAGGATTACTGAGGAAAGTATGGATAGGTGTGGAAGGTAGTATTGGCCCGTACTACTAAAAGCACATGATCCATACTCGAATCGGTGAGAGTCTTGGAGAATCTAAGAAGCTTATGGGAAGGAGATTTCTTGGTTAAGCCTTGATCATGGGAATAGATGCTTTGCAGAATGAGGATGAGCACGCAGGGATGGGACCAGGGTTTGGTCCTAGCTCTAGTGGTGAGCCAGTTAGTGGAAGGACTGCCAGGATTTCGAGTTAGCCTTGGATCTCTTGTATCAGGTGGCAAGGGTTGATCATGTGATTTATTGCGTTTTGGGATTTGAAACTATGTCTAGGGAATAGTTTATAGCCAGCTTAGAGCAGAGGTAGCTCCAGCTACTGTAGTTCAGCAGTTGGCGATTGAACTGGTGAAGGTGTCAGGGTGCAAGACCCTGAATGGTATGGATCTCAGAAACGAGGACGAAAGATTGATTAGGAGTACCTCAAAGAGAGAGGTTCAGGTCAGGTGAATTTCTTGGAGGGCCTCAGGCGGAGACCCAAGGGTTTGGATCAGCATTTGAGAGGACAGCAAGGTCGGATCCAATGCAACAGTTGTAGAACTGCGCAATGAAGTTTTGTTCCAAGGGTGTATATTGTCATTGGGATTGGAATGAGGTGTTTCATCTTGTTCTCACGGTGGTCGAGGTATCACAGGAGGAGGAGGTCAGGATTCCTTCGGATATTGTGGATATGCTATTTCGGCCACTTCCGGTGGATAATGGGTAATTGTATCACTTGGGTATTGTGATAAGTTGGATCTCGGGTCGGTTTTCTGCTATTGTCTGGGTTATCAAGGGTTGTCAGATGCCATTCAGCATGTTGAGGAATCTTTGAGAGATCTTCAGACGAATGTACCACGTGGAGCGAAATCCGCGTATACCGTGATTGCTCTGAGTCGTTGTCGGATTATGTTCAGTGATCTGAGTTGCTACGGGTGTAGCAGGTTTGGTCACGTTTTCAGGGATTGCCCACAGGGGGCAAGCCCGTTATATTTGTTGCAATCAGAAGGGTGACAAGGTGGTCGACCGTTTGAGAATCAGAGAGGAGCGGTGAGTGCATCCGCTCCAGCTATTTTGAGGATCACCATTGGACGAGAGGGGGGGGGGGATCGGAACTCCAGCAGACAAGGGTGCGAGGTATGTACCCTTTTTGCCTCCCCACCAGCGTCACCTGTATTTAGTAGCAATTATTTTCCATCAGCATGAATAGGCGTATCGTTGGTTGTTATCTCTGGTGGTGGTTGAGTTATACGCACCTTCAAGAAGAGTTATATGCCATCTGCATATTGTGAATTTGGGTGGAATAGTACGGGATCATCTCCTGATATATCGTGGATTTTCCAGCATTTGAGTGTCATTTTGAGTACGGTCGGGGTTGGTTCAAGGGTTCGTACGAGGGAATTATGATTTGGTTCCAGTAACCTTAGCTATTATGTTTGGAAAGGCTTTCGGGGTTTTCAAAGGAAGAAAGAGTTATTGCTGAAGTTTTGATTGGAGCATCCGACCTTTGGACTCCGAGATCTGAATGTGATATCAGTGTGAACAGTTAGAGTCATTGGCATTGTTGGGACACAAGACGTGCTAGTTGTTTTTCGGGAATTGTGTTGTTTGGAAGGGTTATGCATGGTGTTATAGCTTTGGTAAGCACCGGTCGTCAACAAGGTGAGCATTGGAACGTAATGAGGATTGGGAATCCTGCAATTTTCGTATGCAGAACGGACTTAGTTGAATCTAAGTGGGGGAGAACCGCCCAGGTATCCGGGTCAGAAGCAAGGGTGAAAGTGTTGTAATACTACGGGGGAGTCGTAGCATTCACTAATGTTCAGATGGGGTGAAAGTGATGTAAGACTACTGGGGAGCCGTAGCATTCACTAACGGTCAGTTAGGGTATAGTGTTGTAAGACTACGGGGGAGCCGTAGCATTCACTAGCGGTAGAGAGTGTTGTAAGACTACAGGGGAGCCGTAGTATTCACTAGCGGTAGAGAGTGTTGTAAGACTGCGGGGGTGCCGTAGTGTTCACGGATTCTTTCAGGTGACTTGGACTAGGGTAGGCTAGTTCACAGGGTTGTGGGAGAGCCACAACTTAGTTAGGATCATGACCGGAGGCGAATGACCGATCAGTTATCTAGGGGCGAGCCGGGTGGTTATGGGAATTCCAGATTGGAACCGGTGGAGACTGTTGAGCTAAGGGTTGGATCTTGTGATACAGGATCTTGTGGTCGAGTAGTGTATGTTTTGTAGGGCTGCGGCTGGGTAGCCCTGTTATAGGACCTCATAAGAACCTGGTGGTTGGACCGGGAGCAACACTGGAAGTCTGAAGGAATCGGCTAAGGGTATTTATTAGGTGGGCGAGTGAAGGATGACGGGAAGTCATGGGGCATTATGCAAATGACGATTCGAGGATCTCTGGATAGGAATGGAGTAACAATTCGGATTTGGATAGGAGCCCTAATCAGAATTCGTGTCGAATTCTGTTACAGTGAGATGGGATGTGGGGAACCTGTATGCCAAGGGCATCGAGGGTAGAATTCAAGAGTGATGAACGGGTTGGTTTGATGGTAGTTTAATCCATTGTGAAGTGTCTCGGGTGGCTCTATCTGTAATAAAGTCACGACATGTCCGAACCAGGAAACGGTGGGTCGGAGGAGACCGGGAATGATGTAAGACTACAACTATTCTGGTAGTATACACCTTTTTGCGTCGGATTCAGTGGCGACAGGTTGTCAGTCTATCACGATCGGATGGATTAAATGGATTGAAGGAGATAGGGCAGTTATGGTTAGACGAGGTATCCGTTGGAGGTCGCAGGGGACTGCCGCGTGTGTTTTTGGCTCAGCAATCGGGTAGGTGTCCGGTGTTCCGGACAGTGGGCAGACAGGTTGGGACCAGGGAGGTCCCCGACTGTTCTTCAGGAAAGCAGCCATGTGGCAGCAAGAGGATTAGGAGCGACTTCAGGGATTTGGGGTCTGTGTGTGGATTTGCTTGTTATTCGTTAGCCGCAGTTGATCGGTGACTTTGTTCTATAGGAAGCCTCAATGTATTGCGAGTGGTAAGTATTCTATTTAGACTGGTTTTCTTGTGGAACCAGTTCGATGATGATTCGATGTGGGCAGTCTGTCAGGGAGACAGACCATCTCGAAACTTTAGATTTCAGATGGAGCAGGTGTGATCAGGTTGCAAGGAATTCATTCTTTTTCGGATTTCGCATTGCTGAAGGTGTCGCCCTGGAAAGGGATTATCAGGTTTCGGAAGAGGGGCAAGTTAGGGCCTCGGTATATTGGGCCGTTCAGGATTTCGGCTCGGGCGGGCAAGGTAGCATATCGCTTGGATTTGCCAGAAGAGCTTAACCAAATTCACAACACCTTCCACGTTTCTCATCTTTGGAAATGTATCGCTGACGAGGCCGCGAGTGTCTCACTGGGTGATATCCAGGTGGACGAGAGCTTGAACTACATTGAGAAGCCCGTTGCCATTTTGGATAGGAAGACGAAGGTTCTTTGGAATAAGGAAGTAAGACTGGTGAAAGTGCAATGGCAGCATCGGAAGGGTTCCGAGTGGACTTGGGAACCGGAAGAGGAGATGCGAGAGCATTACCCCAATTTGTTTGGGTCAGCAGACTTCGAGGACGAAGTCTAGTTCAAGTGGGGGAGACTTGTAACACCTGGTTCGGGTATTGGAGGGAAGTTGCCAATTTGGGGAGGATTTATGCATGCACTCGGCGAGTTGGGAGATCAACTCGTCGAGTAGGGTCGTGATATCTTGGACACGGGTCGAAATTGACTCGGTGAGTCGGAAGGCCCGACTCGGCGAGTCAGAGCTGTTTAGAGAAAACCCTAGTTTCGGGGTTTGCCCCTATATAAACATCATTATAAACCCTAGTAGCCTCCCTTAACACCATAGAAGAACGTTCACGGCCGCAAAACCTCTTGTGTGTGAAGTAAGAACAATTGGGAGCTTATCTTTGAGATTTTGGGGAGGATTCCAAGTTTGAAGAGGAAGTATCAAGGGAGAAGTATTAGATCAAGCATCTATTTCGTGTTGGGCATCTGTCTGAGGTATTAATCTGCTACCTTAAACGTTGATTTCTTTGTGGAGGTTATGGCCAACCTTGAGGAGATGGAAGCAAACTTAGATCTGGACCTATCACAAGGATATGATTCCAGATCTGGACCTCCTTAGGTTCCAAATATCATAAAGTTGCACCTTTTATTAAGCTTATTCCCTCTCCAAGCATTAAAACCTGGTTTGAAGGTTAGTCTTGGTGTTATGGCCATGTGAGGCCTTGCATGCACGTAAAGTTTGCAACTTTACGTGTTATGTATGTTGGATTAATGTCTATGTCCATAACTATAATTGGTAAGACTTGACCCGACCCGGCATGGTCCATTTGGGTTGCATGGCATCATGCATTTGGATAGACTATAATGAGAGAAATAACACTTAAGGTTGGTTAATATATTATAAGTTCTAATATATTAATAAGGTTATTTAATTAGTATTGATCAAGAATTAATTTGGAATTAATTAAGTGATCAAAAGGAGACTAATTAAATATATGGGTTGATTGTGTAAATCATTCATTCTTATATATGTGGGCTTGTGATCCAAGATTCCTTATGTTGGACTAAGTCCATGGGGTGACCCATGGATACTCCATGGAGGTTAAAACCCATGGAGCATAAGGAATGGGTAAAGTTATGAGTTACATGGTGTAACCCTAATAGCCACCATATAAAAGAATCCCATGGCTCAAGAAATCGTGCACTAATGTGTGAATGTGAGGGCTAGACGATTTCAAGGAGTGTTCAAGTTTCTCTCAAGTTATTCCAAGTGTATTTGGTGTTGTGTGAACCATTTGAGGTGTCACACTTGGGGCACTAGGCACTCAAGCTTCATAAAGACATTCTACATCAAAGAGGTATGTATTCTATCTTGTTATATTTATTATTTTGTATTCTAGATTAGGATAATACCTTGGATGTTCATAATTGTATGTATAATAGAGAAAACATAGATCCAAGGTATTTAGGGTTGCATGTACACTTAGGAGTGTTGAATGCGCAAAACCCAACAGTGGTATCAGAGCCTAGGCTTGTTTTCTTGTTATACTTGCAAAAGTAGCTGAAAAAATCGAGTTGGATGCATATATTCGATTGTTTTGGCTGGAATTGGACTAGGAACATTACCCTAAGATGTTTTTGGACTTATAAACTTGTTTTTGATGTGGTAATGTTCATGCTAATCTAATTTCTAAGATAATTGTCATAATTTCAAGATTTGTGTTAGTTTGTATGTTCATGCTAATTTCTTGAAGATTGATGATTTGAATTATCTTGTTCTTATGAGGTTCTTAGATTAATAGAAAAGTTGTGTGAAATAGTTGTTTTCAATCCATTTTAATCTAAGAGTTGATTCCAAAGTGTGTTTTTGTAACTTGTCCTCAAGTTATATGAAAAGTCACATTTAAGAATCATAAAACTCATAAAAGTTGGCAAAGGTTACAAAATGAAGAGTCTAGTTCTAATTAAATGGTTTTATGACTCCATAACTTGTCCTCAAGTTATGGAGGTTCAAGAGTCTCTTCATTAAATTAAAAAAAAATGTGTAACCTTAATTAGTTCCATAAGTTACAATAAAAAAAAGTTATTTTTTTTATTAATTAGTTTAAAGTTTTCCATAACTTGTCCTCAAGTTATGGAACTTGAAGAGTTTTTTTTTAATTAAAACTACTTTAAACACATAAGTTATGGAATTAATTAGTTTTGAATATTTTCAAAACTTGCCCTCAAGTTTTGGAATTTGTAAAGTTTTCACTTATGAATACTTTAATTCCAAGTTAGCCCTTAGAATTTTAAAAGTTAAAATTCAACCCTTATACTTTATAATATTATAAGTTAATAATATTTATATATATATGTATAAGAGTAAAGTCAGTCTTACCGTTAGTAGGCCTCATTCACGAAGCCGGTCTATAAGGGGGGTATAAGGTTACTGCCTATAAAATGGCAGTTTAATGGGTGTTCACTCTCACCCACCGCTTCCTTGACTGGTGGAGGGTCGTTAGCCGAACGGGTAGGACAAGGACTATAATTCTCCTTTCATTAAAAGTATTAATGATAAATACTAAGTAACTAAACTCTTATTAATACCCAATCTTAGTTACTTAGGAAAATGTGAATTTGGTGCTAACCCATGAAATTACACTTTGCACTTTGCTTAAGTCGTTAGTGGAGCGTGTGTGGTTAACCGGCACACTAACCTGGACTTAACAAGGTAGGCAAAGGGTAACTTAATATTTATCATAGTATCGGTGGAGCGTGTGTGGTTAACCGGCACACTGATTAAGGGGTAAATATTAAGGGTACCAAGTATATTTGCATGGTTATTCACACCTTGTTTTGTGATCCTCGGCATCCCAGTCACAAAACCTGAAGGGCACACTCGAGATTGAAACATGCCTTTGAACAGTTCAATGAATCTCAAAGATCTAGGACTTTCAAATCCAATTAAAACCTAATAAATTATTTCGTTTTTCATGGTGGAAATTGGTGAATCGTCATTCACCTACCTTCAAATATTTTATAGCTTGGATTACGGCATCCCTCTTCTAAGTTATAAAATAGTTTGTTGGGTCCTAGCCTTAATATTTCATATTGGGTGTCATATTAAGGACTTTAAATCAACTATCTTGAATATCTCCCAAAAAGATGTCTGGTCTAGACATTTATGATCTTCCCAAATCTCTTGAAACAAGCTTTCCTAAATGAAGATGATGTCCCATGGATATCATACTTCTTTCACCTCCTCCAATTATTCTCCCTAACCCACAAGTTCCTAAAAAGTTTAAGGTCACTCAAGCCCTATTGGCAAGGCAAGGTCTAGGTGTGATCACATCTTGGAGATGTAGTCACATATTGACAAGCCGGGAGAGTTGGGTGTCAAAGTCTTGAGAAAGTTGGTGGCTCAACTACTTTCTAAGTCACATAGTGAGTTCTTTTGGGAATCCTATGAAACAGACTAATACAAGACCCTTAATGATCTTATCTATTTGCTAAGATCAACTTCCTAAAACGCTATGGACATTGACAATGATGACATTGGATATCCAGTAAAGCTCTCTCTTCCCAATGGAAAGGGATCGGCCATAGTCAACTCGATTGACCCAATGGTAAAGAGAGAGGCGAAGTCTGAGATAATCCCATTATCAAGGGTCCATAGGTAACTATTGCCAAAGGAAGGGGCATTGGTTACGAAGCTGCCAAATTTACCTAAGGATGTTAAAGTCAATAAGTTTGGCTCTACTTCAGGTAAAGTCCATTGTCTAACTCTATTAAGTACATGCTGATTCTGATCGCGAAGATGGATTTCAATCGCATGGTTCGGTGATCAGAATTTTGGGCTATTACTTAAGAGTTATGATATTTATATTGCTTAGGAATAGATAACAACAAGGTTTTCATATGGAGTGTAAGGATAAGTTTTTTCGCAAAGTTTTAAAATAAAAGAAAAAGGTTTTGATTTTATTTATTTTAAGTATCCTTACAATGGCATTTGTGAAAAGTTGTTGCTTATAAGATTCCATTGATAGCAATATTGGAAAAATGGATTTGATTCTTTCGGTTGTGGTAGTGTCTAATATTACCAAATACGGAAAGATTCTCATCACCCAAGGTTCAATTGGACCGAAACTTGGAATCATGCAAGTTGTATAGTATGATGAATGAGAACTTTCAGCTTGGAAAATTAAGACTAATTCCTTATGTGAATAAGGAAAGGACTAAGGGATCGAGTACACATTCTTGTGCATTGGTCAAGTCCACCACAAAAGATCAAGAAGACTATTCGTCATGATTTACTTAAGTTCAATAAATATGATTATACTTATAAGTTTAAGTATAAGTCTGTAGCATTGGAGAAGTTTCAATGTGAGACAGAACGAATAAGAAGAATCAAAGTATGGCAGAAAGATAAAAGTTTCTCAAATCTGAAAAGATGGGAGAGTACTTTAGTATCATGTTTATGATCATCTTAATGATTAAGATACCATATCACAATTGGTCCTCTAAAGTCATCTTAGTGCATTCTTATGACTAAGAAGAGGAGTCATGAATTGTTGAAATGGTTAAATCAAAAAGATGAGTCATACTTCGTTCCAAAACAATTCTTAGAGTCATACTCCAAGATTGTAAATTGAGTGACATATCTTAAAGAGGGTTTGTTAACACTAGTCAAATGTAAGAGTAAAAGGTTATCTACTCTTGTACATTTGAAATTGGTAAGTTGTGATGTTTTAGATAAAACAGAGACCAACTTAGGCCAATTGTGTAAAGTGTTAGTCTTGATAAAGAATCCGCACTATCTCTTGAATATTTGACACGGGAGTCTTATATGTCAAGAGGACAGTGGGAGTCTTAAAGCTCTTGAAAGTTTCAAGACTGAATCAAGAATAAAACCTAAAGTCCTTCACTAGCACACGACTTGAGGTTTATAACGTATCGTGTTGAAATTTTTGTACCTATTCAAGTTGGCTTTGCATAAGAGTTATGAGAGTTCTCAAGTGGTTGCACAACTACTTCGAAGCAATGGCAGGCACCTGAGCTGCCAAATGGCAAGAATTTAAGATTGCACAAGTTTAATCAATATGAGTTTGGATTTGTCACTAACCTTGTCTTGTGATTATGGTTTTGACAAATTCACATGGATAAGAACACATACACTATTAAATCTAAGTGTCATAAGGTTTCTCTCCGATTCATGAAAATGATGGTGAGGAAACACTTTCACTAAGTAGATTTTAGCTAGATAGCAGTTGTGATATTTGCATTCTCAAAGTCGTTAGTGGAGCGTGTGTGGTTTACCGGCACACTAACATGGACTTGTGAGAAGTGGCAAAGGTCTAAAAAATTGAGACTATGATTACGACATCCCTTTTCATAGTTCTAAAATTGTTTAGACACACATGTGAGCTATCTAAGAGAGGTGTATGATTTTGATAAAGTTTTATCAAAACAATCTAGTATCAGAAATCTGAACTTTGGTAAGAAAGTCAGCTGATTTCTGAGTACATGTCAAAGCTAGTGGGAGCATAAGTGTTATGCTAATAATCATCATGTTAGTGGGAGCATGATAATTATGACTAAGGTTGCAAGTTAGCAATGTTAATTATAGAAAACAAAAGTTTCAATTCGTGAGGTTGCATGGGTTGAAAAAGTTGTTTTGCTATAATTAAGGGAGAGAAAATTATACTTCATTTCATTTCTAAAAGCTTAGATTGAGATTTTAATCGTATTTAATCAAGGATATATATATGAATTTCATGTTGGAATGGCTCAACATAAGGAAATTCTATATATGGGTCCATTATTTGCGTTCTAAAATTCGATTATGATTACGACATCCCTTTTCATAATCTGAATTTTGAGAACTTGGCAAATTGAAATGGAAATATTATAGCAAAAGACTGGTTTAGTCTTTATGTGAGACATCATGAATCGTGTCCCATATGCTTTGGATATAGGATCGATTACATGTGCTATATTCATCCTTTCTAAAATTTTCCAAATGCCTGGGGCATTATGAAGGGAAAAGGTCTAGAATTGGATATGACTAAAATGATTAAGCAATTGTCGAGAACAATCTAAGGTTTACCAAAGATTGGTTGCTCAAGCACAGTTGGAAGTATAATGTTAATTCTGGAAGGACCATATTGACATAATCTGTAAGGAGGCAACTCTTGTTCAGAAGTGATAGTCAAAATGGAATATGGAAATGTTTCAAAGTTAGAAATTATTCAATCTATGTAAGATTAGGAAACTTAATGAAAGAAGGATGTTTCCAAGGAGCTGATCTCCTTTGGAATGCTCTGTAATGATTGTTGTCAAGTCTTTCTGACTTTGTGCATAATCATTAAGAGGATCAATGCATATAAGTTTAGAATCTAACAGATTTCAGTAAATGGCATGAATTTGGAATTCTTGCATTTGCAGTAAGGATTTGGGACTGTGAAAAAGAGGATCATTGGAGTGATGTTCAATTGATCTATTTTACAAAGTAAAGATCATAGACAAACATAGTATGCATACTTGGTGTATGGCATGACTAGTGTTTAGAAAACATAGTGTACATGCTTGGAGCATGGGACAACTATTGTTTTAAATTCAAGTATAAAGTTGATAAAACCGAAACAATGAATAATGAGTAATCAGTATGGTGATAAATAAAAGTGTTTATTTATATTCATAGGGTTTGATACCATATTTGATTCATTTATTCTTGTGTTTCACTTTGCATGTTTTGACTTCCAGAATAACTAAGTCGCTCTTCCTGAATGATTAAGTTATTCAAACCATCCACAGTCGGTCATATGTTGGAAGTAGATATGAATCAAGACTATCATGGGTTGGTTTGTAGAGGTCCAAGTTGGTGGACAAAGTGGTGCTACAACACTCATGAGTGCTCATAAGTTCTGAGTATTGGATTCAAGCCGCGCTCATTTGAATAACTTCATGGATTTTATCACGAGTGATCATGAGACGATAATATCTTATATTCTTCAAACCTAGAGATATGAGTTGTTACTATGAGTTGGTTATACATTGATTGCACGAAAACGCATTGGTAACTCGATGTTATAAAACGTGCCTTTGTGTATGATTCAACAAGTAGTAGAACAAGCCATATGAGTCGAAGTTTATCCATTCCTTTTACCTTCGGGATAAAAGCGATATCTGTGGGCCCCTCGATGATTTAAAGATGATACATGTGAGTGCTTGGCCAAGCCAGGACTGATTTGATTTGTTCAATCAGTCAGTCATCATGAATCGGAAATCGGGAAACAACAAATGGACAGAAAGAATGATTGATAATCCATGTCTCAGTCCATATGATATCTAGAATGGAGGAATATATGATCCCTTATCTAATGGACAAGTCATTGACAAAGGTCAGAGTTCATCGACAAGGTCAGAGTTCGACAAAAGCTTTTGAGAGCTACGATTGCTAATCGGTTCCTGAAGTCATACGCAATAATAGTTTTAGACTTATCCAAGTGGGAGACTGTTGGATTCATGTCTAAGTCCATAACTATAATTGGTAAGACTTGACCCGACCCGGCATGGTCCATTTGGGTTGCATGGCATCATGCATTTGGATAGACTATAATGAGAGAAATAACACTTAAGGTTGGTTAATATATTATAAGTTCTAATATATTAATAAGGTTATTTAATTAGTATTGATCAAGAATTAATTTGGAATTAATTAAGTGATCAAAAGGAGACTAATTAAATATATGGGTTGATTGTGTAAATCATTCATTCTTATATATGTGGGCTTGTGATCCAAGATTCCTTATGTTGGACTAAGTCCATGGGGTGACCCATGGATACTCCATGGAGGTTAAAACCCATGGAGCATAAGGAATGGGTAAAGTTATGAGTTACATGGTGTAACCCTAATAGCCACCATATAAAAGAATCCCATGGCTCAAGAAATCGTGCACTAATGTGTGAATGTGAGGGCTAGACGATTTCAAGGAGTGTTCAAGTTTCTCTCAAGTTATTCCAAGTGTATTTGGTGTTGTGTGAACCATTTGAGGTGTCACACTTGGGGCACTAGGCACTCAAGCTTCATGAAGACATTCTACATCAAAGAGGTATGTATTCTATCTTGTTATATTTATTATTTTGTATGCTAGATTAGGATAATACCTTGGATGTTCATAATTGTATGTATAATAGAGAAAACATAGATCCAAGGTATTTAGGGTTGCATGTACACTTAGGAGTGTTGAATGCGCAAAACCCAACAATGTACACTAGTAGAGGATAGATCTGAAGTTTGGGACCTTGAGTCCCACAGGAAAAGGCCGTAAACATAATGGATTAAGGGGACTCGACGAGTCGTGCAGGAGACTCGGCGAGTCGAGAGGGTTTCCTCGTTCACGGCCAAGGGTTCACGGTCAAGGGTGTTCGGTTGGGAGTTTACGACCGTGAACATCCAGGAACTCAACGAGTCTCTCGGGTGACTCGACGAGTTGACGAGTTAAGTAAGGAACCCGACAAGTGGCTAATTATACTCGACGAGTCAAGGTCAATATGGACTGTTGACCTTGACCACAGACATAGACTTTGACCATGGTTGACCTGAGGGTATTTATGGGATTGTGTTAAGCTAATCACCTGATGGTTATGGGCAGTTGAGAAGGAGCAGCGTGTGGGATATGTCTGACTTCAGCTTATCAGTTCAGCATTCGAGAGGTGAGTCTTCTCACCATACCAATGGGTCTATGGCACCAAGGCCGACCCATTTATCTAGTTGTGATGATTGTTGCGAATGTGCTATTGATACATTATGTATTATGTGAAGACCATGCGGGGGTTCCCATGGCAAACAGTTATATATGTAGTATGCTAGTTGATTGTGTGGTATTTGGTATGCTAGTTGTCTTTGTGATACTTGCATGGAAGACCCCAGGGGGGTTGCCGAGGCAGTTGGACATAAGACCATGTGGGGGTTCCCATGGCTTTCCAGGCTAAGACCATGTGGGGGTTCCCATGGCAGTGGGCTAAGACCATGTGGGGGTTCCCATGGCACCCGGTGTAAGACCTTGGAGGGTTTCCACGACATCCTTATATGTTTGTACGTTTAGCTCATATGTTTATATGTATAGTTTACATTATGTATGTTTTGGCAGGAAGACCTTGTGGGGGTTCCCAAGGCAGGAAGACCACGTGGGGGTTCCCGTAGCACTAGGTCTAAGACCCTGGAGGGTTTCCATGGCTTCCTTATATGATTATATGCAGGGCTTATGTGGTCGAGATAGCTTTTATAGCTAATATGATATGTGTTATGTGGATTATGTGTGGGGTATGCTCTGGGGGACTCACTAAGCTTTGTGCTTACGGTTTACGTTTTTGGTTTCAGGTATCATCGATTTGAAAAGGGAGAGCTCGGATTGATCGCAGTGCACACACCTAAGATTTCTGCAATGAATGATTTTGGGATGAACTATGATAAATGTTTTACTTAACGATGATTTGTAAAGTTTGAAGTAAATGGTATTAATGTTTTAGATATATTAAAATGAAATTTTTACCCATGATTTTTGGGTCGTTACACCTAACTCAAACAATACATGTTCAATTGTCCTAATTGTGTTTAGTTATACAAATTCTATAGAATGAGAATGTTTAGGATCTAAGAAAGAAGTCAATTCTTCCAATCAAAAGAAACCTTAGAAACATCAGGAACCTTCACACAAAAGGAAACCCCAATTAAACTGTTCGGATATCCAACCTCCCACAACCGAAGAAAAGATTGTAGTTGTTTATGAAACTAAGTCTATACTTAAGAAAAGAATCAGAAATGAATACATTTCTAGATATAACAAGACAATGATCCCAATGCCAAATCTAAGCAACCTATTAAGCCCGTACAAATTTTGTCTAGACTAAAGCATGTCCAACCTAAATCTTCTACCAATAAAAAATATAAAGTTGTTGCCTTTGGTTCCACCTAAGAACAAAAAATCCTCTGAATCTACCTGTAAGTCTGTTGTTAGCTAAAATCGGTGGATCAATGAAGCAAATCTTACATTTTGCATTTATCTTGTAGTTTGTCACAGTCCAAAATCCTAGACTTCTACAAAACAAATCCCTTCTGATTTTGTTAAAACTTCTTCTGTCAAGAAAACCTATGGCCCCAAATAATCATAGGTTCCACAACTAACTATTTGAAATCTTACAGGAATTGTGTTTGGACAAGTGAGACAAAAACTAGTTCATTGATAGTTTTTGTTTCTACACATGACGTGTAGATTAGCATATCTATGAGAATTTCGACCTACAAAAAAAACATAATATGTTACGTATGGGAACGATTCAAATGGGATAATCAAAGGTTATGGTGTTCCTACAAATGACACATTATCCATTAAGAAGTTTGCTTATGTAACCAGACTTAATCGCCATCTCATTAGTGTGGAAATGTTAATCGATGCCAATTCAAGTTGAGTTTGACAACAAAAACAATTATGTGATGTATTAAGATTGATCCAAATGTTTCATCACCTCTGGTACAAATGGAAACATGCACCCTCTGGACATTGAACTCATGATTGGTAAACCTCAATTATGTTTTCTTGTCAAATCCACTTATGATGAAAGTTGGTTATGACAACGACGCCTCGCATACTTGAACTTCAAGTAAATCAACAACTTAGTCACTGGAGAACTAATCTGAGGAATTCCTCTTCTTAAGTTTGATAGCAACACCCTTTGTGCTACGTGTAAGTGTGGTAAGATCAATAGAAAACGACACCCTTTGATTATTGATTTTACCATTAAAGAACCTCTGAAGTTGATTTACATTGATCTATGTGGCCCTTCAGTAATTGAAAGTATGTATTGGAATAAATACATCTTGGTAATTATGGATGATCACACTCGTTTCACATGGTTTTTTTTTCTTTATAAAAAATCAGAAACTGCTCAAGAATTGATCAACTTCATCAAAGAAATTATTGTCCGCATGAAGCTTCTTCTGAGAAGCATCAAGAGTGATAATGGAACTGAATTCACCAATGCTCTTTTAAACAATTATCTTGTTGATAAAGGAATTAAACATAATTTCTATGTACCCTACACTCCTCAACAAAAGAAATTGAACCCTCGTTGAATCTGCCAAATCCATGCTCAACTTCACAAATCTTTCGTTGCATTTCCAGGTGGATGCTGTAGCCACAATATGCTTTGTTCAGAACCGAAGCCTAATCAACAAACGACTCAAATTCACTCCTTTTCAAGCCCTCAATGGTAAGAATCCTAAAGTTAAACTTTTTCATATCTTTGGTTGCAGGTGTTTTATTAAGAATAATAAAGATCATGTAAGCAAATTTCAACCAAAGTGTGATGAAGCCATCTTTCTAGGATATTCGACTAGAGGAGTTGCTTATAGGGTTTATGAATAGAAGAACTCGTCTTATTGAAGAAAGTTCCGATGTTACCTTTGCTGATTTGTTTGTCCGAACCTCCTGACAGAATCATATCAATACTCATATTTTAGGGAATTATACTCCATCATCGGACAAACCTATTAAACATATCATCATTAACATTGATTTTGGTTCTTTATTTGGCCCTCCCGAAGTTGCACTCGATGATGACGAATTGCGTACCATCGATGCTCCAATTTCCACAAATAATTCTGGTCCCAATATTTTAGAAAATTCAACCAGTGAAGAGTCATCTCCGGTTGAGGGGGAATAACCTCTTTTCTACGGGTCCAAGAAACTCAGCAGTTAAGGGGGAGCACTTAGAACCCTCTGAACCTTCTGATCCTCCTTATTTTTTTGTCTCCCACTCATCCAGAAGTCAACACTATACCCTCTAAGAACTTATCTTCTGGTGACTCTGTTGTTCAGGTGGAGCTTCCGCTAAATGCTAATGAAATCTCTCATCCCACAACCCAAGATATCTCATCAACTACGAAAATTTTCCATGTTACTCCTTGTCTTCACATTTGGACTATGGATCACTCCCAACCAATTCATTGGAAATCCCAATGCTGGTGTTCAAACCATGTCAGCTAAATCCAGTCAAGAAGAGTGTCATTATTCCGCTTTCCTATCATTAGTGGAACCAAAAAAAAAATCCATGATGCTCTAGAACATTCTGACCGGATAACTGCCACACAAGAAGAATTAGCTGAATTTGAAAGAAACAAAGTCTGGATCCTTGTCCCTCCCCCAAAGCATCAAACAATTGTTGGAAGTTGTTAGGTATTTAGAAACAAGGTCGATGAATCAGGAATAGTCATTAGGAACAAAGCAAGAATAATCGCCAAAGGCTATAGTCAGCAAGAAGACATCGGTTATGATGATACAAATGCTCATGTAGCAAGATTAGAAGCAGTTCACATCTTCATGGCATATATAGCTCACAAAAACATCAAAGTTCATCAAATGGATGTCAAAAGTGCTTTTCTCAATAGAGAATTGAAAGAAGAAGTGTACCTCTAGCAACCCAAATGTTTTAAAAACCTTGATCTTCCTAATCATTGCTACAAGCTAATGAAAGCTGTTTATAGTCTTAAACAAGCTCCTCGTGCTTGGTATGAAACCTTGTCTAAATTCTTGGAAGACTTCAAATTTATCAGAGGAATTGTTGATCCAAACTTATTTTGAAGGTTAAATCAGAAGCATATGATTCTTGTATATCACTATGTTGATGACATCATCTTCGGATCAACAGATGAATCCATGGTTGATGACTTCCATCTCTTATGGTAAGTAGATTTCAAATGAGCATGAACCGTGAAGTGAACTTCTTCATAGGTTCATGGGTAAAACAATTTCCACAAGGCACCTTTCGTCATCAAGACAAATATACTTATAAATTGCTCAAGAAGTATTCCATGGATAATTTTGCATCCTCAAAGGTACCTATGTCATTTGGGCCCTATTTAAGTGCTCTATTTTCCACTTTTGAGTAGCCTCTATTTTCTGAAATGATCTCTCACCTAAACCCGAGCGTCCATTGTTAGATTGTGATCTTTTGGTGCTTAGTTTGTGATGATCAAAGAAGAAAGAAGCTAGAGAGGTGCACTGAATTGCGATTCCTTGAAGATCCAACAAGATAATCTTCTTTTGGACCTTTTATGAGTAAAAAGCTTCCATATTTTTACTTCTTTTGTGTAGATCTTGCTTGTTCTTGAGGTTTTGGCCCTTTAACCTCATGATTCTTGGAGTTTGAGCAACTTCGAAATTTTAGGATGAATTATGGTTGATTTTTGGACCTTAGAGTGTAAGAAAGTTGAGTGCTTGCACTCATTTCAAGTCAAGCATGGCACTTTGGTCATTTTGGTCCCTTTGAGAGTTAGGGTTTGAGATCTTGATTATTTTGGACATAGAGTTCAAAAAAATTTCCATGACAGTCACTTAAAGGATCATATATGAGCTTTTGAGCTCTAGACCTTAAGGTGTAACATCCCGTTTTAAGTAGAGTAATTAAATACTAAATCAGGAACCATGGGAAGTAATTATTATTATTATTTTATATTACTTGAGCCCAAAATGTAATAATAATTAGTGGGGTGTTGGTTTCAGGAAGCCAAATGACAAGAATTGAATCTCTAGGAATTAAAGTATAATTTTGGGGACTTAATTTGTAAGGATTTATGGAAGTAGGGACTAAAGAGTAAGTTATGGACCTAAGATGAGAAGATTTTGTAGAGGAGGGGCTGATTGGTACAACTTGGACTTGATTTGTAAAGGGTTTCAGAGGGCAGGGTTAGAAGTGTAAAATATGAATTTAGTTCGAAAGAAATGAGGAAGAGAAGGGCTAAACTTGTCATTATGGGGCAAGGTTTCATAAATCGGGTATATAACCCAAAGCATCACCGGTAAACCCTAACCCTAACCATTCTAACTTCAGCCGCCACCCTCCTTCTTCTCCCTTCCTCCATTCTCCAGCCGTCGCATCCATGGCTGCTATGTCCGGCCGCCGCATCCAAGCCAACCGACGGTGCAACCACGACAGCGACGAGTAGCCTTCCGTGACGTTGGTTACGTGGGTCGCCGGACCAAATAACACCGCTGCCATATCTATTGAAGCCGGAAGATCGTCTGTCGGGTGCTGCCACCGTTCCACCGCCATTCGACCACCGTAACCACCGGGTACCGCCACAGCGTGGCTGCTAGACGTTTTGAGCCCGGAGAGCTGTTGACCACCGGCGATAGCGACCACCAGAATCCCCCCCCACGTTTGCTGCCGGACGAGTTCAAGCATTCCACCGCCACCACCTCCCTGCCATGCTTTTCTTTCCCTTCTCCGTCTCTGTTCCGGCGTTGCGCCGCTGCTGTGGCTCCGTCCACTTTCTTCTTCGCGGCTGTTAGGACCCATCAACCGCCGCTGCTGCCGGACTCCTTGTGCTACCATCGCTGCCAGGTGGGTGGCTTGGGTTATTTCACAACAGAAGTTGTGTAAATGTGTTTGTGTGCGTGTTTTCTGTAGGTCGGAAATTGTATGGGAACCACCATGGCCGCCAGCCATGGTGGCTGCCGCCATTTACCACCACCTGCCGCCACGGTGCGGCTGTGTGTGTGTACTTAGTATGTGTTATTAGTGGTGGTGTGTGTATTGAGAGGGTATTATTGTAATTTTAACAAAAATATGAAAAATGAAAGAAAAGTCTAAACCACCACCGTAGGGTGGTGGTTGCCGCCTCCTGCCGCCACCGGCCGCCGTGTCGGGTGGCGGTGTGCTTTGTTTGCGTTTGGACCTCGTTTGGGGGATGTTTGGACAATGTGGGATCAATGAAACCCTAATGGGCCCAATAAGGCCCAAAGTGACTTAAAAGCCCAACCATTGGACTAATGGGCTAGTATTGGGTTGGAAAACCCTAATTAGGGTTTGGAAAACCCTAATGGCATAAAACCCTAATTTGTGGGAATCGATCGGGACACACACACGAGAATTAATTATTAAACTTAAAATAACAATTAATAATCATTGGCAACTAGCTTAAGATAATAATGGACTTAATGGATTAAGTCCTTATTGGGTTAAGTAAGAAACACTTAACCCTAATCATCATTTCATGAGAAAGCCCTAATCCCACTCGGGCTTTAAATTGGGCCTTCCTATTGGGCTTTGGCGATTGGACTATTGATGGACCATCCAAGAACAAGTTAAGGGACCAGAGTAATTAGATGGGCTTTAGGATAAGGCCCATGTGAGGACTTGGGCCCAATTTGGAAAATTAGGCCATAAATGGGCCATGTTTAGGCCTTTATGATTATGTGATATTGGGCCATGGGAATTGAATTGGAATAATTGAATGGGCCTTAAGGAAAGACCATGTAAAGGTCTGGGCCCAATTTGGAAAATTGGGCCATATGTTGGGCTGTGACCCATTATTTGACTTTTGGGCTTTTGTAGTGTGAGTTGGACCTTAGGGTTGTAACCTAATTATTAATTGGGTGTTGTTTGATGTTGACAGTTCGGGAATCTGTCAACCAGCAGCTGGAGTGGTATCAGCGGGACTTCAGCAGTGCCAGGTGAGTTATCCTCACTATACTAAGGGGTCTAAGGCACCAAGGCCGGCCCATTGGATATGATATCCTAGTAGTTGTATTATTTTAAGTATGAGTTGGTTACGCATGCTAGTTTGATATGCTAGAGGGTAGGTCTGTAGGACTGCCTGTGATACTGATTGATTACCTGTATGTGCATTTATCTGTTACATGTCGACATGTTAACTGGGATGGGTTGAGGTTGTACTGCTCCGTGCGGTAGCCAACAAACCCCATAGTATTCCAGATATGAGCTGAGGGCCCGGTAGGCATTCCAGACTCATACTGAGGACTTGGGAGCATTCCAGATACGAGCTGAGGGCCCGGTAGGCATTCCAGACTCGTACTGAGGGCTTGGTGGCAATCCAGATGTGAGCTGAGGGCTCGATAGGTATTCTAGACTCACACTGTGGGCCTAGGGGTATTCCAGTCTGTAAAGCTGTGGACCCGTTACGTGCTATTCTGTTCAGTTTGTTATGTTATGATGTTGCTGACATGATTATGTGGACTGTATGTGTATCGGTATTTTGGGGGTAACTCACTAAGCTTTCGGGCTTACAGTTTCAGTTTATTGTTTCAGGTACATCAGGGGATCGTGGCAAGGCAAAGGCGTGATCGTACAGCTCCTCACTTTTTATGACTATGTTTCTGGGATACTCTGATATTATACATTTTGAAAACAAGTTTGTAATAACTAATGGTTTTTGGGTTGTTTAAAAAGTTTTAAATTGGCTTGAATTTTTGGGTGTTACAAGTTGGTATCAGAGCCTTGGTTTGAGTGAATTGGAGGAACATGCGTGTAACTCTAGTCTCAAATCAAGGAAAGGTTTCAAAACGATTTTTCAAAAAGGTTTTTAAAATAAGTAAAGGAGGATGCAGGGTGTACGATCAGCCGAAGCCAGTAAGTAGACCCCAAAATACAATACAAGTTATTTGATTATGAGATATGTTAGAACATCATGTTAGTACTAGGCTAGGGATCTTCAGGAATTGCATGATAGAATTTCCTGATTACATGATGCCTGCTAGCCTAGGGTCTCCTTTATATGAGATTGACATCATTACTGTAGTTTCTTAGTGTATGCATCACGGTTATACATAACTAAGATCTTATAGCCTGAGAATGTTTGATTTGGCCTTATGTTCTGTTCTTGTTTGATTGGGAGCTTAGGGTAGGATTGGATATTCGAAAGTCTATATGGTCCATCGTTATGTATGGCTAGCATACACTAGTGCTGCAGGGTTGGTGGAAGTTTCATGGATGGGTGGGTTGTGTGAGGCCGGGAGGCCAGTTATGAGAAATTTAGCATTCCTCTAGGAGTGAGGATTGAGCGCTCGCCATGTTGTGTATATTGTTAGGGTGTTGTGGTGATACTTGAGACAAATATGGGTAGGTGTGGAAGGTAGTAGGGGCCCATACTACTGAATGCACAGGACCCGTACGCGTAGCAAGCAAGTCACAACCCCTAGGGTTGGATTAGGGGTTGGTTCCCTATCTCTATATGGGTTATCAGTGATCCTTCTGGTGTTTTACCAGAATGATGGTTACGAGACGTCTTGAGATCGGATCCAGGTTAGGATCGAGAGCTGGCAGCCAGGATAGGCCAGCATTGTCAGATGACCGTGTCAGTGAGATCATCCGGGAGGAGGTGATCGAGTTTGTCTGGGGACAGTTTCCGGGGATGTTTCGGTCTATTAAGACCGCCATGGTTGGGTATTTGTCGAGCGCCATGCAGCCATTATTGGGACAGCTGCCGCAGCAGCTTCAACAGCTGTAACGACGGCAGGGGGAGGAGCTGGTCGAGCTTTCCAGTACCGGGACTTGTTACTGGGATATATTCTGATGAGTAGAGGGCTGCAGTTACTTGGGATCAGGGTGATGTTCTGTACTTGTTACATTCCGCGGGTTAAGCGGGAGACTCTAGCACATGAGTTTCTAGATTGAGGCTTCGGGGGTTTGCTCGAGGCCGGAATGTGAGTCGCGGGGACTCCAGAAAGGAGTAATGATTATGTTCAGTTGGAGTTATGCAGCTAGAATTAGAATGGTTAATTGATAGGATTGAAATGTTGTTTTCTAGGGCAAGGAATGTGCCCTTTCAGTTTACGAGCTCGAAGGATTGAGCAGGCTTGTGACCCCAGGAACAGGTTGTATTCTAGCTCGGCGTCAGTTGGTTGCCGAGATTGGCGACAGTAGTTCAGCGCTGGTAAGCGCAGGTGGGTCGATGTGGCATAAGTATTTGGAGGTCCAAATCACCTTGATCTCTTGTATCGGACGATATGGATTGATTTTGCGATCTATTGCACTCTTGGGATTGTAGACTATGCCTGGGGAGCAGTTGTAACCCAGATTAGGGCAAGGGTTGTTTCAGCCACTGCAGTTCATCTGTGGATGATTGAGATGGTGAGTGAGTCAGGGTGCGAGGCCCTGAATGATATGAGATCTAGAGTCGAGAGCGGGGGATTTGTTGGAGCACTTTGGGAAGAAGGGTATTATATGGGATGTCTGCGGACAAGGTCCCCAAGATGGTTATTCAGCATTTTCAGGATTAAGTGGTTTTAGTAACCGTTATTGATCGGCGAATGAAAGCGCCAAGGGAAGTAGCTCATTGTTGAGATGTTAGTTGGAGCATCTATCTTTTGGACTCCAAGATTTGAGTGTGGGATCATTCAAGAATTAGGGACTGTCAGTTTCACTGGGATTTAGGAAGTGTTCAGCTAGTTCTTTGAAGTGTGTGATCACTTGTGCTTCGATAGTAAAGGAGTACTAGTTGGAAAGGTCTGGTTGTCATCAGATCGATCGTTGGAAGGTGAGAAGGATTGGGAATTCTCAAATTTTCATGTATTGTGAAGACTTAGTTGACTCTAAGTGGGGGAGAATCGTCCCGGAATGCGGAAACAGGATCGGTTTTGAAACTGGGATAAGTTACACATCGTTTTCGGGAAGGAAGACAACCCTAGTGGCTACTTGGTTTGAGTGTTGTGTGAGTTGGGAGTTCGGTAAAAATCCCCAGCATGTGGATTGCGTCCTCTCGGTTCTTGATAGCAGAACTTTGGGAAATTAGGTTGGGATTCTATCCATGAATTAATTTCAGTTGTATGTTAGGTCGAGTGCGTGTTCGACCGGTTGGAAAGTTTTGTATGACTACGGGGGTAGCCGTAGCATTCACTAGTGGTCAGTTGCATGGGAAGTGTTGTAACTACGAGGGTAGCCGTAGCATTCACTAGTGGTCAGTTAGCATGGGAAGTGTTGTAAGACTGTGGGGGTAGCCGTAGCATTCACTAGCCGTCAGTTAGTGCTAGAGTGTTGTAAGTCTGCGGGTGTAGCTGTAGCATTCACTAGGTTGGTAGATAGCAAGAGTGCGTTGTTAGGACGCGGAAGGAACAGTAGTAGCCACCAGCTCAGGTGTAGCAGTGAGAATATAGAAATCTACGGATTGGTTATGGGTTCCCCAGAGGGATTAGACTTGGTTAAGCTAGTGATAAGACTGTAGGAGCGTCACTACAGTTATGAGATCAAGGAAGCAATGGATTTCTTAAGGTTGTTTGTGATGTAAGGCTACCATTGGTCATGTAGCAATCAATCTAACCGTGGATTTGGTAACAACGGGATTCGACACATGGATCCGATCGGTTGGATCAGAAAGTTGTTAGAGTCACAGTGGTATGATAACTAGTGGCAATTAGTTCCAGGGAAAGATTTCGTTCGGAAGTCGTGTGAGGCAACTATGTGGGAGTCCTTTAGCTCCGCGACCGGGCCGGAACCCGATATTTCATATGAGTATTACTCGGGTGTGACGAATCAGAGGATTTTGGATGGGATGCAAGGATAGGTCCTTGGATTTCAAGTTATGGGTTAGACCGAGTTATATATATAGTGGTATTCCGATCTAGGGTATTCCATCGTGAGGATGATCGGACCCTACGATTGAGTGGAACTGACGTGTTTGGTATTCCAACCCGAGGGTTGATTGGACCAAAAATGTGTGTGATACGAGGGTATTCCATCCTAGGGATGACTGGACCCGTCGTAGCCATGCCTGGTATTCCAGCCTGAGGCTGATTGGGCCAGGTATAAGTGTTTGGGCTTATGAGCCGGTTATGATATGTATGTGGTTCAGGGACCAAAGGAAACACTGTCGTGTTGATCCAAAAGGGTTCATCTCCCAGTTTACAACTCGTTGTTTATTTTATCGCTAGGAATTGGTTATCAGAACGAATTTCTCTTGAAGGAGTACCTAATCTCTTGTCGAGAAAAGAGTTTTAGGTAGCAGTGTGTGATTAGTGGTTATGCTTACTGGTGGGAACCCCAGGTTATTAGCAGTTGAGTAGCCAGTTAGGAGCTAAGTGCAACGAAGTTGACAAGGATTCAGAGTGGGCGGCCTGTCAAGGAGATGTACCAGCTCGAGATTACATACTCGGATTGAGTAAATGTGATTATATTGCAAGGGATTCGTTTATTTTCATGTTTTAGAACCCGATGAGGGTTGGTTACGGTTGCCTTGGAAAGGCTAGGGTTATGCGCGGGGTTGTAGCCAAGTAATTCAAGTTGTTAGCGTGTAAAGGATGATAAGAAACGATTTCGAGGACGAAATCAAATTTAAGTGGGGGAGAGTTGTAACATCTCGTTTTAAGTAGAGTAATTAAATAATAAATCAGGAACCCCGGGAAGTAATTATTATTATTATTTTATATTACTTGAGCCCAAAATGTAATAATAATTAGTGGGGTGTTGGTTTCACGAAGCCAAATGACAAGAATTGAATCTCCAGGAATTAAAGTATAATTTTTGGGACTTAATTTGTAAGGATTTATGGAAGTAGGGACTAAAGAGTAAGTTCTGGACCTAAGATGAGAAGATTTTGTAGAGGAGGGGCTGATTGGTAACAATTTGGACTTGATTTGTAAAGGGTTTCAGAGGGCAGGGTTAGAAGTGTAAAATATGGATTTAGTTCTAAAGAAATGAGGAAGAGAAGGGCTAAACTTGTAATTATGGTGCAAGGTTTCATAAATCGGGTATATAACCCAAAGCATCACCGGTAAACCCTAACCCTAACCATTCTAACTTCAGCCGCCACCCTCCTTCTTCTCCTTTCCTCCATTCTCCAGCCGTCGCATCCATGGCTGCTATGTCCGGCCGCCGCATCCAAGCCAACCGACGGTGCAACCACGACAGCGACGAGTAGCCTTCCGTGACGTTGGTTCCGTGGGTCGCCGGACCAAATAACACCGCTGCCATATCTATTGAAGCCGGAAGATCGTCCGTCGGGTGCTGCCACCGTTCCATCGCCATTCGACCACCGTAACCACCGGGTACCGCCACAGCGTGGCTACTAGACGTTTTGAGCCCGGAGAGCTGTTGACCACCGGCGATAGCGACCACCAGAATCCCCCCCACGTTTGCTGCCGGACGAGTTCAAGCATTCCGCCGCCGCTACCTCCCTGCCGTGCTTTTCTTTCCCTTCTCCGTCTCTGTTCCGACGTTGCGCCGCTGCTGTGGCTCCGTCCACTTTCTTCTTCGCGGCTGTTAGGACCCATCAACCGCCGCTGCTGCCGGACTCCTTGTGCTACCATCGCTGCCAGGTGGGTGGCTTGGGTTATTTCACAACAGAAGTCGTGTAAATGTGTTTGTGTGCGTGTTTTCTGTAGGTCGGAAATTGTATGGGAACCACCATGGCCGCCAGCCATGGTGGCTGCCGCCATTTACCACCACCTGCCGCCACGGTGCGGATGTGTGTGTGTACTTAGTATGTGTTATTAGTGGTGGTGTGTGTGTTGAGAGGGTATTATTGTAATTTGTAACAAAAATATGAATAATGAAAGAAAAGTCTAAACCACCACCGTAGGGTGGTGGTTGTCGCCTCCTGCCGCCACCGGCCGCCGTGCCGGGTGGCGGTGTGCTTTGTTTGCGTTTGGACCTTGTTTGGGGGATGTTTGGACAATGTGGGATCAAGGAAACTCTAATAGGCCCAATAAGGCCCAAAGTGACTTAAAAGCCCAACCATTGGACTAATGGGCTAGTATTGGGTTGGAAAACCCTAATTAGGGTTTGGAAAACCCTAATGGCATAAAACCCTAATTTGTGGGAATCGATCGGGACACACACACGAGAATTAATTATTAAACTTAAAATATCAATTAATAATCATTGGCAACTAGCTTAAGACAATAATGGACTTAATGGATTAAGTCCTTAATGGGTTAAGTAAGAAACACTTAACCCTAATCATCATTTCATGAGAAAGCCCTAATCCCACTCGGGCTTTAAATTGGTCCTTCCTATTGGGCTTTGGCGATTGGACTATTGATGGACCATCCAAGAACAAGTTAAGGGACCAGAGTAATTAGATGGGCTTTAGGATAAGGCCCATGTGAGGACTTGGGCCCAATTTGGAAAATTGGGCCATAAATGGGCCATGTTTAGGCCTTTATGATTATGTGATATTGGGCCATGGGAATTGGATTGGAATAATTGAATGGGCCTTAAGGAAAGACCATGTAAAGGTCTGGGCCCAATTTGGAAAATTGGGCCATATGTTGGGCTGTGACCCATTATTTGACTTTTGGGCTTTTGTAGTGTGAGTTGGACCTTAGGCTTGTAACCCAATTATTAATTGGGTGTTGTTTGATGTTGACAGTTCGGGAATCTGTCAACCAGTAGCTGGAGTGGTATCAGCAGGACTTCAGCAGTGCCAGGTGAGTTATCCTCACTATACTAAGGGGTCTAAGGCACAAAGGCCGACCCATTGGATATGATATCCTAGTAGTTGTATTATTTTAAGTATGAGTTGGTTATGCATGCTAGTTTGATATGCTAGAGGGTAGGTCTGTAGGACTACCTGTGATATTGATTGATTACCTGTATGTGCATTTATCTGTTACATGTCGACATGTTAAGTGGGATGGGTTGAGGTTGTACTGCTCCGTGCGGTAGCCAACAAACCCCATAGTATTCCAGATATGAGCTGAGGGCCCGGTAGGCATTCCAGACTCATACTGAGGACTTGGGAGCATTCCAGATACGAGCTGAGGGCCCGGTAGGCATTCCAGACTCGTACTGAGGGCTCGGTGGCAATCCAGATGTGAGCTGACGGCCCGGTAGGCATTCCAGACTCACACTGTGGGCCCAGGGGTATTCCAGTCTGTAAAGCTGTGGACCCGTTACGTGTTATTCTGTTCAGTTTGTTATGTTATGATGTTGCTGACATGATTATGTGGACTGTATGTGTATCAGTATTTTGGGGGTAACTCACTAAGCTTTCGGGCTTACAGTTTCAGTTTATTGTTTCAGGTACATCAGGGGATCGTGGCAAGGCAAAGGCGTGATCGTACAGCTCCTCACTTTTTATGACTATGTTTCTGGGATACTCTGATATTATACATTTTGAAAACAAGTTTGTAATAACTAATGGTTTTTGGGTTATTTAAAAAGTTTTAAATTTGCTTGAATTTTTGGGTGTTACATAAGGATTCAGAGCTTAATAGGTGGACGTGTTTTGATGTGAATCGTGACGCGGTCCTTTGAGTTTCTTGACGTGAGTCGCGAAGGCCATCCATGATTGTTTTGGAATTTAGTGGTTGAGATGCTAGGGTTAATTGACCATTAACCGGTGACTTTGAACTGTTGATCGTTGAATTTTTGACCAGTTTGAATTTTGGTCAAACTTGAATGTTTGAGCTGCAGACTGAGGTTTGAACTTTGACTGGTTTAGGCAGTTCATGTAGCTAATACTTCTTGACTTCGAGTAGTTGGGATTTCAGCTCTTTGATTTATGTGATTTTTCTTACTATATAGGTGTCAAAGTATGTTAGATTGTCTTTGTGACCTTCTGTATGAAAGAATATGGGGGCCAGAAAAATTGAATGAAATATTATGGAGGCATAACACTTGAATGAAAGACTACAGGAGCCATATCACTCACATGAAAGACTATTATGGGATCATAACAGGAAAGACTATAATAAGAATGTAGCAGCGAAAGTGACTGCAAAACTATGGTGGTATCATAACATTCACATGGATATGTGGTATTTTAGGGAACTCACTAAGTTTTATGCTCATTGGCTTAAGTTTAAATATTTCAGGCTGTTCCGACAGCAAAGGTAAGGGTACGACTTGATTGCATTACATCAATGGATATATTTTGGAGACTTATGCATATTTGATTTCACTATCTTTTATTACCCTGATTTTGATGATGGTTGTTAAACTCGAACAAATGGTCATTTATCTATCTTTTGGGAATGAAATTGAAATGTTTTCTTTTTCTTAAAAATGAAAATTTTGGTTTGAAATTTGGAACATTAGAGTGAGTGGAATTAAATGGTATGTCTTATTTTCGGTCATTATTCTCATTTCCTATGGATTTATCCATTACATAAAAAAAACTAATGTATTCTCAAATTTCTTCATTTTCATGTTTATGTAAAATATCGAGTCAGTCTAAACGAGAAATCAAATCCTTTCAATATGACAACGGGGGCGAATATAACAACCATTTTTTTTCACAACCACTTTGCTCAAAATGGAATTAAATTATCTTTTTTCATGTCCTCATAGTTACCAACAAAGTGAGCGGTACAAAAATACGATTGGAACCATAAAAAGAATTCACTTGGACCCTAATTTTCCATGCAATCTTACAACCAATATACTCGGTGGAATCCCTACACACGAATTTCCATCTACTCAATCTCACACCATTAACTTCCATCCAAAATAAAATACTATTCCTCAGACTATACAACAAACTACATTATTTTCACATTTTTGAGTCTTTGGGTGCTTATGTTACCTACACATACCTACTTCTCACAAATGTTTCTCATACATATCACCATGTGTATTCCTTGGGTACTTATCATATCACCATGGTTTTTGTTTTTTCAACCTTAAAAAATTGAAAATCATAATCTCCTTACATGAAGTCTTTAACAAAGAAATATTTCTCACTCAATCCATACCACTCACACCAACTCCCTCCTACATATTTTTTCCCCAACTACTTGACCCTTCACCCATCTCTCGAGCATTCCTTGACCCTGACCTTCCCTCCTAAAATGACCACTTTCCATAACACTATTCTTCTCAAACAACAAACATACCTTTTGTCCATACCATCACCAAACCATGTTGGGTTTTCTATGCTTCTTTACACTAGATTTAGGCAACGAAAGCATTTAAATATAACCCTAAGTGTACATGCACCCTAGATCTAGGTTTTACTATTATTACAACCTACTTTCAAAGTTATGAGTTAATAATATCAAGAGGTATAAGATTACTAACCTTTAAAGAAAAATCCTATTTACTTTGATTCTATAACGTCCGCAAGATAGAGCTAGATGATTAAAGAATAATAAGATAATTATTCATCACATCGATAAATAAATATTTTCAATAGAAGATTATTTACGGAAAATACTCTAAACAAAAGTCATAGTAGTCGTTAAACTGTGAGTGTGCATATAGAGAACGTCCAAATCTAACTTCCTATGAGGAAGTTATGATTTTTCGACGTTTCCGTGCATCAGTGTGCAACACAAAAGCCGAAATAGAAATCGGTACATTTCTAGCCGAAACAATCTAAACGGGAGTTGAAGATCTCATAGATACAATTCCGTTGATTTAAAGACAGACGAGAACGAATGTCATATGGAAGAGTTATGATTTTTATACGGCCTTTAACAGTATAAGCCAATAAAAATATAAATTTAAAAATAAAGTGATAATTAGCTGACATAGTCTCAATGAAAGTTGTATATCCCGTCGATATCTATGTGTAGATATAAAGAACGTCAAAAACAGAGCTCGTATGAAGAAGTTACGAAATTTACAAAATTTTCGTTTTGCGGGGCGCGTGGAGCATTTGATGAGCACGAAACGCACTTCTAGAAGGTGGAAACGTGGAACACAAAGAAGATGACACGTGACACAAAATGGTTGGGGAGACGTTGCCTAAAGCGCGCGACGCACACCTTGAAAAGTGCAGCGCACATACCCAAATTTCACCTATAAAAGGGGCAGCAACCCTTCATTCATCTCCACACCTTTCTCCACTTCTAAACCCAGTTTTGGGGTCTTTTCTTCAGGATTTCTGAGTATTTTAGTTTAGCGAAGCTCTAGGTATCTAGGCTCGACTAATAGAAGCTCTCGGGGCAGAGCTTTGTCAATGCAATTGTATCACTTGAATTTGGTATGTTTCATATTTAACCCTTCTTATTTAAAAGCCTTGCATTTTGATCCTTAAGCTAGTACGCGGGGCATACTAGGTGATATGCTCAGCATTCTAGCCTGATGTTGGTCGTGGAGCTCATCCACGTACGTTGGGCATACAAGGAGTACGCATGGCGTACGTGAGCAATTGTGAAACCCTAATTTTAGGGATTACACCCTATATAAACCATACGATAGCCTCATTTGGCCTTGTTTAACCATCCTCCATATCTTTAAAACCCTAATTTTGTCCCTTAGCCTTTGTGTGGTGCTTTTGAGCTATTGTGAAGCATTTTTGGTGTGTTTTGTGCATTTTGAAAAGGAAGGAGAAGATTGAAGACTCATCCTTTGGAGAGGAGCTTAGAGATACAGCTTTGGCATCATCATTTCGTGGCATTTGAGGTATAAAGTCCATATCTTGTCAACTCGTTTCATAGATCTACTCCTTGGCTTGTTTATGGTTATTTTGGTTAGTCCTCATGAGCTAAGGCCATTTCTGTAGCTTAACCTTTTAGATCTAGACATATTAAGGGTTACTTAAGCATAAAGATGCAAACTTTATGGTGTTTATGGACTCATGAATGTGTTAAGTCATTTTTAAGCTCTTTTGAGCTCTAGAGCCCCATTAAGCCATGCATGCACGTAAAGTTGCCAACTTTGCGTGATAAGCCACCTTAAGGAAGTTATATCTGAGAGTTGGGTTGAAGTATTAATCGAATAAGAGCTTAATGATGGAAGTTGGCCAAACTGGGGAGTACGTTGGGCGTACAAGCTGGTACGTTGCGCGTACAAGCCCCAGAGCGAGTACGCTAAGCGTACGACCTGAGTACCCCAGCGTACTCAACAGTGGGCTTCAGAACTTTGGGATTTTCGGTATTGGGCCCATGTTGGACATTAGGGGTCTAGGGTCTTGTTGGGCCATCAGAATTATATTTTTGGGCTGATGCTACTTTATTGGACTCTTTTGGTTGGAGGCCCATGAAGGGATTTGGGCCCAATTGGGAAAATTGGGCTATATTTGGGCCTTGAGTGATCATTTTGGAATTTGGGCCTCTTGGAGAGTTGGTTTGGGCCTTGTCCTTGGGCCAATTTAGGGAAAGGGTAAAAATGTATTTTACCCTAGTTAGGACTCTTAGTGTGAGTCGGGATGCAATTATTAATTGGATGTTATTTTATGACTATAACGCAAGGATTTTAGCGGGCCAGCAGTTAGAGATTTATCTATGAGATCCAACAGTCTGAGGTGAGTTTCCTCACTGTGTTTAGCGGGTCAAAGAGACCAATGTCGGCCTGTGATTATTATGATAAGATGCTAGATGTCTGTGTGACTCTTGCATGTGTTGTGTACTGGTATGTATACCGAGCGAGGCTCGATGTCGGGCGAGGGCCGATGACTATATTATATGCTATTGTTTTTGTGATTATCGCATGTGTTAGCATGATTATATGTTTATATGTTTATTATGTGTATTGGGCGGTGTCACACCCCCAAACCAGACGGCGGAAACGTCCGGGGGTGGAGGACTTCATTTGTAGTATCACAACACATGTATAATAGTAATCAAAGTACAAACAACCATTGTATTAAAAAGTATAAATATTTACATGAGTTTCACTAATGTAAACTGTAACTAAAAAGTTGTACAAAAGAAGAAGACAAGACATAAACAACTCCATCTTCTCAAAAGCTCGGGGGTGTACCTGTCTACTGGTTCCCTGAGAATACAAGTAATTTGAAAAGAGAGTATCAACATAAAGTTGAGTGAGTGCATAAGTATTTATGTTTTGAAAGAAGGTTTTCTGTTTCTTGAATATGTATAATGTTTCCAGAAAATCCTATATTTTCTTCTGTATGAGAAAGAAGTTTTAGTTACACAAACTGAAATACTGTAAACTGTAACCTGTATGACAAAGTAGTTTTAGTAAAACTAGTACTTTTAAAAAGGAACTTAAATTTAGTTAATTATACATTAACGTGTTGTTAATATCTTAAATGAGTTTTTATAACCATACTGACTAGGTGGCCTGACCCAACGCTATGAATGCGCTAAAAGTTGATGATAACAATTGTCACTCACAGGCGTGTATGCCTGACTGTAGCTAGCAGTCCGAGTGCGGGGTTGTGAAGCCCAAGATAGATCTATACACACATTGTTTCGATCCCCTGCTGGAGAATCTGGTCATAATATCAGGACTTTACTATATTGTTTAAAATGAATTAAACAAACTGCACTACTTGACTCATAAAAGCATATAACGTTATTTGTATAATAGATATGAAAATCTAATCCTTCTGAAATGAATGATTGTTGTATGTTCTTGAATTAGTATTCTTATCATGAATCTTGAAAGAATGTATACCCTTGAATAGTTTTGAATCAACCTTTGTTCTTGTAAAATAATGTACTCTAGTATACTTTGAATTGTAAATCAATGTACTATGAATCATAAATTACACCTACTATAATTTATATGAACGTTCTGAATTGATAATGAGTATTCATGAATGTAACCCCCTTGCTCAACATGTTACAAAGGGTTATTGAAATTTATTGAACTAACTTTTATATTTGTATACATATACAATATATATATATATATATATATATATATATATATATATATATATATATATATATATATATATATAAATAAGTAAAATTTAAATGACACTCGGACAGACAACTGTTACTTATAATCCCACATCCAAACAAGGAAAAGGAACCAAAGTGGGTTGTCAGTCCTAAACCTTTTAAAGCTTATTTATATAATATATATATATATATATATATATATATATATATATATATATATATATATATATATATATATATATATATATATATATATATATATACAAACGTGATTTTTGGAGGAAAATATAAGTTTATAAAACATTTAAAAGAAGTTTCATAATTTGAAATCCATTTTGGTGACTTGATGTCTTTTTGAAACAATCACTTAAAACCACTTGATTTGATGATACTGAAATTCATTTCGATAAGATGTTTGAAACCATTTGTTTTGATAACTGTAATCCATTTGAAATCATTGGTTATAACACAAAATCTTTTTGTTAGACTTGTATCCCCCCCACCTTAAAACAGTAAAAACTATGAAAATACGGGGGTATGAACTCACCTGCGGTAAGTTACTCTAACGTAAGATTGGTGAAGGATGATAAGTGTCAAGTGTAGTCTTGAACACAATGGATCCTAATGAGCATATATTGGAACATATATGAATATAATGAGTCTATATCCCACTAATCATGAAAGGAAAACACCCTAGAACTTAGAAAACACTTAGATTTAAGTGTTAGAAGCATCAAAAGTCAACTGAAATGGGTGTATGGTCGTACAGGGACGTGTGCGGCCACCAGGTGTGCTGCCCTATGGATGTGCAGCCCTGTGTGTGCGGCCATGGAGTGTGCGGCCGCACACTCCTAGGAAAAATGGTCAAAAAGTGTTTTCCATGGTTATATCTTGCATCCCCTAAGTGTCTTTGATCATGTGGTAGCTTACAATTGGAGTTTGAGGCCCTTAAGCACTAAAGAAAGGGGTGTACGGCCACATGAGTGTGTGCGGCCGCACAATCCTTGATGATCATATTCTTGACGTTTTCTAAGGCTCATATCTAATAAATAACAAGCAGAAGAAGGGTACTTACGATATAGAAGCGTATAGGGGTGTTTGGAGCTCAAGAACTTAGTAAGTGTTCTTGGTGTTCTTGGTGCAACTGAAGAACACTTGAAGATCTAACAAAATGGAGTGATTTCATGGATGAAATCAGTGATCTAAGCTAGATGGAGTAAGGAATCAACAATTCAAAGGATAAAAACACTTACCAATTGAAGATCTAGCTGCAAATTTGGATGCTACTTGAGAGAAAACGAGTTCGAGTCTAGAAGGGTGAAAAGGATTGAATGAAGGCCATGTCTACCGTTTATGGTCGTGAGTGTGCTGCCAGAAGAGGGGTGTGCGGCCGCACACCCAAGTGTACGGCCGTACACTCCTTATGTTGGAGTGTTAGGCCTTATTTTGTGTCGGGTGAACTCGCGGAACCCAAATCTAAACTCTAACTTGAAGATACTAGGTTTATAACACTTAGTTTGACTCAAAATAATGCTAAAAGGTAGCAGAAACGAGTCTAACTTTGATTGATTTGAATAACAGTACAAGACAAAAATTTTGGGTTGTCACAGGCGAGCCCGGTGTCAGGCGGGGCCTAATAAATGCCAGATCTAAAATCCGAGCGGGGCTCGATGTCGGTCGGGGCCCAAGGCCGAGTGGGACTCGATGTCGGGCGAGGCCCGATGTGGGGCGGGGGCCCACTATGTGTTTATTTATGTATGGTATGTGTTATTATGGGGAAATCACTAAGCTTTGGGCTTATGGTTTTTAGTTTGTGTTTCAGGTACTTTAGGATCAAAAGGGAAGATCCCGGGATGATTGCAGAGCACACACCACCTTTTCTGCATTTTGATATTTACTCTGATATGATATGATGTAGTGACATACTTTGGTCTTTTTGGGTTGTATGACAATGTTTTGGATTACTGTTTTTATAAAATTAAAATTGAAAATTTTGGGTCTTATTTTTGGGACGTTTCAAGTCTCCTGGTTTTCGCAAAAAAATTTGTAAGTTAAGCTACACTTATTTTATTACAAGTGTAACTTATATTTATATTCACTGTTGTTGTTATAAATTTATAAATTATAGTTGTCAGTGATTCCAATTCATTATACTCTGTATACGAAACAGACCTACCTCCGATATGATCCTACCTATTTATTCCTTAATTGATATATCTTGATGCAGACATTGAGATTGTTGAGGAATCTAGACTATCATTAGTCATAAGGAACATTAGACTAAGAATTAGTAATAATTAAACCTAGGTCATATCAAAGGAAAAGTCAAGGTGTTAGGCCGAGCGCTGCCAAATTCTCCAGTCACCCACCTAAGTCAAGTGTGTGCATAGTCCCTTTCATGAACATGATTTTAATACAAGTACTAATTAAATATTTGTTGAAAAGTTTATATGTGAGTTATATGCTTATTTCTTGGAGTATGTGTTAGAAATGTATTTGATGATAAACGATATGCAAAGCATATATGGTTCTATATATGTTAAGATATGGATATATTATTATGTGATATCAATAATATAAGTATTATTAGAGGGAAAGATAAAAGTATATTAATACCTAAATACTTTGTGTTAAATATAAACATTGAAGTAGGATAATGTTGCTTAAGCGGAGTTGGTATTAGGAGTTGAGCATTATAGTATTACCGAGAGATAAGATAAGACTTGCAAAGGAGGTTTAAATTTAATTAAGTTGGATATTGGTTATCATCCTTTTAAAGAGTATAGGTGAGATGTGAACGGAGGGTAGAACTCTGACATTAACGATCCGAGAGTATGGATTAGGTATAGCTATTCATTTCTGATCCAAGAGTATGGATTAGGTAGAGTCATTCATTTATGATCCGAGGGTATGGATTAGGTATAGTCATTCATTTTTTATTCGAAAGTATGGATTAGTTATGGTCATTCATTTCTGATCCAAGAGTATGGATTAGGTATAGTCATGCATTTCTGAGCCGATAGTATGGTTTAGATCTAGTCATTCATTTCTAATCCGACAGTATAGATTAGCTATAGTCATTCATTTCTGATCCGAGAGTATGGATTAGGTATAGTCATTCACTCCTGATCTGAGAGTATGGATTAATTATAGACATATGTCATTGATCCAAGAGTATGGATTAGGTACAAACATTTACCACTGATCTGAAAGTATGGATTAGGTACAGTCATTTATCACCGATCTGAGAGTATTAAGTAGGTATAATAATTCGAGTATTCCATTCTTTTCTTTGTTGTCTCTATTGATCCTCGTTTACTACTAAGGAATCCCCGAAGCAGCATGGTTAAATGGTTATTCACATTAATCCTTCTGGTTAAACATCATAAATTCGTTGTATAGGATCAATATGTGAGGATCGACGAGATAGGGTAGATTACTTATATGATATATATATATATATATATATATATATATATATATATATATATATATATATATATATATATATATATATATATATATATATATATATATATATGTTAATGATAACAATTAATCTTGTAGGTTTTAAGATATACATTATTAAAACACTATAGGATTGAAAACTCTATGTATCTCACCAGGTTTTCCAACCTGACCCACTCAGTTTCTTTGTATCACATGTAGCGATACGAAGGTACACGAGTGTCACACCCCCAAACCAGATGGCGGAAATGTCCGGGGGTGGATGACTTCATTTGTAGTATCACAACACATGCAATATAGTAATCAAAGTACAAACAACCATTGTATTTAAAAAGTATAAGTATTTACATGTGTTTCATCATTGTATATATTGAAACCAAAATAGTTATACACAAGAAGACAAGACTCAAATAGCTCCATCTTCTCAGAAGCTCTGGAAGTACCTGTCTACTGGTTCCCTGAGAATACAAGTAATTTGAAAAGAGAGTTTAAACATAAAGTTGAGTGAGTGTATAAGTATTTGTGTTTGAAAGTATGTTTCTATTTCTTGAATATGTATACTGTTCCAGAAAATCCTATATTTTATGCTGTATATATGAAAGTAGTTTTAATCTCATAAAACCGTTCTATTTGTAAACCAATGTTCTGTATTTGTATTCCTTTATGTAAAACTTGTATTTGTGAGTGTGCCTGGTTCCACCAACTGTTATTGTAAAATGTAATATAATACGGTAAATTGTATGTTGTAAAACTAGTACTTTGGAAATGTACTTAAGTTTAGTTAATTATACACTAACGTATTGTTAATATCTTTTTAATGAGTTATTATAACCATACTAAGACTAGATGGCCTGACCCAACCCATTAAAGGTGTTGAAAGCTGTTGATAACAATTGTCACTCGTAGGCGTGTATGTGACAACCGTCAAATTCAAGTCAAAGTCAAAGTCAACAAGTCAAACCGGTCAAACTTAACTAGTACTTGTATGTTAAGAAGTTATTCTATGTACAAAAATGTGCATTTGTATGTCAAAAATTCAAGTGTCTCGAAGAATCTATGTGTTATCAATGTAACAACCCTAAAAAGGGAGTTAAAAACACGACTAAGGACCCTTTCGGGGACTTAAAACGATCATTAACGAAGCGTAACGGGGTTCACAAACCTTGCATTACGAAATTATACGATAATAATGGCTAAGGTTAAATCTCTCCAAGTATGTGAAATCTCTCCCAAATCTCTCCAAGTATGTGAAATCCCTCCCAAATCTCTCCAAGTATGTGAAATCTCTCCCAAATCTCTCCAAGTATGTGAAATCTCTCCCAAATCTCTCCAAGTATGTAAAACCTCTCCAAGTATGTGAAATCTCTCCCAAATCTCTCCAAGTATGTGAAATATCTCCCAAATCTCTCCAAGAATGTGAAATCTCTCCAAGTATGTGAAATCTCTTCCAAATCTCTCCCAAAATCTCTCTCAAACTTTTTATGGTCATCTGGGTCATCCCGACCCTTAACTTGGTCAAAAATCACGCAAAACGGAAAGATTTTTTGAAAAACAGCTATATAGAGCCGAAACCCCTCTTAGGAACCGAAACCCCTCTTAGGAGCCGAACCCCTCAGGAGCCGAACCTCTTAGGAGCCGAAAGTGTCAGAACCGAAAGTGTCAGAGCCGAACCTCTTAGGAGCCGAAAGTGTCAGAACCGAAAGTGTCAGAAGCATCTCGGACCGAAGCCAACAGCGAGGACCGAACTTCGGCCCCCCCATCCGAGACCCTCGCATCCCCACTTCGGACCTTCGGTCTTCCCTTCCTACTCTCGGTTCCCTCTCGGTTCCCACACTCCTAAGAGCCGAACCTCGCAGGTTCGGTCCCTATTGTCCGGTTTTCGACCACTTTCGCTTCCTAAGCCCGTTTTTGACGGGATTTTTTTCACCAAGTTCATATTTTTATCATTTTTAACCCGCATAACTATTATTTTAATTATTTTTCAAGGATTTATTAATTAAAAATCATTATTTTACATTAAGAAGAGTATCCTACACCACAAGTGGGTCAAGTGTGCCCACTTGCCTCCTATGTGTCACTTTCTCATTGGTCCAACCTTATCCACATCATACAAACCAAGGCAAACATCCCTTCACCCTAGCCACTTGCTCCAGCAACCCTCCATATAATGAAATGCTTGGGATTTCCTTGATCATTTGCTTCACCATCAAACATTATACACTTCTTAAACCATCGAGAGGGTCTCTTTTCTCTCAACTTTCAGCCCTACATTTTCTAGTTTTCTTCAGTTTTCAGGGGGGGGGGGGGAGGGAATACAAGTTAAATACCAAAACATATTCAAAACTCAACTTGACAACTTACAACAGAAAAGTTGTGACCTGTTCACGAACTGTTTTACCCAACTTAAACTTAATATCTTTCAAAACTGTTTAATATGCAAGTAGTTCAGATTTATACCTTTAAAATGACTACTTGCACATCTCCATATGATTTTTGCTACGATTTATGGTGATTTTTACAAAACTGCCTATCATTTCAGAAACGAATTCTGACCGGTCTATGATTATGAACACTTTCACATAAGATAGAGACTTCTAAAAATCATAATAAAAATTATGAATAAACTAGATACATTTTCTAAACTCTCAGAGTTTACGGAGTTAGTTTTCGACTTCGTATGATTTTTCTATGATAATTTCAAAACAGTGCAGAAAGGATAAAAACTAGTTGCATAGTTTACCATATTAACAACACTTTGTAGTATGTTGAGCAAAGTGCATAACAATAAGTTTCTCAATGTTTGGATGCATTCTTGTTAGTTTATCATCATAAACAGAAATTAGTCATTCATGTTAAGGTTTTTCCTCCATTCATTTCGAACACATATAATAAACTACATTAAGTATAGTTTATGAATTTTCGATAAAAGCATACTACATGGAAAAGGTTTTACTCTCAAAACAAATGGGTTTTTCATATACAACTTGATAAACTATAATAATAATAGTTTATGAATTTATATCACAAATGTATTTTCATAAAAGGTGATTTCACTTCCTCCACGGAAGAGGTTTTATACTCAAAACTATATGTAAACTAGTTAACTTAAGTTGTGAGACATTCTCCTTCGGGGTACTCTTAAGTACCACAGAAAATCCTGAATTAGTTATAACCAGAGTCTCTTGTAGGGAGAGCGTGATAATTGTGTATAGATCTATATTGGGATTGACAACCCACACCCATGCTGCTTGCATAAGCCCGATCGGCCGATCGGGGGTGACAAATGTCATTTCGTTTCTGACGCCTGAAGAACGTCGCAGCAGGTTATTCTGTCGCAGTATGGTTATAGCGACTCACATAGGGAGTTAACAATCTTTCAAGTTTACAGGAAAAATTTTACTTTGAAAAGGGGATCTACTTCTAAATTAAACGAGTTTATGCCAATTTAAACTTGCATGTATTACTTTAAGTATGGAAAAATACTTGTATATTCTCGGTCTTGACGTTTAAGACTACATGACTTTTTATAAGGAAAATATTGGATTTTCTTTGGAAACATATTACCATTATGAACATTATAAGTACAAAACACACACATATTCTCTGTCTTGACGTTTAAGAATACATGACTTTTTATAAGGAAAATATTGGATTTTCTTTGGAAACATATTTCTATCAAAACTACATTTAATCTAGAATTGTTAGACTTCAGCTATAATTGCTAAGTGTATATGCTAGAGTTATATAAGAATCTAGTCGCAATCGACCTAGAATTGGTGGGCCCGCCTTACTTCCTATTCCTTGTTTGGTTGTGGACCTAGGGCAGACCCATTATATTCGACAGTTTATTTAACTTAAATTTTATATAACTTATATACACTGGGTGATTGTAGAAGGAATCTACACGTCTTTCTAGGGTATATTAGTGCATAACATAGGAGAGTTCATTTCACGTTTAATAAAGAAAATATTGAATTTTCTGAAATCATACTCTCTCGCTTTTTACAAGGAAAACAGCTTCTTTCTCAAATAAAACTCTTATGAACTCACCAACTTAATTGTTGACGCTTTTTCAAACTACTTGTATTCTCAGGAATTCAGTGAAACAGGAAATCAACCGCTTTTGAGGATGGGACGCTAAACCGTCAAACATTTCATTTTTGTCATCATAAGTGTAATTGATTGCAAACATGTAAACACATACTATTGTATAACTTTTTCAATTATATTTATGATGGTTGTATTTACTTTGGACACTATCATACTCGTTGTTGTGATACTATACATGAAGTCCTCCACCCCCGGACGTTTCCGCCATCCTTGGTTTGGGGGTGTGACAGATTGGTATCAGAGCATTGTTTATAGTGAACTAAGTATATCGAACCACATAAGATATACAAACTATAAATGCATTGGGACTTAAGTCTCTAATTTAAGCATTTTCAAATAACTATACTTTTAGAAATAAATAGTTTCTTGTTAAAACTATAAGTACATACATGCATACCGGTTTAGTGCCATGTCTAAGGAAAACACAAAAGTTAAAAATAGAAGAGTTGTGCAATGTGAATATGCCCTGGGATATGCAATCAAGTCTGAGAGGAATATAGCCTGATCAACTATATTCATCCGAGAAGTGACTAGTATGTGCCGGGGGATAGTCATAGTGGACAACAAGTCTATCAACTTACCAACACCCATACCAGAAAATCGTTAACAACAAAACATAACATTTAAAATACTATAGGAGTATTTTGTGGTAGTATAACTTATGTGAAAACTAAACTGATTCTTGCTAGTAGGTCTACAATCACTAAATGGATACGCTAAAGTTATATAGAACTTAGATATGTAACTGGTTTGCACGATGTCATCATAAAAGTAACTAAAGAGGATCAAACCCCTATGTGTATATAGGGCAGACCCATTATAATCGACATTTTATTTAACTTAAATTTTATATAACTTATATACACTGGGTGATTGTAGAAGGAATCTACAGGTCTTTCTAGGGTATATTAGTGCATAACATAGGAGAGTTCATTTCACGTTTAATAAAGAAAATATTGAATTTTCTGAAATCATACTCTATCGCTTTTTACAAGGAAAACGGTTTATTTCTCAAATAAAACTCTTATGAACTCACCAACTTAATTGTTGACGCTTTTTCAAACTACTTGTATTCTCAGGAATTCAGTGAAACAGGAAATCAACCGCTTTTGAGGATGGGACGTTAAATCGTCAAACATTTCATTTTTGTCATCATAAGTGTAATTGATTGGAAACATGTAAACACATACTATTGTATAACTTTTTCAATTATTTTTATGATGGTTGTATTTACTTTGGACACTATCATACTCGTTGTTGTGATACTATACATGAAGTCCTCCACCCCCAAACGTTTCCGCCATCCTTGGTTTGGGGGTGTGACAGTGTATGCCTGATTGTAGCTAGCAGTCTGAGTGCGGGGTTGTCAATCCCAATATAGATCTGTACACACATTGTTTCGATCCCCGACTGGAGATTCTGGTTATAATGTCAGGACTTTAACTATATTGTTTAAATGAATTAAACTACCTGTATCAAATGACTCATAAAAAGCATATAAACGTTACATGTATAATAGTTACATGTATAATAGTTATGAAAACCCAATCATTCTGAAATAAATGATTGACAGTATGTTCTTGAATTAGTATTCTTAACATGTATCTGAAAGATGTATATCCTTGATTAGTTTTGAATTAAACCTTTGTTCTTGTAAAACAATGTACTCTAGTATACTTGAATTATGAATTAATGTTCTGTGATTCATAAATTATACCTATTATAATTTATATGTACTTTCTGAATTGATACCGAGTATTCATGAATGCAACCCCTTGCTCAACATGTTACAAAGGGTATTTGAACTGAATGAAATAGATTTTATACTTATATACGTATACAAATATATATAAGTAAAATTTAAATGACACTCGGACAAATAACCGATACTTATAATCCCACATCCAAACAAGGAAAAGAACCAAAGTGGGTTATCAGTCCTAAGCCTTTTAAATCTTATATATATATATATATATATATATATATATATATATATATATATATATATATATATATATATGATTTTTGGGGAAAAATATAAGTTTATAAAACATTTAAAAGAAATTTAATATTTTGAAATACTTTTGGTGACTTAATGTCATTTTAACACAATCTTTGAAAACCAATTGAATTGATGATAACTGAAATTCATTTTGATAAGTTTATTGAAATCTTTTGTTTGTAACACAAAATCTTTGTGTTAGACTTGTATCCCCCCCCCCCCCCCCGCCCCTTAAAACAGTGAAATCTATGAAAATACGGGGGTATGAACTCACCTGATTGTGAGTGATCTGGAAGGTAAGATAGATATAGGATGTTTGAGTTCACAATTGAAGTTCCGAAGCACAATTGGATCCTATAAGGCATATATTCACATATATATGTATTCAATTAGTGGTTACAACTCTTAACTAATATAGGAACCACCTAAGATTGTAGAAAACATTCTAAATGAAGTGTTAGGCTCACAAATGGAAGCTTGGTAGGGGTTTACGGCCACCCATGGATGGGTTTGCGGCCTTAAGGAGTTCACGGCCTCATGAGGTGTTCACGGCCCTATGAATCTATGAAGGGTTCACGACCGTGATCCCTTCAAACTCATGAAAATAATGATGAAACTTGACAAATCAAGGATAGGATCTAGTAGTCCTTCAAGTATGACAAGATTAAGGATGAAACACTTACGTTTTTTAGGCTTTAGAGTGTTCACGGTTGAGACTTTTTGAGAGAGAAGGGATGTGTTCACGGTTGGGAGGAGGAGAAATGAGAAGAAAATGAGGTCATTCCAATATATATAGGAGGTGGTTCACGGTCGTGAACCTAGTTTGCGGCCGTGAACACCTTGTGAGTGATTTTTTGTTTCAAATTTAACCTCCCAATCTCAAGATAACTCATCCTAGCATCCATTCATACATTACACTAGACTCAGAAACTCTCAAACAGACCCTTAAGGGTGCTAAAAGATAGCAGAAACTAGTCTGACTTTGATTGAATTGAATGACTATACAAGATAGAAATTTCGGGTTGTCACAACGGGTAATGATCTGATGAGAGATTCAAGGACATGTACACCAATAGTATATTAAGATATTATAAGGCCAATAAGGATTACATTTATGCTTATGTTTCTTGTGTCAGATATTACATCCCATGTTTTGGGTGTGATCCATTAGAGGAATTCTACCTTTAGATAAGTGATCAGTTATTCCTCTGTTTCTACAAGATATCATTGTGAATTGAGTTATAGATTATGAATCAACCTAACAATTCAATGTTATGTTTCTCGATTTTCTGATTTTTGATGATCAAATCAGAGTACTAGTTGAACACATCAATTTAGTCCAGACTTGGCCAGGTACATTAGATATCAGCACAAAATCATCGAAGGGGCCCATGGATATCGCTTCTCATGTTTAAGGAAGAAGGAAGAGATAAACTTTGACTACACAGTTTTTTTCTACTTGTCAAATCATGCATGTACTTACTTGTTATGAGCAACAGTTACATATAGTGTTAGGGCAACCAATGCCCAACCAACTTTTATGCAAAGAATTCAACATCTCTTTGTTTTAAGAATAAAATATATTATCGTCTCAAAATTACTCATGATTGATTCCTTGAAGTAATTTCTCTGAGCGTGGGTTGTTCCAATACATAAAATCTCCATTTCAAGTACTCGTGAGTGTTAGCGTAATCTCCATTGTATGTCCAATCTATGGACAATCCACCAACCTCATGATACTCTTAATTCCTATACTTACTCCCAAGAGTATGAGTGATTGTGGAGTTTTGAATAGATATTAAGGAAGTGGGTTCTAAACACGCAAAAGGAGAACGTAGTGATAAACTATTTGAAATGACTGATCGCCATCATATATTAAAATCACTACTTAATAATCACCAAATCATATTAAGACTTTATACTACTTAAGCTCTCAAATTAAAAAAAAACAATTCAAGTGGGCGTAAGTCAAATCATTTTCAAATCAAATGCCTCATCATCAATTTTTCATTGTCAGTCTTACTATTAGACTTGTTGACTTAGTGAATGGATCGACAAGATTTCTATCAATATGAATCTATTGACCATGATGTATTCATATTTGAAAAATCATGAAGTGTGATGGTACTTATTCAGTATATGCCATGTGAGCTTGGGTGACTTTTGGGATCCATACTCGAGGTAAGTTCATCCTTTTAATCACAAGAATTTTTCATAAGGATCATCAATGATTGAATTTCAACAAAGATGTCACTAATGAATCTCTTTCAGTTACAACTTTCTTTATAGTTTAACTAATTACAATATACTCTAAGTTTATTATTAATTCCACTATGGTGTATTACTTGGTATTCTTCCGAGCAAATACTTCACCATTCAGTAAAATAAACTAATTCCAACCGCAAATGGAATCGTCTTTATTTAGTATGGAACTTAGTATTAGTGTAAATTTTACAACGACCTATTCCATAATAAGAGCTTCTCATTTGTCCTTCTAGGACACTAAGGAATGAACTTGATTTTGATTCATTGATTTTCGCCAAGTTGATCTGATCTGACCTGTCATGCTTGTGGCATATGATACATCAGATCTGGTATATGTTATGGCATACATGATCGATCCCATAAGGAAAAGCATGTGGGAAATGATTCATTTATTTTAGCTCAATACATGAACTAGAAAAATAGCTAAACATCATACCACACATTATGAAATATTTTGAGTTTATTCGAGATTTCATGTACTTTAGCTTATCCTAAAGAATTACCTAGATCCATATCGATATATATATATATATCAACACATTCGGTATGTATATTTTTCCTCCCACTAGCATTAGAACATCTATGGCTCATCTTTATTTCTCGAAATTCAAACTCTTTGAAATTCCTTATTGAAACAAAAATCCTAGTTGCTCCCACTGGCTTACCTTATCATCGTTTCTCGAAATTCAAACTATTGGAACTTTCTTATTGAAACAAAGTTCCTAATTGCTCCCATTGTCATTAACATACACACACATACAAACACACACACACACACACACAGAGACACACACACACACACACACACACATATATATATATATATATATATGTGTGTGTGTGTGTGTGTGTGTGTTTGTGTGTGTGTGTGCGTGTCTATATATATAATCATAGTTATATCTCGTTACTAGGAACTTATAGGTAAGATTTATCAATGATTCCAATTCGTTATGATGATTGGTCTACTTTGGGGAGTAGTTCCTAGGCCGTATTTAGTGAGGTGTTTAAATTGGGATTTCCAAACAGTATACTCTATATACAAAACAGACCCTACCTCCGATATGACCCTGCCTGATTATTCCTTATTCAGATCTTGAAGTAGACTTTGGGATTATTGAGGAATCTAAACCCTTAGGATAATAGACTAAGACTTATCGTTATGTACATCTAGGTCTTTTGGAAAAAGGTGTAAGTTGAAGCTCTGCCCGATTCACCAATCACCAGACACTTTTGTCAGGTGAGTGCGTAGTTTCTGTCAAGATCATAATATGAAATAAAAGTATTATTTATATAAGACATTAAATGCTTGCATGTATTATCTATGCTACATGTTATTTGTATAATTAGGATAATACTATTGAATTAGAAACTGTATTGGGAATCGATTTCCTTTAGTTATAAGTCTTGCTTTAGGTTTAAGAATAAGATTTTTAAAGGACACTTAGTGGAAATTAAGTTAGATATCGATTAGGTCTCATGACCGGGGTAGAGTGTGTGAGATCAGAGCAGAGTGTTTCTCCTCTTTCTTGGATAACCAGAAATGGTGGATCCAGATCAGACAACTAGCAAGTATGTATGGGTCATCGACTAGAGTAGATGACAACACTTGACTATTCTAGGCAGTCTAGTAAATTACGTTGCTAACATGGACTTATAACCCATGGACATAGATAAAATGGGATACCATATTTATCAAATCTCTGAACATTGGTTTCCTTATATGAATTACACTGGCGAAGGACACACCTAGATGTGTAGTCAAACAGTTGCTCAAACTAATCATCGGGTTGGGTGATTCCTCCAGATAGTCGTTGCTTTAAGATCTGTGAGGATCGGTTGGGTTGGGTAGTTGGTCTTAGGTCAGATTTTATATAATGTATCTGATAACGTTGTTTGCAAGAATGATATTAATTACTATCATTAAATTATTATGGGCTTAAAAACCCTACGTATGTCACCAGGTTTTCCAAACTTGTCCCACTCATTTTTATACATCACATGTAGTGGAACCAAGGCTGCAGTAGTCTAGTTAGGATGAGTGGAATAAATACATATGCATGTAATAAGTAGTTTCATGACCTTTTAGTATTTACGTTGTAACATATGTTTGGATATGAACGAATGACATCCTCAAGGTTTTAATAAAATAATGTTCGCTATTATAAAATGGTTTATTGAACTGGGAAATTCCGCATCTCAACTTATAAAGCGTAAAGAAAAATGTATTAATTGATTTTGAAAAATGGGGGATGTCACATAAACCAAAGAACCAAAAAGGTGAGAGCTTTATACCTCCAAAAGTTGGCAAAAGAAATGAAAACTATAGATCTATAAGCTCCAAGCCCACCAATCACTAATGATGAACTTCTTCTTCTTCCATAAGGTGCCAAGAATCCTCTAAAGGTCCAAAACAAGATGACAGAATGAGGGAGTGGAGGCTAAAGGTAAGGGAGGTCTCAAGGTCATAAGGTCCTATAAGTAGGGTCTAAACCCTAAAAAAATAGGGTTTGGGAACTGCATGAGTACGCCCTGCGTACATCTCATGTACGCCTAATGTAATCGAAGGAGTCCTTGCCACCGTTAATGAACTACGCCCAACGTACCCATAGGGCACACCCCGCGTAAGGACTAAATTTGAAATTACTTTATACATTAAGCTGAAAATGAAAAATACTTGGGAACACGGCTGTTAAACCTCCCCCCACTTGAATCAGACTTCATCCTTGAAGTCCACTGCTGCAAACAAGCCTGGGTAATGCTCCCTCATCTCATCCTTAGGCTCCCATGTCCTCTCAGAGCCTTTCCGGTGCTGCCATAGGACCTTCACCAGGTTCACCATTTGTTGTGCAGAGTCTTTGTCTTTTTGTCGATAATCGCAATCGGTCTTTCTATATAGTTCAGGCGCTCATCGACCTGCATTTCATCCAAAGGAATCACCGCAGAATCATCGGCTAAACACTTTTGTAACTAAGAGACATGCAAAGTGTTATGGATCTGACTGAGCTCATCAACAAATCCAGCCGATATACAACCTTGCCAACCCAGAAAATAATACTGAAGGAATCGATAGAATGGGGGCCTAGCTTTCCCCACTTCCGAAACCGGATGACACCCTTCCAAGGTGACACCTTCAGAAGCACCAAATCCCCACCTTGAACTCGAGGTCTGAATGTTTCCGGTCACCATAACTCTTTTGTCGAATTTTCACGATTCACAACCTATCACACACTTGTTGTACCAACTCAGTGGTCTTGAGTACTACGTTAGTACTACCTATAACCCGATGCTCGACCTCACCCAACAAACCAGGGTCCTAAACTTCCTTCTGTACAGAATATTGAAAGGTGGTCGGTCAATATTAGCATGATAGTTGTTGTTGTAGGAGAACTCAGTCAATGGAAGGTAAGTATCTCAACTCTCGTCAAAATCTAGTACACACACCCTGAGCATATCTTCGAGCGTCTGAATCATCCGTTCACTCTGTCCATCGGTCTGGGGTGGTATGTTGTACTGAAATGTAGTTGAGTACCCAACTCCTCATGAAACTTCCTCCAAAACGTGGAGGTGAATTGAACATCTCGATCCGAAACCACCAAAATTGGCACCCCGTGTCAAACCACCACCTCCCAGATATAAATATCAACCAATTTCTCAGCATATATACTCTCAGTGATCGGTATGAAATGAGCGCTCTTGGTCAATCTATCAATAATGACCCATATAGAATCCACCCCACGTGCTGTTCTCGGCAACTTCGTGATGAAATCCATGGTGATCTCTTCCCATTTCCACAAGGGAATGGGCAACGGCTAAATCTTACCGTGGGGTCTCTAATGTTCAACCTTGACTTTCTTGCAAGTCAAGTACCGCTCCACAAACCATGTTATCTCCCTCTTCATACATGGCCACCAATAGCTCAACTTCGGATCCCTATACATCTTCGTGGCCCCTGGGTGGATCGAAAACTGTGACTTATGAGCCTCTTCTAGCACTGTATGTCTAACCCCACCAATATTCGGAACCCAAACCCTCCCACACTTGGTCAACAAGCCCTGTCTATCTCTCACGAACAATGGAATATTCCCTTGATTCGCTCTGCCTTCCAATTTTCCTTTTTTCAATCCCTCCACCCGAGGCTTCTTAATCATATCCAAAAGGGGAGAAACAATAATCATCCTCAGAGATATATATATATATATATATATATATATATATATATATATATATATATATATATATATATATATATATATATATATATATATATATCTAATAGGCGCACTCACTACGTTGCGGCTTAAAGCATTAACCATAGCATTGGCCTTCCAGGGGTGATACAGAATCTCACAGTCATAGTCCTTCATCACATCTAACCATCTCCACTGACTCATGTTCAAATTCGGATGATCCATCATGTATCTCATGCTCTTGTGGTCAGTGTAGATAGTACACCTAACCCCATTAAAACAGTGCCTCAAAATCTTGAGGGACAAACCATAGCCCCCAAATCTAAATTGTGCATAGGGTAATTTGCGCCATGAGGCTTCAGCTACCTCGAAGCGTAAGCAATCATGTGATCCTTATGCATGATTACAACCCCCAATCTCGAGATAGACGCATCACAATAAACTACAAAATCATCCATGCCATCGGGAAGTGTGAGAATCGGGGCCTCGCATAATATCTGTCTTAGTGTCTCAAAAGCTTACTGCTGATTGGGTCCCTACCGAAAAGTAACATTCTTCTTCATCAAGTGAGTCAATGACACCAATCTTGGAGAAATCCTGGATAAATATTCGATAATATCCCACAAAACGTAAAAAGCTCCGAATCTTCGATGGAGTTATCGGAACCTCCCATCGTATCACGACATCAATCTTGGTCGGATCAACCAATATACCCTTTTGTTTGACGATGTTCCCCAAGAATTGCACCTCGCGCAACCAAAACTCGCATTTGGAGAATTTTCCATACAGACTCTCCCTCCTTAGAGTCTCCAATACCTCTCGCAAATGATCCTCGAGCTGCTCATTGGTCTTGGAGTAGACCAGAATATCATCAACAAACATGATCACCGACCGATCCAGCATCGACCTACATACCCGGTTCATGATATCCATAAATGTTACTGGTGCATTGGTGAGCCCGAATGGCATCACCACGAACTTGTAATGGCTATAACGAGTCCTGAAGGTCGTCTTCTGCACATCCCTGTCTCTGACGCTCATCTGATGGTAACCTGATCGCAAATCAATCTTGGAGAACCAAGATGCACCCTGGAGCTGGTCAAATAGATCATCAGTCCTCGAGAGTGAGTAACGGTTCTTCACTGTTAGCTTATTCAACTTCTGGTAGTCAATGCACATCCTGTGTGAACCGTCCTTATTTTCCATGAACATGATCGGTGCTCCTCAAGGTGAGCTACTCGGTCTGATAAACCCCTTGTCTAGCAGATCTTGAAGCTGCATAGACAACTCGATTATCTCCATCGGTGCTAATCGATATGGTGCTTTGGCTATCGGAGCCACACCAGGAACTAAATGAATCCGGAACTCAACCTGCCTCTCGGGAGGCACTCCAGGAAAATCCTCAAGAAATACATTAGGAAAATCCCGAACGACGGGCACATCACTCACAGTCTCCATGCCCTCACCTCGAGTATCCGCCACATAGGCCAAAAATCCAAGACAACCCTGATAAATTTATATCCTAGCCCTCGCGGCTGAACAGAGAGCTGGTTCGCGCTGACCAACCTCACCCTGAATAACCAGTTATCCCACACTTGAGGTTCGAACTCTCACTAACTGGTTCTCATAATCAATCATGGCCCCATTGGGACCCAATCAATCCATCCCTACAATAACCTTCGACCCTCGCGGAATCGGAACCAAATCAATCGGATATCTATCGCTGAGTAAGTTCAAAACACACCCTCGATGAACCCTCGAAGCACTCACTGAGTGACCATTAGCAATCTCTACCTCCAATGGGTAATACAACAGCCCAGTAGCATCACTAAGCATCTTGCTAAGTGCAAAAGATACAAAAGATCGGGTAGCACCTGAATCAAACAGAACATGAGCAGTCATACCACTAACTAAGAAAGTCTCTATACATGATCAAAGAAAATATGAGCATAAAAAGGAAATAATAATAAATAAGATAAGGAGACATACCCGCAGCGACATCAGGCACTGCTCTCGCTGCTCTTCACTACAGGTGCCTCCGTCTTGACCTGGTGGCCATCGGTGATCCTCATGGTGGTCGGTTCAGGCAACATGTAACGCTCATAGATTCGGGCTAGTCAATTTAGAGATAATAAGCGTTAAAAATGATTTTTTGATCAAAGATTATTTATTATAAATAATCTTAACCAAAGTTATAGTATATGTCACAAGGATTCCGTACATATAAAGAACGTTGAAATCTGACATATAACGAAGATATGACCCGTCGAAGTTTTGGGACAAAACCGGCACGACGCTGCGTATTGTAAAAAGTAAATTTTTAATAAGCTACTTCTTAGCCTTAGCGATCTAAACAAAAGTCGTATTATATGTTAAATCGAGAGCGTGCATAAGAGAACGTCCAAACCTGACTTCGTTTGAGGAAGTTATGATTTTTCTAAGATTTTGCATAGCAGTATACAGCCCGTAAATCGAATTTTAGATCGATCGATTTTCAGCCGACACAACCTAAACGAGAATTGAATATCTCCTTAATAGGAGCTCAACGATATAAAGATAGTCGAAAACGGATGTCGGATGACAAAGTTATGAATTTTTAACGGACTTTAACTGTCTAAGCCTGTTAAAATATAACCTTAAAAATAAAGTCAAAATTAGCCGACAGAGTCTAAACGAAAGTTGTAGACACGTCACTTCCTACACGTGGATATAAAGAACGTCAAAAACGGAGCTCATATGCGAAAGTTACGAATTTTAGAAGATAATTAATTTTGGGCTAAACCTGCGATTGACACGTGGCGCGATCTAGGCCGCACCTTCTTCCCCATGGCTTCGAACGAGATGGCTACACGTGGCATGCGAACGCCCCGCGTTCAGCTCTTGAACATCCCGCGTTCGTGAGATTTCCAGCCTATAAATAGAAGGCGCAAATCACTTGTTTTCTCACACCTTTCTCAAACATTCTCTCTCAAACACCCCCAAACCATCTAAGTCTTTCCCTAGCACCTCCTAGGTGTTAGAAGCGAGTCCCGGAGTGCCAGAAGTCCCCGAGAAAAAGAGCTTTCGGCTCAAAAGTTCTGCTCGCACAGAGCCCGGTTCCTCTCTAAAACCACTTGTAAGTGAGTTATGATTACCGTACTTTAAGTATAACTTATGTTTAAGTTTATTGTCGTTATTATGAACCTATAAACAAGATTTATCAGTGATTCAAAGTCGTTATACTGATTGATCTACTTACGGGGATGATGTCTAGGCTTTGATTTAGTGAGGTGTTTAAAGTGGGATTTCTGAACAGTATACTTCGTATACCAAACGGACCCTATAAACAAAATTTATCAGTGATTCAAAGTCGTTATACTGATTGATCTACTTACAGGGATGATGTCTAGGCTATGATTTAGTGAGGTGTTTAAAGTGGGATTTCTGAACAGTATACTTCGTATACCAAACGGACCCTATCTCCGATATGATCCTACCTATTTGTTCTTTACTTGATAGATCATGAAAGTAGACTTTGAGTTAATGATGAATCTAGATTAATAATTAGTCGCAATAAATATTAGACTGAAACTTAGTGATAATAATACTAGGTTTCGTTAATGGAAAAGACAATTGTTAGAAGCGAAGCGCTGCCCGAATTTCAAGTCATCACTTTATCAAGTGAGTGCATATTTACTTTCATCTTACACATAAATATAAAGTATTTAATATTAATACATGCTATATGTGCTTATTATCTGTATTCCTGATATCTATGCTAGATGAACGATTTATACATGTTTTACATGATTTAAACTGTATATGTATGTTTATACTTACAAATATATTGGGTAAAGATGGGTAGATGAATGATGAGAGATGAAAGATGATATAGATGATGAGAAGCCTTGATTTTGAAGTTGATCTAGTCATCTAGCAGAGTATAGATGAAAACCACGGACTATTCTAGACAATCTAGTCGAACGCTAGCAGGCCCACAACCTGTAGGTGTTTTTAAACTACGTGTTGACCAAATATACTCTAAAAATCCTGGCAGCTGCGCCTAATGGATAATATTGGCAGCTATACGTAGTAGATAAATTTTGAACTACGTGTTCACCAAATGTACTTTAAAAACCCTGACAGCTATGGACTTAGCGCCTTATAAATGAACATTGGCAGCTATGGACTTAGTGCCTAATAGATAACATTGGCAGCTGTAGATAGCATCGACAGTTATGTACTTGGTGCATGTTAGATAAACCCTGGCAGCGATGGTCTTTGTGCATATTCCTTAGGACAATCCTTAGGAATGAATGAATGAAGAATAGATGATTTTTAGGAAGGATTCTTAAGAATAAGGAAGATAATGGGGATGGGAAATTGGGTTAATTGTTTGATGATTAAACATAATAATTATATTATTGTGGATTGAAAACCCTATGTACTCACCAGGTTTCCCAACCTGACCCACTCAGTTTTTTGTATCATAGGTGGCTATATGAAAGATACATTCTGTTGAGAGATTCAAGGAGTATTAGTCCACTAGTTTAATTACTATAAGGCGTGTAATATTTCGTTATGCTTATGTTTCTGTATTGACGATGACATCCCAATGTTTTGATATAAATAAAAATACTTTTCTTCAGAAATGCTTTGATAATATCATTATCATGTTTTCTGGGAACAAATTCCGCAATACTATTTTTCAAAAAGGATACTCTTATTTTTAAATAAGCATAACAAATTGGTCTTTTCTGGCCGTGAAATTGGGGATGTCACAGTTGGTATCCTAGAATTAGATTAAGTGAACTAGGAATTTGTAGGAAATTTCTAGACTTAAACTTAGAATACTAAGCGATGATTATGAGATGAGTATCTGCTATATCTAGGATGTATGCTTGAATAGACACGAGCACTAGCTTATTTAGGGAAGATGCCCAAATTGCTTTTATTTGCTAAATGATTTATGCTATAAGATGCCTTATATGCTTTATGATGCTATCGTTTGATCGGTACTATGGTGTATTGCAGACCGGATCCAGAAATTTTATGTGTTTAGATTTCTAAACTTTTAATTACGGTACTAGAATTGGCATGTAACTTTTCGGAGTGATAAGGAGATTTATACGTCTATCGTAAATAAAGTTTTCCCCATCTTAATTCTCGTCGATGTACAATGAACATCTGCTAGAGTTTATAAATCTAAATGGTGAGAACTCGCAGCAAATTAGGAAATGCTAATGGAAACCAACAGCCTAAGCCACGAGTGATTGAGCGTGCACTAGAGGTAGCAGCTGCACCCGATCCAATCAGGATGGCAGGAGTCCAAGAAATGAGTCGGGCTATGATTGCCGAACAAAGGGAGGAGATGAGACAAATTTTGCTTAATAGGGATGAACCCACTGTACCAGTTGTGCAACCTAAACTGAATAAGGGAGAGTCAGAAGAAGGAAACTATAGTAGAACCGTTAGTCAAGCCGAACCACAAATGGTGAGAAGAAATATCCAGGATAAAGGAATTAAAAGGAACGGATGCAAGTATAAAGACTTTACGACTTGCAAACCATCAACTTTTACTGGTTAAGAAGATCTAATCGGAGTTATGGACTGGATCTCTGAAATCAAGCTAGCTTTCATAACATGTGGTTGCAAAGGCAAGCTACAAACCACTTATGTTGTGCGTCAGTTTAGGGGTGGGGCTGTTCGTTGGTGGAACACCTTGGGAAAGATCATAAGTGACATGGACAGAATTCTTGGTACACAATAAATGCAAGTTCTGCTCAGTCTAAAACTTGCTAGAACTAGAGAACCAATTTCTGACATTGAAAAAGGGCAACATGTCGATTGATGAGTATACCAATGCCTTCACGGACAAGATGGAGTTTGCTTTGCGCATCGTCCTCGACGAGCTAACAAAAATCGATAAGTATAAAAAGGGACTACTATGGGAGTACACTGTGCCAGTACGCCAGGCACCTACTCTTGAGGTGGCCATCTGGGCTACTAAGTCTGTTGAAGAAATGATCAAAGGAAGAACCGCCAACAAGGTTAAAGTTGGCGAGAAGAGGAAATTTGAGGGATCTTCAAGGTCCAACAATAACAGCATGTTCTCAAAGTCTGGAGGAGGAGGAGAAGCAAAATGGTGTGAGAAGTGCTAAAAGAAACACTCTGGGAAATGTGGCGAGGAGGTGACTTGTTTTAAGTGTGGGAAGACTGGGCATTATGCCAATGAGTGTACATTCAAGAAGAGGGTGTGTTACGAATGTAATGAACAAGGGCATATTTTTAGGGACTGTCTGAAGAAAAATGAAGCAACAAGACTGAATGGACCACCGAAGCCAAAGGAAAGAGCATTCCAGATGATCCTTGATGAAGCAGGTAACAATGCAAGGGATTAGGAGTAAAGTTCTATATATCTGAAGATCGAGATATAAAGTAGCCATACAGATAATATCATGTGGTTTAGCCTAATATGAGAGGCATAGTATAGGGTGAGCTTGAATATCTATGTAATCATTTCAAGAAATAATATAAACCTTAGTTATGTTATCCGATGTGTTAAATGACTATGTGAAATTCTTGTATGGTGACTTGGAAAAACTGAGAGGCAATACTTGGGACGAGTATGAGTAGGTGTGAAAGGTAGTAGTGGCGTATACTACCAGAAGCACATGACTCGCACTTGGATCAGGGAAAGTCACAAGGTTACCAAGGCGCTAGTAGTTGATTCCGTTTTGTTCATGTCTGTCGTTACCATCATTTCGGTAATGACCATGAAGATGATTGTTTTTTTGACCCTAGAGGTCATACCAAATCTGAGTCCGGCTAAGATAAGCGTGTTACGTGGTTCATAGAACCAAGTTCGATGAAGTATCTGACTTAAACTAAAAGATTGAAGTATCGTGGTTGTAGTTAAGTAATAAGCCTGTAGCTAGAAGTGCTACATGCTAGAATGTGATTATATCACATTAGAACATGAAGGAAGGTATATTCCATTTTGGGATTTGACTCTAAAAGAACTGAGTCTAAGAATTGCATCATACGATGAGAGGTCATGAGGACATAACCCATCGGTCTGCTACGATAATCAAAGTAAATAACTTTCTTAAGTTAATTCTGTTTACGAAGGAGAAGGAGTCTCCAATAAGGATCGAGTTTGTAACTCGAAGGTTACAATTGAAAGTCCAACATAGTATGAAGAACGGGTGGAAGATTGAGCACCACCAACAGTCAAGAAATCCAAGAGTTAGATACTAATTTGAAAGGACGTAATAGTTACGATTATTACCTAGGATGAAAAGGTAAAGTATGGAGTCATTATACAAGCCCTATTTCGTTGATGATTCCGAGACGTAATCATCCTAAGGGGGAGATAAATGTAACGCCCGCAGATTCGAGCTAGTCAATTTAGAGATAATAAGCGTTAAAAATGACCATTTGATAAAATATTATTTACCATAAATAATGTAACCAAAGTTATAGTATATGTCACAAGGATTCTGTACATATAAAGAACGTTGAAATCCGACTTAAAACGAATAAATTATGACCCGTCGAAGTTTTGCGACAAAACGGGCACGACGCCGCATATCGTAAAAAGTGAATTTTAATAAGCTAATTTTTAGCCTTATATATCTAAAAAAAGTCGTAGTATATGTTCAACCGAGAGCGTGCATATAGAGAACGTCCAAATCTTACTTCCTTTGAGGAAGTTATGATTTTTCTAGATTTTGCATAGCGGTATACATCCCGGAAATTGAATATTAGATCGATCGATTTTAGCCGACACAACCTACACGAGAATTGAAGATCTTGTTAATAAGAGCTCAATGATATAAAGACAGTTGAAAACGGACGTCGGATGACAAAGTTATGATTTTTTAACGGACTTTAACTATCTAAGTCTGTTAAAATATAACTTTAAAAATAAAGTCAAAATTAGCCAACAGAGTCTAAACGAAAGTTGTAGATCACGTCGCTACCTACACGTGGATATAAAGAATGTCAAAAATGGATCTTGTATGCGAAAGTGAGGTGTTTAAAATGGGATTTCCAAACAGTATACTTCGTATACCAAACATACCCTACCTATGATATGATCCTACCTGGTTGTTCCTTACTTGATAGATCATGAAAGTAGACTTTGAGTTAATGATGAATTTAGACTAATAATTAGTCGCAATAAATATTAGACTGAAACTTAGTGACAATAATACTAGGTTTCATCAACGGAAAAGACAATTGTTAGAAGCGAAGCGCTGCCCGACTTTCGAGTCATCACTTTATCAAGTGAGTGCATAGCTACTTTTATCTTACACATAGATATGAAGTATTTAATATTAATACATGCTATTTGTGCTTATTATCTATGTTCCTGATATCTACGCTAGATGAATGATTTATACATGTTTTACGTGATTTAAACTTTATATGTATGTTTATACCTATAAATATATTGGGTAAAGATTGGTAGATGAATGATGAGAGATGAAAGATGATATAGATGATGAGAGGTGAAAGATGATGAGAAGCCTTGACTTTGAAGTTGATCCAGTAATCTAGCAGAGTATAGATGACAACCACAGACTATTCTAGACAGTCCAGTGGAACGCTAGCAGGATTGCAACCTGTAGGTGTTTTTTGAACTACGTTTTCACCAAATGTACTCTAAAAATCCTGGCAGTTGCGCCTAATGGATAATATTGGCGACTATGCCTAATAGATAACATTTGAACTACGTGTTCACTAAATGTACTCTAAAAACCATGGCAGCTATGGACTTAGTACCTTATACATGAAGATTGACAGCTATGGACTTAGTGCCTAATAGATAACATTGGTAGTTGTAGATAACATCGGCAACTATGTACTCAGTGCCTGTTATATAAACCGTGGCAGCGATGGACTTCATGCATATTCCTTAGGACAATCCTTAGGAATGAATGAATGAATAATAGATGATTCTTAGGAAAGATTCTTAACAATAAGGAAGATAATGGGGATGGAAAATTAAGTTAATTTTTTGATGATTAAACATAATAATTATATTATTGTGGGTTGAAAACCCTCTGTACTCACCAGGTTTCCCAGCCTGACCTACTCAGTTTATTGTAGCACAGGTGGCTATATGAAAGATACATTTTGCTGAGAGATTCAAGGAGTATTAGGCCACTAGTTTAATTACTGCAAGGCTTGAAATATTTCGTTATGCTTATGTTTCTGTATTGACGATGACACCCCAATGTTTTAATATAAATAAAAATACATTTTTTTGGAAATGCTTTGATAATATCGTTATCATGTTTTCTGGGAACAAATTCCGCAATACTATTTTTCAAAAAGGATGCTCTGATTTTTAAATAAGCATAAACAAATCGGTTTTTTTCTAGCCGTGAAATTGAAGATGTCACACAACGTCAATGCCCCTCCCGTCAGCCTCGGGCAATCGGCATTTTTATGGCCAGCCTGATTTTAATGGAAGCAAATCAGTTTTCCCCATGGTCAATCTCTACTCAAATGACCAGTCCGTCCACATCTAAAAAACCCCGAACCCACTGATCGACATGCCACACCGTGTGGCTTGCTGCCCTTGCCACAACGACTCCGACCCTACTGGCCTCTAGTATGTGAATCAGAAGTCTTGGGATTTTTATCATGGCCCACTGTTGTCTGCACCTGCTCTGGATTGTGCTTCGTCCGAAGCTCCAGCTCAATCTCCTGCTTATGGGCCCTCACAATCATATCATTCAGGGTCATGCACCCCAAAAAGCTCACAAATTCTCTGATATCATCCCTCAACATGTCATTATATATCGTCTTCTTCATCTTCTCATCCACAGTATACTGCGGAACCAACAAAGCCTTCTCACGGAACTTGGTGGTGATCTCCGCTATAGTCTCAGTAGTATGGAGAAGGTCTTGAAAATCCCTTTGTCACACCCCCAAACCGGAACGGCGGAAATGTTTGGGGGCGGAGGACGTCATGTACAATATCATAACAATGCATAATAGTAAAACAAGCAACAACATCATCCATTGCATTAATAGTATAATTTAATACAAGTGTGTTCTGTATAGTTTGAAAGACACCAAAATATGAATCAAAACAGAAGACAAGTCTTGAACATGCTCCATCTTCTCAAAACCTGGTCATCGGTACCTTTCTACTGGTGACCTGAGAATACAAGTTATTTTCAAAGCGTAGATCAGCATTAAATCTAGTGAGTTCATAAGTATTTTAGTGTCATTGTTTGTATAAGTATGAAAGTGTTTGTAAATGTTTGATGTAAAAGTTTGTAAATGTTAGTATACTTCCTAGAAAATCCTATATTTTCTACTAAAGTAGTTTTCTACCAAGACCCGATTGTTTTGTATGTTTGTTCTTTCATAAAAGAGAGTATTTTTCCCAAGTATGACTATCATTACCTTAATATAGTTTTCATTACCGTTTATGTGAGAAGATCACAATGTGAATGAAATGGTAAAATAAAGAAGTACTGTAGTTTTATATATAAGTAACTACCAATGTACTAACTACCTTAAACCTGTTTGTTTAATTAAGGTAAAATGTGATATGATTGTAACCATACTTGATTAACTAGTGAAACACGACGTTCGGAGACGTCGAAATGGTATGACATTCATCACCCGAAGACCTGCAGGTCCCACTGTAGCTAGCAGCAAGGTGTAGGATGGTCAATCTCGTATAGATCTATACACAAATTCACGCTCTCCCTCCAGGAGACTCTGGTTACAAAACGTGACACAACAGTATATTGTCGTGCCATGAAGTAGTGGCTCACATTAATGTTATCTTTGTTATTTTATTAGTGTAGTATGTTCTCTCTGTTCTAGTGTATAGTATGTTCTCTAGTGTATAGTATGTTCTCTCTGTTCTAGTGTATAGTATGTTCTCTCTGTTCTAGTGTATAGTATGTTCTCTCTGTTCTAGTGTATAGTATGTTCTCTCTGTTCTAGTGTATAGTATGTTCTCTCTGTTCTAGTGTATAGTATGCTCTCTCTGTTCTAGTGTATAGTATGTTCTCTAGTGTATAGTATGTTCTCTCTGTTCTAGTGTACAGTATGTTCTCTCTGTTCTAGTGTATAGTATGTTCTCTAGTGTATAGTATGTCCTCTCTGTTCTAGTGTATAGTATGTTCTCTCTGTTTCTCATTATAGTATGTTTGAACTTACTCATGTATGAACTGACTCTTGTATGTTTCATTGTTCTAGAAATAGTGTGTAGTAATCCTCAAAACTATACCTATTATAGTTTACTAGTGATGTTGTTTGTATGACTGAATGATGTTTGTACACCTTTGTTAACCAAAGGTATTGAACTTATGTAAGAACTTTTATATCTATACACATATACATGATATATAACTAAGATTCAAACGACACTCGGACAAATAACTGGTACCCTAAGTCCACAACCAAACAAGGAACAGGAAGTAAGGCGAGTTATCAGTCCTAAGCCCTTTCAACCTTATTTATATAAATATATCTATATAGACATGATTTTGACAATATAAGTTTAAAAAGACTTTTGTAAATTCATAAAGAGTTTATAAAACGATTTGAAATAGTTTGTTTGATAACACAGTTTTGAAATATAAGAAATCCACTTGTTTGATAGTTATTAATCACATGTGATTGATACAATAACTATAATGTTTTCTACTTGTATTCCCCCCCCCATAGAAGAATTTAAAATCATTTAAAAAGGTAAGTTAGGGGTATGAACTCCCCTGTAGTGAGTGATTCGAATGAAAGATCGATATAGGATGCAAAGTGTCAAGTGAAGTCTCGAGCAAAAACGGATCCTATTAAGCATATAATGAAACATATATGTATATAATTAGTGTATATAACAACTAATCATGATAGGGAACAACCTTAGGGACTAGGAAACACTTGGATTGATGTGTTACAATCACATATGATTGCACTAAAGGAGTTCACAGCCAAACTAAGGAGTGTTCACGGCCTTAAGAGGGTTCACGGCCCATGAACACATGATGTGTTCACGGCCAAACCAAGATCCTATGAGGTGTTTACGGCCAAGGATAAAGGGATCATGGCCAAGGCAAGATCTTATGAAGGGTTCACGACCCTATGAAGGGTTCACGGCCGTGAACTCTTCAAGATATTTCCATTTGGTGCTTGTTTCATGGATGTAAATAAGTGATTAATTGGACCACAAGATAAGGGAAGAGATACTCACTTGTTAGTAGCTTAGAGTAGAGTTCACGGTTGAAGAAGTTGAGAGAGAAAAGGGATGTTCACGGTTGAGAGGAGGAGAAATGGGAAAAAATGAAGTCACTCCAATAAATATAGGAGTTGGTTCACAGCCGTGAACCTAGTTTGCGGCCGTGAACACCTTGTGTGTTGTTTTCTGGTTCGAATTTATCCTCCAGATCTCAAGCTAACTCATCCTAGCATTCATTCATACGTTATACTAGGCTCAGAAACTCTCAAACAGACCCTTAACAGTGCTAAAAGATAGCAGAAACTAGTCTGACTTTGATTGAATTGTATGGCTGTACAAGATAGAAATTTCGGGTTGTCACACCCTTGTTAGGTGCTACACCTCGATCACTGGTATGAACTCCTCTTAGAATCTCGTAACAAACTCCTCCCAAGTCATGGCCACCACCACCGCAGATCCCCATGCTCGATCGACCTCATCCCATGATTTACGTACTCGGTCTTATAGAAGGCAGGAGGCAAACCCCACCTTCTCCCCCTCAAGGAAAAAACTTGTTCACCGAGCATTCTCCATGTCAGCAATCCAAAGGCGGATAGCGATGGGGTCCTTAACCCCAAAGAAATTTGAAGCTCCACAGGCCTTGAACTCCCGAAACGAGGGACTCCGTGCTCCTAACTGTCTAGTAGCGATCTTCGCCCGAATGGCCCCAATTCGCTCATCCAAAAGCTCCATAATCTCCTCCTTGATGGTACCAAAAATCAAAGGGTTGCCTCCATGATGTCGCACGTGATCTCTGATGTGAGAAGCACGTGTAATCGCTCATCCAGCAGTTTGGTACCACAGCCAGAACCAAATCCAGAAGCTCCTCCTCGAGTGGTCACCATACATAACTAAAAAAACCACATATAAATGATCAGCATAAACTCAAGCAAACTTACATTCTACAGGCCCCTTTAGAATCCCCGAGACCGCCCTTGAATCGAATATAGATCATGTGCTTTCAGTAGTATTGGCCCAATACTACCTTCCACACCTGTCCATACTTTCCTCAAGAACCATCTTGAGTCCTCTAAGTCATCCTACTAAAACCATACACATTTTCCTTATGCTAAACATATATATATATATATATATATATATATATATATCATTTCTTAGGCTCTTGTAGGAATCCTCAATTCGACCGCCTCTGCAACACCAAGAACCTCAACCTACATTGTTGGTTTCCTTATGCATGCAAATTGTACACAAAATGGAATCACACAGACTGTCAAATAATGGCTACGCCCTAAGTACACAACCAAACAAGGATCAGTAAATAAGGCAAAACCAGTCATTCTAGGGCTATATAATCGTATAAAATTTTTAAGCATACACTTAACAATTAACTGAGCCGATATCAAACCCAAGTAACACATATCATCCCACCTTCCTAGGTTGCAAGGCATCACACAAAGGAAATTCTAATATACGATTCCTGAAGGTATCCTTATCCCTATTCTAGCATGCAGTTCACATATCAGACATAATAATCATAACACATGGGTATGGGTATTTTGGGAACCACTTAATTGAGCTTGGTTGATTGCATGCATCGCACCCCTTTCTACTGTGTAAAAATCTTTTAGAAATTCAGTTTTCTTTTGAAAAGATTATCAATTCCTCTGTTTGAGTTCTGACACACCCGAAAGTTTGCCCAAATCCCTCAAACCAAGGCTCTGTTACCAACTTGTAACATCCCAAAAACAGTGATACAAGTTTTCATTTTAAAAATCATTAATTCCATACATCAGATGTCTCAAGTCAGCCACGATACAAAATATCATATGTGCGGAAACATGAGAGGGATGTTGTGCCATCATCTCGATCCTTCCCTTTTGTACGGAAGTAACAGAAACCATAAAAATAAATTGTAAGCACAAAGCTTAGTGAGTTACCCAAAGTACCACATATCACGCAAATCAGTAGGCCTAGCCCTCAGGTATATTCCAACCCAACATACAATAATGGGCCTAGCCTAGGGGCCCAACCCTAAGGTTTCTTTCAACCCAGACATACAATCATGGGCCCAGTCCTGAGGAGTCTTTCAACCTAATCATACAAACATGCAAGAGTCAAAAAGATAGCTAGCATCCTACATAAATCAATCAAATGGGTCGGCATTGGTGCCTTCGACCCATAAGTACAAAGAGAAGAATAACCTCAATCCGATGATAAACAAATCACACACTCGAGCTGTTGATATGAAGTATCCTCACACTAAACATATCCAACGATAACCTTAATTAGCAATTAAAGCAAACATCCATAATCGAGGTTCCTAATCAATTTTTCTCTTTCTAGGGTAAAAGACCATTTTACCCTTCCAAGACTAAACCCAACCAAACATGACCTTAAGTCCAAAATGACCAAAATCACCTTCTGGGGTTACACCATGCGTACCCTTACCTCTACACCATGAGTAGAGGCTTTACAGAAAATCGTGAAGGCAAACAACTATGCGTTTCGTACCTAGAGTTACGTAGGGCGTACTTAACCAATTGCCAAACTCCACTTTAAGCTCTTAATCCTTTAAGACCTAATGTATAACCTTGAGACCTAAACCTAATGAGCATCCAAAATCATAAAGTTCCTGACTTTATGCCTTTGCATGGCTTAATAAAGCCCAAAACCAAACCCTAGCTTCTTATCATCCTTTAAATGGCTCATAAACTTGTGTGGAAGAAAGGTAGCAACCAAGATCCCATTTTTATGACATAATAATCTCAGAAACACTAAAAATGACAATCTAAATATCTGGAGTAGCTTTTACTCAAAAGAACCAAACCATGGGACCAAAAGTTATACAAAACAAGTCTCTATCCTAGATCTAAACCAAAGAACCATAAAGGTGAGAGCTTTATACCTCCAGAAGTTGGAAAAATAAATGAAAACTCTGGATCTACAAGCTCCAAGCCCACGAATCACTAATGATGAACTTCTTCTTCTTCCACAACGTGCCAAGAATCCTCTAAAGGTGCAAAACAAGAACTCAAGGATTAAGGTTTCGAAATGACAGAATGAGGTAGTGGAGGCTAAAGGTAAGGGAGGTCTCAAGGTCATAAGGTCCTTTAAGTAGGGTCTAAACCCTAAAAAAATAGGGTTTAGGAACTGCATGAGTATGCCCTGCGTACTTCTCATGTACGCCCAACGTACTCGAAGGAGTCCTCGCCACCTTTAAAGAACTACACCCAGCGTACCCACAGGGTACACCCCGCATAAGGAACAATTTTGCAATTATTTTATACATTGAGCCGGAAATGAAAAATACATGGGAACAAGGGTGTTACAACTCTCTCCCCACTTGAAACAGACTTCATCCTTGAAGTCTGTTGCTGCATACAAGCATGGGTAATGCTCCCTCTTTTGAATTAGGGTCTAAGCCCATAACTATAATTGGTATATACTTGACCCAAGAGTAGCATGGTCCATTTGGATTGCCTTCACGAGAACAATTTTATAGGAAGAATATTTGAGAAAGAGGTTATTTATGATTTATTAATATATTACAAGTATAATATATTAATATGAAATCATGTTATTTAATTAGTATTGATCAAGAATTAATTTAGTGATCAAAAAAGACTAATTAAATTAACGGGGACTGATTATGTAAATCAATGATATATATATATATATATATATATATATATATATATATATATATATATATGGTTTGGGCTATTGATCCATGATGGGCTAAGTTTATGTAAGTTTCCATGAAGTGTTAGCCTACATGAGTTATGGATCATAACGCAAGTGTATGGATTAGGGTTTACCTATGACTCTTGGATTCTTATACTATATATACATGACCCCATGGCCTAAAATCGGGTGCCCCTTGTGTTCTTAGAGTTCATAGAGCCGATTTTAGTGCATTGGAACCTCTTTCTCAAGTTCTCCATTTGTTCATGGTGTTTGTGAACCATTTGATGCATCACACTTGAGATGCTAAGTTCTTAAAGGCTAAAAAATTCAACAAGCTACAACAAGAGGTAATCATCTAACCTATTTTTATGATTAAAGTATCAAATTGTATGCTAGTTGTATGCTTCATGCTTTGGATATTTGATTGCATGTATAACTAGAGAAAACTTAGATCCAAAGCATTTAGGGATGTATGTACACCATAGGATGTTGTAGTACATAAAACCCAACAGTGGTATCAGAGCTTAGGGTAGTTTTCTGTTATATTATTACATTGTTCATTGTTCAAAGTTGAAGCAAACTGAAAAAGGCCTTCTGCCAGGCTAAACTCGCCGAGTCCATTGATGAACTCGACAGGCTCATGATGAACTCGACGAGTCCAAAGCCTGGCTCGACGAGTTGCACTGGCAGATGGAAGATTTTCGGGGTTTTTTTGGCCTGGATTTGATTGGGATCACTACCACAAATTGTTTTGCATCATAAAATCTGTTTTTTCTGATATGGTAATGATTATACTCATCCAATCAAAAGATAATTGTCAAAGTTTTAAGATAATTTTTGGTTTACATGATAAACAAAGTTACTTGTAAATTGTTGATTTGACATTATCTTGCTTTATGAGCTTAGTTAGATCAATCATGAATTATATGATAATTTTATTTGTTTAAATTGATCTAAATGGTTTTAATGAGTTCCATAACTTGTCCTCAAGTTATGGAACATGAAAAGTCTCATCCATTAAAATGACATTAAACTCATAAGTTATGGAAATGAGAAGTTTTCAAGAGTTACAAAACTTGCTCTCAAGTTTTGGTATTTGAAAAGTCTCAAATTATGAAACATTGATTTCTAAAACTCTTGTAATTAAAAGGGGCAACTCTTGGGTTCATAACTTAAAATTAAATTAAATAGTTTTAATTTTTGCATTTTATGTTTAGAACCTTCATGTCTTTTGAATAGTTCAAATTACCTCTTATGGATTTTATTAAGTTAATTAAATGTTTAATTAAAAGAGAGATTAATAAATCCATAATTACATGGTTCAAGTTTAATTAAATTAAGAGTATAGTTTAATTAATAGATTAAACCACAAAGTATTTTAAAAGTTTAAAACACACCCTTATACTATATAAAATTAAAAGTTTAATATATTATATATGTATAAGTAAAAGGTCAGTCTTACCGTTAGTAAGCCTCATTCAAGAAGCCGGTCTATAAGGGGGTATAAGGTTACTGCCTATAAAATGGTGGTTTAATGGGTGTCCACTCTTACCTGCCGCTTCCTTGATTGGTGGAGGGTCGTTAGTCGAACGGGTACGATAGGACATTAATTCTCGTTAAAATTATTATGAAATACCAAGTAACTAAATACCTTTATAAATTCCTAATCTTAGTTACTTAGGAAAAATGTGAATTTGATGCTAACACATGAAATTGCACATTGCACCTTATTAGTCATTAGTGGAGCGTGTGTGGTTAATCTGCACACTAATATGGGACTAATGAAGGATGGAAATGGGTAGCTCGTAGTTTATCATAGATCAATGGAGCGTGTGTGGTTATTCACACCTTGTTTGTAATCCTCGGCATCCCAGTCACAAACTTGAAGGGCATAATCGAGATTAAACATGCCATTGAAAAAGTTCAATGAATCTCAAAGAATCTAGGAACTTCAATTCATTTAAAACTTAATAATCAATTTTGTTTTTCATGGTGGAAATTATTAAATTGTCATTTACCTACCTTCAAATATTTTGCAATTGGATTACGACATCCCTCTTCCGAATTGTAAAATATTGTGTTGGGTCCTAGCCTTAAAATTTCCTTTTGGGTGTTATATTAAGGACTTAAATCAACTAACTTGAATTTATCCCTTGTAGATATCTAGTTCTGACAACTATGGTCTTCCCGAATCTTTTGGAAAAATCTTTTTTTATAAAGATGATTTTCCACAAGACGGTCGAGGTGAAAGATTAATCCCTTATTCGTGTTGTTGTGGAACTTCTCTTCCTCCACCTCCTCCAATAATTCTCCCTGACCCACGTGTTCGTCGACTTGAAAAGTTCAAGGTCACTCAAACCCTATTGGCAAGCAAACAACAAGATGGTAGGTCTGTGTGTGCACATGTCTTAGAGATGAAGTCACACATTGATAGGCTGGGAATGTTGGGTGTCGAAAGTTGGCTGTTGACTGGGTTCTTCAGTCACTTCGTATAGTCAGTTTTGTTAAAGACTACTATATTACTGATCACGACGTGACCCTTATCGATCTTACCTATTTGCTAGTCGTTATTGAATCAGCAATGATTTGGCGCACTGGTCAAGCAAATTTGATTGGAAGATCTACCTCCCAAGCTGCCATGGACATAGGCAATGACATAGATAGTCCAGAAATGGTCCATTCTCCTATGGGAAGGGAATTGGCTATGGTCAAAAGATTTGACCATAAGAGAAAAGCCAGTTCTGAGATAGTTCCATGTGCAAATGCCAAAAAGTCTACTTGTTTCTATTGCCATTTGAAGGAACATTGGAAGCGAAGCTGCCCTGACTACCTGAAAGATCTAAGAGAGGGTAAAGTCTAAGTATTTGACTCTGCTTCAGGTAAGTCCACTATCGAACTCTATTAAGTTCCTATTTGTAGATTCTTGATACATGATGTGATAAGATTACATTTTGATGTTTTGTAGAATCGAAGGAAGCTTAAAGGAAGAAGCAAGCTGAGTCTGGTCACGAATCAGATTTTTGAGTTGTTGCTTAAGAGTTATGATAGATTGCTTAGAAATATGTAGTAACATAATTTTCATTTGTAATTGCATTGTAAGGACACGTTTTTCCGCAATAAAGAAAATTTTGATTTTATCTTATTTTATATTTCCTTACAATGGTATTTGTGAAAATTGATGTTTATATGTTTCTTAGCAAATGAAATTGATTCTTTCGTTTGTGGCAGCGTCTAAATTTACCAAATAATGAAAGATTCTCATCACCAAAGTTTCAATTGGATAGAAACTTATAATCATGCAACTTGTATTGTATGATGAATGAGAATTTTCGTCTTTGGAAAATTAATACTAACTCCTTGTTCACATGTATATGTGAGTCAAGTGAAGGACTAGGTAATCGGGTACACTTGGTTGTGCGCTGTCAGGTTCACCACAAAGAACGATAAGACTATTCGTTATGGTTTACTAAAGTTTAGTCAATATAGTTATACTTACAAGATTAAGTGTAATTCTCAACCATTGGAAAAGTTTCAATGTATAGCAGAACGAATAAGAAGAATCAAATTAGGTAGAAAGATAAAAGTTTTTCCAATCTGAAAAGAAGGGAGAGTACTGGAGTATCGTGTTTTATGGTTATCTTAGTGATTATGAAACCATATCACAATTGATTCTCAAAGGACATCTTAGTGCATTTATATGGATAAGAAGAGGAATCGTGAATTGTTGAAATGGTTAAGTCTAGAAGATGAGTCATACTTCGTTCCAAGATCAAGTCTTATAGTCATACTCCAAGATTGTACATTGAGTGACATATCCTAAGTAGGTTTATAAGACATCATGAAATGTGGAGTAGAAAAGTTTTCTCGCTCATGCACATTTGGACTTGGTAGTTGTGATGTCTTGGATAAGACAAAGACCAACTGAGACCAATTATATGAAGTGTCATTCTTGATAAGAATCTGCACTAACTCTTGAATATTTGTTTGTCAAGAAATGTTTCTTGAAAAAAGAATCTTATATGTCAAGAGGTCAGTGGGAGTCTCAAAGATCTTGAAAGGTTTCAAGAACTAATCAAGAGTAAACCAATTGCTTAACACTAGCACGCGACTTGAGGTTTGTAACCTATCGTGTTGACATATTCTTGTTTCTGTGCCCATTCCAGTTAAAGTTGACTATGCATGTGAGTTCTATGAGTTCTCAATTGTTTGCATAAGGCAAAGCACCTTGATCAGTGATAGTTCATTGATCAGTAACGGTGATCTGCTCAACAACTTGGAAGACATGGTAGGCCCTTGTACTGCCAAGTGGCAAGAAATTAAGATTGAACAAGTTCAGTCCATATGAGTTTGAATTTGTCATAGACCTTGACATATTCACATAGATAGGAACACATACACCATAAAATCTATGTGACATAAGGTTTCTCTCCAATTCATGAAAATGATTGTGAGGAAACACTTTCACTAAGTAGATTTTAAGGAGATAGCAGTTGTGTTAATTGTGTTCTCAAATTCGATTATGATTACAACATCCCTCTTCATAGTTCGAATTGTGAGAAATGGCAAATAGTTTGAACATTCAGAACTTATTGTTGTAAGTTTTGAATAGTTTAGACACACATATGAGTTTTCTAATAAAATGTGTATGAGCTTAGATAAAGGCTTATTGAAGCATCTCGTATCAGAAATCTGAACTTTGGTAAGAAAGTCAATAAAGTATTGATTTCTAGAAGTCCAACTGATTTCTAGGTACATGTCAAAGCTAGTGGGAGCATAAGTGGTATGCTAAGAATATAATTATCATGATAGTGGGAGCATGATTATTATGTGAAGTGTTGCATGTTAGCAATACTAGTTATAGGAAATAAAAGGTTACAAATTTGCAAAGTTGCAAAATTTGAAAAGTTGTTTCACTATAATAAGGGAGAGAATACTGATACTTTATTTCAAATCTAAAAGTTTAGATTGAAGTATTAATCAAACTTAGTCATGGATATATGAATACTATGTTGAAATGATTCAACATAAGGAAATTCGATAAATGGAAATATTATAACAAGAGACTGGTCCAGTATCATGTCTTTATGTAAGACATTATGAATCGTGTCCCATATGCTTCGGATATAGGATCGATTGCATATGCTATAATATTCAAGTGTTCTAATTTTCCAAATGCCTAGGGCATTAAGAGGGAAAAGGGACTAGAACCGGATATAACTAGAGTTATTAAACAACTGTCAAGGACAATCTAAAGTTTACCAAGGATTGGTTGCTTGTGGAGTTGAAAGTATAGTAATGAATGGACCATATTGATATAATTCTAAATAGATAGGATTCTATTAAGAATAGATAGTCATATGGCAATTATGGAAAAGTTTCCATAATGGGAGTTGGATATCAAGAATCTATGAGTAAGTTAGAAACTTTTATGCATGAAGGATGTTCAAAGGAATGTGCTTTGAATATGAGACTTCGTGTCTATGGAATTGTCTTGTAACAATTTCCAATGGAAAGTTTTGTAATTGAAAAAGACTATGTGACTTGTGTACATAGTCATTACAAAAGGATCACTGCATATAAGCTTAGAATCTAACAGATTACAGTAAGTGGCAAGGACTTGGTATTCCTATACTTACGATAAGGATTTGGAGTTGTGAAATGAGTGTCATTGGAAATGTTTACAATTGATCTATTTCACAATGTAAGGACCATAGGTAAACATAGTGTGCATGCTTGGAGCATGGGATGACTATTGTTTCAATTCAAGTATTAAGTTGATTAATCGAAACATTATACAATGAATAATGTGTAATCAATATGGTGATTAAATAAAAGGTGTTTTATTTATATTCAAAACTTTTGAAACCATATTGGATTCGATTATTCTTGTGTTTCATTTCGCATGTTTTGACTTCCCGAATAATAAGATTATTTAAACATCCATAGTCAATCAATCTTTGGAAGTAGGTAATGAGGTAAGACTGTCATGAATTCGTCTGTAGATTATCTAAAGTGTTAGACATAGCACAAGTTTACTGCAGTGTTCACAAGTTTTAGACATAGAACAAGTTTGCTGCAGTGTTCATGCGTACTTCTGGAATAAGATTCGAATATTAGATTAAACTCACGCTCATCTGAATCATTTCATGGATTTTATCACGAGTGATTGTAAGACGATAATATCTTATATTCTTGAAACGAAGAGATATGAGTTGCATTTTACAAGTCGGTTGCACGTTGATAATATGAAAACGCACCAGTAACTTGGTGTTATAAAACGTATTGTTGTGTATGATTTGATGAGTAAATAGAGAAAGCATATGAGTCGAAGTTTATCCGTTCCTTTTACCCTAAGAGGGATAAAAGTGATATATGTGGGCCCCTCGATGATTTAGTGATGACACCCTAAGCGCTTGGCCAAGCCTGGACTGATTTGATTTGTTCAATTAGTCAGTCGTCATAAATCGGAAATCGTGAAACAACACATGAACAGAGAGAATGATAATAATCCATGTCTCAGTTCATACGATATCTAGAATGGAGGAATATATGATCCCTAATCTAATGGACGCGTCATTGACTAGGTCAGAGTTCGACGACGACTTTTAAGAGCTACGATTGGTAGTCGTGATTGTGGAGTTGTACTTGCAACAATAGTTATTAGACTTATCCAAGTGGGAGACTATTGTATTAGGTGTCTAAGCCCATAACTATAGTTAGTATGTACTTGACCCAAGAGTAGCATGGTCCATTTGGGTTGCCTTCACTAGAACAATTTGATAGGAAGAATATTTGAGAAAGAGGTTATTTATGATTTATTAATATATTACAAGTATAATATATTAATATGAAATCATGTTATTTAATTAGTATTGATCAAGAATTAATTTGGAATTAATTTAGTGATCAAAAGAGACTAATTAAATTAACGGGGACTGATTATGTAAATCAATGATATATATATGGTTTGGGCTATTGATCCATGATGGGCTAAGTTTATGTAAGTTTCCATGAAGTGTTAGCCCACATGAGATATGGATCATAACCCAAGTGTATGGATTAGGGTTTACCCATGACTCTTGGATTCCTACCCTATATATACATGACCCCATGGCCTAAAATCGGGTGCCCCTTGTGTTCTTAGAGTTCATAGAGCCGATTTTAGTGGATTGTAACCTCTTTCTCAAGTTCTCCATTTGTTCATCGTGTTTGTGAACCATTTGAGGCATCACACTTGAGGTGCTAAGTTCTTAAAGGCCAAAAAATTCAACAAGCTACAACAAGAGATAATCATCTAACCTATTTTTATGATTAAAGTATCAAATTGTATGCTAGTTGTAGGCTTCATGCTTTGGATATTTTATTCCATGTATAACTAGAGAAAAATTAGATCCAAAGCACTTACGGTTGTATGTGCACCATGGGATGTTGTAGTACATAAAACCCAACACCCTCGTCTCATCCTTAGGCTCCCATGTCCAATCCGAGCCTTTTCGGTGCTGACATAGCACCTTTACCAGGTTTACCACTTTGTTGTGCATAGTCTTTGTCTTTCTGTTAAGAATCGCAATCGATCTCTTTACATAGTTCAGGCGCTCATCGACCTGAATGTCATCTAAAGGAATCACCACATAATCATCGGCTAAACACTTCTGTAACTGAGAGACTTGGAAAATGTTATGGATCTAACTGAGCTTATTAGGGAAATCCAGCTGGTATGAAACCTTGCCCACCCAGGCAATAATCCTGAAGGGACCAATAAATCGGGGGCCTAACTTGCCCCACTTCCGAAACCGGATGACACCCTTCCAAGGTGACACCTTCAGAAGCACCAAATCCCCCACCTGGAACTCAAGGTCTGCACGTCGCGGGTCAGCATAACTCTTCTGTTTGCGCGATTCGCAACCAATAACGAGCCTATTGTATCAACTCATTGGTCTTGAGTACTACCTCAATACTCCCCATAACCTGATGCCCGACCTCACCCCAACAAGCTAGGGTCCTAAACTTCCTTCTGTATAGCATCTCGAAAGGTGGTCGCTCAATACTAGCATGATAGCTATTGTGGCAGGAGAACTCAGTTAATGGAAGGTAAATATCTCAACTCTCGCCAAAATCTAGTACACACGCCTTGAGCATATCTTCGAGTGTCTAAATCTTCCACTCACTCTGTCCATCGGTTTAGGGGTGATATGTTGTATTGAAATGCAGCTGAGTACCCAACTCCTCATGAAACTTCCTCCAAAACCTGGAGGTGAAATGAACATCTCGATCCGAAACCATCGAAACTGGCACTCTGTGCCGAACCACCACCTCCCAGATATAAATGTCAGCCAGTTTCTCAGTAGATATACTCTCAGTGATCCGTATGAAATAAGCGCTCTTGGCCAATCTATCAATAATGACCCAGACAAGTGCAGTTCTCAGCAACTTCGTGATGAAATTCATGGTGATCTCTTCCTATTTCCACATGGGAATGGGAAACAGCTATATCTTACTATAGGGTCTCTGATGTTCAGCCTTGACTTTCTGGCAAGTCAAGCACTGCTCCACAAACCATGTTATCTCCTTATTTATACAGGGCCACCAATAGCAGAACTTCAAATCCCTATACATCTTTGTGACCCCTGGGTGTATTGAAAACTTCGACTTGTAAGCCGCTTCTAGCACTATTTGTCTAACCCCACTAGAAGTTGGGACCCAACCCCTACCACACAGGGTCAACAAGCCCCGACTATCTGTGACACCAGTCAAATTTTGGTCAAAAATAAATTGATCAATAATCGTAATTGGGATGAACCAAGTGGTAGAGTTTATAACAAGGTTTCCAAAAACATAAAGAACACTGAAATCCGAGTTATAACGAAGAAGTTATGACCAATCGAAAATCCGCGGTAAAACCGGCAAAACACTGTTCAGTGTAAAAAGCGAATTTTTGATAAAAGCATTTTTAGCCTTAACTATATAAACGAAAGTTGTAGAATATGTTAAACCGAGAACGTTCATAAAAAGAACGTCAAAATCTGACTTCGTATGAGGAAGTTATGATTTTTCGAAGTTTCGGTTTAGCAGTAGACAGCTAAAAATTCAAAATATAAATCGATCGATATTTAGCCGACGCAACTTAAACGAGAATCAAAGGTCTCGTCAAAAGTAGCACAACGGTAAAAAGACAGACGAAAACGGACGTCGGATGAAGAAGTTATGACTCATCCGCGCCTTCGCCAGCTGCCACCTCGGACCGCACCCTCGCACCCCTATATAAAGGGTGCGAGACTCCTCGACTAAGAAGGGTTTTTCACCCCAAAACTTCCCAAAATTCACATTTTAACCCCCTCGACTTTCTCACGACCTGTTGAGAGAAAAACTTGGAGACACACTTGAACAAAAGTTAGAACAAGTATAATCCGGAATAGTTAATCTCAGGATCTAAAAGCTCAACAATAATATAGTTAGATAGTTAGAGAGTTAGTTGCGGAAATGTAAAGGAATGGAAATGACAGCAATTGTTATATCAAGAAGACACTTAAGCTGATTCGTAACAAGGAATGCATTCACTCCAAGTTAATAAGGAAGATCAAGCTTAGTGATTAAGTCTTAAAGACTTGCTCCGAAGAGGGATTATGATCAGCAGAATTATGATAAGATTTAAGTAAGAAGAGATGAGTGAAGAAAGATAGAGAGATAACTTCAGAATGTGTATTCAGATAGAATTCATAAGTTATCGGTTCTTTTTTTTATATCTTCTAAATACAAAGAGAGTAAGTCTCTATTTATAGAGACTTAGAAACTACACTAGATTACAACTCTATAAGCAGTCGTGCAAGGCATACTGGATAATAGAGTGTATTACATAAAAGACAAATAAAGTAATATAGCTAAGTTGACTGCGGTTGCTGATGCGGTTGCTGATGAACAAGATTGACTCCGGGTGCTGAAGCGGTTGCGGTAGAAAGATGGTTGCGGTAGCTGAGTTCAAGAGGGTCACTTTTATGATTCAACACGACCCCCCAAGGCCCCGATATCGTGTCTAAAGCCCGAAGCAAGCCCCGGAGCCCCGGAATTCTCGAGAAGTTATCCTCTCTCCTGCCGAAACTCTGCCCGGTTTGAGCCGGTTTCTCGTCATATAAACTCTTTACGGGAAACGAAACGCTGCCCGAATCACCGCTTATCAAAGTGAGTTCATACCCCTATAATATACCTTTTTAAATGGTTTTATATGCTTTTTAGGGGGGGAATACAAGTTTAACACAATATAAATTGTGTTAATAATTATGTGATAAAAATCACACAAAGGCTTTTCGTATATTTTTAATAATTACGAAATACTTCCAAAATGACCTAAAGCCATCTTAAACCTTTAAAGTAATGTAAACTCTGTTAAATTCTTTGAAAAATGTTTTATAAACTATTTCAAATTATAATTGCCAAAATCATGTTTATATATGTATAAATATATAAATAAGATTTGAAGGAATTAGGATTAATAAATTATCTTAATTCCTTTTCCTTGTTTGGATGTGGAATTAAGGTGGTGTTATTTGTCCGAAGGTCGTTTCCTTCTTAACTATATATATATATATATATATATATATATATATATATATATATATATATATATATATGAGTATAAAAGGTTACTCCTTTTGGTATCATTACCTTTGTATCAGGCTGCGCAAAGGTGTTCATCCATGAGAAATCATGCTAATCAGATAGAACATATAAATTATAATAGGTATAATTTATGATTCAGAACTAAATACACAAGTATGATTCACGATTGTATACTTTCCAAGGAAATTACCAAAAATTCATTTAAATATACCAGGATATGTATAATACCTTTAATATATGAACAACATATTAAAGAAGTAAAAATACATCATACCGGGTTTGCATTAACAAAGGTACTATACAGAGTACCAGGGTTAGCAAACACAGGGTAATAATACACAATACCGGGTTTTCATTAGCAATGGTAATAATACATAATATCGGGTTTGCATTAGCAAAGGTACTATACAGAGTACCCGAGTTAGCAAACACGAGGTAATAATACATCATACCGGGTTTGCATTAACCAAGGGTACGAAACAAAGTACCGGAGTTAGCATTCACAGGGTAATAATAATACATCGTAAATCTCGTTGAAATAATAAATTTGTGAGACCCTTCACGGTGTACTTATCTAAGTACGACCTTTTAAGTCATGAACTATTAGCCAGAATCTCTTGTAGGGAGAGCGTGAATTTGTGTATAGATCTATATGGGACTGACAATCCTGCACCTCTACTGTTCGCTACAGTTTGGCCGGCAGGCCTAGGGTGTCAAATATCATTCCATTCCGACGCCTGAAGAACGTCGCCGCAGGCATATCAGTCATATAAGTATGGTTAATAGAACTCACATGGATAAAACAACAAGTGAATTACAAAGTAATATACTTCTCTTATAACAGTAAGAAAAGTTAATTACATCCCGACCAGATATACCTTCGGTAGTTTTTACTTACAGTAAAAGCTACATATCATGAAATCAAGTATTGTACTTCTGGTTTTGAACATTTAAAACCACAAGGCAGTATTATGGATAATACAATACTCTCCAGGATTAATACTAAGGTTTTTACTATAGAACAGATATAACTAAGAACACTTTTACAAATGAAACGGTTTATGGGATTAAACCACTTTTACAAATGAAACGGTTTATGGGATTAAACCACTTATACAAAGGAAACGGTTTATGGGATTAAACCACTTATCAAATGAAACTTAGTCATTCAATCTTTGTAAATTAGTATAACATAAAAGACCTTTAGTGGTTAATTCTATAATTCCTTAGTTATTACATCAGAGTTGTACATAAGTAATATCCGATTGATAGTGAAATGTGTGACTTCCGCCTTACTTCCTGTTCCTTGTTTGGTTGTGGGCTTAGGTCAGATACACCCATTTGACTGTCCATTCGATATTGGTTTATATATAATCGGTATAAACTAAGTAATTACAGAGGGAAACTATTGAGGTTATCAGTTAATCACCTCAGGAAATATAGGATTTCCTGGAGAAACCAGTGAAGTTATTCAAAGAACTTAGGGTATACTTAACAGAACTAAAATACTTATGAACTCACCAGCTTAAATGTTGATCTACTCTTTCCAAATAACTTGTATTCTCAGGAATCCAGTAGACAGGTACACCCCCGAAGCTTTTGAGAAGACTACCTAGTACTGTACCGCGACACTTGTCTTCTACTGTACCTACTTTAGTGTTTGAATATGTAATGTTTGAACACTTATGTAAAACTTATACTTATTAATGCAATGGTTGTTTGTACTTTGATTACTATATTGCATGTGTTGTGATACTTACCTAAAGTCCTCCGCCCCCGAATGTTTCCGCCGTTCCGGTTTGGGGGTGCGACAGATTGGTATCAGAGCAGTGTTTATAATGAACTTAGTATATCAGTCATAAAAGATATACAACTATAAACCCATTGGGATAAAAAAAACACTGACCAAGAGTTATACTTTAAAAATATAATAATGTTTTATAAAAGTATAAGAACATGCAGAGTATATATACTAAAATGAGTATCACAAGAAGAACAAAACTAAAGTATTTGGATGTTGGACATTGCAGTTAAACCTAGACAGTGACGTAGTCATATTTGGGATCAATATAGCCTGATCAACTATATTCATCTGAGATATGACCAACATATGTTTGGGGAGTGATTGTAGTGTTGCAACAGGTCTAAAACTTACCTAAGCACCAGAAGAATTCTAGAACCAAACATAAGGATTAAAATACTATGGGAGTATTTTAGGATGCTATAACAAGAAAACTGAAAACTTGTCAAGTTCTTATATCTAGAAGTCCAAGAATCAAACTCATAACTAAAATAACATGGAGGTATGTTACATACCTTTGGGGAAATGTTAAAAAGATCTTTGCTGATAAGTCTATAATTACTAAGTGGATACGTTAAGGTTATATATAGCCGAGATTTTATAGACTTAGAATAGGTGATTTTCACTCTACTTCCTTTTCCTTGTTTGGATGTGGTTTTAGAGTAGGATTACTTATTCAAAGGTCTATTTGATCTGGATTATATATAATCGGTACACACCATGTGATTATAGAAGGGCCAGAAAGAATCACCTTCGTAAAATTTTAAATTTTCTCATAGATTCTTTAGACATTCCCATTCTCGTATAAACCCGTTAGATAAACATAGTTACTCCAGCAATCAATAGAAGAGTCAAGGAGGATCCAACATAATTTCATTAGGATAATCCCAAGAAAGAAACATAGGAGAAGTAAACAAACTATAGAAATCCTTTAGTGCCCTTACCCTATTAAGGACACCAATGAGAGATTCGCATGAACTTCCAAGATTCAAAATCTTCATTACGAAGTAATGAGGATCAGTGTCAGAATCGGAAGTAAGACAGCCCGGGAATTCAATATACCTACTGAGGAGAAGGACACCCTATAGATACCAGGAGGAAACAAATCATTACCACTCAGAATAGAACAAAGAACAAAAGAAAACCACGTGTGATTCATTCGAGCACCTTTTCATCTAAGTAATAACTAGTAAATCGGTTCAACCTAGTGAGTTAGTGATTTTCATTACTCACATTAGGTTTGGAGCTTATCCTCTTTTCCTGTCACGACTAATAACAATAAATCAGATCACGGAATCTTAATTGATAGTGATTACTTCTCAAATTCATAAGTCTATTTTATGTAGACATTGTTATGAATTGTTTTCGAATATTTTCGAAAATTAGGAAACGATATCCACCAAACGAAGGTAACTTAGTTTGGATGATACTCGGTTCATAACCATTCTAGAAACTTATTTTTGTTCCTTACCAGGACTGCATCATAGGGATGCAGGTCGAATCATTGAGAACAATATAACAAAACGAAAGATTAATACATAGATACAAATGGTTAGAATACATTTAGAGACACGATAGTCACTCACAAGCTCATTTTCTTATCATATAACAGAATCATGCCTCCAAAGAAATGTAACCAACCCACCAGCGAAACACTAATCCTTCAGATAGATGCGGCTACGTTTCAAGCTGCGGTCACAGCAGCTGTAGCAGCTGTCATGGCACACCTGAATGCTAACAATGCAAATGTTAGTAGTAATGCTATCGGTAAACCCGATCGTGGTGATGGCTAAGTACAGCAACGAGCACCTACTTGTGAGGACACCTTGAACCTTAAGCCTAATATCTTGAAATGAAAGTTCGAGAACAAGGAAGGGAGTTGTTCAACTCAAGAACCTAGCAGAGGGCAACGAATTGGGGCAGTCAATACCCCCATCAGCCCTGTTATCCTAGCACCAACCAAGCCGTACTTAGGAAACCTTCCACACTGCAGCAAGTGCAACTACCATCATCATGGAGTTTGCCGAGAGCTGCATTGCAATAGATGCAACATGAAGGGGCATACCGCCCGCATCTGTAGAACTCCGGTCGAGTTCATCACTTCAACTACCAATGTTGGAACCATTCCCATATGTCACCTTTGTGGTGAAATAGGACATTATAAGAGGGACTGTCCAACAGAGAAGAACGACGGGGGAGCAGGAGGATTTTGATCCCAATACATGGGAAAGCATCAAAGAACCCTGCTATATTTTGGTACGCTTCCAAACCCCGATAACTATCTATAATTATGATTACTCTTCCGTTCAAATTAAATCATAACACTGATATAAAATTTGAAACCCTAACAGGTAAGCTATGATGACTTAGTGTATACATAAGGGTCATTTATAATTAAGATTTGTAGACTTAGAGTGAGTAATCCCGCCTCATTTCCTGTTCCTTGTTTCGTTGTGGATTTCGGGCAGGGTTGCTCAGTCAAAATTCTTACCAATCTTAATTATTCATGACTTGTATACAACAAGCGATTATAGAGACCTAGTAAGGATCGTTTCATGAAAGTTCATAATTTCAAATTATCAGAACCCTCGTATTGGTAGTACCCGCCAATTTCGAATCAAAAAGGGATTTGTAGTGATAATAACAGAATAAAACCAGAAGCGCGGAAAACTTAGGTACATAGGATATCACCCTAGTAATCATTCGTCCCAGAACGACTTAATATCTATTTCGTCGAGAAAATTCTGACATCCTCATTCGACATGGTTTGGCCTGACCCTTACCATGTGAAAATTATTATGCTGTATAAGAGAACTTTTTTCCTTAGTCAGTCGTAAGATGAAATTATTCCAATCCATAACACAAAACCCTTAGGTTGTCTCTCATTTCAAAACTTCAGAAGTACCCATGCGAAGGGTATCACGCCATTCTAGCCTACTCAGTAGACAGGAAACTTCAAACGAAAAGCACCGAAGTAGTCTTAGAAGTCAGTAACTACCGAAGTACCTCAATAGATCTCATAGGAAAATCATTATACCGCAGGTCAAGTTCAAGAATAGAGACTAAGAACTCATTAAGTTAATCTATCGCTGCTAAGTGTATACACGAGAGTGGTATATAAATTAAACTTAACAAGATTAAGGATGTGTGATTCCGCCATATCTCCTGTTCCTTGTTTGGTTGTGGACCTGGGGCAGAGTCACCCATCCGAACGTTTTGTGAAATCTAAATTATGTACGACTTGTATACACGAGGTAATGGTGGATGAGCCAAGTATGAGTCTGATCATGAACTTCGGAGCAAAAGCCAGCATCATGTATTCTACCAGGTAGAATTCAACATGAGACTACGACAGTGGGTCGAGCTACTAAATGACTACGAATTTGAAGTTCGTTATCATCTCAACAAAGCCAATATAGTAGCTGACACCCTAAGTCGGAAAGAGTACCCAGGTGATAGTGCCAATCACGGACTATGATAACCCTTTCAAATCTTTCCACACAAAGTAAGGACGCTCAACAGGAAGCCTTGAAACCTGAAAATGTGGCAAGTAGAGAAGATAACTAGAACGTATGAGTGCACGGTATGCCAATATCTGTTATCTCCACTGAGATAATAGAATCATCTCCCAGTTCAGGCCGTCACTCAAAAATCTCTAGGAACCAGAGTAGTCATGATTCTATGGGATCGACTATGGTAAAGAATGGGATACCCATTTACCAATTAGTCGAGTCCTTTATCACGCTAGCATTCAAGTTGCTCCATTTGAAACCTTCTATGGTCACAAGTGCAGATTCTATCTGCACTGGACTAAAGTAGGTAATACACAACTAGCTAGAGATCCAATTTCCACACGGCACCCTCGTTGATCTGGAATTCATCCGAGAAACTACCAAAAACAAAATACGAATCAGGAAGCGCCATAAAGCTTCAAGAATTAACCAGAGAAGCTACGGCTTCGATAAAAGAAAACCCTTGGAATTCCAGGAGTGATGACCTTGTCATATGAAGGTCTCACTCAGGAAGGACAAGATGCTCCTGAGAAAGCGTGAAATACAAAACTCAAAGTACATAGGACCATTTGAGGTTATTACCAGAATCGGTCTTGTACTTTTAAACTTAAACTACCACCAAAAACCTAATAACATTCATCCCATCTTTCACATATCTAATCTAAAGAGGTGTCTATCCGATAAAACACTTGTTATTTCACTCAATGAAATCAAGTTAAATAAAAGTCTACACTCTGTAGTAGAACCAATGAAAACCATGGATAGGGAAATCTAAAGAACCACGCTAAGTCTCATCCCGTTAGTGAAGGTTCGCTAGGTTACAAACCAGGGACCTGAATTCACTTAGGAAAGGAAAGATTAGACCTAGTCCATGAGTATCACTTTAGACTTAATTTCGGGACGAAATTCCCACTAACGGGGGGATAATGTGACACCAGTCAAATTTTGGTCAAAAATAAATTGATCAATAATCGTAATTGGGATGAACCAAGTGGTAGAGTTTGTAACAAGGTTTCCAAAAACATAAAGAACACTGAAATCCGAGTTATAACGAAAAAGTTATGACCAATCGAAAATACGCGGTAAAACCGGCAGAACACTGTTCAGTGTAAAAAGTGAATTTTCGATAAAAGCATTTTTAGCCTTAACTATATAAATGAAAGTTGTAGAATATGTTAAACCGAGAACGTTCATAAAAAGAACGTCAAAATCTGAGTTCGTATGAGGAAGTTATGATTTTTCGAAGTTTCGGTTTAGCAGTAGACAGCTAAAAATTCGAAATATAAATCGATCGATATTTAGCCGACGCAACTTAAACAAGAATCGAAGGTCTCGTCAAAAGTAGCACAACGGTAAAAAGACAGACGAAAACGGACGTCGGATGAAGAAGTTATGAATTTTTAACGGATTCCCGTCCCGGTCTGTTTAAAATAATAATATTAAAAATAAATCAAAATTAGCCGACGAAGTCTAAACGAATGTCATAGAATATTATTTTACCTACGCGTGCATATAAAGAACGTCAAAAACGGAGCTCGTATGCGAAAGTTATGATTTTCGCAAGTTTTTGGCACAAAAATCAAGAAAAATGGAAAACCGGGCAATTTCGCATGCAAGGCTTCGAACACGTCATCATCACGTGCGGACCTCCACGTGTCACCTGCTGATAGGACCGAACCTTGCGTGGCACCTTCTGATTGGACCGCAGCCGAGGTCCACTAAGCAGCCGACAGCACTCGCAAGAGACACCCCGGAGATGCCCCTCGGACACCCCCCTCGCATCGTGGCATCCTCCCATTGGACCGAAGGTTGGTCTAATCCGAAGCCCCCACCTGTCCGAAATCACGTGCTCGCATCGGGTCCGAATTTGCGCACCGCCTCAGACTTCGCACGTGGCTTCGCTGCTGACTGCCACGTAGCTGCTGACTCATCCACGCCTTCGCCACCTGCCACCTCGGACCGCACCCTCGCACCCCTATATAAAGGGTGCGAGACTCCTCGGCTAAGAAGGGTTTTTCACCCCAAAACTTCCCAAAATTCACATTTTAACCCCCTCGACTTTCTCACAACCCCCCAAGGCCCCGATATCGTGTCTAAAGCCCGAAGCAAGCCCCGGAGCCCCGGAATTCTCGAGAAGTTATCCTCTCTCCTGCCGAAACTCTGCCCGGTTTGAGCCGGTTTCTCGTCATATAAACTCTTTACGGGAAACGAAACGCTGCCCGAATCACCGCTTATCAAAGTGAGTTCATACCCCTATAATATACCTTTTTAAATGGTTTTATATGCTTTTTAGGGGGGGAATACAAGTTTAACACAATATAAATTGTGTTAATAATTATGTGATAAAAATCACACAAAGGCTTTTTGTATATTTTTAATAATTACGAAATACTTCCAAAATGACTTAAAGCCATGTTAAACCTTTAAAGTCATGTAAACTCTGTTAAATTCTTTGAAAAATGTTTTATAAACTATTTCAAATTATAATTGTCAAAATCATGTTTATATATGTATAAATATATAAATAAGATTTGAAGGAATTAGGATTAATGAATTATCTTAATTCCTTTTCCTTGTTTGGATGTGGAATTAAGGTGGTGTTATTTGTCCGAAGGTCGTTTCCTTCTTAACTATATATATATATATATATATATATATATATATATATATATATATATATATATATATATATATATATATATAAAAGGTTACTCCTTTTGGTATCATTACCTTTGTATCAGGCTGTGCAAAGGTGTTCATCCATGAGAAATCATGCTAATCAGATAGAACATATAAATTATATTAGGTGTAATTTATGATTCAGAACTAAATACACAAGTATGATTCACGATCGTATACTTTCCAAGGAAATTACCAAAAATTCATTTAAATATACCAGGATATGTATAATACCTTTAATATATGAACAACATATTAAAGAAGTAAAAATACATCATACCAGGTTTGCATTAACAAAGGTACTATACAGAGTACCAGGGTTAGCAAACACAGGGTAATAATACACAATACCGGGTTTGCATTAGCAATGGTACTATACAGAGTACCAGAGTTAGCAAACACGAGGTAATAATACATAATATCGGGTTTGCATTAGCAAAGGTACTATACAGAGTACCCGAGTTAGCAAACACGAGGTAATAATACATCATATCGGGTTTGCATTAACCAAGAGTACGAAACAAAGTACCAGACTTAGCATTCACAGGGTAATAATAATACATCGTAAATCTCTTTGAAATAATAAATTTGTGAGACCCTTCACGGTGTACTTATCTAAGTACGACCTTTTAAGTCCTGAACTATTAGCCAGAATCTCTTGTAGGGAGAGCGTGAATTTGTGTATAGATCTATATGGGACTGACAATCCCGCACCTCTACTGTTCGCTACAGTTTGGCCGACAGGCCTAGGGTGTCAAATATCATTCCATTCTGACGCCTGAAGAACATCGCCGCAGGCATATCAGTCATATAAGTATGGTTAATAGAACTCACATGGATAAAACAACAAGTGAATTACAAAGTAATATACTTCTCTTATAACAGTAAGAAAAATTAATTACATCCCGACCAGATATACCTTCGGTAGTTTTTACTTACAGTAAAAGCTACGTATCATGAAATCAAGTATTGTACTTCTGGTTTTGAACATTTAAAACCACAAGGCAGTATTATGGATAATACAATACTCTCTAGGATTAATACTAAGGTTTTTACAATACAACAGATATAACTAAGAACACTTTTACAAATGAAACGATTTATGGGATTAAACCACTTTTACAAATGAAACAGTTTATGGGATTAAACCACTTATACAAAGGAAACGGTTTATGGGATTAAACCACTTATCAAATGAAACTTAGTCATTCAATCTTTGTAAATTAGTATAACATAAAAGACCTTTAGTGGTTAATTCTATAATTCCTTAGTTATTACATCAGAGTTGTACATAAGTAATATCCGATTAACAGTGAAATGTGTGACTTCCGCCTTACTTCCTGTTCCTTGTTTGGTTGTGGGCTTAGGGCAGATACACCCATTTGACTGTCCATTCGATATTGGTTTATATATAATCGGTATAAACTAAGTAATTACAGAGGGAAACTATTGAGGTTATCAGTTAATCACCTCAGGAAATATAGGATTTCCTGGAGAAACCAGTAAAGTTATTCAAAGAACTTAGGGTATACTTAACAGAACTAAAATACTTATGAACTCACCGGCTTAAATGCTTATCTACTCTTTCCAAATAACTTGTATTCTCAGGAATCCAGTAGACAGGTACACCCCCGAAGCTTTTGAGAAGACTACCTAGTACTGTACCGTGACACTTGTCTTCTACTGTACCTACTTTAGTGTTTGAATATGTAATGTTTGAACACTTATGTAAAAATTATACTTATTAATGCAATGGTTGTTTGTACTTTGATTACTATATTGCATGTGTTGTGATACTTACCTAAAGTCCTCCGCCCCTGAATGTTTCCGCCGTTCCGGTTTGGGGGTGCGACACTATCTCTCGCGAACAATGGAATATGCCCCCAGATTCGCTATGCCTTACAATTTTCCTTTTTCAATCCCTCCACCTAAGGTTTCTTCATCATATCCAAAAGGGGAGAGACAATAACCATCCTCAAACATATATCTCTAATAGGAGCACTCATTTGCTTGCCGCACAAAGCATAAACCACAACATTGGCCTTCCCATGGTGATACAGAATCTCACTGTCATAATCCTTCACCACATCCAACCATATCCGTCGACTCATGTTCAAATTTGGCTGATCCATCAGATATCTCAAGCTTTGGTTGTCTGTGTAGATAGTACACGTAACCCCATACAAATAGTGCCTCCAAATCTTGAGGGCAAAAAACATAGCCCCCAAATCTAAATCATGCGTAGGGTAATTCGCCTCATAAGGCTTCAGCTACCTCGAAGCATAAGAAATCATGTGACCCTTATGCAAGAGAACATCCCCAATCCCAAGATAGACGCATCACAATAAAATACAAAATCATCCATGCCCTCAGGAAGAGTGAGAATCGGGGTCTCGCATAATCTCTGTCTCAGTTTCTCAAGACTAGACCCAGCCAAACATGACCTTAAGTCCAAAAATGATCAAAATCACCTTCTGGGGTTACGTCATGCGTACCCTTACCTCTATGCCATGCGTAGAGGCTTTACAGAAAATCGCGAATGCAAACAGCTACGCACTGCGTACCTAGAGTTACGCAGGGCGTACTCAACCACTTGCCAAACTCCATTTTAAGCTCTTAATCCTTTAATACCTAACGTCCAACCCTCATATCTAAACCTAATGAATGTCCAAAATCATAAAGTTCATGACTTTATGCCTTTGCATGGCTTAATAAATCCCAAAACCAAACCCTAGCTTCTTATGATCCTTTAAGTGGCTCATAAACTTGTATGGAAGAAAGGTAGCAACCAAGATCCCATTTTTATGACATAATTATATCATAAACACTAAGAAATGACAATCTAAAGCTCTGGAGTAGCTTTTACTCACAAGAACCAAACCATGGGACCAAAAGTTATACAAAACAAGTATATAGCCTAAATCTAAACCAAAGAACCATAAAGGTGAGAGCTTCATACATCCAGAAGTTGGCAAAAGAAATGAAAACTCTGGTACTACAAGCTCCAAGCCCACCACTCACTAATGATAAACTTCTTCTTCTTCCACAAGGTGCCAAGAACATTCTCAAGGATTAGGGTCATAAGGTCCTTTAAATAGGTTCTAAACCCTAAAAAAATATGGTTTGGGAACAGCGTGAGTACGTCCTACTTACTTCTCATGTACGCCCAACGTACTCAAAGGAGTTCTCACCACCTTTAATGAACTACACCCAGCGTACCCATAGGGTACGCCCCGCGGGTGTACACATTATTTTACACATTAAGACGAAAATGAAAAATACGTGGGAACATAGGTGTTATTGTAAATTTCGTTGTTGGCCTCCTATCGCACATGGTAAGGAGTAGGGGCTTAAATAGGGCCTTATGGATTTCATTTTTCCTTGCACCTTGACTTGAAGTTTCACCAACCCTTCTTCCCCCCCCCCCCATAGGGATAATTTCTAACCCTCTTCGGGTTTATGAAATTTACCCTTCTCCTAGTTATTTTTATTCCACTCTTTAGTATCATTGGATGTGATACCATTAGAGGGAATTTGGTTTGGGTCCACTCATCCAAGAAACTTCGTGGAGGATGAGATCTCAAGCATGGAGATCAAGGGATACATAAGAGGTATGTTTTTCTTCTTTAGGTCATATGTTTTCATAGGGTACCTGTAATTGGTATGAAGTCATAGATCTTAGGGTGCATGTATACTTAGGTATATCATAGTTTGATTTTTTCTGGTACCTAGTTTAAGTGTATTTGATGCATAGAAAACCCAACAAAAAGAAGATCCAGTAGGAGTCATGGACTTTTGTCATAAATAGAGAAAGCCTTCATAACCTGAGGTTGCACGGGTAAATTGCAAACAACCTACATTGTAAGGAAATTCAAGGGTGCAGCGATATGTTGGTGGAATAGGTTGGAAAAAAACCCTATGTACTAACAAGCCTATGCAACTAACATGGAAAGAATTCTTGACCCACTTCAAGCGCAGGTTCCGCTCAGCAGAAAATATATTGGAGTTAGAGAATCAATTCCTAACACTGAAGAATGGAGGCATGTCAGTTGAAGAGTACACAAATGCTTTCAATGAGAAAATGGAGTTCGCCCTACGTGTTGTTCCGAATGAACTGGCAAATATCAATAGGTGTGCCAAGGGATTTCCATGGGAGTACACTGTGCCGGTTAAACAATCATATAATTTCAAATAAACCATATGGACAGCAAGATTAGTTGAAAACATGATCAAGAGAAGGGTCGCTAACAAAATTAAAGTTGTCAAGAAAAGGAAGATTGAAGGACTCTCGAAGTGTGAAAATAAGAGTAAAAACTCAAGATCTGACCCCGACAACAAGAGGTCTACGGGTAATAATGAAGCAAGGTGGTGCAATAAATGCAAGAAGAAACGTGTTGGGCAATGAAAAGGAGAAGTGACCTGCTACAAGTGAGAAAGACTTGGTCACAATTATGATGAGTGCAAATACGATGGAAGGATGTGTTTCGAGTATAGGGAAGAAGGGAATGTCATGAAAGACTGGCCAAAAAAGAAGGAAGCGGCAAAGCAGAATGTGCCACCAAAACCAAAGGCACGATCACTCCAGATGATCCTAGATGCAAAAGAGGATGGAACAGATGATGCTTGAGGAAACCAAGTAAAGGAAGCTGTTTACCCAAAGTTTAAGGCATGAAGTGGTAGTTCCACATAGATATTAATAGGATGTGTAGCATCATATAAGAGGCATAATAAATGTTGTAATCACTTTCGAAAGTTATAAAATTTTCTAGTTATGTTACATTGTTGTATGACACTAAGAAATTATGATTTCAAAATAATGGATTGGTTAAGAATAAATTTTGGTATAGTGTGTCTTGTAGACTGGAAACTAAGCGAGAAAGAATTTATACCAAAGGTTGGGAAATAGAAATGTCGTTGAAGATACGCATGGAAGAAATCCTAGTGAATTCTAGGAAATTTGTTGTCTATAACTACTTGGACACATCTGTTAAATTTCTTTTGTGATCTTTAGGAAATAGTAACTTATGGGTTGCAAGACAATTCTTGGGATGAGTATGAATAAGTGTGAAAGGTAGTATGGTCCCGTACTACTAGAAACACATGATTCATACTTGAACCAGGATGAGTCACAAGGTTACCAACGTACTAGTATTTGATTTTGTTTTGTTCACGTCTGTCGTTACCATCATTTTGGAAATGACTATAAAGATGAATATTATTCCGACCTTAGTAGTCATAACGAATCGAGTTCGACTAATCTACGAAGTGAGTTCGATGTAGCATCCAACTTTAGCTAAAAGACCGAAGGGAAAGATAATCGAAGCGATCAATAGAAGCATCGCAGTCATCGTTAGGATTAAGCATCTTGTAGCTAGAAGGGTTACATGTTAGAATGTGATTATATCACATTAGAACATGAAGGAAGGTATCGTCCATACTGGAATCTGACTCAAAGAGACCTGAATCTAGCTAATGCATCATACGATGAAAGGTCATTAGAGCATGACCCGCTAGTCTGTTACGATAATCAAAATAAAGATCTTATCTTATGATAAGTTAATTCAAAAAGGAGCAGGAGCATCCAATGGAGATCAAATTTAGAAGGAAAAGCAGGTGTAAGATTCAACACCGACATCAATCAATAAGTCCAAAGAGTTACTATTTTTACCTAGGATGGAAAGGTAACGTGCGAAGCCACTATACAAGCTCTATTTTTTTGATGATTTCGGGACGTAATCATCATAAGGGGGAGATAAGTGAAACACCCGCATATTCGGGCTAGTCATTATAAGCGTTGAAAATGACTTGTTGGATAAAATATTATTTAGGATAAATAATCTTAACCAAAGTTATAGTATATACGACAAGGATTCCGTACATATAAAGAACGCTGAAATCCGACTTCATATGAAGACGTTATGCTTCTTCGAAGTTTCGCAATTAAACTGACACGGCTCTGGGTATCGTAAAAGGTGGATTTTTGATAGATTACTTATTAGCCTAAGTGATCAAAATGAAATTCATAGTAGTCGTAAAACCGAGAGCGTGCATATAAAGAACGTTCAAATCTAACTTCATAAGAGGAAGTTATGATTTTTCTAATATTTTTGCGTAACAATATACGACTCAGAAACCAAAATTGAAATCGGTCGATGGTTAGGAGAAACAATCTAAACGAGAATTGAAGATCTCGTCAACACCTATCCGTCAAAATAAAGACAGTCGAGAACGGATGCGATATAATAAATTTATGAATTTTTAACGGACTTTAACAATCTAAGTCTGTTAAAAATATAACTTTAAAAATAAATTCAAAGTTAGCCGACGGAGTCTCAATGAAAATTGAAGATCTCGTCGATAGCTATGAGTGGATATAAAATCTATAAAAGACGGAGCTCATATGAGAAAGTTATGAATTTTCTAAGAGAACAGGAAATTTCGGGCGCAGCCGTGTGTACAGACAAGATGCATGGCGCGCATCTGACATCCACCCAAATCTCGACATGTGGCACCACATGGATAAAGACACGTCAGCACCCAGGCCATTTTAGCGACGCGTCCCGATAGAGTGCGCGGCGCGTATGTCTTTTTTCACCTATAAATACCCGCCTCCATATATGCTTCACATATCCCACCCCTATAGCTCAATCCCTCGAGTTCTCTATGCATTAAATCCAAATTTCCTTAGTTTCTACTATACCGGCGAAGCCCTGTGACCTCTGAGTACCCGAAAAGTGGTAGCCTTCGAGTGGAAGCTCTATCAGTGCAATTTCCAGACTTTTGTTTATGGAATCTTTGTAAGTTAAATTACACTCTATATTATATTAGTGTAATTTATATTTAAATTCATAGTTGTTGTTATGAGTTTATAAATAAGATATGTCAGTAAATTCAACATCATATTACTGACTGATGTAGTTACGAGGATGATGTCTAGGCTGGATTTAGTGAGGTGTTTAAACTGGAATTTCCAAACAGTATACTCGGTATACCAAATGGACCATACATCCTATATGATCCTACCTGGTTATTCCTTACTTGATAGATCTTGATGTAGACATTTGGATTAGTGAGGAATCTAGACTAACATTAGTCGTCGAAAATATTAGACTAAAACTTAGTGACATTCATATCTAGGTCATGTCGTAGCGCTACCAAATTCTCAAGTCAGCTACCTAAGTCAGGTGAGAGCATAGTTACTTTGAAACTTACACATAAATACAAGTATCCTATATGCGTAAGTGTTATGTGCGCTGTTTTTGTTGTGTTTAATATATTTGTACTATATGATATGATTGTTACTTGATCTAATCGTGTGTCATTATTTATCATATAATTGGGTAGTAATGGGTTGTGTAAAATAATAAATGAGAGATTGTGATAGGGCTATGTAAGATATTGGTTGTGATAGGTTAGAGAGAGTTGTGCGAAACAATCAGCCGTGACTTGCCGTGTTTATCCAAAAGTACTATTGTACTACCGTGCCTGTCCAAAGTACACTTGTCGTTCCTACCCCAAAAGTACTATCGTGTTTACCCAATGTACTATTGAACTGTCGTGCTGTGTCCGGAGTATTACCATACTATTATACCTAATTACTTAGGGAAATATAGATGACTATTGTCAAAGATCCATTAGAAAAGATCTCTCGAGATCTAGGATTAGGAAGTGAGAATAACGGGAATGGGAAAATTGGTTTATTAAAAGTTGAAAGATTATAAAATTAAAGATTATAATATTGTGGGTTGAAAACCCTATGTGCTCACCAAGTTTCCCAATAACAAATGTTTTAAATATGCATAAACTAAAAGTTTTAAAAAAGGCCGTGAAAATGAGGATTTCACATATACCCTAGAAATGCTTGAATGTGATAACATGTCAAACCACAAGACATGTTGGGAACCTATTGACACCCAGTCTAAACTCTATTCTTTGTGTCAGTCAACCGACCTGTCACTTTATGGAAGCCTAGTTGGATCCCTACAATATTTAAATTTCTTGTGGTCATATCTCACTTATTGTTGTATTTCAGAATTGAATAACAAACAATCTGACGATTAGTATTGTGAACTAATATCAAATTATTATTAATATCAAATGCAAACAAGCCGACATATAATATTAATAATTATATTTCAAATAGTCGCAAATAATAATCCAAATTATTATTATTATTACTTAGTTACCAAGTTTCGTCTAGAAAGTTGATTGATCCTTCACGATCAGTTCCAGTTATAAGAAAGGTAAACGAAAATTATCATGTTATCGGACAAATTAAAATACAATATAGAAAATTAAAACAAACATAGAGATCGCAAATTCTTAATTGTTGAAAGATACACGGAATATCTCATGTCCTTAAAGGTTGTTATGTCTCTCAATTGTTCTAAGCTTCAATGTAAAACTCAAGACTTAAAGCATACGATAATTTTTGCAACAACTATGGAAAAATCAATAAACACAAAACGGAGACTTGGAAACACATAAGCACATTGGATATCGAATTACCTACTTGCTGATATTCGTAGAGAGAATAAGGGAACTCGAATTTTTGGTATGGTGTTAATGGGACAAGAGATGTTCTATTTATACTAATAAGACCTTTTATACGCTGCTACTTGGCACTCCGTTAACTAGACTGGATAAATTCCTAGGAGCTAATGTCATTATTTAGAAGTTTTATGGTATTGATCCACTAAGGCGTTGTTTGATTTGAAGATGTAAAGATATGCAGTGTGTAAGTTGTATTTGAAAAAGAAGATGTTGACTAAATGTAGTTTGTAAAAAAAATGTTTTTAAATCATGTAGGTTGCATGTTGATCATAGACGATAAGCAAACAAACCACATGTACATACATATATTAACCACATTGACTTATAGATAACGCTGAAAGACGATGGTGGTGATGGTGGAGGTAGCGACAATAATAGTGGTGGCGGTAGTGTTGTTAACATCGATGGTGGTGGTAAATGTGGCAAAGATGGCGGTGGTAAAAGTGGTGGTGGAGAATGTGGAAAATATGGTGATGGTGGTGGTGGGAGAGATGGTTGGAGCGATGGTGGTGGCATAGATGGTTGCGACAAGGGTGGTGTGTAACGCTCGCGAATTCTGTGACATCCCTAAATTTCTCGGCCAGAAAAGACTGATTTAGTTTATGCTTTTAAAATAAAATCAGAGTAATCCTTTTTAAAAGATGTTGCGGAATTTGTTCCCAAAACAAAACATGATAAAAATTTATCAAAACATTTCTTAAAGAAATATATATTTTCATTATATATCAAAACCTCGGGATGTCATGTTCCGATACAGACCAAAAGCATAAACAGTACATTATAAGCCTTACAACAGATATTTTCATCTACTGGCCTATAATCCAAAAATCCCTCTTCATCATCCAAACTATGCTCTGGGTCCACTACCTGTAATATAAAAAGCTAAGTAGGTCAGGCTTGGGAGCCTGGTGAGCATGTATCGTTTTCAACCCACAATAAATAAAATTTATTAATTTCATCAAACAACAATAACCCTGATTACCTGTTCCCGTTATCCTCACTTTACGTCCCTAAACACCTTTCATAAGGGACCTAGCCTAAGGATTTTCATCGGGGTGACAACACTGCTTTAGGGATTCCTCAGCAATTTATGTCAAATAAGGTAACCATGTGGGAGATGGAGTATACCATTGAACACTAAGTTCACAAACACCTACAGGTTGCGAACCTGCTAGCGTTCCACTCCGCTAGATGACTGAAACAATAACAATATCGAGGCCTCTCATCAATTTAACTCACATCAACTATTTCATCTACCCATGTTTTACCCAACATATTTGTAGATAAAAATAAATATACAGTTTAAAACTTGTATAAAACATTTATTCAACACCCATCTCAAATAAACAAACAATATAATTACACATAGCAAGTATTTTATAGGAAATACTTCATATCTATGTCGAAGATGAAAGTGACTACACACTCACTTGATTTAACGATAATCGGGCAACACTTCGTTTCTTAAAATGATCTTTTCCAATGAAACCGGGGGCTTTAATGAAAAACCGGGCCTTGCGAAGGTTGAGCTTCAAACCGAAAAGATAAATTTCCCGGGGTCTTTGGACACTTCGGAACGTTCTTCGGGTGTTGGATATGATACCGGGGCTTCGGGGGGTTGTAAGGAAGTTTAGGGAGGTGAAAGAAGTGAAAAATGATGAAAAATGGTGTAAAAATCCAACCAAAACCGGGACGGTTCGCACCTCCCTTATATAGGGCGAAGCCTCGGACCGAAGGGGGAAGGGAGAAGGCACGCGTCGGACAGCGAGGGGGAGGAGGGACACGCGTCGGATACGAGGCGAGGCAGGTGGCGAGGCCGAGACACGCGGAAACTTCGGACTGGACCTCGCTTCAGTCGAATTAGCAGGCAGACACGGAGCAGGCTCGCATGCGAGGCGACGTGGCCGAACCTTGGCCTAGTCCTTGCGAAAATTCTCGGATTTTGTGCCCCAAACTTCAAAAATTCATAACTTTCGCATACGAGCACCGTTTTTGACGTTCTTTATATGAACGTGTACGCGAGATTATACTCTACAACTTTCATTTAGACTCCGTCGGCTAATTTTGATTTATTTTTAATATTATTATTTTTAACAGACCGGAACAGGAAAATCTGTTAAAAATTCATAACTTCTTCATCCGACGTCCGTTTTCGTCTGTCTTTTTACCGTTGTACTACTATTGACGAGACCTTCGATTCTCATTTAGGTTGTGTCGGCTAAAAATCACTTGATCTAAAATTCGAGTTTTTAGTTGTCTACTGCTAAGCTGAAACTTAGAAAAATCATAACTTCCTCATACGAAGTCAGATTTGGGCGTTCTTTTTATGCATGCTCTCGGTTTAACGAACACTACGACTTTCGTTTAGATTGCTAAGGCTAAAAAGCACTTTATCATAAATTCACTTTTTACGTCACACAGCGTCATGCCGGTTCTGTCGCGAAACTTCAACAGGTCATAACTTCTTCGTTATAACTCGGATTTCGGTATTCTTTATATCTTCGGAATCCTTGTTTCAACCACTACAACTTTCGTCATAGATATCGGCTTTATTTAACATTTATTTTCGACGCTAATTTTTATCCTTAATTTATTAAATCATAATAATTAAGCAATAAGCAATAAGCACATAATACTCAAATAATACATCTTATTATTTCAAAACAAATTACAAAAGTTGGCCTAGACTATTACATCATCGTTAATGCCTAGCCTAGAAACACGGGCGTTACAATTCTCTCCCCCTTAGGATGATTCCGTCCCCGGAATCACACATCAGCAAATAAATGTGGATAGCGACTCATCATGTCACTCTCCGTTTCCCAGGTGAGATTTGGCCCATTCGTATGTTTCCATCGCACAAGCACTAAATCGACCATCTTGTGTCGCAACTTCTTAGTCTTACGGTTAACGATTGCCTTCGGTTCTTCAATTAACCTCTTGCTTTCATCCAACCTTAATTCAGAAATTGGAATTATGTCAGGAACATCTCCCATGAACTTCCTCAAATAACACACATGGAAAGTGTTATGAATACCATCTAGTTCTTCTGGTAATTCTAGCTTGTAAGCTTGGTTCCCAATCCTCTGAAGAACTTTAAACGGTCCAATAAACCTTGGACTCAACTTTCCTCTTTTACCAAATCTTATAAGTCCCTTCCACGGCGAGACTTTAAGTAAAACCGAATCTCCAACTTCGAATGTTATCAGTTGTCTTTTCTTGTCAGCATAGCTCTTTTGACAATCCTGAGCTGTTAACATCCTTTCCCTACTCACTTTCAGCTTTTCAGCAGTTTGATGAACTATCTCGGGTCCCATAAACTACTTTTCCCCAGCTTCAAGCCAACATGACGGCGTTCGACACTTTTGTCTATATAAAGCTTGATAAGGTGCCATCTTGATGCTCGAGTGAAAACTATTATTGTAGGAAAATTCTACTAGAGGTAAATGTTCATCCCAGTTACCTTGGAATTCCATGGTACATGCTCGTAGCATATCCTCCAATGTTTGAATCGTTCGTTTGCTCTGACCATCGGTTTGCGGATGGTAAGCTATACTTAGACATAATTTCGTACCCAATTCCTCTTGTAGACTTCTCCAAAACCTCGACGTGAAACGACTATCACGATTTGATACAATCGTTAAAGGAACACCGTGAACTTTCACTATCTCTTTCACGTAAACCTTTGCAAGCTTTTCCATAGACCACTTCTCATTGGCTGCTATGAAATGTGCACTTTTTGTGAACCGATCAACGACCACCCAAATCATGTCGTGACCGCTCTTTGTACTGGGTAGTTTAGTCACAAAATCCATGGTGATGTCTTCCAATTTACCCATGGGTACATGTAAAGGTTCTAAACTCCCATACGGTTTCTGATGCTGTGCCTTAACTCTCGCACATGTTACACATTCGGTTACATACTTTGCAACATCGAGCTTCATCGTCGGCCACCAGTAGTAGGGTTTCAGATCCCTATACATTTTCGTGCTGCCGGGATGAATCGAGTACATGGTCTTGTGAGCTTATTCCATCAGAAGATCTTGTATTCCTCCCATCTTAGGTACCCAAATCCTATCTTGGAATAACTTCAGTCCTTGACCGTTTATATCGAACACTAACGTTTTGCCCAAACGTTTTTCCTTTCAGTCATTTTTCTCTAAAGCTTCCTCCTGAGCTTTCTTTATACTTTCCACAATTATCGAGACAACTTCAATTCTCAACGCTCTTGGCCTTTTATTTTCAAGGGTTACCTTCCGACTGAGAGCATCGGCGACAACATTTGCTTTACCAGGGTGGTAAAGTATCTCACAATCATAATCCTTAAGCAACTCTATCCAACATCGTTGTCTCATACTCAATTCTTTATGATTAAAGAGATATTGAAGACTCTTATAATCAGTGAAAAGTTTACACTTTGTGCCATAAAGATAATGCCTCCATATCTTTAGGGCGAATACTACCACTGCCAACTCTAAATTATGAGTAGGGTAGTTCTTTTCATGTTCTTTCAATTGTCTCGATGCATATGCTATCACCTTATCCCTTTGGGTCAGAACACAACCTAACCCAACTCTAGATGCATCGCTATAAACTGCGAAGTCTTCGACTCAATCAGGTAAAGAAAGAATCGGTGCTTCACATAATTTCTTCTTTAACTTCTCAAAAGCTTCCTTATGCTTTTCACTCCAAGTATAAGTAGCTCCTGTTGGAGATAGTGTCTAAGTCCATAACTATATTTGGTATGTACTTGACTCGACCCGGCATGGTCCATTTGGGTTGCACTTCACCCGAACAATTTACGGATAATCTTTTGAGAATAGTATAAGTTATGATTTATTAATATATTAGAAGTTCTAATATATTAATATAAAATCATATTATTTAATTAGTGTTGATCTATAATTAATTTAGAATTAATTTAGAGATCAAAAGTATGACTAATTAAATATGGGCTCTTGTATTTATATAGTGTGGGCTAATGCTTATTTGGAATGGGCTAGGCTTGCATGGAAAGTCCATGGATACTCCATGGAGCTTTAACCCATGGATCTCATGGAAATGAAAAGACATGGGTATTAGAGTTTACATGGATGTAACCCTAATCCACCACACTATATAAAGGAGGCTTTGGTTCTTGAAATTGCACTAGTTGATGTGTGTAAACTAAGAGGGTCGATTTCAAGAAGTTTGTGACTATTCTCTCAAGTTTCCAAGTTTGTGGTGATTTGTGACTTCCATTTGAGGCATCCACATTATTGGTGCTAGGCTCTCAAACTCCAAGCAATCAACTACTACTACAAGGTAAGTAATTCTACTAGTTTTATTTGATTCAAGTACCCCATGCCATGCTAGTTAGGATAAGAACCTTGGAAAAATAATTATTTGCATGTATCTTAGTCAAACATAGATCCAAGGTTTCTAGGGTTGCATGTACACCATAGGAGTGTTAGAATGCTGAAAACCCATCAGCTCCCTTGTGGGTCAAAGCTGTCAATGGAGCAGCTATCGAAGAAAAGCCTTGGATAAATCTTCGGTAATCTTCGGCTAATCCCAAAAAGCTTTGGACCTCCGTGGGACTCTTTGGTTGTTCCCACTTTGTTATAACTTCAATCTTATTTGGGTCAACCATAATCCCTTCTTGGTTAACCACATGACCCAAAAATTGGACTTCTTGAATCCAAAAATCACATTTGGAGAACTTTTCATACAACTTCTCCTTTTTCAGAACTTCTAGCACTTCACGCAGATGCTTGTCATGCTCCTGCTTGCTTTTTGAATAAATCAAAATATCATGTATGAACACTATCACGGATTTATCGAGGAATGGTTTACAAACCCTGTTCATCAAATCCATGAATGTTGCTGGAGCATTAGTTAGTCCAAACGACATAACCAAAAACTCGTAGTGTCCATATCTTGTTCTGAATGTAGTCTTTTCAATATTCTGCTCTCTCACCTTTAGCTGATGATAACCTGACCTAAGATCGATCTTCGAGAAATAACTCGAACCTTGCAACTAATCAAACAGGTCATCAATTATTGGCAACGAGTATTTGTTCTTTATTGTTGCCTTGTTCAACTCTCTGTAATCTATGCACATTCTCATACTCCCATCTTTCTGCTTCACGAATAACACCGGAGCTCCCCAGGGTGATGAACTAGGTCTAATGAAACCGTTGTCCAACAACTCTTGAAGTTGCGTCATAAGCTCCTTCATTTCTGTCGGTGCTAATCGATATGGGGCTTTTGATATCGGTGTTGTTCCTGGTAACAAGTCTATTCTGAACTCCACTTGTCTATCAGGGGGCAATCCAGGAAGATTTTCGGGAAAAACATTCGCATAGTCACACACCACCGGTATACTTTGCATATTTTTTTTCTCCTTCTTAGCATCAATCACGAATGCCAAGTATGAGGTGCATCCTTTAGATAAACATTTTCTGGCTTTCATTAGGGAAATGATTCCAGAATTTACTATGCGCTTATCTCCGTATACCATAAATGACTCTTTTACAGGTGGGTTTACCCTTACTATCTTTTTCTTGCACAGTATTTCGGCATCATTGGCGCTCAGCCAATCCATTCCTAGAACGATGTCGAAACCATTCAACTCAATGGGTAATAGCTTCTCAAGGAATTCGTTTCTGTTCAGATCGATGACAATATTCCTAATACAATCGCTAACAGGTATGAATTTGCCACTAGTAACTTCTACAATTAGGGCATCATCAAGTTTTTCTATAGGCAATGCTAGTCTTTCACCAAATTTATGTGATATAAAGGAGTAATTCGCTCCAGAATCAAACAATAAATTGGCAGGCAATCCATTTACAAGAAACGTACCTAAAGCGACATCCCCTGCATCAAACAATAAATTGGCTTTGGTGGGAGATTAGGCTTTGCTACATCCTTCTTCTTCGGACAATCCTTCAAAATGTGCCCTTCTTCGTGGCATCCATAGCACACCCTTTTGTTGATTGTGCACTCGTTGGCATAGTGCCCTGGCTTTCCACATTTAAAAAAAGTGACCTCCTCGCCACATTTTCCAACATGTTTCTTTTTACACTTATCACACCACTTCGCTTTGCCTCTTCTTCCTCTCGAATCAGACTTCGAGAATTTACTTTTCTTGTTGGACCTCGTAGATCCATCGAACTTTCTTTTCTCACCAACCTCTGCTCTCTCCAGACTTCTTTCCTTTAACTGGGTTTCCACATTTTTAGCTGCTAGGACTGCTGTCTTCAGAGTAGCTGCTATCTTGACCGTTGGGCCAAAGTCGGCTGGCAGTCCGTTTGTGAACCTCTCAATTTTTGAGAGTTCAGTTGGCACTAAGTATGGAAACAACTTCATCTTTTCGGTAAACGCAGTAGCATAGTCGTCAATGCTTATTTTCCCTTTCTTTAAGTTTTGAAATTCATTGTTTAGATCTATCAGATCTATCTCTGAGCAGTACTGCATCTTTAACTGCTCCAAGAAAATTTCCCAAGACATTTTCAGGGCTTCTCCATGTGGCATCGTGTCTGCCAATAACTTCCACCAGCTTAAAACTCTGGTCTTCAGTTGTCTGACCGCAAAAACAGTTTTCTGCTTGTCGCTACAGTTGCAGCTTTCAAATACCATCTCCATTTCGGAGATCCAGTCCATAATTTCAACAGGTTTTGGGCTTCAGGCAAGACTTGGCGGTTTGGCGCCGAAGAAATTCTTATACATACGCCCATCTCTGTTGATTTCCCTCTCCAGGTTATTCCTTTCTGCCACTATGGGTTCCACTTGACTGACAGTACGGCTGTAATTTCCTTCCTCTGACTGACTGTGATTTAATCCAGGTTGTTCAAGAGGCATTGAAGGTTCATTCCTGTTGTTCAGCAATAGTTGCCTCATTTCTTCCCTTTGTTCACCCATCATTGTCTGAATCATGGCTTGTACTCCAGCCATTGTGACTGGCTCTGGTGCGGCTTCTACTATTGGCACCTGCTCAATCACTTGCGGTTGAGGTTGCTGATTCCTATTCGCGTTTCCAGGTCCACTTCGAGTTCTTGCCATTTTTATCTATACACCAAATAAGGCGAATTTAGATCTTTATTCACGATATACGTTTAAATCACTCCGAAACATTATATGCTAGTTCTAATATCGTAGTCGTACGCTTAGAATCCTAAACACATAAGGTTTCCAGATCTGGTCGGCAACAGACCAAAGATCCGAACAAATAATGGCATATATGGCAAGCATATAGCATTTAGCACATAAAAGTATTTTAGGCATCTTTCCTAAAATATACTAGTGCTCGTGTCTAAAATATGGTAGACACTCATCTCTCGATCATCACTTAAAATTCTAAGTTTAAGTCTAGAAATCCTACAAATTCCTAGTTTGCTTAAACTAATGCTCTGATACCAACTGTGACATCCCCAAATTTCTCGGCCAGAAAAGACCGATTTAGCTTATACTTTTAAAATAAAACCAGACTAATCCTTTTTAAAAGATGTTTCGGAATTTGTTCCCAAAACAAAACATGATAAAAATTTATCAAAACATTTCTTAAAGAAATATATATTTTCATTATATATCAAAACCTCGGGATGTCATGTTCCGATACAGACCAAAAGCATAAACAGTACATTATAAGCCTTACAACAGATATTTACATCTACTGGCCTATAATCCAAAAATCCCTCTTCATCATCCAAACTATGCTCTGGGTCCACTACCTGTAATATAAAAAGCTAAGTAGGTCAGGCTTGGGACCCTGGTGAGCATCTATCATTTTCAACCCACAATAAATAAAATTTATTAATTTCATCAAACAACAATAACCCTGATTACCCGTTCCCGTTATCTTCACTTTACGTCCCTAAACACCTTTCATAAGGGACCTAGCCTAAGGATTTTCATCGGGGTGACAACACTGCTTTAGAGATTCCTCAACAATATATGTCAAATAAGGCAGCCATGTGGGGGATGGAGTATACCACTGAACACTAAGTTCACAAACACCTACAGGTTGCGAACCTGCTAGCGTTCCGCTGGACTGTCTAGAAAAGTCTGTGGTCGTCATCTATACTCCGCTAGATGACTGAAACAATAACAATATCGAGGCCTCTCATCAATTTAACTCACATCAACTATTTCATCTAGCCATGTTTTACCCAACATATTTGTAGATAAAAATAAATATACAGTTTAAAACTTGTATAAAACATTTATTCAATACCCATCTCAAATAAACAAACAATATAATTACAAATAGCACGTATTTTATAGGAAATACTTCATATCTATGTGTAAGATGAAAGTGACTACACACTCACTTGATTTAACGATAATCGGGCAGCACTTCGTTTCTTAAAATGATCATTTCCGATGAAACTGGGGGCTTTAATAAAAAACCGGGTCTTGTGAAGGTTGAGCTTCAAACCGAAAAGATAAATTTTCCGGGGTCTTCGGACACTTCGGAACGTTCTTCGGGTGTTGGATATGATACTGGGGCTTCGGGGGGTTGTAAGGAAGTTTAGGGAGGTGAAAGAAGTGAAAAAGGATGAAAAATGGTGTAAAAATCCAACCAAAACCGGGAGGGTTCGCACCTCCCTTATATAGGGCGAAGCCTCGGACTGAAGGGGGAAGGGAGAAGGCACGCGTCGGACAGCGAGAGGGAGGAGGGACATGCGTCAGATGTGAGGCGAGGCAGGTGGCGAGGCCGAGACACGCGGCAACTTCGATACATGCAAGGCGACGTGGCCGAACCTTGGCCTAATCCTTGCGAAAATTCTCGGATTTTGTGCCCCAGACTTCAAAAATTCATAACTTTCGCATACGAGCTCCGTTTTCGACGTTCTTTATATGAACGCGTAGGTGAGATTATACTCTACAACTTTCATTTAGACTCCGTCGGCTAATTTTGATTTATTTTTAATATTATTATTTTTAACAGACCGGAACAGGAAAATTCGTTAAAAATTCATAACTTCTTCATCCGACGTCCGTTTTCGTCTGTCTTTTTACCATTGTACTACTATTGACGAGGCCTTCGATTCTCGTTTAGGTTGTGTCGGATAAAAATCACTCGATCTAAAATTCGAGTTTTTAGTTGTCTACATCTAAGCTGAAACTTAGAAAAATCATAACTTCCTCATACAAAGTCAGATTTGGGCGTTCTTTTTATGCATGCTCTCGGTTTAACGAACACTGCGACTTTCGTTTAGATTGCTAAGGCTAAAAAGCACTTTATCGTAAATTCACTTTTTACGTCACACAGCGTCATGCCATTTTGTCGCGAAACTTCGACAGGTCATAACTTCTTCGTTATAACTCGGATTTCGGTATTCTTATATCTCCGGAATCCTTGTTTCATCCACTACAACTTTTTTCATAGATATCGGATTTATTTAACATTTATTTTTTACGCTTATTTTTATCCTTAGTTTATTAAATCATAATAATTAAGCAATAAGCACATAATACTCAAATAATACATCTTATTATTTCAAAACAAATGACAAAAGTTGGCCTAGACTATTACATCATCATTAATGTCTAGCCTAGAAACACGGGCGTTACAAATTCGGGTTGGACGTTTTAAGGATTTTAAGCTATAAGTATTTGTTTTAACGAATAATTAAATCCTCGAATACGATAATCATAAATAAATAAGAATCCTTCGTATGCAATACGAGTTATATAAACGATATTTATATATTGCGTGCACGTAACATCCGGATCCCGAGGTAATTTAATTTCCAATATTTTTAAGCGTTTTAAGGTTGCCACGGTGTGGGAAAAGCGCCACGACGTGGCGCTTCAAGAAAAATCGCGGGCTCATTTCAGGCCGCCACAACGTGGCAGCTGGCAAATGACAAAACCCTATTTATGGGTTTCTCTCCCTATTTAAAGGAATGAGGAGGCTAAGGGTTTGTTCACCCTCATCTGCTACTAGCCTCGTTGAGATTTTGATAACTCTAATCCCCTTCTCCTTGTTTAAAACTTGTTTTGATGCTCTTTGAATCCATTAAAGGAAGCAAGAAGAAGAAATGAGCTTAGAATTTGCAAGCAAGACACCATCCTTTTTGTAGCAATCTTTTGGACCCTAAGTGTCCAAGATTCGATTTTTATCATGATAGTTAGTTAGATCTTGAATTTTATCCCTAAATCTTCATGTCCTTGATTATTGAGTAGTGAGATCTCATTAAGTTTGCAACTTTATGAATCTCCAGGCCATTTAGGGCCTTTGATGCTTTGGATCTAGAGTAATATTGAGTTTTAGTATCATGCATGGGAGTTTTGGCCAAAAAAACCCCTTAATTTGACCTAATAAAGTCCAAGACAAGCATTGGACATGAGTGTTTCGAAAGTAAGGGTTTTTATGTTGTTATGTAATGCTAGAAACGTTTCTATATGTGTGGAACTAGAAGCCTTCATGATTTAGTGCTTAAGTAGTTAAGCTAAATTATGTTTTTCCCTTTCTAGAACTAGGAAATGAGATCTCTATATCTTAGAGGGTCTAAAGAGATAAAGTTAGAAACTTTATCCACTTGGACCTTAGAATGACCAGATCTGGGCTGTGGAGCCCTTAGGATCAACGAAATCGACTTAATCCATTAAGTTGTTGGGAGCCTAGTGCCCACGACATGGTGATTGGGCTAAGGTCGCATGTTTTGGCAATTTGTGACCACGACGTGGCAAAGGAAGGCCACAGTGTGGCGACCAGCTGGAGTTGACTTTATCATTGACCGTTGACTTTAGGTCATTTGGGGTATTTTAAGTAGTAGATTGAAGCTTGAGTCCCTGTTATATGTATAGGTGATCAGTAGAGGCAGTATTCAGAGCAGTGATTTGTTCAGCTATCTTTTCAAACTATAAGGGTGAGTTTTCCCTCACTGTACTTGTGGGTCAAAGGCACCAATGCCATCCCAGTAGATTATGTATCATGGGTTAGGATGTTGCTATGTTGTAGTGATCTGTTAAGATATGTATGTTATCAGTCTGTTGTTATATGTTTATATGTTGCATATGTCGACATAATGTGGTTGGGTTGAAGCATTACTTCTCTGTGTGGAAGCCAACAAACCGGACAACAAGCTATACATAAGTTGTGAGCCAAGAAGGCAAGCTAGACTTGTGTTGTAGGCTCGGGAGCAATCCAGACATGAGATGTGGGCCTGAAAGGCAATCCAGACTCATTATCGGCTCAAGGGTAATCCATTCCGATGAATTTGGACCCAACATGCATACTGTTATTTGTTGAGTGTGCTGGTATTTTGGGGGAACTTACTAAGATTGGCCTTACAATTTAAGTGTTATGTTCCAGGTACTTCTGACGATCGGGGCAAGGCGAAGGCGTGATCGTATACATTCTTTGGTGATATGTTTTGGAGATTTTATGATACACTGATTTTGGATATTTGTATTTGATACTTGGTTTATGATTTGAGTTTTGATTGGAAACAATGATTTTACTTAATTGAAAAATGAAAAATTTTATCGTGATTTTTGGGATGTTACAAGTTGGTATCAGAGCCCTAGTTTGAGCAAATTGGATTAGCATTCGTGTGAATCCAGACTCAAACTATGGATTTGTAAAGTTTTCAAAAAAAAAATTCAAAATTGTTTTCAACAGTAACCAAAGAAGGATGAGATGTGTACGATTAGCCAAAGCAGGAAAGTATGCCCCCAAGATACCCACACTATTTTATGCTTATGATGATTATGATAGAACTGGCTGCTAGTTGTAGGCTAGGGATCCTCAGGAATTGCATGATAGAATTGTCGGATATGTGATGCATGATAGCCTAGGAGAATCCCTTGTATGTAAGATGGAATTGACATCATTATTGTAGTTGCTTAGTATGTGCATGATAGTTGTACATAACTAAGATTTTATAGTCTGATAATGTTTGATTTATCCTTATTTCTTGTTTCCTATCTGGTTGTGGGCTTAGGGTAGAATCAAGTATTCGATTGTCTGTGGAATCCAACATTATGTATGATTAACATGCACGAGTGGCTGCAGAGTTGGTGGAAGTTTCATGAGTGAGTGTGGTTGAAGTAGGCCAACTTGAGAAGTGATTAGCCACTCTTGAGAGAGTGAGTATAGGATGTATGCGTATCCTAGTTGTTGGTTTTTTTTTCAGGTAGTTTATGATGATCCATTAGGAGAAATACGGGTAGGTATGAAAGGTAGTATGGGCGCATACTACTGGAAGAACAGGACCCGTACGCGTAGCAAGGAAGTCACAAACCCCAAGGATTTAGTCTTTTGTGGTGGTTGTAAGAGAATGAATTATGGCATTTTTTATATATTTTTGGTTCATTTTCAGTATGGTGTACATGAGAGGATCTGGTTCAGGAGCTTGCGGACCGGAAAGGCCAGGTTTGTTAGATGATGGAATTCATGAGTTGATCGGCACTGAGGTGGTTGTTGTTGTCCGAGGTGTCATCCCTAAGGTTTTTTGGTTTATAAAGACCGTGATGATTGAGTTGTTCGATAAGCATTACGTCGTTGTGTCTGAGGTTGCGACTTCTGCAGCCACCGCAGATGTTGTTGTTGTTGGGGTTCAGGGATGAGGATTATCATTCCAGTATCGGGACTTCAGCAACACGAAGCCCCTGGAGTTTCACGGGGTTAAGGACCTGATCATGGCCATGAGATGGATTTCTAAAGTGGAGGGTTGTTTCTTCACGTGTTCCTGTCTGGCGGATTGGAAGGTCAGGTGTGCCATGAACCTTCTTCGATTAGGCACAAAGGACTGGTGGAACCAGGTGACCGGTTCTTATACTCCTGAGCATAGGACTATTGTTCCTTGGAAGCACTTCTCAGAGATGTTTCATACTAGGTATGTTCCCCTAGTGGAGAGGGAGAGGTTGGATTTGGTGTATCTGGATTTGAGACAGACGATGGAGTCGGTGATGGAGATCACCAAGATGTTTACTGAGAGGGCTATTTTTTGTCCTGGGTATGCTGCTACGGAGCAGGCTCAGATGATGCAATACTTGAGTATGCTCAAGACTGATATTTGATAGTTTGTGTCCACCCAACATTAACATACCCTCTCCAAGCTTCAGGAGGCCGCTTGGAGACAGGAGATTGAGATTGAGACTCGGAAGAGGGAGCAGAGGCAGGCTCCTGTTCAGTCGCAGCCTACAGCGAAGCGGTTCAAGCCCGTTGATTCATGATCTGGGGATCAGAGGGGTCGTGTTTGTGGCAAGTGTGGCAAGGTTCATGAGGGTGTTTGTCAATCTTCTTTTGGGTGCCACAAATGTGGCAAAGAGGGGCATTATGTGAAGGATTGTCGTCAGTAGGACATGTTAGCAAGCACCCGGATTTGTTATCATTGTGAAAAGGTTAGCCATGTGAAGGCCAACTGTCCCTTGTTAGCCGCCAGGGCAGTGCAGGGACCAGCCCCGACTACTTTGAGGATCACGGATGGACACCAGGGTAGAGCGGAGCCCGAGGGCTTGAGGTCATGCTTTCCAGCTCACAGCATAGGAGGCCAAGGTGGGACCCGACGTCATTATTGGTATGTTTTCATTTATGATTCTGTCAAGTTATTTATTGTTTTCTTATGATTATATTTATGCTAGGTACCTTCTTAGTGAACTCATTGCCTGCTCTTGTGCTTTTTGACTCGGGTGCGAGTCGTTCCTTTGTGTCTCGGTCCTTCAGTAGGAGTTTTGATATGTATTTTGGGGAGTTGGAGTGCCTGTTGTGAGTTTCCATCACCAACGAGCACAGGGTTTCTACATCGAACGTTTTCCAGGATTGTATCTTGGAGATATTTGGGGTGCCCTATCTGATTGATTTGATTCCCATCCCTATGGGGGTTGTGTGCGTGAGAGTAGGGATGGATTGGTTGAGTAGATTTGGAGCCATGATCGATTGTGAGGGTCAGCTGGTAGTAGTTCGAACCCCAAGTGGGGGAGAACTGATTATATATGGAGAGGGTACCAGAGTTGGTTCAGTTTTTTGTCCAGCCGCCAGGGCTCGACGGTATCTTTAACATGGGTGTATGGGTTATCTAGCGTATGTGTTTAACACTCAGGATGAGAAGGGGGTTGTGGTTTCAGATGTGCTTGTTGTCAGAGAGTTCCTAGATATGTTTTTGGAGGAATTACCCAGTGTGCCTCTTGCAAGACAGGTCGAGTTTAGGATTGATTTGGTTCCCAGCATGGCCCTGATTGTTAAGGCGCCATACCGTTTAGCACCACCTGAGATGCAGGAGTTTTCCTCTCAGCATCAGGAGCTGTTGGGAAAACAGTTTATCAGACTGAGTAGTTCGCCTTCGGGAGCGCCGATTTTGTTTGTAAAGAAGAAGGGTGGTTCACACCGGATGTGCATTGATTACCGAGAGCTGAAAAAGTTGATGGTGAAGAACCGTTACCCACTTCCACGGATTGATGACCTCTTCGATCAGCTGCAGGGTGCATCTTGGTTCTCCAAGATCAATTTGAGGTAAGGGTATCATCAGATGAGATTCAGGGAAGAGGATATGGAGAAGACATCATTCCAGACTCCTTACGGTCATTACGAGTTTGTGCTGATGCCTTTTGGGCTCAGCAATGCACCGAAGGCATTTATGGATTTGATGAATCGAGTGTGAAGGTCGATGCTCGATTGATCACTCATTGTTATCATCGATGACATCCTGGTTTATTCCAAGACCAGGGAACAGCATGAGGATCATCTTCGAGAGTTGTTGGGAGTTTTGAGGAGGGAAAGGATTTATGCCAAGTTCTCGAAGTGTGAGTTCTGGTTACGGGAGGTCCAGTTCTTGGGACACCTTGTTAATAATGGTATATTGGTCGACCCATCCAAGATTGAGGCGGTTATGCAGTGGGAGGTCCCGAAGACTCCTTCGTAGATCAGGAGCTTTTTGGGTTTAGCAGGGTATTATCGGAGGTTCATTTAGAATTTCTATAAGGTTGATGTACCTCTCACTTGTTTGACAAGTAAATGCATGGATTTCTGTTGGGGGCCTAAGCAGCAGGTTGCGTTCGAGACGTTGAGGCAAAAATTATGTGAGGCACTGGTGTTGACCCTCCCAGAGGGTGTGGAGAACTTGGTTGTCTATTGTGATGCTTCTAATATTGGTTTGGGGGCAGTACTTATGCATCGAGGGAGAGTTATTGCATATGCTTCTAGGCAGTTGAAGTCGCATGAGGTTCGGTATCCGACGCATGACATGGAGTTGGGGGCAATGGTGTTTTCCCTCAAGATTTAGTGGCACCATTATATGGGGTCCGGTGTACCATCTACACGGATCACAATAGCTTGAGATATATCATGGATCAGCCAAATCTGAATATGAGACAGCGTAGATGGCTTGACTTGGTCAATGATTATGACTGCGAGATTCTTTACCACCTGGGGAAAGTGAATGTGGTCGCTGATGCTTTGAGTGGAAAGTCGGCTAGTTCTTCTGTTGGGAGTGTATGTATGAGGATTTCTATCCATTCGCCGCTTTTGGACTTGATCAGAGAGGCTCAGGTCGAGGGAGTCAAGAAAGAAAATTAGAAGCATGAGAGAATCAGGGGTGAGATTGATAGGTTTTCTATCGATAGCCATGGATTTTTGACCCAATGAGGTCGGGTTTGGGTACCATATTTTGGCGGGATTAGGCAGACTGTACTGGAGGAAGCACATAAGTCAATATTTTTGATACACACTGGAGCCACCAAGATGTATCGGGATTTAAGGCTTAGTTATTGGTGGTCATACATGAATAGGGATATAGCCTGATACGTTGAGAGGAGCTTGACCTGTCGGATGGTCAAGGTCGAGAACCAGAGGCCGCACGGCAAGCTTCAGCCTTTGGAGGTTCCCATATGGAAATAGGAACAGATCACCATGGATTTCATCACCAAGCTACCTCGGACGGCTAATGGATTTGTAGCAATATGGGTTATAGTGGATCGTATGACCAAGAGTGCCCACTTTCTAGCTATTCGAGAGAGCTCATCGGCTGAGAAATTGGCCGATGTATATGTGCACGAGATTTTCACCCGACATGGTGTTCTAGTTTCCATTGTATCTGACTGAGATGTTCAGTTCACTTCTCGATTTTGGCAGAGGTTTCACGAGGAACTAGGTACGAGATTGAACTTTAGCAATGCCTATCATCCGCAGACTGACAGCCAGAGCGATCAGACCATTCAGACGCTCAAGGATATGTTAAGATCTTGTGTTATCGATTTCGGTGGATGTTGGGACTCCTACCTTCCTCTGGATGAGTTTTCTTATAACAACGGTTATCGCTTCAGTATCGGTGCGCTGCCATTTGAGCTTCTTTATGGGAAGAAGTGTTGTACCCCAGTCTGTTGGGGGGAGGCTGGTCACAAGGTCATGGGAAAGACCAAGGTAGTCCTTCAGATGATAGAGCTTATTCAGCAGATCAGGCACAGGTTGCAGACAACTCAGAGTCGGAAGAAGAGTTACATTGATAGGAGTCGATCAGAGTTGGAGTTCCAGGTCGGCGACATGGTTTTACCGAAGGTATCACCCTGGAAGGGTGTAATACGCTTCAGGAAGATGGGTAAGTTGGGACCCCAATATATTGGTCTGTTTCGATTATTAGCCAGCGTAGGCATGGTAGCTTATTAGTTGGATCTGGTGCAGGAGCTCACACAGATTCATAGCACCTTTCATGTTTCTCAACTATGGAAGTGTATAGCTGATGATTCGGCAGTGGTTCCATTGGACGATATTCAGGTCAATGATCGCCTGAACTATATTGAGAGACCAGTGACGATTCTGGATAGGAAGTCAAATGCCTTGTGTAACAGGGTGGTCCTACTAGTCAAGGTTCAGTGGCAGCGTCAGAAGGGTTCTGAATGGACTTGGGAACCTAAGGCAGAGATGTGGGAGCACTACCCAGAGTTATTCGCAGCACCAGACTTCGAGGACGGATTCTGATTCAAGTCGGAGATAATTGTAACATCTGGATCCAAAGGTAATTTAATTTCCAATATTTTTAAGCGTTTTAAGGTTGCCAGGGCGTGGGAAAGGCGCCACGACATTGCACTTCAAGAAAAATCGTGGGTTCATTTAAGGCCGCCACGGCGTGGCAGCTGACAAATGATAAAACCCTATTTCTGGTTTTCGCTCCCTATTTAAAGGAATGAGGAGGCTAGGGTTTTCTCACCCTTGGTCTCCATCATCCTCTTTGAGATTTTGAAAACCCTAATCCTCTCCTCCTTGTTTAAACCTTGTTTTGGTGCTCTTTGAAGCCATTGAAGGAAGAAAGAAGAAGAAGTGAGCTTAGAATCTGCAAGCAAAGCCATCGTCGTTTGTTGTAGCAATCTTCTGGACCCTTGTAAGTGTCAAAGATTCGATTTTTATCATGATAGGTGGTTAGATCTTGAATTTTGTCCCTAAATCTTCATGTCCTTGATTATTGAGTAGTGAGATCTCATAGAGTTTGCAACTTTATGAATCTCCAGGCCATTTAGGGCCTTTAATGCTTTGGATCTAGAGTAATATTGAGTTTTAGTATCATGCATGGGAGTTTTGGCCAAAAAAACCCTCGACCTAGTAAAGTCCAAGACATGCATTGGACATGCATGTTTGGAAAGTAAGGGTTTTTATGTTGTTATGTAATGTTAGAAATGTTTCTGGAGGTGTGGAACTAGAAGCCTTCATGATTAGTGCTTAAGGAGTTAAGCCAAGTTATGTTTTGCCCTTTCTAGAACTAGGAAATGAGATCTCTATCTCTTAGAGGGTCTAAAGGGATAAAGTTGGAAACTTTATCTATTTTGACCTGAGAATGGACCAGATATGGGCTTTGGAACCCATAGGATCAAAGAAATCGACTTAATCCATTAAGTTGTTGGGAGCCTAGTGCCAAGGCGTGGCGACTAGGCTAAGGTCGTATGTTTTGGCGATTTGTGACCACGGCGTGGCCAAGGAAGGCCACGGTGAGACGACCAGCTGGAATTAACTTTGACGTTGACCGTTAACTTTGACCAAGTTTGACTTTAGGTCATTTGGGGTATTTTGATAAGTAGATTGAAGCATGAGTCCCTATTATATGTATAGGTGATCAGTAGAGGCAGTATTCGTAGCAGTGATTCATTCAACTATCTTTTCAGACTGTAAGGTGAGTTTTCCCTCATTATACTTGTGGGTCGAAGGCACCATTGTCGTCCCAGTAGATTATATATCCTGGTTTAGGATGTTGCTATGTTATAGTGATCTGTTAAGATCTGTATGATATCAGTTTGTTGTTATATGTTTATATGTTGCATATGTCGACATAGTGGGGTTGGGTTGAGGTATTACTACTCTGTGCGGAAGTCAACAAACCGGAGAGTAAGCCAGACATAAGTTGTGGGCCAAGAAGATAAGCCAGACTTATGTTGTGGGCCCGGGAACAATCATGACATAAGTTGTGGGCCTGAAAGGCAAGTCAGACTCATGTTATGGGCTCAGGGGTAATCCAGTCCGATGAATGTGTACCCAATATGCATACTGTTATTTGTTGAATGTGGTGGTATTTTGGGGGAACTCACTAAGGTTAGGCTTATAGTTTAAGTGTTATGTTTCAAGTACTTCTGACGATTGGGTCAAGGCGAATACATGATCGTACACATTCTTCGGTGATATGTTTTGGAGATTTTATGATACACTGATTTTGGATATTTGTATTTGATACTTGGTTTATGACTTGATTTTTGATTGGAAACAATGATTCTACTTAATTGAATAAAGAAAAATTTTATCGTGGTTTTTGGAATGTTACAGTACATATTTTATGAGCGAATATTATGGGCTTATAATATTTGTATAAAACATTAATATAAATTTAACGAATTAAGCTAATAAACGTTTAAAATAATTAAAAAAACAACTATTTAGGATAAATAGTCTTGGTGAAAGGTATAGTAGTCGCAATGATGATTTCGTGTTCAACTCTATACGACGAAGTGTTTCGTAATAGATGAATCAGAGATAGGCAGCTTATTATCCTAAGTGATCTAAATGAAAGTCGTAGTAATAATAATTACGAAATTATGCAAATAAAAAACGTCTAAGTCTGACTTTGTATGAGGAAGTTATGATTTTTCAAACTTTTGATGTGACACAGTACGACAGCGTACGACACGGAAATCAAAATTAAAATCGGTTGATTTTTAGCCAAAACTATGTAAACGAGAGTTGAAGATTTCGTAAATATGAATCCGTCGATATAGAGACAATTGAGAACGAAGTTCGTATGGAGAAGTTATGATTTTTGCACGGTATTTTGCAGTGTAATCTTCATAGACTTTAAAATTTAAAAAATAATGAGAATTAGTTGTTGAAATCTAAAGGAAATTTGTAGTAATCGGGAATACCTACGCATGGATATAAAGAACGTCGAAAACGGAGCTCGTATGCAAAAGATATGATTTTTAGAAGAGTGACAGTTTTACTCGGCATATACGACGCGGGCCAGCCATAATTCGACGCGTGTCAACACCAGATTCATCTCTTGTCGCCTACGCAAAAGCGCGGAGCGCCCAAGTCAGAAGCGCGACGCGCTTTTTGCACTACAGCCTATAAATAGATGTCGAATTTGCCTCATTTCATCACAACTTCCACTCCAATTCTCTCCATTCCTCCGGAGAACTTTCCCCACCCTTATCCCGATATTTTTTGAGTTTGTGAGCATTTTAGCGAGGCTCTGAGGCATCAAAGATCCCGAAGAAAAGGAGTGTTCGGTATCAAAGTTATGTTCGCGACTTTCCGAACTTTTGTCAGAAAACTCTGTAAGTTAAGCTACACTTTAAGTGTAACTTAATTTATATTCATAGTTGTTATTATGAACCTATAAATAAGATTTATCAGTGAGAAGTCATAATATTGATTGATCTACTTATGGGAGTGATGTCTTAGCAAGATTTGGTGAGGTGTTTAAAGTGAATTTTCCAAATAGTATACTCTATATACCAAACGGATCTTACCTCCGATATGATCTTACATGGTTGTTCCTTATTTGATAGAACTTAAAGTATATCTTGGGATTATTGAAGAATCCATTAATAAATTTATAAATACGAATGAATACTGAAGCATAGTAATATTTATATGTAGGATGTTTAAAACAGATAAGTTGAAGTGTTAGGTGAGAAGTTGGCCTAACCGAGGATCTTCCACCTCAATCAAGTGAGTGCATAGTTACTTTAATGGACATGATTTTAGTACAAGTATTTATTAAAAGTAATAAATGCCTATTGAAAGTTATATGAGAATTATATGTTTATTGTTTGGAATATGTGATTAGATGTATATTTGATGACTTGTGTTGTATGAACCAGATATGGTTCTATATGTGTTAACATGTATATATATATATATATATATATATATATATATATATATATATATATGACATTATTACATGATAATAATAATATAGGTATTATTATTGAGAAGATAAATGTATATTGATACTTAATACTCTGTGTTAGATAAATTAGGATAGTGTTGGCTAAACAGAGTAGTATTGGACGTTGATTACAAGGATTTTAGTTTAGTCTAGTTTCTAAACTAAGGTGTACAAAGGATGTTTAGATCCAATTAAGTTGGATAATAGTAGTCATACTGTATATCGTCATAGTATCGCTATGACTGTATTGACAATGAATAATGAACTGGTCTAGTTACAAACTAAGGTTTGTAAAGATATTACACAGGCAGGAAATTTGTGTTGATTACTGTGACAACCCGAAAATTTTTGCCTCGTAAGTCCAGCCATTCAATCCAACCGAGTGTCAGACCCGCATCTGCTATCAGTTAGCATTGTTTAGAATCTGTTTAAGGATTCAAAGCTCAGTAAATTCAAGCATTGGGTATAGGATTGAGTTGCGTAAGTTCATCGAGTTGAAATCGAGCCGGAAACTCCATGACAAGGAGTTTACGGCCGCAAACTGGGAGTTTACGGCCGTAAACTCTTGGTGGCCATAAACTATCCTCCATATATGAGAGTTTACTTCATTTTTCTTCATTTCTTCAAGTCCTAGCCGCAAACTTCCATTCTCTCTCAAGTATCATCGAGTTCTTCATCCTCGATCTTCAAAAACGTAAGTGATTCTTCCATCTAGTTGTTGTTATTACTCTTAATCATGAATCACCCTTTGATTCCATCCATGAAAATCGTCTTTTGGGTAGATCTTCAATATCTTCATCTTTCACCAAGAACACACACTTGTTCTTGGTGGCCGAAAACCCCTTTTAAGGCTTCAAAATCGTGAGTATTCCTTTCATACACTTGCTACCTAGTAGAATCATTAGCCTAAATGCCTGGAACAAACAATTTGAGGATGATCTCCAGGAGTTTACGGCCGTAAACTCCCTTGGCCGTAAACCCCTTGGCTGTAAACACCCTAGACCGTAAACCCCTTGGCCGTAACATCCTAGACCGTAAACATCATGGCCGTAAACACCTATGTGTGGCTGTAAACTCCCCTTTGATGAATCACATGTGATTCTAACACTTAGTCCAGGTGTTTCTTAGTCCCTAAGGGTGTTTCCTTGCATGTTAGTTGCTTTAAACACTAAATTCATGCCATTATATGTCATTAGGACTCGTTTGTGTCTCAGGAATTCATTCGTGGAACTTCTCATCCTTACGCGCACATTCGTTCGAATCACCCACATAAGGTGAGTTCATACCCCTATAATCAATCTTTTAAACTGTTTTAAATGCTTTTAAGGGGGGGATACAAGTTGAACACAATGATAATTGTGTAAATGTTTGTTATAAACATCTTTCAAAGGATTGCTTATGTACTTATAAGTGATCAAAACATTTCAAAAACTCTTTTAAAGTTATGTTACTTATAGTTTACAAAACTCCGTTTTTAAAGTACAATCATAACTTAGTAGATAAAATGAGTCTTTCTTCAAGTCAGTAACAGTTCAAGTAAACATACTAGTAAACTATAATAGGTATAGTTTAGGGGTTCAATTCATACTAGATACTAGAACATACTATAAAGAGAAACAGGGAGGTAGATACAATACGCGATAACATAGAGAACATACTATAAAGAGAAACAGGGAGGAACATACAATACACGATAACAGAAAGAGCATACTAAGATACTATAACAGAAAGAACACACTACATACTATAACAGAAGAACAAATCATGATTTAAAAAATATACCAATGATCACTAACTCATTGTTCTAAACAAAAGGTGATAATAGATTGGGTATACAAGACTACTATAACTTTAATGTGAGACTACTTCACGGCTTAGCAATTTGTTTGCTGAAGACGCATTTTGTAACCAGAATCTCTTGCAGGGAGAGCGTATAGTATGGGTACAACCACATCACATTATGACCTTAATAAAACAAACATGTTTTAAGGTAATCAGTACTTCAGGATGTCATTTTAAAAGACAACTGTGTACTTACAATTTCCCATTACTTTCATTATTTTGACAGTTCCACTTGAAAGTTAATGCAAACTATTTTCGAGTTAAGATAGTTATAAACTAGGGAAAACTTACATATTTTCAAGCGACAAACAGAACAGTCGAGTCTAGTACATTCAGTAGGAAGGGGCCTATAATGCTAACTTTATGATTCCTTAGTTTATACATCAGGGATATATATTAATAGGATCCGACAAGTAGTAGGATGTGTGCTTTCCGCTTCATTTCCTGTTCCTTGTTTGATTGTGGGCTTAGAGCAGATTCACCCAACCTACTATCTATCCGATCTTAGCTATATATATATATATATATATATATATATATATATATATATATATATATATATATATATATATATATATATATATATATATATATATATTCTATATACACCAAGTAATCATAAGGAGTACCAGGTATGGGCCAGGTCATAGTATACAAATTCAATACACCGTTTTCTAGTACAAAACATACTTTTCAAATAGAACATTTGGTAGACAAAACTAAAAACTTACCATTAAAGGGTTTAATCCATTTTATTAAACCAATATAACTTAAAGGACCTTAGGTGGTTAATTCTATAATACCTTAGTTTATACACCATTTTTATATATAATTAATACCCGATAGGTAGTTAGATGTGTGCTTTCCGCCTTACTTCATGTTCCTTGTTTGGTTGTGGGCTTAGGGCAGATTCACACAACTAACTATCTATTCGATATTAGATTATATATAGCTAGTATAAACTAAGTGATTATAGAAGGAACCATTGTGGTTATCATTTTTACTAAAAGAAATAAGGGTTTTCTTAAAGAATGTTTTCATCAAATATAAAGGAACTATTACAGTTAACTCCGTGAGTACCAAGTGAATACGCCAGGGTTATATACAACGATGATCTAACAAACAATGGGATATGTGCCTTCCGCCTCATTCAGTGTTCCTTGTTTGGTTGTGGGCTTAGGGCAGATACACACAATCGATTGTTTGTTTACTCTAGGTTTTATATAACTTGTATCCATTTAGTACTCATAGAAAGGATTGTAGAGTCATTTTTACTTATCTTTCATCAAAGCAGGAAATATAGGATTTTCTGGAGGAACAGGCGAAATTTTCTAAAAGAACTTACAACTTACTTAAATCACTAAAATCTTATGAACTCACCAGCTTAAATGCTGATCTACACTTTCAAAATAACTTCTATTCTCAGGAAACCAGTAGACAGGTATGCGCACTGGGATTCAGAAGATGGAGCAGTATAGCTTCATGTCTTGTTTTGTTATTTACTTTGTAGTCTATGTTATGTGAACCACATACTTTGTAAACACTTTCTTTCTAATGAAATGGTTGTTTATTACTTTGATTACTATGATGCATGTCTTGTGATACTAAACATGACGTCCTCCACTCCCGAACGTTTCCGTCGTTCCGGTTTGGGGGTGTGACAGATTGGTATCAGAGCATTGTTTATAGTGAACTAAGTATATCAACCGATAAAAGATATACAACTATAAATACAATGGGGCTGAAGTGCTCTGGATAATATTATATTTTAAAAATATAACAATACCTTATAAAAGTATACATACGTGCTTATACATATATACATACTAGAACAAGTATCACAAGAAGAACAGAACAGAAGTATTTAAAGGTTGAACACTGCGGTCAAACCTGGATAGTTATGTAATCATAGCTAGGATCAATATAGCATGATCAATTATATTCATTCGAGATGTGACCGATATGTGTTTGGGAGTGATGTGGTGTTGTAACAGTCTTAAAACTTACCTAACTCTATTTAAGGGATTTCTAGATCAGTACATAAAGTTAAGATACTATGGGAGTATTTTATGATACTATAACAAACAACAAGTTTAAAACATATCAAGTACATTACATTAAAATACTATAGGAGTATTTTAGGCACTATAAATAACTTATGTGATAACTTAAAAGACCCTTACGGTTAGGTCTATAATTTTGGAGTGTATACTTCCAAGGTTTTATATAATTGAGATTTTATAGACTTAGAATTTGTGATCTATGCTTCACTACATGTTCCTTGTTTGGTTGTGGTTTTGGAGTAGGATCACTTATTCGAAGGTCTATTTAATCTTAATTTATATACAACTTGTATACATTGTGCAATTATAGGAGGACTCTGTAAGGATCAACCCATAATGTTTCACTTAAAACTCATAGATTCTTTAGTCACTTCCATTCTCGCACGACAAACCCATATAGATGTAACCACTTCCTCATAGTAGACAACAAAATAGTCAAGGAGGAACTAGAGCAGGCTCAGGAGAAGCTTTCAAAGAAGGATCAACCGAGGTAACCAAAACGTCTTATGCGTCACACTAATAAATAATAATTCTGTATAACTTAATGAGTTAGTGGGGACACTGCTCACATTATGTGTTAGGATTATTTTCTTTCGTGCAACTGGTAACAGTTATTCAGGACACATATATTCATTCGAGGATAGCCATTCTAATTCATAGATTTTATTTGGTATAGACTCTTTTATGAATTGTTTCAAGAACCCTGTGAAAGTTAGGACACGATACACTCAGAACTAGGATAACCTTGTCTTTCAGCTTTTGACTTATAAAACACTGCTATAGACTTATTCCATCTCATCTTTGTATTCTTTTAGCAAAGATGCCTCCTCGTCGATCAGCGAGACGCACTACTCCGATAACTCCAACTCAACCACCACTACCTCCGCCACAATTCGATCATGCTGCTCTCCAAGCAGCGATATCAGCCGCAGTGGCAACTGCTCTAGCTCACTACGGCGAAAGTGGTACCTTCGGATCTGGTAGCGGTACCCACTTAACCAACCCCGGAGTTACTCACGGACACCCAAGGGAGTGTTCGTATAAGGACTTCATGAACTGCAAACCCAAATCCTTTAATGGAAATGGTGGAGTCATCGCTCTGATGCGATGGTTCGAGAAAACAGATTCGGTCTTCGAAATCTGTTCGTGCCCAGAAGGAAGCAAAGTGAAGTTTGTTGCCTGCACCTTCTCCGACAGAGCCCTGACATGGCGGAATAGCCATGTTAAGTCACTGACCCTACCAGTGGCTAACTCAATAGGTTGGGAAAACTTGAAAGAGATGATGTTGGAAGAATACTGCCCGAGGGGCGAAGTTCAAAAGCTGGAACAAGAACTATGGGAGCTCATGATGGTCGGCTCAGACATACTGCCCGAGGTACGTTTACGAATTAAAGAATTACTTTAAAAATTAATTTATATTTATATAAGATTAAAACTTGGGGAAAACACTTAAAAGTAATTATAATAACTCGCTTATGGAAACACGTCACGGTATTCAAGAGAACTAAAAGATTAGTTCAGAGAAGCTATGATGGCTTAGTATGTACATCAAGGTTGTGCATAGCTAAGATTTTGCAGACTTAGAGTGAGTGATTCCGCCTTAATTCATGTTCCTTCTTTGGTTGTGGATTTGAGGAAGAGTTACTCAGTCGACTGTCTAATTCATCTTAATTATTCATAACTTGTATATTCCAGGTGATCATAGTGGTACCGAGGAGGATCGTAGTATAAAGTATCGACACTAGTTATCAAAGCACTTTCATTATATGTACTCGCTCATCACGGTACGATACATAGAAGTGTTAACATCGAGGAGAAAACAGAAAGCACTAGAAAGTATACACAGAGTACATTGTCGAGCACACTAGGGGTACATCATCGTATAACAAATGTTTCTTTCAAATCGGCCAAACTTTTGATCAGTAAAGAGTCCGTTGCTTTCATTCGTCATGAGTTGGCGTGGTCCTCACCATACTAAGTTCATATGTTTCCATCGCCTTAACCGTCAAATTCACGAAACCTCCGTCTTTCGTAACGATAGTCCGGCCTAGACCTCAGTTTTGTCCCTCGTATTCTAAACCCCAAAGTACTCGTGCGAAGAGTACTTTGCCCTCCGAAACCTTGTCGTCGTATGTTCAGCAGACCTTCCTGAAATACCACTCGTTCAACAGATCAAGTTCGAGCACAGAGGCTAAGGACGAATACAACCCACCTATCACTATTCAGTGTATACGCTAGGGTGGCATATGGTTATGATTATGCAGATTTAGTATGTGTGCTTCCGCTCGATCTCCTGTTCCTTGTTTGGTTGTGGACCTGGGGTAGAGTCGCACATCCGACCGTCTTACTAATCTTAATTATATACGACTTGTATACACGAGGTAATGATAGATGGACCAAGTATGAATCCTATCATGAACAATAAGGCAAAGTTGCTAGGTCTACGAGTGGGTATTCTGCCAATCAGAGGAACACAACCCCAAAAGTACTGCTAAGAAAGCTAATTTCGGGACAAAATTCCATCTAACGGGGGAAGATGTGACAACCCGAAAATTTTTGCCTCGTAAGTCCAGCCATTCAATCCAACCGAGTGTTAGACCCATTTATGCTATTAGTTAGCATTGTTTAGAATCTGTTTAAGGGTTCAAAGCTCAGTACATTCAAGCATTGGGTATAGGATTGAGTTGCGTAAGTTCATCGAGTTGAAATCGAGCCGGAAACTCCATGACAAGGAGTTTACGGCCACAAACTGGGAGTTTACGACCGTAAACTCTTGGTGGCCGTAAACTATCCGCCATATATGAGAGTTTACTTCATTTTTCTTCATTTCTTCAAGTCCTAGCCGCAAACTTCCATTCTCTCTCAAGTATCATTGAGTTCTTCATCCCCGAACTTTAAAAACGTAAGTGATTCTTCCATCTAGTTGTTGTTATTCTTCTTAATCAGGAATCACCCTTTGATTTCATCCATGAAAAATCGTCTTTTTGGGTAGATCTTCAAGATCTTCATCTTTCACCAAGAACACCAAGAACACACACTTGTTCTTGGTGGCCGAAAACCCCTTTTAAGGCTTCAAAATCGTGATTATTCCTTTCATACACTTGCTACCTAGTAGAATCATTAGCCTAAATGCCTGGAACAAACGATTTGAGGATGATCTCCAGGAGTTTATGGCCGTAAACTCCCTTGGCCGTAAACCCCTTGGCCGTAAACACCCTAGACCGTAAACCCCTTGGCCGTAAACACCCTAGACCGTAAACATCATGGCCGTAAACACCTATGTGTGGCCGTAAACTCCCCTTTGATGAATCACATGTGATTCTAACACTTATTCCAGGTGTTTCTTAGTCCCTAAGGGTGTTTCCTTGCATGTTAGTTGCTTTAAACACTAAATTCATTCCAATATATGCCATTATATGTCATTAGGACTCGTTTGTGTCTCAGGAATTCATTCGTGGAACTTCTCATCCTTACGCGCACATTCATTTGAATCACCCACATAAGGTGAGTTCATACCCCTATAATCAATCTTTTAAACTGTTTTAAATGCTTTTAAGGGGGGGGGGGGAATACAAGTTGAACACAATGATAATTGTGTAAATGTTTGTTATAAACATCTTTCAAAGGATTGCTTATGTACTTATAAGTGATCAAAACATTTCAAAAACTCTTTTAAAGTTATGTTACTTATAGTTTACAAAACTTCGTTTTTAAAGTACAATCATAACTTAGTAGATAAAATGAGTCTTTCTTCAAGTCCGTAACAGTTCGAGTAAACATACTAGTAAACTATAATAGGTATAGTTTAGGGGTTCAATTCATATTAGATACTAGAACATACTATAAAGAGAAACGGGGAGGTAGATACAATACGCGATAACATAGAGAACATACTATAAAGAGAAACAGGGGGGAAGATACAATACACGATAACAGAAAGATCATACTAAGATACTATAACAGAAAGAACACACTACATACTATAACAGAAGAACAAATCATGATTTACAAAATATACCAATGATCACTAACTCATTATTCTAAAGAAAAGGTGATAATAAATTGGGTATACAAGACTACTATAACTTTAATGTGAGACTACTTCACGGCTTAGCAATAAGTGATCAAAACATTCGTATGGCCCTTCGCTACGAGGACAAATGTAACATTCGGATTCCCAGGTATCTTAAATTATGTATTTTATTGAGTTTTGGAGAGAGACTCGGCGAGTAGGCGCTCAGACTCGCCGAGTAGAGTCGCGAATCTCCATCCGGGTTAATGACCGCACTCGGCGAGTCCATACGTAGACTCGGCGAGTCCATGCTGTTTAATGAAACCCTAATTTCTTGGGTTTGGGACCTATTTAAAGGCCCTTATGGCCTTCAATGGCGGCCACCAGACCATAGAGAGAAACCCTAGAGTGCTTGAGCGTTTTGAGAGAGAAAGGAAGCCATTCTTGACCTTGGAAGTGTTGTTTAGCAAGAAGAAGGAGGTACTAGCCAAGAGGAAGCATAGGAGGTTGCTATTCTGTGGATTTGGAGCTAAGATCTTCATATTTGAGGTAGTAATTCGACTCTCCTTCTGTTCTTATGATGATCATATGGATTTAGGGTTTCTTAGACCCTTTGTTAGTTAGATTTGATGTCCAAACAGCCCCTTCTGGTGATAAGGCTTTGGATCTGGATCCATAGAGGTCCAGAGAGCCTTATTCATCAAGCTTTATGAAGAACAATAGAGGTCATGGCCTTGGGTTAAGGTATTTGGGGCTAAATCATCATATATGGTCATATAAATGTTGCTTATGCATCAAGATCGAGACTTTACGTGATTATAGTGGTTGGGAAGGCCAGATCTATGGATTAGAGGAACAGATCTGACCTCAGGAGGTCATTTGAGTTGGTGCATGACATGAACTCGCCGAGTCCAAGGGCAGACTCGGCGAGTAGGGTTAGGGTTTCCCGTGAATCACTCAGTGAGTGACTTGCCGAGTTGGGGGAATGACTCAGTGAGTCAGAGGGGGAATAGAGGACTCGAGTTCACGACTGAACTCGCCGAGTCACATTTATGCACTCGGCGAGTCGGGTCAAAAGTTGGACCGTTGACTTTTATTGACTTTTAGGGTTTGGTCAACTTTAGGGTCTTTGAGCCATGAGAGGGGTAAAATGGTCTTTTACCCTTCTGAGAGTACTAAGAGGAGGAATAGTCTAGCCTTGAGAGATGTATTGATTCAGAGTGTTTATTTCATATGATTAGGCGGAGGCTAGACCCGACTTTACAGAGTTCGAGCTTTACCGAGTTACCCGAGGTGAGTCTTCTCACTATACTTTACCTAGAGTGGTAATTAGAGCTATGAGACAGAGTATTGTGTATGCTTTTGCATGATGTGATTTCTATGTGTTATATGCTATGTATGTTACAGAGTTTTCAGAGTTAGGACCGGAAGGTCCACAGAGTTAGGGTCAGAGGACCCATAGAGTTAGGGCCAGAGGGCCCACAGAGTTATGGGACTGGGGGGTCCCACAGAGACACTTTGACCAGAGCGTCAAACAGAGTTATAGCCTCGAGTGGCTAATATGTGTTATGTGTGGTATTTTGGGGAACTCACTAAGCATTTATGCTTACAGTGTTGTGTTATGTGTCTCAGGTACCAGCGAGGATCGTGGGAAGGCGCCGGCTTGATCAGTACACACGCGGGGAGATTTTATTATGATCTTGGGATATGATGTTATGTGATACAATGGTGTTTTTATAACGATTATGAATGAAAACGTGTTTTATAAAATGTGAAAAATTGTTTTGAAAATTTGGGTGTTACAAGTTGGTATCAGAGCCTTGGTTTGAGGGATTCGGATTCATCTTCGGGCGTATCTGAACTCAAACTGAGAATTTGAGAGAAATTTTGATGACTAAAAACTTTTTAAAAGAGTAAAAAGAGTTTTGAGATAAACAGAGCAGAGCCGTGTGTACGATCAGCCAGCGTCCGAACGGTGATTTCCCAAAATACCCTTGTAATTAGTGTTATGAGATATATTATGTTATGATATATGATGAGTTATGCTATGCATGCTAGAGTAGACTAGGCATTCTTAGGACTAGAGTGGCCTGATATGTGATGCCCTAGTCTAGGAGTTTTGCTGCTAGGGATACTTGAGAGTGTTTAGATAGCAGCGAGGAGTTTCTGAGAGAGCCGCTAGTGAGTAGCATATGGTTAAAGAGAGTAGAGTACTTGGGACTTGGGATCCAAGGAGGAGGACTTAGAGTGGATGCTGATGCGGTGTGGACGGTAGTATAGGGCCCGTACTACTGAAGACACTGGAGCAGTGCGCACCCTAAGTAAGAATCCATTGGGTACTAAGGAGCAAGTAGGGTGGAGTTATCGAGTGCGAGTATACTCGAGCGAGTCCCTGATATTTATTATGTTGTATTTCAGAGACATCATGGTTGGGACACGCCACACACCAGAGAGCAGCGGTACTAGTGATGAGGAGATCCGTAGGATCATTCATGAGGAGGTGGCTGCGGCCATCAGGGCAGAGATACCAGAGATGTTCGGGTCTATCAAGACCACACTGATAGAGACATTTGACGAGAGATACGCTGCTCTTTCTGAGGCTGCGGTTGCTGCGGCCACTGCAGCTATAGCTGCGACTAGGCCGCAGGGTGGTGATGCGTTGCTGTTTCGTGAGTTCAGCAACCCAAAACCACCGGAGTTTGATGGGACCCAGGACCCGATTGCAGCGATGAGGTGGATATCAGACATTGAGGGGTGTTTCTTTACTTGCTCATCTCCAGAGCATTTGAGAGTCCGGTTCGCGTTGAACCAGCTTCGCTTGGGAGCGAAGGACTGGTGGAAGTTTGTGACGGCGCACTATTCGCCTACTGAGCTTGCTGCAGTGACCTGGGAGAGGTTCACTGCTATGTTCCGAGAAGAGTATGTTCCCCAGGTGGAGAGGGAGCGTTTGGCCCAGGAGTTTTTGACCCTCAAGCAGGGTACAGAGTCTGTTACAGTGATCACCAGGATGTTCCATGAGCGGGCGATGTTCTGCCCATAGCACGTGTCCTCCGAGCAGGCACGTATGAGCCGATATCTGAGCATTTTGAGGAGGGATATACGAGAGTTCGTGGCGAACCCGACGTACCGGACATTTGCCGAGCTTCAGGCAAATGCCCGGAAGAGGGAGATAGAGCTGGAGACTCAGGCTAAGGATGAGGCGGAGTCTCAGGGTAGGGATCGGCGACCGGCACAGTCTCAGCCGGCAGCCAAGCGGGCCAAGCCCGCCGATTCGAGATCAGGGAGCCAGAGGGGCCGTACTTGTGGCAAGTGCGGCAAGAGTCATGATGGAGTGTGTAGAGCAGGGTCTTGCTACAAATGTGGCAAGGAGGGGCATATGGCCAAGGATTGCCCCAAGGGGTTTGCAGTCTGTTTTCACTGCAACCAGACCGGACACCGGAAGGCCGAGTGTCCGCAGTTACGAGGGTCAGCTCAGGGAGCTTCTCAGGGATCTGCCCCTGCTGCTGTTCGAGCTACAGAGAGTCGGCCGGCGAAGGCCGAGGCGCCGAAGGCTCGCGGCAGAGCCTTCCAGTTGACAACGGAGGAGGTCCGCGCAGCACCCGATGTGGTAGCTGGTACATTTCTTGTGTGTTCTGTACCTGCATTGGTGTTATTTGACTCGGGTGCGAGTCGGTCTTTTGTGTCACTAGCGTTTAGTCAGCACATCAGTACCCAGCGTGAGGCGTTGATTCGACCTCTACGAGTTTCCATAGCTGACGAGCGAGCGGTGTATGCTACTGATGTGATTCGAGGATGTGTACTCAAGATCTTCGGTGTCGAGTTTCCAATAGATCTGGTCCCGATTGCTATGGGGGACGTATGTGTCATAGTGGGCATGGATTGGTTGAGCCGTTTCGGAGCTGTGATTGAATGTGAGCGACAGTTGATGACGATACGAGACCCCAATTAGGGAGTACTTACGGTGTACGGCGAGGGTTCCCGTTCTGGGTCAGCATTTTGTTCGGCCGCTAGAGCGAGGCAGAGTTTACAACAGGGCTGTAGTGGGTTTGTGGCTTATGTGGTGGATACGAGAGTAGATGCAGAGAGACCGAGGTCGATCGGTGAGGTCCCGATAGTGCGCGAGTTCCCGGATGTTTTCCCCGAGGAGTTGTCGGGTGTGCCTCCCGAGAGGCAGGTAGAGTTCCGTATTGATTTGGTTCCGGGGGTAGCGCCTATCGCCAAGGCGCCCTATCGCCTTGCGCCACCAGAGATGCAGGAGTTATCCTTGCAGCTTCAGGAGCTGCTGGGGAAGGGGTTTATACGGCTGAGTAGCTCGCCGTGGGGAGCGCCGATCCTTTTTGTCAAGAAAAAGGATGGTTCACACCGGATGTGCATTGATTACCGGGAGCTGAACAAACTGACGATCAAGAACCGTTACCCCTTACCGAGGATCGACGACTTATTCGATCAGTTGCATGGAGCGTCTTGGTTTTCCAAGATCGACTTGAGGTCAGGATATCATCAGATGAGAGTACGAGATGAGGATATCCAGAAGACAACGTTCAGGACTCGTTACGGGCATTACGAGTTCGTGGTGATGCCTTTCGGGCTCACCAATGCACCGGCAGCATTCATGGATCTCATGAACAGAGTATGCAGACGGATGTTGGACCGTTCGGTGATCGTGTTCATCGATGATATACTTGTGTATTCGAGATCCAGAGAGCAGCATGAGGAGCATTTGAGAGAGTTACTTGGAGTTTTGAGATCGGAGAGGCTTTATGCCAAATTCTCCAAGTGTGATTTCTGGTTACGAGAGGTCCAGTTCCTAGGGCACCTCGTTAACCAGAATGGGATATTGGTCGACCCGGCCAAGATTGAGGCAGTTATGAGTTGGGAGGTACCGAGATCCCCCACCGAGATCAGGAGTTTCTTAGGGTTGGCTGGCTGTTATTGGAGATTTATCAAGGATTTCTCCAAGATCGCCGTGCCACTCACCAGGTTGACCCGGAAGGGTGTTGCTTTTTCATGGGGACCAGAGCAGCAGGCCTCCTTCGAGACACTTCGCCAGAGACTGTGCGAAGCCCCAGTGTTAGCCCTTCCAGAGAGGATGGAGGACTTTGTGGTGTATTGTGACGCATCGATATCGGGGCTGGGAGCGGTGCTGATGCAGAGAGGGCATGTGATAGCATACGCATCGAGGCAGCTGAAGCCTCACGAGACGAGGTATCCCACCCACGATCTGGAGTTGGGGGGTGTAGTGTTCGCCCTCAAGATCTGGCGTCACTATCTGTATGGGGTTCGGTGTACCATATACACATACCACAAGAGCTTGAAGTACTTGATGGATCAACCCAACCTGAATATGCGCCAGAGGAGATGGTTGGACGTGGTAAAGGATTACGATTGTGAGATCCTGTACCACCCGGGCAAGGCTAACGTTGTAGCCGATGCCCTGAGTCGTAGGGCGGAGAGCGCCCCGATACGGGACGTTTGTATGAGATTGACAGTGATGACTCCGGTGTTGGACACCATCCGAGGGGCCCAGGCTGAGGCCGTGAGACCGGAGAACCGCAAGAGAGAGCGGGTTATCGGATATGTATCGGAGTTTGTTACCGATAGCAGAGGGCTTATGACCTTCCAGGGTCGGATCTGGGTGCCATTTGTGGGCGGGGCACGTAGCATATTGATGGAGGAGGCACACCGATCTAGGTTTTCGATCCATCCCGGGGCCACTAAGATGTATTTGGACCTGAGAAGATATTATTGGTGGCCCTGTATGAAGAGGGATGTAGCATGGGTTGTTGAGAGGTGCTTGACCTATAGCAGGGTTAAGGCCGAGCACCAGAGGCCGCATGGTAAGTTGCAGCCGTTGGAGGTTCCCGAGTGGAAGTGGGAACAGATTACCATGGATTTTATCACCAAATTGCCTAGGACTGCGAGGGGCGTCGATGCAATTTGGGTGATTGTGGACAGGTTGACGAAGAGCGCTCACTTCCTTGCTATCAGTGAGAGCTCCTCCGCTGAGAGGTTGGTAGAGTTGTACGTGAGGGAGGTGGTATCACGGCATGGAGTGCCGATCTCGATCGTCTCAGATCGAGATGTGCGTTTCACTTCCAGATTCTGGAAGAAGTTTCATGAGGAGTTGGGTACGAGGCTGCATTTTAGTACTGCATACCACCCCCAGACAGATGGGCAGAGTGAGCGGACGATTCAGACGCTCGAGGACATGCTTCGGGCATGTGTGTTGGATTTCGGAGGGAGTTGGGACACATACTTGCCCTTGGCTGAGTTTTCCTATAACAACAGCCATCATTCGAGCATCGGTATGCCACCCTTTGAGCTGTTGTATGGGAGGAGGTGTCGGACTCCTATTTGCTGGGGTGAGGTCGGGCAGCGTGTGATGGGTAGTACAGAGATAGTACTCCAGACGACTGAGCAGATTCAGCAGGTCAGACAGAGGTTGTTGACCGCTCAGAGCCGCCAGAAGAGTTATGCGGACAGACGTCGCTCGGAGCTTGAGTTCCAGGTTGGCGATTTAGTACTCCTGAAGGTATCTCCTTGGAAGGGGGTGATCCGATTCAGGAAGAGGGGTAAGTTGGGACCTCGGTATATTGGCCCTTTCAGGGTGACTGCCAGGGTGGGCAGGGTAGCGTATCGTTTGGAGCTACCTACGGAGTTGAGCCAGATTCACGATACCTTCCACGTGTCTCAGTTGAGGAAGTGTATCGCTGATGAGTCGGCAGTGGTTCCGTTAGAGGACATTCAGGTAGATGCGAGCCTGAATTATGTTGAGAGACCGGTTGCGATTGTGGATCGAAGGATCAAGACTTTGAGAAACAAGGAGGTGCCATTGGTTCAAGTCCAGTGGCAACATCGGAAGGGTTCTGAAATGACCTGGGAGACGGAGTTAGAGATGCGCGAGCAGTATCCAGAGTTATTTGTGGAGTGAGACTTCGAGGGCGAAGTCTGATTCTAGTGGGGGAGAATTGTAACATCCGGATTCCCAGGTATCTTAAATTATGTATTTTATTGAGTTTTGGAGAGAGACTCGGCGAGTAGGCGCTCAGACTCGCCGAGTAGAGTCGCGAATCTCCATCCGGGTTAATGACCGCACTCGGCGAGTCCATACGTAGACTCGGCGAGTCCATGCTGTTTAATGAAACCCTAATTTCTTGGGTTTGGGACCTATTTAAAGGCCCTTATGGCCTTCAATGGCGGCCACCAGACCATAGAGAGAAACCCTAGAGTGCTTGAGCGTTTTGAGAGAGAAAGGAAGCCATTCTTGACCTTGGAAGTGTTGTTTAGCAAGAAGAAGGAGGTACTAGCCAAGAGGAAGCATAGGAGGTTGCTATTCTGTGGATTTGGAGCTAAGATCTTCACATTTGAGGTAGTAATTCGACTCTCCTTCTGTTCTTATGATGATCATATGGATTTAGGGTTTCTTAGACCCTTTGTTGGTTAGATTTGATGTCCAAACAGCCCCTTCTGGTGATAAGGCTTTGGATCTGGATCCATAGAGGTCCAGAGAGCCTTATTCATCAAGCTTTATGAAGAACAATAGAGGTCATGGCCTTGGGTTAAGGTATTTGGGGCTAAATCATCATATATGGTCATATAAATGTTGCTTATGCATCAAGATCGAGACTTTACGTGATTATAGTGGTTGGGAAGGCCAGATCTATGGATTAGAGGAACAGATCTGACCTCAGGAGGTCATTTGAGTTGGTGCATGACATGAACTCGCCGAGTCCAAGGGCAGACTCGGCGAGTAGGGTTAGGGTTTCCCGTGAATCACTCAGTGAGTGACTTGTCGAGTTGGGGGAATGACTCAGTGAGTCAGAGGGGGAATAGAGGACTCGAGTTCACGACTGAACTCGCCGAGTCACATTTATGCACTCGGCGAGTCGGGTCAAAAGTTGGACCGTTGACTTTTATTGACTTTTAGGGTTTGGTCAACTTTAGGGTCTTTGAGCCATGAGAGGGGTAAAATGGTCTTTTACCCTTCTGAGAGTACTAAGAGGAGGAATAGTCTAGCCTTGAGAGATGTATTGATTCAGAGTGTTTATTTCATATGATTAGGCGGAGGCTAGACCCGACTTTACAGAGTTCGAGCTTTACCGAGTTACCCGAGGTGAGTCTTCTCACTATACTTTACCTAGAGTGGTAATTAGAGCTATGAGACAGAGTATTGTGTATGCTTTTGCATGATGTGATTTCTATGTGTTATATGCTATGTATGTTACAGAGTTTTCAGAGTTAGGACCGGAAGGTCCACAGAGTTAGGGTCAGAGGACCCATAGAGTTAGGGCCAGAGGGCCCACAGAGTTATGGGACTGGGGGGTCCCACAGAGACACTTTGACCAGAGCGTCAAACAGAGTTATAGCCTCGAGTGGCTAATATGTGTTATGTGTGGTATTTTGGGGAACTCACTAAGCATTTATGCTTACAGTGTTGTGTTATGTGTCTCAGGTACCAGCGAGGATCGTGGGAAGGCGCCGGCTTGATCAGTACACACGCGGGGAGATTTTATTATGATCTTGGGATATGATGTTATGTGATACAATGGTGTTTTTATAACGATTATGAATGAAAACGTGTTTTATAAAATGTGAAAAATTGTTTTGAAAATTTGGGTGTTACAAGTTGGTATCAGAGCCTTGGTTTGAGGGATTCGGATTCATCTTCGGGCGTATCTGAACTCAAACTGAGAATTTGAGAGAAATTTTGATGACTAAAAACTTTTTAAAAGAGTAAAAAGAGTTTTGAGATAAACAGAGCAGAGCCGTGTGTACGATCAGCCAGCGTCCGAACGGTGATTTCCCAAAATACCCTTGTAATTAGTGTTATGAGATATATTATGTTATGATATATGATGAGTTATGCTATGCATGCTAGAGTAGACTAGGCATTCTTAGGACTAGAGTGGCCTGATATGTGATGCCCTAGTCTAGGAGTTTTGCTGCTAGGGATACTTGAGAGTGTTTAGATAGCAGCGAGGAGTTTCTGAGAGAGCCGCTAGTGAGTAGCATATGGTTAAAGAGAGTAGAGTACTTGGGACTTGGGATCCAAGGAGGAGGACTTAGAGTGGATGCTGATGCGGTGTGGACGGTAGTATAGGGCCCGTACTACTGAAGACACTGGAGCAGTGCGCACCCTAAGTAAGAATCCATTGGGTACTAAGGAGCAAGTAGGGTGGAGTTATCGAGTGCGAGTATACTCGAGCGAGTCCCTGATATTTATTATGTTGTATTTCAGAGACATCATGGTTGGGACACGCCACACACCAGAGAGCAGCGGTACTAGTGATGAGGAGATCCGTAGGATCATTCATGAGGAGGTGGCTGCGGCCATCAGGGCAGAGATACCAGAGATGTTCGGGTCTATCAAGACCACACTGATAGAGACATTTGACGAGAGATACGCTGCTCTTTCTGAGGCTGCGGTTGCTGCGGCCACTGCAGCTATAGCTGCGACTAGGCCGCAGGGTGGTGATGCGTTGCTGTTTCGTGAGTTCAGCAACCCAAAACCACCGGAGTTTGATGGGACCCAGGACCCGATTGCAGCGATGAGGTGGATATCAGACATTGAGGGGTGTTTCTTTACTTGCTCATCTCCAGAGCATTTGAGAGTCCGGTTCGCGTTGAACCAGCTTCGCTTGGGAGCGAAGGACTGGTGGAAGTTTGTGACGGCGCACTATTCGCCTACTGAGCTTGCTGCAGTGACCTGGGAGAGGTTCATTGCTATGTTCCGAGAAGAGTACGTTCCCCAGGTGGAGAGGGAGCGTTTGGCCCAGGAGTTTTTGACCCTCAAGCAGGGTACAGAGTCTGTTACAGTGATCACCAGGATGTTCCATGAGCGGGCGATGTTCTGCCCATAGCACGTGTCCTCCGAGCAGGCATGTATGAGCCGATATCTGAGCATTTTGAGGAGGGATATACGAGAGTTCGTGGCGAACCCGATGTACCGGACATTTGCCGAGCTTCAGGCAAATGCCCGGAAGAGGGAGATAGAGCTGGAGACTCAGGCTAAGGAGGAGGCGGAGTCTCAGGGTAGGGATCGGCGACCGGCACAGTCTCTGCCGGCAGCCAAGCGGGCCAAGCCCGCCGATTCGAGATCAGGGAGCCAGAGGGGCCGTACTTGTGGCAAGTGCGGCAAGAGTCATGATGGAGTGTGCAGAGCAGGGTCTTGCTACAAATGTGGCAAGGAGGGGCATATGGCCAAGGATTGCCCCAAGGGGTTTGCAGTCTGTTTTCACTGCAACCAGACCGGACACCGGAAGGCCGAGTGTCCGCAGTTACGAGGGTCAGCTCAGGGAGCTTCTCAGGGATCTGCCCCTGCTGCTGTTCGAGCTACAGAGAGTCGGCCGGCGAAGGCCGAGGCGCCGAAGGCTCGCGGCAGAGCCTTCCAGTTGACAACGGAGGAGGTCCGCGCAGCACCCGATGTGGTAGCTGGTACATTTCTTGTGTGTTCTGTACCTGCCTTGGTGTTATTTGACTCGGGTGCGAGTCGGTCTTTTGTGTCACTAGCGTTTAGTCAGCACATCAGTACCCAGCGTGAGGCGTTGATTCGACCTCTACGAGTTTCCATAGCTGACGAGCGAGCGGTGTATGCTACTGATGTGATTCAAGGATGTGTACTCAAGATCTTCGGTGTCGAGTTTCCAATAGATCTGGTCCCGATTGCTATGGGGGACGTATGTGTCATAGTGGGCATGGATTGGTTGAGCCGTTTTCGGAGCTGTGATTGAATGTGAGCGACAGTTGATGACGATACGAGACCCCAATTAGGGAGTACTTACGGTGTACGGCGAGGGTTCCCGTTCTGGGTCAGCATTTTGTTCGGCCGCTAGAGCGAGGCAGAGTTTACAACAGGGCTGTAGTGGGTTTGTGGCTTATGTGGTGGATACGAGAGTAGATGCAGAGAGACCGAGGTCGATCGGTGAGGTCTCGATAGTGCGCGAGTTCCCGGATGTTTTCCCCGAGGAGTTGTCGGGTGTGCCTCCCGAGAGGCAGGTAGAGTTCCGTATTGATTTGGTTCCGGGGGCAGCGCCTATCGCCAAGGCGCCCTATCGCCTTGCGCCACCAGAGATGCAGGAGTTATCCTTGCAGCTTCAGGAGCTGCTGGGGAAGGGGTTTATACGGCTGAGTAGCTCGCCGTGGGGAGCGCCGATCCTTTTTGTCAAGAAAAAGGATGGTTCACACCGGATGTGCATTGATTACCGGGAGCTGAACAAACTGACGGTCAAGAACCGTTACCCCTTACCGAGGATCGACGACTTATTCGATCAGTTGCATGGAGCGTCTTGGTTTTCCAAGATCGACTTGAGGTCTGGATATCATCAGATGAGAGTACGAGATGAGGATATCCAGAAGACAGCGTTCAGGACTCGTTACGGGCATTACGAGTTCGTGGTGATGCCTTTCGGGCTCACCAATGCACCGGCAGCATTCATGGATCTCATGAACAGAGTATGCAGACCGATGTTGGACCGTTCGGTGATCGTGTTCATCGATGATATACTGGTGTATTCGAGATCCAGAGAGCAGCATGAGGAGCATTTGAGAGAGTTACTTGGAGTTTTGAGATCGGAGAGGCTTTATGCCAAATTCTCCAAGTGTGATTCCTGGTTACGAGAGGTCCAGTTCCTAGGGCACCTCGTTAACCAGAATGGGATATTGGTCGACCCGGCCAAGATTGAGGCAGTTATGAGTTGGGAGGTACCGATATCCCCCACCGAGATCCCCCACCGAGATCAGGAGTTTCTTAGGGTTGGCTGGCTGTTATTGGAGATTTATCAAGGATTTCTCCAAGATCGTCGTGCCACTCACCAGGTTGACCCGGAAGGGTGTTGCTTTTTCATGGGGACCAGAGCAGCAGGCCTCCTTCGAGACACTTCGCCAGAGACTGTGCGAAGCCCCAGTGTTAGCCCTTCCAGAGAGGATGGAGGACTTTGTGGTGTATTGTGACGCATCGATATCGGGGCTGGGAGCGGTGCTGATGCAGAGAGGGCATGTGATAGCATACGCATCGAGGCAGCTGAAGCCTCACGAGACGAGGTATCCCACCCACGATCTGGAGTTGGGGGTTCTAGTGTTCGCCCTCAAGATCTGGCGCCACTATCTGTATGGGGTTCGGTGTACCATATACACAGACCACAAGAGCTTGAAGTACTTGATGGATCAACCCAACCTGAATATGCGCCAGAGGAGATGGTTGGACGTGGTAAAGGATTACGATTGTGAGATCCTATACCACCCGGGCAAGGCTAACGTTGTAGCCGATGCCCTGAGTCGTAGGGCGGAGAGCGCCCCGATACGGGACGTTTGTATGAGATTGACAGTGATGACTCCGGTGTTGGACACCATCCGAGGGGCCCAGGCTGAGGCCGTGAGACCGGAGAACCGCAAGAGAGAGCGGGTTATCGGATATGTATCGGAGTTTGTTACCGATAGCAGAGGGCTTATGACCTTCCAGGGTCGGATCTGGGTGCCATTTGTGGGCGGGGCACGTAGCATATTGATGGAGGAGGCACACCGATCTAGGTTTTCGATCCATCCCGGGGCCACTAAGATGTATTTGGACCTGAGAAGAGATTATTGGTGGCCCTGTATGAAGAGGGATGTAGCATGGGTTGTTGAGAGGTGCTTGACCTATCGCAGGGTTAAGGCCGAGCACCAGAGGCCGCATGGTAAGTTGCAGCCGTTGGAGGTTCCCGAGTGGAAGTGGGAACAGATTACCATGGATTTTATCACCAAATTGCCTAGGACTGCGAGGGGCGTCGATGCAATTTGGGTGATTGTGGACAGGTTGACGAAGAGCGCTCACTTCCTTGCTATCAGTGAGAGCTCCTCCGCTGAGAGGTTGGTAGAGTTGTACGTGAGGGAGGTGGTATCACGGCATGGAGTGCCGATCTCGATCGTCTCAGATCGAGATGTGCGTTTCACTTCCAGATTCTGGAAGAAGTTTCATGAGGAGTTGGGTACGAGGCTGCATTTTAGTACTGCATACCACCCCCAGACAGATGGGAAGAGTGAGCGGACGATTCAGACGCTCGAGGACATGCTTCGGGCATGTGTGTTGGATTTCGGAGGGAGTTGGGACACATACTTGCCCTTGGCTGAGTTTTCCTATAACAACAGCCATCATTCGAGCATCGGTATGCCACCCTTTGAGCTGTTGTATGGGAGGAGGTGTCGGACTCCTATTTGCTGGGGTGAGGTCGGGCAGCGTGTGATGGGTAGTACAGAGATAGTACTCCAGACGACTGAGCAGATTCAGCAGGTCAGACAGAGGTTGTTGACCGCTCAGAGCCGCCAGAAGAGTTATGCGGACAGACGTCGCTCGGAGCTTGAGTTCCAGGTTGGCGATTTAGTACTCCTGAAGGTGTCTCCTTGGAAGGGGGTGATCCGATTCAGGAAGAGGGGTAAGTTGGGACCTCGGTATATTGGCCCTTTCAGGGTGACTGCCAGGGTGGGCAGGGTAGCGTATCGTTTGGAGCTACCTACGGAGTTGAGCCAGATTCACGATACCTTCCACGTGTCTCAGTTGAGGAAGTGTATCGCTGATGAGTCGGCAGTGGTTCCGTTAGAGGACCGGACTCGGCGAGTCGCGAATCTCCATCCGGGTTAATGACCGGACTCGGCGAGTCCATACGTGGACTCGGCGAGTCCACGCTGTTTAATGAAACCCTAATTTCTTGGGTTTGGGACCTATTTAAAGGCCCTTATGGCCTTCAATGGCGGCCACCAGACCATAGAGAGAAACCCTAGAGTGCTTGAGCGTTTTGAGAGAGAAAGGAAGCCATTCTTGACCTTGGAAGTGTTGTTTAGCAAGAAGAAGGAGGTACTAGCCAAGAGGAAGCATAGGAGGTTGCTATTCTGTGGATTTGGAGCTAAGATCTTCACATTTGAGGTAGTAATTCGACTCTCCTTCTGTTCTTATGATGATCATATGGATTTAGGGTTTCTTAGACCCTTTGTTGGTTAGATTTGATGTCCAAACAGCCCCTTCTGGTGATAAGGCTTTGGATCTGGATCCATAGAGGTCCAGAGAGCCTTATTCATCAAGCTTTATGAAGAACAATAGAGGTCATGGCCTTGGGTTAAGGTATTTGGGGCTAAATCATCATATATGGTCATATAAATGTTGCTTATGCATCAAGATCGAGACTTTACGTGATTATAGTGGTTGGGAAGGCCAGATCTATGGATTAGAGGAACAGATCTGACCTCAGGAGGTCATTTGAGTTGGTGCATGACATGAACTCGCCGAGTCCAAGGGCAGACTCGGCGAGTAGGGTTAGGGTTTCCCGTGAATCACTCAGTGAGTGACTTGCCGAGTTGGGGGAATGACTCAGTGAGTCAGAGGGGGAATAGAGGACTCGAGTTCACGACTAAACTCGCCGAGTCACATTTGTGCACTCGGCGAGTCGGGTCAAAAGTTGGACCGTTGACTTTTATTGACTTTTAGGGTTTGGTCAACTTTAGGGTCTTTGAGCCATGAGAGGGGTAAAATGGTCTTTTACCCTTCTGAGAGTACTAAAAGGAGGAATAGTCTAGCCTTGAGAGATGTATTGATTCAGAGTGTTTATTTCATATGATTAGGCGGAGGCTAGACCTGACTTTACAGAGTTCGAGCTTTACCGAGTTACCCGAGGTGAGTCTTCTCACTATACTTTACCTAGAGTGGTAATTAGAGCTATGAGACAGAGTATTGTGTATGCTTTTGCATGATGTGATTTCTATGTGTTATATGCTATGTATGTTACAGAGTTTTCAGAGTTAGGACCGGAAGGTCCACAGAGTTAGGGTCAGAGGACCCATAGAGTTAGGGCCAGAGGGCCCACAGAGTTATGGGACTGGGGGGGTCCCACAGAGACACTTTGACCAGAGTGTCAAACAGAGTTATAGCCTCGAGTGGCTAATATGTGTTATGTGTGGTATTTTGGGGAACTCACTAAGCATTTATGCTTACAGTGTTGTGTTATGTGTCTCAGGTACCAGCGAGGATCGCGGGAAGGCACTGGCTTGATCAGTACACACGCGGGGAGATTTTATTATGATCTTGGGATATGATGTTATGTGATACAATGGTGTTTTTATAACGATTATGAATAAAAACGTGTTTTATAAAATGTGAAAAATTGTTTTGAAAATTTGGGTGTTACAACAAAGAATATGTCCTCGATAAAGAGCTGAAGTAGATTGATGAACAAACTGCTACTCCCGAGCAAATCGAGGAATACAGGGTTCATGAGAGGGACGTGACAAAGGTGTCGTGCATTGTGATTGCTACCATGACTGTTGAGCTTCAAAAGTCCTATGAGGACTTCTGGCCCTTCGAGATGCACCAAGATTTGATGGAAAGGTACCATCAAAGTGCTCGGCAGGAAAGGTATGAGATCATTGCCTCCATGATCACAACCAAAATGAAGGATGGAGAGTCCATCACGTCCCACTTGCAAAAGATGCAAATGTTTGTGGACCGCTTGTTGAAGTTGAATGTGAACTTCGATGGAGAGTTGGCTATTGATATCATCCTACATTCTTTGCCTTCTTGTTATGATCAGTTCAGAATGACTTATCATATGAACAAGGAGGAAGTCACTCTGAGCAAGCTTCAAGGCCTACTAAGAACTGCAGAAAGTAATTTGAAAGGCAAGACTGTTGTACCCACTCCTACTGCTGCTGACCCTGTCTTGGCAATTAGACATCGGAAGGGAAAGAAGAGGAAGGTTCCTTCTAAGATCCACAAGGGAAAGTCCCATGATGGATCCTCTTCTAGTGGAACCAAAGGTGGTCCTACTAAACCCTCTACCAATACAAAGGAAGTAGAGTGCTTCCATTGTCATGAAAAGGGGCACTGAAAACGAAGCTGCCCCAAATACTTGCAGGATATTAAGGATGGGAAGATAAAGCCCACCTTCGTAGGTATTTACACTATTCTGTCTAATAACTCATCACATGCTAATTCTTGGGTCCTTGATACAAGTTGTGGAATTCACATTTGTTCTGATTTGCAGGGACTAAAAGGAAGTAGGGATATGGAGCACGGGAATATAAACTTAATCATGCGAAATAGGAATGTGTCGTTTGTCACCAAGATTGGAGTTTACTATTTATTGCTTAGTAGTGGGTTAAATTTATTGTTGAATAATTGTTGTTACTCGTCGGATATTACGAGAAATATTATTTCCTTTCATGGTTTATATAAACAAGGTTTTAGATTTTCATTTGATAATGAAATTGGTTCTATTAATGCTTTCTATAATGGTGTATTTTATTTTAAAGCATTACCTTGTAATGGTATATATGAAACTGTGATGGCTGTAGATAACTTAGGAAATAATGTGTTGAATATTGATTCGTCCAATGGTTTGGACAAGGCATGCTTGTGGCATTGTCGTCTTGGACATGTCAACAAGAAGCGCATAGCCCAACTCCAAAAGGATGGAGGCGTGGAGTCATTCGACTTAAATTCAGATGACACTTGCGAATCTTGTTTGCTTGGAAAGATGACCAAGTCACCCTTCACTATTACTTGTGAAAGGGGTGAAGGTCTGTTGGATCTCATACACACCGATGTGTGTGGACCCTTCAGATCTGCCACAAGGGATGCTAACCGCTTTTATGTGACTTTTATTGATGATTATAGTAGATATGGCTATATCTACTTAATCAAGCATAAGTCAGAAACCTTTGAAAAGTTCAAAGAGTTTAAGCAAGAAGTGGAGAATCAATTGGGTAGGAAGATAAAGATGCTCCGATCCGATCGAGGTGGTGAGTATCTTAGTATCAAGTTTCACGAATACCTTAAGGAATGTGGAATTGTTTCACAGTTGACGCCACTTAGGACACCACAGCTTAATGGTGTGGCTGAGAGGCGCAATCGAACCTTGCTGGACATGGTTCGTTCCATGATGAGTCGAGCTTTGTTACCTATCTCATTCTGGGGGTATGTCTTAGAGACTGCCGCCCATATCCATAATCTAGTCCCAACTAAGAAGGTTGCCAAAACACCTCACGAGATGTGGATAGGGAAGGTTCCCTCGTTAGCACATATCAAGGTTTGGGGTTGCGAGGCTTTCATAAGACAAGAGACTCACGACAAGCTCGAACCTCGTAGTGGGCGATGTATTTTCATCGGCTACCCACAGAAATCTTTTGGATATCTCTTCTATAGATCGAGTGACAATGTTGTCTTCGTTGCGAGGAGAGGGGTTTTCCGAGAAAGAGAACTCATATGCCAAGAGGACAGTGGGAGGCAAATTGACCTTGAATAGCTTCAAGAGTTAAGTGATGAAGGAACCTCAAACACTAGCGCTCAACCCGAGGAGGAAACTCCTGTTTAACCAATTAACGAGTCCGTACCTCTGAGACGTTCCAGTAGAGTTAGTGTTCCACCTGTGTTATATGGTTTCCATATTACTACTGAAGGTGATATGTTTATCAGTGATAGTACACTGCTAAATTTGGATGAACCTAACAACTACAAGGAAGTCATGGCAGGCCCCGAGTCTGCAAAATGGAAAGAGGTTATGGACAGCGAGATTCAGTCCATGTATGACAATCAAGTTTGGAACTTGGTTGACAATGTACCGGGTGGTAAGACAGTCGGGTGCAAATGGATCTTCAAGAAGAAGACCGACATGGATGGGAAAGTACACACATATAAGGCGCGACTGGTTGCGAAGGGCTTTACTCAAACTCATGGAGTTGACTATGATGAGACCTTCTCACCAGTAGCGAAGATTAAGTCTATAAGGGTTGTGCTAGCCATAGCTGCATTTCATGATTATGAAATATGGCAAATGGATGTCAAAACCGCTTTCCTTAATGGAAAGTTGGCTGAAGATGTTTACATGAGTCAGCAAGAAGGTTTTGTCAATGCAAAGTACCCTAATAGAGTGTGTAAGATTGAGAAATCCATTTATGGATTGACACAAGCATCTCGCAGATGGAATCTTTGTTTTGATGAGAAAGTCAAAGAGTTTGGATTTTCGAGAAGTGAGGATGAGTCTTGTGTATATGTCAAATCTAGTGGGAGTATAGTTAGCTTTCTGGTATTGTATGTAGATGACATACTGCTCATAGGAAACGACATCCCAACCTTGCAGGAGGTCAAGTCCTGGCTTAGGAAGTGTTTTGCTATGAAGTACCTTGGGGAAGCTGCTTACATTCTAGGGATAAGGATATTAAGAAACAGGAGTAAAAGACTAATAGGACTTAGTCAAAGTATGTACTTGGATAAGGTGTTGAAACGTTTCAACATGGAGAACTCTAAGAAAGGTGACTTACCTATCCAGAGCAATACCAAACTGAGCAAGGCTCAGAGCCCGAGAATTGATGAGAAGATAGAGGATATGAGTCAAGTACCATATGCCTCCGCCGTCGGCTCAATCATGTATGCTATGACGTGTACTCACTCTGATGTGGCTTTTGCTTTGAGCATGGTTAGTCGATATCAAGGGAACCCTGGTAGAGCTCACTGGACTGCAGTAAAGAACATTCTTAAGTACCTACGGAGGACTAAGAACTGGGTCCTTACCTTCGGTGGGAGTGATGACTTGAGAGTAACAGGGTATTGTGACGCCAACTTTTAGACCGACAGAGATAAGTTACGCTCTCAGTTGGGCTGGGTGTTTACCCTAAATGGAGGAGCAGTAACATGGAAAAGTTCCATGCAGGAGACTGTAGTTGATTTAATGTGTGAATCATAGTACATAGCAGTGAGCGAAGCATCGAAGGAGGCAATATGGTTGAAAAACTTCATTGGAGACCTTGGAGTTGTACCTTCCATAAAAGAGCCTGTGGAGATTTTCTGCGATAATGAAGGAGCGGTCGCCTTAACCAAGGAACCGAGAGATCATGGAAGATCCAGGCATATCGGTAGAAAATACCACTTCATAAGACACCAAGTAGAAGAAGGACCCCTCGTAGTACAGAGGGTATCGTCAGAAGATAACCCAGCAGATCCCCTTACGAAGGGATTGAGTAGGGTTAAGCACTTGCAGCATGCTAAGAGTATCGGGCTGAAGGACTATATTAGTTTTAGTGATTAGATAAATATTTATAAACTTGTAATAGCTAAAATGTAGTTGACATTTGATGATTGAATAAAAGGAGTTTTATTTATAAGTAAAGTTACTATCTTGTGTCAATTGTTTACTATTGTTTCACTTTTGCATATTTTAACTTCCGGAATAATAAGATTATTCAAACTATCCACAGTCAATCATACTTTGGAAGTAAGTTATGAGGCTAGACTGTCATGAATTGGCTTGTAGATTGTCTAAGGTGTTAGACATAGCAAAAGTATGCTACAACGTCCATAAGTGCTCTTGAAATAAGATTTTAGTATTGGATTAAACCCGCGCTCACATGAATCACTTCATGGAATTTATCACGAGTGATAGTGAGACGATAATATCATATAGTTTTCAAACCAAGATATATGAGTTGTTGACTACGAGTTGGTTGTGCATTGATGGTATGAAAACACATCAGTAACTTGATGTTATAAAACGTATTGTTGTGCATGATTTAACGAGTAGTTAGTACAAGCATATAAGTCGAAGTTTATCTGTTCCTTTTATCCTAAGAGGATTAAAAGCGATATCTTGGGCCCCTCGATGATTTTTGTTTTGGCTTATGTGTCGGGCCCGATCAGGACTCAATTGATGTGTTCAATTAAGTTCTTTGTCAAACAAATCGGAAATCGGGAAACAAACTGTTGGACAATGAGTATGAAAATATTTCATGTCTTTGTCCACACGATATCTTGAAGAATAGAGGATTATATGATCCCTTATCTAAAGGACACGTCACTGACTAGGTCAGAATTCGACAGCGGCTTTTAAGAGCTACGATTGCTAATCGGATTTTGAAGTTGCATTGGCAGTTATAGTTATTAGACTTATCCAATTGGGAGACTGTAGGATTAGGTGTCTAAGCCCATAACTGTAATTGATATGTACTTAACCCGATAGTAGCATGGTCCTTTTGGGTTGCCTTCACCAGAGCAATTTCATAGGATGGACTTTTGTGGAAGAGGTTATTTATGATTTATTAATTTATTACAAGTATAATATATTAATTGAGAAATCATATTATTTAATTAGTATTGATCAAGAATTAATTTGGAATTAATTTAGTGATCAAAAGAGACTGATTAAATTTACGGGGACAGATTAAGTAAATCAGTAATACTTATAGTTTGGGCTAATGATCCATGGTTGATTAGGATGGGCTAAACCTATATGATGGTCCCTAAAGGTTTAACCCAAAGGGTCTAAGAAATATGAAGGGTCATGGTGAATTAGGGTTTGCATGGATGTAACCCTAGGTTTTCCCACACTATAAAAGCATCCCCTTAACCCCTAAAATCGGCTCATGCATTCTTGTGAAGAACCATAACCGATTTTAGTGCTATCTAGCCTCCCCTCATAAGCCTCCTCTTGCATTTGGTGTTTGTGACACATTAGAGGCATCACATTTGAGGTGCTAAAGCTTTTGAAGGCCAAGAACTACAAGCCACACTAAGAGGTATTCTTCTAATTTGGTTTTATGTTGTATATCTCCAATTGTATACTGGTTAGTGTGTATGCTTTGGAAAATTGAAATTGCATGTATAATTAAAGAAAACTTAGATACAAAGCATCTAGGGTTGCATGTGCACCATAGGAGTGTTATAGTGCTCAAAACCCAACATGTCCGAGGGTAGAACTATTTTCAATAATACTTGTGATCAGACCACTGCTAGGCATATCTAAGTCATCTAGCGGAGTATAGATGACCACCCCTGACTTAACTATCTTGCAGTGTTAATGAATAGTGGTTCATTTGAGTACTCTATTCCTCTCATTTGTCGTCTTTATTGATCCTCGTTTGTTGTCAGGGAATCCCCGAAGCAATATAGTCAATTCGTTGTTTATAGTGATCCATCCGAATCAATCTCGTAAGATCAGTGTATAGGATCAATATCGTTGAAGAAGAAAACATGAAAAAAAATATGGTTGGTTCTTTTAAAGTTACAAGGTTTGTGGCATTTAGAAGACGTTTTTCATGTCTTCTATAAGAAGAGGGCACACAAACCTTTTTAGGTATGCAGTTTTTTAAAAAACAAACAATCTTCGGTAAAAAAAAAGTATGTCAGTCCGCAGACAAAAGAGCTCAAGAACAGATTATAAAAAAATACATAATGCAACGCATGGTCAACTGTAGGTCGGTCAAATGAAAGTAAATCGCACTACTTCACAAACCTCATGTTTACTGCCCGACTAGGTGTACGTGTGAGTTTGGTCCATCCTTTAATCTCCACTAAAATCTCTGAAGGCTTATTACTAGAAAAGTCTTATAAAATTACAAAATGTTCTTCCTCCAACCTATATAGGACAAGTAAACTAGCTAACTTGATAGTTCCTTTATATTTTCCAAAACTTATGTTATGTAAGCCAATTTATCATTCGTGGATAATCCATGGGAACCTCATTTTCATGCTTTAAAACATATTTCGTTATGTTTGAGAGGACATTAGATTTTGGTCTACAACTTCGTACATAGAATACAACTGGTGTCACTGTGTACTCTAATGTCGATCGGGAGATGTTCCTCCACCCGACCCGACGCTTGACTAGTGGTTACTTTAGATAGGGTTAATTTAGAAACATTTTTACTTTATAATCGAGTTTGTGGATAAAAGAATCTCTTACAAAGAAAATAATGCAACAAAAATATTTACAATTTGAAAAAATATATACAAAAATACTATTCGGTAGGGTTTATTCCTGTGGCTGAAATGAAATCTTAGAACAAACCCAACACCATATGTCGAAATCATATATTTATCTTATTGGTCAATTGATTATCAGAAATTATTAACAAATGGACAATACAAAGATCAAATTCGGTTAGAAACCATTAATATTAATATTAATATGATTTTGTTAAAGAATAAAACACATGGAAAAAGTTGAATAATTTGTAAATAGGAAAAGAAAGATTCTTTGCTGGGAACACAAGACGCTGTTATATCATATGACCTTATACTGCGATGCAATGTACAGTGCCACTTGCTTGTGACCTCGTAAAGCATAACCGTTAAACACGAGCATATGTTTTAAACTAAATATATATTATTTTTACCTGTATTTTTTTATTTAATATGTACATATATCGACAAAGAAAATATCAACTTAAATTATATATTTTGCAGATAACTTTGATACTGATTTAAAATATATTTTGTTCTATTGTTTTGATAAAATATCATATATAAAATTAATATGTATGTGAACACAACCACCCATTGGTTCACGCCAAGACGTGCTAGAGGCGCTACACACCACCCCTAGTACACCCCTAGCGAGGTCACCGGATTCTGCTCACCACACCCATGGCGAGAAGAGAGAGAAAGAAGTTTGGTTGTTGGGAGGAGGTTGGTATTTGACTTTCTCATTTAATCCTTGACCATTTTTTTTTTTGTAAAAAATCATCAATCTTTTTTTAAATATAACCGTTTTTTTATAAAATTCAAATTTTAAACATCTCTTCCAACCACTATAAATAAACACTTAACCCTTCACATTTCAACACACATAAATCACAATACATATCTCAAAGTCTCATTCAGTTTATACAAAATGTCGTATTCATCATCATTGTCACTTCCTCAGACGATGCTTTTGATAACGTAATACAGTCAATAGTCGTTGTACGTAATAGGCTTAAACAACTTATTAACAGTCATGAAGCGAGTATTCCGCAACGCAAACGAAGAAGATATATCCAAAGACAACGTGAAACAATCCACCAACTTCTCATGCATGATTATTTTGATGAGGATGCTCTCTTTTAAGGATATTATTTTTGCCGACGGTTCTGGATGTATAAAGATTTGTTTATGTGTATTGTCTAAGGTGTAAGTAGAGCGTCTCAGTATATCCGGCAATGTCGGGATGCAAGAGGTATGTTAGGCTTTGATCCAATTAAAAAATGTACCGTTGTATTTTGTATGTTAGCATATGGCACCCCCCCCCCCCCCCTTCTATGCAGTAGACGAGAGTTTTAAGATGTTTACACGTACCGCACGAGAAAGTCTTCACGAATTTTTGTAGATCTATCATGTCTTTGTACGATCCACAATATTAGAGTCCAAGAAAAAGCGCGAAAATATATCGAACGAGTGTTTCGAGGACTTAAAAAGCATTGGCAAATTAACCATAACCATTGTGAATAAATGCATACGAACTATTATGAACGCATCATCTGACAAGCAACATGGACGATAAACATTCGTTGGCACACTTTATTCTTCACGGGTATAATTTTTACGATTCAACTATATGTAAGACTGTAACAAATAAAATTGCTAAGCATGCTCGCACATTGATTTCTTCGCGAGTAGTAATGTTTTGCACGTTTTACATTCAATTTAACCATGCCAATATAAGTTTTTATCACTAAAGAGTGGCAAGGTGATCTGTTAACATCTAATTAAGGGTTTGAAGATTATATATTCACGTACTTGTCTAATTATTCCAATATGATTCTTGGTCTCCTTATCATCTTTTTGTATTGTGTTTTGATATAACAACATATTTTGAGTATGTTGTTTTCTTAGTCGATGTTGATTGTTAAAGCTCCATCTCCCCCTCTTTTCATTACTTAGGTGTTGTTTGTTTTTTCAGAGGCAAAATGTTTGCAGTCCACGGACCACATCTACAGACCTATTGATATTGCCATATTTAGTCAAACATTTTAGGTTATATCTTAGTATTTTTAGCTGCATTTTAGTCATTAATTGTGATAATTGATATTTAATATGTTTATATTTCATTTTGTAGCAACGAAGACATTCTCGGGATAAAATGAGCTAAAATGTTAAGTTGGAAGTTGGAGTGCTGGAAACAAGCATTTATATTACCATATTTATACACATTTCTAGGCATTATTTTAATACATTTAAAGCTTTATTTTTGTAAATTGCAAAGATATTTGGTACTTATTACATTAAATTGTATTTTGCAACCAAAAGGGACATTCTTGAAAAAAATGGTTGAAAACGACAAAAGTTAGATACTTGGAGGACTGGAGCTGAAGCAGAGAGAAAATTTCGAGTTATATACATCTCCCACGACTTGGAGTAATGATTCCCACGGCGTGACAATTAGAAGAATCTCGGTACTATTCGTAAACATAAAGCTCACGACGTGACCATCACTATGTCACTTCGTGACCATGTCTAGTATGCTTTCTTATGTGTTTATGTGTTTCTTTTCTATAATTATGAGCTAAATCATTAGTAATGATGAACCCTAATACTAAGTGTTAGTTTCTACTTTTCATGGATATATGAAGTTGGTTTAGCTTGTGTTTGATTTATCAATACCTAGCATGTTAAGAGTTTTAATCTTTGTTGCTTAGAATTCAAGTTTAGTGTAGTTGAATGATCACTTTAACTGCATGAACTTATTTACCTAGTTGTTTATGAACATTAAATTGCTAGAGCTAGTGATGAACCAAATCCTAGAATAGGTAATAAAGATAACAACTTTAACTGTATTAGAGAACATAATTTGATCATAATTGTGTTTGGTTATTTGTCTTGATTATAGATAATTAATCTCAAATATATCTTACATATCCCAATAATGAATTCAATGACCAGTTGGGTATGATCATTGTATAGTAGTTCATGAACTGGTCAAAACGTTAGGAGATTCGTACCAAGACATCTAATAACTTTTACATTGGTAACCAACTAAATTAGTCCATGTCTTGAAACTAACCATAGGAAAAAGGGGGATTCAAAGCTAAATGAAAGTGTCTTTATTCTCTTGATTACAATCATTTTTAGTTAGTTATATGCGTTAGTTACTTAGAGTAATTAAGTTAATCTGAACTTGCAAAATCAGATAAACACCCCCCCCCCAACAAAAAAAAAGTTTTTGTTCTTAGATTAATTTTTAGTAATTACTTTATTAGAATTTACTTATGTTCTTAGATTAATTTTTAGTAGTTATTTTATTAGCTAAATAACATTCCCTTATATCGACACCCGACTTACTTTTCTTTACTATTAACTAACTAGGTCCACTGTCTTTAAGTGCATTAGTAGATAAATTTTGTTAGTTTATAAATTTTAAACTGATAGGTTTATCTGTGCACATCAAGTTTTTGGTTCCCTTGTCGGAGAACGACTTGTTTCAGTTTTTAATTTAATTACTATTACTTAATCGATCCTTTTTGTGGCGTAAAAACCGCAAAAAGTTAAATTTTTGTTTAAATTAGTTTTTCTGTTTTTACAGTGTTCACAACGTGTTAACTCCTCTGTCACGACGTGAAACTGAATTTTTCAGACTTTTTCGTTTATTTACTTTTTAGTTTGTTTTTACGGTTTTGTTTTGTTTTGTTTCAGTAATATATGACCATGGGATCTCATTTCCTATCGTGCCACCACTTGAAGACCCAGAATCCGCATTCCACAAGAAGAAAGATAAAAATGTCGACGAATCAAGTAGCAATTTTCACGTGGACAAGTTCGAACGCTTTGAGGAAACTCTCGACAAGAAGGGCACCGGATACGATCCAGGAACAGAAAGTGATTCAGAAGACGAAGTCAAAAGAGAAGTAGAAGAAATGGAAGAGAGTTTCGAATTGTGTCTTCTTGCATGGGTTTTGAGTAATAGAGAAGGGAGTTTCGAATTGTCGTCAACGTGTTCCGAGTCATTGACGATTCCTCTGTGTTTCAAGTTGAGGGTTGGAATATTTCAAAGTTGCGAGGTGTACGAGAGGAAGATCGGTGGTGGAGTCGAGACATTGTGAGATTCTGGGAGGATACATTGCGGTATCCGAGTATGATGCCATGGGTGGCAGATCAGTGGTTGAGGCAATGCATCGTGAGGTTCTGTGATGGCGTACCGAGGTATTTGAGTTGAGACCCTAAAATTTCGGGTTACTTTGAGACTTGAGTTAGGAGATGGAAAGTGGAGTATCAAGTGACTATGGTTCCAGCGGGAGCCCTTCAGCTAATTGTCATCAAACGGGAGTATCCAAGAATGTGAATTGCAGCGAGAAAAAGTGTTGGTCAGGACGATTGTCGTCAGGAGTGGTGATGCATAACCTGGGTGGGTGTGTGCACCTATCTATGTTGAGCCGTGGAGTATTCGATAGTGAACTTAGTGGGGTGACGACTCGAGAAGGAGATTATGGGGTGATAAGAGGATGAGTGGATCCGAGTGGGAGTAATCACTTCGGATTATCAGGGGAAAACCATGGAGTGAGCACATGGCGAGTCAGTGAGAGAGTGTTGTGATACAGCGGGGAGTCGTAGTGTTCACCAGTCTACGAGAGAGTGTTGTGATACTGCGGGGAGCCGTAGTGTTCACCAGTCAGCAAGAGAGTGTTGTGATACTGTGGGGAGCCATAGTATCCATGAGTCAGTTAGAGAGTGTCGTAGGCCTGTGGGGAGCCGTAGCTTTCACAGATTAGTGAGAGGGAATTTTATGATACTATGGGGGGTATTATTCGCTAGTTAGATCATGGCGCAGAAGATTTTTAGGCTTGGGTAGCCTTATTCTTGAGTTTCGGGAACCTGGTGGTTAGACCAGGGGCGAGACGGAGGTCTTCATATTTGTCGGGAACCGTTATATTCTGAGTTAATTTGTGGTTATCGCAATCGAAAGGAATTGGAGAAGTGATGTACGCGTGGGTTGCAGGTCATGGGTCATGAGTTGAGTGCTCCATTGGGACGAGTGGTTCCAATTTTGTGTCGGACCAGACTCTCGAGTTTGAGTTTGGCTTTGGTGGTGTATTGAGTAGGAAAATGAGATTCCGGATTCAGAGATGGGTTTCATTTTGAGGGTTATTGTGTGTCATCGGATGTCTTAGACCTGAGTGGGTCTGTTCGTTTGTATGGGAGGACCGCGAGGCGCATGTAACTAATGAGTTGTAGACAACCGAGGTCGAGGGTGAGATGATTTTAGTTGGGATTATGGTATCCGTTTGGGGTAAAGCGAACTTCGTGACTTGTGTGTCACAATGGGCCGAGATAGTTGTTGTGAGAAGGAAGACAGTGAGACGTTTTGGGGCATGCAATGGGTGACCTTTGTAGGTTCAAGTGTGGGGTCGGGAGTTGACCTGGTGCTCAGGGTTGAAAGGGATATTGGAGAGGAAGTTGGGGCTTATGATGTTAGATGACAGAGGACACTTCTGAGCGAGCATGATTTTTTTTATGTCTGAGGACAGTGTGTTGAGAGCTCCTTGTTCAGTTAGGTTCTGATAGCAGTACAGTGGATGGGTCTTTGGTGTAATGTGACCCTTTCGTTCCTTGGAGTATAATATGGATCGTTTAGTATGTCTGGTATGAGTGATCGGTAGCCAATTTATGGGCTTTGTCTATCAGTCGCAACGAGAGAATCAGAGGGACAGTCAGTTATCAGGGTCTGTTATTTGAGGAGCAAATAACATAGTGATAGCTTGAGAGGGCGGTCTGGCAGTGAGACAGGCCGCTAGAATTTCCAGATTCTAGAGTGTCAGAAGGGGTATCGTAGCCGCAGAAGGGTATGTCCTCTTCCGGGTTTGGGAGTTCCTGTTTGGTTTCGGGTGTTTATGGAGGAAGTTAGTTGTGTGGTATGAGATCCTTTCGGTGGTACTTTTTGGGTTCTTGGGTTCGATCTATGTGACGTCGAGAAGCGACTTCGAGGGCGAAATCTAATTCAAGTGGGGGAGAATTGTAACATCCGGACTTTCAGATGCATTAATGTGTGTTTATCTTGAGATTTATGGAGTGACTCGACGAGTTATGAGTCCAACTCGCCGAGTAGGGTCGGGTTGGCCACGTGGATTTAATGAGTGGACTCGACGAGTCAGAGAGTTGACTCGCCGAGTAGGTGCTGGGCAGAGAAACCCTAATTCCCGGGGGTTGAGGCCTATTTAAAGGCATTTGTAGCCTCATTTGCGGCTACACTTCCCTGAGAACCAACCCTAGACGACCTTTGAGCTTTGAGAGAGAGTGCTTGGCTAATTGTGAGTGTTTAGTGCATCTTGTGAAGAGGAGAGAATAATTCCAAGCCAAGGGTCAAGAAGGTGCTGCTAGATTTGAGATTGTTTCACTTAAGAGCTTCTGGGAAAGGTATAAAGCTTGCACCTTTCTCATTATTTTGTTTAGATCTCATGATTTTGTGAATCTAGGGTTTTCCACCCAAATATGAGGACCTTGAGTGTTTTGTGTTCATTGAGAGGGATTGAACTTTAGATCTGGACCATGTGAGGTCCCTAAAGTCCAAAAGTCCCTGCTTTATCCAACCATAATAGTGATCTTAAGTGAAAAAACCCTTTTTGAGGTGTGTTTTGGGATTTTCAGCTCAAAATGCCATGTATGAACGTAAAGCCTGTGACTTTACGTGATTGATGAGCCTTAGGAGTGCAGATCTAGAATTTGGGAATGTTATCTGCCTTGAAAACGACTGAATGAGATATGAGTCCGAATGGACTCGCCGAGTCAAGGAGCCGACTCGACGATTCGGTGAGGGTTTGTCCCGATGGGTTTGATTGTGCGATAACTCGGCGAGTTGGGGGTCAACTCGACGAGTTGAGCTGGACTTTCTTGAGACTTTTGAGGAAACAAGGGGACTCGGCGAGTCGCAAGAGTGCACTCAACGAGTCGGGTCAAACATGGACTGTTGACTCGAGTTTGACTTCTGTTGACTTTAGGGTTTGGTCAACATGAGTAATGGAGACCATGGAGGGGTAAAATGGTCTTTTACCCAATTCGAGAGTTAGAGAGAGAAGAATAACATTTGGTTACTTAGAGTCGAGAATCGAGTATTAATTAGAGATATTTACCCTATGTGTTAGGCGGTGGCTAGTTCGAGATTCGAGTTCGAGGATATTTGCTTGCTTGCTCGCAAGGTGAGTTTTCTCACTATACTTTACCTAGAGTGGTACTTATGTGTGACCGGAGGTTCTTATGTGCTTACATTGAGTATTATGTTATCCTGCCTTATGTTTTATGTTGTGCATTATGTCTCTGTGATTTATGCTATGCAGCGCTTTACAGACCGGACCAGAGGGTCCAACGAACCGTGAGACTGGAGGGTCCCACTGAGACACATTGACCGGAGGGTCTTACAGTGATATATCCTCGAGTGGCTAATGAGCTGTGTGTGTGGTATTTTGGGGAACTCACTAAGCTTCGTGATTACCGTGTTATGTGTTATGTGTTTCAGGTTTCTCAGGATCGCGGGAAGGCACCGACTTGTTTGTACACACTAGTGAAAGAGTTATGTTTTGAGGATCCTGGATTTGAATCAAACAATTTTGGAGTTGCGATTTGTAAATTAAATAAATGAGATTTTCGTGAAATATGTTATGAGAATTATGCGATTTTAAATGAAAATTTTATTTGAAAATCTACGGTGTTACAAGTTGGTATCAGAGCCTTGGTTTGAGGGATTCGGATACACCTTCGGGAATGTATGGACTCAAACTGAGGATTTGAGAAAAATTTTCAAAAGAAATGATTTTTCTAAAACGAGCAAGAGTTTTTAAGAGAAAACGAGAAGAAGCAGTGTGTACAATGAGCCAGAGCCCGAACGGTGATTTCCCAAAGTACCTTTACTTATTTGTGTTATAAGTTATTATTGAGATATTAGTGATGCATGCTAGGAGATAGGCTAGGTATTTCATATTTTTAGGGCTAGAGTTGTCTGATTTGTGATGCCTTAGCCTAGGAATTTTGCTATCTGTCATGTGTTTTGAGTATGTGCGGAGTAAGAGTATCCAGCAGGAATATTTCAGAGATAGAGCTTTGATTAGAAGAGTAATCTAGGAGAGATACCTAGATGAGCATTGGAGGAGCCTACTGAGAGAGTAGTTAGATACCCGCGTGGGGTAGAGTTGCTTGAGTTCGGTGACACCTTTTGAGTGTGAGTAGAGCAGATAAAGTTGTAACCTAGAGTGGTTTTTTGTGCGGGTGGAGATTATTCGATGCCCGAATGCTGCTTGCTTTGTGCTTTGTGGAACTCTCGATGATGGGAGTCAACTACTAAGTGAATATGACGATATTCAGAAGGTAGATGGTTGGCATCATAAGGAGTTCTTCAGCAGCTGATGGCAGATTAGTGTGAGAACCTAAGAAGAGCCTAGGGAGTGACTTTAGTCAGATGAGTACGCTGATATATTAGAGTATTCGATGGGGAGCGACCAGGTTTAACAGGATTGGGGATCGAGAAGGTTGAGTAGTTACTTAGGAAATCTGGGACGATCTGTGTGGAAGGTAGTATGGGCCCATACTACTAAAAGCAGAGGATCCGTACTCGAAACAGGGAGACTTCCAGAGGTTCTATGTAGCAGATTGAGAGGAGATAACATGGTTCGGGTACCATGGTTCATAGTAGATTGAGAGTATAACATGGTTCGGGTACCATGATTCGCAGCAGATCGAGAGATGATTACATGGTTCGAGTACCATGGTTTGAGGCGGTCAGTGCTTCTGGTTTTACCAGTTATCCCGTTGTGTTTGATTAGACTGAGATCAGATGTGATAGAGTGGAGATGGTGCTTTATGGAGGATTACGGTCTGAGTTGAGCAATCGGCCGATAGAGGAGACGTTACTTTCGATGACCAGAGTTGTGCTATTTCCTTTTCCTGTGAGAAGCAGAAGAGCCATTGAGTTTTTATTTTTTGAGTTTGAAGGTAAACCCTGTGGGGTAGCATTGGTTGCGATCTTTCGCCGGAGTATATGGGCAGTTTGTCTACCGCAAGGTAGTATTATAGTATGAAAGGGTCATCAGTGGAGACTGAGATGGTCAAGGACAAGGATATACCCTATTTGAGTATAGTAGGGCATATGTTAGCAGCAATGTCGGGTGATCAAGAGGAGCATATTGGGGCGGTGACTTTCATTGTCTATGATGAATATCATGATAATTCTCATGATGGGACGTTGGTTGGGGAGTCGAAGATGAGGAGTGTGATAGTTCATTAATTTTCAGACTAAGAGTTATGACTACTACGTGACAGTTGAGATGTCTGGTAGTGTGTCAGTATGAGATTTGAATGACGTTGGGAGACTGGTTGAGGAATCAGAAACGAGGTGCGTAATAGTGCATTATTTCCAGATTGAGAGTCAGGATTGTGTCGGGACAGTCGGAGTATCTGGTGGTGTGTCGGTCTGAGGCATTCAATATGACTAGGGGCACTTACGTTGGGAAGTTTTCGAGGATTTTATCTGAGATTCAGGATGTTTGGAGTTGCTTTGTCCCTATCAGGAAGATCATCGAGTGTTCTGTGGTACTTTCCAAGAGTAAGTGTGATGTACCAGGTGAAACAGTCTGTAGAATAGATGGTTGGTGTACCAAATGGTGATGGTTCGAGCCCTGAGTGGGGGAGAACCGGGTATTTTATTGAGAGTATCAGAGATTTGTTCAAGAGCGGTTAGAGGACTGGATATAGTGACCTGCGGTGCAGATATATGAGACCAGGGTTATTGGTGATCGAGGCGAGGTGCAGAGCGAGATAATGAATGTTGTACGTGTTCAGGAAGGAATGAGTATCTCCACGGCAGGTGGTCGTTGGTCGGAGATCGTGTGGTGGTTAGGAATTCTTCAGGGTGGTAATGGTAAATACGATGTGATTGGCTCGTAAGGACAGTTTCGGCAGTTGAGAATTTCTGGTTCAATGTATGGGTTGTTATATGCACTTTGGGAAGGGTAGAAGTTGATTGGATAGCCAACTTTAGGGTCAGTATGTGTCTTCTTGCATGGGTTTTGAGCAATACAGAAGGGAGTTTCGAATTGTCGTCAACGTGTTCCGAGTCATTGACGATTCCTCTGTGTTTCAAGTTGAGGGTTGGAATATTTTGAAGTTGCGAGAGGAAGATCGGTGGTGGAGTCGAGACATTGTGAGATTTTGGGAGGATACATTGCGGTATCCGAGTATGATGTCATGGGTGGCGGATCAGTGGTTGAGGCAATGCATCGTGAGTTTCTGTGATGGCGTACCGAGGTATTTGAGTTGAGACCCTAAAATTTTGGATTACTTTGAGACTTGAGTTAGGAGATGGCAAGTGGAGTATCAAGTGACTATGGTTCCAGCGGGAGACCTTCAGCTAATTGTCATCAAACGGGAGTATCCAAGAATGTGAATTGCAGCGAGAAAAAGTGTTGGTCAGGACGATTGTCGTCAGGAGTGGTGATGCATAACCTGGGTGGGTGTGTGCACCTATCTATGTTGAGCCGTGGAGTATTCGATAGTGAACTCAGTGGGGTGACGACTCGAGAAGGAGATTATGGGGTGATAAGAGGGTGAGTGGATCCGAGTGGGAGTAATCACTTCGGATTATCAGGGGAAAACCATGGAGTGAGCCCATGGCGAGTCAGTGAGAGAGTGTTGTGATACAGCGGGGAGTCGTAGTGTTCACCAGTCTACGAGAGAGTGTTGTGATACTGCGGGGAGCCGTAGTGTTCACCAGTCAGCGAGAGAGTGTTGTGATACTGTGGGGAGCCATAGTATCCATGAGTCAGTGTGAGAGTGTCGTAGGCCTGAGGGGAGCCGTAGCCTTCACAGGTTAGTGAGAGGGAATTTTATAATACTACGGGGGGGGGGGGGGGGTATTATTCGCTAGTTAGATCATGGCGCAGAAGAGTTTTAGGCTTGGGTAGCCTTATTCTTGAGTTTCGGGAACCTGGTGGTTGGACCAGGGGTGAGACTGGGGTCTCTATATTTGTCGGGAACCGTTATATTCTGAGTTAAGTTGTGGTTATCGCAATCGAAAGGAATTGGAGAAGTGATGTACGCGTGGGTTGCGGGTCATGGGTCATGAGTTGAGTGCTCCATTGGGACGAGTGGTTTCAATTCTGTGTCGGACCAGACTCTCGAGTTTGAGTTTGGATTTGGTGGTGTATTGAGTAGGCGAATGAGATTCCGGATTCAGAGATGGGTTTCATTTTGAGGGGTATTATGTGTCATCGTATGTCTTAGACCTGAGTGGGTCATTCCGTTTGTATGGGAGGACTTAAGCTTCGTACTTACAGTGTTACAGTGACATAGCCTCGAGTGGCTAATGAGCTGTGTGTGTGGTATTTTGGGGAACTCACTAAGCTTCGTACTTACTGTCTTATGTGTTATGTGTTTCAGGTTTCTCAGGATCGCGGGAAGGCACCAACTTGTTTGTACACACCAGTGAAAGAGTTATGTTTTGAGGATCCTGGAATTGAATCAAACAATTTTGGAGTTGCGATTTGTAAATTAAATAAATGAGACTTTCGTGAAATATGTTATGAGAATTATGCGATTTTAAATGAAAATTTTATTTGAAAATCTACGGTGTTACAGAGTTCCCCAAAATACCACATACCATACATACAATGGGTCTTGCCCTACAACCATCGGGCCCCGCCTGACATCGGGCTCCGCCTAGCATCGTGTCCCGCCCGGCATTGGGTCCCGCCCGGAACAGATCTGTCAGTAACATGTGATGGACCCCGCCCAACACACTCATCAGGCCCCGCCCGGTATACATATCACATACCACAGTTGCTAGAGTCACACAGACAACTAGCATCCTAATCATAAGAAATCACGGGTCGGCATTAGTGCCTTCGACCCGCTAGACTCAGTGAGGAGACTCACCTTAATTCGAGATAACCGAACACATGAGTTGTTGCTACTGGGATCCTCACACCGACATAACCAAATTACCCCCAGTCAATAATTAAGAAAAATTCTCAAAATCTGATGTCCAATCCATATCTTATCCTTCCAATGGGTAAAAGACCATTTTACCCTTCCCGAATCTGACCCAACATATCATGGCCCGACCCCCAAAAGACCCAAGGCCCAAAAGTACCATAATAAGCTTTCCAGGAGTACGCCCCGCGTACGGCAAGATGTTGCATAAGGTACAACCCGTTGAAGCTTACAGATGGGGTTTTGATGCATTATGTTGAGCGTACGCATACATACGCCCAACGTACGCATCAGGGTGCCAAAACTCATCCAAAGCAGATTAACCCCTTAAAACCTTAATGTCCACACCTCATATCTACTTTTAGCTAAGGTCTTAATCCATAAAGTCGATAGCTTTAAGCCATATCATGGCTCCATGAGGTCCAAATTCTAGATCTATCATTCTACTTTCATGAAATGGCCAACAACTCATGCATGGGTGAACTTCAACCCCAAAAATCTGATTTTTATCACTTAACAAGCTTTGAAATGGCAAGATATGAAGTCTAAAGGTTTTTGAGTAACTTCTACTCATAAACTCATGCCATGGGACCAAAACATGCTTATGAAAACCCATAATTAGATCTACACTAAAGAACCATAAATTTTGAAGCTTTATACCTCCAGAAGATAGATCAAGATGCACAAAGTCTGGATCCACAAGTTTCAAGCTAACCAACACTTCTCCAATGAGTTCCTTCATCTTCAATGTGTACCAAAAACACTCCAAATCACTCAAAAGGCTTAATATTACTCAAAAGAAGGCTAGGGTTTCGATTTTTAGGGTTAAGGTTGATGGAGACCGAAGATAATAGGGTTTGGACATAAGTTAAGGCCTTTAAATAGGGTTCAATACCCTAAATTAGGGTTTGCACCTGATTGGAATACACCCTGCGTACTCCTGGTACGCCCAGCCTACTCTAAATCCATGCACGATCATTTACCCTAGTACTCACGACGTACTCCGTGTACACCCAGCGTACTAGACTTAGCTCCAAAACCACCAAACTTCCGAAGGCCATAACTTCTTCGATCTAAGTCTGATTTTGACGATCCTTATATCCACAGAAAGGTATTGAGAAGCTCTACATTCTTATCAAATATCATTTGCCTTAAAACTTCCCGATCCAAACATTCATAAAAGCCCCGAACCATCACTTTACGGTTATACCCTTGGGCTCCAAAACACAAACCGAACTCTCGGATCACCTAATCTACATTATCCACATCGAAGGGGGTCTAAATCTCTCATTCCCCAAGGCCCAAATCCTTATGATAACAGATCTTCGGTTCACGACTCCAAATTAGGAAACGATTCGAAACAGGGTGTTACATGCGGTACCACTAAGGATGTTACCGGTGACATTTATAGGAGATGCCAAAATTTGGTTAAAGTCACTAGCACCCAAAACGATTAGAACATGGACCAGACTTCATAATGCTTTCATAGAAAAATTCAACCCTCCCTTAAATATAGTTAAACTCAAGAAGAATAAGATAGCAAACTTCCAACAAAACGATGGCGAATCTTTATATAAAGCTTGGGATAGATACAATGGATTGTTGAGGAATTGCCCTCAACACGATCTTAATGTGCAAGAAGAAGTGTCTATATTATATGATGGGGTAAACGTGACCACAAGGCAACTCTTGATTCTCAAGGACACATGATGAAAAAGAATCCCGCAACAATCAAGGAATTAATAGAAGAATTTTCAAAACATTCTAGAGAATACCACAACCCTCTTGAAGACACTATAAAAGGTAAAGGAATTGGAGAAGGAGGAAATGAGAGCTTAGTAGTGGTGATGGTGAAGCTCGTCATCTCGTATCTTGGATTATCAGCAAACATATCACTAGACATAGCTAATCATGAAGACAATGATATTCATATATTTTGTACTTTCTTTTATTTAGTGTTTTTGAGAAAAAGAAAACATAGCTTAAAAGGATTCCAAAAGGGAAAAGAATAACATAGGGATTTGAAGTGTTCAATAACATGCAGCACACTCTTTGATGTTATCACCAATAACAATAGCATCACAACAATGCTAATGAGTATTTCATGCATTATGAGTGTTTAGGATAAAATGTTGAATGGCGTGACTATGTTGATGGTTTATCATTTTTAAATATATATAGTAATTAGTAAGAGGTGGAGATGCTTATGTTTTCACTTTCCATAATTTTATGAACCGACGTAGTGCATCTTTCCGGTTATATTATTATTAGACTATCTATTTGGTTGTTTGTGAAATGTAATTTAATAATTCAATCTCTAGTAATCTATTATATATTAAAGCAATCATTTTATAAGTTAACATGAGATGGTTGTTAATTACTAAATTACGACCAATAATACATCTATAAAGGAATACTAATATTATATTAGTTAGATGACTATTAATTACCAAATAACGAACCAACAATATGACCTAACCTATTTGTTCTTAACATATGGTAAACTTATATATATTTTAAATATGATCACATCGGAGGAGAGTGTATTAGAACAACATAGTTGCTCTTATTTTTTATCATGTTCTTTGCCTTCTTTTTCAATGAATTAAACCTTAATGCTTCTTAGTGTGCATTCTTTGCAACATTAAAGTTTTTCTTTCTATTCCTTTTTTTGGATATCATTATAAGTTGTATGTTTGTCTTCTTCTTTGTTATCATTAATCTTAAATAGATATAATAATAACCAAAGAGATATGTTGGAGATGACAAACACATGTCTTGTTGTATGAAAACACAATCGAATCCATATTATAAAGAGTGACCAACAATTTAAAGGGCCCCAAAAATCACATTGCAAAATTAGATAGTTAGCTAAGGATATAACCTCCATAACCCATAAATATATGAAAACATGTAACCTCACGGGTCTTTAGCGAATCAAAACTATGACTAATATGTGCAAGGTTGAATGTTACATCTCAAGCGATCAAAACATTAACATGTTGGTGATTTTAGTGTCACCATGTCATTTTAAGTAACTGGAACTAACATGTGAGCTAAGGGGTTTCATAATTTGTACTCTATTATATGTACGGGGTTGTGTGGAGTGCACGCATGTATAAGATCGAATTAGAAGCCGGTTCGATGACTAGTCGAGGGTCCGGGGGCAGCACCCCTTTGGCGGGGTCTAGGGGCAGCGCCCCAAAACCTCACCGAATTTTACATATGGGACCATAGTGGAAAATTCAATTTCTTGAGGGTGTTTATGGTAAAACTATAGAAACTCGTTAGTTTTGGTAACCCTGAATCCTCATTAAATCCGAATTAACATTACTTGCTTCCAAAGAAACTAAGGACGGCCCAACCTAATAAAACCCTAATATCGTTTATTATATATACGGCTCTTCTTTTCAGAAGAGGGTTACGATCTTAAGCTCTCGTTTGATCATACTTTCACAGAATCCTCTAGCATTTTGGATTACGATTTATGTGCCTAGAATCGTAAGTGTCCACTTGGATTATCCTAGGCTAAATTTCTTGTAACCCAGGCATAGGGTAGAAATATCAGTTCGGAAAGTGATATCACGATCCAAGTCGGTATCCAGATCTCCACCACAAACCCTGAATTTCCCAACATTCCAACTGATATTTTCTGTTCCCAGAGATGGGTGACTCAATCCGCAAGATGACTACCAAGTTTTCCAAACTGGAGAAGTTCGAAGGTGTCGACTTCAGGCGTTGGAAGAAGAAGATGCACTTCATGCTGACTACTCTGAAAGCAGCATGCGTGCTGACTACTCCAAGACCAGCAGAGCCTGCAGAAGGTGTTGTTGAGACGGCTGAAGAGACAAGAAAGAGACAGAAGTGGGACAATGATGACTGCATCTGCAAAGGTCACATTCTGAACGGTATGTCTGATGCATTATTTGATATCCATAGTGAAGCCTTGTGTGCCAAGGAGTTGTGGGACACTCTTGAACTGAAATACATTACTGAGGATGCTTCTAGCAAGAAGTTTTTGGTCAGTGACTTTAATAATTATAAGATGGAAGATTCAAGGTCTGTCACTGAACAATACAATGAACTCCTTGGCATATACGGTCAGTTTAAACTGCACCGTATGAATATGGATGAATCCATTGCTGTGTCCACTATCATTGACAAACTGCCTCCGTCCTGGAAAGACTTCAAACATAACTTGAAACATCAAAAGGAGGAACTGTCATTGGTTCAACTTGCTAGTCACATTCGTATTGAAGAATCTCTTCGTGCGAAGGAAAGTGACAAATCTGAAAAACCCAAAGGAAAAGTTGAACCTGGACAGCCCTCGGTTCATATGGTTGAAAACAAACCAAGGAACCAGAACCACAAAGGACATGGCAAACGTAACTAGGAATATGTCCCAAGCAACTCCAACAAAAAGAGAAAGGATCTGGTTTGTTGGAGGTGCAATCAAGTTGGGCATTGTAAGCGCAATTGACGTGTGAATTTGGGCAACAATGGTGCTGGAAACAGTGGAGCCAATGGGAAAGTGAACGGGTCTTCGGACCAAGTTAAAGGAGGTCAGTTTTTGACTAACTTTGATAATTCTAATCAGAATTATGTTTATTATGTTTCATTTATCCCTGAATCATTCTATGTGCAGGATGATGACGTTGCTTGGTGGATCGACTCCGGAGCAACGAACCATGTATGCAAGGATAAACGGATGTTTGAAACATTAACTCTACTTGAAGATGGTTCGCTGCTGAAAATGGGAGACGATTCTTTTATTCCTATTTGTGGTTTTGGTGTCATGTGTCTTGAATTTACTTCTGGAAAGACAATTAAGTTATTTGATGTTTTGTTTGTTCCCAAGATTCGCAAGAATCTTGTTAGTTCTAGTTGTTTGAATTCTGCTGGTTATAAACAAGTTATTGAGTCGGATATGTTTATTTGGTCTAAGGGTGGAATGTTTACTGGCTTTGGATATTTAAATAATAGAATGTTTCGTTTAAATATTGTTGACAAATTATTACCTGTTCAAAATTCTGCATTTGTATCTTCTACTTCTAATGTTGATAAATCTATGCTTTGGCATGTAAGATTAGGTCATGTCAACTTTAGAAGGATGCATGAGATGTCAAAAGATGGATTAATTCCAGTCTTTGATATGACATCTGATAAATGCAAAACATGCATGTTTACAAAAGTGACAAAACAGCCATTTCCCAGTGTCACTAGAAATTCAGCTGTTTTGGAACTTGTATACAGTGACCTGTGTGATTTCCACTCCACTCCTTCTTTGGGAAATAAAAAATATATGGTCACTTTTATTGATGACTGCAATCGGTTTTGCTATGTGTATTTGTTGCATTCTAAGGATGAAGCCTTAGATAAATTCAAAATATACAAAACTGAGGTGGAATTGCAATTGGGCATTCCGGTTAAATGTCTCGGGACTGATAGGGAGGTGAATATATGGATCCCATATACTTCCAATCAGTGGGTATCATTCATGAGACCACGACACCTTACACGCCCCAACAGAATGGTATTGTTGAACGCAAAAATCGAGTTTTAAAGGAAATGGTAAACTCGAAGTTGTATTGCTTGGGATTGAGTGAAGGATTCTGGGGAGAGGCCATGTTAACAGCCTGCTATTTATTAAATAGAGTTCCAAATAAAAGGAACAAACAGTCCCATATGAACTATGGTTCAAGAAAAAGCCGAATTTGAGTTATTTTCGGGTTTGGGGATGTCGGGTAGTTGTAAAACTCACCGAGCCCAAAAAGAAGAATTTGGGAGAACGTGGAATTGATTGCATATTCATTGGATATGCTGAACATTCTAAGGCATATAGGTTTTATGTAATAGAACCTAATGATTCGGTTTCGGTTTACACTGTTATCGAATCACGAGATGCAAGTTTTGATGAGATGCGGTTTTCATCGATTCAAAGGCCTAAGGATCTGACTTTTGGTGCTCTTAAAGAGCGAAATTTAGAAAGTCAAGATGGTGGTAATGTGCAAGAACCACAAGAGCTTCGTAAAAGCAAAAGAGGCAATATTGCGAAAAATTTCGGATCCGACTTCCAACTGTATTTGGTGGAAGGTTCAAGAGATGAAATTAATCTTGAATACTCTTACTGCTATAGTATTGAAGATGATCCTAAGACTTATCAAGAGGCCATAGAGTCTCGTGATAGTTCCTTTTGGAAGGAAGCAATTGATGATGAAATGTCATCAATTCTTGAGAACAACACATGGGTGTTGTCTGATTTGCCTCCAGGTTCTAAACCACTCGGTTGCAAATGGATTTTCAAAAAGAAAATGAATGTTAATGGGACTATGACAAGTTCAAAGCCCGGTTAGTCATTCAAGGTTTTAGACAAAAACCCGGTATTGACTACTTTGATACGTATGCTCCGGTTGCACGTATTGCAACTATTAGATTGTTGATTGCTTTGGCAAGTATCCACAATTTGGTTATTCATCAAATGGATGTGAAAACAGCCTTTTTAAATGGTGATCTTGACGAGGAAGTTTACATGAAACAACCTGAAGGTTTTATTATGCCCGGTAAAGAGCATATGGTTTGTAAACTTGTCAAATCTTTGTATGGGCTGAAACAAGCGCCTAAACAATGGCATCAGAAATTTGATGAAGTTATTTTGTCCTCTGGTTTCAAGACAAACCAATGTGACAAATGTGTTTATAGTAGATTTGATGATGCTACTAAAGTTGGGGTGATCATTTGCTTATATGTAGATGACACGTTGATTTTTGGTACCGACCAAAATCAAGTAGATGAAACAAAGAAATTGTTATCATCTAAGTTTTCTATGAAAGATTTAGGAGAGGCTGATGTAATTCTTGGAATAAGAATTAAAAGGATGAACAAAGGTTTGGTAATGACTCAAAGTCATTATATTGAGAAAATTCTCAAGCGGTTTAATTTTACCGACTGTTCTCCTGTGAGTACTCCTATGGACCCAAGTTTGAAATTAATGCCAAATAATGGTGTTCCTATTTCACAATTGGAATATTCTAAGGCTATTGGTAGCTTGATGTATGCCATGACAAGTACCAGACCTGATATTGCTTTTGTTGTGGGTAAGTTGAGCAGGTACACTAGTAATCCTAGTGCTCAACATTGGCAAGCAGTGAATAGAGTGTTTAAGTATCTCAAGGGAACCATGGATTATGGCTTGAGTTATATGGGAAGTCCTTCGGTTTTAGAAGGTCATTCAGATGCAAGTTGGATAACCAACATGGAGGACCATTCCTCAACTTCTGGTTGGGTATTCTTGCTTGGGGGAGGTGTCATTTCTTGGGCTTCCAAGAAGCAATCTTGCATTACAAACTCAACAATGGAATCTGAGTTTGTTGCGTTAGCAGCTGCTGGTAAAGAAGCAGAGTGGCTAAGGAATTTAGTCTATGAGATTCCTTTGTGGTCTAAACTGATAGCACCTATTTCTATCCTTTGTGATAGTGCAGCCGCTTTGGCTAAGGCATATAGCCAGGTTTATAATGGCAAGTCTAGACACTTAGGTGTTAGACATAGTATGATTAGAGAACTAATCATGAATGGTGTGATTTCGGTTGAGTTTGTGAAATCGCAACAAAATTTGGCAGATCACTTGACTAAAGGTCTGGCAAGAGACTTAGTGCACAAGTCTGTAACCGGGATGGGATTAAAGTCCATTTAATTCTATAATGATGAGACACCCAATTCCCTCCTAATATAATGTTAGGAGTTGAATTCAATGTGGAAAGCTCATACTTATAGATTGGAACACATGAAGTATTCATCCCAGGTATGTGTTCGGTTCTTCATGTTAGCCAGGTTGAAGTTTAACTTCTTAATAATTCCTTTGATAAATGTATGTGCAGTGCAGATACATGGAAAGGAGTTACCTACGTGATTGTGAAGTGTAGCCGCATTTCAAGAGGTTGTAGACTTGACCTTGATACGATCATCAGAGGATTGGGACACACGGCTTTATAATAGTGTCAAGTTGTAATTTGCTAGAAATTCAATAAACTAGTATGTATTTTACTTTCTGGTATTCAAATGGGTTGATGGGTTCAATTCTTAGAACACCCTGATTCTCGAGTATTTGCAAATGTATGATACTAAGTGGAAATTCAATCGTTTCGATATTTTCATTATGTACTAGTTTGGTTTGTTTGATAAAGGTTATGTTTGTTCAAGGGTTAAACTAAAATGGGGGAGGATTGTTGGTGATTTTAGTGTCACCATGTCATTTTAAGTAACTGAAACTAACATGTGAGCTAAGGGGCTTCATAATTTGTACTCTATTATATGTACGGGGTTGTGCGGAGTGCACGCATGTATAAGATCGAATTAGAAGGCGGTTCGACGACTAGTCGGGGGTCCGGGGTTAGCGCCCCCAGGTCCGGGGTTTCCAAAGGGGCAGCGCCCCTTTGGCGTGGTCTAGTGGCAGCGCCCCTAGCGGGGTTTGGGGCAGCGCCCCAAAACCTCACCGAATTTTACATATGGGACCATAGTGGAAAATTCAATTTCTTGAGGGTGTTTATGGTAAAACTAACGAAACTCGTTAGTTTTGGTAACCCTAAATCCTCATTAAATCCGAATTAACATTACTTGCTTCCAAAGAAACTAAGGACGGCCCAACCTAATAAAACTCTAATATCGTTTATTATATAAACGGCTCTTCTTTTCAGAAGAGGGTTACGATCTTAAGCTCTCATTTGATCATACTTTCACAGAATCCTCTAGCATTTTGGCTTACGATTTCTGTGCCTAGAATCGTAAGTGTCCACTTGGATTATCCTAGGCTGAATTTCTTGTAACCCAGACATAAGGTAGAAATATCAGTTCGGAAAGTGATATCACGATCCAAGTCGGTATCCAGATCTCCACCACAAACCCTGAATTTCCCATCATAACACTCGCGAGTAAGAAAAATGTTTTACAAACCATTATCAAACTTATTAAGTAATGATCATGAATCTATCATAAATAGTGATTTACGAAAAATAAATTAAATCTGTCGAGCCTGACAACGGAAAATTTTTTATTTTAGTGTTTTAATGAAACAACTCGAACCGAAAAAACTACATGTATCTCCATAATTAGAAAGTTGTTCAATTTGATTATTTATGTTTTGTTTGTGTAGTTGTATATTTTTAATGGTGGAAAAATTATAAAACCTATCATGTTATTAAAAGAAATTCAAAGAATTTTTTTAATTAACAAGTTATTTGAAAAATTCTTACAATTTTTATTTTTATTTTCAAAAGCCTTTTAACTTGGAAAAAAACATTATGTTCTAATAACTTATAAAGATTTGATAAAAAATTTAATAATATTATTATTAGAACTAGAAAAAGGATAATTCTCATAAATAATTTCATCTGAAATATCAAAAATCAAAATAGGGTATAAACTATAAACTTTAGGAGTTGGTGGTAACCATGAAGGCGGGTTTAATCGTCAAAAACATTTCTCTCTCCCCCGCGTCCTCTGTCTCACTCCACTCCCTTTCTCCTAATATTTGCTCAAGAGCTCCAGGTAGATCTCCATGTCGCCAGCATCACTTTCGTCATAATTTAATAATCTTTTTATTAAAGTTTTTCAAATTCATTAATCTCACTTGTTTGAGTATTTGATATTAATTTTTCATGGTTTTTAAAACCCTCATTTTGATATTTGACTTGTTCATCGGAAAGAATTTGCATCATATGGCTGTACCCTTTTCAAGTCATATAATTTATTTAATATCTTCCTCTTTTTTTAATTATAAATTCTCTGGTTTCCATTGTGGGTATCCATATCTAGCACCCACCCTTTGCTGGATTAAGTTTCTTGTCCCAAAAAATAATAATTTATCTCCTAATTCCTTTGGCTTAGGTTCGATTGTTCTTGAAACTCTTGATTTTTCTTCCAAACTTCAAGATTTTACCATTCATGTCTTGCAGAAGCTGTTCCTTCAGGTCCAGATGTGAGCTAACCAACTCCAGTTGACTCAAATTTCAAAAGGGTATCTTCAAAAATGGAGCTTGATGAGCCTATCATGAAAACAAATATGCTTTTCTTGATTTTTGGTTTGTGGGTTATGGTGGTGGCCATGGCAGACAAGGGTATAACTGTAAATACATCATCAAGAAGGCCTAAAGTTGTGAATATCGGAGCTTTATTAACAGTAAATTCAGTTATCGGAAGGTCTGTGAAGCCTGCTATCATAGCTGCAGTTGATGATATAAACTCCAATCCATCCATTCTTGGAGAAACCCATTTGAATCTCATCTTACATGATACAAATTGCAGTGGGTTTATCGGCACCATTGAAGGTAATTAATTAATGCTCTGTTCTTCGTTTTCTAGGGTAAATTCCATACCTTTTTATTGTTTTATACCATTAACACAAAAAAACCAATCGCTATTTCGATATATAGCTTTGGAGCTAATGGAAAAAGATGTGGTGGCTGCAATTGGACCACAATCGTCAACTATCGCACACGTCATCTCACATGTCGTCAACGAGCTTCAAGTACCTCTCATTTCATTCGGAGCAACCGACCCGACCCTCGCAGCTCTCCAATACCCTTACTTCCTTCGTATGACACAAAGCGATTACTACCAGATGTCCGCCATAGCCGACCTCGTAGAATACTTCGAATACAAAGAAGTAATCGCCATTTTTGTCGACGATGATTATGGCAGAAATGGGATTTCATCGTTAGGCGATTCACTCGCCAAGAACCGAGCCAAGATTTCTTACAAAGCAGCGTTTACACCAGGCGCATCGGAAACAGACATAAGCGAGCTATTAACAGAAGTTAATTTAATGGAGTCTCGTGTTTATGTCGTTCATGTAAACCCGGATTCGGGTCTCCAGATTTTTTCCATTGCGAAAAAACTCAATATGATGACGAGTGATTACGTTTGGATCACTACTGACTGGCTTCTGGCGGTTCTTGATTCGCAAGAACCGCCAGATCCTGACGCAATGGGACTAGTACAGGGTGTACTGTCCCTACGTCCGCACACTCCAAATTCAAATTACAAAAAAACTTTCATCACAAAATGGAAAAACATCAAAGAAAAGGAAACAAACAGTTTCAATTCCTACGCGCTTTATGCGTACGATTCCGTATTTTTCCTCGCACACGCGATCGATACATTCTTGAAATCAAACCAAGAAATCACATTTTCTTCCGACCCAAAACTTAAAAATAACAACGGGTCCCACCTTCAGTTATCGGCTCTTCAAACGTTTGACCAAGGTCAAAAGCTTCTAGAAACACTTCTCTCAACAAACTACACGGGTCTAACCGGCGAAATCCGGTTCGACCCGGACAAGAACCTAGTACACCCGGCGTACGATGTTTTAAACATGGGTGGGACTGGGGTCCGCACGATCGGTTACTGGTCAAACTACTCGGGTTTATCGGTCAACTCTCCTGAGACTTTATATAAAAAGCCGGCGAATAGTTCTACGAGTGCTCAAAGGCTTTATAGTGTGATTTGGCCTGGTGAAACAAGTGTGAAGCCACGTGGATGGGTGTTCCCAAACAATGGGAAGCCTTTAAGGATTGTGGTACCTTATAGGCATAGTTATAAAGAGGTTGTTACAAAAGATGTTAGGTCTCCGGAAGGTGTGAGAGGGTATAGTATTGATGTTTTTGATGCTGCTGTGAATTTACTACCTTACCCTGTGCCAAGGAAGTACATTTTATATGGAGATGGTGTAAGGAACCCGAGTTATAGCAATCTTGTGGCTGCTGTTGCTGAAAATGTAAGTTCTTGCTTGAAATAGCATCATACTTTTGATTCCTGTTTTCAACTTGGAATTGGAACCATATCAATTTTTAAGTTTTTGAGCTCTTAATTTTGACCTCATAAGTCAAAGTCTGCAAATTTGACTTGCTATTTTTTTGCAGATATATGATGCAGCAGTTGGAGATGTTACAATTATCACAAACCGAACAAGAATAGTTGACTTTACTCAGCCTTACATGGAATCTGGGCTTGTTATTGTTGTTCCGGTCAAAAAGTCAAAAACAAGTCCATGGGCTTTTCTTCAGCCATTCACCATTGAAATGTGGCTCGTGACAGGTGGCTTCTTTCTACTTGTTGGATTTGTTGTTTGGATTCTAGAACATCGTTTGAATCATGAGTTTCGTGGGCCCCCGAGCCAGCAAATTATTACGATCTTCTGGTTTAGTTTCTCAACAATGTTCTTTTCACACAGTAAGTATTGTGTTGTCTGGATAAATGATGTTTAGAAAGTATTTGAGAAAATGAGGACAAACTTGAGGAAATGCAAAGTGAAATTAGAGACGAAATACAAAAGGTCCTTGTGCTTTCTGATTTTTACCTTTTTTTAGTCCAAAATTGAAACCGTTCTTAGTTTTGGTCCTTATTTCAAGGTTTCATATCGATTTTGGTCCCTGAAACCTTGAAAATAAAGACCAATCGAAAATAAAGACCAAAATCAGAAAGTCCTTGGGATCACAACCAATACGAAACCTTGAAATAAGAACCAAAATTGAATAAAGTTTCAGTTTTTGACCAAACAAGGTAAATTTTAAAAAAACACAGGGGCTATTTTTGTAATTTACTCAAAAATAAATGAGTACAAATTTATGAAAAGTTATGACATAACGGAGAAATCATTCTCTCCCCAACTTTTTTTATTAAGCCGTTTTTCCTCTATTAAGTAAAAAAAACACCCATATTTAGCTTTTTTTTTATCCATTGTTTCTTTTTCAAACCAAATGAATCTGTAAATGACCATTTTACCCTCTCATCTAAAACAAATAAGTGAAATTCTTTTTTAACGTGCAGGGGAGAACACGGTTAGCACATTGGGGCGATTAGTTCTACTGTTATGGCTTTTCGTGGTGTTGATCATCAATTCAAGTTACACAGCTAGTTTGACTTCGATCTTGACCGTTCAACAGTTGACTTCTGGAATCGAGGGTTTAGATGGCATGCTTGCAAGTAACGAACCGATTGGAGTTCAAGATGGCTCTTTTGCGTATAATTATTTGATTCAAGAACTTAATGTTGCAGAATCGAGGATTAGATCGTTGAAAGATAGTGAAGATTACCTAAATGCCCTTAGACTTGGACCAAAATTTGGTGGTGTGGCTGCCATTGTTGATGAGCTTCCTTATATTGAGCTTTTTATGAGTTATACAAAGTGTGAGTTCAGGATTGTTGGACAGGAGTTCACCAAAAGCGGATGGGGATTTGTAAGTTTCTTTCAACTTTTAAGTTTTGTATTTGACTTCTTGGGTCAAACTTTAAACTTTTCAAAAGCAACTTTGGTATTGATTTTGTCACTAATTAAACATAGAAATCTGAAATATTTGGACCATTCTCTTGAAGTTTGATTATTTATCGAAGATTTATGAAAATTTTAAAGAATCGGTGTTGTTTAAAACTGAAGAGTTTGACCCCAAATGTCAATTTGTAGTTTGACTTGTCACAAATTTAACAGCAAAATATCTATATTTGTACTATTGGTTGTGAAATTTGATTACTCATCAAATTTATCTAATATTTTTTTTTTAAATTGAATGCCAATTTCGTAGTTGAAAACCTGTACGTTTGACCTCAAAAGTCAAACTACACCTCATGGGAATAGTGAGAATACTGCTTCTATTTACACACTGCCATCTTTCTATTTATAGCATTCATTTGTAGAGTATGATTGGTTTTTAAAACAAATTCCCATCAATTTCACACATGGGAAAACTATTCTTCCGACCTCAAAAGTCAAACTTGAATTCTATTTTTAGACATTGCGCATCACTTCTTGATGATTTAGTAGGTGCAATCGCTCACCCCACCAAAGATATTAAAATAAGAGTAAATTCCATATTTGGTCGGTGAGTAAAGTTGATTTTCGCAATTTTGATCCCCATAAGTTTTCTTTTTCATTTTTGGTCATTGTTTGAGGTTTTTGTAATGTTTTTGGTCGGTGTTAAAAGAAATGACCATTTCTGGTCTCTTGAGTATAGGTGAGTTTTCCAGTTTTTGTCATACAAATATAGTCGAATTACTTGGAACAAGCACCAAAAATGTTGCAAAAACCTCAAATAATAATCAAAATTTCAAGATAAACTTTTTGGGACCAAAAACGTAATTCTCTCTAACAATAAATATAAAGAACATTTTTCCTCCTTCGTGCAAACCTCAAATTAAAATTTCAATCAATTTGTGGAATTCTTGGACCCTGAGTTTAACTGACTTTTTCAATTTTGATCCCAAAAATCTCTTGAAATTTCGCTTTTTATTTGAGGTTTTTGTAATGTTTTTGTTTCCTGTTCCAAGTAAAATAACTATATTTTTGTACCAAAATTTCTAAAGGACAAAACATAGTATTTTAAGTCATTTCACTTGAATCATGAATCGAAAACATTACTAGAACCTCAAATAAGGACAAAATTTTCAAAACTCACCTATACACTGGGACCAAAATGTGTTTTACTCACAATAATATAAAAAGATAATGAAAAAAAACATTTTCGCCTCCTTCCCAACCCAAAATTAAAATTTCAATCAAACTTTATTTATAGATTTTCTGACTCCACTAATGCTTTTAGGCATTCCAAAGGGATTCTCCATTAGCACTCGACTTATCAACCGCAATTCTCCAACTATCAGAAAACGGGGAATTACAAAGAATCCATGACAAATGGCTCGCATCAAGTTCATGTTCATCAAAAGTTACAGAAATCGATGTCAGCAGTCTTTCATTAAGCAGTTTTTGGGGTCTATTCCTGATTTGTGGGGTCGCATGTTTTATTTCACTTAGTATTTACTTTTGTCGGGTGTTATGTCAATACCGGAGATTCAATCCTGATGAAGAAGAGCCACACGAGCTTCCGGAACCGGAATCCGCAAGGCGGAGTGAGAGACGGACATTCCGGTCCACAAGTTTTAAGGATTTGATCGATTTTTATGACAAGAAAGAGGCTGAGATTAAGGAAATGTTGAAGAGGAATAGAAGGCAGGTTAATGGGCATAATGATTCGCCTTTATGAAATCGGGAATTTTGGTCTTGTGTTGAATGGTTGACTTTCCTAATTTGGAAAGATTTATGTATATTGTTTATGGGTTTGAGTGAAGTATACTTTCTTACAAGAAATCGTTATTATGATGCTAGATGTTAGGGCATAGTTAGAATTTTGTTGCATTGTTTATATGAAGGTTGATACTACACAATTTTAGAACTGATAACTCGTAACACATAAATCAAAAGTAAGAATTCTGACCTTTTTTTGTGTTTTGAGTTGTGGGTTATGATTTTAAGTTGATTAATAGGTTATTGGGCTATAAGGATGGGCTTGGGTGTTATAAAGTGTACCATAGTGTAACATTAAATTTACTCAAGAGTTAAGGGTATCTAGCTTACTATTCCTACACCTTACTACCTCACATCATCCATACACTTGAGGGAAATATGCTGAGTGACCACCCAAACACCGAGCTCTCACCAAACCGTTTTGAGGGTACCATGTTGTATAACCTTATGGAAGGACCGGCTTAAATCCTTGTATTAAAACTAGGTGATGACATGATGCTACCATGGAGGACCTCTAGAAAAGATTACAATGATTTAATTAGTTTTGAAATCGGATAATATTAATATGATATATACTTTATTAAAATTTTTGTAGATTTCAACCTCTATAAAACTTTATATTTCAGTAGTTTAATATAAGTAAAAAAGAAATATTATAACAATATAAAAATACTTTCTAACAGAATAAAAAATTTGATTTTATGACCAACAATATAAAGATTGAGATAAATTTATATTAGTATCTATAATAATATAAAAACTATTTATAATGGTAAAAAAAATTGGTTTTATGACTAATAATATGTCATGTATGATTATGCTAGTTGAATCTAAGTATATTTCAAGGTGTCCAATTGTCCATGAACGCTTTTAATTTAAAAACTTTTTTACATACATATTACAAAAAATACATGGATACATAGTGTAAAAACAAGATGGACACCTATAGATGGTGTTGAGCAACACAAAACAGAAAATATGAGATTGTTTTGAATTTTTTTGAATATTAATAGTAACATATATTACGAGGTTAGAAGATGGTTAACAATTTTTTTATTTACTCCTTTAAAATTGTATGACATAAGAGAAAATAATATGAGAAATTAAATATTCTTCTACATTTTATTTTTATTTATCTTCTTACCATATCAAATGTTGACATGTGTCACATTTAATGAAATTGATAATATTTTAATCCACTTTGTCACCCTTTAACGTGGATAGGAATATAATAGGAAAAAATAGAGGAGGATATTTAAATTCTCAAATAATATATGGTATCATTACATGTCGAACTTATATAAGATGCGGAAAATATCATACCTATCATTACATGTCGAACTTATAATTAAATTTTTTTGAATCGGTTATCTTGTCGTCCATTCAAGTTGGAAATAAGTGAATTTTAATCATGAATTCGTTACTGCATAAAAAATAGACTATGGACGCGTTCGACACAGAGCGTTTGGGACCTTGTAGCTTCTAACGTTTGACAAAACACTCTTTTTTGAACAAAAAGTCATGTTTGACACTCAAGCTTCTAGCGTTTAGTCTAAACAAAACGCTTCAAATTCAAATGCTACTTCATGTAGCGTTAACCAAAACGCTACAAGCTACAAGTTACCCGCTATCAGTTAGTTTTACCGAACACGTCCTATCTAAATGATAAATTTATATTTATCCCGATAGGGTACTTTTCTATACACCCTATCTCTATCTACTTTCAGTATACACTCACACAAGATTCAGACTACTACAACCATAAAACCCAAATTCCAATGAATCCTATTGCCAGATAGCCCATTCTCAATCTTATTCACGAGCCAGGTTTCAACTTATATATCGACCTCTTGTTGGATCTACTTAACATGGGTACGAAAAGGTATTTGTGAATTTCCTTCATGATTTTAAATTAAAGCTTGTTTTTCTTTTTATAAATAAAAAACTTATAATCTTTCGGTTATAAATTAGTAAAAGTTGTTGACATCGGCATTAAATTTCTAAGAACTAATTGGTTTTTAACAACATATAATTAGGGTGACAAATCGTGCTATCGTTTCGTGTTTCTGTCACGACACGACACGACAAAGTTTTATGTAACACGAACACGACACGAAACGATGTTGTGTTCTTTTTAACTAACACGAAAACGAACGAATCAAAAAACGACAAACACGACACGACACGAAAAATATAACATATATTAAAAACTAGTTTATTTAATGAATATTTTATCAAATATAACACGACAAACACGAAAAACACGATAAAGAACTGCTAAATCGTGTCAATTTCGTGTCGAATTTTGAACATGAACACGACACGACATCGTGTTTTTTACAGTTAACACAAACACGACACGAACATGAATTCAAATTTCATTTTTGTCCTAATTTCGTTTCGTTTCGTATATTTTTTTCGTGTCGTGTCATAAATTACCACCTCTACATATAAGTTTCTTATATATATATATATATATATATATATATATATATATATATATATATATATATATATATATATATAAAGAGAGAGAGAGAGAGAGAGAGAGAGAGAGAATGATTCAATTGAGAAAAAAAAATGTTGAGAATGAGGGAATAATTCTCAGCCACACATTTATTTTGCCGCAAAACACTTAGGCGTACCGTCGGAAATTGATAACGGATAAACATGTGTTTTCCAACCAAACATGTTTCCTTAAACTATTCTAATCATTACTTTAATATACATAAAAACATACTTTTTTTTGTTTTTTTCTTAGAAAGCCATTTTTATTGAAAAATTATTTTAAATATATCAAAATTCATAATTTTTTATTGTCTATAAATAAACATCCATATTGATATATAGTTTGAAGATAAAATAAAAAAAATTAAGTTTCAACTCTAGTTATTCATAAGTGAATATATATCAGATTTTTATTATAGTACACTCGTTATTCACTTATGAATAAAACGTATGCTTAACTTTTTTTTATAGTTTAAGTATCGTTCATATATGAATATGACACGTAATAAAGTTTTCTTACTTAAAATATATTTTTTACATCACCTTTCGTCACATATTATATTTATATATAAATAAAACGTGTATTAGTTGTCGTCATATTTTATATTCATATATGAATAAAACATTTATCAGATTTTTGTTACAGTTAATTTGTTATTCATATATGAATAAGTACTATATGCTACGGGCATGCGTGTAGGATTTTGTTACAGTTAATAAGTAGTATATGTTACAGTTAATTTATCAAACCGACGGTCAGAGTGAGAGAACGATCCAGACACTGGAGGATATGCTACGGGCATGCGTGTAGGATTTTGGAGGGAGTTGGGATACGTATCTCCCACTGGCAGAGTTTTCGTACAACAACAGTTATCATGTCAGTATCGATCGAGCTCCGTTCGAGATGTTATACGGTCGGAGATGCAGGACCCCGGTCTGTTGGGATGAGATCGGACATCGGGTCATGGGAAGCACTGAGATAGTGCTTAATACTATCGGGCTGATACAACAGGTACGCGACCGGCTGCGAGTCGCGCAGAGCCGTCAGAAAAGCTATGTTGACCGACGACGATCAAATCTTGAGTTTCAGGTGGGGAATTTCGTGTTGCTGAAGGTGTTGTCTTGGAAAGGGATCATCAGGTTTCGGAAGAGGGGCAAGCTGGGGCCTCGTTATATAGGCTCGTTCAGGATCATGGCCCAGGTGGGCAAGGTGGCATATCGCTTGGATCTGCCAGAGGAGCTTAGCCAGATTCACAACACATTCCATGTGTCGCAACTTTGGAAGTGTGTCACAGACGAGGATGCGGTTGTCTCGTTGGGTGATATTCAGGTAGATGAGAGCTTGAACTACATCGAGAAGCCCGTTGCCATCTTGGATAGGAAGACGAAGGTTCTTCGGAATAAGGAAGTAAGACTGGTGAAAGTGAAATGGCAACATCGGAAGGGTTCCGAATGGACTTGGGAACCGGAAGAAGAGATGCGAGAACATTACCCCGATTTGTTTGGGTCAGCAGACTTCGGGGACGAAGTCTAGTTCAAGTGGGGGAGACTTATAACACATGGTTTGATTTGGAAAGGTTTTATGCATGGACTCGGCGAGTTGGGAGATCAACTCGTCGAGTAGGGTCGTGGTATCATGGAACGCGTGACGGGACCGACTCGGCGAGTCCGAGCTGTTTAAAGAAAACCAAAAATTTTGGGGTTTGCCCTTTATATAAACGACATTATACGCCTTTGTAGCCTCCCTTAACATCATAAAAGATCATTTACGGCCGCAAACACTTGGGTGTGTGAAGTAAGAGCTGTGGGAGCTTAAATATTGGGATTGTGGAAGGAATTCCAAGCTTGAAGAAGAAGTATCAAGGGGAAAACACTAGATCTAGCATCTAGTTCGTCTTGGGCATTGAATTGAGGTATGAATCTGTTACCTTGAGCCTAGATTCTATTGGAGAGTTAAGACCAACTTTGAGGAAATGGAAGCAAGCTTAGATCTGGACCTATCACAAGGATATGGTTCCAGATCTGGACTTTCTTAGGTCCCAAATATCATAAAGTCACACCTTTTTATAAGATTATCCCTTCTCCATGCATTAAAACCTTTTTTGAAGGTTAGTTTTGGTGTTATGGCCATGTGAGGCTATGCATGCACGTAAAGTTTGCAACTTTACGTGACATCTTCACTAGGAGAGTATGGATCTGAAGTTTGAAACCTTAAATCCCACTGGAAAGAACCGAATACGTGACAACTCGTCGAGTCCCTCTAGTGACTCGGCGAGTCGAGAAGGTTTTCTCATTCACGGCCAAGGGTTCACGGCCATGGGTTCACGACCAAGGGTTCACGGTCAAGGGTGTACGGTTGGTAGTTTACGGCCGTGAACATCAAGGAACTCGACGAGTCCCTCGGGTGACTCGGCGAGTCGATGAGTAAGCAGGGAACCCGACGAGTGACTGATTGTACTCGACGAGTCAAGGTCAATATGGATTGTTGACCTTGACTTTGACCAGGGTTGACCCTGGGGGTATTTATGGGTTTATGCTGAGTTATTTACTCATTGAATATAGGAAGTTTGGGAGGAGCAGAGTGGGATATATTTGTTTTCAGTTCGCCAGTTAAGCGTTTGAGAGGTGAGTCTTCTCACCATACCCATGGGTCTAAGGCACCAATGTCGGCCCATTATGTGATTATGATATATGTGTTGGTCATTTATGTGATTTGATATGATATGTGATTTGTTATGATATGTGATTGTGTGTTTTTGCATGGAAGACCCCGGGGGGAGCCCGTGGCATTGGATATAAGACCATGCGGGGTAGCCCATGGCATTCCTAGGTAAAGACCATGTGGGGGAGCCCATGGCATTGGATGTAAGACCATGTGGGGTAGCCCATGGCAGTCCTAGGTAAAGACCATGTGGGGTAGCCCATGGCAGTCCTAGGTAAAGACCATGTGGGGTAGCCCATGGCATTCTTACAGGTCTTATGTATGCATGGCTTATATGTTATGTGTGTAGCTTTGATTAGCTACAGGATATGTGTATGTGTGTGGTATGCTCTGGGGACTCACTAAGCATTCGCTTACAGTTTGTGGATTTGTTTCAGGTTCATCTGAGTCCAAGGGCAAGGGCAAAGCTTGATGGCGCGGCGTGCACTCTCTCTCTCAGGCGACTTTATGGGATACTCTGATATTTGAAAATAAAGTTGTAATGAATACGGATTTGAAACAATTGTTTTGGAAATTCCTGATTTATGGAAATGTGTTTGGTTAATTAAAAATGAAAATTTTCTTTGAAAATTTTGGGTCGTTACAGATATTTATATTTACATATAAACATAAACAAAACCATCATATTTTCAATTAAATAAGTCCACTCTTTCTCTAAAAAAATATTATATATTTTATATATTTCATATATATATATATATATATATATATATATATATATATATATATATATATATATATATATATATATATATATATATATATATATATATTGAGGTTCAATAGAGAACCATAATTAACAAGTAACCAATGAACCAATCGTGAGCGTCAGAAATTATAATGATCAACGGCCAAGGAAATAGATGTACAGTTGTACATTGGACGCACGCACACCGGATTATATAAAAAAATTCACCTCCTTACCAAAAAAAACTCACATCTTTTTTTCGTATAAATTTTTTTAGGCCACATTTTTTATCGAAAAAAAAAACGAATATAGCGTTGTTCACGATTTTTCGTCCTCTTTCCATACAGATCAATGTTGATATATAAAAACGAACTTTTTTATTTCGAAAAAAACCTACTTTATTTTGTTATGTTTTTCAATATTTAAGTTTATTTTTATAAAAAAAAAACTAATTATACCAAAAATATTAATTTTTTGTACTCTATTAATAAATTAACACCGATTAAAAAAAAACTCGATCATTTCAGATTCACACTGTGAATCTAAACTGTAGATATTTCAATTTGTAACATTCACAATGTTAATTTGACTTACTATTTCAACTCTTCGATCATTCGCAAATTAACTTAGTGAAATGTACATATGAATCGAAATATTCACACTGTGAATATAAAAAGGTTCACAATGTAGTTTTATAATATTTTAACGTTTTTATTAATTATGAATTAGTTTTGTAAAATCAACAAATGAATTTATTCATATTGTGAATCTGACTTACTATTATTCACACTGTGAATATAAGCAGGTTCACAATGTGAATCTGAGCAAGTTCACAATGTGAATCTGAACAGGTTCACATTGTAAATCTGAACAGGTTCACAATGTGAATTTGAACTGAAATCTCGATTTTTTTTAAACATCAATGTGAATCTATGTTTAAAGAGTATAAAAAAATATGAATTTTGATATATTTATTAATTTTTTTCTACAAAAAAATAGACCTAAACTTTTCAACAAAAAAAGAAAATCAAGTGTGTTTTTTTGAAAAAAGTTTATTTTTTTATATATCAATATGGTTCTCTATGGAAAGATGAAGAAAAATCACGAACAATGGTATGTTCGTTTTTTTTTTCGATAAAAAACATGACCTAAAAAAAATTAAACAGGTTCACATTGTAAATCTGAACAGGTTCACATTGTAAATCTGAACAGGTTCACAATGTGAATTTGAACTGAAATCTCGATTTTTTTTAAACATCAATGTGAATCTATGTTTAAAGAATATCAAAAAATATGAATTTTGATATATTTATTAATTTTTTTCTACAAAAAAATAGATCTAAACTTTTCAACAAAAAAAGAAAATATATATATATATATATATATATATATATATATATATATATATATATATATATATATATATATAAAGAGAGAGAGAGAGAGAGAGAGAGAGAGAGAGAGAGAGAGAATGGTTCAATTGAGAAAAAAAATGTTGAGAATGAGGGAATCATTCTCAGCCACACATTTATTTTGCCGCAAAACACTTAAGCGTACCGTCGGAAATTGATAACGGATAAACATGTGTTTTCCAACCAAACATGTTTCCTTAAACTATTCTAATCATTACTTTAATATACACAAAAACATACTTTTTTTTTGTTTTTTTCTTAGAAAGCCATTTTTATTGAAAAATTATTTTAAATATATCAAAATTCATAATTTTTTATTGTCTATAAATAAACATCCATATTGATATAGTTTGAAGATAAAATAAAAAAAAAATTAAGTTTCAGCTCTAGTTATTCATAAGTGAATATATATCAGATTTTTATTATAGTACACTCGCTATTCACTTATGAATAAAACGTATGCTTAACTTTTTTTTATAGTTTAAGTATCGTTCATATATGAATATGACACGTAATAAAGTTTTCTTACTTAAAATATATTTTTTACATCACCTTTCGTCACATATTATATTTATATATAAATAAAACGTGTATTAGTTGTCGTCATATTTTATATTCATATATGAATAAAACATTTATCAGATTTTTGTTACAATTAATTTGTTATTCATATATGAATAAGTAGTATATGCTACGGGCATGCGTGTAGGATTTTGTTACAGTTAATAAGTAGTATATGTTACAGTTAATTTATCAAACCGACGGTCAGAGTGAGAGAACGATCCAGACACTGGAGGATATGCTACGGGCATGCGTGTAGGATTTTGGAGGGAGTTGGGATACGTATCTCCCACTGGCAGAGTTTTCGTACAACAACAGTTATCATGTCAGTATCGATCGAGCTCCGTTCGAGATGTTATACGGTCGGAGATGCAGGACCCCGGTCTGTTGGGATGAGATCGGACATCGGGTCATGGGAAGCACTGAGATAGTGCTTAATACTATCGGGCTGATACAACAGGTACGCGACCGGCTGCGAGTCGCGCAGAGCCGTCAGAAAAGCTATGTTGACCGACGACGATCAAATCTTGAGTTTCAGGTGGGGAATTTCGTGTTGCTGAAGGTGTTGTCTTGGAAAGGGATCATCAGGTTTCGGAAGAGGGGCAAGCTGGGGCCTCGTTATATAGGCTCGTTCAGGATCATGGCCCAGGTGGGCAAGGTGGCATATCGCTTGGATCTGCCAGAGGAGCTTAGCCAGATTCACAACACATTCCATGTGTCGCAACTTTGGAAGTGTGTCACAGACGAGGATGCGGTTGTCTCGTTGGGTGATATTCAGGTAGATGAGAGCTTGAACTACATCGAGAAGCCCGTTGCCATCTTGGATAGGAAGACGAAGGTTCTTCGGAATAAGGAAGTAAGACTGGTGAAAGTGAAATGGCAACATCGGAAGGGTTCCGAATGGACTTGGGAACCGGAAGAAGAGATGCGAGAACATTACCCCGATTTGTTTGGGTCAGCAGACTTCGGGGACGAAGTCTAGTTCAAGTGGGGGAGACTTATAACACATGGTTTGATTTGGAAAGGTTTTATGCATGGACTCGGCGAGTTGGGAGATCAACTCGTCGAGTAGGGTCGTGGTATCATGGAACGCGTGACGGGACCAACTCGGCGAGTCCGAGCTGTTTAAAGAAAACCAAAAATTTTGGGGTTTGCCCTTTATATAAACGACATTATACGCCTTTGTAGCCTCCCTTAACATCATAAAAGATCATTTACGGCCGCAAACACTTGGGTGTGTGAAGTAAGAGCTGTGGGAGCTTAAATATTGGGATTGTGGAAGGAATTCCAAGCTTGAAGAAGAAGTATCAAGGGGAAAACACTAGATCTAGCATCTAGTTCGTCTTGGGCATTGAATTGAGGTATGAATCTGTTACCTTGAGCCTAGATTCTATTGGAGAGTTATGACCAACTTTGAGGAAATGGAAGCAAGCTTAGATCTGGACCTATCACAAGGATATGGTTCCAGATCTGGACTTTCTTAGGTCCCAAATATCATAAAGTCACACCTTTTTATAAGATTATCCCTTCTCCATGCATTAAAACCTTTTTTGAAGGTTAGTTTTGGAGTTATGGCCATGTGAGGCTATGCATGCACGTAAAGTTTGCAACTTTACGTGACATCTTCACTAGGAGAGTATGGATCTGAAGTTTGAAACCTTAAATCCCACTGGAAAGAACCGAATACGTGACAACTCGTCGAGTCCCTCTAGTGACTCGGCGAGTCGAGAAGGTTTTCTCATTCACGGCCAAGGGTTCACGGCCATGGGTTCACGACCAAGGGTTCACGGTCAAGGGTGTACGGTTGGTAGTTTACGGCCGTGAACATCAAGGAACTCGACGAGTCCCTCGGGTGACTCGGCGAGTCGATGAGTAAGCAGGGAACCCGACGAGTGACTGATTGTACTCGACGAGTCAAGGTCAATATGGATTGTTGACCTTGACTTTGACCAGGGTTGACCCTGGGGGTATTTATGGGTTTATGCTGAGTTATTTACTCATTGAATATAGGAAGTTTGGGAGGAGCAGAGTGGGATATATTTGTTTTCAGTTCGCCAGTTAAGCCTTTGAGAGGTGAGTCTTCTCACCATACCCATGGGTCTAAGGCACCAATGTCGGCCCATTATGTGATTATGATATATGTGTTGGTCATTTATGTGATTTGATATGATATGTGATTTGTTATGATATGTGATTGTGTGTTTTTGCATGGAAGACCCCGGGGGGAGCCCGTGGCATTGGATATAAGACCATGCGGGGTAGCCCATGGCATTCCTAGGTAAAGACCATGTGGGGGAGCCCATGGCATTGGATGTAAGACCATGTGGGGTAGCCCATGGCAGTCCTAGGTAAAGACCATGTGGGGTAGCCCATGGCAGTCCTAGGTAAAGACCATGTGGGGTAGCCCATGGCATTCTTACAGGTCTTATGTATGCATGGCTTATGTGTTATGTGTGTAGCTTTGATTAGCTACAGGATATGTGTATGTGTGTGGTATGCTCTGGGGACTCACTAAGCATTCGCTTACAGTTTGTGGATTTGTTTCAGGTTCATCTGAGTCCAAGGGCAAGGGCAAAGCTTGATGGCGCGGCGTGCACTCTCTCTCTCAGGCGACTTTATGGGATACTCTGATATTTGAAAATAAAGTTGTAATGAATACGGATTTGAAACAATTGTTTTGGAAATTCCTGATTTATGGAAATGTGTTTGGTTAATTAAAAATGAAAATTTTCTTTGAAAATTTTGGGTCGTTACAGATATTTATATTTACATATAAACATAAACAAAACCATCATATTTTCAATTAAATAAGTCCACTCTTTCTCTAAAAAAATATTATATATTTTATATATTTCATATATATATATATATATATATATATATATATATATATATATATATATATATATATATATATATATATATATATATATATATATATATTGAGGTTCAATAGAGAACCATAATTAATAAGTAACCAATGAACCAATCGTGAGCGTCAGAAATTATAATGATCAACGGCCAAGGAAATAGATGTACAGTTGTACATTGGACGCACGCACACCGGATTATATAAAAAAATTCACCTCCTTACCAAAAAAAACTCACATCTTTTTTTCGTATAAATTTTTTTAGGCCACATTTTTTATCGAAAAAAAAACGAATATAGCGTTGTTCACGATTTTTCGTCCTCTTTCCATACAGATCAATGTTGATATATAAAAACGAACTTTTTTATTTCGAAAAAAACCTACTTTATTTTGTTATGTTTTTCAATATTTAAGTTTATTTTTATAAAAAAAAAAACTAATTATACCAAAAATATTAATTTTTTGTACTCTATTAATAAATTAACACCGATTAAAAAAAAACTCGATCATTTCAGATTCACACTGTGAATCTAAACTGTAGATATTTCAATTTGTAACATTCACAATGTTAATTTGACTTACTATTTCAACTCTTCGATCATTCGCAAATTAACTTAGTGAAATGTACATATGAATCGAAATATTCACACTGTGAATATAAAAAGGTTCACAATGTAGTTTTATAATATTTTAACGTTTTTATTAATTATGAATTAGTTTTGTAAAATCAACAAATGAATTTATTCATATTGTGAATCTGACTTACTATTATTCACACTGTGAATATAAGCAGGTTCACAATGTGAATCTGAGCAAGTTCACAATGTGAATCTGAACAGGTTCACATTGTAAATCTGAACAGGTTCACAATGTGAATTTGAACTGAAATCTCGATTTTTTTTAAACATCAATGTGAATCTATGTTTAAAGAGTATAAAAAAATATGAATTTTGATATATTTATTAATTTTTTTCTACAAAAAAATAGACCTAAACTTTTCAACAAAAAAAGAAAATCAAGTGTGTTTTTTTGAAAAAAGTTTATTTTTTTATATATCAATATGGTTCTCTATGGAAAGATGAAGAAAAATCACGAACAATGGTATGTTCGTTTTTTTTTTCGATAAAAAACATGACCTAAAAAAAATTAAACAGGTTCACATTGTAAATCTGAACAGGTTCACATTGTAAATCTGAACAGGTTCACAATGTGAATTTGAACTGAAATCTCGATTTTTTTTAAACATCAATGTGAATCTATGTTTAAAGAATATCAAAAAATATGAATTTTGATATATTTATTAATTTTTTTCTACAAAAAAATAGATCTAAACTTTTCAACAAAAAAAGAAAATATATATATATATATATATATATATATATATATATATATATATATATATATATAAAGAGAGAGAGAGAGAGAGAGAGAGAGAGAGAATGGTTCAATTGAGAAAAAAAATGTTGAGAATGAGGGAATCATTCTCAGCCACACATTTATTTTGCCGCAAAACACTTAAGCGTACCGTCGGAAATTGATAACGGATAAACATGTGTTTTCCAACCAAACATGTTTCCTTAAACTATTCTAATCATTACTTTAATATACACAAAAACATACTTTTTTTTTGTTTTTTTCTTAGAAAGCCATTTTTATTGAAAAATTATTTTAAATATATCAAAATTCATAATTTTTTATTGTCTATAAATAAACATCCATATTGATATAGTTTGAAGATAAAATAAAAAAAATTAAGTTTCAACTCTAGTTATTCATAAGTGAATATATATCAGATTTTTATTATAGTACACTCGTTATTCACTTATGAATAAAACGTATGCTTAACTTTTTTTTATAGTTTAAGTATCGTTCATATATGAATATGACACGTAATAAAGTTTTCTTACTTAAAATATATTTTTTACATCACCTTTCGTCACATATTATATTTATATATAAATAAAACGTGTATTAGTTGTCGTCATATTTTATATTCATATATGAATAAAACATTTATCAGATTTTTGTTACAATTAATTTGTTATTCATATATGAATAAGTAGTATATGCTACGGGCATGCGTGTAGGATTTTGTTACAGTTAATAAGTAGTATATGTTACAGTTAATTTATCAAACCGACGGTCAGAGTGAGAGAACGATCCAGACACTGGAGGATATGCTACGGGCATGCGTGTAGGATTTTGGAGGGAGTTGGGATACGTATCTCCCACTGGCAGAGTTTTCGTACAACAACAGTTATCATGTCAGTATCGATCGAGCTCCGTTCGAGATGTTATACGGTCGGAGATGCAGGACCCCGGTCTGTTGGGATGAGATCGGACATCGGGTCATGGGAAGCACTGAGATAGTGCTTAATACTATCGGGCTGATACAACAGGTACGCGACCGGCTGCGAGTCGCGCAGAGCCGTCAGAAAAGCTATGTTGACCGACGACGATCAAATCTTGAGTTTCAGGTGGGGAATTTCGTGTTGCTGAAGGTGTTGTCTTGGAAAGGGATCATCAGGTTTCGGAAGAGGGGCAAGCTGGGGCCTCGTTATATAGGCTCGTTCAGGATCATGGCCCAGGTGGGCAAGGTGGCATATCGCTTGGATCTGCCAGAGGAGCTTAGCCAGATTCACAACACATTCCATGTGTCGCAACTTTGGAAGTGTGTCACAGACGAGGATGCGGTTGTCTCGTTGGGTGATATTCAGGTAGATGAGAGCTTGAACTACATCGAGAAGCCCGTTGCCATCTTGGATAGGAAGACGAAGGTTCTTCGGAATAAGGAAGTAAGACTGGTGAAAGTGAAATGGCAACATCGGAAGGGTTCCGAATGGACTTGGGAACCGGAAGAAGAGATGCGAGAACATTACCCCGATTTGTTTGGGTCAGCAGACTTCGGGGACGAAGTCTAGTTCAAGTGGGGGAGACTTATAACACATGGTTTGATTTGGAAAGGTTTTATGCATGGACTCGGCGAGTTGGGAGATCAACTCGTCGAGTAGGGTCGTGGTATCATGGAACGCGTGACGGGACCAACTCGGCGAGTCCGAGCTGTTTAAAGAAAACCAAAAATTTTGGGGTTTGCCCTTTATATAAACGACATTATACGCCTTTGTAGCCTCCCTTAACATCATAAAAGATCATTTACGGCCGCAAACACTTGGGTGTGTGAAGTAAGAGCTGTGGGAGCTTAAATATTGGGATTGTGGAAGGAATTCCAAGCTTGAAGAAGAAGTATCAAGGGGAAAACACTAGATCTAGCATCTAGTTCGTCTTGGGCATTGAATTGAGGTATGAATCTGTTACCTTGAGCCTAGATTCTATTGGAGAGTTATGACCAACTTTGAGGAAATGGAAGCAAGCTTAGATCTGGACCTATCACAAGGATATGGTTCCAGATCTGGACTTTCTTAGGTCCCAAATATCATAAAGTCACACCTTTTTATAAGATTATCCCTTCTCCATGCATTAAAACCTTTTTTGAAGGTTAGTTTTGGAGTTATGGCCATGTGAGGCTATGCATGCACGTAAAGTTTGCAACTTTACGTGACATCTTCACTAGGAGAGTATGGATCTGAAGTTTGAAACCTTAAATCCCACTGGAAAGAACCGAATACGTGACAACTCGTCGAGTCCCTCTAGTGACTCGGCGAGTCGAGAAGGTTTTCTCATTCACGGCCAAGGGTTCACGGCCATGGGTTCACGACCAAGGGTTCACGGTCAAGGGTGTACGGTTGGTAGTTTACGGCCGTGAACATCAAGGAACTCGACGAGTCCCTCGGGTGACTCGGCGAGTCGATGAGTAAGCAGGGAACCCGACGAGTGACTGATTGTACTCGACGAGTCAAGGTCAATATGGATTGTTGACCTTGACTTTGACCAGGGTTGACCCTGGGGGTATTTATGGGTTTATGCTGAGTTATTTACTCATTGAATATAGGAAGTTTGGGAGGAGCAGAGTGGGATATATTTGTTTTCAGTTCGCCAGTTAAGCCTTTGAGAGGTGAGTCTTCTCACCATACCCATGGGTCTAAGGCACCAATGTCGGCCCATTATGTGATTATGATATATGTGTTGGTCATTTATGTGATTTGATATGATATGTGATTTGTTATGATATGTGATTGTGTGTTTTTGCATGGAAGACCCCGGGGGGAGCCCGTGGCATTGGATATAAGACCATGCGGGGTAGCCCATGGCATTCCTAGGTAAAGACCATGTGGGGGAGCCCATGGCATTGGATGTAAGACCATGTGGGGTAGCCCATGGCAGTCCTAGGTAAAGACCATGTGGGGTAGCCCATGGCAGTCCTAGGTAAAGACCATGTGGGGTAGCCCATGGCATTCTTACAGGTCTTATGTATGCATGGCTTATGTGTTATGTGTGTAGCTTTGATTAGCTACAGGATATGTGTATGTGTGTGGTATGCTCTGGGGACTCACTAAGCATTCGCTTACAGTTTGTGGATTTGTTTCAGGTTCATCTGAGTCCAAGGGCAAGGGCAAAGCTTGATGGCGCGGCGTGCACTCTCTCTCTCAGGCGACTTTATGGGATACTCTGATATTTGAAAATAAAGTTGTAATGAATACGGATTTGAAACAATTGTTTTGGAAATTCCTGATTTATGGAAATGTGTTTGGTTAATTAAAAATGAAAATTTTCTTTGAAAATTTTGGGTCGTTACAGATATTTATATTTACATATAAACATAAACAAAACCATCATATTTTCAATTAAATAAGTCCACTCTTTCTCTAAAAAAATATTATATATTTTATATATTTCATATATATATATATATATATATATATATATATATATATATATATATATATATATTGAGGTTCAATAGAGAACCATAATTAATAAGTAACCAATGAACCAATCGTGAGCGTCAGAAATTATAATGATCAACGGCCAAGGAAATAGATGTACAGTTGTACATTGGACGCACGCACACCGGATTATATAAAAAAATTCACCTCCTTACCAAAAAAAACTCACATCTTTTTTTCGTATAAATTTTTTTAGGCCACATTTTTTATCGAAAAAAAAACGAATATAGCGTTGTTCACGATTTTTCGTCCTCTTTCCATACAGATCAATGTTGATATATAAAAACGAACTTTTTTATTTCGAAAAAAACCTACTTTATTTTGTTATGTTTTTCAATATTTAAGTTTATTTTTATAAAAAAAAAAACTAATTATACCAAAAATATTAATTTTTTGTACTCTATTAATAAATTAACACCGATTAAAAAAAAACTCGATCATTTCAGATTCACACTGTGAATCTAAACTGTAGATATTTCAATTTGTAACATTCACAATGTTAATTTGACTTACTATTTCAACTCTTCGATCATTCGCAAATTAACTTAGTGAAATGTACATATGAATCGAAATATTCACACTGTGAATATAAAAAGGTTCACAATGTAGTTTTATAATATTTTAACGTTTTTATTAATTATGAATTAGTTTTGTAAAATCAACAAATAAATTTATTCATATTGTGAATCTGACTTACTATTATTCACACTGTGAATATAAGCAGGTTCACAATGTGAATCTGAGCAAGTTCACAATGTGAATCTGAACAGGTTCACATTGTAAATCTGAACAGGTTCACAATGTGAATTTGAACTGAAATCTCGATTTTTTTTAAACATCAATGTGAATCTATGTTTAAAGAGTATAAAAAAATATGAATTTTGATATATTTATTAATTTTTTTCTACAAAAAAATAGACCTAAACTTTTCAACAAAAAAAGAAAATCAAGTGTGTTTTTTTGAAAAAAGTTTATTTTTTTATATATCAATATGGTTCTCTATGGAAAGATGAAGAAAAATCACGAACAATGGTATGTTCGTTTTTTTTTTCGATAAAAAACATGACCTAAAAAAAATTAAACAGGTTCACATTGTAAATCTGAACAGGTTCACATTGTAAATCTGAACAGGTTCACAATGTGAATTTGAACTGAAATCTCGATTTTTTTTAAACATCAATGTGAATCTATGTTTAAAGAATATCAAAAAATATGAATTTTGATATATTTATTAATTTTTTTCTACAAAAAAATAGATCTAAACTTTTCAACAAAAAAAGAAAATATATATATATATATATATATATATATATATATATATATATATATATATAAAGAGAGAGAGAGAGAGAGAGAGAGAGAGAATGGTTCAATTGAGAAAAAAAATGTTGAGAATGAGGGAATCATTCTCAGCCACACATTTATTTTGCCGCAAAACACTTAAGCGTACCGTCGGAAATTGATAACGGATAAACATGTGTTTTCCAACCAAACATGTTTCCTTAAACTATTCTAATCATTACTTTAATATACACAAAAACATACTTTTTTTTTGTTTTTTTCTTAGAAAGCCATTTTTATTGAAAAATTATTTTAAATATATCAAAATTCATAATTTTTTATTGTCTATAAATAAATATCCATATTGATATAGTTTGAAGATAAAATAAAAAAAAAATTAAGTTTCAGCTCTAGTTATTCATAAGTGAATATATATCAGATTTTTATTATAGTACACTCGCTATTCACTTATGAATAAAACGTATGCTTAACTTTTTTTTATAGTTTAAGTATCGTTCATATATGAATATGACACGTAATAAAGTTTTCTTACTTAAAATATATTTTTTACATCACCTTTCGTCACATATTATATTTATATATAAATAAAACGTGTATTAGTTGTCGTCATATTTTATATTCATATATGAATAAAACATTTATCAGATTTTTGTTACAATTAATTTGTTATTCATATATGAATAAGTAGTATATGCTACGGGCATGCGTGTAGGATTTTGTTACAGTTAATAAGTAGTATATGTTACAGTTAATTTATCAAACCGACGGTCAGAGTGAGAGAACGATCCAGACACTGGAGGATATGCTACGAGCATGCGTGTAGGATTTTGGAGGGAGTTGGGATACGTATCTCCCACTGGCAGAGTTTTCGTACAACAACAGTTATCATGTCAGTATCGATCGAGCTCCGTTCGAGATGTTATACGGTCGGAGATGCAGGACCCCGGTCTGTTGGGATGAGATCGGACATCGGGTCATGGGAAGCACTGAGATAGTGCTTAATACTATCGGGCTGATACAACAGGTACGCGACCGGCTGCGAGTCGCGCAGAGCCGTCAGAAAAGCTATGTTGACCGACGACGATCAAATCTTGAGTTTCAGGTGGGGAATTTCGTGTTGCTGAAGGTGTTGTCTTGGAAAGGGATCATCAGGTTTCGGAAGAGGGGCAAGCTGGGGCCTCGTTATATAGGCTCGTTCAGGATCATGGCCCAGGTGGGCAAGGTGGCATATCGCTTGGATCTGCCAGAGGAGCTTAGCCAGATTCACAACACATTCCATGTGTCGCAACTTTGGAAGTGTGTCACAGACGAGGATGCGGTTGTCTCGTTGGGTGATATTCAGGTAGATGAGAGCTTGAACTACATCGAGAAGCCCGTTGCCATCTTGGATAGGAAGACGAAGGTTCTTCGGAATAAGGAAGTAAGACTGGTGAAAGTGAAATGGCAACATCGGAAGGGTTCCGAATGGACTTGGGAACCGGAAGAAGAGATGCGAGAACATTACCCCGATTTGTTTGGGTCAGCAGACTTCGGGGACGAAGTCTAGTTCAAGTGGGGGAGACTTATAACACATGGTTTGATTTGGAAAGGTTTTATGCATGGACTCGGCGAGTTGGGAGATCAACTCGTCGAGTAGGGTCGTGGTATCATGGAACGCGTGACGGGACCAACTCGGCGAGTCCGAGCTGTTTAAAGAAAACCAAAAATTTTGGGGTTTGCCCTTTATATAAACGACATTATACGCCTTTGTAGCCTCCCTTAACATCATAAAAGATCATTTACGGCCGCAAACACTTGGGTGTGTGAAGTAAGAGCTGTGGGAGCTTAAATATTGGGATTGTGGAAGGAATTCCAAGCTTGAAGAAGAAGTATCAAGGGGAAAACACTAGATCTAGCATCTAGTTCGTCTTGGGCATTGAATTGAGGTATGAATCTGTTACCTTGAGCCTAGATTCTATTGGAGAGTTATGACCAACTTTGAGGAAATGGAAGCAAGCTTAGATCTGGACCTATCACAAGGATATGGTTCCAGATCTGGACTTTCTTAGGTCCCAAATATCATAAAGTCACACCTTTTTATAAGATTATCCCTTCTCCATGCATTAAAACCTTTTTTGAAGGTTAGTTTTGGAGTTATGGCCATGTGAGGCTATGCATGCACGTAAAGTTTGCAACTTTACGTGACATCTTCACTAGGAGAGTATGGATCTGAAGTTTGAAACCTTAAATCCCACTGGAAAGAACCGAATACGTGACAACTCGTCGAGTCCCTCTAGTGACTCGGCGAGTCGAGAAGGTTTTCTCATTCACGGCCAAGGGTTCACGGCCATGGGTTCACGACCAAGGGTTCACGGTCAAGGGTGTACGGTTGGTAGTTTACGGCCGTGAACATCAAGGAACTCGACGAGTCCCTCGGGTGACTCGGCGAGTCGATGAGTAAGCAGGGAACCCGACGAGTGACTGATTGTACTCGACGAGTCAAGGTCAATATGGATTGTTGACCTTGACTTTGACCAGGGTTGACCCTGGGGGTATTTATGGGTTTATGCTGAGTTATTTACTCATTGAATATAGGAAGTTTGGGAGGAGCAGAGTGGGATATATTTGTTTTCAGTTCGCCAGTTAAGCCTTTGAGAGGTGAGTCTTCTCACCATACCCATGGGTCTAAGGCACCAATGTCGGCCCATTATGTGATTATGATATATGTGTTGGTCATTTATGTGATTTGATATGATATGTGATTTGTTATGATATGTGATTGTGTGTTTTTGCATGGAAGACCCCGGGGGGAGCCCGTGGCATTGGATATAAGACCATGCGGGGTAGCCCATGGCATTCCTAGGTAAAGACCATGTGGGGGAGCCCATGGCATTGGATGTAAGACCATGTGGGGTAGCCCATGGCAGTCCTAGGTAAAGACCATGTGGGGTAGCCCATGGCAGTCCTAGGTAAAGACCATGTGGGGTAGCCCATGGCATTCTTACAGGTCTTATGTATGCATGGCTTATGTGTTATGTGTGTAGCTTTGATTAGCTACAGGATATGTGTATGTGTGTGGTATGCTCTGGGGACTCACTAAGCATTCGCTTACAGTTTGTGGATTTGTTTCAGGTTCATCTGAGTCCAAGGGCAAGGGCAAAGCTTGATGGCGCGGCGTGCACTCTCTCTCTCAGGCGACTTTATGGGATACTCTGATATTTGAAAATAAAGTTGTAATGAATACGGATTTGAAACAATTGTTTTGGAAATTCCTGATTTATGGAAATGTGTTTGGTTAATTAAAAATGAAAATTTTCTTTGAAAATTTTGGGTCGTTACAGATATTTATATTTACATATAAACATAAACAAAACCATCATATTTTCAATTAAATAAGTCCACTCTTTCTCTAAAAAAATATTATATATTTTATATATTTCATATATATATATATATATATATATATATATATATATATATATATATATATATATATATATATATTGAGGTTCAATAGAGAACCATAATTAATAAGTAACCAATGAACCAATCGTGAGCGTCAGAAATTATAATGATCAACGGCCAAGGAAATAGATGTACAGTTGTACATTGGACGCACGCACACCGGATTATATAAAAAAATTCACCTCCTTACCAAAAAAAACTCACATCTTTTTTTCGTATAAATTTTTTTAGGCCACATTTTTTATCGAAAAAAAAACGAATATAGCGTTGTTCACGATTTTTCGTCCTCTTTCCATACAGATCAATGTTGATATATAAAAACGAACTTTTTTATTTCGAAAAAAACCTACTTTATTTTGTTATGTTTTTCAATATTTAAGTTTATTTTTATAAAAAAAAAACTAATTATACCAAAAATATTAATTTTTTGTACTCTATTAATAAATTAACACCGATTAAAAAAAAACTCGATCATTTCAGATTCACACTGTGAATCTAAACTGTAGATATTTCAATTTGTAACATTCACAATGTTAATTTGACTTACTATTTCAACTCTTCGATCATTCGCAAATTAACTTAGTGAAATGTACATATGAATCGAAATATTCACACTGTGAATATAAAAAGGTTCACAATGTAGTTTTATAATATTTTAACGTTTTTATTAATTATGAATTAGTTTTGTAAAATCAACAAATGAATTTATTCATATTGTGAATCTGACTTACTATTATTCACACTGTGAATATAAGCAGGTTCACAATGTGAATCTGAGCAAGTTCACAATGTGAATCTGAACAGGTTCACATTGTAAATCTGAACAGGTTCACAATGTGAATTTGAACTGAAATCTCGATTTTTTTTAAACATCAATGTGAATCTATGTTTAAAGAGTATAAAAAAATATGAATTTTGATATATTTATTAATTTTTTTCTACAAAAAAATAGACCTAAACTTTTCAACAAAAAAAGAAAATCAAGTATGTTTTTTTGAAAAAAGTTTATTTTTTTATATATCAATATGGTTCTCTATGGAAAGATGAAGAAAAATCACGAACAATGGTATGTTCGGTTTTTTTTTCGATAAAAAACATGACCTAAAAAAAATTAAACAGGTTCACATTGTAAATCTGAACAGGTTCACAATGTGAATTTGAACTGAAATCTCGATTTTTTTTAAACATCAATGTGAATCTATGTTTAAAGAATATCAAAAAATATGAATTTTGATATATTTATTAATTTTTTTCTACAAAAAAATAGATCTAAACTTTTCAACAAAAAAAGAAAATCAAGTGTGTTTTTTGAAAAAAGTTTATTTTTTTATATATAAATATGGTTCTCTATGGAAAGATGAAGAAAAATCACGAACAATGGTATGTTCGGTTTTTTTTTTCGATAAAAAAACATGGCCTAAAAAAAATTAAACTAATAAAAAAAGTGGGTTTGTTATAATCACGTGCATGTGCATCTATTGTAAAAGTCTACAACATTTCCTTTTGTCGTTGATCGCTTTAAATTTTGATAATTTGGATTGGTTTATTGGTTTCTTGATTAATATTGATTCTCTATTGAACATATATATATATATATATATATATATATATATATATATATATATATATATATATATATATATATATATATATATATATATAATCAATTTATGATTATGTATATATGTAATTATACCTCTCTGGTGACGGAGATGACAGTGGTGGGGTCGGTTGGTGGCAAAGGTGGTGATAGTGATGGTGGCGCTGGTGGTTGTGGTGGTGGGGAAGGTGGCATTGGGAAAATGAACGAGCGGCGATGTATACTCATTTATGATTATAAGTCTCACGTCGCACCGGTACGTCGTTGCGCTAAAACGGCATATATATATATATATATATATATATATATATATATATATATATATATATATATAGATTAGCAATTACCAAACCTCCCAAAAGTCCAAACTACAGACATTATGTCCATGTTATTTTCATCGTGGAGATTAAATAATGTACAAACTTAAAAGACCATAGTCTACATTTCATCATCGTGATTGAATATTGTAACGTCTTAAAAGACTAAATATCCAAATTCTAAACCTCATGCCACAACAAATCATTAAGATTTTGATATTTCTAAAACTCACCGGGCAAAAATGCTTATTTACAAGATTTTCATATTGTGAAAACGCAAACGTTAAACCACATGCCAAACATTATGGTGGCTTTTTTTTTTTACAAAAATTATTTCTAATTATCCTTTTAAAGAATATGTGAATAACATTTGAAAGTGTTTAAATTAAATGATTACCAACAAAATTTATAAATGTGAATAACTTATCAAACTATACAAACCACATATAAACCGCCCAAACTGTCTGCACAAAACTGCACCGAATATTGCGGTTTAGAGCTTTCGCGGTGCGGTTTGCAGTTTACAAAAAAAATAAACAACGTATGTGATGCAGTTTGCGGTTTTAGCTCTAAACCGCACTGCAAACACCCCTAATTTGAATATATATATTTTTGTTTTTTCTTTTTTTGAGCTATTTAGTCTATAGGTGGGTATATGGCATGTATAATTGATTTTGGACTAGGACCATTTATTGGATGGGTTTTAGGAGATGATTGGTGAAGAAATTAGCTACAAATGTCGGATTCCCATCTCAGACTTAGCTAGATATGCAGCATGACCGTGTTTTTGTATTAAGACTCGATCCCATTTGAGGACCAATACCATTAAAGCTTGCTCAAGACCGGTCCTTTCCAATTTACAGATATTGTCTTTATATTTCCATGAAATGTATCTTGCATTCATGGTTTGAAACCATCTAGTAAATTTTGGATCTTATGTAGCATACTGATGGTAAAAGTAGACATTTAGTATAATATTTAGCAAGTAGACATCAAAAAACATGTATTTCTTAGTTTATTGAGAAATCCTCCCAAGACTTGTGAATGTCATGTGTTTTCTTGTTGCACCTCTACAACAAAGTGTCATGGTGTAACATCTTAAAACTGGACCTATAAGTTTTAACCTTTTAAACGGGAAAATAAGTATTTGGTAATTAAAATAAATAATTATAATCAGGAAATTAATTAAAATTATATTTTATTAAGAAAAAAATTATATTTTAAACAAGAATTTAGAATGAGATTTTATTTAGACTTCAAAAGTTAAGAACAAAATAGATGAGGGGCTAGTATTGCCAATAAGTAAAACTTAGTCAAATGACCAATTTATAAAAGGAAGTGTTTTTTTGGGCTAAAGTATGAAAAATAGAAGTTTCATAAGTTACTTGGTCAAATGGTGTCAAAATTGAAAAAATGAAAGTTAGTGGCCATTTCTGCCAAATGTCAAAAGTTTGAAGCTAGTTAGTGGGTCTTCTCCATCATTTTCTTGAGAAGACCGAACTAAAGGGTGAAGAGATCATCTAATGAAGATCTAGCTAGCATTCCAAGTAAAGCATCTTCATTGGTGATTTGAGGTATAACCTTCTTGATTTCTATCTAGATTTCGAACCTATGTTTTAGGGTGAAGCACCAGATCCAATTATGGTGTTTACTATAATGATTAGATGTTAGATTCATGGAAGATTTTAGTATTAAAATTCTCTTCTTCATTGAACCAAACCCTAATTGATTTAATGGATAATTGGTTGAGGTTTTGAGCTTCAATCTCCATTAATGGTGGAATTATCTATCTAGTGGTTTGAATGACATTTAATTGCTTGTATTACTCTCTATAACACCATGAGATTTCCATTTCATCCTTTAATGGTTACAATCTATCATCAACGGTGGAAAAAGAATGATTCAAGCTATAACTTCATGTTGGATTGTACTTTGGCCATGATGAGTTATACTTTAGCCACTAGTTGTAGATTTTGATTAAAATTTTGATTCACTAAGTGCTTGGATGATTATATTTTTTAATCTCTAGTCTAGAATCAAGTCTCGGTATGAATCCATTAAGAGTTCTATGTTTTTGAATCCACTAAAAGTAGTGTAACTGGGAATTAGGGTTCCAATGAGGAATCCATGAGAGTTTTAAAGGAAATTTCAATGATTGGATTAATAAAAAATGATAATGGTCATAAATGAATATGATAATTCAAGAGTTAATTATTTGGAGTATTATTGATTGTTTTATCAAATAAGATCTAAAAGTTATTGAAGTAAAATTATGGAATCAACCTTTCTAGTGATTTTAAATAAGGAATCATCAATGTCAACCTTTGGAATCTAGGTATTTGATTACTCCAATGACTATTAAGATGTTTTAATATGATATAGGGGTCAATTTACACATTATAATGACTGGATAGATATATTGTATGTGGTTAGGTTGAGGTTTATGGGTTGGTTCTATGATCTTGTTGTTAGGGAGCATACATGTTGGGTATGACCCATGACCCATGATTGATCGAGTTGATAGATATATTGTATGTGGTTGGGTCTAGGGTTATGGGTTAGTTATTTGATCTTGTTGTTAGGGAGCATGCATGTTGGGTACGACCCATAACCCATGATCGATCTAATGGATAGATATAATGTATGTGGTTCGGTCTAGGGTTTTGGGTTGGTACGACCCATCACCCGTCTTGCATATATCCACTCCATACACCACAATTAATCAAATGTAAAGGTATATTGTATGTGGTTTGGTCTAAGCATTACATTATTCATAATATTTAAAATAATTTTGATTCATTTAACTTTTATATGAATTTTTAGGATAAATTTAAATATTAATCTAAAAGGATCAATATGTAATTATTTTTAAAATATTTAAACGATTCCGCCACATAATTCCTTGAAAATTTCAAAATTTTCAAATCAATTTTAGGGTTCCTGAGTGTATCATATCATATTTTTGAAGCAATTTGAATTTATCAACGTAGCTAAAGAACAAACGTGGGTTTTAGAAAACGATTACAGGATGAATTTCGCCTCTAACACAAAGCGGGAACTCATATTCAGTGTCACCGCCAAAACTATACCAATTTGAATCTTCATAGAAAATGTCGACATATTAGGTAAGCAACTTTAATCTTGGAATTGATTATTATAAACCCTAAAAACCTCTTTTAAGTATTCCATCACAACCGAAGTGTTCTTCGTTAACTAACATATTGACTGCTATAGGGCTCATACAAGGCGTGTCTTTTCTGTAAGTATTTCAATAAATCTTACAATTACTTTGCTATTTCATTATGCTTGATGATGTTATATATTAATGTCATATGTTCAATGTGTGATACAATTTACATTATTAAAATACTAATCATATTGTAACTCAATGTTTCATATATGAGGAAGCATCATGGATGAGGAAAACAATAATGTGACATCCCCAAATTCGCGGTCATTTTAAAAATTTTATTTATGCTTATTTGAAAATCGGAGTATTCATTTTAAAGAATAATATAGCGGAATTTGTTCCCAGAAAAACATGATAAATATATTATTATAGCATTTCTAAATAAATGTATTTTGTTTATATTAAAACTTTGGGATGTCATCGTCAATACAGAAACATAAGCATAAACAGACCTTACATTCATTTACACTAGTGATCTACATCTCCATTAATCTCTTAGTGTAATGTAGCATCGTATCGATACCTGTGATACAAGTAAACTGAGTGGGTCAGGTTGGGAAAACTGGTGAGTACATAAGGATTTCAATCCCACAATGTTATATATATATATATATATATATATATATATATATATATATATATATATTAGAACTCACAAAATATACAACTTCATCTTATATAAGCAATTCTTATCCCACCCCGTTGATCCTTACAACAACACGATCTATACTCTCGGATCTAAAATTAACCTCTTAGCTTAATCCATACTCCCAGATCAAGTATGTCTAATCCATACTCCCAGATCAATAACTGTGTCCATTCCATACTCTCGGACTAGGGACAATTGACTATGACTCAATCCATGCTCCCGGATTAATGACAAATAACTATGTCCTCTCCATACTCTCGGACTAAGGACGAATGAATAAGTCAAATCCATGCTCTCGTATCAATGACAAGTTTTAAAGTTCTACTCTACGTGTATATCTCACTCGTGCTCATAAGGAGATACAACCAATATTCCTCTTACTTAATTTAGGTTTACTCTGTATCCTAAATCATCATATTTTATCAGATATGCTATTAACACGTATTTCAGGCAATATCAAATATTTCACACACAACATATATTTAATACTTTAATCAATACTTGTATTAAAATCATGTTCATGAAAGGGATTATGCACTCACTTGTCAAAGTGATGATTCCAAACTTGGACAGCGCTTCGCTTCTTGACAATATAATTTCCTTCGACGAAACCTAGTATTATTACCACTATATTTTAGTATAATATTTATCGCGACTATTTACGAGCGATATTGTTTTATAAGTGTTAAACAATACATTTCAACCACTATGTACAGACAGGGGCCAGACATGAAACACCGGAAGGCAGGACCATTTTGGCATTATAGTTGTTCTGAAATCTAACAACCCTATGCGGTCCATCAAACCAGATTCCCCATACCGCGAGTAGTTAAAAAATATTATAATTTCACTTTGTCTATATTTTATAATATATTTATTGTTTATAAGTTCATAATAACATTATTGAACTTAAACATAAGCTATACTTGAAGTAGGGTAAGCATAACTCACTTACCGGGAGGTTTGGCTAGGAACCGGGCTCTACGGGGGCAGAACTTCCGAGCCAAAAGCACTTCTTCTCGGAGCCTTCTAGCGCTTCGGGGCTTTCCTCTAGCAATTAGAAGTTACTAGGGATATGGGAGTGGTTTAGAGAGAAGTTAGAGAGAGAGAGAGAGAGAATGGTTAAGGTGTGAGGAAAATGGGGTGCTCTTGCATCTTATTTATAGGCTGGAAAATGGCCCAACTCGTCAAGTTTGAGCCTCCAACTCTTCCATTTGGTGCCACATGTTACCATCTGGTGGCAAGGCGTGGGGAGAAAGCAATGGTCCAGATTAAGCCACGCCACCCCTTTCGCAGCAAAACCCTTCCGACTTCTAGATTTCGTAACTTTCGCCTACAAGCTCCGTTTTTGACGTTCTTTAAATCCATGCTAGTTATTGGCAAGATCTACGACTCTCCTTTTGACTCGATTGGCTAATTCTCGCCGATTTTAAATTTAACAGTATGAGAAGATTACATTGTTAACGACCGTGTAAAATTCATAACTGCTACATATGGACTCCGTTTTCGTCTGACTTTTTATCGTTGAGCTCATATTAATAAGATCTTCAATTCTCATTTAGGTTGTGTCGGATAAAAATCGATCGATCTAAAATTCGAATTTTGGGGTGTGCATTGATATGCTAAATCTTAGAAAAATCATAACTTCCTCATACGAAGTCAGATTTGGACGTTTTTTTTATGAACGTTCTCGATTTAACATATACTATGACTTTCATTTAGATTTCTAAGAATAAAAAGTAATTTATCAAACAATTCACTTTTTACGTTACGCGGTGTCATGCCGGTTTTGCCGTAAAACTTCGACGGGTCATAACTTTTTCGTTATAACTCGGATTTTGGCTTTCTTTATATGTACGGAACCCTTGTGACATATACTATAACTTGGTTAAGATTATTTACTCTAAATAATCTTTCATCAAAAATTCATTTTTGACGCTTATTGTCTCTAAATTGACTAGTCCGAATCTGCGGGAATTACAATTATCTCCCCCTTAGGATGATTACGTCCCGGAATCATCAACGAAACAGGGCTTGTATAATGACTCCATACGTTATCTTTTCATCCTAGGTAATAACCGTAACTCATATGTTCCTTCGAATGAGTATTTAGCTCTTGGACTTCTTGACTGCTCACAGTGCTCAATCTTGTACCTGCTCTTCGTACTATGTTGGACTTTCAATTGTAACCTTCGAGTTACAAAACCGATACTTATTGGAGACTCCTACTTCTTCTTAAACAGACTTAACTTAAGAGAAGTTCTTTACTTCGATTGTCATGACAGACTTATGGGTCATGTTCTAATGACCTCATGTCATATGATGCAACGCTTAGACTCAAGTCTTTTAGAGTCAAATTCCAGAATGGAAATTTCATTCCTTCATGTTCTAATGTGATATAATCACATTCTAGTGTGTAGCACTCCTAGCTAAGAGCTCTTACCTTAACAACGATCATGATACTTCTATTGATCGCTTCGATTACCTTTCACTTCAATCTTTTGGATTAAGTCAGATGCTACATCGAACTCGGTTCTCTGAATCACGTAACATATGTATCTTAGCCAGACTCGATTTGACATGACCACTAGGGTCGGAATAACAATCATATTCTTAGTCATTACTGAAACGATGATAACGACATACTTGAACAAAACGGAATCAATTACTAGCTTCTTTGTAACCTTGTGACTTTCCCTAATCCAAGTCCGATTATTATGCTTCCAGTAGTATAGGCCTCTACTACCATTCACACCTACTCATACTCGTCCCAAGTATTGTCTCGCAGTTTTCCAAGTCACCATACAAGAATTTCACATAATCATTTAACACATCGGATAACATAACGAAGGTTTATATTAATTCTTGAAATGATTACATAGATATTTAGGTTCAGCCAACACTATGCCTCTTATACTAGGCTACACCACATGATACTATCTATATGGCTACTGCATATCCTGATCTTTGGATATACAGATCCTCACTCCTGATCCCTTGCATCCTCGCCTGCTTCATTAAGGATCATCTGAAATGCTCTTTCCTTTGGCTTCGACGGTACGTTTGGCCCTGTAGTTCCTTCTGATGGGTTTAGAGCAAAAGAACAATCCTATGTGCTCATGTATAACCCTAAAGCTTGGATCTAGGTTTCTCTGTTGAACATGCAATTCATCCAAGACTTGAATACCCTAATCTAGCATACTACAAAACTTGAGATCTATATAAATAACCAAGTAAGAATATTACCTCTTGATTGTAGTATGAAACTTGAATCTTCAAAGCTTATGAGAACCAAGCACCTAAAATACGATGCCTCTAATGGCTTACAAACACTAAGGCAAGAGGATGATGTTTAGGAGAGACGATGAGAGGCTAGAAATCAGCTCCAAGCTTCCAAGGGATCAAGTGGCCGATTTCCAATGCCTTAGGGGCCCTTTTATACTTGAGCTGCTAGGGTTTTAGTCAAATCCCTAATTGGATAACTTAGGCCTTAAGCAGTCCACAGAACCTTCCAGAATAAGGCCTCTTTGGACGAATTAAAGATGGACTCCACCTTAATTTCGTCCATGCCCTAATCCATAAGGATTCTCAGCCCAAAATCAATTATCTTATAATTGCAGTTCCAGTCCCCTTTATTTAATCAATCTCTTTTAGTCACAATAATTAATTCTTAATTAATTATTTAACCAATATTAATTAAATAAATATAATTTCTCTTTTAATATATTATTCTTATAATATATTAATAAACCACAATATCCCCCTTTTTTTATAAATCATCCTGTCCAGTTGCTTTGCTGAAGGCAACCCAAAAGGACCATGCTCAACCGGGTCAAGTACATACCAAATATAGTTATGGACTTAGACACTAATCCAACAGTCTCCCACTTGGATAAGTCTAATAACTAAATTTTCTAGTACGACTTCAGGATCCGATTAGCAATCGTAGCTCTCATAAGCTGCTGTCAACTCTGATCTTATCAGTAACCTGTCCTTTAGATAAGGGATCGTACAGTCCTCCGTTCTAGATATTGTGCGGACAATTACACGGAACATAGTCATACTAATTGTCCAGCAGTTTGTTTCTTGATCTCTGATTTGTCTGACATAGAACTTTATTGAACACATCAATTCAGTCCTGACCGGGCCCGACACATAAGTCAAACCAAATCATCGAGGGGCCCAGATATCGCTTTTACCCTCTTAGGATAAAGGGAACAGATAAACTTCGACTTATATGCATTTACTATTCACTCATCGAATCATGCACAATAATGCGTTTTATGACATCAAGTTACCGATGCGTTTACGCATTATCAATGCACAACCAACTTGCAAACAATAAACCATATATCTAAGTTTAAAGACTATATGATATTATCGTCTTGCGATCACTCGTGATAAATTCCATGAAGTGATGCCAACAAGCGTGGGTTTAATCCAATGCTCAAATCTTATTCATAAGCACTCATGATTGTTGCAGCAAACCTTTGCTATGTCTAATACACTTTAGACAGTCTACAAACCAATTCATGACAGTCTTCTTTCATACCTACTCCCAAAGTACAAGCGACTGTGGACTGTTCGAATAATCTTATTATTCAGGAAGTCAAAACATGCAAAGTGAAACAATAGGTAAATAATTAACACAAGACAGTAAATTTACTCATAAATAATACTCCTTTATTGATTCATCAAATGTTAATTACAATTTATCTATTACACGTTTCGAAGCTATCTAATCTAAACTAATATCGTCCTTTAGCCCAATGCTCCTAGCGTGTTGCAAGTGCTTAACCCTACTCAGTCCCTTCGTAAGGGGATCTGTTGGGTTATCCTCTGACGATACCCTCTTCACTACGAGGAGTCCCTCTTCCACCCGGTGTCAAATAAAATGATATTTCTTGTCAATATGTCGAGATCTACCATGATCCCTCGGTTCCTTGGTCAAGGCAACCGCTCCTTCAATATCACAAAAAATCTCCATAGGCTCCTTTATGGATGGCACAACTCCAAGGTCTCCAATGAAGTTCTTCAACCATATCGCCTCCTTTGACGCTTCGCTCGCTGGTATGTATTCTGATTCGCACGTTGAATCAGCTACAGTTTCCTGCTTGGAACTTTTCCAAGTCACTTCTCCTCCATTTAGGGTAAAGACCCAGCCTGACTGAGATCGGTAGTTGTCTCGGTCGGTCTGAAAAATGGTGTCACTGTACCCTCGCACTCTTAATTCATCACTCCCACCGAGGACTAGAAACCATTCCTTGGTCCTCCGAAGATACTTAAGAATATTCTTGACTGCGGTCCAATGTGCTCTGCCAGGGTTCCCTTGATATATGCTGACCATGCTCAAAGCGAAGGCCACATCAGGGCGAGTACAAGTCATACCATACATGATTGAGCCAACTGCGGAAGCGTAAGGTACTCGGCTCATCTCTGCTATCTCGACTTCGGTACTTGGACTTTGAGTCTTACTCAACTTGGCATTACTTTGGATCAGTAACTCCCCTTTCTTGGAATTCTCCATACTAAAACGCTTTAGTACCTTGTCCAAGTAAGTGTTCTGACTAAGTCCTATTAGTCTTTTACTCCTGTTTCTCACTATCCTTATTCCCAAAATATAGGTAGCCTCTCCGAGATCCTTCATAGCGAAACACTTCCCAAGCCAGTACTTAACCTCCTGCAGGGTTGGGATGTCGTATCCTATGAGCAGTATGTCATCGACATACAATACGAGGAAGCTAACTATACTCCCACTGGATTTAACATATACACATGATTCATCCTCACTTCGCAGGAAGCCAAACTCTTTAACTTTATCGTCAAAACAAAGATTCCATCTGCGAGATGCTTGTTTCAACCCATAAATGGATTTCTCAAGCTTACACACTCTATTATGATGCTTCGCATCGACAAAATCCTCTGGCTGATTCATGTAAACATCCTCAGCCAACTTCCCATTAAGGAAAGCGGTTTTGACATCCATTTGCCATATTTCATAGTCATGAAATGCAGCAATGGCTATCATCACCCTAATAGACTTTATCTTCGCAACCGTTGAGAAGGTCTCATCATAGTCAACTCCAGGAGTTTGAGTAAAGCCCTTCGCAACCAATCGCGCCTTATAAGTGTGTACTTTCCCATCCATGTCTGTCTTCTTCTTGAAGATCCATTTGCACCCGACCGTCTTACGACCTGGCACATTGTCAACCAAATTCCAAAATTGGTTGTCGTACATGGACTGAATCTCGCTGTCCATAGCCTCTTTCCACTTCACAGACTTCGGGCCTGCCATGGCTTCCTTATAGTTGTTAGGTTCGTCCAAATTTACTAGTGTACTATCACTAATAAACGTATCCCCTTCAGTAGTGATATGGAAACCATAAAACTGGGGTGGACCACTAACTCTTTCGGAACATCTAAGAGGTAAGGACTCGTCAATCGGTTCAACATGAGCTTCCTCCTTAAGTTGAGCGTCAGTGTCAGAGGTTCCTTCATCGTTCGATTCTTGAAGCTCTTCAAGATCGATTTGACTCCCGCTGTCACCTTGGCTTATGAGTTCTCGTTCTCGGAAAACCCTCTCCTCGCAACGAAGACAACATTGTCACTCGATCTATAGAAGAGATAACCAAAGGACTTCTGCGGGTAGCTGATGAAAATGCACCGCTCACTACGAGGCTCGAATTGTTGTGAGTCTCTCGTCTTACGAAAGCCTCGCAACCCCAAACCTTGATATGTGCCAACGAGGGAGCTTTCCCTGTCCACATCTCGTGAGGTGTTTTGGCAACCTTCTTTGTAGGGACTAAGTTAAGGATATGGGCAGCAGTCTCTAAGGCATACCCCCAGAATGAGATAGGTAGCGAAGCATGACTCATCATGGAACGAACCATGTCTAGCAAGGTTTGATTACGCCTCTCAGCCACACCATTCAACTGCGGTGTCCTAGGTGGCGTCAATTGCGAAACGATTACGCATTCCTTGAGGTAGTCATGGAATTCAAGACTAAGGTACTCTCCACCTCGATCGGATCGAATCATCTTGATTTTCTTGCCCAACTATTTCTCCACTTCTTACTTAAACTCTTTGAACTTTTCAAAGGTTTCTGACTTGTGCTTGATTAAGTAGATATACCCATATCTGCTATAATCGTCGGTGAAAGTCACATAGAAGCGACTTGCATCCCTTGTGGTGGATCTAAAGGGCCCACACACATCGGTGTGTATGAGATCCAATAAACCCTCACCCCTTTCACAAGTACCAGTGAAGGGCGACTTGGTCATCTTTCCAAGTAAACAAGACTCGCACACATCATTGTACCTAAGGTCGAATGACTCCAACACTCCATCCTTTTGGAGTTGGGCTATGTGTTTCTTGTTGACATGTCCAAGACGACAATGCCACAAGCATGCTTTGTCTAAACTATTTGAAGAATCGATACACAACACATCATTTCCTAAATTGTCTACAACCATCACAATTTCATATATTCCATTACAAGATAATGCTTCAAAATAGACAACACCATTAAGATAAGAATTAATAGAACCCTTTTCATTATCAAATGAATATCTAAATCCTTGTCTATACAAACCATGAAAAGAAATGATGTTTCTTGCCTTTTCTGGTGAATAGCAACAGTTATTCAAAGCTAGTCCTAATCCATAGGCACTAAAGAGTAAACTCCAATCTTGGTGACAGACGACGATCTTCTGTTCCCCATGATCAAGTTTATCTTCCCATGCTCCACATCCCTATTTCTTCTTAGGCCCTGCAAATCAGATCAAATGTGAAAACCACATCCTGTATCAAGTACCCAAGAAATAGAATGTGATGAATCATTAGATTGAACAGTGTAAATACCTGCGAAGGACGGCTTGATCTTCCCATCCTTGATATCTTGCAAGTACTTCAGGCAGCTTCGTTTCCAATGCCCTATGTCGTGGCAGTGATAGTACTCTGCATCCTTTGGATTGGAGGTGGGTGCAGCGGGACCAGCCTTGGTTCCACTAGAAGAGGTGCTATCACGGGACTTTCCCTTATGGTGGCTCTTTGAAGGAGCCTTCCTCTTCTTACCCTTCCCTTGCCCAATAGCCAAAACTGGGGTAGCAGTAGGAGTTGATGCAACAGATTTATCCTTAAGGTTGCTCTCAGCAGTCCTCAACAACCCTTGAAGCTTGCTCAACGTGACCTCCTCTTTGTTCATGTGGTAGGTCATGCGGAACTGGTTGTAGCAAGGAGGTGAGGAGTGAAGAATTATGTCAATTGCCAGCTCCTCATTGAAGTACACATTTAACTTCTGCAGGCAGTCACCATATCTTTGCATCTTCTGGAGATGAGCAGTGACAGACTCTCTGTCCCTCATCTTGGTAGTGATCATTGAAGTGATGATTCCGTACCTTTCCTGCCTCGCGCTTTGATGGTACCTATCCATCAAATCTTGATGCATCTTGTATGGGTAGAAGTCCTCGTAGGAATTTTGGAGTTCTGCGGTCATGGTAGCGATCATGATGCAATGGACTGTCGTAACATCTCGCTCGTGTGCCTTATAAGCAGCAATCTCCTCGGGAGTAGCAGTTTCGAGATTAACTTCCTTCAGGTCCTTATCGAGGACATATTCCTTGTCCTCGTAGCGGGTAACCATCCTTATGTTGAGGATCCAATCACTAAAATTTTTCCCATCGAAGATTACCTTCCCACACAAATTCATGAGTAAGAATGAGCCGGAGGAGTTCGAGCCTTGAGCGTTGCTTGAGTTCGACATCTGAAAGGAAAAGAGACAAAGTTTGATTAGATAAGAATCCCCAATTAAACACGCAAATGAGAAATTAGGGCTAGGATCCAACAACATTATTTACAACTTAAAAGAGGGACGCCGTAATTTAAATTGCAAATAATTTGAAGGTAAGTGAATGACGATTCACTAATTTCCACCATGAAAAACAAAAGGTAGTTAAGTTTTAAATGTATTGAAACTCCTAGATCTTTTGAGATTCATTGAACTTTTCAATAGCATGTTTAAATCTCGATATGCCCTTCAAGTTTGTGACTAGGATACCGAGGATCACAAACAAGGTGTGAATAACCATGCGAATTTACTTGGTGTCCTCGATGTTACAGTCACCTAATCAATGTGCTGGTTAGCCACACACGCTCTATTGATCTATGAAAAACAACAAGTCACCCTTTTCCACCTTTGCTTAGAGCCATATTAGTGTGCGGGTTAACCACACACGCTCCACTAACGTCTTAGCAAGGGTACAAAGTGTAATTCCATGGAATCGCATCAAATTCACATTTTTCCTAAAAGTAACTAAGATTGGGAATTTTATAAAAACATTTAGTTACTTCATTAATCATTATACTTTTAATGAGGAATTAGGTTGCCCTATCTTACCCGTTCGGCTAACGACCCTCCACCAATCAAGGAAGCGGTTGGTGAGAGTGGACACCCATTAAACAACCATTTTATAGGCCATAACCTTATACCCCCTTATAGATCGGCTTCGTGAATGACGCCTACTAACAGTAAGACTAGTATTTATCTTATACATATATAATAACTATTCTTATAATATTATAATAGTATAGGGGTGAATTTTAAACTTGTAAAATTCTAGGGTTTGGAATTTAATTATTTCAAAATTAAACTTTTAATCTAAAATTTAAATTCCAAAACTTGAGGGCAAGTTTTGAAACATTTCAAAACTATCTAGATCAAAATTCAAATAAACAATTAAACAATTAATATGGTGATTATCTAATTTTGACCTAATCCAATTGCATGCATGATAATTGATCAAATAATTCAAATAATTAACATTTATCAAATAAGGTAATAATTATTTAATTAAATGACCAAAATCTTTTATTTTGACAAAGATAATCATCTAGAATCAATAAAATTCGGATTTTATTAATTAGAAACACTTATGGCAATTATCCCAAGTCAAAATAAGCAAAATCCTAAAATTTCCTCTGTCTGACTACCCGACTCGCCGAGTCCCTTACTGGACTCGTCGAGTTCATCCGACTCGGCGAGTCCTCTTTGGGACTCGACGAGTCTGTCAGACAGAAGGCCAAAAAATCGAATTCAAGCAATGAACAATCATACAATGCATCAAATACAATAGAAACCAAGCAAGGCTCTGATACCACTGATGAGTTTAGAGCAAAAGAACAATCTTATGTGCTCATGCATAACCCTAAAGCTTGGATCTAGGTTTCTCTATTGAACATGCAATTCATCCAATACTTGAATACCCTAATCTAGCATACTAAAAAACTTGAGATCTATATAAATAACCAAGTAAGAATATTACCTCTTGATTGTAGTATGAAACTTGAATCTTCAAAGCTTACGAGAACCAAGCACCTCAAATGTGATGCCTCTAATGGCTTACAAACACCAAGGCAAGATGATGATGTTTAGGAGAGAGGATGAGAGGCTAGAAATCGGCTCCAAGCTTCCAAGGGATCAAGTGGCTGATTTCCAATGCCTTAGGGGCCCTTTTATACTTGAGCTGCTAGGGTTTTAGTCAAAACCCTAATTGGATAGCTTAGGCCTTAAGCAGTCCACAAAACCTTCCAGAATAAAGCCTCCTTGGACGAATTCAAGATGGACTTCACCTTAATTTCGTCCATGCCCTAATCCATAAGGATTCTCAGCCCAAAATCAATTATCTTATAATTGCACTTCCAGTCCCCTTTATTTAATCAATCTCTTTTAGTCACAATAATTAATTCTTAATTAATTATTTAACCAATATAATTAAATAAATATGATTTCTCTTTTAATATATTATTCTTATAATATATTAATAAACCACAATATCCCCATTTTTTTTATAAATCATCCTGTCCAGTTGCTTTGGTGAAGGCAACCCAAAAGGACCATGCTCAACCGGGTCAAGTACATACCAAATACAGTTATGGACTTAGACACTAATCCAACACCTTCTCTATTTGGGCAGTCTTGCTTGAAGTATCCTTCTTCACCACACTTGAAGCAGACTTCTCTTTTGGTTGTGCATTCACTGGCATAGTGATCAATCTTCCCGCATTTGAAGCATGTCATTTCTTTAGAGCATCTCCTAATGTGTTTCCTTCTGCACTTATCACACCACCTTTCTTAATTGCTATCCCCATACCTCTTGTTGTTGGGGTAAGATCTTGAGAACATATTTCTCATGTCGGATCTTGAAGACCCCTTAAATTTTCTCTTCTCGCCAACTTCGACCTCGTTGGCGGCTCTACTCTTGATCATCTCTTTAACAGACTTAGCAGCCCAGATGGCCGCCTCAAGAGTAGGTGCATGGCGTACTGGCACAACATACTCCCATGGTAGTCCCTTCGTTTACTTATCGACTTTCGTTAGTTCGTCAGGGATGATGCGCAAAGTAAACTCCATCTTGTCAGTGAAAGCATTGGTATACTCGTCAATGGACATGTTGCTCTTCTTCAATGTCAGAAACTGGTTTTCTAGTTCCAGCATGTTTTGGGATGAGCAGAACTTGCATTTAAAGTGGACAAAGAACTATGTCCATGTCAGTTGTAGTGGCTCATTGGGTCTCATGATCTTTCCCAAAGTGTTCCACCAACGAACAGCGCCACCCCTAAACTGAAACACAACATAAGTGGTTTGCAGCTTGCCCTTGCAACCACATGTTATGAAAGCTAGCTAAATCTCATAGATCCAGTCCATAACTTCGATTGGATCTTCTTTCCCAGTAAAAGTTGATGGTTTTCAAGTCATGAAGTCTTTGTACTTGCATCCGTTTCTTTCAATCCTTTCGTCTAGGTTATTTCTTCTAACCACTGATGGATCATCTTGGCCAACGGTTCTACTATAGTTTCCTTCTTCAGATTGACCTTCGTTTAGTTCAGGTTGTTCAACAGGCACAGTAGGTTCATCCTTATTCTGTTGAAGTAGACACCTTGTCTCTTCCATCTGAAGATCCAACATCCTTTGAATCATTGCTTGTACTCCTGCCATAGTGATTGGCTCGGGTGCAACCGCTACTTCTAGTGCACGCTCAATCACAGGCCGCTGATTAGCGTTGGCATTTCCATTAGCATTTCCAAATCCGCTTCGAGTTCCCACCATATCAATCTATTCACCAAATTATATGTTCGGTTTGCAGTGACGATAATTTATATAGGAAAGCTTTGTTTACGATAGACGTATAAATCTCCTCATCTTTTCGAAAAGTTACATGTCAGTTCTAATACCGTAATTAAACGTTTAGAAATCTGAACACAAAAAATTTCCAGATCCGGTCGGCAATAGACCATAGATCCGATCAAATAATAACATATAAGGCATCTTTATAGCTATAACATGAATCATTTAGCATATAAATGCATTTTAGGCATCTTTCCTAAAATAAGCTAGTGCTCGTGTCTATTCAGGCATACATCCTAAATATAGCAGACTAGGTTTAAGTCTAGAAATTTATTAAAATTCCTAGTTCGCTTAAACTAATGCTCAGATACCAAGTGTGACATCCCCAAATTCACGATCATTTTATGCTTATTTGAAAATCAAAGTATTCATTTTAAAGAATAATATTGTGGATATTGTTCATAGAAAAACATGATAAATATATTATCAAAGCATTTCCGAAGAAATGTATTTTGTTTATATTAAAACTTTGGGATGTCATCGTCAATACAGAAACATAAGCATAAACAGACCTTACATTCATTTACACTAGTGATCTACATCTCCTTTAATCTCTCAGTGTAATGTAGCTTCGTATCGATACCTGTGATACAAGTAAATTGAGTGGGTCAGGTTGGGAAACCTGGTGAGTACATAGGGATTTCAATCTCACAATGTTATATAATATATATTTTTTAGAACTCACAAAATATACAACTTCATCTTATATAAGCAATTCTTATCCCACCCCGTTGATCCTTACAACGATACGATCCATACTCTCGGATCTAAAATTAACTTCTTAGCTTAATCCATAATCCCGGATCAAGTATGTCTAATCCATACTCTCGGATCAATAATTGTGCTCATTCCATATTCTCGGACTAGGGACAATTAACCATGTCTCAATCCATGATCCTAGATTAATGAGAAATAACTATGTCCTCTCCATACTCTCGGACAAAGGAAGAATGACTAAGTCAAATCCATGCTCTCGGATCAATGACAAGTTTTGAAGTTCTACTCTCTGTGTATATCTCACTCGTTCTCATAAGGAGATACTACCCAATATTCCTCTTAATTAATTTAGGTTTACTCTATATCCTAAATCATCGTATTTTATCATATATGCTCTTAACACGTATTAAATTCATGTTCATGAAAGGGACTATGCACTCACTTGTTAAAGTGATGATTCCAAACTCGGACAGCGCTTCGCTTCTTGACAATATAATTTCCTTCGACGAAACCTAGTATTATTACCACTAGATTTTAGTCTAATATTTATCGCGGCTATTTACGAGCGATATTGTTTTATAAGTGTTAAACAATACTTTTAAACCAATATGTACAGACAGGGGCCAGACATGAAACACCGGAAGGCAGGACCATTTTGGCATTATAGTTGTTCTGAAATCCAACAACCCTGTGCAGCCCTTCAAACCAGATTCGCCGTACCGCGAGTAGTTAAAAGATATTATAATAACACTTTGTTTATTATTTTTTGAAAATATATTTATTGTTTATAAGTTCATAATAACGATGTTGAACTTAAACATAAGCTATACTTGAAGTAGGCCAAGCATAACTCACTTACAGGGAGGTTTGGCTAAGAACCGGGCTCTGCGGGGGCAGAACTTTCGAGCCGAAAGCTCTTCTTCTCGGAGCCTTCTAGCGCTTTGGGGCTTTCCTCTAGCATTTAGGAGTTACTAGGGATTTGGGAGAGGTTTAGAGAGAAGTTAGAGAGAGAGAGAGAGAGAGAAAGAAAGAGAAGGGTTAACGTGTGAGGAAAATGGGATGCTCTCGCATCCTATTTATAGGCTTGAAAATGGCCCAACTCGTCGAGTTTGAGCCTCCAACTCATCGAGTTGGTGCCACATGTCACCATCTGGTGGCAAGATGTGGGGAGAAAGCAACGGTCCAGATTAAGCCACGTCACCCCTTTCGCAGCAGCACCCTTCCGACTTCTAAATTCCGTAACTTTTGCATACGAGCTCCACTTTCGACGTTCTTTATATCCACGCGTAGGTATTGACAATATCTACAAATATTTTATTTTGATACCATCGGCTACTTCTCGGCCAATTTTTAATTTAACAGTATGAGAAGAATACACTGTTAACGACCGTGTAAAATTCATAACTTCTACATACGGACTCCGTTTCCGACTGTCTTTTTATCGTTGAGCTCCTATTAATGAGATCTTCAATTCTAATTTAGGTTGTGTTGGCAAAAAATCGATCGACCTAAAATTCGAATTCCGGGCTGTGCACTGATATGTTAAATCTTAGAAAAATCATAACTTCCTCATACGAAGTCAGATTTTGACGTTCTTTTTATGCACATTATTGGTTTAACGTATACTACGACTTTCGTTTATATTGCTAAGGATAAAAAGGAATTTATCAAAAAATTCACTTTTTACGTTACGCGGTGTCGTGCAGGTTTTGCCGTAAAACTTCGACGGGTCATAACTTCTTCGTTATAACTCGGATTTCGACGTTCTTTATATGTACGAAAATCTTGTGACATATAATATAACTTGGTTAAGATTATTTAATCTAAATAATCTTCCATCAAAAAGTCATTTTTGAAGCTTATTGTCTAAATTGACTAGCCCGAATCTGTGGGCGTTACAATTATCTCCCCCTTAGGATGATTACGTACCGGAATCATCAACGAAACAGGGCTTGTCTAATGACTCCATACGTTATCTTTTCATCCTAGGTAATAACCATAACTCCTATGTTCCTTCGAATGAGTATCTAGCTCTTGGACTTCTTAACTACTGACAGTGCTCAATCTTGTACCTGCTCTTCGTAATATGTTGGACTTTCAATTGTAACCTTCGAGTTACAAAACCGATCCTTATTGGAGACTCCTACTTCTTCTTAAACAGACTTAACTTAAGATAAGTTCTTTGCTTCGATTATCATGACAGACCGATGGGTCATGTTCTAATGACCTCATGCCATATGATGCAACGCTTAGACTCAGGTCTTTTAGAGTCAAATTTCAGAATGGAGGTTTCCTTCCTTCATGTTTTAATGTGATAAAATCACATTCTAGTGCGTAGCACTCCTAGCTAAGAGCTCTTACCTTAACAACGATCATGGTACTTCTATTGATTGTTTCGATTACCTCTCACTTCAATCTTCTAGCTTAAGTCAGATGCTAAATCGAACTCGGTTCTATGAACCACATAACATGCGTATCTTAGCCGGACTCGATTTGACATGACCACTAGGGTCGGAATAACAATGTAACACCGTAAATTTTCATACAAATTTTTCATTTTTAAAATCACATAAATATCATCAACACATATCACAAAATCTCAATATATCAATTATCAAAAACACGTGTTCATAATTATTTAAATAAAATCCAGGATCCTCGAACACAACTCCATCTCGTGTGTACAATCAAGCCGGCGCCTTCCCGTGATCCTGAGAAGTACCTGAAACACATAACACATAACACGGTAAGCACGAAGCTTAGTGAGTTCCCCAAAATACCACATACATCACATTAGCCACTCGAGGCTATAACTCGGTAAGACCCTCCGGTCTATGTGTCTCAGTGGGACCCTCCAGTCCCATAGCTCGTTGGACCCTCTGGTCCGGTCTTAGTGAGGACCCTCCGGTCTCACAGCTCGTTGGACCCTCCGGTCCGGTCTCAGTGAGGACCCTCCCGTCTCACAGCTCGTTGGACCCTCCGGTCCGGTCTCAGTAAGGACCCTCCGGTCTCACAGCTCGTTGGACCCTCCGGTCCGGTCTCACAATCACATAATATAGCATACATATATCACACAGACAAGTGCACAACTCAAGTAAGCACATAAGATCAACATATACACAGATCACTATAACAACATAAGTCACAAACACAGTATGCACGATAACACATAACACATTATAAACAAATAAGACCCTCCGGTCGATAATGTACAAAGACCCTCCAGTCTACAATGTACTAAGACCCTCCGGTCAATAATGTAATTGAGACCCTCCGGTCACACATAAATTACCACACGGGTAAGTATAGTGAGAAAACTCACCTCAGATGGCGGACAGATCCTATAAATGTTGCTGTTGTACTCCGGCTTCTAACACTGAGTCAAACCCACAATTAACCCCATTAGAATCTAAGACCAAACCTTCACACATTAGGTCCAACTACGGTCCGCCAATCCGGTCCAGAAATAACCCAAGCCCAATGGGCCCACCAAGGCCCAATACCAAATGGGTTCACAAAAGTCTTCTAATGGCCCAACTATGGCCCAATTTTCCAAATTGGGCCCAAACCCTCACATGGGCCTTACCCTAAAGCCCATGAAAATATTCTAGTCCACATGACTGCTCTTGGATGGCTCATCAATGGCCCAAACACCAAAGCCCAATAAAAAGGCCCAACTTAAGGCCTAAGCAAAAATTAGGGTTTTCACATAAAATGACGATTAGGGTTAAGTGTTTCTCACTTAACCCATTAAGGACTTAACCCATTAAGTCCATTATTCCACTGAGCCATCATACAATAGAATCGTCATGAGTTATATCTTCAGTTCACTGGTCCAAATGCGGGTCCCAATAGGCCCAAACCAACAAACCCAAAATTAGGGTTTCTAGCCCAATCACAAAACAGCACAGTCCAAGATCAAGTGTTTAGGCCCATTAGGGTCCACTATGCCAAGCACAACCCACTACCACCCCAGGTAGTGGTGGTCAGTGGCGGCTCACGGCGGCGGCCACCACCTCATGGTGGTGGTGGTGGGTTTTCCGGTCACAAAACACACATACAACCTCCAAAAATACCGAAATCGGTGAAAACACTAGAGCATACACCGATACACACACCCACAGCCACCTCCCATGGCGGCTGGTGGCGGCGGAGGGTGGCAGAAAGCAATAATGGGTGGCAGCCACCACCTCACGGTGGTGGTGGTGGGTTGCCCCTCGTTTTTTGGCTAAGTATCACACAAATAACCCCAAATAACACCATCACAGCGTGAGAATCCTCAACAAAAGATGCTTGGCCATCTCCCAAATGGATAATGTCATCGGAATACGCAGGTATGGCGGCCAACGGGCGGCGGCAGCCACAGCCGATACACCCATCGTCAAACCACCAGAAAAGACGGAAGAAATGGACAATTAAGTGCCGATTTCACTTACCGAGAGCTCTCTCTTCATTCCACCGATCGTACAACGCTTTCCCATGCTCCAACAGTCGGTCTTGGGGTCTTCCTTCGTCTCGCTACGCCTCCGGCAGCAAGGCGTGCTGTGGTGGCGCTCAACGGTGGGGCAGAAGGTGGCACTTCTGCCTGATCGAATAGTGAGGAAGGGGATAGGTGGCGGCTGGGAAACTCATGCATAGCGGCTGAAGTTCTTTGCTAGGTTTAGGGTTTGCTAGAGTATCATCACATGGGAGGAAAAGCCACCGAGTCCATAACCCGTGCCCACACCAAACTTGTTTTCCATTTTCCAATTTCGGCCCCTCCTCCACAAACCTTTTTTCAACATAAGTCCAAAACTTACCTAATAGCCCTTGCCCTTAGAAATCCTTACAAACTGAACCCAGAATTTACCATTTGGCCCTTGTTCCCAAAATCTATTTCGATTAAGTCCCAATAATTTACCAAGCAGCCGCCGCCTTCATAAATATTTACAAACCACTCTAGAACTTACACTTTTAACCCCCAATTTCTAAAATTATTACGGTTAACTCCTTGAAACCAACACCTTGCTAATTATTAATGATTTTTCTAAGGTTTTCTTATTCATATTAACTCTTAGCCCTTTATTTATTTAATATACGGGATGTTACAACTCTCCCCCACTCAAATTAGATTTCGTCCTCGAAATCATTCCTTATCATCCCTTACACGCCCGACAGCTTGAACGGCATGGCCACAAGTCCGAGCATAACCCCAGCTGTTCAATCCAACAGAGCTATCTCAACCAACCACATTGTACATGCAACCACTAAGTTCTCTTTACTCCAAGCAATATTACGACCGATCTGTAGTCACACATCATTTCCGACCTTTGTCGTTTAACACTCACTAACTCCATGCATGCTGCGACCCTTCTCAATCAATCGAACCGACGCTTCCAGGTCTATAGCATTAGATGCAAACCATAACCACTAAAAGTGAAATCTATCAGGAATCTGAAGTCTCAACTCATCCATCCTTTACTCCGATAGGGCCAAAATCAACTCTAGAGTCTAGTTTGACAGTAAAATTGGAACTACTCATATCCCACCTGATACTCAACTCACGACCCGTGATCCGCGAGTCTACGCATACATTACTTCTCCAGTTCCTTCCGAATTATGACAACATCTTCTCAATTCGAGATATAACGAATCCCAACCATCACGGAGACCCCAGTCTCGTTCCTGGTCCGGCCACCAGATTCCCAAAGACATAGTCGTCAAGGCTACTTAAGCCTAAGAACTCTCCAACGTCATGCTTTGACTAACGAATAACGCGGCTCCTCGCAGCACCATGACACCCTCTTACTCACTAGTGAGTACTACAGCTCCCCGCAGTATCACAACACCTTCTCGCTGACTAGTAAGTACTACGGCTCCCCGCAGTATCACAACACCTTCTCGCTGACTGGTGAGTACTACGGCTCCCCGCAGTATCACAACACCCTCTCGCTGACTAGTGAGTACTACGGCTCTCCGCAGTATCACAACACCCTCTCGCTGACTAGTGAGTACTACGGCTCCCCGCAGTATCACAACACCCTATCACTGACTAGTGAGTATTACGGCTCCCCGCAGTATCACAACACCCTCTCGTTGATTAGTGAGTACTACGGCTCCCCGCAGTATCACAATACCCTCTCGCTGACTAGTAAGTACTACGGATCCCCGCAGTATCACAACACCCTCTCGCTGACTAATGAGTACTACGGCTCCCCGCAGTATCACAACACCTCTCGCTGACTAGTGAGTACTACGGCTCCCCGCAGTATCACAACACCCTCTCTCTGACTAATGACTACTACGGCTCCCCGCAGTATCACAACACCCTCTCAGAATCTCATAACTGATCTTCCTCTCGCACAGTTCGCAACTTCGAAACCCTCCAGCTCTCGACTTGAAACACATAGAAATCATCAATGACTCAGATCTCGTTGACGACAATCCAAAACTCCATCCTCTATTTCCCAAAACCCATGCAAGAATATTCGAACCGACTTTGAAATCGGTTGCCCAATCGACTTCTGCCGTTCCTAAAGTTCATATAACAACTCATACGCTGAACCAGAAATTCTCAACCGACGAAACTATCTTACGAGCCAACCACCTCGAATTCACTATTACAACCTCACAGAGTTCCTAACCACCACAAGGTCTCTGACCAGCGGCCACTTGCCGTAGGTACTCTCATCCTTCCCTGAACACATACAACATGCATTATCTCGCTCTGCGCCCCACCTCAACCACCAATAACCCTGGTCTTATGCATCCGCACCGCAGGTCTCCACGTCCAGTTCTCCAACTACTCTTGAAAAAGTCTCTGATCCTTTATATAAAATACCTGGTTCTCCCCCACTCAGGGTTTGAACCCTCACCAATTGGCACACCAACAATCTATTCCACAGACTATGTCACCAGGTACATTACACTTACTCTTGTAGGATACCACATATCACTCAATGATCTTTCCGATAGAGACCAAGCAACTCCAAATGTGTCGAATCTCAAATGAAATCCTTGAAAACTTCCCAACATGACTGCCCCTAGTCATCCCTAGACTCCATACCAACACTCTACCGGACCTCTCATTTGTCAACAGGAAACAAGGAGGGTCACCGCCCCACATACTCCTCTTGATTACTCGAAACTGCTGCTAATCTCCGCCTCACTATACTCAACTAAGGCGTACCCCCGCCTCATCTATATCAATCCTCACTGATTATCCCTCTCGGTACATGAAATACCATGCAGCAGACTTACTACAAAATACTCTGATGAAGATGTCGTAACCATATGTTACCCCACGGGGTTAACCTCCAAGCTCTAAAACTAGAAGCTCGATATCTCTTTTGCTCCGCACAAGAAACAAAAGAGCGCAGTTCTTGTCACAGAAAGTGATGTCTCCATTATCAACCGATCGCTCATCTCAGATCCCAATTCCCATAAAGCTTCATCTCTACTCATCCCTGAGTCTTGCAACTCCAATTGGTATCTCACCAATAATAACCTCTCAGAAACTAATTCGATTTCCCTCTCAGGGTATACCCCATTGAAGCTCGTTCGATATGGCCCTCTGGCCCCACACTCTATCATGTCTGCCCTCAGTCTAATCAATTATATCGGATTAGCTGGTAAATCAGAAGCACTAACCGCCACGAATCCTGGTACTCAAACCACGTGGTCACCTCTCAATCTGCTACGGATCATGGTACTCGAACCATGTGATCACCTCTCAATCTGCTATGGATCATGGTACTCGAACCATGTGATCACCTCTCAATCTGCTACTTAGAACCTCTGAAATTTTCCCTGTATCAAGTATGGGTCCTCTGCTTTCAGTAGTACGGGCCCATACTACCTGTCACATCTACCCAAACTTTCCACACGGATCATCCCAGATTTCCTAAGTAGCTGCTCAACTTCCTCAATCACCAATCCCGTCATACTTGGTCACTCTCCTGCGAATACTCTCCTCTATCAGTGTACTCATCTGACAAAGGTCACTCTCTAGGCTCTTCCTAGATTCTCACACTTCTCTGCCATCAGCTGTTGAAGAATTCCTTATGATGCCAGCCATCTACCTCCTGAATATCGTCATATTCACTTAGTAGCTGACTCCCATCATCGAGAGTTCCACAAAGCACGAAGCAAGCAACATTCGGGCATCGAATAACTTCCACCAGCACGTAAACCACTCTAGGTTACAACTCCACTTGCTCTACACACACTCAAAGGTGTCACCGAACTCAAGCAACTCTACCCCACGCGGGTATCTAACTACTCTCTCAGTAGGCTCCTCAAATGCTCATCTAAGTATCTCTCCTAGATTACTCCTCTACTCAAATCCCTCTCTAAAAAGGATTCCTGTTGGATACTCTTACTCCGCACATACTCAAAAGCAAATCACAGATAGCAACAACTCCTAGGCTAAGGCATCACAAATCAGGCCACTCTAGTCCTAAAATATGAAATACCTAGCCTATCTCTAGCATGCAGAATATCTCATAAAATATGTCATAAATATCTCATAACACAAAAGTAAGGGTAATTTGGGAAATCACCGTTCGGGCTCTGGCTGATTGTACACACTACTCTTTCTCCTTTTCTCTTAAAAACTCTTGCTCGTTTTAGAAAAATCATTTCTTTTGAAAAATTTTCTCAAATCCCCAGTTTGAGTCCAGACATACCCGAAGGTGCATCCGAATCCCTCAAACCAAGGCTCTGATACCAACTTGTAACACCGTAAATTTTCATACAAATTTTTCATTTTTAAAATCACATAAATATCATCAACACATATCACAAAATCTCAATATATCAATTATAAAAAACACGCGTTCATAATTATTTAAATAAAATCCAGGATCCTCGAACACAACTCCATCTCGTGTGTACAATCAAGCCGGCGCCTTCCCGTGATCCTGAGAAGTACCTGAAACACATAACACATAACACGGTAAGCACGAAGCTTAGTGAGTTCCCCAAAATACCACATACAACACATTAGCCACTCGAGGCTATAACTCGGTAAGACCCTCCGGTCTATGTGTCTCAGTGGGACCCTCCAGTCCCATAGCTCGTTGGACCCTCTAGTCCGGTCTTAGTGAGGAACCTCCGGTCTCACAGCTTGTTAGACCCTCCGGTCCGGTCTCAGTGAGGACCCTCCGGTCTCACAGCTCGTTGGACCCTCCGGTCCGGTCTCACAGCTTGTTGGACCCTCTGGTCCGGTCTCACAATCACATAATATAGCATACATATATCACACAGACAAGTGCACAACTCAAGTAAGCACATAAGATCAACATATACACAGATTACTATAACAGCATAAGTCACAAACACAGTATGCACGATAACACATAACACATTATAAACAAATAAGACCCTCCGGTGGATAATGTACAAAGACCCTCCGGTCTACAATGTACTAAGACCCTCCGGTCAATAATGTAATTAAGACCCTCCGGCCAATAACACGAATAAGACCCTCCGGTCACACATAAATTACCACACGGGTAAGTATAGTGAGAAGACTTACCTCGGATGGCAGACAGATCCTATAAATGTTGCTGTTGTACTCCGGCTTCTAACACTGATTCAAACCCACAATTAACCCCATTAGAATCTAAGACCAAACCTTCACACATTAGGTCCAAATACAGTCCACCAATACGGTCCAGAAATAACCCAAGCCCAATGGGCCCACCAAGGCCCAATACCAAATGAGTTCACAAAAGTCCTCTAATGGCCCAACTATGGCCCAATTTTCCAAATTGGGCCCAAACCCTCACATGGGCCTTACCCTAAAGCCCATGAAAATATTCTAGTCCACATGACTGCTCTTGGATGGCTCATCAATGGCCCAAACACCAAAGCCCAATAAAAAGGCCTAACTTAAGGCCTAAGCAAAAATTAGGGTTTTCACATAAAATGACGATTAGGGTTAAGTGTTTCTCACTTAACCCATTAAGGACTTAACCCATTAAGTCCATTATTCCACTGAGCCATCATACAATAGAATCGTCATGAGTTATATCTTCAGTTCACTGGTCCAAATGCGGGTCCCAATAGGCCCAAACCAACAAACCCAAAATTAGGGTTTTCTAAACCCTAATTAGGGTTTCTAGCCCAATCACAAAACAGCCCAGTCCAAGATCAAGTGTTTAGGCCCATTAGGGTCCACTATGCCAAGCACCACCCACTACCACCCCAGGTAGTGGTGGTCAGTGGCGGCTCACGGCGGCGGCCACCACCTCATGGTGGTGGTGGTGGGTTTTCCGGTCACAAAACACACATACAACCTCCAAAAATACCAAAATCGGTGAAAACACTAGAGCATATACCCATACACACACCCACAACCACCTCCCATGGCGGCTGGTGGCGGCGGAGGGTGGCAGAAAGCAATAATGGGTGGCAGCCACCACCTCACGGTGGTGGTGGTGAGTCGCCCCTTGTCTTTTGGCTAAGTATCACACAAATAACCCCAAATAACACCATCACAACGTGTGAATCCTCAAAAAAAGATGCTTGGCCATCTCCCAAATGCATAATGTCACCGGAATACACAGGTATGGCGGCCAACGGGCGGCGGCAGCCACAGCCGATATACCCATCGTCAAACCACCTGAAAAGACGGAAGAAATGGACAATTAAGTGCCGATTTCACTTACCGAGAGCTCTCTCTTCATTCCACCGATCGTACAGCGCTTTCCCACGCTCCAACAGTCGGTCTTGGGGTCTTCCATCGTCTCGCTACGCCTCCGGCAGCAAGGCGTGCTGTGGTGGCGCTCAACGGTGGGGCAGAAGGTGGCACTTCCGCCTGATCGGAAAAGTGAGGAAGGGGATAGGTGGCGGCTGGGAAACTCATGCATAGCGGCTGAAGTTCTTTGCTAGGTTTAGGGTTTGCTAGAGTATCATCACATGGGAGGAAAAGCCACCGAGTCCATAACCCGTGCCCACACCAAACTTGTTTTCCATTTTCCAATTTCGGCCCCTCCTCCACAAACCTTTTTTCAACATAAGTCCAAAACTTACCTAATAGCCCCTCCCCTTAGAAATCCTTACAAACTGAACCCAGAATTTACCATTTGGCCCTTGTTCCCAAAATCTATTCCGATTAAGTCCCAATAATTTACCAAGCAGCCCCCGCCTCCATAAATATTTACAAACCACTCCAGAACTTACACTTTTAACCCCCATACCTCTTGTTTTTTAGGTCAGATCTTGAGAACATATTTCTCTTGTCGGATCTTGAAGACCCCTCAAATTTTCTCATCTTGCCAACTTCGACCTTGTTGGCGGCTCTACTCTTGACCATCTCTTCAACAGACTTTGTAGCCCATATGGCCTCGCAGGGGTCAACCCTCTGTTCATATGCGAGGGCTAGGAGACTTCTCCATCAGGGTTGTTTGGGATTTTTGGGATATGTCTCGGATACGAGGGTTGAGACCCCAACATATTTGGATAGTGTGCTGGTTGTTCGAGACTTTTGGGATGTCTTTCCCGAGGAGTTGTCTGGAGTGTCTCGGTAGAGGCAAGTAGAGTTTGACATTGATTTGGTGTCGGGTGATGCTCTGATAGCTAAGGCACCGTACCGGCCAGCTCCGCCCGAGATGTAGGAGCTGTCTATGCAGCTTCAGGAGCTGCTAGACCGAGGGTTTATCCGTACGAGCAGTTCCCCGTGGGGAGCACCGATCCCGTTCATGAAAAAGAAGGACGGGTCACATAGGATATATATTGATTATCGAGAGCTGAACAAGATAACGGTGAAAAACCGTTATCCGCTTCCGAGGATCAATGATTTGTTCGATCAACTACACGGTGCATCTTGGTTTTCCAAGATTGATCTTCGGTCGGGGTACCATCAGATGAGGATTCGGGATGAGGATATACTGAAGATAGCTTTCAGGACGCTTTATGGTCACTATGAGTTTGTGGTGATGCCGTTCGGGCTCACCAATGCCCCAGCAGTGTTCATGGATCTCATGAACAGGGTGTGTAGGCCGATGTTGGATCGGTCGGTGATCGTTTTTATTGATGATATCTTGGACTATTCTAAGACAAAGGAGCAGCACGAGCAGCATCTGAGGGAGGTATTGGAGACACTGAGGACGGAAAGGCTTTATGCAAAGTTCTCGAAGTGTGATTTTTGGTTGAGAGAGGTGCAGTTTTTGGGGCACATCATCAACCAAGAGGGTATTTTTGTTGATCCAGCCAAGATTGAGGAAGTGATGCGGTGGGAAGTGTCGAAGAATGCATCAGAGATACGTAGCTTCTTGGGTCTAGCAGGGTACTATCGGAGATTCATCTAGGATTTCTCCAAGATTGTGGTGCCTTTGACCCACTTGACCAAGAAGAATGTGACATTTCGGTAGGGCCCGGATCAGCAGTTGGCTTTCGAGACCTTGAGGCAGAGGTTATGTGAGGCCCCGATTTTAGCGCTACCCGATGGGTTGGATGACTTGGTGGTGTATTATGATGTGTCTATCGCAAGGTTAGGCGTTGTTCTGATGCAGAGGGGGCATGTGATCGCGTATGCATCGAGGCAATTGAAGCCTCACGAGGCGAACTACCCCACTCATGACCTGGAATTGGGGGAAGTGGTGTTTGCCCTCAAAATCTGGAGGCATTACTTGTATGGCGTTCGGTTCACCATCTTTACTGACCACAAAAGTTTGAAGTATTTGATGGATCAGCAGAACCTGAACATGCAGCAGAGGAGGTGGTTGGATGTACTGGTGGCCAATGTGGTGGCCGATGCTTTTAGCCGCAAGGTGGCAAGTGCTCCACTTAGGGGTGTCTGCCTGAGGATGATCGTGATCTCTCCATTGGTGGATATGATCAAAGAGGCTCATGTGGAGGGTTTAAAGAAAGAGAATTGGAAGATAGAGCGGATTCGGGGTCAGTTTCCCTTGTTTGTTCGGGATAGTCAAGGTATTCTGACACAGTGTGGCCGGGTGTGGGTACTGGTAACAGAGGGTGTGAGACAGAAGATCCTGGAGGAGGCACACAAATCCAAATTCTCTATTCACCCGGGGGCCACAAAGATGTATACGGATCTGAGGTTGACTTACTGGTGGCCCTGCATGAAGTGGGAGATTGCGTGGTTCATGGAGCGGTGCTTGACCTGCAGGAAGGTCAAGGCCGAACATCAGAGGCCTCACGGCAAGGTTCAGCTATTACCCATTCCTATGTGGAAATTTGAAGAGATCACCATGGACTTCATCATGAAGTTACCAAGGACGACGAGGGGTGTGGATGCCATATGGGTGATTGTGGATAGATTGACAAAGAGTGCACACTTTATTCCGATCTCCAAGAGCATCTCCGCTGAGAAATTAGCGGACATTTATGTGCGATAGGTGGTGGTTAGGCACCGGGTGCCAGTGTCGGTGGTTTCTGACCAGGATGTCCGATTCATATCCAGATTCTGGAGAAAGTTCCACGAGGAACTGGGCACTGAGTTACATTTCAGCACTGTTTACCACCCCCAGACAGATGGCCAGCGTGAGAGGACGATCCAGACACTGGAGGATACGCTTTTGGTATGTGTATTGGACTTCGGAGGGAGTTGGGATACATACCTCCCACTAGCTGAGTTTTCGTATAAAAATAGTTATCATGCTAGTATCAAACGACCCCCGTTTGATATGTTATATGGTCGGAGATGTCGGACCCCTGTTTGCTGGGGTGAGGTAGGGCATAGAGTAATGGGGAGCATCGAGGTGGTGCTCAAGACTACCGAGCTGATTCAGCAGGTACGCGACCGACTGCGAGTCTCACAGAGCCGTCAGAAAAGTTATGTTTGTTGGATATAGTGTCTAAGTCCATAACTTTATTTGGTATGTACTTGACCCGACCCGGCATGGTCCATTTGGGTTGCATGGCATTGCAATACTTGGATAGACTAAATGAGAGAATAAGGCACTTATGATTATTAATATATTATAAGTTCTAATATATTAATAATAGTATTATTTAATTAGTATTGATCAAGTATTAATCTAGTATTAATCTAGTGATCAAAGTGAGACTAATTAAATATATAGGGTTGATTATGACAATCATCAATTCTTTTATGGTGGATTAATGATCCATGGTTTATGGGTTTGGTTATAACCACATGGAGCTCCATGGATAGTCTATGGGAGTTACAAACCCATGGGTCATGAGAAATCAAGAGTCATGACAATTAAGGGCATTCATGTGTAAACCCTAATTGTGACAACACTATAAAAGGAACCCTATGGCTAGCAAAATCGTGACCTAGTGGACCTAGGGTTACTAGAGAGGGCATAACCGATTTTGAGTGCTAGAAGTATTCTCTCAAGTTATTCCAAGTCTTTGTGGTGTTGTGTGAAGCATTTGAGGCACAACATTTGGGGTGCTAGGCTCACAAAGTCTTGAAGGAATCCAAGCAACAACAAGGTATGTATTTCTACTAGTTTTTATGTTTTATGTAATCCCCATGCCATGCTAGTTAGGAAATAACCTTGAAAAAGAAATTTGCATGTATATAGAGAAAACATAGATTCAAGGTTATTAGGGTTGCATGTACACTTAGGAAGTGTTAGAATTCTCAAAACCCATCAATGTTGACCGGCGCCGATCGGACCTTGAGTTTCAGGTGGGAGATTTTGTCTTGCTGAAAGTGTCGCCATGGAAGGGAGTCATCAGGTTTTGGAAGATGGGCAAGTTAGGGCCCCGATATATTGGCCCATTCAGGATTTCGGCTCGGGCGGGCAAGGTGGCTTATCTCTTGGATTTGCCCGACGAGCTTAGTCAGATACACAACACCTTCCATGTGTCTCAGCTTCAGAAGTGTGTCACAGACGAGGGTGCGGTTATCTCTTTGGACGACATTCAGATAGATGAAAGGTTGAATTACATTGAGAAACCCATTGCAGTTTTGGATAGGTAAGGTTCTTCGTAACAAGGAGGTGAAGCTAGTGAAGGTGCAATGGCAGCACCGGAAGGGCTTTGAATAGACTTGGGAGCCGGAGGATGAGATGCGGGAGCATTACCCGGATCTGTTTGCGTCTGCGGACTTTGAGGACGAAGTCTAGTTCAAGTGGGGGGAGTTGTAACACTCCAAATCAGGTATAACCCTTGGAACCTTGAAATGATTGAGTTGGCAAAAATTGTCCCTTTTAGTACGTTGGGCGTACCTAAGAGTATGCTTAGCGTACCATGGAGGAAGGATCGCGAAGAAGTTTTGCGTACGCGGGGCGTACGCGACCGAGAACTAAACCCTAATTTACGGGCATAAGACCTATATAAGCATCCTTATCTCATTTGAGCCTTACCCTAACTAGCCTCATTCACCCTCAAACGTCCCTAAAACCCTAAAATCATTAGAGTGTGTGTTCTTGAGCTTGTGATTGATTAAACACCATCCTTTTGGTGTGTTAGCTTCAAAGAATAGGAGGAAACAAGCTTGAACGAGGAAGGGCTTCTGGATCTTGCATTTACAGCAGCTTAGGAAGCTTGAGGAGGTAAAAAGCTTTCACCTTGGTCATCATTATCATTTCTAGATCTAGGGTTTTCTTTATGGTCCCTTTTTGTGTTTATGGATCATCTCTAGAGAGTTGGAGCAACTCTAGAGCTTAGGAAGAGTAGATCTAAGGTCCCTTGACTCATTCATGCCATAAAAATGGTGTCTTGATGGGTGTTTTGACCTCATGCATGGATTAAGACTCTTGGAAAGACGTCTTAATGGACTCAGATCTAAAGTTGGATGTTGGAACATCAAGTATTAAGCACTTAATGGAAGAAGGTGCTTAATTTGTTTGTACGTTGGGCGTAGTATAGCGTACACAGCTTGTACAGCTCAGGGACGCAGTACGCTAAGCGTACAGCAGTGGTACGCAAGGCGTACGCACTTAGATGGGCTTGAACTTGTTTTGGGCTTGTAAGCCCTTTGGGCCTTAATCAGTCATTGGGCTTGGTCATGTTTTGAGTTAGTGGGATGATTTATCTGTTTTTGGGCCATGGTTGCTATGGTTGGGCCTTATTGATCCGTGAGGCCCATTAATGATTTTGGACATGGACTTTGGGCCTATTAGCAATGGAGGACTTTTGGGCCATTATGAAAGGACTTGGGGCTTGGGATCTTTAATTGGAATATATTTAACCCTAACTTTGGGTTAATGATATTATTGTTCACCACGGGTGGTTACAGACTGTTAGCAGATCAACTTTCGGATTCAGCAGACAGAGGTGAGTTTTCTCACCATACCAATGGGTCTAAATGGGTCTAAGGCACCAAGGCCGACCCATTTTATGATATGTGGATTGTTGATTGATTATGCGTTATGTTAGCATGACATTTGCATGGAAGACCCCGGGGGGTTCCCGTAGCAGTAGATTGAGACCATGTGGGTGTTCCCATGGCATTTGGTATAAGACCTTGGAGGGTTTCCATGGCATCCTAGTATATTTGCATGTTTAGCTTGTATAATATTTTTCTTGGTAGTGACGACCTGGTGGGGGTTCCCATGGCAGTTAGTGAAGACCATGTGGGGGTTCCTATGGCAGGAAGACCATGTGGGGGTTCCCATGGCAGGTAGTTAAGACCACATGAGGGTTCCAGTGGCACTAGGTATAAGACCTTGGAAGGTTTCCATGGCATCTTTATATGTTGTATGCATGGCTTATGTGGTTTATGTAGCTTTTATAGCTAATACGGATTATGTGACTATGTGGATTGTGTGGGGTATGCTCTTGGGAACTCACTAAGCATTAGCTTACAGTTTGTTGATTTGTTTCAGGTACTTCTGAGCCTAAGGAAAAAGGCAAGGCTTGATGACGCGGCATGCACTCTCCGACATTTGATTTGATGGGACACTCTGCTATTTGAAATAAAATGTTGATGTTATGGATTTTGAAAACAATTGTCATTGATATTTCATGTTTTATGGGAATGTTTTGATTAATTAAAAATGAAATTTTTATTTGGAAATTTGGGTTGTTACATAATGAGTCGGCTTGGAAACCTTCTAAGGAACTTTAGACGTAAAGTTTACGATAGGGACATAAAGCCCTACTTAAACAATATGGATAACTTAAAAATATTCCTAAACGATTACGTTATATCATCCTTGATAAAAAAGCATTTGGATGATTATGTAGAACATACAAAAATCAGAGTATTTACAAGTATAAATTGTAGAATTATCCTTTAATTATAAGTTTATTATATGCTTTTTTTTTGGAAAAAAGTAATGATTTCTTTAACATATATTGTTATATAAGGATGTGTCGAAAAGAAATGTGGCAGTAAGTTCCAATTTGCCTTATTAGCATATGATGGGACGAGGGGGATATTGTGATGTACATGAGAAATTGGTATGTTCACTGTATTATTAAATTTTGATTACTTGTGTTTCTTTATAATAATTTTTTAATGACTATAAGATTGAAGAAAAAGTAATTGGCAAAGAGGAACAGGCCCCTCGGTCATTAATATGGTGTAAAGCCTATCAAAATAAAGAAGGCCACATTGGTGATCCAAACGTCAGAGTGAAAGTAGATGAGATTGTAAATTTTATAAGTTTTATATTGTTTTGATAAGTTTATGTTATTTGACCATTTTGTCGACAATTTTTCTGTTTAGCTTGAAACAAAAAGTCTGAGAAGGGGACTTGCAGCTTGATAAGGACACAGATGTAATGACACTAGTATTTAGCAAGGAAAAAGGTAGGTCCTCCAAGGGGATTGTCTTCGGAGTTACACGAAACAAGTACTTCAATCTGCCGAGAAGCAGGAGATCTTCTAGAAACGAGATGAGTGAATTGAAAAGTGAATTAGAGAACAGTTAAAAAGAATGAGGAAAAATATGATAAACTAAGGGAGGTTATGAAACAAAACTAAATGTTAAAACAAGCTTTGTCCGCACTCAAAACTCAAGTCATTGAGCTACCAGCTCTATTAATGCAGAATATTTCCATGTATCACAAGTGAGTGAAGTCTCCTTTTTAACATGTTCAATACATTACAAATTTCAATATGATATTTAATATCCAGACAAAAGAAGTTTGTTTATTTTTTTAATTTACATGAGCTATATTGTCACACCCCCAAACCGGAACGGCGGAAACGTTCGGGGGCGGAGGACGTCATGTACAGTATCATAACAATTGCATAATAGTAATCAAAGTAGAACAACCATGTATTGAAAAAGTATAAGTTTTTACATATGTGTTCAAGTCATTGTATACATGACACCAAAAAGTTAAAAGACATGAGTCAATGAAGCTCCATCTTCTCAAAAATCCGTGGATGAACCTGTCTACTGATTTCCTGAGAATACAAGTAGTTTTGAAAAGGTGTCAACAATTAAGTTGGTGAGTTCATAAGCATGTTTGTAGTTGAAATTTGTTGTTTGTTCCTTAAAAAAAATGTAAGTGTGTTTTCCCAGAAAATCCTATATTTTATGTTGTAATATGTTGTACTCAAAAGCATGTAATTGTTATTGTAGTCTGAAATGGTATAACGTAGTTTTAATTCACATAAAACCATGAAAAGTATGTTTTCTCTGCACTGGATTAGTATTCTGTATTTGTACTCGTATGAACATAATATAATTGTAACTATCTGGATTTACCAGCTGTACTTGTAAAATATTGTATTATAGTTTTATTATTTAATAAAACTATGTGAAAATTGTTTACTTATTCATACATTAATCGTATAGTTCAATACCAAATTGTGAGTTATCATAACCATACTTTATGACCTAAGATGGCCTGAACACGACGTTCTTCAGGCGTCGTTATCGGTACGACAGTTGTCACCACATGGCTGTCGGCCTAGCTATTGCAAGCAACTCTGATGCGGGATTGTCAGTCCCGTATAGATCTATACACAAATGTCACGCTCTCCCTCCAGGAGACTCTGGTTATAATTTTAGGACTTGATTGGTACTTAGATAAGTACTTGAAGTAAGTCTCACAAATGCTATATTGACGGTTACGTGTAGAATAATGAAGAGTTACTTTGTAATAGATAAACTGTAAGTATATCTCATAAACTATATTTAATATAGTTTATATAACTGTTTTCCGTAAATTATTCTGAATATGGAAAGCAACATAAAATATGAATGGTTACAACATATGAAAAGTTATGTTTGTTTTCCGTAAGTTTATAGTTTATATGTTTGTTTTCTATATTGTAGTCTGAACTTTGAAAGACAACATGTAAGTTCCATAAACTATACCTATTATAGTTTATATGTTTGTGTTTTACCGAAATGAAAACTTTTGTATTGTAAATAATTAGGAAGTTTAAATCGAAAATTTGTGATACGGTTGTCCCGTGTAATTCAATATTTATACCCAAATGGTATTAAAATAGTTTGCAAAAATTATAGTTTTGTTTAACATGTTTAAAATGAATTTATACTTATATTGATATAATTTTATAAAAACAAACAGTCGAATAAATAATACTACCCCAAGCCCACAACCAAACAACGAACAGGAAATGGAGTCAAATTATCAATTTTAAGTCTGTTGAATCCTATATATATATATATATATATATATATATATATATATATATATATATATATATATATATATATATATATATATATATATATATATATATATATAGGTTTAAGTTCTATGGAAAACAAAAAACCCTAAAAATCATAAAAATGCATAAAAAAAATACTTAGAGATCACAAAACTTTTTTTTGAATTTTTTTTATAAAAAATCGCAGCTTTTTATTAAAATTCGCTGAAAAAAAAAATAAAAAATCAATTTTTTTTTTATAAAAAAAAAGTTTTTTTTTCAACGAACTTCTTTAAAAACCTGCGATTTTTTCATAAAAAATGTCAAAAAAAAGTTTTGTGATCTCTAGGTATTTTTTTTATGCATTTTTATGATTTTTGGGGTTTTTTTATGGTTTTTTTGTTTTCCGAAGAACTCTTCCCTATATATATATATATATATATATATATATATATATATATATATATATATATATATATATATATATATATATATATATATATAATTTTATTAACGACAACAATTAATAAATATTGAAAACATTTATATATTAACACAAATTTCTTGTGTTACACTTGTATTCCCCCCCCCCCCCCCTCCTAAAACACTGAAAAATCATGAAAACGTATTGGTATGAACTCACCTTTGTGTGAGTTCTCGATTGGTTGTGTAGATCTTCGGGTTAGAACTCATATTATAAACCATATCCTAACAATATTTACACACAATATTGTATTTAAATCACAGATAATAATTTAAATACTAAGTTTAAAGTGTTAAACAACATTTAATTATTGTAAGAAAACTTACAGTAAGCCTTAGATTAGTTTTTAGGTGTTCTTCGTGTTCTTTGTGTTCTTCCTGTGTTCTTGGTGATACTAAGGAGATTTGGATGGTGTTTTCGGTTGCTATTTGATAGAAGATGGGTTGATTCCGAAAGATATTTAAGAATACTTGATGATTCTCGCAAGATTCTAAGTAGATTCAAGTGATTTTCACATGATACTTGAGAGAAAAATGGTGTTTTCGCATGTGTTCGTGAGAGAAAAAGGAGTGATTTTCGGTTGAAGGATGTAAGAATGAGGGGTACTATTTGGTTATATATATATATATATATATATATATATATATATATATATATATATATATATATATATATATGAAGCAAAAAGTGAGGCGGTTTAGCAATAAATATCTAGATATTTTAGAGTTCTCGGCCGAAAAAGGAAACCCACCGAGGAGGTTTACGGTCCGAAGGTGTTTACGGCCGAAAACAAGGTCTGCTGTCTGAGGTTCGCGGTCGTAAACGGTTTGCGGTGCGAGGAGGATAAAGGAAATGCGAAGGTTTTTGGTTGAAAACCGTTTTTGGTTACGAGGAGAAAAGCCAATCCGAGGGTTTTTGGTGTATGCGAGAATCCTCGGTTTTTGGTGGTTTAACTTCTAAATCCTACAACACCTTTACTAAAAGGATTATACATACCAACATTATTAATTTAACTTTATTAAATGACAAAATTGCAAAAATGGTCCCTGTGGTATGCATTTTTTTGGGGTTTTGGTCCAAACCCCGACTTTTTTGGATTGACGGTCCTTTTGGCCATGTTTGTATGTAGATTTGGTCCCTCGTAAAATTGAAATGACTAAATTTCCCTTACTAGATTTATTTTCCATTTTCTTTTTTTAAAAGTATTTTTATATATTAAATAAAGATAGTCTCTCTCTCTCTCTCTCTCTCTCTCTCTCCATACCAACTTCCCCTTCCCCCCACCTTCTTCATTTACGATCAACAACACCCCACCGGAGGTAGAGTTGTTTTCCGGCCACCAAGAAACACCGCTGCCACCATCCATATTTCCACCTCTTTGAATCACATTCTTAACCCCAAATTGGAACTCGGAGGAATGGTGGGTCGCAGGTGGCGGACTGCAGCGACGGTGGCGGACTGCAACGACGTTGGAAGGGCAGCGACAGCGATGGGTAGCTACGGTCGGTGGCTGTGGGCGGCCTTGCTGCTTCATTTCTATTGGCGGATGTTCGACGAGGGACCAAGATGAAAGCAACGACGATGACGTTTGGTGGTGGTGGGTTACGAAAGGATGGAGGCGTTTGGTGGGTGGTGGGTGGTGAAGTGGGTTTTGCCAACAGTCATAGCGGTGGTGGGTGGTGAAGTGGGTTTTGCCAACGATGGGTAGTGACGGAGTTGTGGTGGCAACTTCACTGCCTTCGTTTCCTTTCTTTTCAGGTGAGCTCGATGAGAGAGAGGGAAGGGAGGAGCAAGGCTATGGTCCGGAGGTGTTTGGGAAGGGTGTTTTGTAGGTGGTGGGTAACAACATGGAGAGGTGGAGCAGGTGTTCAAAAAATTAGGTGGGTTAAGATGGTGGTGGCAGTTTGCTCCGATCAGTAGCAATAGGGGGAAGAACACAGTGGTGTAGGGTGGTGCCTGGCAGCTTGCTCGACAGAAACAGTAAGGGAATGGTGGTGGGGCTCGACCAAGACAGACGATGGTGGTTTCCGGAGGGGTTGTGGTGGTCTATGGCGGCAGTAGTGGTGGTGAGCTGCCTAGACCGGTGTTACAATCACCGATGATTTATTTCCTTCAACTTATGAGATACGAGAGAGAGAAAGAGAAAGAGAGAGAGGTGGGTCCCATAATTTTTATTAATAAAACTTTATATTAAATAGAAAAAAACATAGAAAATGTATCAGAAGGGTATTTTTGTCTTTTTAATTTTACGAGGGACCAAAACCACAAACAAAGTAGCTCAAAAGGACCGTCAATCTAAAAAAGTCGGGGTTTGGACCAAAACCCCAAAAAAATGCATACCACAGGGACCATTTTTGCAATTTTGTCTTATTAAATTAACAAAACAACAAAGTTGACTTTTATTAGATATGTTTGACATTTGTTGACTTTGGTTGACTTTTACAAGATTGAAAATAACGGGTTGTTACATTATCTCCCCGTTAGAGAGAATTTCGTCCCGAAATTGTTTCTAAACTGGTACTCATGAATTAGGGAGAAAATGTGGATACTTTTGTTTCATTTGATCTTCCCGTTCCCAAGTGAATTCAGGTACTCGCTTGGCAGTCTAGCGAACCTTCACTATTGGTATACGGTTTTGTTTTGTCCTTTTGACTTCCCTATCCATGATTTCCACTGGTTCTTCTACGAAGTGTAGACTCTTTTTCGTCAAGTGGGACTACAATAGTCTCATCAGACAGACACTTCTTGAGATTAGAGACGTGAAAAGTGGGATGAATGTTACTGAGTTCATGCGGTAGATTGAGTTTGTAAGCAACCGGACCAATTCTAGCAAGAATTGAGAATGGTCCGATGTACCTTGGATTTAGTTTTCCACGTTTGCCGAAACGTATCATTCCTTTCCAAGATGAGACCTTTAACAGGACGCGGTCACCAACCTGGAATTCCAAGGGTTTTCGTCGTTTGTCCGCATAACTCTTTTGTCTGTATCTAGAAGCTTTCAGTCGTTCCCGGATTTGGACAATCTTTTCTGTGGTTTCACGAATGATCTCGGGACCGGTTAGAGTACTTTCAGGTACTTGGTTCTTGGCTATTTGCGTATCACCCACTTCAGCCCAGCACAGAGGGGATCTGCACTTACGGCCATAGAGAGCTTCAAATGGCGCAACCTTGATGCTAGTGTGATAGTTATTGTTGTACAAGAATTCAACGAGTGGTAAATGGGTATCCCAAGATTTACTAAAATCTATCACACAGGCCCTTAACATGTCTTCCAGCATTTGTATGGTTCTTTCACTTTGCCCATCAGTCTGAGGATGGTACGCTATACGCATGTCAATATTAGTTCCCAAGGACTTTTGCAGTAATTCCCAAAACCGCGAGGTAAATCTACTATCTCGATCAGAAATAATAGATATTGGCACACCATGCAATTGTACTATGTCTTTAATGTACATCCTTGTTAACTTCTCCATTTTGTCATTTTCTTTTATTGGCAGGAAGTGTGCGGATTTGGTTAATCTGTCGACGATTACCCAAATGGTATCATGACCACCCGTTGTCCTGGGTAACTTGGTTATGAAATCCATTGTAATCCGCTCCCACTTCTACTCAGGTATTTCTGGTTGTTGTAGTAAACCTGAGGGCTTTTGATATTCTACCTTGACTTTGGCACAAGTTAGACACTTGCCCACATAGGTAGCAATTTCAGCTTTCATGTTCGGCCACCAATAGAGTTTCTTGAGGTCCAGATACATCTTGTCTGAACCTGGGTGAACGGAGTATCGAGTTTTATGGGCTTCATTCATGACAACATCTATGTAACCACCAAACTTAGGTGTCCAGATCCGATCCATGAAATAACAAACTCCATCACCCTTGATTTCCAAGTTCTTTTCCATTCCTCTTAATGCTTCTCCTGTCATGTTTTCGGGTTTCAAGGCTTCTAGCTGAGCCTCCGTGATCTGTGTGGATAGGTGGGAATGGATTGTCATAGTTGGAGACTTTACTCGCTGGCCCGAGTACTCTTTACGACTAAGGGCATCTGCTACTATATTGGCTTTGCCGGGATGATAGCGAATTTCACATTCGTAATCATTGAGTAGCTCTACCCATCGTCGTTGTCTCATGTTAAGTTTCTTCTGATTGAATATGTGTTGGAGGCTTTTGTGATTACTAAAGACTATGCATTTCGTACCATAAAGGTAATGCCTCCAGATCTTCAGAGCAAAAACCATTGCTCCCAGTTCAAGGTCATGTGTGGTATAGTTAACTTCGTGGTTCTTAAGCTGTCTCGAGGCATAGGATATGACCTTTCCTCGCTGCATAAGAACGCAGCCTAGCCCTTGCTTGGACGCAACGCAGTAGACTACGAAATCTTCCGTCCCTTCTGGGAGGGACAAGATTAGTGCGCTGCAGAGGGCTCACTTTAATGTCTGGAAAGCAGTTTCTTGTTTCTCTTCCTAACTGAAGGTTACACCCTTCTGGGTCAAGGTGGTGAGTGGTTTCGCGATCTTTGAGAAGTTTTGGATGAACCTCCTGTAGTAGCCAGCGAGACCTAGAAACTGACGAATTTCTGTTGGGGTTCGTGGGGTCGCCCAGTTTTCGATAGCCTTGATCTTGGAGGGATCAACATGTATCCCTTCCTTGCTGACTACATGACCTAGGAATTCCACCTTACGAATCCAAAATTCACACTTCGAGAACTTCACATACAATTTCTCTGCCCTTAAGGTTTCCAAGACTTGTCGTAAGTGTTGGCTGTGTTCTTCCTTACTTCGGGAATATACTAGTATATCGTCAATGAAAACTATAAATAACTTGTCTAAGTAAGGTCGACACACACGGTTCATCAGGTCCATGAACACTGCGGGCGCATTCATTAGACCAAAGGGCATCACTACAAATTCATAGTGACCGTAGCGAGTTCTAAAAACAGCCTTTGGAATATTAGTCTCCTGGACTCGTAGCTGATGGTATCCCGATCTCAGGTCAATCTTGGAGAAGAAACTTGCCCCTTGAAGTTGATCGAAGAGGTCGTCTATCCGTGGTAGAGGGTATCGATTCTTAACGGTAAGCTTGTTTAGTTCGCGGTAGTCTATGCACATTCGGAACGATCCATCCTTTCTTTTTCACGAACAAGACCAGTGCTCCCCAGGGTGATAAGCTTGGTCTAATGAAGCCTTTACTGAGAAGTTCATTTAACTGGCTGGACAGTTCCTGCATCTCTAATGGTGCAAGACGATACGAGGATTTAGCTACGGGGGTAGCTCCGGGAATCAAGTCGATTCGGAATTCGACTTGGCGTTCAGGAGGAACTCCTGAAAGATCTTCGGGGAAAACATCAGGGAAATCACAGACTTCGGGAATATCCTTGATGCTTTTCATTTATTGTGTCTTGTTAACCATGTGAGCTAAGAAGGCACAGTAATCTTTGCAAATATACTTCTGGGCCTTGACGCAAGAAATGATTTGAAGATTTGCACCAGATTTGTCGCCATAGATAACGAGAGATTCGTTACTTGGCAGATTAAGACGAATGGCTCTTTCAAAACATAGGATATCAGCACGATGAAGACTTAATCAATCCATGCCGATTATAATGTCAAAACTTTTAATTGAGACCGGTATAAGGTCAATTTGAAATGAATGGTTGTTTAGATTTATTGTGCATCCTATGTATATGTCATTTGTGCTCTCGGTCTTTCCGTTTGCCATCTCTACTGTGAATGTATCTTTTAATGATTGAGGATTTTGTTTTATTAGATGTTTGAATTTATGACTCACGAAGCTTTTCTCTGCACCACTATCGAAAAGAATGCACGCGTAAGAATTGTTGAGAAGAAACATACCGGTAACCACGTTAGGATCTGCCATCGCTTCTTTATGGCCCATTGCCAGAATTCTCCCTACACCACCAACATTCTTTAACTTTGGGCAGTTTCTCTTGAGGTGCCCAGTTTCGCCACACTCATAACAAGCTTGACTAACTCCCTCGACGGGGATTTGAGAGATGGGCTATGCTGGTGCTTTACAGAAACGGGCGGTGTGCCCCTTTCTGTTGCAGTTTCTGCAGTACATTTCCCTGCAAACTCCCGTGTGATGGAAGTTGCACTTATTGCACTTTGGCAAAGTTCCAACATATCGACTTGGGGTTGCTGGAGTAGCAGAAACAGTGGTAATAACAGGGACTCGAACAACAGCAGGAACAATAGCAGCATGAACTGCAATTGTTTGCTGTTTCTTGGAGGACTCCTGTGACGATTGCCCCTTTCGCTTATTCAAGAACTTCTTTTTACCGCCACTCTCCTTGGGCTGTTCGGGAATAACTGCCACGGAGTCTCGGCAATCTCCGTGATCTATCAGTGTCTGTGCCAGACGTTTTGCACTATCAAAGGTAAGGGGATTGGCAGCTAAAACATTACCTTGAGTTGGGGGAGTTAATCCCAATATATACCTCTCCACCTTCTTGCTCTCCAGGGTGACCATCCTAGGACACAGAAGAGCCAGGTCACTGAACCTAGCAGTGTAAGCAGCGACGTCGGAGCCCTTCATCTTCAGACTCCAAAGCTCCTGCTCTAGTTTTTTCATTTCGCCCCGCGGGCAATATTTTGTCAGCATCAGAACTTTTAAGTCTTCCTTGCCCATAGCATTGGCAACCGGGAGAGATAACTATTTGACATAGACATTCCACCAGGAGAAGGCTCTGTCTAAGAAGGTGCATACTGCAAACTTTACTTTGCTTGCTTCAGGGCAAGCACGGATTTCAAATACTGGTTCGCTTTTCTCGAACCAGCGAGTCAGAGCAATGACACCTCTGGTGTCATCGAAATATTTGGGTTTGGCATTCGTAAAGTCTTTATTACAACACTCCCTTGGGTGTCCATGACTTTCCCAATGATTAGAGTTGCGGGCACCACTACCAGCTCCATTAGTACCACTAGCGTTAATTTGCGTCATGGCAGCAGCCACAACGGCGGTTACTGCTGCTTGGAAAACAGCAAGATCATACTGTGGAGGTGGTGGCGGTGGTGTATAGGTAGATTATTGTTGACACGCCTATTTGATTTATGTGGCGGCATCTATTTCTATAAGTTTTAAAGAGGAAATAATGATAAGTCCTCTATAGGAATTATTAGTCAGGTGATATTGAACAAGATACATCATATCCTGACTTTCGTAGTATTTTACGATTTACAACAGGAGTTTACTAATATAAATAAACAATCACAATTTTAGTTTATGGACTTTGTAGCAACACTTCTAGGGAATTTGTATAATGTATTCCATACCAGGTCCTCCTATAATCACTTAGTGTATACTAACCATACATAATCAAGACCAAATAGACCTTCGAATAAGTGATTCTACTCTAAGTCTACAACCAAACAAGGAACAGGAAATAAAGCTAAATCACAAATTCTAAGTCTATAAAATCTTAATTATATTTAACTCTTAAGTATACACTTAGTAATTATAAATTTACCAGTAATAATACTTTGTTTCCACATGTTTGTTTCTAGTAAGAATGATCTTCTTGAATATTGTTGTTTAAGTGTTATAGTGATATAAAATATTCCTATAGTATTTTAACTTTATGCTTGGTTCTAGAGTTCTTTTGGTATATAGATTTGGTAAGTTTTAGACTTGTTGCAACACCACTACAGTGTCCAACATCTAAATACTTTTATGTGGTTCTCACTGTGATATTGTTTCTTGTATGTATGCATGTTAGTAAACTTCTTATAAAATACTTAGATTTTAAAAGTATACTTTTAGTCAGATCGCTTCAGTCTCATTGCATTTATAGTTGTATATCTTTTATGGTTTGATATACTTAGTTCACTATAAACAATGCTCTGTTACAAATCTGTCACAACCCCAAACCGGAATGGCGGAAACGTTCGGGGGCGGAGGACGTCATGTACAGTATCACAACAATTGCATAATAGTAATCAAAGTACAACAACCATGTATTAAAAGTATAAGTTTTTACATATGTGTTCAAGTCACTGTATATATGACACCAAAAAGTTAAAAGACATGAGTCAATGAAGCTCCGTCTTCTCAAAAATCTGTGGATGTACCTGTCTACTGATTTCCTAAGAATAAAAGTAGTTTTGAAAAGGTTTCAACAACTCAGTTGGTGAGTTCATAAGCATGTTTGTAGTTGAAATCTGTTGTTTGTTCCTTAAAAAAATGTAAGTGTGTTTTCCCATAAAATCCTATATTTTCTGTTGTAATATGTTGTACTAAAAAACATGTAATTGTTATTGTACTCTGAAATGGTATAACATAGTTTTAATTCACATAAAACCATGAAAAGTATGTTTTCTCTGCACTGGAATAGTATTCTGTATTTGTACTCGTATGAACATAGTATAATTGTAACTATCGGGATTTACCAGCTGTACTTGTAAAATACTGTATTATAGTTTAATTATTTAATAAAACTATGTGAAAAATTGTTTACTTATTCATACATTAATCGTATAGTTCAATACCAAATTGTGAGTTATCATAACCATGCTTGATGACCTAAGATGGCTTGAACACGACGTTCTTCAGGCGTCATTATCGGTACGACATTTGTCACCACAGGCCTGCCGATCTAGCTGTTGCAAGCAGCTCTGATGCGGGATTGTCAGTCCCGTATAGAGTTATACACAAATGTCACACTCTCCCTCCACGAGACTCTGGTTATAATTTCAGGACTTGGTTGGTACTTAGATAAATACTTGAAGTAAGTCTCACAAATGCTATATTGACGGTTACGTGTCGAATAATGAAAAGTTACTTTGTAATAGATAAACTGTAAGTATATCTCATAAACTATATTTAATATAGTTTATATAACTGTTTTCCATAAATTATTCTGAATATGTAAAGCAACATAAAATATGAATGGTTACAACATATGAAAAGTTATGTTTGTTTTCCGTAAGTTTATAGTTTATATGTTTGTTTTCTATATTGTAATCTGAACTTTGAAAGGCAACATGTAAGTTCAATAAACTATACCTATTATAGTTTATATGTTTGTGTTTTACCGAAATGAAAACTTTTGTATTGTAAATAATTTAGTAAGTTTAAATCAAAAATCTGTGATACGGTTGTCCCGTGTAATTCAATATTTATACCCAAGTGGTATTAAAATAGTTTGCAAAAATTATATTTTTGTTTAACATGTTTAAAATGAATTTATACTTATATAAATATAATATTTATATAATTTTGATTAAACAAACAGCCGAATAAATAATTCTACACCAAGCCCACAACCAAACAAGGAACAGGAAATGGAGCCAAATTATCAATTTTAAGCCTGTTGAATCCTAATTATATATATATATATATATATATATATATATATATATATATATATTAACAACAATTAATAAATATTGAAAACATTTATATATTAACAAAAATTTCTTGTGTTACACTTGTATCCCCCCCCCCCCAAAAAAAAGCCACTGAAAAATCATGAAAACGTAGGGGGTATGAACAACACTTAATTATTGTAAGAAAAATTACAAAAAGCCTTAGATTAGTTTGTAGGTGTTGTTTGTGTTCTTCGTGTGTTCTTGGTGATACTAAGGAGATTTGGATGGTGTTTTCGGTTTCTATTTGATAGAAGATGGGTTGATTTCGAAAGATATCTAAGAATACTTGATGATTCTCGCAAGATTCTAAGAAGATTCAAGTGATTTTCACATGATACTTGAGAGAAAAATGGTGTTTTCGCATGTGTTCTTGAGAGCAAAAGGAGTGATTTTCGGTTGAAGGATGTAAGAATCAGGGGTACTTTTCGGTTATACATATATATATGAAGCAAAAAGTGAGGCGGTTTAGCAATAAATATCTAGATATTTTAGAGTTCTCGGCCGAAAAAGGAAACCCACCGAGGAGGTTTGCGGTCCGAAGGTGTTTACGACCGAAAACGAGGTTTGTTGTCCGAGGTTCGCGGTCGTAAACGGTTTGCGGTGCGAGGAGGATAAAGGAAATGCGAAGGTTTTCGGTTGAAAACTGTTTTTGGTCCGAGGAGAAAAGCCAATCCGAGGGTTTTCGGTATATGCGAGAATCCTCGGTTTTTGGGTGGTTTAACTTCTAAATTCTACAACACCTTTACGAAAAGGCTTATACATACCAACATTATTAATTTAACTTTATTAAATTAACAAAACAACAAATTTGACTTTTAGTAGATATGTTTGACCTTTGTTGACTTTGGTTGACTTTTACAAGATTGAAAATAACAGGTTGTTACATATATTTATAATTATCTTATTTATTTTTTGCAGATACCTTGATCAGTGGACAAAACTTTTGAATTAGAGCCCACTGCAATCTGTGGCAATAACCTAACAAAGATAAATGAGTCATCAAGACATGTAAGTAATAATTTAACATCGATATACTATAGAAGATAGATTTATGGTATTTATATTAAATGTAGTTATACTTTTCTTCTTTATTTTTGAAGGTAATGTCATCAGTGGACAATAATGTGGGATTAGAGCTCACTCCAGTCACAACTAAGAATAAAACAAAAGCAAATGTATCATCAACATCAGTATGTAATTACTTAACATTGTTATAATGCATGCTTATACTTTTTTCCTTTATTTATTCAGGTAATGTTGTCTGTGGGAAACAATTTTTCATTGGAGACCACTCCAATGAATAAAAAAATCAAATCACATATAATTAAGTCCATAACATCAGTAAGTACAATGTTAACATTCTTTTATTGCACAAGATTTTTTTTATTTACATACAACCTACTTATACTTTTCTTCTGTATTTTTGTAGGTAATTTTTGTTGACAAAATTGTTGCATCTGAATGCACTCCAACACAGGAAAAAAATACAAAGAACCCAAACGAATTAGTTTCTCGAGTAAGTAAAAACTTGAAATGTTCAAAACTTTTAATATATTATTCCACTTGTTTAAGATTACACATATTTGAGTAAATTTATGGTTTTCATGAATTTAGAAAACTCAAGAAAATAAGTTTGCAGCTAAAAACACCACAAACTCGGGGCACCAAATGACATACAAGTATGTATTGCATCATCCTGTAATTATATATATGTTCTAACTATTCTACAATTATTTGTAGGACGAATAGCAAGAAACCTTTTTGCATGTGGTAAAGCTTACTTCTCAACAGGAAGGAAATATGTTCATGGGAATTCCACTGCAAGATAACTAATATAAGGTGTCCATTGAAGAAGTGTTAAAGGAGAATTCATATTTACCAATTCAAACTACTGAGCACACATTAGTTGGAGAAGCACATAAATGTTTTGTAGCTTGGACAAAAGACCTTGTAATAGTACATGAACAAGTTTGTTTATTCTATTATATATTTTTAAGAATTTCTTTCTTTTAATCATTTTTGTTTTAATGTTGGAGGATACATATAAATTGTGTTGCTATAGGTACCGACTAAAACTTCAAGTAAGGAGGGTAAAATTGTCAACCCTAAAAAGCGCAAAGTAAAATACAGACCACTTGCATCACTGAAGACAAGAAACATGTTGAATAAGAGGAACAATTAATGTAGCTTTCATTTTATGACATATATTTCATTTTATGCTTGTATAGATGCTATGTATATTTTGATTACAACATTTGTGTATATTATTTAAGCTGTCTATATGATTAATGTTAATTTATTCTATTCTTGTTACTCCTGTAATATATATGTACGCCATTTTAATATTATTGTCGTCCATTCATAAATGCTGCCAAATGTTAATTAGAACCATGATCACAAAATTAAATGTGGCTAAAGGGTAACAAATAGTCACTCCAATTAGATAAAATGTGATGGTTTTAACAATTATGTGTCGCCAAAAGCAACCAATGGTCACATTATTTTCTTTATATTACTAAAGGTAACAAATAGCCACATCAATTAGAAACAATTTGTTTCTATATATACAACGATGATTTTAACAATAGAGTGTGGCCAAAAGCAACCAATGGTCACATTCAATTCTTTATGAGTTTTCGTTATGTGGGTAAATGATATCATATGTCACAGTATAACGTAAATAAATGTCACTAAAGGGTAACTAATAGCCACATGAGTTAGAAAAAGATGTTGTTGTAACTAATATACAGCGATGGTATTAACAATAAAGCGTGGACAAAAGCAACCATAGTTCACATTCATATGTTTATGAGTTTTCTTTATGTGGATAAATGATATCATATATCACAGTATAACGTAAATAAATGTCACTAAGGTTAACTAATAGCTACATGAGTTAGAAAAAGGTGTGGTTATACATACTATTCAGTGATGGTTTTCACAATAAAATGTGACCAAAAGTAACCAATGGTCACATTCATATGTTTATAAGTTTTCTTTATGTGACTAAATGATATCATATGTCATAATATAACGTAAATAAATGTCACTAAAGGGTAACTAATAGCCACATGAGTTTGAAAAAGGTGTGGTTATACGTACCATTCAGCGATGGTTTTAACAAATATGTATGACGAAAAGCAAACAATAGTCACATTTGTTTTGTTATGTTATTTGTTCATGTGACTAAATGATCTCATAGGTCACACTTTACCATAAATTAATGTCACTAAATGGTACTGTAACGCCCGTAGATCCGGGCTAGTCAATTTAGAGACAATGAGTGTCGAAAACGAATTTTCGGCAAAAGATTATTTATAATAAATAATCTTAACCAAGTTGTAGAATATTTCTCAAGGTTTCCGTACGTATAAAGAACGCCGAAATCCGAGTTATAACGAAGAAGTTATGGCCCGTCGAAGTTTTACGGCAAAACCGGCGCGGCACCGGGAAGCGTAAATAGTGAATTTACGATGGAGCGACTTTTAGCCTTAGTGATCTAAACAAAATTCGTAGAAAACGTTAAACCAAGAGCGTCCATAAAAAGAACGCCCAAATCTGACTTCGTATGAGGAAGTTATGATTTTTCGAAGTTTCGGCTTAGCAGTGTACAGCCCGAAACTCGAATTTTAGTTAGAGCGGTTTTTGGCTTATGTGATCTAAATGAGAGTTGAAGATCTCATTAATAGGAACTCAACGGTAAAAAGACAGACAAAAACGGAGCTCGTATGCGAAAGTTATGGACGAAGCTTAGTCTCTACTTTTCGAGCGCGGCGAATTCGATACAGTTTTGTAAATCCGAGATAGAATGAGAATTAGCCAACGAGGTCTAAATGAGAGTTGAAGATCTCATTAATAGGAACTCAACGGTAAAAAGACAGACAAAAACGGAGCTCGTATGCAAAAGTTATGGACGAAGCTTAGTCTCTACTTTTCGAGCGCGGCGAATTCGATACAGTTTTGTAAATCCAAAATAGAATGAGAATTAGCCAACGAGGTCTAAATGAGAGTTGAAGATCTCATTAATAGGAACTCAACGGTAAAAAGACAGACAAAAACGGAGCTCGTATGCGAAAGTTACGGACGAAGCTTGGAGACTACTTTACTATACAATTCCTATAAATAAGAGATGAACTCTTCATAATTTCCTCACACCTTCAAACCTTTCTTTCTCTCTCTAACTTCTCTCTAACCTCCCTAAACCCCTCCCAAGTCTAGGGAACCTCCCTAGCACGAGAAGAAAGCCCCGGAGCGCCCGACGGCTCCGAGAAGAAAAGCTTTCGGCTCGGAAACACTGCTCCAGCGAAGCCCGGTTTTTGATAAAAACCCGCTGTAAGTGAGCTACGCCTATACTATATTTAATATAGCTTTTATTTAATTATAGTAACATTATTAGGACCTTAAAATAATTATTTGGGATATTATTATGAGTTATATTGAGTGTTATTTAACGCTTATATAATAGTAATAATAGCTAGACTATTAATTAGTCGCGGTTAACGTTAAAACTAAACCCGAGTGGTATTGATACTAGGTTTTGTCGAGGAAAATTATTTTGAGATAACGAAGCGTTGTCTGAGTTCGGAATCACCACCTAATCAAGTGAGTGCATAGTCCCTTTCATGAACATGATTTTAATACAAGTATTTATTGAAGTATTAATTATATGTTTATGTGCGAGTTAATTGATGTTGCCTGAAATACGTGTTAAAGAACATACCTGATTATATATGATAATTTAGGATAAAGAGTAAACCTAAATTAATTATGAGGAACATTGGGTAGTATTTTCTTATGAGTACAAATGAGTTATACTTAGAGAGTAGAACTTTAGTATATGTCATTGATCCAGGAGCACGGATTAGACATAGTCATTGTCCCTAGTCTGAGAGTATGGATTGGACATAGTCAACTGTCATTAATCCGAGAGTACGGATTAAGACATAGTCAGTTGTCCTTAGTCCGGGAGTATGGATTAAGACATAGTCAGTTGTCCTCAGTCCGGGAGTATGGGCAGGACACAGAATCCGTCATTAATCTGGGAGTATGGATTTGGACATAGACCAATTGTCCCTAACCCGAGAGTATGGAATGGGCACAATTATTTATCCGAGAGCATGGATTAGATCCGAGAGTATGGATTAGGTAAGAGGTAAAGTTTAAGGTCCGAGAGTATGGATAGTCTCGTTGTGAGGATTAACGGGGTGGGGTAAGCGTTGATTATATATATGGGGAAATCGTATATTTTGTGTTCTAAATTATATATGATATAACATTGTGGGATTGAAATCCCTATGTACTCACCAGGTTTCCCAACCTGACCCACTCCAGCTTATTTGTATCACAGGTGTCGATACGAAGCTACTTTGCACTGAGAGATTTAAAAGAGATGTAGATCACTAGTGTAAATAAATGTAAGTTTTGTTTATGCTTATGTTCCTGTATTGACGATGACATCCCAATGTTTTAAAATGAATAAAAATACATTTCTTCGGAAATGCTTGATAACGTATTTATCATGTTTTTTTCTGGGAACAAATTCCGCAACATTTTTAAAAGAAGTACTCTGATTTTTATAAAGCATAAACAAAATCGGTCTTTTCTGGCTGTGAAAATGGGGATGTCACAGTTGGTATCAGAGCATTAGTTTAAGCGAACTAGGAATATGGATTTATTTCTAGACTTAAACTTAAAATGCTAAGCAATGATTGTGAGGAGTGTGTCTTAGGTAATACACCTGAATAGACACAAGCACTAGCTTATTTAGGGAAAATGCCTAACATGCTTTTATGTGCTAAATGATTTATGATGCTTTATGATATACATTATATGATCGGATCTATGGTCTGTTGCCGACCGGATCTGGAAACTTTATGTGTTCAGGTTTCTAAACGTTTAAATACGGTATTAGAACTGGCATATAAATTTTCGGAGTAATAGGGAGATTTATACGTCAAACGTCAATAAAATCTTTCCTATCTTAATTCTCGTCATTACACATCGAACGTTTAAATGGGTGTATAGATCGAAATGGCAAGAACCCGCAGTGGAGCCGGGAACGCGAATGGGAATAGGAATCAACCACCAGTGGTTGAGCAAATACCTGTGGTGGTAGCCGCTCCTGAACCAATCACAATGGCCGGAGTGCAAGCGATGATCCAGACAATGTTGGATCGTCAAATGGAGGAAACAAGACGATTACTTCAACAGAATCGGGATGAGCCCACGATGCCTGTTGAACAGCCCGAGATGAGTGAGGGGCAGTCTGAGGAGGGAAACTACAGCAGGTCTGTGGGCCAAGCTGATCCGCCAGTGATTAGGAGAAACGATCAGGATAATGTAGTCGAGGGAATCAGATGCAAGTACAAGGATTTTCTGACTTGCACGCCATCGACCTTCACTGGGAAGGAAGATTCGATCGGAGTCATGGATTGGATCTCAGAAATGGAGTTAGCTTTTATGACATGCGGTTGCAGAGGCAAGTTACAGACTACCTTTGCAGTACGTCAGTTTCGAGGAGGAGCAGTGCGCTGGTGGAACACTCTGGGGAAGACTTTAAGCCCCAACGAGCCCCTACAGCTGACATGGGCAGAATTTTTAGTACAGTTCAAGCGCAAGTACTGCTCAGCCCAAAACTTGCTTGAGTTAGAGAACCAATTCCTGACCTTAAATAAGGGAAGCATGTCAATTGACGAATACACCAACAACTTCACCGAGAAAATGGAGTTTGCCTTGCGACTTGTCGCAGATGAGCTGACAAGAATCGACAAGTACGCCAAGGGACTTCCATGGGAGTATGCAGTGCCAGTACGTCAGGCACCTACTTTGGAGGCAGCTATTTGGGCTGCCAAGTCTGTTGAAGATATGATAAAGGGAAGAGCCGCCAACAAGGTTGAAGTAGGCGATAAGAGAAAATTTGAAGGATCCACAAGGTCCGACGAGAAGAGAAAATTCTCGAAGTCTGGAGAAGGAACACCATGGTGTGACAAGTGCAGAAGGAAGCACATTGGGAAATGCTCTAAAGAGATGACCTGCTTCAAATGCGGGAAGACTGGTCATTACGCCAGCGAATGCACAACCAAGAAAGAAGTCTGGTTTAAGTGTGGTGAAGAAGGACACTTCAAGCAAGACTGCCCAAGGAAAGAAGAAGCTGCAAAACCAAATGTGCCGCCAAAGCCGAAGGCAAGGGCATTTCAGATGATCCTTGACGATGATGCAAGGAATCAAGAGTGAGGACTTGATATCCGAAGATTTAGTGATGCAGTAGCCATATAGATAGTATCGTATGATGTAGCCTAGTAGAGGCATAGTCTAGGGTGAACTTGAACACCCATGTAATCGTTGCAAGAAATAATATAAGACCTTCGTTTTGCCATCCGATGTGTTAAGTGATTATCTGATTTTCTTGTATGGTGACTTGGATAAGCTGCGAGACAATACTTGGGACGAGTATGAGTAGGTGTGAATGGTAGTAGAGATCTATACTACCGGAAGCACAGGACTCACACTTGGATCAGGGAAAGTCACAAGGTTACCAAGAAGCTAGTAATTGATTTCGTTTTATTCGAGTATGTCGTTACCATCGAAGATGATTGTTATTCCGATCCTAGTGGTCATATCAAATTGAGTTCGACTACGATAAGTAGGTTAGGTGGTTCAGAGAACCAAGTTTGATGTAGCGTCCAACTTAAACCAAAAGATTGAAATCAAAGCGATCAATAGAAGTATCGCGATTGTCGCTAAAGAGGCTTGTAGCTAGAGATGCTAAGTTTTAAGATGTGATTATGTCACATTAGAACATGAAGGAAGGTATAGTCTGTTCTGGAATTTAACTCTAAGAGATTTGAGTTTAAGCACACGATGAGAGGTCATTAGAATATGACACATCGGTACGTTGTAGTAACAGAGGAGCTTATCTTAAGCTTTCTAAGAAGAAGAAGGAGTCTCCATCAAGGATCGATATTGTGACTCGAATGTCATAGTTTGGAGTCTAACGAGCAGGTGCAAGTTCGAGCACTGCTTGCAGTCAAGAAGACCAAGAGTTAGATACACATTTGAAGGAACATAGAAGTTACGATTAATACCTAGGATGAAGAGATAACGTATGGAGTCATTATACAACCCTGTTTCGTTGATGATTCCGGGACGTAATCATCCTAAGGGGGAGATAATTGTAACGCCCGTAGATCCGGGCTAGTCAATTTAGAGGCAATGAGTGTCGAAAACGAATTTTCGGCAAAAGATTATTTATAATAAATAATATTAACCAGGTTGTAGAATATTTCTCAAGGTTTCCGTACGTATAAAGAACGCCGAAATCCGAGTTATAACGAAGAAGTTATGGCCCGTCGAAGTTTTACAGCAAAACCGGCACGGCACCGGGAAGCGTAAATAGTGAATTTACGATGGAGCGACTTTTAGCCTTAGTGATCTAAACAAAAGTCGTAGAAAACGTTAAACCAAGAGCGTCCATAAAAAGAACGCCCAAATCTGACTTCGTATGAGGAAGTTATGATTTTTCGAAGTTTCGGCTTAGCAGCGTACAGCCCGAAACTCGAATTTTAGTTAGAGAGGTTTTTGGCTTACGCGATCTAAATGAGAGTTGAAGATCTCATTAATAGGAACTCAACGGTAATAAGACAGACAAAAACGGAGCTCGTATGCGAAAGTTATGGACGAAGCTTAGTCTCTACTTTTCGAGCGCGGCGAATTCGATACAGTTTTGTAAATCCGAGATAGAATGAGAATTAGCCAACGAGGTCTAAATGAGAGTTGAATATCTCATTAATAGGAACTCAACGGTAAAAATACAGACAAAAATGGAGCTCGTATGCGAAAGTTATGGACGAAGCTTAGTCTCTACTTTTCGAGCGCGGCGAATTCGATACAGTTTTGTAAATCCGAGATAGAATGAGAATTAGCCAACGAGGTCTAAATGAGAGTTGAAGATCTAATTAATAGGAACTCAACGGTAAAAAGACAGACAAAAACGGAGCTCGTATGCGAAAGTTACGGACGAAGCTTGGAGACTACTTTACTATACAATTCCTATAAATAAGAGATGAACTCTTCATAATTTCCTCACACCTTCAAACCTTTCTTTCTCTCTCTAACTTCTCTCTAACCTCCCTAAACCCCTCCCAAGTCTAGGGAACCTCCCTAGCACGAGAAGAAAGCCCCGGAGCGCCCGACGGCTCCGAGAAGAAAAGCTTTCGGCTCGGAAACGCTTCTCCAGCGAAGCCCGGTTTTTGATAAAAACTCGTTGTAAGTGAGCTACGCCTATACTATATTTAATATAGCTTTTATTTAATTATAGTAACATTATTAGGACCTTAAAATAATTATTTGGGCTATTATTATGAGTTATATTGAGTGTTATTTAACGCTTATATAATAGTAATAATAGCTAGACTATTAATTAGTCGCGGTTAACGTTAAAACTAAACCCGAGTGGTATTGATACTAGGTTTTGTCGAGGAAAATTATTTTGAGATAACGAAGCGTTGTCTGAGTTCGGAATCACCACCTAATCAAGTGAGTGCATAGTCCCTTTCATGAACATGATTTTAATACAAGTATTTATTGAAGTATTAATTATATGTTTATGTGCGAGTTAATTGATGTTGCCTGAAATACGTGTTAAAGAACATACCTGATTATATATGATAATTTAGGATAAAGAGTAAACCTAAATTAATTATGAGGAACATTGGGTAGTATTTTCTTATGAGTACAAATGAGTTATACTTAGAGAGTAGAACTTTAGTATATGTCATTGATCAAGGAGCACGGATTAGACATAGTCATTGTCCCTAGTCTGAGAGTATGGATTGGACATAGTCAACTGTCATTAATCCGAGAGTACGGATTAAGACATAGTCAGTTGTCCTTAGTCCGGGAGTATGGATTAAGACATAGTCAGTTGTCCTCAGTCCGGGAGTATGGGCAGGACACAGAATCCGTCATTAATCTGGGAGTATGGATTTGGACATAGACCAATTGTCCCTAACCCGAGAGTATGGAATGGGCACAATTATTTATCCGAGAGCATGGATTAGATCCGAGAGTATGGATTAGGTAAGAGGTAAAGTTTAAGGTCCGAGAGTATGGATAGTCTCGTTGTGAGGATTAACGGGGTGGGGTAAGCGTTGATTATATATATATATGGGGAAATCGTATATTTTGTGTTCTAAATTATATATGATATAACATTGTGGGATTGAAATCCCTATGTACTCACAAGGTTTCCCAACCTGACCCACTCCAGCTTATTTGTATCACAGGTGTCGATACGAAGCTACTTTGCACTGAGAGATTTAAAAGAGATGTAGATCACTAGTGTAAATAAATGTAAGTTCTGTTTATGCTTATGTTCCTGTATTGACGATGACATCCCAATGTTTTAAAATGAATAAAAATACATTTCTTCGGAAATGCTTGATAACGCATTTATCATATTTTTTTCTGGGAACAAATTCCGCAACATTTTTAAAAGAAGTACTCTGATTTTTATAAAGCATAAACAAAATCAGTCTTTTTTGGCTGTGAAAATGGGGATGTCACAGGTACCAAATGGTCACATCATTTAGAAAATAAGTGTTGCTATAAGTAATATCCAATGATTCTTTTTCACAATTATGTATCACTAATACCCAACCAATGGTCACATTATTTTCTTTAAAAGTTTTTTATGTGACTAAATGATATCATACGCCACGATTTAACATAAATAATTGTGACTTAAGGGTAAACAATAGCCACATCAAATGTAAAGTAACCATGGTTGATACCAAATTGTCTTACGTTATATGTAACTAAAAGGTAGATTATAGACACACTTAAATGATGAATTTAAATGTGGCCATAAGACACCTATGGTGTCACGACATACGGTCACACTTTTGACTAAAAAAATTAGTGTGGCCATAGGATACGGTCACATTTTTTAGGCCTTAAAAAGTGTGGCCATAATTAATTTTTGTTGTAGTGTATGTAGTCAAAGTTTATTTGATCATTCTGCCAGAAAAGGAGAAGTGGATATCTTTGGACCCCTCGTTGATTTGGTGTTGACAACAAATGTTTGGCCAAGCTGAGACTAAGTTGAATAGATTCAACAGTCAGTCTGAAAGGTCACCACAAGTCAAAATTAGGAAACATAATCTTGAACCATGAGATTGACCGTTGATCCATGTCTCTAGTTCATAATAAGAGATCATGAAGATCAAAGGAATTTGAAGTTATTATTCTTAGGGTTGTTTATAACAAAGTTGCTATAAGTACAGTAGTTGCATTGAACTGTCACTAATTGTTGTTCTAGTAAGTATTAGACAGATTTGTTGTTGATGTCTAAGTGCAAGTGGGAGCTGATGGAGATTAGTGCCTATAACCATAACAAAGTCCGGTGATATTATTATAAATAACAATGTCCTTTTGGGTTACACGTAAGAACAAAAAAAAGCAGATCTGTAAATATATTTATTTGAGGAACTTGTTTTGTTAATTAATTAATAGATTAATTAATTAATAGTAAATAAATGGAATATGGAATATTCCAAAATGATTTGAATACCTTAGATAATTATAGTTATATTTGGTATTTATCTATAGGGTTTCAAATCACCTATATATAAATAGAGGGCTCTAATTCTGGTTTAGATATATAAGATATACACCTCTAAGCTACAAAAGTTCAGATACTCAAACCCTAAGAGAATCCCAAATAGTCGTCTTCACGTCGTGACCATCTAATTGTCATGTTGTGACCGAAGAACAAAATTGAGGTTTCGATTTTGTTTGAGTTCGAAGTTCGAGGATTGCTTGGATCTGGTTCTTGTTTTCATCTTGGGTGCGATCACATCAGATGAACTCTCCTTTGGGTTCTTTAGTTCAATCCACTGGCTCGACAAAAGAAGAAGCCAACTAAGAAATCAAAGGTATGTTTTCTTTAGAGTTCTACTATGTTGCATAGACTGGAGAGTTTAGATTCTTTAGATTTTGAGTTTATATCAAAATTGTTTATCATTTCTGCTGCCCTATATTTGATCTAATAAGGCTTGAAATTCATCATATTTAACATGTATTATGGTGCTCGTATGGTTTGAGGCTTACATGAATGTGTGATATTTTGAAGGTCACTATTATGTAGTGGTAACTTATCTTTTATAATGATATCGGAATTGACAACTCTCCTATAATACCTATTATAAACTAAAACTACTTTTTTTTAGATCTTTGAGATATTGGAACCAAATTTCTGCAAAAGATGTTTATTACTTTTAAAAAAGTATATTGAATGATTTTAAAACATAAATCAAAAGAGGGGTGTTTCACATTGCCTAACATATTATCTGCTAGTGACTATATAAGGTGTTGTATTTTGTGGTCCGCGGTTTACTCCAATAATTATATGACTCCCATTTTCTGCTTGTAATAAGATAGCTTTCTCTAATTAGTCATGAATTCAAGCAAAAAACACATTTTGTTATTGGCGGGTTTGTAAAAAGCATTTTCCCATAAAAAACATTTTATAGTTTTAGATTCTAGTTTGCATAAGACATACATTATGTGTAATCTTTGCAATTCCATATTCGCAATCATGACAACTTAGGAACCTTCCTGTGCAACAACATTATGGTTCTTGATTATCTTATTTAGTTTGGAATCATTTAAATATATTATTTCTCAAAAGATGGATATTAAGGAAACTTTGTAGATCTCTCGACATAGTTCTATAAGGACTACATACATCGGTATATACTAATCATAATGGAACTTTAGTGTTTCTTCCAATCAGCGAAAGGATGCATGATTATCCTTTTATAACATGAAACACATAAATCAAACAACTCTTAGATGATGTCAAAATTCCTGCCCATTGGAATTTTGCTACACGTTTAGATTATGAGTTTAGATTCATATGACAATAAAGACAATGTCATAAATGAGTATGATTCAAGTCTCATATGAATTATGTCATGGGTATAAGTATTTGAAACAACATCATGAACCTAAATTCACAAAGATTATAGTAAAAGTGACAACATGCACATAACTTTAAAAATCTTATGTTAAAAGCGCCAACATCAAGATAGGGACATTCAATAAAGGGAAAATCAATGATATATAAGCAGTAGTGAAAATGTACATCAAAATATAAGGTTGTTTCCAAATCCAAGCATGTTTCAAATTATGGTAAAATTGTAAATAATTCAAAACTAAAAGATAAAGTTAGCAATTTAGCTAGGAGCTTCTAATTCATCATCATTTCTTCACTTGTTCACTGTTCCTACACATAACAATTGATATCACTATCATATACCCAAGAATTTTATTAAGTGTAAAATCGTAGCATATAGATGTATACATAACTTAATGGTCCCACCAACTTTTCCTTTCTTCACCTATTCACGGTAGAATATACAATTCCTCCTCCAATGGACTTTCTTACCAGATAGAAAACATTTGGCATATTTCGCAAGATGTTCCTTCCTAGATTGAGTGGCATCCTTATGGGAAACGCCTTTGCCTTTTGCCTTTCTTTTTACTATGCAATTTCTTATTTAAATGCCATTCCCCTATCATGAACATTGAGGAAGACTTAAGACTTTTATTCTTAAAAATATTAGAAAGCAAAGCAGACATGCACACATGGTACCTTCGCCATATTTAGAACGACGTTGATATCTATACCAACTCCATACAAGTTGGAATTTAGGAAGATTAATCTTCAATCCCAATGCTAAAAAACCATCTTAACACACATACACACACGATGTTATTAATATTCTCTTCATCCCGATCATCGATGAGTATGGCATCATCGGTATAAAAAATGGGCCAATCTAGTACCTTCATTCCTAACCATACCAACTCTAAAAATACCATTAGAAACTGTGTCCGCTACCATTACATGCAACCATTCCATAACCATAATGAAAAGAAAAGGAGACAATCACCTTGGTTAAGACTTCTTTTCAACTAAAACTCGGATGTGGGGTTTCTAATAAACAACACAAAAGTTTTGGCCGATTGTAAACAATTCATAATCCAACGAATCCATATTTTCTCGAAACCCTTAAACTCCATTGTTTGTTACAAGTATTTCTACTTTAATGAACCGTAAGCCAACTTGAAGTCAACCTTTAAAATCATCAAATTCTTCTTTATTTTTCTTATACTAGTTTATCACATCATTAACTATCAATGGATCATCTAGAATTTGACAACTCTTCACAAAAAATGTCTATCATCTTGGCCGATATGTATGCCAAAAGTTTAGCAATAATTGTTATATTGCATACCAATTAAACTAATTGGTCTAAACTCTTTTATGAACATCAAATTATCCACTTTAGGAATGAGCGTTATAAGAAAAAAAAAATTGCAACCATTCGGAATGGAACTAGTCCCATAAAAAGATCAACAAAATCAAAAATATCACATTTGAGCTCCGCCCAATAATGCTTCAAGATTTTTTATTTTATTTTTTGTTTAAATCAAGAAAAACACTTCTTACATGAATCGGATTCGTGAACCCAAATACCATCATCCATAATTCTATTAATAGCCCTTTGTTCGTGGCTTCCTGTTTATCACCATCAATTCTTCATTTAATCTTCGATTTTTGCAACAAGTCACAAATTTCAATTTCTTGAAGTTTCCCAATTTTTTAAAAAGTTTTCTTTCTTTCCAAAGCTATGTTTTCATTTGCAGCCCCCATGTCAAATAAAGTATCTATGTTTCTTACTTTATCTAACAGCATATCTTTTTGCTCTTCTCCTGGGCCTTCCAAGCAAAAGCAAGGCTTGATTCTTGCCTTTGATATTTTGAGATTTTATTACATAATACGATGTTCAATTATTTTCACAAATAAAAAAATAAAATCGCTTTAAAACACTAGGAAGTATCATTGTGAGTTGTGACAACCTAACCATGCTTTGATTACTTATGCACCCGTAGTTTCATTAATAAATGCCTTTTGATGAAGGTTTGCCACATGCCCAACATTTGGTCTATACTACAATGCTAACTTCCAAACTAACTTAATTTTTTAAGTGGCCACCTTTCCAATAACCCGATTTTTTTCTAACATACCTAATTTAATTATTATACTTTTTTCATAAGACATAATTACCCTCATGAGGACTGCAATTATTGATCACATATGATCTCACTGACCTAAAGTCCTTTCTTGCTGATTTATGTCTCATTGTAATATTCGAAAACTTTGATTTATATTTTAATAACATTATTTTATAGATAATTGATATAATGAACTAATAGTCTACATCTTTTATAACAACAACATACTCCGATAATTTTATTAAGACGAGGTAGAGAGTGGTAGATGTAAGGAGGAATACATCATCAAATATAGAATAACTGTGTCGCATAAATGACTTTCGGCATTATTCCAAAACACGATCCTGTAAAAAAACAAAACAAGGGTAGCGTAAGTCAAAAATAATAGAAAAAAACAAAATGTATAGGTATATATTATTTTTTATCATAATTAACAAAAGATATTTAAAATTTTATAATATTAATCTTAATAAAAAATTAAATATTACACAAATGAAGGGGGAAAGGAGGTTTTGATTTTGATATCGGATCTTTGCCTTCCTGAAAAACAGGTCAGCTGTCCCTATTACACGGTCGACGTCGTCAATCTAACGGTTGTTAAAAATCCTAATTTTAATTACTTTTTTAAACACCAAAAAAATTATTAAATAATTCTCAAAAAAATATAAAAATGAAAATACCCTAAACTCTCACACCACTACTTGAGACTTGAGAGGCACATAAAACACAGTTCTTGAGAGGCCCCTGTATCTCTTCCCCAATACTTTTTTATCTTCCCGAAAAATTAGAAAGAAATTTTATAAAAATGACTCAGATTAGCAGAAAAATGTACAGATTAGACCTAAAAAGAACGATTCTATGGCGTGTAGCTCTTCTCCGACGATGTGCTAGATCTCTCTGGCACCAAATTCTTGCTTGTTGGATCGGAAAATCTGTCCGGTACCGGCAATTGTTACACTCCGGTCCTTTGATTCCGACGTCTCGTCGTTCTCCTCCGACGACGATCGACCCAGCCACCGTGAGCCACCAGTTTCCGGCGTCCAGCGGCGAAATGTCGTCGTCCTCTGGTGGCTCCGATCATGATCAAGATACTTCTGATTTGGTGACGTTGAAGATTAGTCTTTTGGGTGATCATCATATCGGAAAAACAAGCTTCTTGGTTAGTATTTAATAATTAAATTCGTTTCCTTTTTATTCAGATTATATTTTCAAGAAATCTTGAAAAATGAAATACCCAATTTTTATTGTGTTTTTTCTTGAATACCCAAATTACCCATTTATTTAATGATTAAAATTAAACTATATAATTTAATTGAAGGCAAAATACGTTGGAAAAGAAAAGAATCAAGAAGAATTAAAAGTTAAAGGCATAAATCAGATGGATAAAACATTGTGTGTTAAAGGAGCCAGGATTTCCTACACCATTTGGGAAGTGGGTTGTGATGCATTTTGTCAAGGTAATTAATTAATATTTTATTTGATTAATAATTCTTTTTCAATTTTAGAAAAACTGATTCTAATTATTTAAATTAAAACTTTGTTTTCATAATTCATATGTAGATGCCGATTTGAAAACATCGATTCCTGCTGCTTGTAAAGACTCGGTAGCAATGTTGTTCATGTTTGATTTAACAAGTCGTTGTACACTTAATAGGTATTTACTTTATATCATAATTTGATTCTTGAATTTTCTTTTTGTCAGAAAATATTAATTATAATTTTTTTTTTGTTCAGTGTTATCAATTGGCATCAACAAGCTAGGACTTATAATCAGGTGAATATAAATTATATTACATTTTTGTGAAAACATTTTTTTATTGATTTTTAATTAATTATTTGTTTGAATGATTTTAGAGTGCGATTCATGTTATGGTCGGTAGCAAGTTCGACGAATTCGTTCAGCTTCCATTGGATTTACAGTGGACAATTGCAAGTCAGGTAATATTCAGTTTTTTTGGTGGTCGAGAAAAATCTCATAATTCGTGCTTACCAGATTTAAAATTGATTATTATTTTATGTTATTGATAAAAAAATATGATCGATTTTTATATAAGTGCTTATACATAAAAATGAATTTGATGCTATTAAATTAATAAAAATATATATACTTACACGCATTACCAATACAAATCTAAATAAAATAAAAAAGAACTTTGCACCTTTAAAGTCAACTTTTGTAGCTAACAAGTTTGACCTTTTCATGATGAAAATGATGGGATAACCCATCACTAACTTCTAAAAGAATGTTTCTTCAGCCCACCTCCAAACTTGAATTATGTCACACAAGTCCCATCAAAAGAGGAAAGTTCACACTTCACACCTCTTGCCTCAAAATACATTTTATAATATATTTAAAATTATGATATACATATTACATATATTATATATGTCTTAATATTAATCTATAATTGTACAGGCAAGAGCATATGCAAAGGCTATAAACGCGACATTGTTCTTCTCGAGTGCATCTTACAATATAAACGTAAATAAAATCTTCAAGTTCGTAACTGCGAAGCTCTTTGACTTGCCATGGACTTTGGAGCGAAATCTTACAATTGGCGAGCCTATTATTGATTTCTGATGTTAGTATTCGTTATTCATGGATTCAGTATTCAGTATTCATACCCTCCTCCGTCTTTAAGTTTGTGATGTAAATATAGAAAAGAAATATGGGGAGGAAGTGGTCGATCGATCGTATAGTCAGTTATTGCATCTTCGTTCTTTGTTTTCTAGTTAAGTGAGATTTCAAGGGTTTTCAGTTCTTTTTGTTGTTTTCTTATTGGAGAGCTTGGTGGAGGTATCGAGGCTTCCCTGTCTTCATGTAAACCCGTATTTTCTTGTTAGTGAATTGATTTCAAAATTGGTTAAAGCACATTTCTTTATATAGTGTGATGTCGACTTGATTCATGTTCTAACTGTTGAATCTTGTATGGTGCGATGAAAAATGAAACATTGAAACTTATCTATTATTTTCTTTATAATTTGTTTGAAATATTTTGTGAAATCGATAACAATCCTAAAGAAGTCAACACGAACTTAGATTTATCCCACACATTTCCGCCTTTGGACCATCACAACAATCCACTAGGCGATTAACGTAAAATCTTATATCAACAACTTGTAGATATCATTAATATTTGAAATTCTTAAACGGTAACTGTTGATGCTCGAACATTAGACATTTTCTTCAAGTATAAGAGGATGTGGTGTGGGCAACAAAAAGTGATATTATTGTTGAGATGACACCTCATAACACGGTCATAACACGAGGAACATCATCCCCCTTTTTTCGTTAAGGGGGTGTTAAGGCACAACTCGTTGTAACAACGACGAGCAATAACGAGAAGTGTGATTGGCTTTTGTTTTTTTTACTACTAAATGGAAATGGTTTTAAAAAGAAAAAATAATAATAATTAGTAGGTGTTATAACATGGAGACCATTTACTACCATGATGTTACAACACCATAGGTGATGTGGCATCTGAGGTGGCACCTCATTGGTGTTATAACATGTTGTCAATACTCAATACTCTAAGTATTACTTTGAGATCACAAATAAATCTCGTAAATTTTTTAACACAAATATATGTGATTTTCGAGTATTTCAACTCGTTTCTTTTATAGCTATATATCTGTTTTCCCCTTAACACATCATCAATAAAATCAATAAAATATATGTCGGAATTTTCAATCCTAACATAGACCTAAATTCAAATTACAAAACTAGTCAAGTTGGTAGACTACTTAAGAATTAAGACGACTCCCAAGCGTGCTTTCAATTGAAATTTGAATTATAACTTGGTCCTCTCGTACGTTTTGAAATGGGCTTTAGGCACGATCCATGTTCTTTGAAGCTCATAAATGAGCATCTATGGGCTGTTTTTGTTGCATATGTGGGCAAGTAATAGAGCCGAAGTTGGGAATCTTTCAATTCATTTATCTAAAAATAATGTAGTTTAGGTCTTTAGGATACATTTATGTTTTAAATAGTTAAATAAATAATTTATAGCTATCGTTTTCTGTAACAAATTATAAAGTTATGTTTTTTATTTAATTTCTCTCCGGTTTTCTTTTCTTTTTCGTTTTTTCTACTTTGACCCCCAATTAAAAAAGTTGTATCTAAAACAAATTAAGTTGTTAACGGGAATTTTTACACCAAAAGTTATCAATAAAAATAAAATAAAACCAGGTACTTAACATACTATATCGTTTTTAGCTGAAATCGTTAAATCAACATGACATTTGGTATTATCTAGATAAAAACATTATATTCACGAAAGTCAGAATAATGATCAAAAATGTATATGCATAATGCACACAGAATTTAAGGGCCGAAAAAAAATAAGCAGACATTACATTAAATATGTCAGATCGACAAAGTGCTTAGATAAAGAATCATACTATTAATATAAAAAAATACCATATTCGATGAAATTTTCTTTTGTTTTGTTTTTGAACAAAATCAACATATTTATTCTTTATTTTAGATAAAATTACGCAAATGCTCCATTTGTTCTAAAAATAAACATAGGTTCATTCTCTAATATTTTTCTTTACAAGTATTATCTTTGTGATTTTAATTTCTTCAACAGCAAAAATATTTTTCATTTAAGATCTTGAAACCACAATAAAAAATAAAAATAAATAAACAACGACGACAAGTTTATTTTAATAGATCGAATCAATACAAATTAAAACAGAAAAAATCATCATCTAAAATTTTTTGTGAATATGAGAAATTTATATAAATACATAAAACTCCAATGAGGACCACCCCTTAAGTCTATTTTTTCACTTTAAAAATAGAATACCGTTGGAGATGGCATTAGCCCTATTTGTCAAATTAGCGGAAAAGCTAATGACGTGTGTTGCTGCTAAACAATATTCTCGTTGTGGTAAACCTTGCTAAGAGGGGAGTCAATCTTGCTTCTATTTCATGTCCTTTTTGCTTGACTATTGATGAAGATGTTGACCATCTTTTCTTTAGTTGTTATTTTTATATGGATATTTGAAGTTGGCTCATCGAAGTTGAATTGTAATCGTTGATTTGGAAAGCCATGAATGCTCTAATTTTTAGAAACCTTAGGTGTTTTCTTTAAAGTCGGTGGATGAGATTCAACTCATCTCTTACAACTGGTTTAAATATCATGTCAATCTTATTCGATTAAATTGGAATGTTTTGTGTTGTTCTCAGTCCCGTTCCAAACATATCTAGACCCCAACGCAAAAAACTTAATAAAAAAACTCATTTAAACACAGTTAAATAATATATATATATATATATATATATATATATATATATATATATATGCGCTAAATTTTTTTTATTATAAATAACTAGAAGGGAGATATTGTTATATATAAAATTGGTATTTATATATAAAATAAGTTCAAAGGGAAGTAAATATAGTTTTGACAAAAAAAATGTAAATGTTAATGCAAAAAAGTTGTAACGTCTCAAATTTCAAACCAAAACTTTTATTTAAAAATAAAATTATTTATTCAAATTACAACTTCAAAGATCTAGATAAACCATTTTATTCAAAAACAACTATCAGACTAACGTTTAAAGTTATTATGTGCGGAAATCTCTAATGGATGCTGAAACATCCCAAAAATCAAGGTAAAATATATCTTATATCAACTATCTCAAGAGTGGCTAATCATTCCTTACATGCAATTTCTAACAACTAGGCTCAAGCATCTACGATACACATATAGCTTATATCTACTATCTCAAGTGTGGTTAATCATTCATCACGTTGACCCACTATGAACTGTACTCATGAAACTTTCACCAACCTCGCAGCCGCTCGTGCGTGTTAATCATACATAACACTGGATTTCATAGACATACGAATACTTGATTTTACCTTCAGCCCACAACCAGACAAGGAATATGAAATAAAACTAAATCAAACATTCTCAGGCTATAAAATCTTAGTTATGTACAACTATGATGCACACACTACGCAACTACCGTAATGATGTCAATTCCATCTAGTACACAAGAGATTCTCCTAGGCTATTAAGCATCACACATCAGGAAATTCTATCATACAATTCCTGAGGATCCCTAGCCTACAAACTAACATGCAATTCTATCATAATCATCAAAAACAAATAACAGTGTGGGTATCTTGGGGTATACTTTCTTGCTCCGGCTCATCGTACACATCTCATCCTTCTTTGGTTACCTTTCAAAACAATTTTGAAAACTTTTACAGATCCTTAGTTTGAGTCTGGATTCACACGGATGTTCGTCCAATTCACTCAAACCAGGGCTCTGATACCAACTTGAAACATCCCAAAAATCAAGGTAAAATTTTTTATTTTTGAAACCAATCTAAAACCATAAGTGTTTACAAAACATCGTTTCCAAAAGCCATAAACAAGAATCAGAGTATCCCAAAATCATAATCTTAGAAAAATCCAAGATGATGTGTATGATCAAGCCTTCGCCATGCGCCTATCATCTAGAGTACATGAAACCATAACGATCAAACTGTAAGTCAAATCTTAGTGAGTTCCCCCAAAGTACCATACACAACCAAACAAATATACATATTGCATGTTGGGTCCATAGTTTCCCGACTGGATTATCCTGGCCTAAAATCTTCCAATTGGATTGCCATTCTAGCCCACAATCTCCTGATTGGATTACCACTCTAGCCCACAAATTTCGGATTGGATTGCACCGGTTTGTTGGCTTACAGCACAAAGCAGTACAACCTCAACCCATCCACATTGTATTGACATATGTAACAGATAAACATACAACTAGCAAGTATAGGTAATCATACACATCTACCAATCTAACATATAATCAACATAACAGCATCCTATATACCAGGATACATAACCTAGTGGGCTGTCATTGGTGCTTTCGACCCACGAGTATAGTGAGAAAAACTCACCTCACAGTCTGAAAAATAATTACACAGATCACTGCTCCAAAAGCTATCTCTACTGGTCACCTATAAAATTAACAGGGACCCAAATCTCAAACTATTATTCAAATTACCCAAAATGCCCCTAAGACAAACTTGATCAAATTCCTGGTCAAAGTCAAGGTCAAAAGTTAAAAAGTCAAAGGAGGTCAACACAGACTGAGTACGATCGGCGTACTCAATCACTATGCCCAGTGTAAGTGATCCCTTCCTGAATACGGGGATCTAGCCTGGTACGCTCACCGTCCACCAGGTACGCCCAACATACTCGACCAGTTTTCATTTTCCATTAAGATATTACGTCCAAAGCTCAGATCTAGCCCCAAACATCATTCTAAGTCATAAAGTTTCCAACTTTATGACTTTCCATGGCTAAAAGGAGTTACAACACCAAAACCCTAACTTAATAGACAAACCAAAGCATCATAACTCTTGCATGGAGGGAAGAAAGGGACCAAGATCACATTTTTATGATTCAAAGCACCCAAAAACGTTTGAAAGGACAACTCATTTGGATTAGAGTAAGCCATACTCATGAATACCAAGATTATGGTACCAAAAAGCAAAAGACTTAAGAACCTAGCAAGATCTAAGGAAACATTCATCAAGTTTTTAACTTTATACCATCTAGAGTTGAGAAAAGCAATGTAGGCTCTGGATTCACAAGCTTGAGCTTCAACAAAAAACAAGCTTAGACTTCTCTTTCTTTCAAAATGCATCCAAAACACATAAAAAGGCTCAATATTTGCACTAGGGGGCTAGGGTTTCGATTTGGAGGCTCAAGAGGGTGGTGGTTGATGTTGGGAAGGACCCAAGGGGTTAGAATCATTAAATAGGGTTCAAAACCACGAAATTAGAGTTTTTACACTGCGGCGGTACGCTTAGCGTACCATAAGTTACGCTTAGCATAACACCCAAAAAACACGTCCCCCTTCAGCCTAGTATGCCCAACGTACTACCTAGTATACGCTTAGTGTACTGCCAAAATCCATTTTCCAGCTTAACTTCAAACAGCCGTAACTTCTTCGTTTCAACTCCATTTTCGATGATCCTTATAACCATGGAAAGGTATCGACAAGCTCTATAATTCTATATTGATACTTATGACTAAAAACATCTCGAAATAAAATCCTTAATTTATGCAAGAAACCCGAAACATAACCTTTCTCATTTTACCCCTTAGCTTCCATCGAATAATCCAAGGTTTAAATCACTTATCCAACATAATACACCTCCAATAGAGTCTAAAATCCATTTCGTTGAAGCCCAAGGCCTCTATTTTATCCACTTATTGCCCACAATCCTAAAATAAGAACTTCTCGAAACAGGATTTTACAATTCTCCCCCACTTAAATTGGATTTCATCCTCGAAATCCGTCTTGGTTAAGGTCTTTGGAACAATGTCAACATTTTTTGAAAATTCTCTCTAACCATCTCGACACCAAGGCATATTATAAAGAAACTTGAGAGAACACTTGGGAACCCATAACTGTCAACCAACAACCTAATAGCTTGGAAATACTCAACCATAAAATTTTCCTTTTCTCCCTGACTGCATGACCCCACTTCTAGAGAAAACCACTCCAACCAGGAACTCTCAAAACTACAACTATAAACCAAATCTGATACTATACTCCCCTACATAGTGACCCATCATTCTAAACTTCAGAAACTACACCCTAGGGCTCATGATCATCCAACAGAAATAATACTCAAAACATCCTGATCGTGAATCTCCCAAAGTTCCAAATTCTAAAAATCATGCCCGAAAACCTCGTATACACACTTGACTTCCCGACAAGTTATCACTGACCCGCTACTCCCACGAGTATAATGATGGTCAACCAAGAATTCTCATGTTGTGTCCAAATCCCTTATTTATTAGCTCAGGTGTATCCCCACCTGACAAAACACCCGAGACATTTACAACGAACTTCATGACTCGAGATTTCAGAACTGATGCCCAACATTGGTAACCGAATCCCTAAAAAAACAATCCTTTAGAAAACGGGGTCCACAATTGCAAACATTCATCAAGCGAATTCTGGTGCACCGCTAATGCATCTACCAAGACAAACTTCTATTATCCTTAAGATCCAACCCACTCGGTTATGGAGTCTCTCGACTCCCAACAATGCACTAATACCCAAACATGCCAAAGACTAACGATCTTGAGACCTAAGAGTCTCAATCAAATGTCTATCGGGTCCCGCCCATACGAAGCATACAGCCACTGGTTCACGATACATCGTGACAACTTCTAACCACTAAAATGATAAGCTCGCGGTTCCACGCTGATCTTGGCGTCAGTCCATCACTAACATGAAAACTCACGACCAACACCACGGGGCCTAAAGATACTCAACCTCAATCCACAGTCTTGCAAGAAACCAATCAAACATCCCTTTCAACACTAACCGGACACAACACGACCATACCCTTTTACCATGCACAATTCCTTTCACAGCACAAGCTGCTACCAATGCAAAATCCGACGAAAACATGGTCGCACACGACCAGAGAATGGGATAGGTGGTCGCACTCGTGCTCCAATTCAAAGGATATAACACAAATAATAACCATGCATATAATTCGAACCAAGTGCTCCATTTCTATCTTGTTCATCCTACATACGCCCCTCACGACAATATCTAATGAACTTACCACAATACACATCCTTAAGGGAACCCATAACCAACCCTGGATCTACTACGTTCCTTTTTCCTCACAACCTTACCCAACGGGCGATGTATCAGTAGATCTAACAAAATGACGAACCTCAGTCATTAACATAAAACATCCTCATGAATGACCGAAACAAGATCCTATACCTTGATTGAGACTAAACGGATCCCATCAATACATAACTAGCTCGATAAAACTTTTAAAGTTATCCAGAAATGCTGCTAAAAACCTAGTTGAATCCATCCAAATACCAACCCTGCCAGCACGACATGCCAAAATTTTGATTCTACGCAGATCTAAAGTCGCGTCTGGGAACTAGACAACTGTAACACCCATTGACATGTATTTCCATTTTAACCCTTAGTATCTTAATTTATTTGCAATTAAGCCCCTTACGTTAGGCATACAAGGTTTGTATGCCCGACGTAAGTCAATAATAAAGTCATGGCGGAGGAGGTGTACATTGGGTGTACACGTGAGTACGTCGGGCGTACTCGTGCAGTCCTTAAACCCTAAATTTTTAGGATTGTGTCCCCTATTTAAACATCTTAATCTCCCTTGGACCTTCTTATGACCAACCTCCATTTCCTCTAAACCCTAAATCGAAACCCTAGACTTTAAGAGTGAGATTTGAAGCTTTTGGAGTGATTTTGTGTGTTCGTGGTAGAGAAGGAAGATCATTCAAGAAGTAGTGGTGCATTCAAGATCTTCGATCCAGAATCTACATCTCTTTGTTCATATTTTGAAGGTATAAAGTCCATACCTTGGATCTTGTTTTACCAGATCTTGTTAAGCTTAGGGTATGGAATACTCCAGAGCTTTTGAGATGTCCTTTTAGATGCTTTAGGGTGTATAATGTCATAAAAATGCAAGCTTGGTTCTTTCCTTTCTTCCATGCATGTGTTATGGAGTTTTTGGTGATGTTAGAAGTTAGGGTTTTGGGATTGAGCTCTCTTGAGCCATGAAAAGGCATAAAGTCAAAGACTTTATGGATTAGGACGTCTTTTAAGGGTCAAATCCAAGGTTGGAGTAAATGTCTTAATGAATAAGGGCTTAAAAATTAAGACTTGAGTTTAGACGTGTATGCCGAGCGTAAATCTGGCTACCCCCAACGTAGCCAGCCTGGATCCTGTTTTTCCTACCTTGGGCTCTATGCCCAGCATAGAGATGTATACGCCGCACGTAATGGTCAGAGGGTTAACCTTTTACTTTTGTTGACTGTTGACCAGTTGTGCCTTTATGTGGACTTTTGAGGGTTTTGGTCTTGGAAGGGGAAAAATGGTTTTTTCCCTAAATATGGATTAGACTTGGCTTGGGACTAGTGGAGTATGAAAATTTATCTTAATTTTTAATTAGGGTTAATTGGTGTAATTAATAGGCGGAGTCTAGTTCCGGCAGTCCGGGTGTGAGTTTAATCAGTCATCTGTGCATGGTGATTCTCCTCACTATTCTTACCTGTGTGGTAGAATATATTTATATATGTGATGACCAGCTAGGTCAATGTGTTATTACTGTGCTATGTGTTACTGTGTGTAATGAGACTTGGGTAGTCTCCAGGGTTGCTGATAACCCATAGATGTTTATTTTGTGTTGTGTTGTATGTGGTATTTTGGGGAACTCACTAAGCTCCGTGCTTACAGTTGTTGATTAAATGTGTTTCAGGTACTTTTGAGGATCGCATGAATGCGAAGGCTTGATTGTACACATTCACAGGCAGTTTATGATTCTGAATATTTTGGGATACTCTGATATATTTATGATGATATGTATTTGACATTGGTGATTTTCTTGAGATGGTTTTTATGAACAATGTTTTTTATATGAATTTAAAAATGAAAATTTTGGTTTGAAAATTCGGACGTTACAACAACACTGCCCCAACTTATAAACTTCCAATAAACAAGGACATCTGCCAAACTCGAGTCGGACTTAACGATAGATGGATTCATCCATTGAACTTTAACTGATACAACTTGAAACCTCCAAAGAATCTCTACTATAGATGATGAACGAAATGACCAACGATCGAGGATGCATTGACAACTAATCCAATGATCCAATACACTATGAAACCAAAACCCACGTGGAGCTAAACATACTCAACTCTGAAGCTGATTTACTGATCGAAAACTGCCCAGCCTAGACTATAGATAACAATCTATACAACGAGCTGACAAATCCCTCAACAACCGATATTCAACCTGAGCAACCCAAATGCCTCTAGCTCTATTCATCGATAGTTCTGAAAGTAACCACTGGATACAACAAGCTCCTTGTCCAGCAACTTCCTGCCGTGAAGATAACTCATTCATTCATGAGCACATATATCTGATAGTAACTTGCTCTGCAACCCCATATCGACCAAATATTTAGCCAAAGTCTCCCACACCCAAACTGCAGATCCCTATAATCCTTTATTCTGAAACCATAAGCTCGAACATATCGATGAACCTCTAAGCAGAATACCCAGTTCTCCCCCACTTAGGATCCGAACTACCACCAAATGGCATTGCAACAGACCAAAACTGAAACCAGCTCAACTAGATGCATAACATCCCTGACCCTTGGAATGTATAACACAATTCAAGATGATCTTCCAAATAAAGACCAAGCAAACTCAACAGGATTCCGAAGATGGAGACCTCGGAAACTTCCCAAAGCCTAACCGCCTTAAACATCAAGAGTCTCATGCAGATGCACAAACAATAATTCTGACTAACTATTCATAAACTCGATTCTCTATCTAGAAACAAATGGGCTACTACACACCTCTTTTACAAGTCCTCAACCATCAATTCATCGCAAGAATCTTTCATAATTACAAGAGGCATCATTTTCATAGTCAGGATATACATCAGAGACAACAAGGTTGTCGTCCCCGATTCATTTCCCTGCTCACCTGAAAGAATCAACTAGCACCTGACCTAACAATATTCAAAGAAATCGGACCCTTGATCATATCTCGAGGCAACCATACCATAAGAATCCTCTTGTGAATTCCCACATTATCATACTTCTTGCCAAAAACCGCAACCATCTATCCCCATGTTGGGTCTACATCACAACTCTGAAAATCACATGTTAGCTCTCTCTCTATTTCATCTGAACACGGAAAGCTGGAAGGACATAGCCCCCGTCATAGATAGTGACATTCGAATCCAATCACTCAGCCTCTGACTGTAATACTTGAACCGACCATAACAATCGGTTCCTTCCTGCGACTCAACCGGCGCAACCTCGAGCAAGGACCTTGTGTAACGTCCTAAAATTTAAGACCAAAAATTTCATTATTATAATAATAAAACCATCATCCAAAACGTGTTCATAAAACCATAAAAGAAAATCAGAGTATGTAAATAATCATCCATATTACATCAAGTCAACAAAATGCGGAACAACATGGTGTGTGCGATGCGATCATCCCAAGCCCTTCCCCTTCGATCCGGAAGCACCTGAAACATAGAATGAAAATCGTAAGCATGAAGCTTATGATGGGTTTTGAGCATAACAACATCCTATGTGATCAAGCAACCCTAATTGCTTTGGATCTAAGTTTTTCACTAGTTATACATGCAAATAGAAATTCCAAAGCAATAACCCTAATACTAGCATACAATTTCGAAATCTATATGAAAACTAGGGTTAGAAGATTACCTTGCTTGCTATCTAGTAATAACAAGAATCCATTGGATGATCTTGACTCTTGAAAGCTTTAGTGCCTCAAGTGTTGCACCTCTAATGGAGTCACAAACACCAATAGCAAAGGATGAATGAGAGAGAGGGTGAAGCACTATGAAAATTGGCTAAGGTTCTTCCAGAAAGCGTAGGGCTGAAAATCATATGCTAAGGTGGTCTTTATATAGCTGAGGCTGCTAGGGTCTTCAGGTGAAACCCTAATTTCCTTGCTTAGGCCTTAAGCAGTCCATGGACCTCCACAATAGAAGCCTTGGACGAAATTCTATAGGGCCTCCTATAGATTTCGTCCACTCCCTTCTAAACGAATCCATCAGCCCAACTTTGCAACTTTCAATGATTTGCATAAGCAGTCCCCGTTCTTTTAATCAGTTCCTTTAATCCCAAAATTAATATCAAATTAATTTCTGATTAAATACTAATTAAACAATATGATTTCTAATTAATATATTATTCTTATAATATATTAATAAATTATTTATTAACCTCTTTCTCCAAAAGTCATCCTGTCAAGTTGCTATGGCGAAGGCAACCCAAAAGGACCATGCTACTATCAAATCAAGTACATATCAATTATAGTTATGTGCTTAAACACCTAATCCAACAGTCTCTCACTTGGATAAGTCTAATAACTATAATTTCAAGTATGACTTTTGAATCTGATTAGCAGTCGTAGCTTTCAAAAGTCGTTGTCGAATTCTGACCTAGTCAATGACGCGTCCTTTAGATAAGGGATCATATAATCCTCCGTTCTGCAAGATATCATGTGGACAAAGACATGGAACATAATCATTCTCAATGCCCAACAGCTTGTTTCCCGATTTCAGATTTGTTTGACAACGAACTTAATTGAACACATCAATTCAGTCCTGACCGGGCCCGACACATAAGTCAACATAAAATCATCGAGGGGCCCACGGTATCGCTTTACCCCTTGGGATAAAAGGAACAGATAAACTTTGACTTATATGTTTGTACTATTTACTCATCAAAGCATACACAATAATGCGTTTTATAACATCAAGTTATTGATGCGTTTACACATTATCAATGCACAACCAACTCGTAAACAACAACTCATATATCTCGGTTTAAAGATTATACGATATTATCATCTTACAATTACTCGTGATAAATTCCATGAAGTGATTCAAATGAGCGCGGGTTTAATCCAATACTCAAATCCTATTTCAGGAGTACTCATGAACGTTGTAGCAAACGTTTGTTATGTCTAAGCACTTAGACAATCTACAAGCCAATTCATGACAGTCTTAATTCACTACTTACTTCCAAAGTATGATCGACTGTGGATAATTTGAACAATCCAATTATTCAGGAAGTAAAACATGCAAAAGTGAAACACAAAATAAACAACTAACAAAAGATAGTAAACTTCACTCATAAATAAATCTTCCATTACTTAATCATCAAATGTCAATTACATTTATATTGTTACAAGATTCTAAAAAATCTATCTAATCACTAAAACTAACATCGTCCTTCAGACCAATGCTCCTTGCATGCTGAACGTACTTAGTCCTACTTAAACCCTTTGTGAGAGGATCTGCAGGATTCTCTTCTAACGATACCCTCTTAACGACGAGGATTCCTTCTACCCGATGTCTGATGAAGTGGTATTTTTTGTCGATATGTCTGGATCTTCCATGATCCCTTGGTTCCTTGTTTAAGGCAACCGCTCATTTATTATCGCATAAAATCTCCATGGGATCCTTTATGGATGGTACAACTCCAAGGTCTCCAATGAAGTTCTTCAACCATATGGCCTCCTTTGACGCTTCGCTTGCAGCTATATACTCTGATTCGCACGTTGAATCAGCTACGGTCTCCTGTTGGAACTTTTCCAAGTCACTACTCCTCCATTAAGGGTAAACACCCAGCCTGACTGAGAACGGAAGTTGTCTCGGTCGGTCTGAAAGTTGGCGTCACTATACCATGTCACTCTAAAGTCATCACTGTCACCAAGTACAAGGACCTAACCCTTAGTCCTTCGTAGATACTTAAGAATGTTCTTAACTTCTATCCAGTGAGCTTTACCTGGGTTCCCTTGATATCGACTAACCATGCTCAAAGCAAAAGCCACATCAGGGTGAGTACATGTCATAGCGTACATGATCGAGCCAACGGCGGAAGCATATGACACTCGACTCATTTCCGCTATCTCTGCAACGGTACTCGGACTCTAAGTCTTACTCAGTTTGGTATTGCTCTGGATAGGTAACTCCCCTTTCTTGGAATTCTCCATGCTAAAACGCTTTAGCACTTTATCCAAGTAATTACTTTGACTAAGTCCAATTAGTCTTCTACTCCTATTTCTCAAGATCCTTATCCCTAGAATATAAGCAGCTTCCCCTAGATACTTCATAGAAAAACACTTCCCAAGCCAGGACTTAACCTCCTGCAAGGTTGGACAATCGTTTCCTATGAGTAGTATGTCATCAACATATAATACTAGAAAGCTAACTATACTCCCACTAGCTTTGACATATACACAGGACTCATCCTCACTCCTAGAGAAACCAAACTCTTTGACTTTCTCATCGAAGCAACGATTCCATCTGCGAGAAGCTTGCTTCAATCCATAGATGGATTTCTCAAGCTTGCACACTCTATTGGGGTATTTAGCATCCACAAAACCCTTTGGATGACACATGTAAACATCTTCAGCTAGCTTTCCATTAAGGAAATCGGTTTTGACATCCATCTGCCAGATTTCATAATCATGAAACGCAGCGATGGCTAACATAATCCTAATAGATTTAATCTTAGCCACTGGTGAGAAGGTCTCATCATAGTCAACCCCTGGGGTTTGAGTAAAGCCCTTCGCCACCAGTCGTGCCTTGAACGTATGCACCTTTCCATCCATGTCAGCCTTCTTCTTGAAGATATATTTGCACCCAACTGTCTTACGACCTGGTACATTGTCAACCAAGTTCCAAACTTGATTGTCATACATGGATTGGATCTCATTGTCCATTGCCTCTTTCCATTTGGCAGACTCAGGGCCCTCCATGGCTTCCTTGTAGTTATTAGGCTCATCCAAATTTATTAGTGTACTATCACTGATAAACGTATCACCATCTGCAGTTATATGGAAACCATATAATACGGGTGGAACGCTAACTCTACTAGAATGTCTAAGAGGTAATGACTCATCAACTGGTTCAATTGGAATCTCTTCCTCAGGTTGAGTGCTAGTGTTAGAGGTTCCTTCACCGCTTGATTCTTGAATCTCTTCAATATCAATTGTCCTCCCACTGTCATCTTGGCATATGAGTTCCCTCTAGCGGAAAACTCCTCTCCTTGCTATGAAGACCACGTTATCACTAGGTCTGTAGAATAGATATCCAAAGGATTTTTGTGGGTAGGCGATGAAAATACACTGCTCACTTCAAGGTTCAAGCTTGTTGTGAGTCTCTCGTCTTACGAAAGCTTCACAACCCCAAACCTTGATGTGTGCCAACGAGGGAACCTTCCCTGTCCACATCTCGTGAGTTGTTTTCGCAACCTTCTTAGTTGGGACTAGATTAAGGATATGGGCGGCAGTCTCAAAGGCATACCCCCAGAATGAGATTGGTAGCGAAGCTCAACTCATCATGGAACGAACCATGTCCAACAAGGTCCGATTACGCCTCCCAGCCATACCATTAAGTTGTGGTGTCCTAGGAGGTGTCAATTGTGAAACAATTCCTCATTCCTTAAGATAGTCGTGAAACTCGATACTAAGATACTCACCACCTCTATCAGATCTGAACATCTTTATCTTCCTGCCCAATTGATTCTCGACTTCTTGCTTAAACTCTTTGAACTTTTCAATGGTCTCTGACTTATGCTTGATTAAGTAGATATATCCATATCTGCTATAATCATCAGTAAAAGTCACATAAAAGCGGTTTACATCCCTTGTGGTGGATCTGAAGGGCCCACACACATCTGTGTGTATGAGATCCAACAATCCCTTACCTCTTTCACAAGAACTAGTGAAAGGTGATTCAGTCATCTTCCCAAGTAAACAAGACTCCCACGTGTCATCTGACCTAAGGTCAAATGACTCCAACACTCCAACCATTTGGAGTTGGGCAATGTGCTTCTTGTTGACACGTCCAAGACGACAATGCCACAAGCATGCCTTATCTAAACCATTAGACGAATCAATATGCAATACATTATTTCCTAAGTTATCTACTGATATTGCCATATTTATACATATTTTTAGGCAATATTTAAGTATATTTTTATACATATTTTGGTTATTTGCATGGAATAATGGTACTTATAAGGTTAAAATGTATTTTGCAGCCAAATAGAAGACATTTTGAAGAAAAGGGACTAAAAGCGTTAAAGAATGGAACTTTGGAGGATGAAGACTTGAAAGAATAAAAATCCAGCAAAATTACGCTCTCACGATGTGAGTATTAAAGGCTCACGACGTGAGTTGGGACATTCCAGAAGATAAGCATCGCGTAGAAGAATCCTTGTCAAACACGGATACTTACGATCTCACGACGTGGGACTTACTTGCTCACGACGTGAGTGTGGATAATTCAGAAAGTATAAATAGGACTTGATGCCTACGATTTGAAGAGGTTAGCTAACTTGGGGAAGTTCCAGAAGTCAAAAATCAGAGAGGAAGAAGGCATGGAGATTGGGTTGCATACCAAGGAAGAAGAAGTTCATAATTTGATTCTTAGTTTGGTACTTTTAAACATGCTTTTGATTATGACTTGTGTTAGCTTATTTGTTAGAATGTCCAGCTAAATCTAGTTGCTTCTGTTAGCTAGATGAAGTTGGAACTCATGGTTTTATTATATTAGCTTAGACTTTACTTGTTGGTTATGACTTGTGGTTGATTGATTACACCTAGCATGCTTGATTTGATATTAGATTGCTTTAATGTCTTATTCTGTGTAGTTAATGACCATTAATCTGCATGAATTTGAATACCTAGTAATTTAGTGAACATTAGATTATTAGAGCTAAGATCGAACCAATCTTAGATAAGTAATTGAACTATTGAATTTGGTTGTGCTAGAGAACTCATATTATGACCGTAATTGTGTTTGTCAACTCAATCTTACATAGCTCCAATTCTATTTAATAATTTATTATGTGTTAAATTATATGTGACCATACATAGATCTACATGAATTAATTGATATTAGTAAATTTGGAACTGGATTGCTAATAATATTCTAATTGGTAACCAATAGGAATTGTCATAATTAATTTATAAACCATTGAGAGAAAGTGGATTCGAACTAACAGAAGTGATTTGTTAATTGATTGAATTGTGTTAAGAATTAAGTTCATCTAAACTTGCAAAATTAGATAAAAACCAATACTTTGCTAGAAATTTAGGTTAACTTAGTAGTAGGTAAATTAATTAGTTAAAACTGTTCCCTGTGATCGACACCCGACTTACCTAAACTATTTTATAATTTAACTAGGTACACTGCCTAGGTGCAATTTAGTTAGATAAGTTAGTTAGGTTATAAATTTAAAAATAGGTGTAGCTATTTGCACGCATCAAGTTTTTGGCGCCGTTGTCGGGGAACGACTTATTTGATTGTTGATTTATTTGCTTTAGGTTAATCGATCCTTTTTGTGGGGTAAAACCTGAAAAAGTTAATTTTTCAGCTTAGATATTTGTTTCAGTACTCAACTCACGACGTGAGGCTTAAGCTCACGACGTGAGTTCAGTAGTTTTACGTTTTCTTCGTTTTTCTTTTCTGTTAAATTTTCTGCGACAACACGAGGTGGTACCCTTTACCACGTCGTGGTGACCAATCAGTAGGCTATTTTTATTTAGTTTTTGTTCAGTTTTACGTTTTTATTTTTGTTTTATTGCAGTAATTCATGACCAGAGGTTCCAAAACACCTTTGGTGCCACCACTTGAAGATCCAGAGCCGGCCCTTCACAAGAAGACAGATAAGAACGCAGGAGTGAACCAAACACCAAAGAAGTCGCCTTTCAAAGATCTCAAATCTTTTTTTTGGAAAGAAGACGGAAAAGAAAACGGGAGAGACTAGTACATCTTCAAAGGACAAGAGCACGGTTGAAAGCTTATGTCAAATACCTAATCCAGAAGAATCTGAATACGAATTCGAGCCCGAGTTCGAATTATATAGGAGTGAACCCGAAGACGAGCCAGAAAATGAGATGACGAACATTGCAGATATTTCCATGGGAGCTTACAAGAAGCGAATAAGAGATGATGTTGGTCCTGGCCTAGTACAACCTGCAATTCCTGCAACTGCGCCATTCGAGCTGAAAGGACACATCCTTACTGCACTCAAGGATGTATCATTTTCTGGGAAGGATCATGAGGATGCTTACAAGCACTTAGATGAAGTCAAAGACATTGCAGGCTATTTCAATGTCCCTAATGTTCCTAGAGAGACATTCTTATTACGGATGCTTCTGGTTACCTTTAAAGGAGTTGCAAAAGACTGGCTGAAGGCACTACCACCTAGTGCAATCACTACTTGGGCACAGATGCGTGAGCAATTTCTAGAACAATTCTGCCCACATCCCAGATATCTAAACTCAAGAAGGCAATAGCCAACTTTGAGCAAAATCCGGGTGAGTCACTTTATGAGGCATGGGAACGTTATAAAGGGCTATTAAGAAATTGCCCTCAAAACGACTTCAATATACAACAAGAAGTGTCTATCTTTTATGACAGGTTGAATGTCATTACGAGACAACTCCTTGATTCTCAAGGACCACTTACAAAGAAAAACCTGGGCGAAGTAAAGGAGTTGATTGAAGAGTTCTCAAAGCATTCTCGTGAGTATCATAATCCGAGAAATGATGGAACAAGGGGAATTGGTAGTGGAGCATCAGAAGAAATGGCTGATATGCTTGCAATGCTCAATAATATGGACTGCAGATTGAACCAATTGGATCAATCAATACATGCTATAAGAGTTAGTTGTGAAAGTTGCAATGGTCCACACTTGACCAAGGACTGCCACTTAGATGAGTATGGGAATAAAAAGGCTCAAGTTTACTATTTAAGTGGGGATAAATACGATGAAGATTGGAGAAAACCAAAGAAGGAGTGGCTGCCATACGATGAGTACAAGAAGCAAAAGGAGGAAAAATATAGGCAGATTGGCCGAGGCTTCTACCAAAAATAGCAACCATCAGCTGAGAAGAAAGTTGACTTAGAAAATATGTTAGCTCGTTTTATGGAGGCTTCAGAAAAAAGACATGACGACACATATGAAACAATAAGAGATCAAAGATAAATTATGAAGGACCAACAAGTCATGATGAAGGAACAACAGGCAATGATGATTGACCAGAAAGCATCATTAAGAAATCATCAAGCATCGATCCATAACCTCAAAGCCCAACTTGGTCAACTAACGACTTTGGTAAATGAAAATTTATCTCCACAATTTCCCGAAAAGAAGATACAATCACATGTCATGGTGATTGAAACTGAAGAAGATGATATTTCTGAGTTCCTAGAAGCTTTAGAAGTGGAGCCAAAGCAGTCCGAACCAAAGCCGAAAAAGTCAAAGCTCGAAAATAAAAATTTTGCTGAACAACTGAACTCACGACGTGAGCCTTCTAAGCTCACGAAGTGGGTCCAGTCTGAACAGAATAGTTCAGCAACTGTTCCGGCTTATCGTCCTCCTTTACCGTTTCCGTCCCGAGCTAATCTTCATCGACTGGAATGGGAGCATTTGGAGTTTATAAAGCACGTGAAGGGTATTCCAATAAATACTCCTTTTATTGAGTCGTTATCTAAAATTCCCGAATATACGAAGTTCTTACAAGATTTGATAGACACTCGTCAGCAATTGAAGAAAAATTCCAAGGTGATTCTAAGTGAACAGAGTTCAAAAGTAGTATTGGGAGAGTTACCAAAGAATATGGGAGATCCTGGACGCCTCACTCTTCCATGTGAGTTGGGGAATAATCTGAAGACTTATGCTTTACCTGATTCTGGGGCTAGCATTAATTTGATGCCTTATTCATTTTATCAGAAGCTTAATATTCAGAAGTTGAAGACTACAAGAATGACAATTCACATGGCAAACCGTTCAGTGACGCAACCCAGGGGCATTGTAGAAGACATCTTAGTAAAAATTGGGAAATTTTTTTTTCCAATTGATTTTGTGGTTATGGACATGAAAGAAGATGCCGATGTTCCAATTATTCTTGGTCGCCCATTATTAAATACTGTTAGATCCTTGATTGATATTCGCGAGTCCAAGCTCACTTTGAGGGTTGGAGATGAAGAGGAAACTTTTGGAGTAGAAGATGGTTTCCAAGGGAGTGATGTTCAAGGTGAGGTTTTCAATATTGATGAAGAAGATGAACTTGGAGAATTGGAGAAGCTAATGGAAGAAGAACTAAAGACAATTCAACAATTCAAACGCACGAAACCAAGAGCATTCGTTCCGTTTTTAGTTGAAGTGATTGCCTATACAAAACCAACTTCTTGGGTAAGTAAGGAATGTGACGAACTATCGAGTGACGAGGACGAGGTTATTTCTGAGGAAACGAATTCAACTGCTGAAGAAAAGAAGGTTCCCGTGGAGCTTAAAAAGAATGAAGAAAAATTAGAAAATAAAGGGGTTACACGCAAGCTTGAAATAAATGAAATGAAAGCTAAAAAGGAGAATTCGAAAAAAGCGTACATTAGACGAGTCCAAGCATACAAAAGACGATGGAAAAAGCAAAAGATTCAATTGGTGATGGACTCTCCGGAAAACTCAACGTGAGGCGGCACGGAGACCAGCTCGTGACTCCATCAAAAAGAAGCGCTTCTCGGGAGGCAAACCGAGCCTGGTTTGAATTTTCTTTTCGTTTTAGTTTTTGCATTTTTTAGTTTTTAGGAAAATTAATCATCTTATCATCTAGTAATTTTATGAATGGAAAAAAAATTAAGTATGGGGTCCCTGAATTCAGTGGTAATTAAATTAGGGTTTTAGAATAAATAATAGTTGCAAATTAAGCTTATTGTTCGATCAGACAGAACTCACGACGTGAGCACGTGTGGCTCACGACGTGAGTCCAGAAGGACATACGGACTAGGTTCTTTTAGCCCAATAAGTCTATTAGCCCACTTTTGATTAATTAGATGGCCCAGCTTATTTGCCCATACATAACTCACGACGTGAGGTCGTTATTCTCACGACGTGAGCAAGAGAAAAATCGGGACCACTGGATTAAACAAATCAGAACACATTTGACCTATCATTTTCTAATCCCACGAACGAAGACAGACCCATGGTCCCCCATATACTTGATTTCAGCCGAATCCAATATAATTTACCTTTTGTGCTTACGTAAACATCAATCTAAGGTAAACCAATCTTACTTCTAGTTTTCAATTTTGACTAATTTGCTGATTTAGTGGTTAGGGTTTGTTTTATGTTTGAATGTCGAAATTGTGCCCTAAAATGTGATCCATCTACTGCATGTTAGTTAAATGTGCTTAGAAACGATTTAGGAGTAAACCCCAATTAGATTTTTGGTCCGATTCTTCACCTGTTATGACCGATTTTCGCTGAAGGCAAAGAACTCACGATGTGAGCTTCACTGCTCACGACGTGAGACCTGGAAATAAGTAAATTGTTTTCTGCTAACCTGCTTAACATATGGAGTGTTTTGTTTGTTTTTCTTGTTTATTTATTCTTGCAGAGATAATGGCTTCAAGGAGTTCAAATGAACAATTTCAAGGCCATGTGTCATCCCGTCACGTATTGTACCGCCTTCCCGTAGATATGCCTACTACTGTGCTCACCAATTTCACAAATAAACTGGGATGGATACATAATAGGGAATTTGCTATTTCCCCAAGGATTGATTGGGTCTGGTTTGAGCATATTGGGTTGATGGAGAGAATGGCTCCATTCTTAACAAAGCAATTTTTTGAGGACGATTTTTCTTTCACCTGTAACGGGTGGAGGAATTTATTCGCTATCAATGAGCCGGTTTATCAAGAACTATGTGTTGAGTACTTTGCTTCCGTCTCCTTTGAAGCAGCTACTATTGATCCTTTTTATCTGAGGGCTCTGGTTTTCTGCTTAGGTTGTGAGTTCAGGGAATGCAGCCTAGCAGAGTTTGCATGGCGGATGAGAATATATGAAGAGCATGAAACACGAGTATCGGTATTTGAGCTCTTCTTGAGGTCTGCAGCCCGAGAGTATTTATCAGGTGCATCTGGATATGCTTTTTGGTGTTCGATTGCAAATGGTGCTTTCCACTCGGGTGTTTCACAGGAAAGCCATATTAGACCCCCTACTAAATTGCACCTAGGCAGTATACCTAGTCAAATTATAGAATAGTTTAGATAAGTCGGCTGTCGACCACAGGGAACGGTTTTAACTAATTAATTTACCTACTACTAAGTTAACCTAAATTTCTAGCAAAGTATTGGTTTTTATCTAATTTTGCAAGTTTAGATGAACTTAATTCTTAACACAATTCAATCAATTAACAAATCACTTATGTTAGTTCGAATGCACTTTCCCTCAATGGTTTATAAATTAATTATGACAATTCTGTTGGTTACCAATTAGAATATTATTAGCAATTGATTGTTTTTTAGTTTATTTTTAGTTTATTTTATTTTGTTTGTTTGTTTTTGGTGTGTTTTGGATTGTAAAACTCTTAAGATATTATGTTCTTTTTACTTCCTTTGGTCTTATTTTCAGATTTGCTAGGAATCGTGGGAAAGGAATGTCGAGATATGAGTGTGTCTATGTTTAGTCGCGTGTCGTTTAAAGTCTAAAGTCGAGACCCACAGTTTAAAATAAGTGTGGGGTGAGTCAAGAGAGAAGATCGAGTTAGAAGAAAGAGTCAAAAATAATGAATTCAGAAGAGTCTTAATGTATTAAGACATTAGGTTGAAATGCACACATTCAAAGAAGAATTGAAAAAAAAAAATTGCTTTCTGACTACCCACTTCTCACGACGTGAGACCTTACTACCTCACGTCGTGAGCTCGTAAATGAAGGTTTCCAGATTGCGCATATTTGCAACCTCACGTCGTGATCCTTATATATCACGTCGTGAGTCTTATATTTTCACAACATTGAAGCCTTTTCATTCATATTTACTCCATGGATCCCCACCATTCTTCTTGGAATTACTATGAAGACTATTATGTCTCATTTTCTCTACCATGCAATGTGGCGTATGCTTTCCCACATTGTTCTTCACGCTTTGGAAATTTGCCTACGCCGCATTTGTTGAAGATTGAAGGTTCAATTCCATATTTTTGTCGGCATATTTGCATATCTCGCGTGTTCAAAATCCAAGTTCCTTATTAGAAGAGTCTGTATTCAAGATGCACAAATAATCCACGCTTTTGAAGTTCGATCACGCCACTGCTACCCCATGGGAGTTTGTTCCTTTTTCTTCCTCTTTTTAATTATATGTTTTGCATAGCATACAATGAGGGCATTGTATGTAATAAGTGTGGGGTAGGTGGCGAAAAAGTAAATTGCTAGAAAAGTAGTAAATTTAAAATGTATTAAAGGCTAGAAAAGTAGTAAATTTAAAAATTTTAATAGATTTTAAATAATAATCTAATAATTAAATCTAGTAATAATTTGAGCTTAAGTTGCTAGTGTTATGTGGGATGATCCGATGAGAGCTCAAATGTTTAGTTGAGCCAATATATGTTATAGTAAATTTGTGGCTTCCTAATCCCAGTGAAAAGTCATGAGGTATGAAAGGTAATCTGGTAGTTTATATGGCATAATAAGTTTTGCAGCCTAAACCTGAAATCTATCCAGGAGAGCTTATGTAGTCATTGCACTTAGACTAATACTTTTAGCCAATAAGGATTGAAGTTAAGCACCCCTGCTTAAGCATGTAGGTTTTGCAATAAATAAAAAAAAGTGAGTTATACATGTAAAAAAAGAGAGAGAAATTACCAAAAAGTGAAAGAATTGTAAGAATTTTTGGAGCAATCAAAGTATAAAGAAAGAATATCAAAGATCAAAAATTCTGAAGAAATTCAAAAGTTGAAGATATCAAAAATCACACAAAAAGGTGGTGAATTCAAAGAAAGCAAATATCAAATATTCAAGAAAGTGAAGAATTCAAGAGCTCCTTTGTGATATCAAAAGTTGTAATTTCTAGATTATGTATGCTTGGGTAGCTTAACCAAAAAATACCTTGAGGTTAAGAAAGATTTATGAGGATTGATTCGGAGGGTCACAGAAATGAGTATCGTATAAATTAAGGGGTGAAGGTTCATAAGGATTTTGAGTATTTTGGATTGGGAGGTTATTAGGATTTTAGACACAAATATGCGCATTGAGGTCTTGGTATAATGGCTGAGCTTGAAATGGATTGCTCTATGTGATGCTAGTGATGAGGGGTTGAGTTTAAAATAATTAGATTTTCTTGAGGGCAAGCAAAGAATAAGTGTGGGGTATTTTGATATTTTCATATTTATACATATTTTTAGGCAATATTTAAGTACATTTTTATACATATTTTTGTTATTTGCATGGAATAATGGTACTTATAAGGTTAAAATGTATTTTGCAGCCAAATAGAAGACATTTTGAAGAAAAGGGACTAAAAGCGTTAAAGAATGGAACTTTAGAGGATGAAGACTTGAAAGAATAAAAATCCAGCAAAATTACGCTCTCACGACGTGAGTTGGGACATTCCAGAAGATAAGCATCGCGTAGAAGAATCCTTGTCAAACACGGATACTTACGATCTCACGACGGACTTACTTGCTCACGACGTGAGTGCGGATAACTCAGAAAGTATAAATAGGACTTGATGCCTACGATTTGAAGAGGTTAGCTAACTTGGAGAAGTTCCAGAAGTCAAAAATCAGAGAGGAAGAAGGCCTGGAGATTGGGTTGCATACCAAGGAAGAAGAAGTTCATAATTTGATTCTTAGTTTGGTACTTTTAAACATGCTTTTGATTATGACTTGTGTTAGGTTATTTGTTAGAATGTCCAGCTAAATCTAGCTGCTTCTGTTAGCTAGATGAAGCTGGAACTCATGGTTTTATTATATTAGCTTAGACTTTACTTGTTGGTTATGACTTGTGGTTGATTGATTACACCTAGCATGCTTGATTTGATATTAGATTGCTTTAATGTCTTATTATGTGTAGTTAATGACCATTAATCTGCATGAATTTGAATACCTAGTAATTTAGTGAACATTAGATTATTAGAGCTAAGATCGAATCAATCTTAGATAAGTAATTGAACTATTGAATTTGGCTGTGCTAGAGAACTCATATTATGACCATAATTGTGTTTGTCAACTCAATATTACATAGCTCCAATTCTATTTAATAATTGATTATGTGTTAAATTATGTGTGACCATACATAGATCTACATGAATTAATTGATATTAGTAAATTTGGAACTGGATTGCTAATAATATTCTAATTGGTAACCAACAGGAATTGTCATAATTAATTTATAAACCATTGAGGGAATGTGGATTCGAACTAACAGAAGTGATTTGTTAATTGATTGAATTGTGTTAAGAATTAAGTTCATCTAAACTTGCAAAATTAGATAAAAACCGATACTTTGCTAGAAATTTAGGTTAACTTAGTAGTAGGTAAATTAATTAGTTAAAACCGTTCTCTGTGATCGACACCCGACTTACCTAAACTATTTTATAATTTGACTAGGTACACTGCCTAGGTGCAATTTAGTTAGATAAGTTAGTTCGGTTATAAATTTAAAAATAGGTGTAGCTATTTGCACACATCATCTACAACCATCACAGTTTCATATACACAATTACAAGGAAATGCTTCAAAATAAAAAGTACCATTATAATAAGCATTTCTAGAACCACTTTCATTATTAAATGAATATCTAAATCCTTGTCTGTACAAACCATGAAAAGAAATAATATTCCTCATCATTTCTGACGAGTAGCAACAATCATTCAAATCTAAACCTAATCCAGTACTAAGCACTAAAGAGTAAACTCCGATCTTGGTAACAGGCGACGATTTCCTATTTCCCATAATCAGGTTCATTTTCCCATGCTCCACATCCCTACTTCTTCTTAGTCCCTATAAGTCAGAACAAATGTGAAAACCACATCCTTTATCAAGTACCCAAGAACTAGCATGCGATGAGTTTTTAGACAGAACTAGTTAAGCCACTACGTCTAAATCTCATATATGATCCTAAATGATGTCTTAACATGTAAATTTGGCAAGTTTACTCCTTTGCATGGCTTAATGGGACCCAATACTCAATAAAATCCATAATAAGAACCCTAAATCATGCATGATCCACTATAACTCATCAAGATATCATTTTTATGAACATGGGACCTCAGAAATGCTAAGATCTATCATCCTTATCTTCTGGAGTAGCTCGTACTATCATGCAAGACTTAAAGGACCATAAAAAGCACAAAACAAGCCCTAACTAGATATAACAAAATGAATCATTAGGTTAAGAGATTTATACCTCAAATAGCTTTCCAAGTTGATGATGATTCTGGATCTACAAGCTCTAGCCACACCAATGCAACTTCCAGGAGTTCCTTTTTCTTCAAAATCACTAAAAACACCCTCAAAGTCCATTTCTAAGCTCAAAACACTCATAGAGAAATAAGGGTTTCGTTCTTAGGGTTTAGAGAGGTGGAGACTGGTCATAAGAGGGTCTAGAAGCAACTTAAGGGTTTTTAATAGGGCACAAACCCTAAAAATTAGGGTTTCCTCCAGCCGACTGTATGCCCTGCATTCTCCCACGTACGTGGGCACCTCCGGGACCAAACCAACGAGCCAGTACGCCCAGCGTACTCAGCTGGGGACCAATTTGCAAGGATTTTAAAATGAAGGTTTAAAAGGAAAATTACCCGAAATGTGAATGTTACAATTCTCCCATACTTGAATCAGACTTCATCCTCAAAGTCCGTCGCTGCGAACAACTCCGGATAATGCTCCCTCATCTCGCCCTCAGGCTGCCACGTCCATTATGAACCCTTGTGGTGCTGCCATTGCACCTTCACCTATCCACTGACTTGTTCCGCAGAGCCTTTGTCTTCCTATCAAGGATGGTAATCTGTCTCTCGATATAATTCAGTCAATCATCCACCTGAATAACCATCAATGGAACCACTGTGGAATCATCAACCAAACATTTCCGCAGCTGAGAGACATAAAACGTGCTATAAATCTGACTAACCTCCTCGAGAAGATCCAAGCGATAAGCAAACCGGCCCACCCGGGCCTAAACCCTGAAAAGACCAATGTACCTGGGGCCCAAGACTCTGATACCAACTTGTAACGTCCGAAAATTCAAGACCAAAAATTTCATTGTTATAATAATAAAACCATCATCCAAAACGTGTACATAAAACCATAAAAGAAAATCAGATTATGTCAATAATCATCCAAATACATCAAGTCAACAAAATGCGGAACAACATGGTGTGTGCGATGCGATCATCCTGAGCCCTTCCCCTTCGATCCGGAAGTACCTGAAACATAAACTAAAAATCATAAGCATGAAGCTTAGTGAGTTCCCCAAAATACCTCATACCATACATATCTTGTAGCTCGAGGTTTTTTCAGGTCCATTTCACCCCTGAAACTATTTCATCAGCCCAAGGTCGTATCGGGTCTATTTCACCCCCGAGACTATTTCAACTCATATGTCAGCACGAGGTTGTATCGGGTCTATTTCACCCCACATACATATAGAAAAAAATCACATAGGCATACATACATACAACAGGAGTCACAAAGACTACAAGCACATACAATCCTAATGTCCTATAGTATAGTGAGCAAACTCACCTCAGTCTGCTGAGAGACAACAAAATGATCGACAGCTAAACCAAAAAATCCTCGCGCTAGTTAATCAAATAAAAATCGTAATTAATAATTGGACCATAAACCTTAACTAGGAATCTAGTTCTCTTGTCCAATACCCATGGTGAAAGACCATTTTACCCTTTCCTTACTTGGCCCAAAACGAAGGTCCAACCCAATTACTCCAAAAGCCCAATATGGCCCATATTCCTAAATGACACCTAAAGCCCATTGTGGGCCTAAATCCAGGAAGACCTAAAGCCTAACAATGGCCCAAGTCCAGCAGTTTGTTTCCCGATTTCCGATTTGTTTGACATAGAACTTAATTGAACACATCAACTTAGTTCTGACCGGGCCCGGTACAGAGGTCAACACAAAATCATCGAGGGGCCCAAATATCACTTCTAATCCAAGAAGGAACATATAAAGTTCGACTCATATGCTTGTTCTACTACTTTTTGAATTATACACAAAGGCACGTTTTATAACATCGAGTTACCAATGCATTTTCGTACAATCAATGTATAACCAACTCATAGGCAACAAGTCATATCTCTAGGTTTGAAGACTTATATGATATTACCATCTCACGATCACTCGAGATAAATTCCATGAAGTGATACCAGCGAGCGTGGGTTGAATCCAATACTCAGAACTTATGAGCACTCATGAGTGTTGTAGCAACACTTTGCTATGTCCAGTACCTTGGACATCTAGAAGCCAACTCATGACAGTCTTGATTCATATCTACTTCCAACATATGACCGACTGTGGAGAGTTTGAATAATATTATATACCATAACATAATTATTCTGGAAGTCAAAACATGCAAAATGAAATGATAGTAAATGATCGACAAAAGATAGCAAAACTTTACTCATAAATAAACACAACTTTTACTCATCATCAAATGTCAATTACACTTTACACATTTCAAAGCTATCTAACTACTAAAACTAATATCATCCTTCAGCCCTATGCGCCTCGCATGCTGGAGATGCTTAACCCTGCTCAGTCCCTTCGTGAGGAGATCTGCCGGGTTCTCATCCAATGATACCCTCTTTGCCACGAGGAGTCCTTCTTCTATTCGATGTCTGATAAAATGGTATTTTCTGTCGATGTGTCTGGATCTCCCGTGGTCCCTTGGTTCCTTGGCTAAGGCAACTGCACTTTCACTATCACAGAAAATCTCCATAGGCTCCTTTATAGCTGGTACAACCCCAAGGTCTCCAATGAAGTTCTTTAGCCATATAGCCTCCTTTGCTGCCTCGCTTGCCGATATATACTCTGATTCGCAAGTTGAGTCAGCCACTGTCTCCTGCTTGGAACTTTTCCAAGAAATTGCTCCTCCGTTTAAGGTAAAGACCCAGCCTGACTGAGAGCGGAAATTATCCCTATCAGTCTGAAATCTCGCATCACTATACCCCAATACTCTCAAGTCATCACTCCTACCGAGGGTAAGAACCCAGTCCTTAGTCCTCCGCAGGTACTTGAGAATGTTCTTTACCGCAGTCTAGTGAGCCTTGCCAGGGTTCCCCTGATATCTGCTGACCATGCTCAATGCAAAGGCCACATCAGGACGAGTACAAGTCATAGCATACATGATCGAGCCTACAACGGAAGTATAAGGTACTCGACTCATCTCAGCTATCTCAGCCTCTGTACTCGGGCTCTGAGTCTTACTCAGTCTGGCGTTACTCTGGATTGGTAACTCTCCTTTATTGGAATTCTGCATGTTGAACCTATTCAGCACCTTATCCAAGTAGGTACTCTGACTAAGTCCAATTAGTCTTTTACTCCTGTCTCTCAGAATCCTTATCCCTAGGATATAGGCAGCTTCTCCAAGGTCCTTCATAGCGAAACACTTCCCAAGCCAGGACTTAACTTCCTGCAGAGTTGGGATGTCATTTCCTATGAGTAGTATGTCATCCACATACAATACCAAAAAGCTGACTATACTCCCACTAGCCTTGACATATACACAAGATTCATCTTCACTCCTCTAAAAGCCAAACTCTTTGACTTTCTCATCGAAACAAAGATTCCATCTGCGAGGTGCTTGTTTCAATCCATAGATGGATTTCTCAAGCTTACACACTCTATTAGGGTACTCTGCACTGACAAAACCCTCTGGCTGACTCATGTAAACATCTTCAGCCAACTTTCCATTAAGGATAGCGGTTTTGACATCCATTTGCCATATTTCATAGTCATGAAATGCAGCAATGGCTAGCATAACCCTAATAGACTTAATCTTCGCTACTGGTGAAAAGGTATCATCATAATCAACTCCTGGAGTTTGAGAAAAACCATTTGCAACCAGTCGCGCCTTATAAGTGTGTACATTACCATCCATGTCGGTCTTCTTCTTGAAGATCCACTTGCACCCAACTCTCTTACGACCTGGTACATTGTCAACCAAGTTCCAAACTTGATTGTCATACATGGATTGTATCTCACTGTCCATAGCCTCTTTCCATTTAGCAGCCTCAGGGCCTGCCATGGCTTCCGTGTAGCTGTTAGGTTCATCCAGACTTACCAGTGTGCTATCATTGATAAGTGTATCACCTTCCGCAGTAATATGGAAACCATAGTAATGCTCAGGCACATTCCTAACTCTTGTGGAACGCCTCAGAGGTACAGACTCTTCTGTCGGATCAACATGAGTTTCCTCCTCAGGTTGATTGCTAGGGTTTGAGGTTCCTTCACCACTTGACTCTTGAATTTCTTCAAGGTCAATTTGACTCCCACTGTTTCCTTGGCTTATGAATTCTCTCTCTCGAAAGACTCCTCTCCTTGCTACAAAGACCATATTATCACTAGGTCTATAGAAGATGTAACCAAAGGATCTCTGTGGGTAGCCGATGAAAATACACCTCTCACTTCGAGGTTCGAGCTTATCGTGAGACTCACGCCTCACAAAAGACTCGCAACCCCAAATCTTGATGTGGTCCAGATTGGGAACTTTTCCGGTCCACATCTCATGAGGTGTTTTGGCAACCTTTTTTGTAGGAAGTAGATTAAGGATATGGGTGGTAGTCTCTAAGTCATACCCCCAAAATGAGATTGGTAGCGAAGCTCGACTCATCATGAAACGAACCATATCCAACAAGGTTCGATTGCGCCTCTCAGCCACACCATTCAACTGCGGTGTCCTGGGAGGTGTCAATTTTGAGATAATCCCACATTCCTTAAGATAGTCAAGGAACTCTGTACTAAGATACTCACCACCTCGATCGGATCGAAGCATCTTAATGTTCCTGCCCAACTGATTCTCCACTTCCTGTTTAAACTCTTTGAACTTTTCAAAGGCCTCTGATTTATGCTTGATTAAGTAGACATATCCATATCTACTAAAATCATCAGTAAAAGTCACATAGAAGCGGTTAGCATCCCTTGTGGCGGTTCTGAAGGGTCCACACACATCAGTGTGTACAAGATCCAACAAACCTTCACCCCTAGTACAAGTACCAATGAAGGGTGACTTTGTCATTTTTCCAAGCAAACAAGATTCACAACTATCATCTGATTTTAGGTCAACTGAATCCAAGACTCCATCCTTTTGGAGTTGGCCTATGCGTTTCTTGCTTACATGTCCAAGACGATAATGCCATAATGATGCTTTATCCAAACTTGTGGAAGAATCGATACACAATACATTATTTCCTAGGTTATCTACAACCGACACAGTTTCATACACACCATCACAAGGCAATGCTTTAAAATAAAGAACATTATTAAAGAAAGCATTAATACCACCACTATCATTATCAAATGAAAAGGTAAAACCTTGTTTGTACAAACCATGAAAGGAAATAATATTTCTTGCCATTTCAGGCGAATAACAACATTTATTCAAATCTAATGTTAACCCACTACTTAGCAATAAAGAATAAACTCCAATCTTGGTGACAGGTGTAACTTTCTTATTTCCCATGATCAAGTTTATCTTCCCATGCTCCACATTCTCACTTCTTCTTAGTCCCTGCAAATCATAACATATGTGAATACCACAACCTATATCAAGGACCCAAGAATTAGAATAGGGTGAGTTATTAGACAATATAGTGTAAATACATGCATGGTTGGGTTTTACTTTCCCATCCTTAACATCTTGCTGGTACTTTGGGCAGTTTCGCTTAGAGTGCGACTTTTCATGACAATAGAAGCATTCAGCCTCTTTAGGGTTAGCAGAAGGAGTGACGAAACCTTTCTTGGTTCCACTTGAATAGGAGCCATCAAGAGACTTTCCCTTGGTACCCTTCGAAGGGCTCTTCCTCTTCTTTCCTTTGCCTTGCCCGATTGCCAAGACAGGGGCCGCGGTAGGAGTAGGATTAGTAACAACCGACTTACCTTTAAGACCACTTTCTGCGGTCTTCAGAAGTCCTTGAAGTTTGATGAGTGTAACTTCCTCCTTGTTCATGTGATATGTCATGCGTAATTTATCATAACACAAAGGTAAGGAGTGCAAAATGATATCAATTTCCAACTCCTCTGGGAAGTTCACATTCAGTTTCAGCAAACGGTCCACATACCTTTGCATTTTCCGCATGTGGCCCATGATGGGTTCACCATCCTTCATCCTGGTTGTTATCATAGAGGAGATGATTTCATATCGCTCTTGATGAGCACTCTGATGGTAGCGGTCCATCAAATCTTGGTGCATCTCAAAAGGATAGTAGTCCTCGTAGGACTTTTGGAGCTCGGCTGTCATAGTGGCCAACATGATGCATGCCACTTTGGTAGCATCCCTTTCATGGGCGTGATATTCAACGATCTCCTCAGGAGTAGCAGACGACTCAAGTTCTTTAAGCTCCTTGTCGAGGACATATTCATTGTCCTCATACCGAGTGACCATCCTGATGTTCCTGATCCAATCCATAAAGTTGGATCCATCAAAGATGACTCTCCCACAAAGGTTCATGAGAGAGAAGGAGCCGGTAGGGTTTGAGCCAGAAGCAGCATTGTTGGAAGACATCTGAAAAGAAGAAAGACAAGTTTATATTAGATATAAAGATAGTCCATAATAGAACACCCAAATGTAATATTAAGGCTAGGACCTAACACAATATTTTATAACTTAGAAGAGGGATGTCGTAATCCAAGCTATAAAATATTTGAAGGTAGGTGAATGACGATTCACCAATTTCCACCATGAAAAATGAAATAAATTATTAGGTTTTAATTGGTTTTTGAAACTCCTAGATTCTTTGAGATTCATTGAACTCTTCAATGGCATGTTTCAATCTCGAGTGTGCCCTTCAGGTTTTGTGACTAGGATGCCGAGGATCACAAAACAAGGTGTGAAGTAACCATGCAAATTACTTGGTACCCTCAATATTTACCCCTCAATCGATGTGCCGGTTAACCACACGCGCTCCATCGATACTATGATAAATATTAAGTTACCCTTTGCCTACCTTGTTAAGTCCAGGTTAGTGTGCCGGTTAACCACACACGCTCCACTAATGACTTAATCAAAGTGAAAAGTGTAATTTCATGGGTTAGCACCTTATTCACATTTTCCTAAAGTAAATGAGATTGGGAATTTATAAAACATTTAGTTACTTTATTTTTCATCATACTTTTAATGAAGATTTAGAAGTCCTTGTCCTACCCGTTCGACTAACGACCCTCCACCAATCAAGGAAGCGGTGGGTGAGAGTGGACACCCATTAAGCTTCCATTTTATAGGCAACAACCTTATACCCCCCTTATAGACCAGCTTCGTGAATGAGGCCTACTAACGGTAAAAAGACTTGTTCTTATACATATATATATTATTAACTTATAATATTATAAAGTATAAGGGTTGGATTTTAACTTTTAAAATTCTAGGGGTTGGAACTAAAGTTTTAAAGTGACTTTACATGTTCCAAAACTTGAGGGCAAGTTTTGTAAATTTCAAAACTTTTCATCTTTCATAACTTATGAGTTAATGGATTAATAAAATGAGAGAGTTTTCATTTTATGTAACCTATGTGTTTAATAATGGACTTTAAAAGAGTGACTTTTGGTAATCCATAACTTGAGGACAAATTATGGATTCCATTAAAACACATAATGATCAAGAATTAAACTAACAAGCAAGTTACAAATAATTCCTATGATCTTCTAAACTCATAAGTTCATGAATGTTCATATCAACAATTTCAAGAATCATAAATAAACCATATAAAACTTGAAATTTTGATAATAGCTATTGAAAATGGATTAGCATAACCATTACACCATCTAAAACAAGTTTTATAACACCAAAACAGTTTAGGGTAATGTTTCTAGTCCATTTCCAGCAGCAAAACTCGAAAATCTGCACTCAGGGGCTCCTTCTCGTCGAGTGCAAGAACCTACTCGACGAGTAGGATGAATTTACTCATGGACTCGTCGAGTCCCCCCATGGACTCGGCGAGTTCATGCTGCAGAGTGCAGAAAAACTGAGTTTTTTTCACAATTTTGCATCAAGTATCAAACAAACAAGCCTAGGCTATGATACCACTGTAGGGTTTTGAGCATTCTAACACTCCTATGGTGTACATGCAACACTAGAAACCTTGGATCTATGTTTTATCTATGATACATGCAAAATTGTTTTTCCAAGGTGCATAACCTATCTAGCATACATGGGGAACTTTTAAACATAAAAGTTAGTAGGAAATACATACCTTGTAGTGGTTAGGATTCCTTGAAAACCTTGTGAGCCTAGCACCTCAAGTGTGATGCCTCAAATGTCTCACACAACACCAAATGCACCTGGAATGACTTAGAGAGAAATGAAGAACACTTAGAAATCGGCTAGCCCTCTTGTGTATCCTTAGTGCCCGATTTTGGGAATAACATGTAGCTTATATAGTGTGTTACAATTAGGGTTACACCATGTAAACCCTAATTGTCATGACTTTTCATTTCCATGACCCATGGGTTCTATAAACACCATGGAGCATCCTATGGGTTTTAGCCCAACTTGATAATCCATGAAGCATTAGCCCACTATATAAGTATGGATGATTTACACAATCAACCCATATATTTAATTAGTCTCCTTTTGATCACTTAATTAATTCCAAATTAATTCTTGATTAATACTAATTAAATAATATTATTAATATATTAGAACTTATAATATATTAATAAACCTTAAATGTTATTTCTCTCATTTTAGTCTATCCAAATTCATGATGCCATGCAACCCAAATGGATCATGTTAATCGGGTCAAGTACATTCCAGAAATAGTTTTGAACTTAGACACCTAATCCAACAAAAATATGTATGGGTATTTTGGGAACACTTACTTGAGCTCGGTCGATTGCATGCACCACAACCCTTTCTTTTATTAGAAAACTCTTTTTATAAAACATTTCCTTTTTTGAAAAAAAAAATCGACCAAATCCTCAGTTTGAGTTCAGACACACCCGAGAGTATGCCCGCATCCCTCAAACCAAGGCTCTGATACCAACTTGTAACGTCCGAAAATTCAAGACCAAAAATTTCATTGTTATAATAATAAAACCATCATCCAAAACGTGTTCATAAAACCATAAAAGAAAATCAGATTATGTCAATAATCATCCAAATACATCAAGTCAACAAAATGCGGAACAACATGGTGTGTGCGATGCGATCATCCTGAGCCCTTCCCCTTCGATCCGGAAGTACCTGAAACATAAACTAAAAATCATAAGCATGAAGCTTAGTGAGTTCCCTAAAATACCTCATACCATACATATCTTGCAGCTCGAGGTTTTTTCAGGTCCATTTCACCCCTGAAACTATTTCAACTCATGTGTCAGCCCAAGGTCGTATCGGGTCTATTTCACCCCCGAGACTATTTCAACTCATATGTTAGCACGAGGTTGTATCGGGTCTATTTCACCCCACATACATATAGAAAACAAGCACATAGGCATACATACATACAACAGGAGTCACAAAGACTACAAGCACATACAATCCTAATGTCATATAGTATAGTGAGCAAACTCACCTCAGTCTGCTGAGAGACAACAAAATGATCGGCAGCTGAACCAAAAAATCCTCGCGCTAGTCAATCAGATAAAAATCCTAATTAATAATTGGACCATAAACCTTAACTAGGAATCTAGTTCTCTTGTCCAATACCCATGGTGAAAGACCATTTTACCCTTTCCTTACTTGGCCCAAAACGAAGGTCCAACCCAATTACTCCAAAAGCCTAATATGGCCCATATTCCTAAATGACACCTAAAGCCCATTGTGGGCCCAAATCCCGGAAGACCTAAAGCCTAACAATGGCCCAAATTCATAAAGACTAGTGGCCCAACAAGGCCCAAAACCCTAATAGTCCAAAAAGTCAAGGCTGTCGAGTACGCCCGATGTACTCAGACTTACGCCCTGTGTACACCATCTTTGGCTAGTACGCACGACGTACGAGCTGGGTACGCCCAATGTACTCCACAGCCAACCCATATCACCATTAAGTGCTAAATCAGTTAAGCCACTATGTCCAATTCTCAGATATGATCGTAAATGATGTCTTAACACGTAAAGTTGTCAACTTTACTCCTTTTCATGGCTTAATGGGACCCAATACTCAATAAAATCCATAATAAGAACCCTAACTCATGCATGGTCCACTATAACTCATCAAGATTGCATTTTTATGAACAAGGGACCTCAAAAATGCTAAGATTTATCATCCTTATCTTCTGGAGTAGCTCATACTCTCATGCAAGACTTAAAGGACCATAAAAAACACAAAAACAAGCCCTAACTAGATCTAACAAAATGAACCATCAAGTTAAGAGCTTTATACCTCAGATAGCTTTCCAAGTCGATGATTATTCTGGATCCACAAGCTCTAGCCACACCAATGCAACTTCCAAGAGTTCATCTTCCTTCAAAATCACCAAAAACACCCTCAAAGTTTACTTCTAAGCTCAAAACACTCAAATGGAAATTAGGGTTTCATTCTTTGGGTTTGGAGGGGTGGAGGTTTAAGAGAGTCTAGAAGAAACTTAAGGTGTTTAAATAGGGCACAAACCCTAAATATTAGGGTTTTCCCCAGCCGACCGTACGCCCTACATACTCCCACGTATGTCCCGCGTATGTGGGCGCCTCCGTGACAAAACCAACGAGCTAATACGCCCAACGTACTCGACTAGGGACCAATTTGCAAGGATTTTAAAATGAAGGTTTAAAAGGAAAATTACCCAAAATGTGAATGTTACACCTCGAGACCCCAAAATCAATTATTTCGCCTAGGTCTACACCATTCAAACTCAGTTTGACATGGCCACTAAGGCCCAAGAAAATACCAGACCCATCCTCAGTCTCAACAACCATATCCGATAAACCGAATTAGACAGAAACACATTGCAATGAATCGTGGTACCAAACCATACAATCTACCCTCGATCAGTTCCTTAGAATCCCTGAAATTCTCCTCGATTTGAGTATGAATCTTATGGTTTTAGTAGTACGGGCCCAATACTACCTTCCATACTTATCCATATTTTCCTCAAGAATCATTCTGAATCCTCTAAGTAGCTACTCATGATAATACTCCCAATACCCGTTAAACAGCATAACACCCACACTAAAGCACTTCCTAGGTTCTGCTAGGATCCCCCACATCACCCAGCCACCAGCTGCTGAAAAACCCTATTAATGTCAGCTAACCACTTCATGAATACAATTACATGCAACAAAACTTAAATAATCTTTCGACTAAAAGACCTAACCCTTCAATGGTTAGACTCAGATGAGAGTTGTGTAAGAGGGCTGAATCAATCATTCTAAAATTATTTAACCTTTGCAGCATGTAACTTAACATATTCATTTAATAGTTAACTCACATCAATATTAGTTCTACAAAGCACAAAGCAAGCAACATTCGAGCAGTGAAACTGACTGGCACTAAGCCACCATAAAATCAGGCAGATCCTTACACGCAATTCCTGACCACTAGGCCTAATCATCTAGGATACACACTATGAACTGTACTCACTCATGAAACTTCCACCAACCCTGCAGCCGCTCATGCGTGCAAATCATACATAACACTAGATTCCATATATAGTTGAATAATTGATTCTTAACTAAGCCCACAACCATACAAGAAACAAGAAATAAAACTAAATCAAATATTCTCAGGCTATAAAATTTTAGTTATGTATAACTATGTTGCACACACTAAGCAACTACAGTAATGATGTCAATTCCATCTAGTACAAAAGAGATTCTCCTAGGCTATCAGGTATCACACATTGTACAGTTCAATCATGCAATTCCTGAGGATCCCTTGCCTAAAAACTAGCATGAAATTCTATCATAATCATCATAAGCAAATAATAGTGTGGGTATCTTGGGGTACACTTTCTTGCTCCTACCAATCGTACATATCTCGTCCTTTTTGGGTTACCTTTGAAAAAAAATTGAAAACTTTTACAGATCCTTAGTTTGAGTCTAGATTCGCACGGATGCTCATCCAATTCACTAAAACCAGAGCTCTGATACCAACTTGAAATATCCCAAAAATCAATGTAAAATTTTTCATTTTTGAAACCAATCCAAAACCAAAAGTGTATACAAAACATAGTTTCCAAAAGTCATAAACATGAATAAGAGTATCCCAAAATCACAATTTCATAAAAATTCAGGATGATGTGTATGATCAAGCCTTCACCTTTCCCCTATCCTATGGAATACCTGAAACCATAACGATCAAACTGTAAACCAAATCATAGTGAATTCCCCTAAAGTACCACACACAACTAAATAAATATACATATTGCATGCGGGGTCCACAGTCTCTAGACTGGATTACCCTAGCCCACAATCTCCCGATTGGATTGCCATTCTGGACCACAATCTCCTGATTGGATTGCCATTCTGGCCCACATTCTCCCGATTGGATTGCCTCGGGTTTCTTGGATTACAGCACAAAGCAGTATAGCCTCAACCCAACCATACAGTGTCGACCTATGTAACAGATAAACATATAACTAGCATGTATAAGTAATCATACAGATCTACCAATCTAACATATAATCAGCAGAGCGTCATTCTATATACTAGGATATATAACCTAGTGGGTCGGCACTGGTGCCTTCGACCCACGAGTACAGTGGGGAAAACTCACCTCACACTATGAAAAATAGCTGCACAGATCACTACTCCAAAAGGTATCTCTATCGTTTACCTATACAGTTAACAGGGACCCAAATCTTAAACTACTATTCAAATTACCCAAAATTCCCCTAAGTCAAACTTAATCAAATTCCTTGTAAAAGTCAAGGTCAAAAGTCAAAGGAGGTCAACACAGACTGAGTACGCTCGGCGTACTCAATCACTACGCTCAGTGTAGATGATCCCTTCCTAATTACATGGCTCTAGCCTGGTACGCTCAGCGTACCACCAGGTATGCCCAACATACTCGACCAGTTTTCATTTTCCTTCATTAAGTGCTTATTCTGTTAAGATGCTACGTCGGAAGCTTAGATCTACCCCCAAACATCATTCTAAGTCATAAAGTTTCCAACATTATTACTTTCCATGGCTAGAAGGAGTCAAAACACCAAAACAATAACTTAATACACAAACAATGCGACAAAACTCTTGCATGGAGGGAAGAAAGGGACCAATATCACATTTTTTATGACTCAAAGCACCCAAAAATGTCTGAAACGACAACCCATTTTGGCTTAGAGTAAGCCATACTTATAAATACCAAAATTTCGGGACCAAAAAGCATAAGACTTAAGAGGTTAACAAGATCTAAGGAAACATTCATCAAGTTTCTAACTTTATACCTTTTAGAGTTGAGAAAAGCAACGTAGGCTCTGGATCCACAAGCTTGAGAATCAACAATCAACAAGCCTAGACTTCTCTTTATTTCAAAATGCACCCAAAACATATAAAAAGGCTCAAGATTTGCTCTAAGGGGCAAGGGTTTCGAGTTGGAGGCTCAAGAGGGTGGTGGTTAATGTTAGGAAGAACCCTAAGGGGTTAGAGTCATTAAATATGGCTCAAAACCACGGAATTAGGGTTTTTACACTGCGGCGGTACGCTCAGTGTACCATAAGTTATGCTTAGTGAAACACCTTAAAAACATGCCCCTCTTTCAGCCTAGTACACCCAGCATACTACGTAGTGTACGCTTAGTGTACGCTAGACTCCCTTTTCCAGTTTAACTTCAAACAACCATAACTTCTTCGTTTCAACTCCGTTTTCGATGATTCTTATATACACGGAAAGGTATCGAAAAGCTCTACAATTTTATATTGATACTTATGAATAAAAACATCTCGAACTAAAATCCTTAATTTATGAAAGAAGCCTGAAACATAATCTTTCCCATTTTACCCCTCAGCTTCCATCGAATAATCCAAGGTTTAAATCACTTATCCAATGTCATACACCTCCAATAGAATCTAAACTCAATTCCATTGAAGCCCAAGGCCTCCATTTGATCCACTTATTATCCACAATCCTAAAATAAGAACTTCTCGAAACAGGATGCTACAGATGCGATGCAATCGAGCCGTGCCCCTCCTTTAATATAAGAAAAACCTAAAAACATTTAAACCACAAACCGTAAGCACAAATCTTTGTGAGTTACCTAAAATACCACATACAACAAATATAATAACACGTAGTTGTATCGAGTCTGTATCAACCCCGAGTCCATAATGACTCCGAGCCCAGATCGACTCCATCGGGTCTGTATCAACCTTGAATTCGTAATGACTCCAAGCCCAAATCGGCTCCATGCATGCAACATATAATCATACCAACAATAATGACATTGACACATGCATCCTACATACACAAATCGGTGGGCCGACATTAGTGCCTTCCACTCATGAGTATGGTGAGAAGACTCACCTCGATCGGTAAACGAATAGATCTCACACACAAGTCATTGGTGCCAAAGACTCTCCCACTAAACATATCCAAAAACTAAATCATAATTAGCAATTAAAGTAAATACCCCAACTAAGCAAGTCCACAATGCCAAGACTAATACTCATTTAGATAAAAGACCATTTTGCCTTTCTAAGTCCTCAAGACCTTACAGTTGACCAAAAGTCAAACTGGTCAAAAAGTCAATGGTCAACCTTTTGTTGACTTATGCACGACGTACACCTTGCTCTACGCAGGGCGTAGAGCCTTACCCAAAAAGGGTGAAAATCTGGCTACGTTGGGTGTAGCCCAAATTAAGCCTCGCGTATAGTGTCCGTTGCCAAAATTCATTTTAAGCACTTAATACATTAATATCTTTCGCTCAAAGCTCATATATGGTTCCTAATAGCTTCATAATGGATAAAGTTTCCAACTTTATCCATTTGGATAGTCCAAACAAACAAGATCTAGTCTTTAAGTCTCAAATGGACCAAAAATGTATCTTTCTTAACTTAATCCATTAAGTTCAAGTCTCTAACATTCAGATCTGAATCAATATGATGTTTAGATGGATTAAGTTTCCAACTTTATCTGTAACAAGGTCACAATCTTTCAAAATCTAAACTTTATGCACTAAAATGACCAAAAAAATGATAACACAACTTGCATGGCTTAATGAACAAGTACCAAAGCACAACTCTCCAAGTCCAATAAGTCCCAAGAGTGTTCCATATAGCTCAAAAAGTGTTAGAGTTCTTACAACTCCCAAAACACAAGCTCAAGAGACCAAAAAGTGGCAAATATGACAACTAAATAGATCTATGAAACCAATGAGCAAGTTAGAAGTTTTTTACTCACATTGGTCCAGGAATGAAGTAACCTTGTTGGATCTATACTTGAACCCTTCTTATATACACTTTGCAACTGCATTGCTCTTCAAGATTCAACCTTCTAATGGAGAAATAACCTCATAAATGATGTCAAGAATCAAAAACAAGTAAGAGGAGGCTAGGGTTTCTCAAGGAATGATCTTATGTGATGGAGGCTGGTCATGAGAGGGTTTCCTATAAGTTAGAGCTCTTAAATAGGGCTCAAAACCGAAGAATTAGGGTTTGATCTGTCGCGATTACGCCCTGTGTAACATAAGCTACGCCATGCGTAGGTTATTAAGCCCACATCCATGAATCAGCAAGTTGTGCGCTACGTAGTTTTTAGTTACGCCATGCGTAGCAGCTACGTCATGCGTAGGACAAAACCCCCGATTTCCACTTCAACTTCAAACAACCGTAACGATTAAAAGGAAAGGAAGTGGAAATAATAGGAAAATATTATTGTTTTTGAGTTTATTTATCGGAAAGAGAAGAAGAGAAAGAAAAATAAGACCCATATTAATTTTGTACATATGTCCTCCCAAATAGTAAAGATTCCGAGAAAAGGGAAAAGAATATCCATTTCATTTATTTTCTTTCTCCCATGTTCTTCTTTTCTTTAAATCGAGAACGAAACGTAATTATTTTTTTTATAAAAATCTCGTTAAGTCTTTAAAGATTTTTTTTTTCTTCAAATTACTTATGATATCCACCAACTTTGTTTTAGCATTTTATTATTGTTTGTTTTAACCGTCAATTTACAATTAATTAAAAACTTATGAGATCTATCAAAATCTTTATAAAAACTAATGGAAAAGCTTATAAATTTACAATATCTTTGAAAAAAAACGTTGTTATAAAAATTATGCAATAGCTTTTTGAAGTTTCAAAAGTTATTTAGTTGGAAAAAACTCTTAAAAAGTTCTCATCCAGAAGCATATTACTATAATATGTCAAAATGATCAAATTACCAAAAAAACAGTTGTTTTAAGAACAAATGAGTCATTCGTAAAGAAATAAAAATACACAACAAAGAACCCCGGCCCCTTAACAAAAGAAATATGAAAATACAAATAAATAAATAAATTGTTAAATCAGAAAATAAAACGGTTTTCGTGGAAAAAGTACTGCTCCTATTTGTTACCCATTTTAACCTGTTGAGCTAGGCCACAATAAAAAATCAAAATAAAACAGATTTAATTTAACAAATAAAATATAAATATTTAAATCATAAAACTACAGAAAAATAGTGCTTTTTATTTACTCTGCCTTAAAAAATATACTATATATTGTGGTAACAATATTAAGAAGTAATTGTCACATTTTAAAATTTGTTAAACGTGCGTTCAGCGTTAATGGCATAACTGCTTGGTACAGAGGCGTCCTCGTATGCATGAAAATGTTATCTCATTTCGACGACCAAGTCAAGGTCTATGTGTTGAGTTGTTTTCAAGACTACATCCGGTCTAGAAAGAGAAAGAAACCACGAATTTTTTATTTATTTTTTGTTTTCAATAACTCTAACTAAATTGTTATTTCATGTGTATATTTTCTCTTTATCGTTTCACATTAATGTCTTGCACATGGATTTGAACTTGGGCTCTCTAATATTTGGGTGGTATTTGTTTTATATAAAATATATTTTTTATATCTTATATAAAATTTACTTTTTAAATCTTATGTATGCCAACGGAAAGGTATTTGAGGTAAAAACTATTTATATTTAGAATACAAAAGACATATAAATGTCTTTTTTGACTCTTTTTTTTCAAAAGAAAAAAAGAAACTTTTAATTTTTGAATACATTTTTAAGTTAGACAAAACTGCAAATATGGTCTTTGTGGTATGTATTTTTTCTGAAGTTTAGTCCAAGCCTCGACTTTTTTGGCTTTGTGGTCATTTTGAGCTAGTTTCGTTACGGATTTGGTCCATCAGTAAACTGAAATGACTGTAATACCCTTGGGGTATTTATTTTTCAATTTCCTTTATTATTATTTTTTAAATCTATTAGTTATTTATTTAGTTTAATACTTAAAAAAAGGAGGCCTCTCTCTCTCTCTCTCTCTCTCTCTCTCTTCATCTTCTCTTTTCTTTGTTTTCTGCCATGAATACACCACCAAGGTGGTTGATTTTCCGGTGAAGCCAAGACAACAACCCTCACCCGTTTTCTCCCTTGCTTCCTGTCAACACCACAACAATACACCCACCTACTGTTGGTTTCATTCACCCTTCTCTACTGTCATGTTTTGTTGTCGGATCAGAGATAAGAACAACTAAGGAGGCACCCGGAGCAGCCTTTCTCACCACCGCAGACGACAACTACAACCACCAGGTATCCCCTCCGCCTCCCCTCCTTCGTGATTGGCTGCCACCAGCACCTCCCTTCGGTTGGCATTAACAATTTCCATCAAGGCTTATCAGTCAAAGGGAGAGTCGCTAGAAAAACGGGCTCCTCCTCCCTCAACAAATCTGCTACCACCAGATCACACTCCACCACTACTGCTTTTGTTTTTCCTTATTCAACCACCAGTACTGCCTTCCCGGTTCATCCAATGCTAGTCGCCCCTCCTTATTCTCTCGTTCGTCCTTCTTTTCCGATCAGCCAAGAAGTCGGATCCCACCTCTCTCGGTGGCTTCAACCTCTCATTTCCTTAACAAACTGCCATTTCCGGAGAATCTTGGAGTTGCAGGTCAAATTCAAGCAAAAGAAAATCGATGGAGTTATCTTATGTGATGGGTGTTGGGAAATTGTTGTTGGACGAATTAAGGATCAACATTCTTGAAGAAGATGAAAAAGGAAAGAGATGGAGAAGAATTCGTGAGGTTTCTGAAGGATTGAATATCAATTTTTTAGGGGGTTTTGTTGAGTGAGAGAGAGAGGTGGGACCCTCTTTTTTTTAATTATTAAAATAATTATTAAAATAAATAATTATTAGATTTAAAAAAAATAAAAGAAAAATGAAAAATAAATACCCCAAGGGTATTATAGTCATTTCAGTAACAAAACTAGCTCAAAAGGACCACGAAACCAAAAAAGTCGAGGTTTTGACTAAACCTCAGAAAAATGCATACCACAGGGACTATTTTTGTAGTTTTTTCTTTAAGTTATAACATAAATGTGGTACTTTTTTTTCCACAAGAGAATTGTTACATAAAAAACACATATCTACATGATCTCACGAGTCTAACTTTTCTCACTCTAGAAGCTACATCTCCTTCTCTTCTTCTTTACACTTATTTAAATCTTTCTTTTATGGACATATTTTTAAAATATATCATCTTATTTTGCACGCACTCTATCTTACCTCCATAGAAGCCTTGACTTGTTTTGTCTTTATCTTCTTATCTATTTTCTTTCTCTCTTTGCTTCTATACTTAGGTTCATTCCCTGCTTCTCTTTCTCTTTCTTCCTCTATGCATACCAATTCCCTTACTATTTCTACTCATTATGTCCCTTTCTTTTTACTCTTTCCCCATTCTTTTTACTTTTTCTACTCAATCTTTCCGCTTTTTCTCTGCTATTTCCACTCTTTCTTTTCCTCCATTTCTACCCCTTTTCTATATCTGTCTCATTCAATATCTCTATCCCTTTCGTACCTCTATCTCTCCCCATTCTCTCTAAATCTCTAACTTTGTACCCAAATCTCTACTTCTATATCTTTATCTCTTTTCACTTTCTATCTCTCTCTAGTTATTCTCTTCTCTTTAGGGACACACGCCCTAACTATTGTCCATCTACTAGAACACATCATCTTTAACACGCCTCTTTATCATGATAATCATGATGTCATTTTCTTTACACATATAACATCTCTTTACTTAGAGAGCCAATTCTTATGTTATTTCGTAATATGACCTTTCATTCTTTCTTTTTGACATGATTGACCTATACCCTCACCGTTGGTCCTTCTACTAAACTCAAAGTCTTTGGTTCTTTATCTACACATAACTATAGTCTTACATAATCATCTATATGAATGTTATGATCTTCCCATGTCTTACATACCACTTGTAAGATAACATCTAATCACATCATTTCATTAAGAAATCTTCTATTAATAATCTAATGCTTAACTCATTAAGTACTTAATCGTGTATGTATTTAACATGATACCATTAACATCTACTATTGCATATAATCATCCATAAGATTATAATTATGACATCCCGGAATTTAGGTCTAAATTTGTAACAGTCAGTTCACCACGAACCTCTTTGTAACTTGACATATTGAGTTTTAATGCATACTTTGGTAAATGCAATAAGATATGAAATAGTATCTTACTTACAGTTGCAGAAAATCTTAAACGAATCATAAAGCACAAACTATAACCCTACTTAATACCTGAAAAACTAAAAATTTGTATTAAACGTTTTTTAGCGAAGCAAACACTCTAGTATCGTAGTACATGTTCCCCTGAGTCCGGAAATATAAAGAACATCCAAAATGGAGTTCGTATGCAAAATATTCGGCTGTTTTAAGAAACCTAACCGGTACAACACTTATTTTACCTGATTGCGTAAACCGTTTCAATCCGTTGAGACACTTGTACACCTCGGATGGAAATTTCGAGAACGTTTTTAGGCTTATAATACGGTCTAATATTTATTTTCATACTTGGAATATTTTTAGCGAAAATATTTGTATAAGTCGGAAAATCAGACGTTCCGGGTCAATTAGACGCGAAACTTTAAACGCGATTTCTCAGAGTTCTACAACTCAAAAAATTAATCCATTCGGGTTTTTGGAATCCTTGAACTTAAAAATATCATTCGTCGCTTTGGAAAAAATTATTAGATGTCGGGAGTTGGGCATGTGAATCAAGAAAGCTATTTTGTAACATTTTAATGTTACAAGTGTGACATTACATGAGGTGTACCATTAAGCATGCACACTAGACTAAAATTACCAGCCATGTGCTTTCTCTCTCTTCACTTTATCACATCCCCATCTCCCTCTCTCTCTCTCTCTCTCATATTCTACTTTGGACTTTATCAAGTCAACCTCTATATAACTACTAGGGTAGTTATGGAAGGAGAGACAATGTGGGATTTCTACCTTGACCAAAACACTTACATAATATGTGAAAGAGATCACAATTTTGTTTGTTTCTCTTGGACCATAACCCATGTACACCACCACCTTTCTCCTTCACCTTCTTATCGTGGGTATCTATAGGCTATAAATGGAGAGCCTTGACTCTTCATTCTCATCACAAAAACACAGCCAAAACATCTCACCCTCCCTCCCTCTCCATTACTCAATTTTCTTGGCCAGGACATCCCCCCACCGGAGGTGGGTCTTGGCCACCAAAAACCACCGCCACTCCACCCTTATTCCTCCAAAGTTCGTCGACAGCAACAACCTCGTACTCTCCCTCTCATTCACTGCTAACAGAAGAAGAAAACGGAGGCAACAAAGCTGCCGAAAGCAGCTCTGCCACCTCCCACTACCGCAAACTATTGGTGAACCGACATCACCACCTCCTACTAACATTTTGAGTTTCGATCACCACCACCATCATTTCCTTATTTTTTTGTTGTGTTCGTGTCTTGATTAGCAACACAAGAGACCATTCTTTTTTTGGTTTCGTTTTCCGCTTTTATAGTGAAACTTTATTGTATACCTTAGTTAATGGCCTTTATAGTGACACATTATCCATTACCTATGTTTAACTACTTAGTATACCCACGCAGCTATAATTGTGAATCCTTGGAGTGAGATACATATGTATAGATCTATACAAGTTGACACCCCCACCTGTGGTTGCTACTTACAACCTCGATGGATCAATCGATGAGGGTGATAATTATCTTTAGTCCTTTATCCATGACGTCCAATGAAGCATCGTAAGGGGTTATATCTAGTCACATAGCTCAGTTATTGGACTCACTATAAGCATTAACTGAATTATTTATCTAGAAACCACGGATTCGGTTTCACTCTTTATCAAACATTTTCAAACATGGTTTTTAACTACAAAAGAAATACTTTTTAGATTTTTTTAAAGTATCTTTATTGTGGTTCGTAGAAAACCCGTAACTCTCACCAACCTTTGCGTTGGCTCTCAAACTACATGTATTCAAACTTTAAAGTGGAATATAACTATTGTGTTGTTATTATTGTACTTGTTATGTATATTCAATTTGCTTGTGATCCATGAACTAAGTCGCACAGTCCGGCATGTTCCGTCGCCTCGGTCGGGGTGTGACAATATCTCATTAAATCACACTCTATCTTCATCCATTATCTTGTAAGTATTTAACATAATACCATTTACATTTAATCATACATCCATACTCTGTTTTCATCTAATATATATTGTGGGTAACCACTAATATCTAAACATACATACATATACATTCATAAGATTATAAAACATATAATCATAATCTAGTGAGAGAGAAATAGAGAGTTATAACTCACCTTATTATTTAGTGAAAACTAATTACCCTTGACTTTAAATATTCATTTGATGCACTTGGTCCATCTTCTTTTCTGTAACACCCAGAATCAGAAAGACCAAGAAAAGAAAAGAAAGGCTCTAAGTCAAGAGTCAACTCATCGAGTCCAGGGAGGAACTCGACGAGTCGAAGCGGGATCCGGGGCATAGAGTAAGTGACCGACTCGGCGAGTCGGCTAGTGGACTCGGCGAGTCTGGTCTGGGCGAGAAAAACCCTAATCCCGGGGGTTGTGCCCTATTTAAAGAACATTACATCCCTTCCCCAGCCTCTTTACTCCCCTTTTGAGATCCAGAAACCCTAAATCGTGAGTGAGAGTCCTTGGAAGCAATTTGGAGCTTAGATAAGTGGTTTTGTGAAGAGATCTTGAAGATCAAGACGCTTGGATCAAGGGGGTTTGCAGAGATTTGGATTAGTCTTCAGTGGGAGGTCATCTTGGAGGTAATAAGCTGTTACCTTCACCCTTTTGCATCTAGATCTATTCTTGAATGAGATTTGGGGCTATTTTGGCAAGATTGAGGTCTATTTCGGGTTTGGGGCTTAGATCTGAGGTTGCTACTTCAGATCTAGGGTTGTGATGGTCCAGAATGTCTTAAAGCAGTAGTCAATAAGTCATTGGTGAATCCCCTTTGTCTTAAACCCTAGCCCTAGAGTGTTTTGGGCCTATATCTCCTTGGTTTCACGTAAAGTTTGCAACTTTACGTGGGGGATAAACTGTAGAAGAGTGGATCTATGGATTGGAGCCCCTGCATGGCTCGAAAAGTCACTGTATGGATTGCGAACTGGAGAGACTCGGCGAGTCACATGGGTGTACTCGACGAGGTGTATGAATATGTGCATGGGCTCGGCGAGTTGGAAGAACAACTCGGCGAGTCTGTTGAAGATTGCCTAGGACTCGGCGAGTCTGTTCTTGGACTCGACGAGTCAGGTCGCAGAACCCCCAACCTCTTCTGGTTAAGACGCAGATCAGTGAGTTGAGTGGTGACTCAGTGAGTTGGACAGGATGAGACTCAGAGATCGTTGAACTCGACGAGTCCTGGGGTGACTCGGCGAGTTGGGTCGTATTTTGAGAGCTTCTGAGTTTAAGGACTCGGCGAGTCTTCGGGTTGACTCGGCGAGTCGAGTCAACTGGAAGGTTGACTTTGACCAGGACTTAGACTTTAACCAGAGTTGACTTAGTTTGACTTCTAGAGTTCAGTTTGGAACTAAGTGTTTTATTGATATTAGTAGCTCGGGGAGCTAGCGGAGCAGCGGTTCAGAGAGTGGTCGGACAGCAACCAGAGGGTTATCAGCAAAGTTCAGCAGTGCGAGGTGAGTCTCCTCACTGTTTGTATGGGTCTACGGCTACAATGCCGACCCATTTAGTTTATGTATGGTAGGAAGACCCGGGGGTTAGCCCTATGCATTATGCATGAAAGACCAGGAGGAGGCTCCTGGCACACAGTATGTTATTATGTATGGTAGGAATACCCGGGGATTATCCCTAGGCAACATGTATGAAAGACCAGGAGGTGGCTCCTGGCACACTGTATACTATTATGAATGAGAGACCAGGAGGTGGCTCCTGGCACACTGTATGTTGAGTAGCCTGGTAGAGTAGTAGGTATAGTTGTCTTTGTGATACTTGTCTGTAAGACCCAGGGGGTGGCCCCCAGGCATGACAAGAAAGACCACGTGTGGCCCGTGGCAATATAGCAAGACTATGTTTGGCACATAGCACTTTACTTGATTATGGATATGTTTGTTATGTGTGGCTCATGGTTACGTATGGTATGTATGGATCAGTTGGTTTGTATTGTATGTGGTATCTGGGGAACTCACTAAGCTTCGTGCTTACGGTTTTCAGTTTTGGTTTCAGGTATTCAGTTTTCAGAAGAGGAGCTCGGAAGGGTTGCATTGCACACACCATGACAAGTTAGCCTGGGATGTTTACTTTGATAACTAAACAAGTGTTTTGGAAATGAAACTATGATTTGTCATATAAACCCCTTTTAGTATGTTTGAATGACTTAATGCTATGAATCAGTAATGTTTTTAAAAGAAATTTTTGGACTCGAAATTTGGGATGTTACATTTTCCCAAGGCATATTCATATAACATATCAAGCTCCTTAGAACATGTATTATCCCATTAAGAGCTTAACTACTCTCTATAACCAAAATGATCACTTAATTGATCATATTTATAACATCTTATCTTCTACCTCTAAATCTATTTTACCCAATGAACTAAGCATCATATACTACCAATTCATTACACTCTAACTCTATTGCATCAATTCATATTCCTATCGAATTAGGGTTTGAAACTCTAACTTTCCATATATGGATTTAACCATGGAAATCACATACAAAGTTTGTTCAAAGCTTCTTAACACTCTCAATAACATACTAATTGAGTAATAATATTATTAACTCAAACAATCTAACCAATCTAGCAATTTCACCATTAAAGCTCAAAGTTTTACAAAAAGGAGAAATCATTACCTCAAGAGGGGAATGATATTAATCCTTGAAATCCTCCATCTCTAGCTCATCTTAGTGCTTATTTGGAAACAAAATCACCATCTCTTAACTCTCTGTTGGAACCTGAAAGTGAACCTCTAGCAATCTCTGACCCTTCATGTTCCAAAATCAGTCTTAGTTCTGAAGTGAGATATGTTCTGGAGTCGGTTTATGGTACGATGTGATGGCGGTGTCCGGAGTGGAAGAGATTATGTCTGAAGTGAAGAAGCTGTTCAGAGATTATCTTTCCGTCTTGCATTTATTATTCTTGTCTTTTTACTTGATGTAACAGTTCATAGGACTTAGTTTATTTTGTCAAAATGGATAATCAGAAGTGTCAGAAGTAATCACTTTATCCGGTCCTATGTAAGTAACTTGGTTTATCCGATGTAACTCCTTCTCCTATATAAGGAGCATTTGATGACAAGAATAGTAGACGGATTGTTCCTCCATAGATAGATATTTTCACATTTACTTTACTTGAACTTTCCTCTCAAATCATTCTTTCAAACATTCCTTGTGTTCATTTATTGTCTTTACCGTGATTGTACTCATTGTCTCATATTTAATACTTGAAGTAATTTGTTGATCTTCATCTTCAAATCTTGACTGGTCTTGCCAAACTTGACTGAAACTCATAATCAGAAGCAGACATTGTTCTTAAGCATTAACTCAAGGTTTGAGTTTTCAAGCCTTGTCCCTGCGAAATCAAATCCTTGTCCTCACACTCTCCAACAAATTTGGAGAGGAATTGGTTAAAAAATGAACCCTTAAGGCCTTTTAATCTGTTTCCAAACTACATAACCACATTGTGACAACATGTCTACCATGTCGTGGTGTGCCTAATTAGGTTGCGGTCTCCCTCTAACCGAGTCGCAATGTCTTTCCCTTATAGTATCCTACTTTTCCATTACGTTGTGGTAACCCATATTACCACATTGGGTTCAAAGTACATTGCCCTCCACTTACGACAAAACTCTTGTCCATATTTCTGCTTCGCTCACCACGTCGTGGTAAAGCTCTTAAAGCGTCGCGGTTCCTGGATTACAACATCTCCTTAGCTGATTCCATTCCAAATTTGGAACAATTTTCTTCTAATCTTCTAACACTCATAACTTTTTCATTTTAAACCCGTTTTCTATGATCTTTATATCGATGAAAAGATGGGTATGAGTTCCACAACTCCATTAAAGTCACTTATGACTGACTACATACGAGTCTTAATCTATTAAGTCACAAATTTGACCCAAAGAGCATAAAATTCCCATTTTACCTTTTATGGATTAAATGCATCATGTCTTGCATTATTCTCTTGAACCTACTTATCTTATCTTATAAAGGTAAATTAAACTTATCTTAGCTCATTTCATGAAGTTACATCTTCAAAACTCATGGAATTCCTCTAAATGTCAAAATTGCCCTTCTGGTAAAAAACTCTCTAAAAGTCAATTCTTTCTAAATTTTGAGTTCTTACAGATAATCCCACACTTAAGGATTAGAACACACAATATATCATCCCATGTTAGTATGTTCGGACATGCACTGGGAAGGCTGATGTATATTCTTAATAATTACTCTGGCAAAATGTAAGAATGTACATGAGAAAAGGAAATACATATATGATCGTGAAATGTAGCCGCACTTCATGAAGTTGGGACTTGACTTTTATACGATCATGAAATGACTGGGACACTCAGCTTAATAATAGTGCCAAGATTTTTGGAACTAATCATATATTTGAACTTATATGTATGTTATCGCAAGGCATTCAAATGGGCTGAAGGGTTCAATTCTTATAACACACTGATTCTTGAGTATTTGGATTGTATAAAATAATAATATGGAAATTCAAACGTTTCGATATTTTTATGTATGCATAATTTTGGTCAATTATAATTATTGTTTGAGTAGATCCATGGTTACACTAAATGGGGGATGATTGTTGGTGATTTTAGTGTATGTTGGGTCACTCAATTGTATAGATTTGATGATGCAAAATATATAAACTAGTTATAGTTAGTTAGTTAATCTGAAGATATGTTGATGGAAGTTCATATGTCGAAGATTGAAGAACACCCTCTGATGACTAAAAGACCCTGAAGACTTTACCAACACCAAATGCATGAAGACACCATCTATTGAAGACTGATCAGTGTGTCCAGACGTTAATGGTTATACACTGATGACACACTGATCAGATGATACACTGATGATACGCACTGATGGACATTCACTATATGTTGAAGCTGAAGCTGATCAGCTTGACCCTGACGCTAATGCCCTGATCAACGGGACTCCCTGAAGTTGATGCGCCGATCAGCTTCTGATGTGCTGGTGCTAATATCCGAATATGGAGAAGATCTGATCTGATCCATTCCTTATTTACATGTTCATTATATATATAGATTAGATACAATCTCTTGATTGAAGGGATTATCTAAACTAGATTAGTATATATACAACATTAGGGTGAAACCCTAATGTGAGGCTTGGTACCATCATTAGCTTTATGTCAATCGTCTTTGTGACAACCCGTTTTCTTGGTGAAAACAAATCCTTTCTTGGTGAAAGGACAATTTGGTGATACTTCTGTGTTCTTCATTGTTCTTTATTGTTCTTTCTTGTTTATATTTGACCTATGAATCTACAAAGGCTTTGGGACTTTCAATTAGTATCAGAGTAGGCTAGAAAATTCGTTATAGAATCTGTTGAAGATTCAAAAGTTCATTCACTATTTAGAATCTCGAAAATCAGAAGGAGAAGAAGAAGGAGAAATTGTCCATATATGAAGAAAATTTTAGAATCAGAGATGAGAGAGTGTGGTATTTTTCCCTATCTATGGTACTTTCTGATTAAGTCATGTATGTTTGGTCATTATAATGTTTCTCAGATGAGAGAACAATTCTTAAGAAGAAAAACATAACAGTTTGAAAAATAAAAGAGCAATCGTTGCAAGCCATTTATCATGTTTTCCAGATCTGATGTATGTTCCAAAGGCTCCTCTATGTAAGTTCTTCATTGTTGAACTTGATCTGAAAGACAAAATCATTAATGAGAATCAAGAAGATATTAAATTGTTGAAGAAAGAACTGATTGAAAGGAAGAAAGAGATATCAGATTTGAAGGAGAATATTAAAGAAAATGGTGTGAAAAAGAAAGTACCTGAAGAATGTACATCTTCAAGAAGCCCTAGTTTTCACCTTGATGAACATCACATTAGCTCTTGCACCAACAAGCCTCTAGCTGATAAGCTTTATGCTGAGAAATCACAAGCTGATCATACTCCCTCAACTTCATATCACTTTGAGACGACTTCAGTTCAATCTAACAAGACTTTTAGCACTTTCAAGCCATATCAAGCTGTGAAGACGTCATGCCACCCTACAAAGACTCAAACTCCAGCATGAACTTCGAACATTGGAAGAGCTTAAGCTTGTAAGTTTTCTAATATATGTTCTTGGTTCACTAACTCTTCTTATAGGGCATCATTCTCAAATAAAAGGAAGTTGAATCACACTAAGTCAAAGAAGGTGTGGGTTCCAATGAAATCAATTTTTTAACCTTCAAAGATGAAGCAAGTTTGGGTTCCCAAGAATACATATCTTGTATCTGAAACAAAGATAAGAAAATAAGTAAGAAAGATGAACGGGAATCAAAATTCTATAAAAAAAAGAGGAATAGTTCAAAAATCTAAAGTTGATGATTTTTCGTTTGATCAGAGACATGTTAAACAAGTGAGCTATGTCCAACCACCCAAATTCATTTGGGTTCCTAAAATCTTATGTTAAGTTTTGTCAGACGAGAGACTCCAAAAACTTATCAAGTTCACATTTTTTTGGTTTCCTTCTCATTTAAAAAAAACAATCATTTTTCTAATTTAGTTTTAGTTAAAAATAAATAAATAATAAAATAAATAAATAAAAATCATTTTTCCTAATGTTAATTAGTTTTTGTTAAACTATTTTAGTTGGTTTTATTTAGTTCATTTAAATTATGTCTTTTATTTTTATTTCAATAAGTTGTTTTTATGTTGTAATTAATTTTCTTTTAAGATAAATTTTCTTATGTAGGTTTTCGTTCATAATTATTAAATTTATATTAATTTTATCTTTATATTTATTTTGTTTTTCGAGTTATGTTTGAAAAACAAATGTTAAATTTATTTCATTTTACTTCGTTCGAATTTTATCTTTTATGTTTTATATGTTTCAAATTTTGTTGTTTATGTTTATGTTTATTTTTATTTTTATCTAAAAATCCAAAAACAAGTGTGTGCAGGTGTTCCAAGCAAAGTGTTTTAAGTATATATTTTCTATCTGCTTGATAGAAATATAAGGGGGAAAATGCACGGATATAGATCATTGATACGGATTATCAGCGAAGGGGAGCAAAAATGACTAACAATATTATATTGCTATTGATTTGAGGGACATGTGTGCAACTCCAATTCTCATGGTGAATCCCAAAACGAGCTGACATGTAGCAATTGGTGAAATCATCCGCTGATGAAGAACTAAAGGAATTAAATTTCCCTAAAAGTTCTTAACAATTCAAATGGGTCTTGGTTTAAGTTTCGCAAAGTGACTAAAATAGTTGAATAACAAGCGTAGGGGGAGCAATTAACAGTGACAAAGGCAACCAAGCTAGAAAATTCACAAGTTGGCCACAATTTCATTTGAAGCTGGTTGATTTATGGAGTCGGCTCTTACATAAACTCAAATAGTTGAATAACAAGCGTAGGGGGAGCAATTAACAGTGACAAAGGCAACTAAGCTAGAAAATTCACAAGTTGGCCACAATTCCATTTGAAGCTGGTTGATTTATGGAGTCGGCTCTTACATAAGCTCCATTAGGATGGTCATTCTTTCCGAAGATCATTATACATTTTTTGATTTAACGATGGTATTTCATAAGCCAAGTATGTGACTATTGAAAATCTTTGTCCCTAGAAGCATGTTGTTGTATGTGACTAAATCTCTCTAAGTATCTCATCAACGAGACCATCTGCTGAGATGACATTGAGTCATCCCCTCACACTGATTGTCTAGCATCGTCTAAACTTTCAAAATGAGAGTGCCTAGTCCTAATCAGAAAAATTATTATAAGTATTGGGTGTTTATTCTCCTTGTTAATTGTATCTTACCTGACTCCATCCCTGGAAGCATGCTTGTCGTGTGCATCAAGTCTCATGTTCTACTGAAACATTGAGCAAAACCCAATGGCTTAGCCTGATTGTATAGTCATCAACGTAAGAGATACTTGCATGGTCCTTTAATGACAAAGGGTTATTCATGTCCCTGACCTCCTAGTCTGAGGTATGACACGGTACCTTTATGAATTGACGGTAAATCTTTGATTCTATATTGCAACTTACTCTATGATATGGAAGTTTAAACCACTTCTTGTTGATGAGTTAAATTGTTAATGATTCACGTTGAATTCGCCTCAGCATGACTGAAACAATCTATTATCTCCTTTATATCATTAATAAAACTTAACGATTCACTGTGTTACACCACACACTAATAAAACTTTGCAACTCTGTGTCGATGGTTAGGCTATGTACTGTAGCTTATCACACGCACCAATCCATTCTTGCCATATTTTATTCTTTAGAATTTCATGATTCAGCATATGAAGCCAGACGCTGATGAGAATTTGAAAACTCTGTGTCGATGGGTATATCATTGTCTTTGATGTATTACATGCACCTACCTATTCTTTCCCAACAATTCTTCTATTGAAGAAGTTAATGATTCAACGTTTAACCATACGCTGATGAGACTTCGCAATTTTGTGTAAATGATCTACTATTGCAACAACACAATAATGTGATACACCTATCTTATCCTCTAACTTTTTTTGATGTTTTCTTTTCATTTCAGGTTAGTTACTGTCTTCCAAAAAAGGAAGGCAGTGATTATTGATGTTGTCAAAAATGGGGAGAAATGTCTTGTTCTGCTACATTGTTACTTGATCGGTGATAACAGACACACTTGAAAGAAAAAGGTTATTATTCTCAGGGGGAGCAGAAATCAACATATTACTTCAGTTATATTTATCTATTAGTTCGTTCATTATTAGTTTAATTTTGACATCATCAAATATGAAGAGATTGTTGGGTCACTCATTTTTATAGATTTGATGATGCAAAATATATACACTAGTTATAGTTATTTAGTTAATCTGAAGATATGTTGATGGAAGTTCATATGTCGAAGACTGAAGAACATCCCCTGATGACTAAAAGACCCTGAAGACTCTATCAGCACCAAAGGCATGAAGACACCGTCTACTGAAGACTGATAATTGTGTACAGGCGTTGATGGTTATACACTAATGACACACATATCAAATGATATGATGATGATACTCACTGATGGTCATTCACTATCTGCTGAAGCTGAAGTTGATCAGCTTGACCCTAACGTTGATGCCCTAACCAGCGAGACTCCCTGAAGCTGATGCTTTGATCAGCTTCTGATGTGCGGGTGATGATATTCGAATATGGAGAAGATCTGATATGGTCCATTCCTTATTGACATGTTCAGTTTATATATATATATATATATATATATATATATATATATATATATATATATATATATATATATATAGTAGATACAATCCCTGGATTGAAGGGATTCTCTAAATTAGATTAGTATATATACAAATTTAGGGTGAAACCTTAATGTGGGGCTTGGTACCGTCATTGGCTTTGTGTCAATCGTCTTTGTGACATCCCGTTTTCTTGGTGAAAACAAACCCTTTCTTGGTGAAAGTAGAATTTGGTGATACTTATGTGTTCTTCATTGTTCTTTATTGCTCTTTCTTCTTTAGAATGCCTTTGATTAGATGAAGAACCACCAACTCCAATATTCTGAAATTTTCTCTTATTTCCTGGAGACTTTTGATTCCAATGCTTCTTTCAAAATCCAATGCTTCGTTTTGTTTCAGGTTTAGGAGATGTACTCTTAGGAACCCAAACTTACCAATGAAGTTCAAGTCTTGATTTTAGATATTTTAGGATGTACAAAGTGCACACTTGTAAAAACGACTTTGATATCAGTTTGACCAAATGACGGGGTCAGAGGGATTGCCTCCTAGCGAGGTCCAAGGGGTACCACCCCTTTTGGTGTTCCTGATGTACAAGGTAGAGCCCCAACCCGAAAATTAATATTGTTAGGGAAATTAATAAGGAAAATATATATTCAGATAATCTTTCATGATAACTACATTGAAACCATCATCCCTTATTTATACGATCAAAGCAACATTTAATGTGTGATTGATTTCATCTTTGGTAATCAAAAGAATTCACAAGTCTATAAACCTTAGCTTGTGGTCTCGTATAAGTGTCTTGATATGAAAATGTTCTTTGAAGGATTATCCCCACAATCTGGATTTCTTGTAACCCATGCATAAGGTCGAAATGTCAGATTCATAAAGTTATCACATGATCTTTCAAGCAGATCCAGAATACTTATCAATTTTAGATACATTATTCTCCTCCAAACCCTAACACTTCTTCATCATGTTACCATAATATATGCAAGAAAAATTGGAACCATTAACCTCCCATCTAGTAAGCTTATACAAACATAGTGTTTGGTAACAAACTACGTTATAATTACCACTAACTCTCATCGATCACAACAATGAGAGAAAAGCCACAATACATTTAAAGTTCATAGGGGTTTATGCATCATCTCCTTAAAAAATAATATTTTGAAGAACAACTATGTACTGACAACGGTACTCTTACTTAGTCAAATACACGTGTGTATAAGTCTCATATGTAAACTAAATCAGTAAATAGCTTGACCTAGTATTTAGGAATCTGTTAAGTGAACCTCTATATATATAGTCTTTGTTTCTCTCATGTAATCAAAAGTTGATCAATATTGAAATCATTCTCAGTATTTATATGGTATAAAGAGCTTCTAATTATTTTCTCTCTTTCGATTCACTCCATGGCGACTCCTTCTCTTCTACTTGGCCTAGCTGCAAATTCTTCTCCTGTCAATTTCCAAATTCCCTCAATTAGCATTAAGCTAGATCGGGACAACCACCCTTTGTGGCGTACCACCATTATCTTTGCTTTGGAGACATTTGACCTAGAAAGCTTTGTCCTTGCTCCCAATCCACTATGTAAAACTATTCCCATCACTCCTGAAGCTGTAGACGAGCCGCCATTGATGTGCACAAAAGATACCTATCAACTTTTAAATTTATAAACCTAACTAACTTAACTAATTTATGCACCTATAGGCAGTGTACCTAGTTATATTGTATAATAACTTAGGTAAGTCGGGTGTCGAACACAGGGAACGAAATTTAATTAATAAAATAATTACTAAAAGTTAAACTAAGAAAAACAGCTAAAGTGGGGGGTTTTATCTGATTTTACAAGTTCAAAAAAACTTAAATTAAAATACCTAATTAATGAGTAGAAAGACGATTTAAAACCAAGAATAAAATATACTTTCGTTTAGCTTCGAATCCCTATTGTTTCCTATGGTTGATTTCAAAATAATGGATTAATTTTGTTAGTTACCAAATAAAAGTTACTATTCATCTTGATTCTATTAACTAGCATAAGTCAATTTATTAACTCAAACCGCCAATGATCATGTGAGTTCAGGTTGCTAAATTGATTTTAAAGATAATTTAGACTCTGAATGATAGAATCTACAAACTACAATTCTATGGTCAAGTCTAGTAATCAAGCAAATATTATGATCAAATACTGCTCTTTAACACAGTTAATCAACTAACTTATCACCTATACTAGGATATGGCTAATCTCTAGCTCTAGCAATTTAATGATCATAAATAACTAGGTAAACCAAGTTCATGAAATTAAGTGCGGTTTAAATACACAATCTCGAGGCAAGACAATTGAAATAGAAACTTTAACAAGCTAGGTTTGGATTTATCAAACAATATTTAAAGCAAAACTAACTTCATAAATCCATCAAATAAGAAATCAAAACATAGTATTTAGAAGTTCAATCAAAATAAAGGTTATTATCCCATAATCACAGTTGAAAAACACATAAAAAAGGAAAATAGGCTAAACATGATTAAACAAGGCAAACTGTATGAATATGTGTGAATCCTTGCTCCAATCTCTTTATCCCTTGTTCTCTAGTTGAATTATGCCATCCATATTATGTCCCTCAAACTAAGCAAGTCTGTGTTTTTGTCCAACGATTTCATTAAGACTGGGAAGCCACAAATACATTATAACATATATTGTCTCAAATAAACATCAATACTCGCATCGGATCATCCTACACAACACTAGCAACCTAGATCTCAACACAACAATATAACAATTTTTTCTTTAACTATATTCAATTTTAGACCATTTTTTCAAGTCTCTATAAAAATTTTAAAATCCTAGTCATTGTTAATTAATTTTTTATCAATATGCTTGTATTCCTATATTCGACTCCCTACCCCACACTTAATTGATGTTTGGTTAGATTAGGTTTTATAAAAATTGTTTTTATATTTAGTGTAAATGTGCTAGATTAAAATAAATCAAAGAACAATCTTCAAAAAGTGTGTTGAACGTGGGCCACATCATGGGAAAACAACTCTACGTCGTGGTGTCGAGTAAGAATTCATTATGATCATGAAAAATAAGAACGCCACGGCGTAGTCTAGTGATGCCACGTCGTGGTGACTTCTCAGAATGTCTTCTAGAGCCAAAATATTATGCATCTTTACTTCTCAATGGATAAAGACCATTCTCGACCTTTTCTTTCTATAAAATTCTTCAAACTCTTTCCGTCATTAGGTAGGAACCCCACACTTATTCAAAATATGGTCTTCAATTGTAATCTTCAAAAAATCTCACAACTTTTTCTTCAAGTAAGCTCTTTCACTGCTTCACATGCTTACTACAAAATAAGATCAAAAGACTATAGAAACACATCATCATTCGGTTAAACTAAAATAAAAATAAAAAACTAAAAAGAAATCAGAAGAAAAAGAAAATGCAAACTCTTAAAACATCGAGTTACCTCCCGATAAGCGCTTCTTTTGGAGGAGTCGAGAGTTGGACTCTTTTCCATCTACATTGCGTCAGGTGGAAGTGTAACCTCCCCATTCTCCGTCATATTAAGCCTTGTTCGTTTGAAAGCAACCTATCTATTGAATGCCTTTTTCGAGCTTTCTTGCATTGTTGGGTTGACATTTTCATTGTGTTTTCACTTGGGTTTTTCCATTACTCCTGTATCTTTAGCTTTTGTCTTGTCTCTCTCAGGGTTCTTCTTTTCAAAATTGGACTCATCACTCTCTTCTTCTTTTTCTTTAACTGTCCCCGAGACGTGATTTGGAGGTCTTGTAAAAGCAAACACCTCAAAAATCATTGGAATTGAAACTGGAGGTTTCGAGTGATTCACTTCTTTCTATTCAGGTTCTTTTTGCTCCATGAACTTTATTTTTCCTTGCTTCTTCTGATTTTCCTTGGTACGAGATTGGTAAAGAAGAGGTGGTTGATACGACTCGATGAATGAAAAATCATAGTTTTTTTATTGAACACGGGGTGTTAATATTGCCTCCACGTCGTGGCTACTGGGAAGAGTCATGATTCTTCTCTTATTTTGCTTTTCCTTCAAGTAACTGATTGGATTGCTGATAAATTGAATCAAGGGTCCCCGTATGCTCCAATTCCTCCTCTTCTTCTGTATAAACAACCATGACTTGAGAGATTGCAATTGGATCGGTTTTTCTTGAAGGTGAATCCGGTAGATTTTCTTGCACAAGCTTTGTTAATTGTCAGACTTGTGTGGATGCTCATGATAAATGGTAGTTGATCTCTAAGTGTTACATTAGTGGCATCATGTGAGCTTATTTAGTTATATATTTCATACATTATCTTTATATTTTATGCTACATTATGTGTTAATTCAAGAACAAAAGGTACTTATTATGTTTGAAATATGTTTTGTAGTAGAAAATACATGCTCGAGACAAAAAGGAAGCATATGAGAAGCTGGAAGCAGGAAAACGGGAGATAAAGCAAAAAAGAAGACAAAGAAGGATGTTGTTGGACAGCTTGACCCCTCGTTAGTGTTTTGACCATATCTCATGACTCGTAACTCCGATTTACAATATTCAAAATGTTTTGAAAACTAGACACAATTTCGGACGAATTTTGTGTTTTGAGAAAATGTTTATTCCACGCTAACATGCCGTGTTGATCACAAAAACGCCGTGTTGAATAGAAGTTTTGCGATTCTTGACGCTGACTTAGAGAATACGGGATTTTGATGAAGAACACGCCGTGTTGGCCATTTAACATGTCGTGTTGAGGCTGAAACCTATAAATAAAGCCAAAAATTAGCGCTATGATATATTTTAAACCCTAGATCGATTCCTGCCATTATAAACCCCTAAGATGCCGTTTTGAGGGTCTAGAAGGCGGTCGGAAGGTCGTTAAGCTGACCGGAGCGAAGATCTGAAGGATTGGAGAGCAGATTCATGTCGGTAATCATGTGGTTCATTGTTCCGACCAAGATTAGCATTTAAATGTGATTCTATATGCATTTACTTTCTGATTTGGGGGTTAAAACCCTTTGCTTTGTGTTTATGATTGAATGAAATCTTGATTTTGTGGATTAATTGCTACTTGGATTGTTTATTCGTGTTTAACTTATTTTTTCAAGTTTGATTGAAAGATCCATATGTGTTAGAGATTGTTACTTATTCCTTATTGCTGAATTGATAGACTTTAGATGACAGTCTGACTGTCTTGATTTAAATTAAGGCTCACCACTAGAGTTTTGACCAAAACCTAGGGTTTGGAATTAAGTAATGAACAATAGAGTGTCCATTCTCTGCATGATTTAATTCCTATGACCACTAGGGTTAAATAGATCAAATCTTGTTTAATACGAATTGAATACTGATTTGCATAATTGTTTGTTCACCTGATCAATGAATTAATAGTTGTGTTGAAATCAAAGGATTGGTAATAGTGAACATGAACCTAATCATTTTAGAAATCGGTGAACATGAATAAATAAATATGTGTGTGCAATTATCTATGATTTTAAGATGTAATTTGTCTAAACCAAAGTACCTAAAGATATTTATCTTTGGTCAGTTTATCGAGATTTATTGTTTAGTCGATTGTTTGAAATGTAATTCCATAAAACCTTTCTTTACTGCTTTTGTGTGTTTTATGTAACCTATAATCAAACATTCTAAATTAATTCACTACCGCTTCCCTTGTGTTCGACACCTGTTCTTACCACAACTATATTATTACACAATTAGGTTCATTGCCTAGTGTGTGTGTGTTAGTCCGGTTGCGATAAATTCAGTTTTATACATTTTAAACTTGAGCAAGTAAAAAAATATATATAAAAATCACACATCAAGTTTTTGGCTCCGTTGTCGGGAAGCGAGTTTCAATTAATTTAGTTTATTTGATTATTCGTTATTTGTTTTTAATTTTTTAGTTTTATTTTATTTTCGTTGATATCATGTCACTTGTCGGGAAGGTTTTTGTTGTTATGTGCAGGAATTCATGATCATACGCATTGCTTGGTTTTACTTTTTGCATGGGTTTCGGGATTGCAAGCGATTAGGGAATTATTGACTTGTTTAGTCTACTACTTTGGTGATTTGTCCAACTTAATCCACGAGACGTAGTATAACAAAGCGTATCGAGGTGGTTAAGTGGAAGACCGAACTTTTGCTACTCTTGACTAGTTGGGTCAACTCTTGTTCTACTTATTAGTTAATGGTGCAAAGAAAACAAAGGAAATAGCCTAACGGGTCCCAAAAGTTTTTGTTTTCACAAACTATCTCTTGCATGCAAGGGATTTAACCAACAATTGTAGCTTGATTTCGACGAAGACGAGTGATCGTGATATCCTTTTTAGTTATTTTGGTTTGCTATTTTTTAGTTATTTTAGTGAGTTTTTATTTTTATTTTTATTTTGTTTAAATTTTGTTTTCCATGTTGATGCTCTTGATGTTTCAGATTTTTGTAGAATTTTTGCCCTACGGATGCTTTCAGAAACTTCAGTGACAAAATCACCGTCAAACACGCTGTGGTAATAAATAAACACGGCGCGGTGAGGTCAAAATGTGCGATCCTTCATTTGATCAATAGAAAAACACGACATGTTGTCACATAAACACAGCGTGTTGAAGGCTCAGGCAACATTTTCAAGTCAGTGCTTCATACCTACTCAAGGCAGGCATTTTTCAGGATTAATGAGTCCATTCCAGGAGCGTGCCAGAAGTAATTTTTCCAGTTGTGTTACGAGCTGTCAACCACACAATACAAATGACAACCAAGGTGTGAATGAGCTTTTCCCACACCAAAGTCAGCTGAAGAGAGAAAAGAGAAGAAAATCAACCTCACCACATCTATCCCAGGGGAGTCTGTGTTAGAAATATGGTTTAGTGGCACTTGGAAATCTGAGAATCGTGATAAAGACACTTTCAAATCGAAGTATTTGGGTGGTACTCCCAAATCCTCAATTGGATAAGACTCAGAGAAAATCAGAGAGAAAGAAAGAGAATGAGATGGTGTAAATTCGTGAGTACCAGAAAACTGACTAAAAATTGGTTATAAACCTTCCTTGTCTGAAAAACTGTCAAAACTGTCATATAACAGTTTTTCTCAACAGTCAAAACTGTTATAAATCCGGGTTTTGTATAAGGATTAATGCTAAGTCAAAAATGGGTCAAATATTCAAAATTTGGATTTTCTGATGCATTTTTAATACAGCAATATAACCCAAATAAAAAATTTCTGGACCCCAGCCAGGGGCTCTTCCCCTTGGACCCCGCCAGGGGCTGTCGCCCCTTGGACCCCGCTCCCAGGGGCGCTGCCCCCGGACCCCCGTTCGTTCAGGGGCTTCGCCCCTAAATGCCAGTATACTTTGATACTTGATCAAACTTAAACAAGTGTGTACTCCACACCTTCCTTACTTGTTTAATATTTATCAAGATCATTTTTAGTCAACAAAGTAATCCCATTACACTTAAATAACATTGATGAAAACAAATCACCAACAGTCTGTTCATTTTTCTCCCTTTTTACTTGTTATTTATTTTGCATAAGATGCAATGGGGACATTGCATGAATTAAGTGTGGGGTTAGGGTTGGTTACATTAGAATCCAAGTATTATTTTTGAAAATTTGTATTATCTTGTAACATCCGGATACCCAGGTATCTCATTTTAAGTATTTTGTTGAATTTTAGAAAGGGACTCGGCGAGTAGGCGCTCAGACTCGCCGAGTGGAATCGCGCTTCTGCCAGCCTGGATTTAATGAAGGGACTCGGCGAGTCCATGCGTGGACTCGGCGAGTCCGCGCTGTTAAAAGAAGCCCGAATTTTCGGGGCTTGTACCCTATTTAAAGGCCCTTATGGCCGTCATTTGAGGCCACCTTGTTCCAGAGAAACCCTAGAGAGAGTGGGGAAGGCTTGAGTGCAAGAAAGGGCTTATAATCTTCATTTTGGGGTGATTTTTGCTAGAGAAAGAAGAGAGGATCCATCTAGAACGTGAAGGGAGCTTGGATTGGAGCTAATCATCTTGAGATATTGTCTCTGGAGGTATAATCCCTTCTATTTCATATTGATATGATAGATTTCATGATTTTAGGGTTTTTACCTCCCTTTTTTTATAAGATCTAGTGAGTATGAGGTCCCCTTTGTGTTGATGATATCAGATCTGGACCTTGAGAGGTCCATAGAGTCGCTACCTTCTAGCTTTTTGCAAGCAAATAAGCAATTTTAGACTAGGTTGCCATTTCTAGTGATATTTCTCCATTTGAGGCTTGATATGGGTTGCATGCACGTAAAGGTTGCACCTTTATGTGACTTTTGAATGTTAGAAGGATGGATCTACTGTTTGGTGAAGCAGATCTGACCTCAAGAGATCTTTTGAGAGTTTTCATGGGAGGAACTCGGCGAGTCCATAAGGGACTCGACGAGTCGAGTCAGGTTGCCCCGTGACTCGCGATCCGTAACGACCCGGGGAGTATAGGGTTGACTCAGTGAGTCAAGTGAGGACCAGGGACGAGGAGGCAGGCATGTACTCGCCGAGTCACTCTAGTGCACTCGGCGAGTCTGGTCAATGTTGACTGTTGACTTCTGTTGACTTTTAGGGATTAGTCAGTGTTTGGACTTATGAGCCATTAGAGGGGCAGAATGGTCTTTTACCCTTCTTAGAGAACTTATAGAGAGGAGTTGGCCTAGCCTTTAGAAGTTGTATTAATTAGATAATTTATTTATGTGATTAGGTGAAGGCTAGTGCAGTATTTCAGAGTTCGAAGTTTACCAAGTTACTCGAGGTGAGTCTTCTCACTATACTTTACCTAGGGTGGTAATTAGAGTTATGTGGCAGAGTATTTTGTATGCTTTTGCATGATGTGATTTCTATGTGATTTATGCTATGTATGTTACAGAGTTTACAGAGTTAGGACCGGAAGGTCCACAGAGTTAGGGCCAGAGGGCCCACAGAGTTATGGGACTGGAGGGTCCCACTGAGACACATTGACCAGAGGGTCAAAAAGAGTTATAGCCTCGAGTGGCTAATATGTGTTGTGTGTGGTATTTTGGGGAACTCACTAAGCATTTATGCTTACAGTGTTTTGTGTTATATGTTTCAGGTACCAGTGAGGATCGCGGGAAGGCGCCGGCATGATCAGTACACACTATTAGAGTTTTATACATTATGATCTTGGGATGTGTTTTTATGGATTTGATATGTGATACATTGGGATTCGAGAATATTTATGAATGAAATTATATTTTAAAAAGTGAAAAATTGTTTTGAAACTTCGGTGTTACAAGTTGGTATCAGAGCCTTGGTTTGAGGGATTCGGGTGCATCTTCGGATGAATCTGAACTCAAACTGAGGAATTGAGAAAGTTTTCAAAAAATAAACAAAATTTTCTAAAAGAGTAAAAAGATTTTGAAAAGAGCAGAGCAGAGCAGTGTGTACGATCAGCTAGCGCCTGAACGGTGATTTCCCAAAATACCCTTACATTGTGTGTTATAAGATGTGTTATGATATGATATGCATGCTAGAGTAGGCTAGGTATTACTATTAGGACTAGAGTGGCCTGATCTGTGATGCCTTAGCCTAGGAGTTACTGCTACTATGAGATGCTTCGAGAGTAAGTAGGTAGCAGCGAGGAACTTATGAGTGGTTTACTAGAGAGTAGCCTGAGTTTAGTGAGATATGGAGTACTGGTGACCTGGGATCCAAGGAGGAGGACTTAGGGTGAATACTAATGCGGTGTGGACGGTAGTATAGGGCCCGTACTACTGAAGACACCGGAGCAGTGCACACTCTAAGTAAGAATCATTTGGGTACTAAGAGAGCAAGTAGGGTCGAGTATCGAGTGCGAATATACTCGAGCGAGTTTCTGATTCCTTTTGTGTGGTATTTCAGAGACATCATGGTTGTGACGCGCCATCACCCAGGGGGCAGTGGTACCAGTGGTACCAGTGATGAGGAGATCCGTAGGCTGATTCACGAGGAGGTGGCCGCGGCCATCCGAGCTGAGATACCAGAGATGTTCGGGTCTATCAAGACCACGTTGATCGAGACTTTTGATGAGCGGTACGCTGCTCTCACTGAGGCTGCTGTTGCTGCGGCCACCGCAGCCGTCGCTGCTGCCAGGCCGCAGGGGGGTGACTCATTGTTGTACCGAGAGTTCAGCAACACGAAGCCACCAGAGTTTGATGGGACGCAGGACCCGATTGCTGCGATGAGATGGGTTTCTGATATTGAGGGATGCTTTTATATGTGTTCTTGTCCGGAGCATCTGAGAGTTCGGTTCGCGCTGAACCAGCTTCGCTTGGGAGCGAAGGACTGGTGGAAGTTTGTGACAGCGCACTACACACCTGCAGAGTCTGCCGCAGTGACCTGGGAGAGGTTCACCGCTATGTTTCGTGATGAGTACGTTCCCCTGGTGGAGAGGGAACGTTTGGCCCAGGAGTTTCTGACCCTCAAGCAGGGTACTGAGTCTGTTACTGTGATCACCAGGATGTTCCATGAGAGGGCGATGTTTTGCCCCGAGCACGTGTCTACCGAGAAGGCACGTATGAGTCGGTATATGAGTATTCTGAGAAGGGACATACGAGAGTTCGTGGCGAACTCGTCATACCGGACATTTGCTGAGCTTCAGGCAAATGCCCGGAAGAGGGAGATAGAGCTAGAGACTCAGGCTAGAGAGGAGGTGGAGTCTCAGGGGAGAGATCGGCGGCCGGCACAGTCCCAGCCGGCAGCCAAGCGGGCCAAGCCCGCCGATTCGAGATCAGGGAACCAGAAGGGCCGCACTTGTGGCAAGTGCGGCAAGGGTCACGAGGGAGTTTGTAGAGCAGGGTCTTGCTACAAGTGTCGCAAGGCCGCACATGGCCAAGGATTGCCCCCAAGGGGTTTGCAGTTTGTTTTCACTGCAACCAGACTGGACACCGGAAGGCAGAGTGTCCGCAGTTGCGAGGGTCAGCTCAGGGAGCTTCTCAGGGATCTGTCCCTGCTGCCGTGCGAGCTACGGAGAGTCGGCCAGTGAAGGCCGAGGCGCCAAAGGCTCGCGGGAAAGCCTTCCAGTTGACAGCGGAGGAGGTCCGCGCAGCGCCCGATGTCGTGGCTGGTATGTATTCTTACATCTGCTTATTTTTGGATTGTGGTGTTATGCTTATATTGTGTTATGCATAGGTACATTTCTTGTGTGTTATGTACCTGCTTTGGTGTTATTTGACTCGGGTGCGAGTCGGTCTTTTGTGTCGTTAGCCTTTAGTCAGCACATCAGTACTCGTCGAGAGGCGTTGAGTCGACCTTTGCGAGTTTCCATAGCTGACGAGAGAGCAGTGTATGCCACTGATGTGATTCGAGGATGTGTACTCGAGATCTTCGGCGTTGAGTTTCCGATTGATTTGGTCCCGATTGCTATGGGAGATGTCTGTGTCATCGTGGGCATGGACTGGTTGAGCAGATTTTGAGCGGTTATCGACTGCGAGCGACAGCTGGTGACCATACGAGACCCTAGTGGGGGAGTTCTTACAGTTTATGGCGAGGGTACCCCTTCTGGGTCGGCATTTTGTTCAGCCGCAAGAGCGAGGCAGAGTCTACAGCAGGGCTGTAGTGGGTTTGTGGCTTATGTGGTGGATACGAGAGTAGGTGCAGAGAGACCGAGGTCGGTCGATGAGGTCCCGATAGTGCGTGAGTTACCGGATGTTTTCCCCGAGGAGTTGCCGGGTGTGCCTCCCGAGAGGCAGGTGGAGTTTCGTATCGATTTGGTTCCGGGGGCAGCGCCTATCGCCAAGGCGCCTTATCGCCTTGCACCTCCAGAGATGCAGGAGTTATCCTCGCAGCTTCAGGAGCTGCTAGGAAAGGGGTTTATACGGCCGAGTAGCTCGCCGTGGGGAGCGCCGATCCTTTTTGTCAAGAAAAAGGATGGTTCACACCGGATGTGCATTGACTACCGGGAGTTGAACAAGTTAACGGTCAAGAACCGTTACCCATTGCCGAGGATTGATGATCTGTTCGATCAGTTGCAGGGAGCGTCTTGGTTCTCCAAGATTGATCTGAGGTCTGGATATCATCAGATGAGAGTACGAGATGAGGATATCCAGAAGACGGTGTTCAGGACTCGTTATGGGCATTACGAGTTCGTGGTGATGCCCTTCGGGCTCACCAATGCACCAGCAGCATTCATGGATCTCATGAACAGGGTGTGTAGACCGATGTTGGATCGATCGGTGATCGTGTTCATCGATGACATATTGGTGTATTCGAGATCCAGAGAGCAGCATGAGGAGCATTTGAGGGAGATCCTCAGAGTTCTGAGATCGGAGAGGCTTTACGCCAAATTCTCCAAGTGTGATTTCTGGTTGCGAGAGGTCCAGTTCCTGGGACATCTCGTTAATCAGAATGGGATATCGGTCGATCCGGCCAAGATTTAGGCGGTAATGAGCTGGGAGGTGCCGAGGACCCCCACCGAGATCAGGAGTTTTCTGGGGTTGGCCGGCTATTATAGGAGATTTATTAAAGATTTCTCTAAGATCGTCGTGCCTCTCACCAGGTTGACCCGGAAGGGCGTTACTTTTTCGTGGGGTCTTGAGCAACAGGCCTCGTTTGAGACTCTTCGCCAGAGGTTGTGCGAAGCCCCGGTGTTATCCCTTCCCGAGGGAATGGAGGATTTTATGGTGTATTGTGACGCATCGATATCAGGGTTGGGTGCAGTGCTTATGCAGAGGGGGCATATGATAGCATACGCATCGAGGCAGCTGAAGCCTCATGAGACGAGGTATCCCACTCATGACCTGGAGTTGGGGGCTGTGGTGTTCGCTCTAAAGATCTGGCGTCACTATCCGTATGGGGTTCGGTGTACCATATACACGGACCACAAGAGCTTGAAGTATTTGATGGATCAGCCCAACCTGAATATGCGCCAGAGGAGATGGTTGGACGTGGTAAAGGATTACGATTGTGAGATCCTGTACCACCCGGGCAAAGCTAACGTTGTAGCTGATGCCCTGAGCCGTAGGGCGGAGAGTGCCCCGATACGAGATGTTTGCTTGAGATTGACAGTGATGACTCCGGTGCTGGACACCATTCGGGAGGCCCAGGCAGAGGCCGTGAGACCGGAGAACCGCAAGAGGGAGCAGGTGATTGGGCAGGCACCTGAGTTCGTTACCGATAGCCGTGGGCTTATGACCTTTCAGGGTCGGGTTTGGGTGCCGTATACGGGCGGGACGCGCATCACTTTGATGGAGGAGGCGCACAGATCGAGGTTCTCGATCCATCCCGGGGCCACTAAGATGTATTTGGACCTGAAGAAAGATTATTGGTGGCCCTGTATGAAGAGGGATGCCGCGTGGTTTGTGGAGAGGTGCTTGACCTGTCGCAAGGTTAAGGCCGAGCACCAGCGTCCGCATGGCAAGTTGCAGCCGCTTGATATTCCCCAGTGGAAGTGGGAACATATTTCCATGGATTTCATCACCAAATTGCCGAGGACCGCGAGGGGTGTCGATGCAATTTGGGCGATCGTCGATCGGCTGACGAAGAGCGCGCATTTTCTTGCCATCAGTGAGAGCTCTTCTGCTGAGAGGTTGGCAGAGTCGTATGTGCGGGAGGTGGTATCGCGTCATGGAGTACCGATCTCGATTGTGTCAGATCGAGATGTACGTTTCACTTCCAGGTTCTGGAAGAAGTTCCACGAGGAGTTGGGTACGAGATTGCATTTCAGTACCGCCTACCACCCCCAGACGGACGGACAGAGTGAGCGGACGATTCAAACGCTCGAGGACATGCTCCGAGCATGTGTGTTAGACTTCAGAGGAAGTTGGGACACGTATCTGCCGTTGGCTGAGTTTTCCTACAACAACAACCACCATTCGAGTATTGGTATGCCTCCCTTCGAGTTGTTGAATGGGAGAAGGTGTCGGACTCCCATTTGCTGGGGAGAGGTAGGGCAGCGTGTGATGGGTAGCACTGAGATAGTGCTTCGGACGACAGAGCAGATACAGCAGGTTAGACAGAGGTTACTGACGGCCCAGAGTCGTCAGAAGAGTTACGCGGATAGGCGACGATCCGATCTTGAGTTCCAGGTGGGAGACTTCGTACTCCTGAAGGTATCTCCTTGGAAAGGAGTGATCCGATTCAGGAAGAGGGGCAAGCTGGGGCCCCGGTACATCGGTCCGTTCAGGGTGACCGCGAGGGTGGGCAGGGTAGCATATCGGTTGGAGCTACCTGTGGAGTTGAGCCAGATTCATGATACCTTCCACGTGTTTCAGTTGAGGAAGTGTATAGCCGATGAGTCGACAGTGGTGCCACTGGAGGATATTCAGGTGGATGCGAGCCTGAATTATGAGGAGAGGCCAATCGCGATTCGGGATCGGAAGATCAAGGTTCTGAGGAACAAGGAGGTGTCACTGGTGCAGGTCCAGTGGCAACATCGGAAGGGGTCCGAGCTGACCTGGGAGCTAGAGTCGGAGATGCGGGAGCAGCATCCAGAGTTGTTTGCCGAGCAGGACTTCGAGGGCGAAGTCTGATTCTAGTGGGGGAGAATTGAAACATCGGGATACCCAGGTATCTCATTTTAAGTATTTTGTTGAATTTTAGAAAGGGACTCGACGAGCAGGCGCTCAGACTCGCCGAGTGGAATCGCGCTTCTGCCAGCCTGGATTTAATGAAGGGACTCGGCGAGTCCATGCGTGGACTCGGCGAGTCCATGCGTGGACTCGGCGAGTCCGCGCTGTTAAATGAAGCCCTAATTTTCGGGGCTTGTGCCCTATTTAAAGGCCCTTATGGCCGTCATTTGAGGCCACCTTGTTCCAGAGAAACCCTAGAGAGAGTGGGGAAGGCTTGAGTGCAAGAAAGGGCTTATAATCTTCATTTTGGGGTGATTTTTGCTAGAGAAAGAAGAGAGGATCCATCTAGAACGTGAAGGGAGCTTGGATTGGAGCTAATCATCTTGAGATATTGTCTCTGGAGGTATAATCCCTTCTATTTCATATTGATATGATAGATTTCATGATTTTAGGGTTTTTACCTCCCTTTTTTTTATAAGATCTAGTGAGTATGAGGTCCCCTTTGTGTTGATGATATCAGATCTGGACCTTGAGAGGTCCATAGAGTCACTACCTTCTAGCTTTTTGCAAGCAAATAAGCAATTTTAGACTAGGTTGCCATTTCTAGTGATATTTCTCCATTTGAGGCTTGATATGGGTTGCATGCACGTAAAGGTTGCACCTTTATGTGACTTTTGAATGTTAGAAGGATGGATCTACTGTTTGGTGAAGCAGATCTGACCTCAAGAGATCTTTTGAGAGTTTTCATGGGAGGAACTCGGCGAGTCCATAAGGGACTCGACGAGTCGAGTCGGGTTGCCTCGTGACTCGCGATCCGTAACGACCCGGGGAGTATAGGGTTGACTCAGTGATTCAAGTGAGGACCAGGGACGAGGAGGCAGGCATGTACTCGCCGAGTCACTCTAGTGCACTCGGCGAGTCTGGTCAATGTTGACTGTTGACTTCTGTTGACTTTTAGGGATTAGTCAGTGTTTGGACTTATGAGCCATTAGAGGGGCAGAATGGTCTTTTACCCTTCTTAGAGAACTTATAGAGAGGAGTTGGCCTAGCCTTTAGAAGTTGTATTAATTAGATAATTTATTTATGTGATTAGGTGAAGGCTAGTGCAGTATTTCAGAGTTCGAAGTTTACCAAGTTACTCGAGGTGAGTCTTCTCACTATACTTTACCTAGGGTGGTAATTAGAGTTATGTGGCAGAGTATTTTGTATGCTTTTGCATGATGTGATTTCTATGTGATTTATGCTATGTATGTTACAGAGTTTACAGAGTTAGGACCGGAAGGTCCACAGAGTTAGGGCCAGAGGGCCCACAGAGTTATGGGACTGGAGGGTCCCACTGAGACACATTGACCAGAGGGTCAAAAAGAGTTATAGCCTCGAGTGGCTAATATGTGTTGTATGTGGTATTTTGGGGAACTCACTAAGCATTTATGCTTACAGTGTTTTGTGTTATGTGTTTCAGGTACTAGTGAGGATCGCGGGAAGGCGCCGGCATGATCAGTACACACTATTGGAGTTTTATACATTATGATCTTGGGATGTGTTTTTATGGATTTGATATGTGATACATTGGGATTCGAGAATATTTATGAATGAAATTATATTTTAAAAAGTGAAAAATTGTTTTGAAATTTTCGGTGTTACATATCTTGAAAAATTACTAGGTTAATTCATGAAATTATGGTAAATTTAAAAGCAAATTTCATTATTAGGATTCAATGCTAGTATTGTGTGGGATGATTCAATGCGAACCTAAATGTTTAGTTGATCCAACATATGTTATAGTGTATATGTGGCTTCCTTATCTTAGTGAAATCATGGAACAAAAACACGACCCTGCTTAGTTTGAGGGCCGCAATATGTTTAGCATCATGTACCAGAAATGTATCAAGGAGAGCTTATGTAATCATTGCACATTAGACTAATACCTATAATCAATAAAGGTTGAAGTTAAATCCCTTTGCTTAAGCATATGTTTTTCTAGGATTTTTAGTTTTGAGTGAAAAAAGTGAGTATGTTAAAAAAAATTGAAAAAAGTTATGAAAAAAAAAGTTGAAAAAAAAGAGTTGCAATGTTTGAAGAATCTACAAGTTATGAATATCATGAAGAAGAGCTACAAATTATCAAAGATTTAAAAGAAAAAGTTGTTAAGTTATTTTTATTTATTTGTAATTTTGTTTTCTAGGTTATTTTTCCATATGTATGCTTGGGGTTTAACCAAATATACCTTGAGGTTAAGAAAGAGTTATGGAGATGGATTCGGAGGGATGCATAAAATGAGTCTTGTTCAAAAGAAGTGGGAAAGTGTTTATGAAGATTGTGAGTATTTAGGATTAGGAGGTTCTAAGGAAAATTTAGACACAAATACATGCATTGCGGTCTTGGCATAATGGTTGGGTTCAATTTGGATTGTCTTGTGCGGTATTGGTACGCTAAAATTCAGTTTTGTTTGGGGGCAAGCAAAAGTCAAGTGTGGGGTATTTTGATGTGAGCTTATATAGTTATATATTTCATACATTATCTTTATATTTTATGCTACATTATGTGTTAATTCTAAAACAAATGGTACTTATTATGTTTGAAATATGTTTTATAGTAGCGAACACATGCTCGAGACAAAAAGGAAGCGTATGAGAAGTCGGAAGCAGGAAAACGGGAGATAAAGCAAAAAAGAAGACAAAGAAGGGTGTTGTTGGACAGCTTGACCCCTCGTCAATGTTTTAGCCATATCTCATGACTCATAAATCCGATTGACGAGATTCAAAATGTTCTGAAAACTAGACACAATTTCGGAAGACTTTTGTGTTTTGATAAAATGTTGATTCTAAACGAACATGCCGTGTTGATCACAAACGCTGTGTGTTGAATAGAAGTTTTGCGATTCTTGACGCTGACTTAGAGAATACGGGATTTTGATGAAGAACACGCCGTGTTGGCCATTTAACACGCCGTGTTGACGCTGAAACCTATAAATAGAGCCGAAAATTATCCCTAATGATATATCTTAAACCCTAGATCGATTCCTACGATTACAAACCCCCAAGAAGCCGTTTTGAGGGTCTAGAAGACGGCCAGAAGACCGTTAAGCTGACAGGAGTGAAGATCTGAAGGATTGGAGAGCAGATTCATGCCGGTAATCATGTGGTTCATTGTTCCGACCAATATTAGTGTTCAAATGTGATTCTATATGCATTTACTTTATGATTTGGGTGTTAAAACCCTTTGCTTTGTGTTTATGATTGAATGAAACCTTGATTTTGTGGATTAATTGCTATTGTGATTGTTTATTCATGTTTTATTTATTTTTTCAAGTTTGATTGAAAGATCCATATGTGTTAGAGATTGTTACTTATTCCTTATTGCTGAATTGATAGAGTTTAGATGACAGTCTGACTGTGTTGATTTAAATTAAGGCTCTCCACTAGAGTTTTAACCAAAACCTAGGGTTTTGAATTAAGTAATGAACTTTAATGTGTGTGTGTCTGACTGTGTTGATTTAAATTAAGGCTCTCCACTAGAGTTTTAACCAAAACCTAGGGTTTTGAATTAAGTAATGAACTTTAATGTGTGTGTGCATGTAGTAGAGTGACCATTATATGCATGTTTTAATTCCTATGACCACTAGGGTTAAATAGATCAAATATTGCTTAGTACGAATTGAATACTGATTTGCATAATTGTTTCTTCACCTGAACAATGAATTAATAGTTGTGTTGAAATCAAAGGATTAGTAATAATGAACATGAACCTAATCGTTTTAGAAATCGGTGAACATGAATAAATAAATATGTGTGTTGAATTATCTATGATTGTAAGATGTAATTTGTCTAAACCAAAGTACCTAAAGAGATTTGTCTTCGGTTAGTTTATCGAAATTTACTGTTTAGTCGATTGTTTGAAATGTAATTCCATAAAACCTATCTTTACTGCTTTTGTATGTTTTGTGTAACCTATAATCAAACATTTTAAATTAATTCATCACCGTTCCCTTTGTGTTCGACACATGTTCTTACCACATATATACTATTACACAATTAGGTTCACTGCCTAGTGTGTGTGTGTTAGTCTGGTTGCGATAAATTCAGTTTTATAAATTTAAAATTTGAGCAAGTAATATATATATATATATATATATATATATATATATATCACACATTAGATTTTCTTGCACAAGCTTTGTTAATTGTCCGACTTGTGTGTGGATGCTCATGATAAATGCTTGTTGATCTATAAGTGCTACATGAATGACATCATGTCTTCTTTAACTAGCTTCCACGAATCTAAATAGCATTGACTCAAGAGCAGTTATATTGTCAGATTGGACTCGTTCTAATTGGTAGATATCATGTTCGAGTTGTTAATATTCTATTGTGTCTCGATATCTCTTGTATTCCAATGCATAATCTCGTGTAGAATAGGGTCACCCACAAGCTCCGCATCTATTGTGTACCACGTTAATTGATTCATCCATCTTTGTGAGCCTACTTTCCCTGGCGTTAAGTTTCTCCATTACCAACGTTAAGACTTCATAACATCCATCTCCATTCATGTTTCTTCTCGTGATATCCTCCCTTGGGTTGTGATACTCCCCTGAATGCTTGGCAAATTCTTCAGTTGAAGCCTTGTAAGTGGTCAGATCCTTCTTTTTCATGGACACTTGAGAATCTAGAAGTTGGCAAGTGCATACGCTGACTACATCATAAAAATTTGAGATCTCTTATTTCACATTGAAGTCATGTTCATGGAAACTTCATAATAATTTCTTACAGCGTTCCCAAGCTTCGTATAGTGACTTCCTCTCCAATAGTTGGAAATTTTGGATAATTCTCTTCAGCTTCGCCACTTTTGAAGGAATGGTGAATTGGTGAACGGATTTAGTCCTAAAATCTGCCCATGTCGTAATTGCTCCAAAGGGAAGTGATTTTAACCTTTCCTTTGTTTCACCCTTCAGTGTGACCGGTAAAAGTCGTAGCATCACCGCATCTTTACTCACGTTTGGTGCATTAAAATAGTTAGAAATTTCCACCACCTCTTCTATATGATCATAAGCATCCTCATGCTCCTTCCCATAAAAAGGTAGTTGGTTTAGCATGCCAAGAATGTGTCCTGGTAGTTCGAACTTTATAATGGTTGAGATTTTTGGTGGATCAAGACCCTATCTGTTGTCATTCCTTATATGTCACTTGTACTCTTCCATTGTCATTGTTGTGATGTCCCCCATTTTTCTTTGCCAATCCCAAACTAGAAAATACGTTTAAAACAAACAAAAAGAAATAAACTCAAATAAACTAAAAAACAAAACTGCCAATGCCCACATCGAGGTAAGATATGGCCACGTCGTGGGGAATGCCTGGACAGAAAATAAACAAAATTCATAAAAATAACTTTTTGCGTCTTTTACCCCACAAAAAGGATCGATTAACCTAAAGTCGTTAAAGTACAACTAAAATTAGTCGTTCCCACGCAACGGCGCCAAAAACTTGATGTGCCCAAAAGATACCTATCAACTTTAAACCTAACTAACTTAACTAATTTATGCACCTATAGGAAGTGTACCTAGTCGGATTATAGAATAGCTCAGGTAAGTCGAGTGTCGAACACAAGGAACAGAATTTAATTAATAAAATAATTACTAAAAGTTGAACTAAGAAAAAGTGCTAAAGTGAGCGGTTTTTATCTGATTTTACAAGTTCAGAAAAATTTAAATTAAAATACCTAATTAATGACTAGAAGGCGATTTAAAACAAAGGATAAAATAAACTTTCGTTTAGCTTCGAATCCCTCCTATTTCCTATGGTTGATTTCAAAACAATGGATTAATTCCATTAGTTACCAAATAAAAGTTACTAGTCATCTTGATCTGACTAATTAGTATAAGTCAATTTATTAACTTTAACCGCCAATGATCATGTGAGTTAAGGTCACTAAATTGATTTTAAAGATAATTTGGACTCTCAATGAGAGAATCTATAGACTACTATTCTATGGTCAAGTCTAGTAATCAAGCAAATATTATAATTAAATATTGCTCTCTAACAGAGTTAAGCAACTAACTTATCACCTATAATAGGATATGGCTAATCTCTAGCTCTAGAAATTTAATGATCATAAATAACTAGGTAAACCAAGTTCATGCAATTATATGCAGTTTAACTACACACTCTTGAGGCAAGACAATAAAGATAGAAACTTTAACAAGCTAGGTTTAGATTTATCAAACAATATTTAAAGCAAAACTAACTTCATAAATTCATCAAATAAGAAATCAACACATAGTATTTAGAAGTTCGTCTAATCTAAACGAAAATAAAGGTTATTAGACCTGAGGGCGTGTGCCGGAAAGATCATTCACTTTTTGCCTGCCATGTCAGCCTTTCCCTTACTTTTGTAACATCCCGGTGTTAAGTTTATTAAAAAAAATCAGAGGCGAGGACGGGGGCGGGGGCAAGGTTAACCCTCGTTTTAATTTCCGGGGCGGGGCGGGGGTGGGCAATCGCGTCTCGAAACCCCCATGGGGACCCCGTTAATTAATTATATATATACATATATTAATTATATAAATATAATAATCAATAACATGATTTTGAGCTTCCAAAATTCAACAAAAACCATGTTTTTAAGTTGTTAGTATAATGTTTTTAAGATGTCATACCTTTTTTATTTTTAACATCTAAAATCCCGCTATAAATAATTATTTGTTACTTAAAAAATAGCTTCTTTTAGCCCAAACAACAACTTCTTTTAGCCCAAAAAAGGCAGCCCAAAATTAATCGGGGGCGGGGGTAATGTAACGCCCGCAGATCCGGACTAGTCAATTTAGAGACGATGAGCATCAAAAGTGAGTTTTTGATGGAAGATTATTTAGAAGGATTAATATTAACCAAGTTGTAGTATATGTTACAAGGTTTCCGTACATATAAAGAACGCCGAAATCCGAGTTATAACAAAGAAGTTATGGCCCGTCGAAGTTTTACGGCAAAACCAGCACGACACCGGGAGACGTAAATAGTGAATATACGGTAGAAGAATTTTTAGCCTTAGTGATCTAAAAATTTTTTGTAGTATACGTTAAACGGAGAACATACAAAAAAAGAACGTCCAAATCTGACTTCGTATGAGGAAGTTATGAATTTTCTAAGATTTGGCATAGTAGTGCACGCCCCGAAACTCGAATTTTAGTTCGAGCGGTTTTTGGCCTACGCGACCTAAATGAGAGTTGAAGATCTCATTAATAGGAACTCAACGGTAAAAAGACAGACGAAAACGGAGTCTCTATGTAGAAGTTATAGATCGTGTTTTTAAGATCGGTCGAGAATTAGCCGACAGAGTCTAAATGAAAGTTTTAGATCGTGTTTTTACCTACTTGTGGATATAAATAATGTCGAGAGTAGAGCTCGTATGTTAAAGATATGGACGAAACTTGGTCCCTACTCTTCGAGCGCGATAAATTCGATACAGTTTTGTAAATCTGAGATAGAATGAGAATTAGCTGACGGCGTCTAAATTAAAGTTGTAGTACTCGTAAATACCAACGCGTGGATATAAAGAACTTCAAAAATGGAGTTCGTATGAACGAGTTACAAATTATAATAGCATATTTACGTATTAAAATAAAGTATAAATCATATATACGTACACATATATATACAAATGTATATATCATTAGAAAGGTATCGACGATGCGGTTATTATAAGACTAGTGTTGAGTACTTTCGACATTAGTTTAGTACAAATATCGTTAAATATATTTAAAATAGTATTATGAAGGGGTGTTTAGTCGTTTATATAACTATAAGGTCATTAAGTAATTATGGAGGGTAGTTTTTGTAAATTCAATTACTATAAATAAGAGGCTTAGACTCTCATATTTCTTGCACCATTCTCTTGATTCAAGAGTCTTTCTCTTCTTATCCCCCAAGCATTTCGGTCCCTCGTGATTCGACTTCTCTTTCTGTAGTTTTAGTATAGTAAGGTGAGCACTGAAGTGCTGCACGAATCTTTCTTATAAAGATTCAGCGACGAAGTTCTGCCACTGCAGAGCCCGACTCCTAGCTAAAACCCCCTTGTAAGTAAGTTATGCTTACCCTATTTTAATATAGCTTATATTTAAAATTAGTATTGTTATTATGAGCTTATAATAAATATTTGAGCTATTATTATGACTTATATAAGTGTCGTTATAATATCTTTTTAACTACTCGTGGTACGGAGAATCTGGTTTAAAGGGCCGCATAGGGTTGTTGGATTTCATAAGTGCTATATGCCAAAATGGTCCTGCCCTCCGGTGTTTTATGTCTGGCCCCTGTCTGTACATAGTGGTTGGAAGTATTGTTTAAACGCTTATATAATAATAATAATAAGACTAATAATTAGTCACGGTAAATATTAGACTAAAATCTAGTGGTAATAATACTAGGTTTCATCGAAGGAAATTATTTTAAAGTAAACGAAGCGCTGTCCGAGTACCGAGTCACCACCTTATCAAGTGAGTGCATAGTCCCTTTCATGAACATGATTTTAATACAAGTATTAATTAAAGTATTAAATATATGTTAAAGAGTTTATGTGTCAGTGCATAGTCCCTTTCATGAACATGATTTTAATACAAGTATTGATTGAAGTATTAATTATATGTTTATGTGCGAGTTAATTGATGTTGCCTGAAATACGTGTTAAAGAACGTACCTGATTATATATGATGATTTAGGATAAAGAGTAAACCTAAATTAATTATGATGAATATTGGGTAGTATTTTCTTACGAGTACGAGTGAGTTATACTCATAGAATAGAACTTTATTATATCTCATTGATCCGGGAGCATGGATTATACATAGTCATTGTCCCTAGTCCGAGAGTATGGATTGGACATAGTCAACTGTCATTAATCCGGGAGTATGGATTAAGACATAGTCATTTGTCCTTAGTCCGGGAGTATGGATTAAGAAATAGTCAGTTGTCCTTTGTGAGTTCTAAATTATATATATATATGATATAACATTGTGGGATTGAAATCCTTGTGTACTTACCAGGTTTCCCAACCTGGCCCACTCAAGCTTATTTGTATCACAGGTGTCGATACGAAGTTACATTACACTGAGAGATTAAAGAGATGTAGATCACTAGTGTAAATGAATGTAAGTTCTGTTTATGCTTATGTTTCTGTATTGACGATGACATCCCAAATGTTTTAAAACGAATAAAAATACATTTCTTCGGAAATGTTTTGATAACGTATTTATCATGTTTTACTGGGAACAAATTCCGCAACATTTTCACTAAAAGAGGTACTCTGATTTTTATAAAGCATAAACAAAATCGGTCTTTTGGGCCGTGAAAACGGGGATGTCACAGGTAAGAAGGCTGGATGTTTCGGGGGCGGGGGCGGGGACGGGGGAACGGGGAAATTTCAGGGGCGGGGCGGGGAATGCATTTTCCATCCCGTTTACCCCCATTGACATGCCTAAATTTCAATTTTTACCCTATGTATGAATAAATATTGCATTTTAGTTATTGAGTATAAGAAAGAGTGCAAAATGGCCCATAGTGGCATTTTGGGTGATTTTGGACAAAGGGGTACTACGATGGGCGTACATTGTGTACAATGAGCGTATTGGGGCGAACCCTAGTATGTTGGGCGTATGCCGCGTACGTGAGAAAACTTCAAACCCTAATTTTTAAGGTTTGGTCCATATATAAGCATCATTATCACCTCATTTCTCATTCCCTCATCAGCATCTATCTAAGAAAACGTCTCTCTAGCAAACCCAAAGTGAGAAGAGTGCATTATGAGCTCATTTGTGTGCTTTGGTGGTGTTCTTAAAGAATAAGAAGTTGGTACAAGGACTTTGGAGCTTGGATGCAACCTGGATCTGGGACTCTCTTCTTGTTAGCAATCTCCAGGAGGTAAAAAGCTCATAACTTGATCACCATATCTTGTAGATCTATCCATTTCTTCATTTAGGTCACTTTTGGTCCCAAATATGGTGATTCTTGAGCATGTCATGATCTTAACCAAATAAGTCGTCCTTTCAGACCTTATGAGGGGTCTTGAGACATAAAAATGTGGTCTTGAGGCTTAGTTTTTCTCCATGCATGCTCTAGAAGGTCTTAAGGCATTAAGAAGTTGGGATTTTGTGTATTAAGCGCTTAATGTTCATGCAAAGTCATAAAGTTGGAAACTTTATGACTCTTAGTGGTATTTTGGCCTTGGAATTGAAAGTTGGACGTGAGAGCTTAATACATTAAGGTCTTATTGAGAAAATGGAAATATGAGCGTACGCCATGCGTAATCTAGAGTATGCAGCACGTACTTTGTCAACCACCCGACTACAGTCAAAGCCCGAGTACGCCGTGCGTACCTCCGGAGTACGCCGTGGGAAATGTTTTGACATTTAAGATTTAGGTTGAGCCGGTTGTCAGAGCTGGGAGTTTTCAGACTGCATTCAGACTGTGAAGTGAGTTTTCCTCACTATACCCGTGGGTCGAAGGCACCAATGCCGACACACTAGATTATTCTGGAATTGCATGATAGAATTGCCTGACATATGATGCCTGATAACCTAGGGTTATTTCTAGTGTGAAATTGGCATCATTACTGTAGTTGCTTGGTGTATGCATCATAGTTGTACATAACTAAGATTCTATAGCTTGAGAGTATTTTGTTCAGCCTTATTTACTATTCTTGTTTGATTAAGGGCTTTGGGTAGAATCGGGTATTCGACTGTCTATATGATCCAGTGTTATGTATGATTAGCATACACGAGTGCTGCAAGGTTGGTGGAAGTTTCATGGATGAGTTATGTGGGGTCAGCAGGACAGTCGAGGAATTTCTAGCATTTCTCTAGGGAGTGAGAATAGGATGTATGCGTATTCTAGTGTGTGCTGTTAGGGTCGTTATGATGATCTTCTCAGACAAATATGGGTAGGTGTGGAAGGTAGTATGGGCCCATACTACTGGAAGCACAGGACTCGTACTCGTAGCATGCAAGTCACAACCCTTGGGGTTTCATTATTTGGAATAGCTCATATGATATGAATTGCGCTTTATCTGATAGTTTCTCGTTTATTTCGGTATGGTGTTCACGATGGGATCCAGATCAGGAGTAGGAGCAAGTGGCCAGGATAGTCCAGGGCTGACTGAGGATCGGATCAGGGATATGATTCATGCTGAGGTTGTTTCTATTGTCCGGGGGCAGATACCGGAGTTGTTTGGGTCTATCAAGACCGCCATGATTGAGTTCTTTGATGACCGATACGCTGCACTTTCATATGTTACTGCTATTGCGGCCGTCACTGCTGCGGGGATTGGAGGAGGGAGAGCCTTCTAAATACCAGGACTTCGACAATACGAAGCCCCCCGGTGTTTGACGGGGTTCTGGATCTGATCATTTCCATGAGTTGGTTGTCTGATGTTGAGGGATGTTTATTTACTTTCTCCTGTACAGCTGACCAGAAGGTCAAGTACGCTCTGAACGTTCTTCGGTCTGGAGTGAAGGATTGGTGGAGACCGGTCACTAGTTCATACACTTCGGAGCATAGAGTTGTTATATCATGGTAACAGTTCTCTGAGATGTTCTTCTCGAGATATGTCCCACTGGTTGAGAGGGAGAGATTGGCCCAGTAGTATTTGGACCTGCGACATGGTACTAAGTCAGTGACAGAGATCAACAAGGTGTTTACTGAGAGATATATGTTTTGCCTTGAGTTTGCTGCTTCTGAGCAAGCTCAAATGACCCGGTACTTGAGCATGCTCAATATGTACATCCACCAGTTTGTGTCTACATGGTATACTTGTGAAGTTACATGAGGACTCTAGGCGACGGGGATTCAGTTGGAGCTCCAAACGAGGGAGCAGAGGCAGGCTCCGGTGCAGTCGCAACCTGTGACGAAGAGGTTTAAGGTTGCTGACGTGAGATCTGGGAATCAGAGGGGCCGCATTTTTGGCAAGTGAGGCAAGGTTCATGAGGGTTCTTGTCGATCTACTTATGGGTGCCACAATGTGGCAAGGATGGGAATTATGCCAAGGACTATCACCAACATGTCCTCACACCGACCACCAGGATCTCTTATCACTATGAGTAGGTTGGCTATATTAAGGCCAATTATCCTTTGCTCACGGCGAGACCGGCGTAAGCTACTTTGAGGATCATCGATGTGCGACAGGGTAGGGCGGAGCCCCTGAGGGCTCGAAGTCGCGCTTTTCAGCTCACGGCAGAGGAGGCCATGGCGGCGCCAGACGTCGTTACTGGTATGTTTCCATTTACTATTTTGTCGATTATATTTCAGTATGCTTATATATATATATATATATATATATATATATATATATATATATATATATATATATATATATATATATATGTTCTGATAGGTACATTCTTACTGAATTCTTTGCATGCTCTTGTGTTATTCGACTCGGGCGCGAGTCAGTCCTTTGTATCTCAGTCTTTTAGTGTAACAACCCAAATTTCCAACAAAAATTTTCATTTTTTCCAAAATCCCATAACATCAGATAAATTATTCAAAACATCAGAGTGTCCAAACTAAAATGCCAGAGAGTGCACGCTGCGCCATCATGTCAGGCCCTTGCCCTTAGATCCTGAAGTACCTGAAACAACCAACAAACTGTAAGCTAATGCTTAGTGAGTTCCCCATAACATACCCCTTATAACCACATAACCACATAACCATATAATCACACACACACACACACACACACATATATATATATATATATATATATATATATATATATATATATACACTACATAAGCAATGCATATAACATATAGGGATACCATGGACTCCCTCCACGGTCTTACTCCAGGATGTCGTGGGCTCCCCCCAGGGTCTTACACCTATGTGTCATGGGCTCCCCTGTAGCATCCGGGATTTTCCAGGTATTATTAATCATTTTAAAATTGAAGAATGGAATGGTTTGGTTTGGGCTTTGACCTTTGGGCCTTATTAGTGGACTGAGGAAGTGACGTACGCGGGGCGTACACAGCCATGTACGCCCAGCATACTCGTGAGAATGAACCGCGGTGGCCAGGTGCGTATGCCCAGCGTAGGCATGCAGCTCATTAAACCCTAAAATTTAGGGTTTACTCCTTATATAAAGAACATAACTCCTGTTTATTCAGCCTCCCTTCACTCTTACCCAGCCACCACGAAAACCCTAGCTCCCTTTGTGTGCCTTTGTGTTCTAGAAGCCATTTGAGAGTGTTTTTGGTGTTGTTTAGTGAGAAAGGAAGAAAGGATATTGAAGAAGAAGCAAGGATCCACCAAGAGCTTGTAGATCCAGAGGATTGACACCATTTCTGACTCCTTTGAGGTATCAAGCTCCATACTTGACCATTGTATGCTTAGATTTGTTTATTTGGGGGGTTTTTATGTCCTTTTTGACCCTATTGTTGAGAGTGTTTGAGTATTGTTGGTTCCAAAGCATAAGAACTGTCCTTTTGGGCTCTTAGAGGCACTAAGAGTCATAAAAATCGGACCTTGATGGTTAAGCCACAACCATGCAAGTGTTTTTGGGTCTTAAAGTTTGTTAAAAGGACATAAGTGATGTTTTGACCCCAACCTTGCATGCAAGCACATAAAGTTTGTGACTTTATGGTTTAGGAAGTCTTAAAGGACCTGGATCTGTATTTTGGATGTAAAGACTTAACTTATTAAGTCCTGAATGAAGTCCCAAAGAAGCTGGCCAGTACGTTGGGCGTACTCCCAGGTACGCCGCGCGTACTGGGTCAACCCATGATCTGGTCAAGGCCGGCGTACGCAGGGGTACATGCCAAATACATCGCGCGTACGCATGCAAAATGAGTGTTTTGGGCTTTGGGGCCTTAAGGAGATGGGCCTGGACTTTTGGGCCTAGTGGCCCACTGGGAAGTATAATTCTGGACTTGGGAATCTGAATTTAGGGTATTGGGCCTATTGGGCCACAATTGGACCCCTTGGAACCATTATATTAGGACTTGAACTTTTGGGCCCATTTGGGGGTTAAGGCCCAATTCAGAAATTGGGCAATTAGTGGGCCCTTAGGGAGCCCTTATTAGGCCATAGGAGGGTTGGACTTCATAAGCTAGAATTTAGAACTTATGTATGTTCCAAATGGACCAAGGGGTAAAATGGTCATTTTACCCTGAGCAGTGTTGTGGTTTCTGATTGAGCATTATTATTATTATTATTATTATTATAGTTGGGAGTCATCGGAGCAGCTGTTAGAGGTTACTTCCCGTGAGATTCGACACTCAGCTTTACGAGGTGAGTTACCTTCCAGTAGCGGTGGGTCTACGGCCACAATGCCGGCCCACCAGTAGGAGTTATGTTGGATGATTGTCTTTGTGATATTCATCGTTATGTGCTACTACCTGTGATGTTTATGTGCTAATATGATATGTTTTATGTGGTAGTGGTAGTAGGAGGGGAATAGTCCCTAAGTTCGGTTGTTAGGACCGATGGGTAGGTCGGACACCCCGGTATGTCTAACAGGGGTAGGTTGAGCACCCCGGTATGCTCAGCAGGGTAGGTCGGGCACCCAGATATGCCTGATAGTATGTTATAGTATGGTATGTGGTATGATGGGGGAACTCACTAAGCTTCGTGCTTACAGTTTTCAGTTTTGTTTCAGGTTCCTCCTCAGCGAAGGGGAAGGAGCCGGCGCGGTAGCGGCACATCACACTCACGCATGATTTCCGCATTGAGTTTTCTGGGATTTGTACTCTGATCATTATTATTATTATTATTACTATCCAATGATATGCTTTTGAGACACGACGTAATGGTTTTATGAATTAATATAATGTTAGCAACGTTTGACAAATGATTTTATATGATTACTTAATTAAAAATGAAATTTTTAGTCTCGAAAATTGGGATGTTACATCCCCCACATAGTCTTTAATTGGAATGTCATGGGCTCCCCCACATGGTCTGATATCCAGCTGCCACGGGCTCTCCCCGGGGTCTTCGCATATCTAACCAATAAGGTACTAACACATTCACATGCACACATACTAGACATATCCATAATGATTCCACAATAATCATCACAACTAAATGAATGGGCCGGCCTTGGTGCCTTCGACCCATTGGTATGGTGAAGAGGCTCACCTCTCAAGAAATGTTGAACCGGTAAAAGTCATATCCCAACTCACAGCCCCAAAATCAACTGCCTACAACCACCATGTGATTGATTTCATCAGAATCCTGAAATACCAAAAATACCCTTAAAGCCAAACTTGGTCAACAGTCAAGGTCAACTGTCAATGTTGACCCAACTCGTAGAGTGCATCTAGCAACTTGTTGAGTTCCTTTAGTGTTCAACAAACCGGGAAAAACCCTAGCTAACTCGGCGAGTTATCTTATCAACTCGCCGAGTTCGCTCTGTATCAGAAGGCGAGAAAGCCCGATCCAACCCGTCGAGTTATCAGGGCAACTCGTCGAGTTTTCCATGCTTAACATATTCAGCCCATTCCAGTCAAATCTAAAACCCCAAACTACAGATCCAGTCCTCTAGGGTTAAGATACCACGTAAAGTTGGTAACTTTACATCCATTCAAGGCATAAAGGGGCTAAAACACTCCAACTAAGCTTATCAAGGGACTTAGAGCATGAAGGAGGGCCAAGACTTTATAAAGTTGGCAACTTTAAGTCTACAAAGGCCTTGAGATGTCCAGATCTGAATCCATATCTTCATAACATGCTCAAATCCAAGAATGGTCCCAAACTAGGCTAAAAATGGCCATAAACTTTCATAGAAGAATATCTAAGCAAAAAAAGGCCAAGGTATCGACTTTATACCTTAAAATGGTTGCCTTAGCAGAGTAAACACTGGATCTACAATCTTCTCCTCCAGCTATGCACCAACCACTTCAAGCTTCTTCACATAAACACAAAAAATGCACTCCTTAAGCTCTCACACACTCAAAATGGAAGGGAAGGCACGAGCTAGGGTTTCTCTTGACAAAGGGGGCGATAAGGGAGGATAACATTGGGGCTTAAGGCTTTTAAATAGGGTGCAAACCCTGAAAATTAGGGTTTTCCTTTCCAACTTCTACTCGTCGAGTTGGGGCCTTCCAACTCGTCGAGTAGACCCTTAATCCCACATCCAAAACGATCCTTACTCGACGAGTTGGGGCTCCCTAACTCGTCGAGTTCCATTCCAAAACCCTAAAATATTGAGAAATAAATGATACCTGAATCAAGCATTACATTTAGTAGGAATTTCGATATGACCCTTGGCGAGTTGGAGTGTCCGTTGCGGGTTTCTATCGCCAACGAACATGGGATCTTTGCATACAAAGTATATCAGGGTTGTATCTTGGAGATCTCTGAGGTGCCTTATCCGATTGATTTGATTCCTATTCCCATGGGGGGGATGTGTACATGATAATGATGATGGATTGGTTGAGCATGTTCGATGCTATGATAGAATGCGAGGGTCAGCGAGTGATAGTTTGAACCCCAAGTGGGGGAGAACTGGTTATCTACGGAGAGGGTACCAGGTTTGGATCAGGGTTTTCTTTGGCATCCATGGCTCGACAATACATTCAACATGGTTGTATGGGTTATCTTGCCTATGTGGTTGATATACGGGTTGTGGAGCATACATCGATTTTGGATGTGCCATTTGTCAGGGAGATGTATCAAGATTTTAGACTAAATTATTGGTGTTCGTGTATGAAGAGGGAGATAGTCTGGTATGTTGAGAGGTGCATGACTTGTAGGATGGTCAAGGCCGAGCATTATTGGCCGCATGACAAGCTACAACCTTTGAAGGTTCCCATGTGGAAGTGGGAACAAATCACCATGGATTTTATCGCCAACGGGGCTCCTTAACTCGTCCAAAACGATCCCTACTCGACGAGTCGGGGCTCCCTAACTCATCGAGTTCCATTCCAAAACCCTAAAATGTTAAGAAATAAATGATACCTGAATCAAGCGTTACATTTAGTAGGAATTTGGATATGACCCTTAGCGAGTTGGAGTGTCAGTTCCTGGGACATCTCGTTAACCAAAACGGGATTTTGGTCGATCTGTCCAGGATTGAGGTCGTGATGTAGTGGGAGGTTCCAAAATCTCCCTCACAGACCAGGAGTTTCTTGGGTTTGGCGGGATATTATCGGATATTCATCCAAAATTTCTCCAAGATTGTTGTACCCCTCACTCGTCTGACGAGGAAGGGAATGGGTTTCCGATGGGGCCTTGAGCAGCAGACGGCATTTGAGACACTGCGACAGAGGTTATGTAAGTCCCCGGTATTAACCCTTCTGGATGGTGTCGAGGATTTCGTTGTATTTTGTGATGCATCCATCACTGGTTTGAGGGGGGTTCTTATACAGAGAGGGCGAGTGATTGCATATGCTTCTTGGCAGCTGAAGTCGCATGAGGCACGATATCCTACTCATGACCTGGAGTTGGGAGCAGTGGTATTTGCCCTCAAGATTTAGAGACATTATCTATATGGGGTCCGTTGTACCGTTTACACGGATCACAATAATTTGCGATATCATATGGGTCAGCCGAACCTGAACATGAGGCATCGTAGGTGGCAGGACGTGGTCAAGGATTATGATTGCGAGATCCTTTACCATCTGGGTAAGTGAATGTGGTCGCGGATGCCTTGAGCTGTAATTCGGATGGATCTTCCGTTGGGGATATGTTTGATCAGAGGGGCATAGGTAGAGGGAGTCAATAAGGAGAACTGGAAACGGGAGAGGATTAGGGGCGAGATCGGCAGATTTGTCACCGATAGTCGGGGATTGTTGACCCGGTGTGGTCGGGTTTAGGTTCGGTTTCAAGTGGGATCAGGCAAATAGTTTTGGAGGAGGCTCATAAGTCTTGCTTTTCGGTACACCTGAGAGCCACCAAGATGTATCGAGATTTGAGACTAAGTTACTGGTGTTCGTGTATGAAAAAGGAGATAGTCTGGTATGTTGAGAGGTGCTTGACCTGTAGGATGGTCAAGGTCGAGCATCATAGGCCGCATGACAAGCTTCAGCCTTTGGAGGTTCCTATGTGGAAGTGGGAACAAATCACCATGGATTTTATCGCCAATGGGTTTTGATGCTATATGGGTCATCGTGGATCGATTGACCAAGAGTGCACACTTTTTGGTCATCCGAGAGAGTTCCTCGGCCGAAAAGTTGGCCGATGTGTATGTTCGGGAGATTGTTGCTCGTCATGGGGTTCCGGTCTCCTTTGTATCAGACCGAAATGTTCGGTTCACTTCCCGGTTCTGACAGAAGTTCCATGAGGAACTGGGTACGAGACTACATTTCAGCACTACTTACCATCCACAGACTGACGGCCAGAGTGAGCGGACCATCCAGACACATGAGGATATGTTGTGGGCTTGTGTAATAGATTTTGGTGGGAGTTGGAATTCCTACCTACCTCTTGCGGAGTTTTCCTACAACATCAATTATCACTCCAGCATTGGTGCACCGCCCTTGTCTTCTGTATGGTCGGAGATGTCGTACCCCAATTTGTTGGGGGAGGTTGGTCACAGGGTCATGGGAAGTACTGAGGTAGTCCTCCAGACCACGGAGCTTATCCACAAGATCAGGAAGATATTGCAGACAACTCAGAGTCGGTAGAAGAGCTATGTCGACCGGCGTCAATCATAGTTGGAGTTCCAGGTCGGCGATATGGTTCTACTGAAGGTCTCACCCTGTAAGGGTGTGATACGCTTCAGGAATAAGGGAAAATTGGGTCCCTAGTATATTGGATCGTTCGGTGTGATCGCCAGGGTAGGCAGGGTGGCCTACTGGTTGGATTTGCCGAGTGAGCTAAGTCAGATCCACAACACTTTCTATGTTTCGCAGTTGCGGAAGTACATGTTAGACAATGAGGCAGTGGTTCCTTTGGATGATATCCAGGTCGATGAGCGCCTGAATTATATTGGGAGGCCGGTAGCGATAATGGAGAGAAAGATGAAGGTCCTGCGCAACAAGGAGATACCTTTGGTAAAGGTTCAGTGGCAACATCGGAAAGGATCTGAGTGGACCTGGGAGCCGGAGGCGGAGATGCGGGAGCATTATCTTGAGTTATTCGCAACAACGGACTTCAAGGACGAAGTCTATTTCAAGTGGGGGAGAATTGTAACATCCCGGTGTTGAGGTAATTTCAAAATTTTACCCTATGTATGAATAAATATTGCATTTTAGTACTTAAGTATAAGAAAGAGTGCAAAAATGGGCCATAGTGGCCAGTGGAGTGGTCCAGATAGGTTGTATCCCCTGCGAGGTGGTCCAGTCTGTTGGATTTGGTGTCTAAGCCCATAACTATAACTGGGATGTACTTGACCCGATTGTAGCATGGTCCTTTTGGGTTGCGTTCATCAGTGCAATTTGATAGGATGGACTTTTTAGAATAAAGTTATTTGTGATTTATGAATATATTATAAGTATAATATATTGAGAAATCATATTATTTAATTAGTATCGATCAAGAATTAATTTGGAATTAATTTTGTGATCAAAAGAGACTAATTAAATATATGGGGATTGATTATGTGAATCAATCATTCTTATAGTGTAGGCCAATGATCCATGGTTATTTAGGATGCGCTAAACCAAAGAGATAATCCATGGATAGTCCATGGAGGTTTAACAGAAGGAGCATAAGAATGTGAAAAGTCATGGAGCGTTAGGGTTTGCATGGATGTAACCCTAACATTTGCTACACTATAAAATGGATCCCCTAGAGCCAAAATTGGTGGCCATTAACATTCTAAGAGAGTGAAATTGATTTTGTGCTAAGCAACTTATTCTCTCAAGCCGCCTCTTGCATTTGGTGTTTTCGAACCATTAGAGGCATCACATTTGGGGTGTTCAAGCTTTCAAAGGTCAAGAACTACAAGTCCTTCTCAGAGGTAAGTCATCTAACTAGTTGTATTGTTCATTTGACAATTTGTATGCTATTTAGGATATATGCTTTGGAAAACTGAAAATATGCATGTATAATTAGAAAAAACATAGATCCAAAGCATTTAGGGTTGCATGTGCACCACATGAGTGTTATAGTGCTCAAAACCCAACACAGTCATGCTGAAAGCTCGTAGAGGTAGGCCCTACAAGGCGGTCCAGTCAGGCTGGCTATTCATATTGTAAGCTTATCTGTTGTGGTGCGCTGGTACTTTGGGGGAACTTACTAAGCGTTGGCTTACAGTTTTAGTTTATGGTTTCAGGTACTTCCGATGATCGTGGGAAGGCAAAGGCGTGATCGTACACAACTTCCAGTTTTTATGTATTCGGGTATTGGGAAAACTCCGATTTGAAATAATGCTTTTAAAACAATGGCTCTTTTTGTAAACAATATTAAATCATGGTTGGTTTTAAAAAAATTAAATTATTGTGATTTTTGGAGTGTTACAACTTTTCTTTCTCTCACCAAAACCCAGGGTGTATGGGAAGAATCTTTCACTATTTATATATATATATATATATATATATATATATATATATATATATATATATATATATATATATATATATATATATATATATATATCATACAAATATTATACTTATTTTGTAGGGGATTAAAAACCATTAATTTTGATATATTTTTATAATTTTTTTAGTAGGTATATAATTTAATACATATTAAAAAAGCTGAAAAAAAATATTGACTCTTTTCCCTACCCCACGGTATGGTGTTTTAGGGTGGGGGAACTTTTCCCTCACTCTTTTCCCGCTGCACACCCACCGGTCTTAGCCCATAATCACAGTTGAAAAACACATAAACAAAAGGAAAATAGGCTAAACATGGTTAAACTAGGCAAACCAAATGAATATGTGTGAATCCTTGCTCCAATCTCTTTATCCATTGTTCTCTAGTCGAATTCTGCCCTCCAAAGGTTCTTGGAAGGTTTTTTCTTCGTCAACTGTCGTAACCCTCTAGCCTCTAACATCTAAAAACGACCTAATGTCCGGAATAAATATACTTGCCAAATTATAGTTGCTACGACGTGGTGAATAGGCGCCACATCATGGTCTTCTATTAAATCTTTTATTCTCTAAGTCAGCTCAAGGATCGCAAAGCTTCCAATTGCTACGCCGTGGTTGGTGATAACCACATCATAGGATTTAGTCTTCAAGCCTTCTTTGTCTTCTTTTTTACTTAGCCCACATTTTCATGCTTCCATCCCCTCGTTTGCTTCCTTTTCATCCCTCGTATGTCTTTGCTACTTCAAAACATATTTTAAACATAATAAGTACCTTATGTCCCAAAATAAGCATAATTGTAGCTAAAAGTATTAGAAATGTGCATGAAATATATGACTAAATATGCACATATCACCATCCACCGCCCCAAACCATGATTCTAAACCTGGAAGATGAAGAATCAGTTCGTCCTTATGTGGATTAAATCAACACTCACCGATCACACCCTTACTATTGTTGCACGGGCCTCCTCATCTCAACAACCCTAAATTGCACTTGAGAAAACTCACCAGGCCCAAACTACATCCCGAGGTATGCTGATGAAAGTCAATCTACAAACCCTTTCTGAAGGCTCTCTATCTATGTTGGAGTATATTGAAAATAAACGTTATATTGCTGACTCTCTTGCAGCAAGCCTCTACCTCAATATCCTTTGAAGATCTCATTGGGCATATCTTGTCTGGCCTCGACTCCTCCTATGGGCCGTTTCTCACCGCCTTTATGATTAATGGTGACACTACCTCAATCGACGATCTCGTTGGTTTCCTGCTGCAAGAAGAAACACATATTGAGACTGAGCTCATCCGTCAGTCCGTTGTTAACCCACCAACTCTGTCACCTAATTCCTCCACTCCACTGGCGTTAACTGTGAACCTCCCTTCATCATATCTTTCATCTTCCTCCTATGGTCAAACCTCTACTACCGACCCATAAAATGGAGACAATCTGCACCGTCGTCTCCACTACCAACTGTGCTCCAATCCTGGCCATGAAGCCATTGACTGTTGGCAATGAAACAATCATGACCATCCTTCACGTCTTCCTCGCGATCAGACCAGAACTGCTCCAAGACAAGCCCACTTAACCCATCACAATAGCCCTTCAACATTGGTTGATCCATCCTGGTATTCTAATACCAGGTCCACTAACCACGTTGCACCGGACATTCAGAATCTTCACATAATAGATCACTACAAGGGGCCAGACGAACTCCAAGTTGGCGATGGTAACAATCTCACTATTTCTCATGTCACTTCATCTTCACTGCATCATCTTAGATTACCCACAGTTCTTGTGGTGCCTCAAATCACAAAAAGTCTTTTAAGTCTCTAAACTCATAAATGACAATGACGTTTATATTTCATTTTGGCCTAAGCATTGCTCTATTAACTTTTTTTCAGGGCAAAACAATACTTCAAGGGGACGTTAAACATGACCTGTATCACCTACCGCTCACCACAAATAAATGAACCACCAAAATAGCTCTATTTGGTGTAAGAATAACTCTCCACGGTTGGCTCATCCCCATGCTCCTCTTCTTCGACGCTAACTCTCTTTATTCAAGTTACCCTCTTCATCAAATAATTTTCCCAACATTTTGTGACTAATGTCAATTGGCTAAAAGCCATCATTTATCCTTTATGCATGATCATACTACTTATATTTTGCCTTTTTGATTTGATATACTCGGATGTTTGGGGTCATTCTCCCATATTTTCTATAAATAGGAATCATTTTTTTTCTATTTATTGATGATTGCACAGAGTATGTATGGATTTATTTCTTATCTCATAAATCGCAAGTGTTTTCAACTTTCTTGAACTTTCACAAAATGGTTAAAACACAGTTTAACACCACTATCAAAAATCTCCAAAGTGATTGGGATGGTGAGTACCACAATGTTTCACACTTTGTTCAAACCCAGGGTATCACCCACTTCATCTCTTGTCCCCACACTCATGATAAAAACGGTGTGGTTGAACGTCGCAACCACATTATTATTGAAAAAGGGCTTAACTCTCTTGGCTCACTCAACTCTTCCACACACATTTGGGGATCATGATTTTAAGACCACCACCAACTTACACAATCGGACAATTACACCAGTTCTTGAATTTTTGTCCCCATATCAGAAACTCTACACCAAAATTCGTGACTATAGTTTTCTTAATACATTTGGTTGCCTCTGATACCTATTTTTGCGCCCATACAACCACCACAAAATCGAATTTTATTCTTTACATTGTGTATTTATCGGGTATACCACAACTCACAAGGGATATTTGTGCTATTACACACCCTCATATCGCATATATATCGCCAGACATGTAGTCTTCAACGAAGATATTTTCCCGTATGCTGATCAAGAACCACCCATTTCAAAATCCCCCATACCAACTCACTCCATAGTATCTTCCTCTTTACTCGAACATGCAACCACTTTAGCAACCTATCCACCTTCCTCCCCAACACCACCTATCAATTCACTCCCCACTACTCCTCCCTCTCCCAATAACCCTCCTGTTACTTCTCCTAGCCCTCATTTTCAAGGCTCAATTGTGAGCTCACGAGCTAAAGTCACCATGCCATCCATTACTCATTATCGCCCGACTAATCACACCATACATCCTATGGTGACTCGAGCTCGTACAAATTCTTTAAAACAAAAAGCTTTCTCTACTACCGTCATCACTTCCTCTCAAACTAAACCACACACCTATAAACAAGCCAATGCCTATAGATGTTGGCAAGATGCAATGCAAAGTGAATATGATGTAATAATGAGGAATAATATTTGGTCTCTTGTTGCGTGACCCTTTAATGTCAATCTTGTAGGTTGCAAGTGAATATATACAATGTAAAACGAAGATCATATGGGTTGATTGAACTTCACAAAGCGCGACTAGTTGCTCAAGGTTTCAGTCAATAAGAGGGGGTCGATTATTATGAGACTTGCAGTCCGGTTATAAAACCAACTAGTATTCGTTTGGTTTTGTCGATAGCCATCTCAAATAGTTGATGCATTCGCCAATTGGACATCAATAATGCCTTTCTAAATGGAGACTTGCTCGAAACAGTTTATATGAGACATCCTCGTGGTTTTGAAGATGTTAATAAACCAAACTGTGTATGCTGATTGAACAAGGTTCTTTATGGCCTAAAACAAGCCCCAAGGGTCTGTTTCATTAAGCTAAAAGCATATTTGATCCAACAAGGGTCCGTGCATGTCAATCAGATACCTTTCTTTTCGTGCATTACTCCTCATCCACTGTCATCTATATCCTTGTTTACATGGATGATTTGATTACCACTGGTACAAATCTTACTCTCATTCAACGATTCATACAACAACTTGATCGAGTATTTGCTCTCAAATATTTGGGAGACTTACACTACTTCCTAGGAATACAAATAAATCACTCCAAAAATTCTCTCACCTTACATCAGAAAGGATATATACATGACATCCTTGAACGAACCAAAATGTCTGACTACACACCACTTTCCACTCCTGTTGATGCTCACTCAAGGCTCACATTGATTGGTGATCCGTTTTTGATCCCAAGTTGTATCGACAAGTGGTAGGTTCACTTCAATATACCACAATCACCAGACCTGATGTAGCCTTTGCGGTAAATCGTGTTTGTCAGTACATGCATTCACCATCAATTCAACATTGGCAAGCCGTCAAAAGAATCTTACGATATCTAAACAGAATCATCGATCACTGCTTATATTTTCCCCCACTACCAAAACCAAGTTATTAGCTTTTTCAGATGCAGGATGGGTTTCTGATAAAGACGATAGTAGATCCCAATATGGATTTGCCATTTACCATGGTTCCAACCTTATTAGCTTGACTTCTCGCAGGCAACGCGTTGTGGCTCATTCAAGCACGGAAGCAAAGTATCGTTCATTAGCCTATACCTCAACAGAATTGATTTGGATCAGACAATTACTTCAAGAATTACAAGCTCCAATACACGGTTGCCGTTAATTCTTTGTGACAGTGTGGGTGCCATCCTCATGACAAAGAATCATGTAATCAACACTCGATCTAAGCACATAACACTTGATCTAAACACATAACATTCGACTTCCATTTCATTCATGAACAAGTTGAATCAACACAATTACAGATCTCACACGTGTCCTCTGTTGATCAAGTTGTTGACATCTTTACGAAACCTCTTCATAATGATAGATTCACATACATTTTAGACAAACTTCAGGTTTAATCCGCCCATGAGCTTGTAGGGGGTGACAACGGTACTCTTACTTAGTCAAACACACTTGTGTATAAGTCTCATATGTAAAGTAAATCAATAAATAGCTTAACCTAGTATTTAGGAATCAATTAAGTGAACCTATGTATATATAGTCTTTGTTTTTATCATGTAACCAACCGTTGATCAATACAAAAATCATTCTTAATATTTATATGCAACAATTTCAAGTTGTAGCATCGTTTGCGATACATGTAGGGATGAGCTTTAGAACCGAATCGGAACCGGAACCGGTATTGCGATATCATAAGAACCGGGAACCGGACCGCCAGTTTCGGTGTCGGTGCTGGTTCCGGTCCCTGTTTTTCGGTTATTTTTTCAAACCAGAACCTGTTATAAATAAGGTGAAACTAATGATGATGCAATTCATAATACATACACGTAGTTTAGTGTGCTTCCAAAAAATAAAAGACAATTAAACTTTCATATTAAAAAAATAAAAAAAAATATTGCATTGATATGTTGTCTTTTCGGACTTCTGTCGGATTCAATATTTAACACAAACACTAAGTTACATGTTGGAAAAAAATCAAGTAATTTTGACTTCATATGAGTGAGTTACAATATTTTAAAAACCGGAACAAAAAAAACATGCTGAAAAAAAACACAACATTGATATGTTGTCTTCCGGGACTTGTATATGATTCAATATAAAACCAAAATATGTTTTTTTTACAGTCTAAAATGAAGTACAAACACTAAATTACATGTTGAAAAAAATCAAGTAACTCTGACTTAATATGAGTGAGTTACGATATATTAAAACCGGGACAGAATAAAAAAACGTGCTGAAACAGAAAAAACGCAGCATTGATATGCTGTCTTTCGGGATTTATATATGATTCAATATTTAACCAAAATATAATTTGTTACAGTCTAAAATGAAATACAAATACTAAATTACATGTTGGAAAAAAAATCAAGTAATTCCGACTTCATGTTAATGAGTTACGGTATTTTAAAATCCGCAACAAAATAAAAAAAAATATGCTAAAACATAAAAAACGCAACATTGATATGTTGTCTTCCGGAGCTTGTATATGATTCGATATTTAACAAAAATATGTTTTTTTATAATCTAAAATAAAGTAAAAACACTAAATTACATTATGGAAAAAAATCAAATAATTCCGACTTCTATATGAGTGAGTTACGGAAATTTAAAAACCGGTTCCCTTTTTTTGTGGAACCGAACCGGTTTTGGAACCAGGACCGGTTTGCTATAAGTAGAGAACCGCTAACCGGACCGTTTTATTAAATCCAGTTCCAAATCCAGTGCTTCTAATGCTCATGTATGGTAAAATTCCATACCAAATCAGAAATAGGAACAATGACGAGTAAGCCAACACCAAAGTCCCAATGAAGACACGATTTGTAAATAACATCACTGCTCCATTGCACATCAAGTACTTAAAACCCCATAAACAATTTTTATTCACGTGATCTCAAACTTTGATCTATGTTATAACCGTTGTAACGAGTATAATAAAAAAGATGTTTGGTTAGATTAGGTTTTATAAATATTGTTTTTATATTTAATGTACTTATATAAAATAAAAAACCCATGCCATCAAAACCTATGTATAATAAAGTCAAGGTTATAAAATCCATACATGTCAGCATCACAACAAGTTTTACTAACTTTTTCATAATATTAAAAAAGCTAATTTTTTTAGTTTAGGATCTTCAAGTATTAAAAAAATAAGAACAACCTTTGTGGTAAATAATAAATAAATATAACTTCAATTATGATCAAAGTTCATACACTCATGACAGCGTAACACCGACGTTGTTTTGATAAAGGTATATGAGATATGGATATGATTGGTTAACCAAACCCTCCCCACCCTTTCCACTGTTATTCCCGCTCATTTTACGCTACCTTTTCAAAAATAAAACCCATTACGCCTACGCGCGTCATTTTCACGTTTAAAAACCCCAATTATTTTACACCTTCCAACATGCCGATTGCCACCTCATCTTCTTTAACTCCTCTCTTCTTTCAATACTACTTGGATAAAATTTAGGAACAAATTACTGAAATCGTCCCTATGGTTTGGCTAAAATTACGCGTTTGGTCCTAACATTTTTTTTGTATTCGGACCGTCCTCAAAGTATGATTTTATTGCGTTTTTCGTCCCTCGCACACTTGAAAATACTATATTACCCTTTGTCTTTTCTTTTTCAGTTTTTATATTATTTATTTATTATTTATTAATTAAAAAGGTAAATTAATAAAATATGGCCCCAACACATACACTCCTCCATTCCCTTCCCCTCCGTCAACCTCTGATCAACCACCAACATAACCTCCGACAGCACCTCCGTTAACCTCCCAACATCACCATCATTCACCTCAGAAAACCACCACCAGTCACCACACAAAATCAATTGACTTTGAACAAAAAAAAACAAGCAAACTTCATGTAATCACAATTAAAACCTGAAATCCAACCAAAAAAAACCTGTAACCTGTAACCAAAATCAAAATCAAACAAAAAATCATGAACAACGAACTGTTTGATGAATCAATGAAAAGCTAATCCTCCATCTGAAAACACTAACATCGACCTCTAATTCGTCGATCTGGGTAATTGATTTCATCATCAGTTCATCAATTAACTGAGTGTTGACTACTGATGAATCTCGATCTCGGTTAATAAACTCCTCCGGTCATATCCCGTCCCCGGAAAAGCTGAAAAGGCGAAGGATGCTCTGATCAGATCCGTTAACCATACATAAGAAATTTCAAAGAAGAAAGTCCAAGTGTAACGAATTTGGTCGAAGATCTGGCGATTTTCAGAAGCGATGAATGTGGTGGCTTGATTCACATAGGGCGATGGTGGTGGTGCCTCCTATTTTAGAAAATCACCTATTTTAGTAACATTATGGTGGTGGTGGCTCTAATTTCAATAAGGCGATGACGATGGTGGGAGATTTAAGATACAAGTTCAGTGAACATATCCAATTTGAGTTGCAGAGCTTATATTGCATTGCAGATCTTTGATTTGAGTTCAAGATCTTGTATTGCAGATCTTCGATTTTCGATTTAAGATCTTTGTCGGCAGTGCAATGGAGGAACTTAAGGGAAAAAGCACAGTGAGGGTGAGTGTTAGGTTACTGATGGGGGTTTACCAATTTAGGGGGAAGAGATGATAGTGGCTGCTGGCGGATGATGACGTGTGGTGTTCACCGGATTTCTGATCTCGCCGGAGATGGCGACGATTTACGGGGTGAGTAAAGAAGTGGTGATGAATGACCAGTAAATTGGAAGAGTCTTGAACACGTGAGAAGACAAAGGATGGGTGTGGGCCCATTCTGTTTTTTATTAAGAAATATAAAAGATTTAATAAAAAATAAGTAAAAAATAAATTGGAGAGGGCAATATAGTCCTTTAAGGTCGGATAGGGACGAAAAACGCAATAAAATTATACTTTGAGGACGGTCCGAGTGCAAAAAAAATGTTAGGGACCAAACGCGTAATTTTAGCCAAACCATAGGGACGATTTCAGTGATTTGTTCAAAATTTAGTATAATGCACTATTTTAAGAAAGAAAATTGTAAAAAAAAACCGATACAGATTGAAAAAATATAGCTATAAGATGTGTTTTTAACTTGGTTATATTTCATTAAAATGTAAATACCACCTAAATTGAGTGGGTTTTATTAGATCCTTTCTATGGTAAATAAACAATCAATGCAAGGTGTTTTTGTTACTCTTGTTTTAGAAAATAAAACATATATACTTTTATAGGTAATACAAACATTTATTTAGTGTCACCTATGGACATAAAAGGTTTTATTTGTAGATGATAAAAATGTAGTTAGATTGATATGTATTCTTACAAGGATATATATATTTTTTTGAAAATTGTTATAATAATATAACTTCAAATGATTTTTTATACTTTTCTTTTTGAGTCGAACAATTATTAAATGGTATTAAAAAGAAGAGAAAATAAATTGCATTATATATTTTATGCCTACAAATATTCCTACCCATTAAAATTATGATAAGTGTCACCATTCCACCATTTAATTTTATTTTATTTGATATATTTCTAAGAGAGGTGGGTGTGGGCAACGCCCACACGAGTTACAAGGCTAAAAAACAAAAAAACGCCGTTACCAAATGTGATGGTGGTAACGGGAAGTAACGCGAAAGCCTTTAACATGTAATAACGGGAGGGTGGGGCGGTGTTCATTGGCGTTATCACGTGTTATGAGACACAATAACGGGAATGGGCGTTGCCCACTTCGAGTAGTCTAATATACTCTTAATGAGATAGTTAAAAAAATATGAACGATGACATTTGTTATAATTTTAGTGGGTAGGAATATTTATAGACAGTGTAGGAGACAACTTAATTGTTTTAAAAAGAACATTTTTCATGTCACATGTGTATCTAAAAAAGGGAAAGCTTTGCTTGCTTTTTTTAATAATAAATTTCGTCCATCATGGAGTATGGATCATTGTCCGGTTTTAATAGAAAAAAAGCCAAATAGTTTTTATAATTTGTATCATGTATTTTGAAAATATTATTAATGGGTCTAATATTCAAATTAAAGCACTTCAAAACTAATTTGAGATTTTATAGTTGTAATTGTTTTAAACAAAATTAAACGTGATATAATATTATTGGTCTTATAAACATAAGAATTTACAAAATATTTATCCCCTTAACTCAACACGGTTGTTATTTAAACAAGAATATATAAAATGATATGTTAAAAAACTATAGACATTTTAATTACTAATATAAGTTTAACCGGGTAATATAAAACCATGTCGATGGTCACATGCGATCTATTGGAAGGGGAAAAAAAGCAAAAAGAAGAAAAAGATGGACGATCGAGTTAGACGACAAACTCGCTCTCAAAAACATGACCTGGACACATGATATATATATATATATATATATATATATATATATAAAACATGATTTTTGATATATTTTTTATAACTTTTTCAATAAACATATTATCTAAATAGTTGTATTAATTAAGACTCTCACATATTATATATTCCATGTTAGGTCGATAAATAGTTAAAATTTAAATTTGGTTGGTTGTTTATGTGGATGAGAGAACTTTTTTTTGCTATGTTTGACAAATAGCTAAAAAGCTAACTTTAAACTGATAAACCAGCTAATAAAAAAGACATTTGTTAAAACTGACTGATATATGTAAAATGACATAAATAAGAATATAGAAGATTAAATTTTTATAATTAATATTAATATATTTGGAACTTGTTAAAATGATATTATGATGAATTTAAAAAAAAAGAGATCTTACTTGAACCTTATTGTGTGGGCCCACATATATCTATACACCCACATATATGTCCTATTATTGAAAGTTTATTTATCAATATCATATAAAAAGTAATTTTGTAGTTTATAAAATATAACAACTTAAAAAATATCAAAAAAAAGTCACCTGTATCATTTTTTTAGTTGACGAGCATAATCTAAATTATACTCATGGCAACCCTTCCATATTTTTGAAAAATAAAAGTTGTTAATGGTGATAAGAAAATAATAGAATGGTAGCGAAGTTAGTAAGCAAATCTTTACACTTTTATTTATAACAACTCTCGGTTTTGACTAATCTTTTAAATGACTTTAAACAGATGAATATGACGGGTGGTTTTGGAAGGGTGATGATAAAACGAATTTCTTTGTTTAGTCTCTTCGTGATTTGATGAATAATGACTCCAATGTGAATAGCCCGAGAACCTTCGAATGGGTGACATGGGTGCCTTTAAAGATCAACTGCTTTGTTTGTCGTCTATTCAAAAACAAAATCCCCACCTCTATGAATTTGATCAAGCGTGGGATCCAAATTTTGTCTACTATCTACCCTTTATGTCAAAGGTCCAGAAGATAGCACAAACCATGTTTTCTTTTCTTGTTCCTATTTTGCCAAGATTTTATGGAGTTGGTTGATCAATTGGTTTTCCTGCCTTCAGGGGCAACCTTCTTATGAAGAGTTGTTATATTTACTTAAGACAAATGCCAGATTTAAGAGGATGCAAAAGTTGCGGTTGTCGTTAGTTTACACAACTCTTTGGATGATTTGAAAGGCGCACAATGCTATTATGTTCAAGAATGAGAGACGGACGACTGTGCTAATTACGGATGATATCAATATTAATACCTTTAATTGGATTAAATGTAGATCTAAATGTTACTGAATGAGTAGCTTGGACCTCATCCCTTATCCTAAACTCCTTCATATAATTTTGCTCAAGCTTTTTGCTTGTTTCTAATATATCATCTATTGTTTAAAAAAAATTAAAATAATAATAATTAATACAAAACTATACAATAAATGTTAAATATCATGTGGAAGCAAATCAATAGACAAATTACGTTAAAAACAATGTATGAAATTAATTATCCAAAATAAATGCTAACAACTAATCTAAGAACCTATATATGACCTAAATCAGTAAAAAAAATAATTTATTGTGATTAGAATAATAATAAAATAATAAAATTCCTCACTATCTGGCATAGTTTGCCTAGATTTTTATATAATTTTAATTTACTCAAATTTGAAAATAACAATAAAAAAAGGAAAAAGAAATCCTTCCATCGTTCTCCTCCCCACCTCTCTCTATTCATTTTAGGGATCTCTTGCTCTCTCTTCACTCTCTGCAACTCTCTTCTTTGTCTTAACGAAGAAGATATACTCACTATCTCTCACACACACGCACACACTTTCTCTCTCTCTCTCTCTATACGTATAGATACTCACATTGTTACTTTCTCTCTCTAGAACACCTTCTCTCTCACTCACACAGCATAAAAATATTGGAACAATGTCATTCACTTTACTAACTAATCACCATGTGAGGTTCTGACAACTCCCTCTCTCTCTCCCTCTCTCTCTCTAGCTCTCTCTTTCATATACTTGTATCTCACTTGATATTTGGCGGATTCCAATTGGTTCTTTAATTTGAGAGCTGGATCGGTAAATGGCAACTTCTTCATCAAGAGGAAGAAGTAGTTCACCTTTCCACCACCGGAAGCCATCAACTCCTTTCTCTTCCTCTTCATCAACGTCTTCTTTTAATAAGCAGCTCATTCCTCGCTCCTGCTCCTCTTCCGCAACTACGTCGTTCTACGGGGCTTCTGGTAACGGTTACGGTTCCAGATCCATTACTCCTGGTGTGGCTAGGTCGGATTCGATGTATTCCAAAGGAGGTTACGGAGGCCGGTCACCGGTCGGTTTTCCGTCTGCTGATGAGCTTATTGGAGAGCCGGTTGATGGTATGCCGAGATCGGGAGGAGGTGATAGCATTTCTGTAACGATTCGGTTTCGGCCATTGAGGTAATTTGATTTATTGATGGATCTAAAATTGAATTTAGATCTATACCTAATCTCGATTTTAGGTGAGTTAGGGTTTTGAGAAAACGTCGGTGACATAATATCTAATTTGTTGATATTGTAGTGAACGAGAGTATCAGAGAGGAGACGAGATTTCTTGGTACGCTGACGGAGATAAGCTTGTTCGAAACGAGTACAATCCAGTGACCTCCTATGCATTTGGTACGCAATATGGCTTTCTCCATTAATCAAGGAAACAGAAGAGAATGTATATGATGATGAAAACTGAATATTGGAATCCATATTTGATACTGTTAATTATGTTTATGATGACATGACAGATAGAGTTTTTGGACCCTCTGCTGTCACTCAGGAAGTGTATGAAGTAGCTGCTCGACCTGTTGTGAAGAATGCTATGGAAGGAGTAAACGGTGCGTTAGAAGTAGATCAAATTAACTAATTCAATTGCATTCATTCCCTGCTAGTTTGTTATTTCTGATTCATGAGAGATTGGATGAAACACTAATTGTCCGAGCTAATGTAAGACTGCTAATGCAGGCACTGTCTTTGCTTATGGTGTTACAAGTAGTGGGAAGACACATACAATGCACGTAAGAGAAATTGCTACTCCTGTGATATTATCAGTTTCAAGGGATATTTCTGATTCAATGATCTTTGCAGGGTGATCACCATTCTCCTGGAATAATACCACTGGCGATAAAGGATGTTTTCAGCATTATTCAGGATGTAAGTGTTTCTCAACACCATATTAATAAGATTTGAAGCGCATTGCAACTACATACACCCATGTAACATCCCTTTGGTTCATGATTGCGATGCAAGTCATGTAACAATTATTCTTGCCTGTGAGTCTGTCCCTTCAGTGTCATTTTATGTATGTGGTTATACTTGTGTATTGGAGTATGTGTATGTGTATTTGATATATGTACAGAGTTGTGCCACACTTGGTTTATTATTGACATTTCAGGAGCACATATGAGTAATAAACTCTCTATATTCACATTGCAGACTCCAGGAAGGGAGTTCTTGTTGCGAGTATCATATCTTGAGATCTACAATGAGGTTAGTAACACATTTAGATGAGCACTTGCAAATTAATCAAGAAGCAAATTCACTTCATTATGCACTTCTCACAGCCAGTATCATGTCATTACTGAAGCTTACCTATATAATCTTGTTATCCTATACTATTCTGCCAGGTCATCAATGATTTGCTCGATCCAACTGGACAAAATCTGCGTGTTCGAGAAGATGCACAGGTTCCTACAGTAAACTATATACAATTTAGTTCTAAAAGTTGATTTTTTTAATCTTTTTTTTTCCATCTTGGTCCCTAAGTATAGCTTTATATATAAATGTATGTGTGTGTATTCTTAATCATACTACTTATTTTCTTAATAGGGTACATACGTTGAGGGTATAAAGGAAGAGGTTGTTTTATCCCCTGGGCATGCCCTTTCTTTTATTGCTGCTGGTGAAGGTACTGTTGAAATTTGAATCTTTCCTTCCCTATAATATATTTGTGTATTAATTGTTATCTTTAATATTGATTAACTTTCTTTATATTATACAGAACATCGCCATGTTGGTTCTAATAATTTTAATCTGCTTAGTAGCCGTAGTCACACAATATTTACTCTGGTATGTATTAACATCTACCTTATTATTCTGTTGACAACCACTTTTTACAAATTTATCTTTGAAACATGTATTTGAATTTACAGATGATTGAAAGCAGTGCCCATGGTGATGAGTATGATGGAGTAATATTTTCTCAACTTGTATGTACCCTTGATCTTTTGATATCCTTTACATAATTTTATTACTGTTGTATCATCTATTCATGTTGTTTTCTCTAATTTGTTCTAGAATCTAATTGATCTTGCGGGATCAGAAAGCTCAAAAACTGAAACAACTGGATTGAGGAGAAAGGAAGGATCTTACATTAACAAAAGTCTTCTAACCCTTGGAACTGTAAGTATTTTTATTTATGCTTCTGTAGCTGACCAATTTATTTATTTATTTTTGTTTAGGAAATTTATTTCAACTGGATTTGCAGGTAATTGGGAAGCTTAGTGAGGGGAAGGCTTCTCATGTTCCATATAGAGATTCCAAGCTTACTCGCCTACTACAGTCCTCATTGAGTGGCCATGGACATGTTTCAGTAAGTATAAACTATAAATAAATCATAATTAGTAACAAACATTTAATTAAATATATGCATTACACCTGATAAATCACTTTATTTATTTATATTTTTTTAAATCTTACCAGCTTATCTGCACCATAACTCCAGCTTCTAGTAACATGGAGGAGACACACAATACATTAAAATTTGCAAGCAGGGCAAAGCGTGTTGAAATCTATGCTTCTCGGAACAAGGTGTGCTATGAAATAAATTAACATTTAATATCTCTTTCAGAATTTTTTTATTAACAAAATAGTAATACTAACACAGTTTAATTTTCCAGATTATTGATGAGAAGTCTTTGATTAAGAAGTACCAAAGAGAAATATCAGTTCTCAAACAAGAGCTTGATCAGTTAAGACGTGGGATGCTTGTAGGTGTTAATCCCGAAGAGATAATGACCTTAAAACAAAAGGTATTGTTTTATTATTTATTATTTATATTTATGGTTTGGGTTTATTAAAAGAATAAACAGATTTATTGATTTATATATGTTTAATAGTTAGAAGAAGGACAAGTAAAGATGCAGTCACGCTTGGAGGAAGAGGAAGAAGCTAAAGCAGCTTTAATGAGTAGAATTCAAAGGCTCACGAAACTAATACTTGTTTCTTCAAAAAACACAATTCCTGGGTTAACTCATCAAAGGAGTTTCTCTGCCAATGAGGAGGATGTAAGTTACATGACTTTTTCATTTTCACTATTTTATATATCTATAGAACTCGAGATTAATGGCTTTTTTTTTTGTTTATAAATATGTTCCAGAATAGTTCTCTGCTATTGCAAAGTGATAATCTGAATGATACTCCATCAGAAATGTCTCATGAACTCAAACACAGAAGAAATTCCAGTAACTTATCAGCTGCAGGTAGCACTATCACTGAGTCAACTCAAGTGGGTGACCTTGCTGGTGGTGGGAAACTGGTAACATTATGTTTTAAGATTATCAATTCATGTATAAAATATTTTTGTCTAAAGATGTTAGTATTAATTAATTAATTTTTTATATATATTTTTTTAATTTATAGGGTGTAATCTCGATAGATCAGATGGATCTTTTAGTGGAGCAAGTTAAAATGCTTGCAGGAGAGATAGCATTCAGTTCAAGTACAATGAAGCGTTTACTGGAACAGTCTGCAAATGATCCCGAAAGCTCAAAAACTCAAGTACTACTTTGTTTCACAAATTATGAAAATAAATTGTTTGAGATTTTGCCATATGATTTGAGGATAAGTATTTATATTTCTACAGATAGAAAATTTGGAACGTGAAATTGAAGAAAAGAGAAGGCAAATGAGGGTCTTGGAGAAACAGATTATTGAAAGTAACGAAGCTTCAATTTCTAATACATCATTGGCTGATATGCAGCAGGTAGTCTCATTTTTCAGTTTTCATTTTTTTATTAATATTTAAATTCATTCGTATCTTCTTTGATATCTAAAAGCTTATAATTTTATATATTCATCTGCAACTTACAAATGTTTCTTTCTTTGTGCTGTTTTTAGACAATGATGAGATTGATGACACAATGTGATGAAAAGGGTTTTGAGTTAGAGGTACATATGCTTTTTATGTTTTGCCTTTTTATACCATTTTACTCCAACCCAACATCATTTGTTGCACCAAATTTGGTGTTATACTATTCCTTTTGTACAATTTGGTCTTTCAAGTTTGAGTTTATAGATTTTTATTTAGTTAAAATTTTACAGTTATATTTCAAATCTAATATCTGAACTTGTTAAATTGATATTAACTAATCATATATATTAAATATACTCTTTATGTTTCAAATTTATACATGTAATTTTTTCCATTTAACAAAACGTTTGTTTCAATAGAATAATAGTTAATTCGGTTATATATAATAGTTTAATAATATAATTTATAAAGTTATTGTAACAACAAAGATGCAAGACTAATTGGTCAAAAGCTAATATGTATAAAGAGTATATTTAAAAATCTATATAAGTTAGAAAAAAGTTATATATTTGGAATATTCTTTTTTGTGTAAAAAATGGAGACGAATCACTATTTGCACCAAATATTACATCATTTTGGTGCAAAAAAGGTGTTATGGGTTGGAGATGGTCTTATTAGAGCATTTATTATTTTAATTAATATCATTACAATAATACACTCATGATTTTTGTTTCTCTATATCCACAGATAAAGTCAGCAGACAATCGCATCCTCCAGGAACAATTGCAGACCAAGGTATATATGGAGATTTCATTTGTTACAACAATACATTTGTCTTAAAATATCCACTTGTACTCTTTATTTCAATTATACATTCATGTTAAAATATTCTTTTCTACTCTTTGTTTTGTTACAGTGTATAGAAAATAAAGAACTGCAAGAGAGAATCACACTGCTGGAACAACAACTGGCTGCAGCCAATAGTGAGAAATCCCAGTCATCATCTGGACAGAATGTATCTGAAGAATACATCAACGAGTTAAGAAAGAAAATTCAGATGCAGGTAATTTCAGGTTCTAATTCCAAGTTAGAAGGAATAATAAATTTTAGTAAATTACATTTTGGTCCTCGATTATTTCGAAAATCAACTGTACTAAGGGACCAAGTCCAAAATGTTACAATAAGGACCAAAATTGCAAAAATCGGCTATACTTGGACCAATAACGTAACAAAAACATCAAATAAGGACCAAATTTGCAAACATTGATTATACTCAGGGATCAAAAATGTAATTTACTCTAGTAGTTTTTAGAGTAATTACGTTCTTGGTCCCTTAGTATAAGCTAAATTATGCAATTTTGGTCCCAAATCATAGTCATTTTACTTGTAACAAGGAACAAAAATCGCTGCAAAAACCTCAAATAAGGACATGTATTGCAAAAGAAAACTTTTTAAGGACCAAAAATGTAATTATTCGTAATAGTTTTTTTATTGTTTTGTATATTTTGAACAGGAGGTAAAGAATGAGAAACTAAAACTGGAGCACATTCATATAGTAGAAGAAAACAGTGGATTATCAGTACAAAACCAAAAGCTATCAGAAGAAGCATCTTACGCAAAAGAACTAGCATCTGCTGCAGCTGTTGAACTAAAAAATCTAGCTGGTGAAGTCACCAAACTCTCGCTACAAAATGCAAAACTTGAAAAAGAATTAGTCACAGCTCGTAGTAATAACCGAAAATATAACAATGACACCACCACAAAATCCGGTCGAAACGGAAACGGACGGTCGTTATCTGGTCGGGTCAATGACTTTGACCTTGACCCAGAAGATCTGAGAAGGGAACTAAATGTAAGGAAACAAAGGGAAGCAAGCCTTGAAGCTGCTTTGGCTGAAAAGGAAATCATAGAAGATGAATATAGGAAAAAAGTTGAGGAGTTGAAGAAGAAAGAAGGGGCGTTGGAGAATGATCTGGCGAATATGTGGGTTCTTGTTGCTCAGTTGAAACGAGAAGCAGGAGTAGGAGGAGGACAAGTTGTTACTGATGCTAATGTTAATAGTGAGAGAAATGAAAATGTGAATGAAGTAAGAATGGAAAATGGTGATTTCAATAATCAGGTTCTTAAAGAAAGGCAAGTTTTGGATGTTGTGAATGATGTGCCAAAGGAAGAGCCCCTTGTTGCTCGTTTGAAGGTATTATTATTATTATTATTATTATTCTAAAACCATCCAAAATGGTTAAGCCTTTAGAACCCATTTTTACTTTTCTGGTGACCTTTAGTAATCAAACACCTATTATAAGTTAGAAAAAAACATATAATACTTGGAGCACCTCCAGTAAATTGTAAATCAGTTAAATAAATACAACACTAATACTTCCTCAAATAGTTTTTATTGAGATAAAACTTTTTCAAGATGTTATCGGTTTCGACAACTTCACTAATCGTTTACGCAGGGATTAATTGGTATTTTTATAACAGTGGTTACAAGTAATAAATATTTACTAAATTCAAAATTTCATATTATACAATTAAATAATCTAAAAATATATATAACATTGAAAATGTAAAAAAAAAGCTGAACACCAAATAAATTTGATGCAAAAATTGAGTAGTTTTGGTATTGGGTTGGAGATTGTGTGTCTAATAATATAATGAATGTGGAACAGGCTCGAATGCAAGAGATGAAGGAGAAAGAGCTAAATTACAATAATGGAAATGGTGATGCGAATTCTCATGTATGTAAAGTATGTTTCGAATCACCAACTACAACTATGCTTCTTCCTTGCCGCCATTTTAGCTGTAAGCTCCATTGCTTTTCATGCAACATACATTACTCATTACCTTCTATAAAATTAAATCTAATCTTTTTGTATATATATATATTTTTATTTTTGCAGTGTGTAAATCTTGTTCAGTTGCGTGTTCCGAGTGTCCAATTTGCCGTGCCAAGATTGCTGATAGAATTTTTGCTTTCACATCTTGATATTTGCATTTTACCCCCCTCCCCTCCCTCCAAGGTATTATTTATATACCAAAACCAACTCTTGCTTTCTGTTTCTGATGATGATATCATTTCATTTGTCTAATATTTATATGGTTTTTTATGCAGATTTGTGATAATATTCACCCTCACCCTCACCCTCACCTGCTGCCTGGTTATATTTTGTGTTGCTTAGTGGGTGTCATTCTTTAATTGGTCAAGCTGTATGTAAACTACTACTACTACTACTAGTGTTGAAAAAGGTATACTACTGCTCTATTCTCTTTTCCAAATGGATTGTAAAATTAGAATATCTTCTTAAATAGAAACTAACGGAGGTCAAACCTTTGACCTTTTGTCATATATAATACATTAGTTGGTTGTACTGCCAATTCCTTTTTTCCCACCCTTCCCCTCCACAATTATTACTCTAGCTTTTACTCTTTTTATTTTATTTTTTTAGCTTCTCTTTTTGGTTGGTTTGTGTAGTAGGTTGCAGAGGAATGTTTGTTTCATATAAATGTACTTTGTTATATAGTCTGTATTTTTTATGCAAAAGTAAAAATGCATCATGTTTATTCATTTTCTAGCTTTTATGCTAATTCAGATCTTTGATTATTCATTTACTAATCTTGTTCTTGTCAGAATAAATGCGACCTTGATATCTTATGACTATGGCAAATAAACTAGTTTCAACATTGAATTGGACTCCACCCTTCGTTTTTATTAAATTACCTACAAATATACAATTTTGATTATCAAAGAATCAATCTGTGAAATGTTCATGATTCATTTGACTTAACTGGTGCATGCATGGGCATCCAACTCCATACCTAGAAAATAGAAATTTAATTTAATTTATCTATCTGTCCATTCTTGAGAAACACCTAACAATCCATATTATTGGTTGTTGACATTGACAAGATCTAAAAGAGTTCAATACCAATCCAATGCATGGGTCTAAGCCCTAAGGTCATATATGTCAAGGAAATATAAAATCTCACTTGTGTCTTTTCATTTTTTGTAACTACGTTTTACATTGATGCCATTACATATATCTTTTGAAAAGGATCATGCTACAACTACAATAGACTTCACATAATTGAGAAGAGGTAGAAATGGAAGACACTTAATTAAATTGAGCTAAAATAAGCTGGTGATTCTTTTGGTAGTGGAGGGCAAATTAGGAATTTTGTCTTGTGTTTCTGTTAGTGCATCATCCTTTAAGTCGGCGGAGAAATAAGGTACAAAGTACAAACATCTTTTATGGATGTGGAAACCATTTTGGAGACAAGTAGACTCTTGAAATTCTAGTAAGCATTAGGGTTACTTTTGTTTATCCACATATTTTGAGTGTTTTGAATCGATAGAAAGAAACTTTTTTTTTTTTTTTTTTTTTTATCATCCGTTATTGCGTTGAATTCCTTTTGTTAAGTCGGTTCATAAAAATTGGTATCAAAGTATCTGAGTATGGCTCCTGGAAATCTCAGCCAAAGAGTACAAAATCTAGAAGAAGGCTTAGACCATCTCAAATTTTTCCTTAACAAATAGAATAAAAAATAGGGTAAATAGTGTTTTATCTCCAACCATACTCTATTCTTTACCCAAAAAGTATATTTTTAATATATTGTATTATTCCAACTTACATAGATTGTGAAACACATACCTTCTACTAATTTGGTTTTAACAAATATATAATCTATATTTTTTTTCATTACAATAATATTAAATAAATAAGATTATATATTTATATTTATAATACATTTATAAATAAATATGTTATCATGTTTCATGATTTTAATACGTATTTAATTTTTTATATGAATTCGATAATTAAAATAAAATTTATATTTATGATTAATTAATATAATTTATTATATAACAAAATATTATATATATTAAATATTATATTTAAATTAAATCTAATTGATAAAATAAATTATAAAAGTATAAATAAATAAAAAGAAAGACTAAAACCGACAAATGAAACTTCATCCCTATATTTGGAGAAATGAATAGTATTACTCCATATATGGGGTAATACTATTCACATATCAAAATATGGGGGAATAAATGAGGAGGGTGTTTGGGACGTCTTTTAAAACAACCTTTTACTTTTAACTTTTCCAAAAAGTTAAAAAAGATACAAAAAATGTTTGGGTATTAAAAAAGATCTTTTTAAATGACTTTTTGTATAGAAGGAAAAGAGAGTGTTTTAAAAGTCACAAAATCCTATCTTTTTGTGACTTTTGAGACTTTTTAACTTGAAAAGTTAACTTTTACCCTAAAAACAAATACAAACACTTTTTAAAGATTTTCTTTTGGAAAAAGTCACTAGCCAAAAAGTCATTTTGCAAAAAGGACTTTTGACCTTAAAAAGTTTTCCCAAACACCCCGAGGTAGGGTTGGAGAAGAATGGGGGAAAATAGAGATGCAGATGACATTTGGAGGTGGGTTGGAGATGCCTTAGAAAAAGGTTGGAACGCAATCATAATACCAACAGAGCCTCATAGAGACAATGATTCTGATAAACGACAAATCAAGAGAGATGTATCGTTTCACTATTGCTGAGGAAATTTGCCAATTCAGCAGCGAGATACCACCTACGTCCTTAACACCACCACTTTTGGATTTTGAAGCAAAGAATGGACGAAATATAGACTCAATTTCGAACCAAGAAGAATCGTACTTGAATTGTTGGAAGCTGATGACGTCCTCTTAGGTTGTAACGCTAATGGAGTACAAATCAACCCCTTTGAGACGATTGCTTCGTTAGATGACGTATTGGAAGTAGTATTCTTAGGTCATTGTAATAATGGGCTTAAAAAAGAGACTTGGGGTGAGATTGGAGTGTTGGGCTCACGTAAATTGATTCAAATGATAGACTTGCACTCAAAGATAAGGGCAAAGTGAAAGTAAGCCCACATGTTATAATATAAACACACTTTCTTCTGCTAAAAGAAAAACCGAGGAAACTAGTTAAAGTGGGAAACGACAACCTTGAAGAAGTCCACCGCAACGTCAACAGACATTGCCCAAGAACTCAATCAGAAGATGCCGAAAAATTTGATGCATGTGTTGGTTTTCCTAATCAAGAAGTTTATGCCAATGCTCCTAAAGCATTGATTCAGATTTGGTAGTAAACTAGTAATTGTAGATATAATGGATACAATAAAGCACAAGATCTTGATATTATCCAGTAAAGGCGGTGTAGGCAAGAGCACAATTCCTCAAAAACGTCCACCAGAGCGAATTTGAGGAAAAAAGTGTCTTTTATTTTGTAAGAATATGCATAAGTTTATTAATGTGTATACGTCTATTATTTTGTAAAATATGTATGAATCTCTATTTAAGTCCAGATATCGATGAACATATAAGTCCATTACGTCAAACCACCACCAACAACTTCAACCGCCTTCAGTTCCACTTTCTCTCAGATCTTTGTGAAACACAACCGTCACCACTAACCTTCGACGACATTCCAGATCTAGATCTCAATCCCCGAAATATCTCAGATCTAGAGAAAATCCAGCGAAAACGATGACCACACGTCAGATCTACAAGCTTCGGCGAGCGACGATGATCCACCACAATCGTCTCCATCTAGATTTGCTTCGTCTTTGCTTCCTCCATATCTTCTTCGTTTCCGTCCACCTCAGATCTGGATCTAAATCGCCAGAATATCTCAGATCTAGAGAGAAAGCGACGAAAATGACCTTCACACGCCAGAATATCTCAGATTTGAAACCCTAGAGCCGCTACTCCCATGAATCATCGTTGCCACTATCGTTTGACGCACCAGAGGCCAATTTTACGAGCGTTGGCAACCTGTGAAGTTAGATTTACAACCTCCGACGACTTTTCCTGGCTCTTAATGCTTAGATTTGGTTAGATCTTAAGTGATTCCGTTGGTTTTTCCCTTGCGAGATCGTCAAACTTCATTTGTTTTTTGTTCCAGATTTGGCTGATATCACAGGTACACTCATATTATTACTTTGTTTACTTTTGTTAATCATCGTTTTTTTGCTCTTAAGTTGTGAGTCCATGTTTGCTTTATTATTAGTTATAATATTTGAATCAAATTGTTGTTCACACTTTATGTTTTATGGTTGTTATGTTGTGAATTGAATTTAAAATGTGTATTATTATGTTAGTGTTTTATCAAATAATATGAATTTAGTTTTTTTTTTTTTTTTTTTTTTTTTGTAAGATGTGAATTTAATGTTTTAATCTCTTGTTTTTGTTTATTTTGTTAATCTTAGATTTAACTGTTGTTAAGTTGTAAATCTAAGCTTGTTTTCCTATTTATTGTAATATCTATATAAAACTGTTATTCAAAGTTTATGTTTTATAGTTGTTATGTTGTTGATTGAATTTAAAATGTATGTTATTATGCTAGTGTTTTCTTAAATAATGTAGTTTAGGTTCTTTAAGTTGTGAACTGTGATGTTTAATGTTTTAGATATTGTTTAGTTATGTTAATGTTAGTTTTAACTGTGAATGAGTGAATTAATATGTTTTAAACCGTGAATACTATGAATGAGAGTCCTAAACTGTTTTATTAAACTATGAATTTGTATGGTGCACACAAGATGCTTGATGAAATGCTTCAACAAAATTAAGTATGTTTTAAAGCTGTAAATACTATGAAGAAGAGTCCTAAACTGATTTAATAAATTGTGAATTCAAGTCTTGAAATATAAGTTTTAAGTTTAAAATATGTCGTGAATGTATACTTTTTTGTATTAAACTTTGAATTTATGATATTAAACTGTGAATTTTGTGTATTAAATTACTAATTGATTATATTAAGCTGTGATCTGACTGTACTAATCTGTAAATTAACTGTATTAATATGTGAATTGACTGTATTAAACTGTGCATTGAGTTTTATAATTTTGAATAAAATATGTAAAGATTAAACTGTTAATATTATTTAAATAAACTTTGAAAGAAACACTAGCCTATAGATATGAAGATATAAATGTAAGTTCGAAGTTTATAATATAGCTATGAATGTATAATTTTTTCTTCTTCGGTTTTTGTAATTACCATAACTTCTTCATATGGATTTCGTTTTCTATGATATTCGTTGTAAAGCTTGTCACAAGATCTACAACTTCTCTTCACTGATCCTTGGTTAAATATTTTTTAATTTTGAATTTTGAAGTCGTGAAATATGTCCATACCCATTTATGCCACTTTTAAGCCTTAACCATGCTATTTTCAATAACCAATAATTAATTCATCTCAAGTCCATTTATCTTGAATCTTTTCCATATATCTTCATTTTCATGTTTGGCTACAATTTTCTTGTATATAGTTACATTCAGACATTCAATATTGAGTTACCAAGCTCCAAAGATGTTATCTTGAAAATATGTAAATTCCCATATGCTTTGCATAATTTTTTTTTTCTAACTTTACGAAGTCATAACTTGGTCATTCTTGTATGGAATTACTTGATTCTTTTTAACATTGTTTAACATGTTATGTCTCTTTTCAACATGTATTCATTGCCGTGAACTATAAAAACCATATAAACTCAACTTAACTTACAATAGAACTATAAAAACTGAAATCATATTTTTAACAAAAAGGATCAAAATACCATTTTACTAAATTTATAATTTTGTGGTCATTCCTTTCTTCTTTATAACTTTATAAACATCTAAAATTTTGGGATGTTTCTTTAACGAACACATAAATGTTAATTAAATTTGAAGTTGTTTTAATTAACATTGATTTTTAAATAAAAGATACAAATCCAATTAGATGTCTATTCTTAATCATAATAAAAGGTATGGAATTTGTATGTATATCAATCAGAAAGAAAGAGAAAAAGAGAGAAGGAAGAGGTATTTTTGTACAAGCATTTTTCTGTGATATTTCAATGATGCACCTCCCAATCTTAGTCTTATGAGAATGGAAGGGTCAATGAAATCCTATGAATTTGGTAAAATACTGGAATTTGAAATCCCGCCATTAACTTTTACCATACAATTGTTTTTAATGAATCTTAAATTCAAATCTATAAGAATCCATCCAAATCCCTTAAACCAAACACTCTTTTATACTTAACAATTTATATTTTATACAGTTGTACAATACAACATTTCAAAACACAAATTGTTGTGAATGGAAAAAAATCCTATGTATGTTGAGTAGTGGTTTAAATATCCAAATATTTATATTATTAATATCATAAAGTTTTTAGATACAAATCTTTATTCTAATAAATGAATAAGTTCATTCTCCTATCAACAAATGTCATACTATTAGAACCCCTAATTAATATTATATGTCACCTATAATGCCACTTGTCAACCAATTAATTATCAATTTCAAATTTTAAATTTTAAATTACTTACTCTAATTATATTAAATTAATAATTGATTCTTTATTTTTGAATTTCAAATTTTAAAATTTTTCACTTTAACTATATTAAATTAATAACATTAGATTAAAAAATAAAATAAAATTAATACAGACTATAATAAATGTGATATAGCTTCACGCATTTATTTAAATCAACGATTATAGTTTTATATAACTAAAAAAATATCTCTTAAGTAATAATTTATTTAAAATAATTTATTAATAATTTTGAATTCTTAATATAAAAATTTAATTAATTTTATAACCGTGGTTCTCACGGGTTATAAACTAGTTAAATAGAATAATAACGTAACCGCGAGATTTCTCTTCATCGATGTAGCTTTGGTCCTTTGTTTACTTTAGCGTCTCGTTTTATAATTTGCTATGGACACGTAACAATGTGTAGTATATTTGTATCAAATATTGTAAATGAACAAAACCACAATTCAAACAATTTATAGAATAAATAAATGCTTCAAGAAAGCAAAGATGATACTAAAGCATGACTTTCACTAGTATATATTATCTTTATTTTTATGATTACTGTTTAATAAAAAAAAATAAACCATTAACGATTTTTAATTCTTTATGATATTAAGGTTATATACTTAAATAAAATAGTTTGCATATCATATACTTGTATTCATATAAATAAGTTTATGGAGCTTTATATTTTTACCAATCTCGACCATGCTATTATTTGTCAAATATAAAACATCTTTCAATAACAACAGATTTTTTTTTCTTCTTCAGGAAACATCTATGGATGGGTAACACAAAACACAAACTTTCTTCAAAATACGATTTATCAAAAGAAGACAGATAAATAGATAAGTCGAAAAAGACAAACATATCCTAAAGACGTAAGCTACTTTTAAAGCACTTTAGTCTTCATGCTTCCCCATGCTAACTTCAACAAAAACACACACACACACACATATATATATATATATATATATATATATATATATATATATATATATATATATATATATATATATATATATATATATATATATATATATTAGGGATGAGCTTTAGAACTGGACCGGTTCGGAACCGGAATGAGTTATGCTCATTTAAAAAAAATTATGCTCATTTAAAAAAATTAAGTAATTTCGACGTCATATGAATGAGTTATGTTCATTTAAAAAAATGTGACAGATTAACAAAAACAAAAAATGTTGAAATAGAAAAAACGCAACATTGATATTCTTTCGGGCATTTGTCTGATTCAATATCTAACCAAAAAATATGTTTGTACAGTCAAAAATGAATTACAAACTCCAAATTACATGTTAGAAAAAAATCAAATAATTCCGACTTCATATTAGTGAGTTGTGCGCATTTTAAAAAACGAGAAAAATGTCAAACCGGTTCCGATTTTTAGAACCGGGACCGGTTTTCATAAAAATGGAGAACTTGTAACCGGACCTTGTTACCAATTCCGGTTCCGGTTCCGGTTCCGACGGTTCTAATGCTCATCCCTAATATATATATATATATATATATATATATATATATATATATATATATATATATATATATATATATATATATATATATATATATATATATATATAATGTGAGATGACCTAATTTTGTTAGACCGTGAAACGCAATCATAGCCACTCATTTTGTAGATAAAAAAACATTATTAAAATGCAAAATAGTTGAAAATTTTTGAATTCTTTTTTCAAATATTATTTTCGTCATTTATATTTTCAAAAAAAAAATTTTAAAAATACCAAAAAAAATTAAAAAAAAATACATTTTTTTTACATATTCTACTAGAATATTAGAATATTTTACATATATGACAAATCTAATAGAATATTCTAACATTCTAAAAATCACATTAGAATATTTACAGTGTAATATTTTATTAGAATATATATATATATATATATATATATATATATATATATATATATATATATATATATATATATAAGGTCATTGTTAGAAAATGTTTATATATGTAATGTATTTAATGTATTAAAGCCTCATTAATTTTAATAATTCAAAAATTTTCTCATTTTTTTATAAATTCAAACTTCTCAAATTATTAAAATTTCATATTTAATTTCTTTTAAATAAACTCATGTAATACATGGGTCTCACACCTAGTGTGTGTGTGTGTATATATATATATATATATATATATATATATATATATATATATATATATATATATATATATATATATATATATATATGGGGTGAGGTTCAATAGAGAACTGATAACCATAATTAACAAGGAACTAACGAACCAATCGTGAACGTCAGAAATCATACTGATCAACGCCAAGGAAATAGATATACACTTGTACATTAGACACACACACACCGGATTATATCAAAAAATTCACATCCTTACCAAAAAACCCACCTCTTATTTTCGTTTAAAAAATTTTAGGCCACATTTTTTATTGAAAAAAAACCGAATATACCGTTGTTAATGATTTTTCGTCCTCTTTCCATACAGATCCATGTTGATATATAAAAAACGAACTTTTTTTTTCGAAAAAACCCACTTCATTTTGTTATATTTTTCAATATTTAAGTTTATTTTTATCAAAAAAAAAAAACTAATTATACCAAAAATATTAATTTTTTGTACTCTATTAATAAACATCAACACCGATTAAAAAAAAACTCGATCAGTTCAGATTCACACAGTGAATCTAAACTGTAAATATTTCAATTTGTAACATTCACAATGTAAATTTGACTTATTATTTCAACTCTTTGATCATTCGCAAATTAACTTAGTAAAATTTACATATGAATCAAAATATATTCCATGTATTTTTATAATATTTTAACGTTTTCATTACTTATAAATTAGTTTTGTAAAATCAACAAATTAATTTATTTACATTGTGAATCTGACTTACGATTATTCACACTGTGAATCTGAGCAGGTTCACACTGTGAATCTGAGCAGGTTCACAATGTGAATCGGAGCAGGTTCACAATGTGAATCTGAATAGGTTCACAATATGATTTTTAATTGAAATTTCTTTTTTTTTTTAAACATCAATATCAATCTATGTTTACAGAGTACCAAAAAATATAAATTTTGATATATTTATTAATTTTTTTCTACAAAAATATAGACCTTAACTTTTCAACAAACAAAGAAAATGAAGTGAGTTTTTTTTAAAAAAAGCTCATTTTTTATATATTAATATGAATCTCTATGGAAAGAGGACGAAAAATCACGAACAATGGTATATTTGGTTTTTTTTTTCGATAAAAAACATGGCCTAAAAAAAGAAGTAAGTTTTGTTATAATCCGGTGCATGTGCGTCCATTGTAAAAGTATACAACCCTTTCTTTTGCCGTTGATCGCTTTAAATTTCGACACTTTGGATTGGTTCCTTGGTTCCTTGATTAATAATGGTTATCTATTGAACTCTCTCTCTCTCTCTCTATATATATATATATATATATATATATATATATATATATATATATATATATATATATATATATATATATATATATAAAGAGAGAGAGAGAGAGAGAGAGAGAGAGAGGTAGGTAGGTTCCGTTGAGATGAAAAATAAAATAGAGATCTTGAGATTCAACCTCAACCACATATTTCACATCTGCCGCACTAACCCTCCGACGTACCGACACGACCGACATGTTATAATCATAAATGATTATATAGCGTCGTCCGTTCCTTTCTCCTCCGCCACCATCGCCACCACCACAACCACAACCGCCACCACCATTACCACCACGACTGACACCATCCGACCCCACTACTGTCACCTCCGTCACTTATACCACCGCCACCTCTGCCATCACCACCTCTTCTGCTACCAATTGTCATAATCATATATGATTACTCAATCTGTGAACAGAGATAAATGTATAATCATTTATGATTAAGCATACCCCACTGCTGCCGGTACGCTAGAGCGTTAGAGCGACAAATGAGAAATATGTGGCTGAGGTTGAATCTCAACATCTCTAATTTTTTTAATCTCAAGTGAACCGTCCCCTATATATATATATATATATATATATATATATATATATATATATATATATATATATATATATATATATATATATATATATATATATATATATATATAGCGTGTGAGAACACTACTTTTTGTTATTATTCTGCTATGAATATTGAAAATATACAACTACATGTCATTATTCATTAATGAATATATAAACAATCACACGTTAAAATTCACATTAAAATTTACTAGATTACTACACATATATAAAATTTATAGTAGAATAATAACATAAAAATGAACATATGAATACTTATATGTTAATATTCACATAATAATTACTAAAATACTACACACATTAAATTCAAAACAGAATAACAACATAAAAATGATGTTATTACGTTCTCACTTTATTTGGTGTTCTCATTTGAACTTAACTCTCTCTCTCTATATATATATATATTGCTGCGAACAATTTTCCAAGGGGGAGTGAATGTAGAAGAACCTTTCCCTCTCAAGCATGTCGAGTGTGCAATTTAAGAACATACACAAATCGTAAGCCGTTCACCGGGGATGGTAGACCAGGAAAACGCTCTTGCGATCAAATTAGGTTCGAATTTGATAGTATGTTAATATGTTTGAGTGAGCGAAGGAGTATTAAGATAACTTATTTTCTTCTGTCGCTGATCGATCTATCTATACCTTCGTTCTTCTTTCGTTCTCCAAATGGTTACCTTTTCGTACCGAGCAGGTCACTGTCTCGTCATATTAAATGCTTGTAAGGCCGAAGGTGCAAGATTGTGTTCGAAGGTAATGTCATTAGTCATTTCTCTAGTGACTAATGTACTATTACTTTTGCTGTATCATAGTTGTTATTTCATTATTATCGATGCTTAATTGTTCCGATCAATTGACTAATCTTTTCCTGTATAGGTTCATCCATGTTTGTTTGCAGGCGAGTATGGTTCAATCATACTAGTGCGATCATCATTGTTCGGTTATGTTGGCTATGCCTACCTTATCACATATATTTTGGTCGATGAGGGTGTACATGTAATTACATATATAACTTATTAAATTCCTCCAATTTTGGATAACCATTTTAATATCGTTAATAGTAATTTAGATTTATCTAGTTTGGCCATGGATAAGAATCGTCTGGTTTAATTTTGACAAGACCATTATGTATCCCTACTAATCATCATCACCCTGTAAGCCTATAACTATGTATTCAAATCTTGAAATTCGATTCCATTTAAGAAGCATTTCAAGTTTCAACTTCCATTTTGTTTGCTGCTTTAATAGGCCTTTCTATACATATAATCACGATCTCCTTTTCTGTAACGCCCGTAGATCCGGGCTAGTTAAATTAGAGATAATAGGGTCGAAAACGACTTTTCAACAAAAAGATTATTTAGAATAAATAATCTTAACCAAGTTGTAGAATATGTCTCAAGGTTTCCGTACATATAAATAACGCCGAAATCCGAGTTATAACGAAGAAGTTATGACCCGTCGAAGTTTTACGGCAAAACCGGCACGGCACCGGGAGACGTAAATAGTGAATTTACGATAGAGTGACTTTTAGCCTTAGCAATATTAACGAAAATCGTAGAAAACGTTAAACCGAGAGCGTCCATAAAAAGAACGCCCAAATCTGACTTCGTATGAGGAAGTTATGATTTTTTGAAGTTTCGGCTTAGCAGTGTACAACCCGAAGTTCGAATATTAGATCGAGCGGTTTTTAGCCGATGCAACCTAAACAAGAATTGAAGATCTCGTTAATAGTAGCGTATTGATAAAAAGACAGACGAAAACGGACGTCAGATGAAAAAGTTATGAATTTTTAACGGATCAGTCCTGTCCCGGCCTGTTAAAAATATAACCTTTAAAATAAAGTCGAAATTAGCCAACAGAGTCTAAACGAAAGTTGTAGATCATGTTGCCGCCTACGCGTGGATATAAAGAACGTCAAAAACGGAGCTCGTATGCGAAAGTTACGGATTTTAGAAGATATTTAGTTTTTGGAGTAATCTGCGAGTGACACGTGACACAATATGGGCCACACCTTCTTCCCCACGGCTTTGCATGAGATCGTGACACGTGGCACATTACGCCCAGCGTAACTTTGAGTACGCTTAGCGTAACCCTTAAAACACCATTACGCTCAGCGTACCTTTTGAGTACGCTCAGCGTACTCGGTGCTGGCAGGCTATAAATAGAGGCGTTTTTCCTCATTTTTCTTTAGACCTTTTCTCAACTTCTCTCCCAAACACCCCCAAAGCCTCAAGGCTTTTATCTAGCCTTTCTTAGGAGTTAGTAGCGAGTCCCGAAGCGCCAGAAGGCCCCGAGAAGAAGAGCTTTCGGCTCAAAAGTTCTGCCCGCGCAGAGCCCGGTGATTCGCTAAACCCCAATATAAGTTTTGTCCGAGGGAAATTGTTTTAACAGTAACGAAGTGCTGTCCGAGTACCGATTCATCACCTTATCAGGTGAGTGCATGATCCCTTTCATTTTACACATATATATGAAGTATTTTATATAAACTACGTGCTATGTGTGCATATTATCTGTATACTTGCTATCTATGCTGGATGAACGATTTTATACAAGTTTTATATGATTTAAACTGTATATGTATTTATATCTACATAATATGTTGGGTAAAACATGGGTAGATGAAATATGAGTTGGATGATTAGTTGAGAGGTGATATAGACCATGAGGTGAGGGTGAGAGGTGGACGATGTGAGAAGCCTTGTACCTAAATGCTGGCCCCGTCATCTAGCAGAGTATAGATGACAACCACGGACCATTCTAGACAGTCCAGTGGAACACTAGCAGACTCGCAACCTGTAGGTGTTGTGAACGATGTGTTCACCGGTGTACTCTAAAAACCCATTGACATGTATTGCGAGTGGATTTCTCGGAAACGATACTGTTGATAAATGAAATAGCCCTGACAGCTATGGATTTAGTGCCTGCTGAGTAAACCCTGGCAACTATGGATTTAGTGCCTGTTGAGCAAACCCTGGCAACTATGGATTTAGTGCCCGTTGAGTAAACCCTGGCAACGATGGATTTCGTGCCTATTCCTTAGGATGATCCTTAAGAATGCATGAACAAGAAATAGTTGATTCTTAGGGTAGATCCTTAAGAGTAAATAAGATAATAGGGATGGGTAATTGGGTTAATTGTTTGTTGATTAAACATAATAATTATATTATTGTGGGTTGAAAACCCTATGTACTCACCAGGTTTCCCAACCTGACCCACTCAGTTTATTTGTATCACAGGTGTCGATATGAAGTTACATTGCACTGAGAGATTTAAAAGGGATGTAGATCACTAGTGTAAATAAATGTAAGTTCTGTTTATGCTTATGTTCCTGTATTGACGATGACATCCCAGGGTTTTTAAATGAATAAAAATACATTTCTTCGGAAATGCTTTGATAATGCATTTATCACGTTTTTCTGGGAACAAATTCCGCAACATTTTTATTAAAAGAAGTACTCTGATTTTTATAAAGCATAAACAAAATCGGTCTTTTCTGGCCGTGAAAATGGGGATGTCACATTTTCTCCCTTGTTCATTTTGGCTTTGTACTTTCTTTGTCAACATGTCTAAGGATAATTAGGCACCTATGTCATATTATCCTCCATCTCCTCCAAAAATTTGGATGAGATCATTTCGAATTACAACATTTATACTGAATTTTATCCTCAACATCCAAGCGATGGCCAAACAATAGTCAAATCCTCCGAAGGCTTCGTCGTTGTTTACCATCAGTTTTTTAGAGTTGGACTTCGACTTCCTGCATTTGACTTCTTGAAAGTGGTGCTTAGTCTTTACAGCCTTCACATTGCCTAACATACTCCCAAATGGATTTCAAAAGATTGTTTGCTTTATCTTGTTGGGTAAAAGCATTGGGTGTTGCTTCTAGTCTCACTTTATTTCGCCACTTCCATGTTACAATGACGAGGGGTGATTGGGTATCCTTTTCCTTTGTCATGGTTTAAATGATATTCATGATGGTTTGTCGAGTTCTATTATGTCACACTATCGGCCGGCGGCGGAAACGCCGAGCTGTGCGACGTCAGGACGTTGGATCACAAATATTGAACATACATAGAACAATACAAAACAAAATAAAACATTAATATCACTTCCATCATGGATAAAAATATTACATCAAAACGTATTTCTAAAATACTTGAAATTTTAATAGATTAGATGCCTTGACGGTAGGCATAACTATAACGATAATAATTCTTCGGTAGCTTCGTCGATCAACCGCTGCTTTCGGAGGTGCAATCTCCCATCTATCGATTTCCTTGAATACATGTGGTTTTGAAAACGTCAACGTAATGTTGGTGAGTTCACAGGTTTTGTATACTATACTTTGAAAATACTTTTTGTATAAAACTTTGTTAAGTTGTAAAAGTATTTTGATTCATTGATTTGAAAATAATATTCTACTATCCATAGGTACTATTCGTATCTTAGGAGTGTATTTTACAGAAGGGATGGTGTTCTTATCTATAGGGTAGGGTGACTACGAGTAAACTTTCATACTCAATATAGGTTAATCGGATACCGTCAAATCTGAACATATATAACAATATACTTATGACGTATTTAGAATCTTAATGGTTTTATAATTATTATAATTATATTTAAAGTAGATATTCTTAGCAAAGCCAAACTGGCAGAGTGGCGATATAGCCATTATAAGAGTTGAGATACGGCCTAACATACTACTATTATACGTTTAAATCGATTGCAAAGACGACATAATCTATTACCATTATCCGTTTGATGAGAGTAACGATTGGAGCTATCTTTGATAGGATATTAGGGCATCGTACAGTTAAGTACATTGCCTACCCTTAAGTTTTCTATAGTTTATTCCATAATTATTTTGATACGTATATATATTATACCATTTCCATAAAATAATTATTAGGTTCTTGATATTTATAGGATATTAGGGCAGAGTAACAACTAAGTAAAAAGCTTATCTTAAAATTTGGCCAGCATAACGACTAGAAACTAGGTTATTCTAGGGAATATGACAACATAACAACTAGAAACTATGTTTTTCTACGGATTAGGCCAGCATAACAACAAGGTATAATCCTTTAGTATAATCTTAGGCATTACAACGACTAGGCATAATATCATTCTTAAAGCTTAGACAGGGTAACTACCGGACACAATATTATCCTAACGTTTGCATGCAGTTTCAAAACTATTGATATATTAATGTTAACGTATACCTCAGGAAAAACGTTAAAGAAGAAAAGTCAAACTAGCGCCAAGCTTGGTCTAGTTAGAGTCTGGTCATACCTAGTCTGAGGCCAAGGCCGAGCCTTTGCCTGCATGGACTCACTGGTATGGCGATTAAGGGGCAGAACTGCGCCTTACCCTCTTCTCCCCAGGAGAAATACCCCAGCAAACGTGGAGCCAATCAGAGAGCTCCACTTGCCTATCTGACGACAGCCACGATCATCATTATATCGAAGATTCCACTCTAGCCAATGGGGGAACGAGATAGAAAGACATGATGGAGGATCCTTCAATACGGATCCGCCACGTCTAGTCTCACGAGGGAAGGCTTAACAGAATCAGTTAGGAGGCACGTGCCTCTCGATCAGGTATAAAAGAACCCTTCTTCCCCACAGAGAAGGGGATTGAACTCTTTTTCTCTCATACATTCTCTATCTTCTCTCGGAATCAATTCTAACTTGATCGTCGGAGCTTCGTCCTGGGAATCACTCCCGAACATTGTCTAACGATCATCTCTTTTCTTTGTACTGTGATATCAGGAGAAGGAACCAACTCGACACCCACCCTTGATCTCAATCCTACCATCTCCGACATATCACAACAATCATAAGTTATAATATTTTTGTAAAATCATTGAAATAGTTTTATAGCATGTATCCCCCCCATAAAACATTTGAAAATAGTAAAAGTGGGGTCATGAAACTCACCCTTGAAGCGTGTTTTACTAGACTCTAGGTCTGCATTTGGTGGCGTCGGGGGCTCGGGATCGACCGGGCTCGAGGGAATAATAAAATAGCTAAAATAAAAATTTTAAAAGGAATTTCTTAAGAATTCTATGGCAATTTTCGAAGTAAAGTTGAGAGAAAAGAGGCAGATTGGTGTGAATTGAATAGAGCTGCAACAACTCTTTTTATACTACGAATGCACGCCGCGCAAGGGAGGGGCATGTCACGCTCAAGCGACATGGCTGCATACTGCTGCTGACATGTGTCCAAAATCTGCTGGTGCTATGTACCCATTTCTAGAAGCTGGTGCGTGCCAGGCGCGCACGAAAATGACTAAGTCTTGTAAAATCCGTCACTTCCTCATATGAGCTCCGTTTTCGGCGTTTTTTATATCCACGCGTAGCTATCGACGAGTGCTATATTCTCCTTTAGGTTGCATTGGCTAGTTTTAAATTTATTTTTAGCACTTATTTTTATACGATTTAATGATTTTTCGAAAATCATTTTTCTCTCGTACGGGCTCCGATTTGGGCGTTCTTTTTCTCAAAATTCATATATATCGATGAGTACTAAGATTCTCCTTTTGGTGAATTTAGCTAAAAGTCAACCATTCTCTTCGTAGTTTTTTTGACGTCACACATTCCTTGTGTGCTATATTCTATAAAATTCATATCTCCTTCGTATGAACTCGGATTTCTATGAAATTTATATTTCCGGGATCGGGACGACGTGTAATTTTGGAGTATGTTATAAATAACATAACTTTTTGCGCGCTTATTTTATACGAATTATGGACAATTTGGTTGATTTTTCTTATTTTTCTTAATACGAAATTTTATATTTTTATCATAGATTGATATATATTACGTATCAAGTCTATTATACTCGACTTTTGTCGGTTTCTGTAAATAATGATTGGTGATAATTGTTGCAATTGTTACATATTAAGAAGTTGAAACAAGAGTTTTTCTTTCTTTTACATTGGCCTTTTCTAAATCGCTGCAATGTCAGAAACACAAGAGAGAGATTCCGAAAATGGAATATAACATGTGCCCAAAAATGTGGGTACTCTTGACCCTGAGACGAATAGGACCACCTCACTAGAGAAAGTTATGGAACATGCCGATGGTACGGAGGACACGTCTTCCTAGAAGCATCGTATATTGGTGCATTTTGTGGATACTAAAGAGAAGCGGGTTGTAAATGTTCCTTGTGAGACTACCGTACCTACTAATACATCCAATCCAAAACCTATTCCTCCAAATTTGAGCAAAATATATGAGTGTCCTATTGTTTCTGATCCTTTGAGGATGAATGCCATTACCGTTACTTCTGACTCGACCCGACAAGCGGATATGACTTTGATCGTATTGGAAGAAAATGTAAAGCTTACAGGAACTGATGTTACTACTTCTACGCTATTGATCAACTCATATTCTCCTAAAAAGTTGCCTTCTTTCGAAGGACCATCTAAATATGTCTTCCAACATAAACTGTCTGGTTTTGGCTTGGGGTTTGATAAATTTGGTTCTAGTTCTCTGAATGTGAAGACTATTTCTCCCTTACCGAAGGATTCCGTTTTAGAAGGGAATAATGCTCAACATGTTTCCCTGATTGAGCCTATTTATGTTGACCTTTTATCCCCTGATGTTGATCCTTCAACATCTATTACTACCACCGAACCAGCTCTTGCCAGTGGTACTGCATCTATTAATCCATCTTTAGAACAAAACTGGTATAAGTTCTTCTTGCATGAGTATAATTATTTTTATATTTCTTCTATTATTATAACCTTTTTATTAACAACTATTTTAGGAATATTTTCCATAGATAATGAGGCTACACAAACAACTTTAGTTACTCTTGCTACTTCCATGCCATCCTTCTAACATCCTTTTACTACCAATGGTTTCCTACTAAGCATGGATTTGGTGATATGACCGATAAGGAGGGTCTTGATCAGGGTCCTATATATATGGTGGAAGGTACACTGGGTAAATAAAGTAGTTACTCGTAGTCGGGTTTGTGCTAATTCCATTTCTACAACAAACTCAAGCTTGAAAAGGTTGTATGTGCTTTGGAAGGGCTTGTGTGAACTTGAGGCTTTAGAAGAAAAGAAATTGAAATTGTCATGCGAGAATGAGGGATTGATTGCCACTAATAAGCGTTTGTTGGTTCAGATGGAGGAGAATGATCGTCGACAAGAGGAGTTGCATAATTTAAACTAGGATCTTGAGGTTAAAGCTCAAGATGCCGTTGATCAATGTTTGTCTTTGTGAAAGAGTTTGGAAGAGGTAACACAACAACTTGAGGGGTTGAAGGTATTGTTTGCCGAGAAGGTTTTAAATCTTGATATTGCATGTTTGGAGAAGGAAGTTCGAGTCAAGTGACAGGAAAATTGTATTGTTTTATAGAAGATTGCTCTTGATGTAAAAGATGTTCGTATTGGAGAACTTCAGAATGAGTGTGCCACCACCAATCAAGAGGTGTTGTTCTACCAATAAATGTATGAAAAACATTCCAATGATCTTGTTGGTTGTTGAAGAAAGGGATACCATATTTCGTTCATTCTTTGTTTAAGTATGAGGATTTTGGTACCTTAAATGCCTCCTTGCACCGCCTCAATCCATTTGGGGCTGCATCTGGTCTATCTGGAGATGAACAAGAAATTTTTAAAAGAACTGGTTGAGAAGACTCCTTTGTACTCTTATCCTAATGATTAAGAGTCAGTGATGGAACGATTCTATAAACTTATAAGCCACAAATATGAATTAATGAAGATGTTAGAGGCTGGTGAGGTTGACGTGGAGTCGTTGAGGAAACATCTCAATTTGGGGTATCCTTAAGTGCATGTTAATATTATTCCCGCTCCTTACCCATCGGTAGTTGATTCCCCATCAGTATACAACAACCACCGATCATTTTCCTTTTCTTCCGCAAAAGCGTAATTCAGTACTTCGGTCAGCAGAATAGTCTGGGTTGTTGCGACAGTTCCTTTACTATACAAGCATTCGACTTTTCTTCTTGTGGTATATCTGTCAAGAAATATACTAATGCTTGTCTCTTGATGTTGACCCTTGTCTTATAACTGATGTCATATTCACACAATTCTATGATCTACTTATTCAATCGTCCCGGTCGTTTAGGTTGCATTAATACTTGTCTAGTTGGCTGATTTTCAACATCGAGATTGGATGCACCTTGTAAATATTTTTTAATCTTCCAGATACATATATCAAATAGAGGATTAGTTTCTCGATTATCGAATAGTTGAGTTTTACCCCTTGAATAACTCGAGTGACAAAGTATACTGGGATCTTCTTTTTTCTTTCAGAAATCATGACTGCGCTGATTGCTTCCCTATTCGTTGATAAGTAAACGATTAGAGGTTTGCTTGTGATTGGACTAAATAGTGTAGGTTGTCTTGTCTTCGTCTTCCTTGGCCATTTGCACATATTGGTACCCTTTATAAGTATCAATGAGAGACTTCCATTTGTATTCTCCCAACGATTCTATTTTTTGTTCTAATCTCTAGTAACTGATAACTATCCTTCGGGCATGCTTTATTTAAATCTATGAAATCAACACACATCCTCATCGTCCCTTCACTTAAAAAAAATAGATTTGCGATACTGTGACAACCCGGAACTACCATCTTGTATATCTAGCCAATTCAACCCATGTTAAACCCATGTTCGTTATCTTTTAACATTGTTTAAGGGTTCATTTAAGCGTTCTAAGCTTGAGTACAACTGAGGTTGAGGTTAGGAATGAGTCAACAAGTCGTATAGTGACAAAACCGGGCCATACACACCTTTAGGAGGAGTGTACGGCCGTACACATGGGTGTGCGGCCGCACACCCACCTCATGGCAGCACACCCCCTCTTATATAAAGGGTAGACCCCTTTCCTTTCATTCCTTTCACTCCTTGACCGCACACAACACCATTTCTCTCAAGCTTCTTCAACCGTGAACCCTCCAAAGCTTCAAAAACGTGAGTAATCCATCCTTTAGTTTATTGTGCTTGAAGAACCTCTTGATCTAAGCCTTGATTCATCATGTCTCGTCATGTTCTTCACCCTTTGAAGGAGTGCGGCCGCACACCCCCATAAGGTGGCCACACACTCCTAAAAGACCCTCCAAAGTGAGAGTTTGACCCCTATCTTCGAGTTGGACATGACCCTAGCCTTGCTGTACCTTAAAATCGACATTTTGGACATAAATATGAAGGGTGTACGGGCGCACACCCCTATGTATGGCCGCACACACCTATGTGCGGCAGCACACTCCTTTGTGCGACTACACACACGCACCTTAGGGCCGCCAACCCATGTCTATGACCTTTATTGACTTCAAACTTGCACTACAACTAAGTATAGACCTAGAACACTTCATGGATGCAAGTATGAACTTTGAAAACACCTCATGTTGAGAGAAAAACTTAGAGACACACTTGAACAAATGTTAGAACAAGTATATTGCGGAATAGTTAATCTCGAAGGATCTAAAAGCTCAACAATAATATTAATAAGTTAGAGTTAGATAGTTAGAGAGTTAGTTGCGGAAAAGAAAAGAAATAGAAATGACAACAATTGTTATATCAAGTATACACATAAGTTGATTCATAACAAGGAATGCATTCAAACCAAGTTAATAAGGAAGATCAAACTTAGTGACTAAGTCACAAAAGACTTGCTCCGAAGAGAGGTTATAATCAGATGTATTCTAGTAATATTTGAGAGTAAGAAGGGATGAGTAATTAGATAGAGAGATAGAAGAGATAACTTCAGAGAAGTGTATTCAGAATAGATAGATGCGTATATGTGTGTATCGAATACAAATAGAATGAGCTCTATTTATAGAGACTCACGAAGTACACTAGATTACCTCTCTAAGAGTAGCCATGCAAGGCATACTGGACAATAGAGAGTGTTACAATAAAAGACAAGTAAAGTAATCTAGTAAACAGACTGCGGTAGGTAGAGACTCCGGATGCGGTTGCTGATGAAGGAGCTAGACTGCGGTAGCTTGATGGCTGCGGTAGCTGAAGTTCAAGAGGGTCACTTTTTATGATTCAACAATTTTCCCCTAAGTGACCTCTTTAACTTCTGATCAGCTATCAAGTTTAAGAAATTTGATCAGGATCCACCAAAACTTCCTGATGTTTTCCAACCAGATGATTCTTCTTAAGATCTCGAACTTGACCTCTGCAGTAGTGTGCTTCGATTTTTCAACTGCGGTTCGACAGATGTCAAGTTGCTTCCTGGTGAGGCGATGCATGGCAGTCATAGGAATAAAGTATTTGACATTGTCGATCTTCCTTTTGAAACTGACTCCAAGTTCAGGGAAGTTGGTTGCACCTAAGGATCTTTCTTGATAGCCTTCGGTAGGCATTGGTGCAGGGTCGAGTGGTGGTAGATCAAACTTCTTGGCAATGGTGGGGTAGATGTCTGCGTCAATTTTGGCAAAATCGCAAACAGTTTCCTTCAAAAAGGTATTAGCCCTTTCAAGCGCAATCTTCATCTTCGGGTGCTTCTCTGACTTGTTCTGGAACACCTTTGCAATGAGAAAGACTTCTTCCGGATTCATACAGGGGAAGTCTGCTTGGGTGCGGACATAGTCATGTTCCCTTCTAGTGAGGGTGTACTGAATGAAGTCAGCCTTCATGAATTTCCGGATCTTGAAGTTCTTGACTGCGGATGGTCTATCGTTAGACCATATTTTCTCAATGGAAGAGGCATGCTTAGCATAAAAATGACTAAGTCTCTCAAATTCCATTGGCAGCCTTTTGTGGTCTGGAAGGCTGCGGTCGAATGGCTCAAACACTGTGAAATATTTGGCGTTTGGGGAGATTGGAACATCCCGGTAGCCATCCGAAGGGGGTTCAACATATGTGAGGTGAGGTCTGTAGTCGTCGTCCAGCAGTCTGCGGTGAGGGTTGATCCAAGAGTTTATCAAGGATTCGTCCATGATGGTATCAAAACCGCATTCTCTCCATATTAGCTCAGCAAGTTTAGCTGCCTTCCAATCTTTCTTCCTTTGGGTGGTGGCAGGAGAGTCGGTTGAGCTTGGAGAGGACATGTGCTCCACCAGATTTTTGAAATGAGGAGGGGTCTCTGGTTTCTCAGGAGTGTTCTCCTTTTGTGGTGAAGTATGATGATGTGGAGTATGATGAGATGGTTGCGGTGTAGGAATTTTTTCGGTGATGATCGGGGGACTCTGATGCTGTGAGATGGAGTGATTTGAATGATGAACTTCTTCTTCACTTCGATGGACTTCGTCTTCACTTCCCCCTCTTGAGGAATGCAACCCAGGGGCTTCCTCAAGCCATTTTCGAAGGCCATCAACTTTGGCAAAAACTTCTTCAAATTGGGCTTTCAGGACATCTGCCAACTGTTGATTATTGGGAATGGTGGGGTTGAAGAGCAGTTTGTGAATGTCCTTGGTGAGCTGAAGAATTTCGGGACCATGGAAGTTGGAGGACAAGGATCGTTGCAGTCTGTTGATTATGGCTTGAAGAACTGAGATAGTGGACTCATACGCAGTGTGAGTCTCAACTATCAGTTTTTAAGACTGTGTGGCTTGATCCGCAATGGCTGCTTGGAGATCCTTTTTGATTGCGGTCACCTCAGAGATGAGGCGTTCCGCAGCAGCCATGAAGTCCTTGTGATCTGCCTGTCGATTGTTGTCAAGGGACCGGATTCCCATTTCGACTTTGAGAGAAATTCTCTCAGCAGCCAATCACTCATGTGTTTCTAGGCGTTCTATGCGTTCGATCAATGACTGCGGTCCGGGGGTGTCTTCTGGTTGCGGTTGAGTTGGCTTGACCGCAGCTAGGATTTGATCGACTTTGGCTTGTAAGCTCAAAAATTCTTTCCTTGTAACAACATTCTTCTTCTTTTTCTTCTTCTCTTTGGGTTTTGTCGTTGAATGATGAGAGCCACTGGATTCCTCTTCTTCGTAGAACATCATAAGGTCATCATCAGAGGGAGAGGGTTTGTTTACCTCCTGAATATCATCATCATCAAGACCGAAGGTGGGACCAGAACTGACTTCTATTGCGATTCCTTCATCTTGTGATTCATGTACTGTTGGAGTTGGAATCGGATTTGGAGTTGGAGTTGCTCTGGAGGGATCTGCACCTGCACCTGTTGCTTGAGTTTTGAGAATTGTTTCAGCCATCTCGGTCATCCAGTCTTGAACCTTCTGAATGGTGGCTACGGTATTGGCATTACTGATTGCATCTGGCCAATACTTTGCCACTGACTGGATTTCTCGCTCCTTTTGTTGTTGTTGCTTGATCTGTTGCTCCTTGCGTGCTTGGAATGCCCTTCTCAAAGCGACATATTTCTTGATTTCTGACTCAGTTACCGGAGTGTAGCGTAACCATGAGTCGTTTGATTCATCCGTCAAATCCTTGGAAACGCACCGAAGTGTCCTTCGGGTCCACGGATCCTTGCACATTTGTGCTCACCGTGCCTAAACCACCTGTTGCGGATGTAAGCAGAGTAGGATTTCCTGAGCTTCCTTGGTCTCCTTGACCCGTAGTCAAGTTTGGCCTCGGCTCAGTTCTGGCTAGGGCGGAAGAAGTGCCCTGCGGTTGGGGAGGTGTTTGAAGTGTTTGGGTGACATTCAAAAGGATGGAGTGCAACTCCTCAGAAGAAAAGAAATGCAGTCGGGAAGCCCTGAAGACCTTAGGGCGTGCACCAGTGTCATCCTCTTGGGAGTGAACTGTGGGGGAGTCTCCACGATGTTGTGAATCAGACTCACTTTCTGAGTCTGATTGGAAAATGATAGTGGTGTTGAATGGGTCTGCGGCCACCCCAAGGACTACCGGAGCCTTTTGAGAGGCTGAGGTATCAGTCCGGTCACGCATATGGCCAGTAGGATTGGTTTTTCTTTTCTTAAGGATAGCAATTGGTTGCCTATCCTCATCAGAATCACTATCAGGTGTGGTTGCCGTAGGTTTGGTTTTACGTTTCTTTGTGGGTGCGGTTGGTTTGGGTGCATCCTTCTTAGGGGTTCTTTGTTTCTTCTTGGTAGCCAATTGCTTTCTTCTTTGAGAAATATTGGAGAGGGTAGTGGAAGAAGGGACTGCGGTACCTTCAGGGTTAACTATTACGGATGGATTTTGAAGAGGCGGGGTAGGAAGGTATGGGGCAATACCTTCCGTAGCCTCAATGTGATCTGAGACATCAGCAGTCTCAAGACCAAGAGTAGAAAGAATATGGGTGGGAAGTCTTCTAATTGGTCCAAAAAGAGATTGATCAGAAGAAGGATTGTACCTTTTTAAATCCTTGGTGACAAAGAAATTGATGTCACTGCCCATGTTGATCCCAACATCCACATGGAGGTCTGAAATGCAGAGGGACCAGAACCTAGCAAAAGTGAGTTCGGTTGGGTTCTCCCTTGGACTCTCCTTGGGAATGTATTGAAGAAAGTCGTCCCATAGGATCTGACCGTAGTTTACGTCATGACCTGTAAATATGCTCCATACCAACTCTAGAAGCTTGAGTCCCATATTGTCCGTGCCTCCGGTTCTGCCGGATAGACTGCGGATGACGAAGTGGCAAACAAATTGCCAGACCGCAGGCAGTTGGTTTTTCTTGAATTCCCCAATTCCTCTAATCTTTTTCTGATAACCCATTTGGTAAAGGGCTGAAGTAACGTCCGCCATGGATGGTGTGAAAATCTTGATGGAGGGATGAACAAGGAGGTTAATGGCAGAAAGAAACTTTTCTTTGGACAGAATGACCAAAGAATCGTCAATCAGGTTAAGGTGAATTTCTTGAGGGTTTTCGATTGGGCGATAGGCTGAGAAGGCACATTTGAAAAGGGTCGAGAGTGGAACAACATCTGTGAAAGCATCGAAGGGGCCAAACAGGGGATGATTCTTCAGAAACTTGATCATCAGGTTGATTGGAGCATTGTAAGATGGATGATCTTCGAACACAGCTCTGAAGTTGCTTGAAGCAATCGTAGGAGAGTCTGAACCAGTAGGGTTCACTGATCCAGATGCCTTGGATTGTTTCTTGGAAACACTGGATTTCACCATTGTTGAAGGTTGAGAGAAAGAGTAGAAAAATAGAGTGCTTGGAAGAATTTGGAAGATTTAATGTTCAGAGAGCGTAAAGTGATTTTGGGGAAGAAGAAGGGTTTATATAGGGGTGAATTGGAACGGTAACTGTTTTTACCCTAGGTAAAGAGAAAGGATAAGGTAAAAGGTCATTTGGGGGGAATCTTTTGAATTGGAAGTTAAATCTCAGCCAGATAATATGAAACGATTTAAAAAAGTTTTGAGGTTTTACCAAAAAGGGATTTGCATTTAATGAAAAGTTAGATGTGCATCAATACGTCAGGTGATCGTGTGGTGAGGGGAAAGGAAGTTGTAATGGATGGGACATGCTGGGTAAGAGGAAAAGACAGATTAAGGATGTGATTATGGAAAAACATTCTTTTTGTTATCATACCTAAAATAGGTCTGACACAAGGTTTATTTAGAAAGAGAATGAGATAGTTTCTCAAGGAATGTTTTTTTTTTTAATTTAATGTTTTATTTAATGAGAGATCATTAAATAGCACAGCATGATTCAAGGGTTGATGAAACAGTTGAGAAATTATTAATGTGATCGCGGATGGAAACTTCATTGCGGATGGACAAATGTCATTGCGGATGGAAAAATGTCATTGCGGACGGACAAATGAATGTCTGCAGTATAGGAACTGAGGAGAGCACTTGTACACAAAGTTAGTAATAACAAACAATAAGGACCCTTGAAAGATAAGTATGTATGGTTGCGGTACATAGACTGCGGTACCAAAACCATCTAACATAAGTAACTTTTAGTTAGAACCGCAACGGAGACCAAGGATGTTCTGCGGTATCTATCAATTCAAAAAGAATTGCGGGTCTGGATTCATCATTCCTAACATTTGCAGGAAGGTGTTAAGTTTTGTGGAGTCAAGCGCTTTTGTGAACACATCAGCAATCTCTTTATGAGTATGGACAAAGATGAGTTCAATGTTACCTTTCAAGATGTGGTCTTTGATGAAGTGATACCGTAGTTCAATATGCTTAGTCTTGGAGTGCTGAATAGGATTGTGAGAAATAGCAATAGCACTTTCTGAGTCACAATAGATCGGTATCCGCAACATTCTGTATCCATAGTCCATAAGTTGAGTTCTCATCCAAAGGACTTGAGAACAACAGCTGGATGCGGCTACATATTCAGCTTCTGCGGTAGACAGAGATACACAACTTTGTTTCCTTGATGACCAGCTGACGAGTCTTCCACCCAAAAATTGACATCCTTCTGAGGTACTTTTGCGGTCTAATCTGCATCCGGCGTGATCCGCATCTGTGAAAGCTTGCAGGCTGAAGTCATTGCCTGCAGGGTACCATAGACCAAGAGATTTGCTTCCTTTCAGGTACCGTAGTATCTGTTTGGCTGCGGTCATATGTGACACTTTTGGGTCAGCCTGATACCTTGCACATACACCTGTTGCTAAGACAATGTCTGGCCTGCTTGCGGTGAGGTACATCAAAGAGCCTATGATACCTCTATAAGTCTTGTGATCCACAGATTCGCCTGAGGGATCAGCATAGATCTTATATCCGAAGGCCATGGGGACCTTGGCTGAAGAGCAGTTGTCCATAGAATATTTCTTTAACAGTTCAGTGGTGTATTTCTCCTGATGAATGAATATCCCTTGTGGAACTTTCTTCACTTGAAGTCCTAGAAAGAAGTTAATCTCTCTATTCATGCTCATTTGGAACTTGTTGGTCATGAGCTTAGCAAATTCATCCACCATTTCTTGATCAGTTGATCCGAAGATGATATCGTCCACATATATTTGTACGAGCATAAGGTGATTACCATTTGCTTTTCTAAATAACGTGGGGTCAATCACTCCTCTCTTGTACCCGGATGAGACAAGGAATTCAGAAAGAGTCTCATACCATGCTCTTGGGGCTTGCTTCAGACCGTAGACTGCTTTTTCAAGCTTGTAGCAGTGGTCTGGGAATTCAACATTTTCAAAACCTGGAGGTTGCTGAAGATAAACTTCTTCTTTTAATTCCCCATTGAGAAATGCACTCTTAACGTCCATTTGGTGTACCTTGACGTTCTTGTGGGCTGCGTATGCTAGGAAAATCCGGATAGCTTCCATGCGTGCTACCGGAGCATACGTTTCATCGTAGTCAATGCCTTCAAGTTGACTATACCCCTTTGCAACTAGCCTTGCCTTGTTTCTGACTACCGCACCAGATTCATCCAGCTTGTTTTTGAACACCCATCTAGTGCCAACAATGGTGTGACCACGTGGCTTCGGAACGAGCTGCCAAACTTTGTTTCTTTGAAATTCTTCTAGCTCTTATTGCATTGCAACTATACAGTCAGGTTCAAGCAATGCTTCTTTGATCGTTCTGGGCTCTACCGAGGACATAAATGCTGCGTAGTGGCAGTGATCAGATAGGTCCTTGGAAGATCGAGTCTGGATACCTGCGGATAGGTTGCCAATGATTTGACCTGGTGGGTGGTCCTTCGTCCATACGTGTAGACGGGGCTGCAGATGATCAGCAACTGCGGTAGAGGGAATATCTTTAATATCAGAAGATTCTGCGGTTGGAGATGGCAGTTCCCCCTGGACTTGAGAACATCCTGCGGAATCATCTTGGTTTGTTGGAATGGGAATGGAATTTTCTTGAAGAGTTGGAAGAGGTTCCCCCTGGATTGCGGATGGGAGTTCCTCTGGAACTTGAGAAGGTTCCCCCTGGACTGCGGATGGGAGAGTGATGATCCTTGGGTCTGTTCTTGTGTTAATGTTCTCTATGTGTTCATCATCCGAATCCGAAGATACGTTTGATGGTAATGATTCTCTACGGATGGGAACTTGAACAACATCAAGTACTGGAACCTCAACGGTTGTTGCTTGATCCGGAGTAGAGCTTTCCTCCTCAACCGGAGAGGTGGAAGTAGTGAGAGATGCTACTTCGGATAGTGAAGGACCAAATACATCAGCGTGCTACTGTTGAGCTTCTTCAGACACAAGAACTTCGGATAACTTGGCTGTTTGTACAGGGTCGAAAAGATCGTCATAATTGACTTCAACAAGATTTAAAGGACCTGAAGAGGCAGGAATATGGCTTTCCATGATTGCGGTGGTTTCAGTGGATGGAGGGGAGTTGCGGATGTGAGAATCATCAAATTTCACATCGAAGCTTTCAATGATTAGCCTTGTACGTCTGATGAGGACCCTGTAAGAAACTTTGTTAGTGGAATAGCCAAGGAAAATTCCTTCATCAGACTTCGGTGCAAACTTGTTAAGCTGATCTCTGTTGTTGATCACGAAACATCTACACCCAAAGATATGAAAGAAGCGAACATTTGGCTTGCGGTTGTTAAGGCCCTCATATGGTGTTTTGTTGAGACGTTCGCACACAATGCTTCGGTTTTGAACAAAGCATGCGGTGGCTACAGCTTCAGCCCAGAAATAGAGAGGAAGGTGTGCGAAGTTGAGCATGGATCTGGCTGCTTCTACTAGCGTGCGGTTCCTTCTCTCTACTACCCCATTTTGTTGCGGTGTGTAGGAAGCTGAGAAGTTGTGAGAGATGCCCTTGGACACCAAGAAACTGTTGAGAAGATGATTAGTAAACTCGGTTCCATTATCACTGCGGATACGTCTTACTGGAAGCTTGATCTGAAGTTCGATCTCTTTGATGAAATTGATGAAGATCTACGGTGTTTCTGACTTGAGTCTAAGGAAGAAGACCCATGTGAAACGTGTAAAGTCATCTACAATAACCAGTATGTATTTTTTATGATGGAGACTAGCTACGGTAGATGGACCGTAGAGATCAATGTGCAATAGCTCCAGTGGTTCAGAAATTGAAGAGTCCATTACCAGAGGGTGACTTGCTTTGGACTGTTTTCCACATTCACAAGCCGGACAAAGAGTATCGTTGCTGAATTTGAGAATATGGAGACCTCTGACTAGTTCTCCTGTGACCAAGTTGTTGATGTACCTGAAGTTGAGATGAGCTAGCTTGCAGTGCCATAGCCAGCTGACTTCGGATACAGCTTTGGACAGGAAACACAATTGCGGTCTGCCAATGATCAGAGAGACATCCAAAGGATACATGGTACCTTCGGATCTAGATTTGATCAGACAGGTGTTTCTGTCACTTGTCATTACATAGCAGAACTGATCATCAAATTCAACTCGATGTCCTGCCTTAAATAGTTGGCCAACACTGATGAGATTGTGTTTAGGGCTTTCTACGTAGGCAACCTTCTGAATAGAGAAATTCCCCGTAGTGAGAACACCGTAACCTCGGATGACCCCATTTGTATTGTTGCCGAATGTGACATTTCCACCATTGCATATTGGCCTGAAATCCCGAAGGTATTCTAACCTTCCGGTCATGTGCAAGGAGCAGGCACTGTCAATTAAGCATTCTTCTTCTTGTTCCTCCTTGCACAAAGCCTGAGAATTACACGGTTAGTTTAGGCATCCAAACTAGTTTGGAGCTTGGAGCAATTGGTTGCAGAATGATGCATGGACCGAGGTTGCAGGGACGGGTCTCTTATCAACTTTTAATCCTAGTCCTGGGTGTTTGTGCAGAATTGGAGTGCTGTGAGTTTTTGAAAAAGTACGAGGTTTCTGACTCCGACTAGATTTGACATGGGATGAATCCTTTTGACAACTACACTGACATTTACAAAAGGAGATTTTGTCTTTTGATCTGACACTATGCTTGGTCAGCGGTCTATAGGATGAATTGGACTTGTTACCGGTCCGAGGTTGGTAATCCCTGACATGAAAGTTGTTGGATTTTGAAAAAGTTTGTTTTTGAAAAGGTTTAGCACGTGCAAACCTTTGAGTCCTTTTTGGTGGATTTGGTAGAATACCCTTCCATTTGTTGAAATTTTGACTTGACTTTAAAAGTGTTGGAGTGGATAAAATACCTTTCCATTTAGGATCATTTGAGGAATAGACCTGAAAACCATTGTTTCGAAAAGACTGAACACCCTTTTGGGTTGTGTTAGAAGAAGTAGGAATGACTTTTGAAGCTGGACTTTCCTTTTTGTTTGTTTTCTTGGTGGGAGAGTTTTTTGAAAAGTAGTGTGAGAAAACAAATTTTTTTGGACTCTTGGACTTTGGAAATCTGACATGCTTCTTATTTTTTGAAAACGTTTGTCTATTTGTGCCTCGAGATCTAATTTCCTCTTTGAAGGCCTTTTTGGCCAAGGATTTTGGTGAACCGCAGTCATTGTTGTTCAACTGCGGTTTCCTGGAATTCTTAGAATGATTTTGAAAACGTGGGCTTGAGTCATCCGAACTTGAAGATCCTAGGGTCTGAGAGCATTGACCCACTTCAAAGTTCTCTATAGGTAATTCATGATGAATCGCCTGAAGGGTTACAGTTCCTTTTACTGAGGACTGCGGTAGTGAAGATTTGACTACTGCAGAGTAAGTCTTAGTTGGGACTTCGGTGGGAATTTTGTGGGTCTTTTGACTACAGTGTGAGACACTGCGGTCTGAGGGCAGAGATTGAAAGTCTTTTGAGACTTCGGGGCCCTCAGTGACAATTTCTTCATCAACTACGGATGAGGTTTGAGAATTTGGGTAAATGGTGCCACAGATAGGAATCAGATCACTTGTTTGACCTGAAACCTCAGGCACAATTTCCTCAATGACACAATTATTGCTTAGATTATGTAGTCTACCGAAGTGAGTTTTGATGTCTTCGGGAAAGGTCTTGTCATTGACTGGGAAATGAAATTCTCGGTCTGGAGGGACATACAGTCTGTCTTTGTTGAACCGGGTTGAGGAATCCATTGCGGTAGGATATCCATTTGACCAACCCCAATTGTATGTATTGTCCACGGTGCCATTATTTACCAAATTTTCAATAGCTTCACTTTCATTGAACAATTTTTCGATTAAAAGATTTAAGCGTACAATTTCACTCTGAGCTAAATCTCTCTGGTTCAAAGCTATCTCTAATTGTGTTTCACTCAACATTCTTGCATCTTTCTCTAACTCTAAGTCTTTTTCTAACATAGCCATTTTGAGTCTTTTGTTATCCAGGCGTCCTCTCACATGGAACATTTCTTGGGACGCAATGTTCTTCTCATCTAAGGCTTTGTTATAGTCTGTAAGGACGGCAACACTAGTGTCATTAAGATCATCTATGTATGGTTGACAGTCATGCATGCTATAGTTTAGAGTTTGAACCATGAGTTTTACCTGTTCGACGATGCTTAGAGTTCCATCCTTTGCCATGTAGCAGTAGTTCTTTTCCAGCTTTGTAGACCCATCATCATCCGCAGTTGCCAGCATGCATATTTTCCCTTTTCCTTTGACACTGCTGATGGCTTCATCTTCGTCTCCGGATGACCAAACTTGATGGTCTCTTTTGACATGGGCTACGTATGCCCATGCTTTTTCCTTATCTTCCAACTCTTGAGCCATTCTAAGGTAGAATGCTCTGTCTTTTACTACATTGGCCTTACAATCTCTTGCAAAGTGATTCTCTTTGTTGCATTTGTGACAAATCATGACATCAGTCTTGTCTTCAGAGGTAGTACCGGAGTCAGTGGTTGGAGTAGACTGCGGTGCCTCCTTTGGTTGATTATTTTGAGATTGCGGTGGTGGATGAGAACTTTTGGGATATCGAGGATGGTTGTTCTGGGAACTGAAGTTACGGTTGAATGGAGGTTTGTTGAACTGTTGATTCTTGCGGAAGGAAGGAGGTGGTAGACGGTTGAACTGTTGACTAACCAGAGCAATAGCCTTCTGAAATTCTTCTTCATCATCATACTCTGATTCAGCTTCGTATGACTACGGTGGTGTGTCATACGATGGAGAGTAAGATTGATTATGTGGAGCTTGTGCTATGAGAGCAAGTGGTCCTCCGAAGTCAGCACAGTCTTTGAGTACGGTGGATTCTTGTGCTTGCAATTCTCCATAGAGCTTGTAGAGTGACAAGGAATGAATCTTTCCATCGCCTTGGACTATCATCTTAGCCGTAGTCCAATGTCTTCCCAAACCATTAAGAAACTGAAGATTTGTTTCATGGTTACTGCGGATGGTGCCCACATTGGATAACTTGGTGACTATCAGGTTGAACCTTTTGAAGGAGTCTTCCAAGCTTTCGCTGGTATGAGCTTTGAAGTTGTTGAACTCATTGAGTGCGGTAGTAAGCTTCTTGTCTTGTGCTTGTTCTGAGCCTTCGTACAGATTCTTGAGAACTTCCCAGATCTCTTTTGCTGATTTACAATTTATGATAATATCGAAGTTGTCAGGAGCAACTCCACAGGAGATTTCATAAAAAGCAACAACATCATTTTCCATTTTATCGAGATCATCCTTGGTGGGACGGCTCATGACTGGTTGTCCTCCTCCTAATCTGGTTGTAGCGTCGTCAGTTTGGACTGGTGTAAGGACTGGGACATGTGGTCCTTCTTCTACGGATCGCCATACATCTCTACCAAGTCTCCTTAAGTATCTTTCCATTCTTTGTGACCAGTGATGATATTCATTTGCTACCAGTATTGGGGCTTGGTTAGAACCACCAACACTGTTGGAAACATTCAGAGATAACGATTGTGCCATTTTTTGAACCTTTTTTCTAAGAAATGAGCTTTAGTGGTATAGAACGCCCTTTGAAAATCAGAGTTCCGTTTACAAAAACCAACCACTATGGCTCTGATACCAATTGTTGAGAGAAAAAATTAGAGACACACTTGAACAAACGTTAGAACAAGTATATTGCGGAATAGTTAATCTCGAAGGATCTAAAAGCTCAACAATAATATTAATAAGTTAGATTTAGATAGTTAGAGAGTTAGTTGCGGAAAAGAAAAGAAATAGAAATGACAACAATTGTTATATCAAGTATACACATAAGTTGATTCATAACAAGGAATGCATTCAAACCAAGTTAATAAGGAATATCAAACTTAGTGACTAAGTCACAAAAGACTTGCTCCGAAGAGAGGTTATAATCAGATGTATTCTAGTAATATTTGAGAGTAAGAAGGGATGAGTAATTAGATAGAGAGATAGAAGAGATAACTTCAGAGAAGTGTATTCAGAATAGATAGATGCGTATATGTGTGTTTTGAATACAAAGAGAATGAGCTCTATTTATAGAGACTCACGAAGTACACTAGATTACCTCTCTAAGAGTAGCCATGCAAGGCATACTGGACAATAGAGAGTGTTACAATAAAAGACAAGTAAAGTAATCTAGTAAACAGACTGCGGTAGGTAGAGACTCCGGATGCGGTTGCTGATGAAGGAGCTAGACTGCGGTAGCTTGCTGGCTGCGGTAGCTGAAGTTCAAGAGGGTCACTTTTTATGATTCAACACCTCAAAGACACCTTCCATCATGAGTGTACGACCGCACACCCTATGGGCCGCACACCCATGGCCGCACATACCTATAAGGTGGCCATACACCTCCCTCACTCAATCCTATAAGGTTCTAACACTTAGTGCAAGTAGTTCCAAGTCCCTAGAGTGGTTCCCCATCATATCTAGTAGTGAAAAACCTTCATTTGATTCCTTTATGTGTCATTACATGTTAATTAGGATCAAATTGTGTTCGAGGCTTCACTTGACCCACAACATCTCATACCGATCTTTCATACGAACCACTTGCTCGAGGAGTTCATACCCCTACGCTTTTCCGAGTTTTTCATGTTTTTAGGGGGGGGGGAGGGAATACAAGCAAAAGCACAAGCAATCTTTTGCTCAAAATATATTATTTTGTTTAAGATAATTATATTTTCAATATACTTTGAACATGGAAAACAGTTTTACCAAATGGGTTAAGAAATCAACTTGCAAAAGCAGTTTTCAAAACTAAGGAAATGAACTTATGAATCATGAAATAAAAGATATCATTTTATAAAGGATTCATGTTAATTACAAAAAGGGTTTTCAGCATTATTACTTGTAAATTTGTTAGTCTAGTTGGAGACACGTCCTTGGTAACACTCACAACCGTAACAGAGTGAAGGACTAGCACTTATGACCAGAATCTCTTGGAGGGAGAGCGTGATTTTTGTGTATAGATCTATACGGGACTGACTATCCCGCACCTTGCTGCTAGATACAGTAGGACCGGCAGGTCTACGGGTGACAAAGTCATAAAGGATACTGGTGCCCGATTCGCGCCATATCAAGTTAATGCATGGTCATAAAACTCGCGATGTAGATAACAACGATTTACTTACGTAATAATAAACCAAACAAACTAACTTCAGAGTTAATAACCAAGTGATTACGGGAGGGTATTTACAATACCTTCAGGAATTAGATCACCACGTTTTTAATTAGTTTTATTTATGTAATAAGGCTAATATACCTCACTGGGAGTAACCAGGGTTTTACAAAGGAAACTATGCTTTAACGATATAAGTATGGTAGATACTTGTACACTTCAGTTTAGAACGGATAACCAACAGCCTACTTTTAGGGGAAATATAGGATTTTCCCAGGATAACACGGTATTTTTATAAACGGATGGCTTTATATTCAACTAACGTATATTCATATTCATTCCATGACTCCTTGGATTATACATATCTAGTATGGATCGGGAAGTCATGGAAGGAATGGGTTTCAACCATGCTTTCCATAAGAAAATATGGGATTTTCTTGAGGAACGCTTTTCAAAAGGATCAAAGAAATTTTTTCTCCAAAACTAAATGCTTATGAACTCACCAGCTTTATGCTGATATTCTTTCAAAACTGCTTGTATTCTCAGGGAATTAGTAGACAGGTACTTCCAGGAGTTTGGAGAAGTCGGAGCGTTAGAGTCACGTCTTTCTATTTTACTTTTGATATAAACAAAACTATGTATTAAGACAATGTAAACCTTTTTCATATATGTATTCAATGTTTGGTTGTGTTTACTATGCTTGCTATGATACAATTGTTGTGATACTACGCATGACGTCCTCCACCCAGAACATTTCCGCCGTTTCGGTTTTGGGGTGTGACAGATTGGTATCAAAGCTATTGTTTATAGTGAACTAAGTATACTGAACCTTACATGGTATACAACTATAAACACTAAGGGGCCTAAGTGCTCTAAAATAAAAGTATACTTTAAAAAATATAAGTTTTTATAACAAAGTATATAAGTATACCCAAGTACCAGAATCCGTGTCATAAGTAGAACAAAACAAAAGTATTTGGATGTTGGACATCGCGGTTAATCCTGGGCAGTTATGTAATCATGTCTAGGATCAGTATAGCCTGATCAACTATGTTCATTCGAGACATGACCAACATGTGCTTGGGAGTGACTGTGGCGTTGCAGCAAGCCTAAGACTTACCTAGATACCAGAAGAGTTCTAGAACCAAACATAAGGGTTAAAATACTATATGAGTATTTTAGGATGCTATAACGACCGAACCGGAAACTTACCCAAAAATTCATTCTTCAAGAATCAATCATGTAACTATAATACATTGGAAGTATTATTAGATTCGATGCCTATTAACTATCCCTCCACCACTACCTCGCGTAGATAGCATGGCCGGATTCCATCTTCCTGGCGACCCGTACTTTGCCAACCAAGGAGATGATGGATGGCTCGAGCAAGAGCCAGAAGAAAACCATGAGATTCCTTTGGGCGATGACTTCGCCGAACCATTTCCTGAAGAGACTGACTCGGAACCCGAAGTCGAGAGCCTACCTCAAGTGGCCCCAGTACCAAGGTCCAACGCCTATGTAGGTAGGGAGTTTGAATAGGTGGAGCCACGAGCAAGACCAACCCCTTCCATACGACGGAAACCACAACTTCTACAATCTGAACGAAGGAGGCCCCGCGGACAGGGCCCTTCCAATCCTAATACGCCGAGTGGCTCGCATTGTGGAGCTAGGTATGGCAACCATTCAGCAAACTGTGGAGCTCGAAGCGGATTCGAACACCGACACAGATCCCATTCGTCGCCTCGAGATTGCTCATGCGAGAGCTGCAAGGAACAATGAAGCTCTGCAGCGAGAGTTAGCTACAACCCGAGCCGAAGTCATAGAGCTCCGAGCACACCAGTCAGAGTACGAGAGACGCCTGCTTGGTGTGGAGCGTCAGCTGGACGAATTAAGGTTTCACTTGAGGGGTACCCGTCGCCGATAGGAGAATACTCTACTCATCCTTCCTTTTTGGTCTAAGGAAAAACTTTCATATTTATGTTTTAAGTAGCTCTTTTCCGTAAACATCTCTGTATTTCATGTTGCCAAGATTCTCTCTCTGTTAGTATGACTTAGACCTACTTTTAGGTCAAGGTTTCCGAAATATGTGTAATCTCAGTTTCAGTTATAATGGCAACAATCATATTTTAGTTAAAGATTATCATTGTCAAAAGTATACCTTAGATCGGTAGCATGCAAATTAAACAACTTTATCAAAGTCATACCACTGTTTCGTCTTTAAAGCATGTATCATAGGATGTACTCTTACCTTAGACGATCATTCCTTTTCCCCATCGATTTCATATCAGTCTCCATGAAAAAGCTTCGATGTCATAATCGGCATGGGATGGTTGAGCCCCAAATCGTGCTGATGTTCTTTTCTTCAAGAAAGCGATTCGTCTCAATCTTCCCTCTGACGAAGTCCTCACTGGTTATAGTGATAAAATTTGTTCGAACCTTCGTATCATTTCCTGCGCCAAAGCCCAGAAGTATCTGCGAAAGGGATTCCATGCATTCCTGGCTCTTGTTGTCAACGAAACCCAAGTAGTTAAAGATCTCGAGAGCAACTCCGAAGTCTATGACTTTCCTGATGTCTTCCCCAAAGACATTCCAGGGATTCCTCCCGAGCGTCAAGTTGAATCCCGTATCGACTTGATCCCCGGAGCTACCCTTATAGTTAAATCTCCATATCGTCTAGAGCCGGAGACAATGTGAGAGTTATCCAGCCAGCTCAATGAGCTGAGCAGCAAGGAGTTCGGAAGTTTATTGTATGTGAACTTTATTGTGTTCCAATCTTTTCTATTCTTGCTAGGACCACATCATGGGGATGTGGGTCGAATCAATGAGAGTCAGATAGCAAAATGGGAAATTTTAATGCATATATAAACATTTAGGATACATCCAGAGGCAACCATTGTTGCTCACAAGCTTATTTTCTTGACATGTAGCAGATCATGCCTCCGAAGAAACATAACCAACCCGCCAGTAAGACACCAATCCTTCAGATGGATTCAGCTACGTTCCAAGCTACTGTCACAACAGCCGCCCTAGCTGTCCTTAACGCCAACAACACAAATGTGGGTGGAAGTGTTAATGGCAACCCAGACCTCGGTGATAACCAATTTCAACAACAAGTGCCCACTAGGAAGGACACACCTGATTTCAAACCTAACATCCTGAAACGAAAGTTCAAGAATGAGAAAGGGAGTTGTTCAACCCAAAGACCTACTGAGAGGCAAAGAACTGGGGTAGTCAACACCCCAGCCAACCCTGTTGTTCCAACACCAACCACACCCTACTCGGGAAACCTCCCGCACTGCAGCAAATGCAACTACCATCATTATGGAATCTGCCGAGTGCTGCATTGCACTAGATGCAACAGGAAGGGACAGACCGCCCGCAACTGTAGGACCCCAATCGAGTTCATCACTCCGACTACCAATGTTGGGACTAGTCCAACATGTTACCTCTGTGGTGAAGTAGGACATTTCAAAAGAGACTGCCCAACAGAGAAGAACAACGGGGAAGCAGGAGGGGTCTGACCTTAGAGAATGAGGAAGCATCAAAGAACCCTGCTATATTTTGGTACGCTTTCGAAAACCCCAATAATTGTTCATAATTGTGATTACTTTCTCATCCAAATTAAATCACGACATTCCTATAAAATTTGAAGCTTTAATGAGTAAATTATGATAGCTTACTGTATACGTTAGGGTCAGTTGTAGTTATACATGACTTGTATACACCAAGCGATTATAGAGAGATCTAGTAAGAACCAGTTCATGAAAAGTTCATAGTTTCAAAGCATCAGAACCCTCATATTAATAGTACCCGCCAATTTCGAATCAAACACAGAAAACACCAGAGACATTCACCCAGGGGCACCAATTTTCTAACAAAACGATCCTTCCAAACTAACTTAACGCGCAATTCTACGATGTCGTCCCGCTTAGACCGACTGAGTTTAAGTTATACCTAAACCCGTTTGTCCCCAAGGAGACCCGTCTGTCTTAAATCGTTCAATCGCAAAACTCTCGTCACTCGTAACGACAAACTGGATGCTAACTTTAGAAATCGTCTCTCTTTGAAACCCGAGAGTATTCAAGCAAATAGCATGAATCAGAACAAAGGATACATCAACGAAGATCCGCTGAAACATCCAGCGAGAGTCCGAATACAAAATGGAGAGACTCACCTGAGTATACCTTCGAGAAGTAATCCGTTTTCATGGGGTACCTGTATCCATTATCTCTGACCGGCTTAGCAGGATTAGCTCGAGAATCTGTCAATCTTTGCAGAAGACTTTTGGAACTAAGTTGGATATGAGCACGGCTTATCATCCACTGACAGATGGAGAGAGTGAGAGGACAATCCAGACATTGGAAGATACGTTGAGGGACTGCGTCATCAACTAGGGCACGTCGTGGGACACCCATCTACCCTTAGTTGAACTTTCTTACAACAACGGCGATCTTACCAGCATCAAGGCTGCGCCGTTCGAAGCCCTCTATGGTCGTAGGTACAGATCCCCTCTATGCTGGGCCAAGGTGGGCGACACGCAACTAGCCAAGGGTCAAATCCCCGACAGCACTCTGACGAGTCCTGAAATCATCCAAGAGACGACTAAAAGGATTGTACAAATCCGTGGGCGTTTATAAACATCCAGAGATAGACGAAAGGGCTACGCCGATAAGAGAAAAAAACCTTTGGAATTCCTGATTGGTGAACGTGTCCTTTTGAAGGTCTCACCCTGGAAAGGCATGATACGCTTCGGAAAATGTAGAAAGCTAAATCCAAGATACATTGGACCGTCCGAGATCCTTGCTAGGATCGGTCCCGTAGCGTACAAACTCCAGTTACCCCAAGAATTTAGCAACGTCCATCCCGTCTTCCATGTGTCGAACCTAAAGAAGTGTCTGTCCGATGAGACACTTGCGATTCCCTTCGACAATATCGAACTAGACGAGAGTCTACACTTCATGGAGGAATCATTTGGAATCATGGATCGGGAAGTCAAGCGAATGGAGCAGAATCGTATCCCGATAGTGAAGGTCCGCTGGAATGCCAAGCGGGGACCTGAAGTCACTTGGGAGCGCGAGAATTCAATGAAACAGAAGTACCCTCATCTTTTCCAAGTCCATGAGTTATATCTTTATTCTTGAATTTCGGGACGAAATTCCCTCTAACGGGGGGATGATATGACTACCCGGAACTACCATCTTGTATATCTAGCCAATTCAACCCATGTTAAACCCGTGTTCGTTATCTTTTAATATTGTTTAAGGGTTCATTTAAGCGTTCTAAGCGTGAGTACAACCGAGGTTGAGGTTAGGAATGAGTCAACAAGTCGTATAATGACAAAACTGGGCCATACACACCTTTAGGAGGAGTGTACGGCCATACACATGGGTGTGCGGCCGCACACCCCCTCTTATATAAAGGGTAGACCCCTTTCCTTTCATTCCTTTCACTCCTTGACCGCACACAACACCATTTCTCTCAAGCTTCTTCAACCGTGAACCCTCCAAAGCTTCAAAAACGTGAGTAATCTATCCTTTAGTTTATTGTGCTTGAAGAACCTCTTGATCTAAGCCTTGATTCATCATGTCCCTTCATGTTCTTCACCCTTTGAAGGAGTGCGGCTGCACACCCCCATAAGGTGGCCGCACACTCCTAAAAGACCCTCCAAAGTGAGAGTTTGACCCCTATCTTTGAGTTAGACATGACCCTAGCCTTGCTGTACCTTAAAATCGGCATTTTGGACATAAACATGAAGGGTGTAGGGCCGCACACCCCTATGTACAGCCGTACACACCTATGTGCGGCAGCACACTCCTTTGTGCGACCACACACACGCACCTTAGGGCCGCCAACCCATTTCTATGACCTTTATTGACTTCAAACTTGCACTACAACTAAGTATGGACCTAGAACATTTCACAGATGTAAGTATGAACCTTGAAAACACCTCAAAGACACCTTCCATCATGAGTGTACGACCGCACACCCCATGGGCCGCACACACCTATAAGGTGGCCATACACCTCCCTCACTCAATCCTATAAGGTTCTAACACTTAGTTCAAGTAGTTCCAAGTCCCTAGAGTGGTTCCCCATCATATCTAGTAGTGCAAAAGCTTCATTTGATTCCTTTATGTGTCATTACATGTTAATTAGGATCAAATTGTGTTCGAGGCTTCACTTGACCCACAACATCTCATACCGATCTTTCATACGAACCACTTGCTCGAGGTGAGTTCATACCCCTACGCTTTTCCGAGTTTTTCATGTTTTTAGGGGGGGGGGGGAATACAAGCAAAAGCACAAGCAATATTTTGCTCAAAATATATTATTTTGTTTAAGATAATTATCTTTTCAATATACTTTGAACATGGAAAACAATTTTACCAAATGGGTTAAGAAATCAACTTGCAAAAGCAGTTTTCAAAACCAAGGAAATGAACTTATGAATCATGAAGTAAAAGATATCATTTTATAAAGGATTCATGTTAATTACAAAAAGGGTTTTCAGCATTATTACTTGTAAATTTGTTAGTCTAGTTGGAGACACGTCCTTGGTAACACTCACAACCGTAACAGAGTGAAGGACTAACACTTATGACCAGAATCTCTTGGAGGGAGAGCGTGATTTTTGTGTATAGATCTATACGGGACTGACTATCCCGCACCTTGCTGCTAGATACAGTAGGACCGACAGGTCTATGGGTGACAAAGTCATAAAGGATACTGGTGCCCAATTTGCGCCATATCAAGTTAATGCATGGTCATAAAACTCGCGATGTAGATAACATCGATTTACTTACGTAATAATAAACCAAACAAACTAACTTCAGAGTTAATAACCAAGTGATTACGGGAGGGTATTTACAATACCTTCAGGAATTAGATCACCACGTTTTTAATTAGTTTTATTTATGTAATAAGGCTAATATACCTCACTGGGAGTAACCAGGGTTTTACAAAGGAAACTATGTTTTAACGATATAAGTATGGTAGATACTTGTACACTTCAGTTTAGAACGGATAACCAACAACCTACTTTTAGGGAAAATATAGGATTTTCCCAGGATAACACAGTATTTTTATAAACGGATGGCTTTATATTCAACTAACGAATATTCATATTCATTCGATGACTCCTTGGATTATACATATCTAGTATGGATCGGGAAGTCATGGAAGGAATGGGTTTCAACCATGCTTTCCATAAGAAAATATGGGATTTTCTTGAGGAACACTTTTCAAAAGGATGAAAGAATATTTTTCTCCAAAACTAAATGCTTATGAACTCACCAGCTTTATGCTGATATTCTTTCAAAACTGCTTGTATTCTCAGGGAATTAGTAGACAGGTACTTCCAGGAGTTTGGAGAAGTCGGAGCGTTAGAGTCACATCTTTCTATTTTACTTTTGATATAAACAAAACTATGTATTAAGACAATGTAAACCTTTTTCATATATGTATTCAATGTTTGGTTGTGTTTACTATGCTTGCTATGATACAATTGTTGTGATACTGCGCATGACGTCCTCCACCCCAGAACGTTTCCGCCGTTCCGGTTTTGGGGTGCGACACATTTTGGAAATTGGGTGGCTCTAACTACTCCTACTGCCACCCAATCAATCACTTCTTTATTAACTACCTTATTTCTTTCCTTTGCCATTACATGTCTCTTTTTTTTGGATAGGAATGTAATTCGGGTTGATATTCAATCGATGATTGATCACAACTCTTGGGGATTCCTATCATATCTTTAGTTTTCCAAGAAAATACATTCACATACTTTCTTAACAACATCTCTAATCCGTTCTTCATAATGTTTGGTAATTCGGACCCAACTCATATTACCTGGTCTGTATATTTAGGGTTGACAATTATCTATGTTTCTTCCATTGAAGAGTTTACTTCTTTTGGTTTCATTTACATATGTACCATGTGGTTACTTTATGGTGTATTTAGTGGCATGATTATCACCATGACAATTCATTTGTCGGTTGGGAATTTCAATAAGTTGTGGACTATGGAAGGAATGGCTTGTAACTGTCAGAGGCATGTTCGTACTAGAAGCATACTATAGGGTGACGAGGCATTTATTACGATTAATTCAATCAAAATCGTCTTCGTTCGACCCCTGCATAATCTTCTAGCATAACAGGGAGCAATACCTTACCCTCGAGCCATATAGATTGAACAACAAAGCCTACTACTGAGGACATGGGTGGTCTTATGAAACTTCTGATTTATTCTGGTAGTCGTGACTAGAAATGCTCGTAGATGATGTTGACGAAGCTTCCTTTGTCGACGTATATTTGGTGAATCAGGGTTATCCCTACGACACCTTTTATAATGAGTGGTTCTATGCCTTGATGATTTGGTGGCATAAGTCCATTTTGACTGAATTCTAATCAAATCCACGTTCATTTCTTGATTGACATCATATCCCCTCCCCTGCCTATCATCATTACCTCAACGCCATACAATGCTTCTTTTTTAGGGACATGCAGTCCTACCTGATTCGAGAGTTTATTCTTAACTTTCTCTCTTTTAAGGCTTTTACAATATGTTGTGGCATGACCCATTTTCTTATGGAAGTCGCAATATTGATGGGGACCCCTAAGGTAATGCCTTTACTCGTTACTATTTCCTTTAATCATGTTTCTCGGTGCGTTGACTAAGGGTGTTATTCAGTTATTTTTTTTCGGTTTAATCGGTTCAGTTTTATCGGTTTTTTATATCTTAAGGTTAACTTTAATTGGTTTTTGTTTATTCAGTTACGGTTTATTCGGTTCGGTTTACGGTTAAACCGAATAAAAATTTGCATAAAAAATATTCAACTAAAAAATAATTACTAAATTTTTACCAAATGAAAAAAATACACTAACGTAACATATTATATTTGGTCTCTCACGATGTATTTTCTTGAAATTTCGATTCAGTCACACAAGTTGTTGAGGTAATTTGATATAGTTTTAGTCGTATACGAAGAGGAAAGAAAGGACTGAAGGTTAATTGCATTTGTCTAAATGGTCTTTGTTTTTTAACATAAAATATAAAACAAATATAATTTATAATAGTTAATAATTAAATAATAAGTTATGAAAATATTTTTTATAACTAACCTATAAATTTAAATATAAAATTTTAACTTATATATAAACTATAAAAATATATATTAATTATATAGCTTATTATGTTTTTTTGGTTTAACCAAAATAATAAATATTTAACCAAAAATCAAACCGAATAAGATATTATTAGTCGATTAACCAAACTGAACTAAGCGATAACCGAATAACCCAAACCAAATAAACCAAAAATCATTTGTTCGGTTTGATTATTTAGATTTGGTTTTTTATTACACCCCTAGGGTTGACTTCATATGTTTCTTGACGATTGGGGTGAATCTATCATTCTCCCTTCCTCTCCCTCTATGAGATAATTTTTGGTGCCGACTAAACCGTGGCCGAAACCCGAGATTTTGACCACTGAATTGGTATGTATTACCTTCTTTCCTTTCTGTAAAGGATCATGATTTTCCTTCTATTTGTTCTTTCTCTGCACTTTCTACTTATTGTCTTAACAATTTCTTTACCTTCCATATAATATCCTCAACATTATGATATTCTCTGCCTATTAACTTTCTAAACAATTCTCCTTCTAGTAGGTCATACGTGAAGGCAACTATTATCATCACATTGTACGGAGTTGGCATCTTCAACTTATTTCATTGAATCGTTTGAAATAAGCATTGTTAGATTCTCCTTCTCGTTTCCTACATGTGAATATAGCACACACATGTTGTTGGAATCTTCATTTTTGTAGGAAACTGTTGTAGAACTTATCGCACAACTCATTGAAGCTTCATATGCTTCTTGGTGGTTAACTAGCTGAACCATTAAGCGTTTTGGCGAAATAGAGGCTCCATATCTTCGGATCCATGGGGATCTTCTTTATGGCACACCGAAAGTTGGATACGTGATCATCCGGGTCACCCGTCCCCTCACATAGAACTATTCATGACCCCTTTAGCCCTTTTGGAATTGGAGTTTCATTGATGTTGTGAGTGAATGGAGATATGAAGTTAAGGCTTCAAAAATCTTGGTTATACTTTTTTTCTTCTACTACCACTTGTGGAACCTCTTTCGCCTTTGTCCGATGGGCTCTTGATTTTTTAACCGCCTCTTATTTGTTACATGGGTATCCTAACTTTTTTTGTTTCTTCTTCTAAGTCGTCCGAGTTATAGATATGGCCAGATACTTGACCCTAATCTTCTTTGACTCTCCTTGCTTGTTCTCCTTTTTAACTGAATACTTTCTCATAGGTCTGTATTTTTTGAAAGCCTTAAACCCCTCGATTTCTTGTTCTCTTATCATGGTCTCTTCCAAGTTTATTGTTTGCTTAACATCATGGGTGCTAGATGTGGTATTATTGTCCTTTATCACCACAACGATTTAGGGTGTCTCTCCAGGTCCATCCAAGGGTTGTACTCTCGTGATTGGACTTGCATTAACAACGATGTTTCTTTCTATATCTGTTTGTTGCGAGGTCCCAAAAATTACACCATTTGTTGCGAATAAGGTTTTCCAAGGGGAGTGAAATTAGCACAACTTCTCCTTCTCAAGTGTATCAAGTGTGCAACCTGAGAACACACACAAATCGTAAACCGTTCATCGGGCATGGTAGTCCTGGGAAAACGCTCTAATAATCAAGTTAGTTTCGAATTCGATAGTATATTCATATGTTTGAGTGAGAGGAGTATTAAGATAACTTAGTTTCTTCTTTTGATGATCGATCTATTTATTCCTTCATTAATATTTCGTTCTCAGGAATTTTTACTTTCCCGTGCTGAGCAGGTTACTATCTCGTCATATTAAATGCTTGTAAGGCTGAAGGTACGAGATTGTGTTCGGAGGTAATGTCACTGGTTATTTCTCTTGTGACCAATGTACTATTACCTTTGCGGTATCATAGCTGTTATTTCACTATTATCGATGCTATATATATATATATATATATATATATATATATATATATATATATATATATATATATATATATATATATATATATATATATATATATATATATATATATATATATATATATATATATATATATATATAGAAGTAGGTTTCGTTGAGATTCTGAAAATAGAGATCTTGAGATTTGTTGCTACGAAGCCTACTGGATGCTTGGTAGCTGGATGAAGTGATCCTCTTCTAATGCACAATCAAGAAGGCAGCTGCAAAGATGGACAAACACTAGGTTAGAAATCTATATCGATGGATGGACCCTGGTATCTCTCTTTGATGTGTAAGTTAGATTTTGATTAGAAGGATATTAAAATTGCTTGGGTTTTTGAAACTCTACCTTGCTGGTGTGTATCAAAAGTCTTATATAGAAACGAGATAGTTCAGTTTCTTGCTTTTCTGAACTATTACAGTAAATATCCAAGGGTTGCAAGGGTAGTACCCTTCAATATAATAATGTTGCCTTTTTTGTGTTTCTTGGGATATTGCCCGAGAGTCTATATAAATGATTTCTTTGCTTTAATATATTGCTGTCTGGTTTTGCCTGGTCGGTCAACTTTGTTAAGAACTACTGGCTTACTAAGTATTTGGGCTTGTTGTTTATGACTGGATTGGTTTTAATGGTGCTACTTCATCTTTGTGTGTTGGCTGATATCCATATACCATTAATCCTCCGACCTAATTGTTAAAGACGGTTGCTAAATCGTTTTTAATGATTAGGGTTGAATATGTTTTTAAAAGGCATGGGTATAGAGGCTTATGGTGTTTGGTTATATGCACTTGGGTATCCGTGTAGCTGTTTGATTTCTTGAGGTTTCCAGCGGTTGATATTTCCGCCTTGTTGCCCTTATGAATGCATGTCACGTCAATTGTTTCTTTCTCCACTACTTTGTCAGTTACTTGCTTCTACTATTCCTTTCTCCTTGTTTCTTGAAAGAATGTCTTGCTCTATCATGCCTATACTTTCATCGACTATTTATTACGATCATTTGGCCCAAGTGACAGAGGAGTATTATCTTATTGATGAAGACGATACTTTTATCCATGGTGCGACTGCTACTATCGATAATCCTCCTAATGGTAAGATTGACTTTTATCTTTACTACTTTGAAGTTGGTTTGAGGGTTCCCCCTTCACCCTTTTTTGGGGAAAATCATTAAAGCTTATAAGATTCATACGTTCCAACTGAAACCGCATTCTATATCCTAGATAATCTGCTTTGAACTATTATGCCAAACTTCTTTTGTCATCCCTAATGTTGCCTTATTCCAGTACTTTTTTTGAATTTGTAGTAGTGAATCGTGGTTTTATGTTCTCTCTCGGAGAAGAAGTTTTATTGAAGGTCTTCCTTAATCTATCAAGAAGTGGAAAAATGAGTTTGTTTGCCTTAATTCTTCTTATTTTCCCTACTATAATCTCTACCATATTCCTGGTACCATTGTTGACCAGAAAATTACTAAGACTTCATATTTTGGGCAAGACATATAAAATATTTCTCGCCGAAATGTGTTAATGAAGAAGTTCCCCGAAGCGGTGTTAGGGCATGTTGGTATGAGCCCTCACTGGATCTGGATGGGTGCTGCTCCGACCTTGTACTTCTGAGGGCCAGTTATTGTCTTCCTTGTATTTATATTTATTGTTCTCATATAACACTATCCTTCTTAATTTTTATTTTTGTTGTTAGATGGGAGATGCCTGCCATTCCTTTTGCCTGACTTTGTTTTAGGTCAGATTTTAGCAAGGGAGCTGGGTTCCAAATATTTTGATTTGGCTCTGGTTGATGATGTTGGATTAGGTGTCTAAGCCCATAACTATAATTGGTATGTAATTGACCCGAGAGTAGCATGGTCCATTTCGGGTTACCTTCACCAGAACAATTTGATAGGATGGATATTTGAGAAAGAGGTTCTTTATGATTTACTAATATATTATAAGTATAATATATTAATTGAGAAATCATATTATTTAATTAGTATTGATCAAGAATTAATTTAGTGATCAAAAGAGACTAATTAAATTAACGGGGACTAATTATGTAAATTAGTGATACATATGATTTGGGATATTGATCCATGATGGGCTAAGTTTATGTAAGACTCCATAAAGAGTTAGTCCACATGAGTTATGGATCATAAGCCTAAGTGTAAGAATTAAGGTTACATGTGACTCTTGGATTCTACACTATATATGTAACCCCTTTATGCACAAAATGAAGACACTAGTGATCTTGGAGATGCTATAGCCGAATTTTGGTGCCTAGAAACTCTCTCTCAAAGTCCTCCTTTGTTCATGGTGTTTGTGACTTGTTTAAGGAATCACATTTGAGGTGCTAAGTTCTTAAAGACAAATACATCAAGCTACAACAAAGATGTAATCATCTAATCTATTTTTATGATTCAAGTATCAAATTGTATGCTAGTTGTAGGCTTCATGCTTTGGATATTTTATTGCATGTATAACTAGAGAAAACTTAGATCCAAAGCATTAGAGTTGTATGTGCACCATAGGAGTGTTGTAGTATACAAAAAAACCCATCAGTGGTATCAGAGACATGGGTGTTTTCTGTTATATTGATGCATTGGTAATTGTTCAAAGAAAAAAAAATCGTTTTTTGGAATCTGCATGATGATCACGACGTGGTCAATGTTACTACGACATGGTGGCTGGTCAGTAGGCAGATTTTTCAGGTTTTTTTGCCTAAATTGGATTAGGATTATTACCTTAAACTATTTTGTATCATAAAATATGTTTTTTATGATATGGTAATGATTATTCCATCCAATTAAAAGATAAATTGTCAAATCTTGAAAATTTTTATGATAAGCTAATTGTTTGTAAAATTTGATTTGAAGTTATCTTACTAAGAGTTGCATTAAGTCAAATTTGTAAAAGATAAAATTATGATTATTTTATTGGTTTTAAAATTTGATCCAAATGCTTTTAGGAGTTACAAAACTTGCCATCAAGTTTTGGAACTCAAAAGTTTTATGGAGTTACAAATCTTGTCATCTAGTTTGGAACTCAAAAGCTTTTCAAGAGTTACAAAATTGCCCTCAAGTTTTGGTATTTGAAAAGCCTCAAATTATGAAACATTGATTTCTAAAACTATTGTAATTAAAAGGTGCAACTCTTGGGTTCATAACTTAAAATTAATTAAATAGTTTTAATTTTGTATTTTATGTTTAGAATCTTAATGTCTTTTGAATAGTTCAAGTTACCTCTTATGGATTGTATTAAATTAATTAAAGTGTTTAATTAAAGGAGAAGATTAATAAATCCATAACAACATGGTTTAAGTTTAATTAAATTAAGAGTATAATTTATTAATATAATTAAACTACCAAGTATTTTAAAAGTTTAAAATACACCCTTATACTATATAAAATTAAAAGTTTAATATATTATACATGTATAAATAAAAGGTCAGTCTTACCGTTAGTAGGCCTCATTCACGAAACCGATATATAAGGGGGGGGGGGGTATAAGGTTACTGCCTATAAAATGGTGGTTTAATAGGTGTCCAATCTCACCCACCGCTTCCTTGATTGGTGGAGGGTCGTTAGCCGAACGGGTAGGACAGAACACTAAACCCTCATTAAAAGTATAATGAATTATAAAGTAACTAAATATTTTTTAAATTCACAATGTTAGTTACTTTAGGAAAAATATGAATTTGATGCTAACCCATGAAATTGCACTTTGCACCTTGCCAAGTCGTTAGTAGAGCGTGTGTGGTTAACCGACACACTAACTTGGACTAACAAGGGTGGCAAAGGGTAGCTCGATGTTTTTCATAGATCAATGGAGCGAGTGTGGTTAACCGACACATTGCTTAGGTGATAAATGACATCGAGAGTACCAAGCTAATTTGCATGGTTATTCACACCTTTTTTGTGATCCTCGGTATCCCAGTCAAAAACTTGAATGACATCTAGTTCTGACAACTATGGTCTTCCCGAATCTTATGGAAAAAGCTTTCCTCAAGAAGATGATGTCCCACGATTGGATCGTGGAGATGGAAATCATTCTTCACTTCCTCCACCTCCTCTAATAATTCTCCCTAACCCACAATTTCGTCGACTTGAAAAGTTCAAGGTCACTCAAGCCCTAATTGCTAGCAAACACCAAGATGGAAGGTCTGTGTGTGCACATGTCTTGGAGATGAAATCACACATTGACATGCTGGGAATGTTAGGAGTCATTGTGTCGAGGAAGTTGGCTATTGACTTGGTTCTTCAGTCACTCCCCGATTCGTATAGTCAGTTTGTTAAAGACTACTATATGATAGACCGCGGCATGACCTTTATTGATCTTACCAATTTTCTAATTGCTGCTGAATCAGAAATGATTTGGCACACTGGTCAAGCAAATTTGATTGGAAGATCTACCTCCCAAACTTCCATGGACATTGACAATGGAAACCTTGGAAGTCCAGAAATGTATTCTCTTCCCAATGGAAAGGGATCGGCCATGGTCAAGCCATTTGACCTAATGGTAAAGAGAAAGACTAAGTCTGAGATTGTCCCATGTGCCATTCCAAAAGAATCTGTTTGCTTCTACTTCCAAGAGAAGTGGAATTGGTTGCGAAGCTACCGAATCTACCTGAAGGATCATAAGGATGGTAAAGTCAGAGTGTATGACTCTGCTTCAGGTAAGTCCACTATCTAACTCTATCAAGTTCCTATTTGGAGATTCTTAATACATGATGTAATGTAGTTACATTTTGATGTTTTGTAGGATCGAAGAAAAGAAAGGAAGCTTAAAGGAAGAATAAGCTAAATCTGATCGCGAAAAGATGGATTTCGATCGCATGGTTCGATGATCGGATTTTTGAGCTGCTGCTAGGAGTTGTGATAGATTGCTTAGGAAATGTTTAGAAACATAGTTTTCATTTGTAATTGCATTATAAGGAAAGGTTTTCCACATTTTATAAATAAAGAAAAATTTTAAATTTTGTCTTATTTTATATCTCCTTGCAATGACATTTGTGAAAATTGATGTTTGTGTGTTTTTTAGCAATATGGATTTGATTCTTTCGTTTGTGGTAGTGTCAAGATTTACCAAATAAGGAAAGATTCTCATCACCCATGTTTCAGTTGGATAAAAACTTGGAATCAAGCAACTTGTATTGTGTGATGAATGAGAACCTTCGTCTTTGGGAAATTAAGACTAATTCCTTGTTCACATGTATATGTGAGTCAAGTGAAGGACTAGGGGATCGGGTACACTTGCTTGTGCACTGGTCATGTTCTTGTTTCCGTGCCCATTCCAGTTGGAAGCAACGGTAGGCCCTTGTGCTGCCAGATGGCAAGAAATTAAGATTGAACAAGTTCAATCCATATGGGTTTGGATTTATCACTAACCTTGTCTTGTGATTATGGTTATGACAAATTCACATGGATATGAACACATACACCATAAAATCTAAGTGTCATAAGGTTTCTCTCCAATTCATGAAAATGATTGTGAGGAAACGCTTTCCCTAGGTAGATTTTAAGGAGATAGCTATTGTGATATTTGCATTCTCAAATTCGATTATGATTACGACATCCCTCTTCATAGTTCGAATTGTGAGAAATGGCAAAAGGTCTATACAGTTGAGACTTATTGCTGTAAGTTTTAAAATTGTTTAGACACGCATGTGAGTTATTTAAGGAAAGGTGTATGAGTTTGAGAAGCCTAGATAAAGTCTTATCAAAGCATTTTGTATCAGAAATATGAACTTTGGTAAGAAAGTCAACAAGTATTGATTTCTAGAAGTCCAGCTGATTTCAGGGTACATGTCAAACCTAGTGGGAGCATAAGTGTTATGCTATTAAAGAAATAATTGTTATGCTAGTGGGAGCATAATCATTATGGTAAATTTTGCAAGTTAGCAATGTTAATTATAGAAAACAAAAGTTTTGATTTACAAAGTTGCAGAGGTTGAAAAGTTGTTTTGCTATAATTAAGGAGAGGAATTCATACTTCATTTCGAATCTAAAAGCTTAGATTGAGATTTTAATCGAATTTAGTCATGGACATATGTGAATGTTATGTTGAAATGATTCAATATAAGGAAATTCTATATGTGGAAATTGATGGGGTTTGAGCACTCTAACAACCTTAAGGTGCACATACAACCCTAAATGCTTTGGATCTATGTTTTCTCTAATTATACATGTAATTTGATTTTCCAAAGCATTATCCTAACTAGCATACAAAAGATGGATACTTGTATAACAAAAACTAGTTAGATGGCATACCTTTTCTTGTAGCTTGTTAACTTGGACCTTTAAGAGCCTAGCACCCCAAATGTGATGCCTCAAATGCTTCACAAAACACCACCAACAATGGAGGACTTAAGAGAAGATTACTTGCACACAAAATCAGATATGCTCTTCCAAAGATCACTAGTGGCCGATTTCATGAGCTAAGGGACTCCTTTTATAGTGTAGCAAGGATTAGGATTACATCCATGTAAACCCTAATATGCATGACCTTTCATCTTACGTAGGCTCCATGGGTTAAACCTCCATGGACTATCCATGGACTACCATGTTGGTTTAGCCCAACCTAAATAACCATTGGCCCACACTATAAGAATCATTGATTTACCAAATCAACCTTGTACATTTAATTAGTCTCTTTTGATCACTAAATTAATTCCAAATTAATTCTTGATCAATACTAATTAAATAATATGATTTCATATTAATATATTAGAACATATAATATATTAATAAATCATAAATAACCTCTTCTTAAACGTCCATCCTTAGAAATTGTTTTGGTGAAATGCAACCCAAATGGACGATGCTACTCTCGAGTCAAGTACATACCCATTATAGTTATGGACTTAGACATCTTATCCAACAGTCTCCCACTTGGATAAGTCTAATAACTATAACTGTAAGTACAACCTTAAACACCGACTAGCAATCATAGCTCTTAAAAGCCTTTGTCGAACTGTGACACGCCATTTAGATAAGGGATCATATAATCCTCTGTTCTCAAGATATCAACTGGACAAATATATGGAACATAGTCATTCTTATTGTCCAACATTTGTTTCCCAATTTCCGATTTGTTTGGCATAGAACTTAATCGAACACATCAATTGAGTTCTGACCGGAACCGACACATAAGTCAAAACAAAATCATCGAGGGGCCCAAGATATCGCTTTTAATCCTCCAAGGACTAAAAGGAACAGATAAACTTCAACAACATATGCTTGTACCAACTACTTGTTAAATTATACACAATAGTGTGTTTTATAACATCAAGTTACTAATGCGATTTCGCACTATCAATGTACAACCAACTCATGTCTCTCAATATCCTTATCCCAAGGATGTAAGTAGCTTCTCCAAGGTCCTTCATAGCGAAACACTCTTCTCCAAGGCCCTTCATAGCAAAACACTTCCCATGCCAGGACTTAACTTCCTGCAAGGTTGGAATGTCATTTCCTATGAGTAGTATGTCATCCACATACAACACCAAAAAGCTAACTATGCTACCAATAGCCTTGACATATACACAAGACTAATCCTCGCTTCTCGAAAAGCCAAACTCTTTGACTTTCTCATCGAAACAAAGATTCCATCTGCGAGACACTTGTTTCAATCCATAAATGGATTTCTCAAGCTTACATACTCTATTAGGGTACTTTGCATTGACAAGACCCTCTGGGTGACTCGTGTAAACATCCTCAACCAGCTTTCCATTAAAGAAAGCGGTTTTGACATCCATTTGCCATATTTCATAGTCATGAAATACAGCTATGGCGAGCATAACCCTAATAGACTTAATTTTCGCCACTGGTGAGAAGGTCTCATCATAGTCAACTCCCGGAGTTTGAGTAAAGCCCTTCGCAACCAGTCGCGCCTTATAAGTGTGTACTTTCCCATCCATGTTGGTCTTTTTCTTAAAGATCCATTTTCACCCGACTGTCTTACGACCCGGTACATTATCAACCAAGTTCCAAACTTGATTGTCATACATGGACTGAATCTCGCTGTCCATAGCCTCTTTCCATTTAGCAGACTCGGGGCCTGCCATGGCTTCCATGTAGTTGTTAGGTTCATCAATATTTACCAGTGTGCTATCACTGATAAATGTATCACCTTCAGCAGTAATATGGAAACCATAAAACTCAGGTGTATTTCTAACTCTACTGGAACGCCTCAGAGGTACGGACTCGTCAATCGGATCAACTGGAGTTTCCTCCTCAGGTTGATTGCTAGTGTTTGAGGTTCCTTCACCGCTTGACTCTTGAAATTCTTCAAGGTTAATTTGCCTCCCACTGTCTCCTTGGCCTATGAGATCTCTCTCGTGAAAGAATCCTCTCCTCGCAACGAAGACAACATTTTCACTCGGTCTGTAGAAGAGATAACCAAAGGATTTCTGTGGGTAGTCGATGAAAATACACCGCTCACTACGAGGTTCGAGCTTATTGTGAGTCTCACGCCTCACGAAAGCCTCGCAACCCCAAACCTTGATGTGTGCTAACGAGGGAACCTTCCCTGTCCACATCTCGTGAGGTGTTTTGGCAACCTTCTTAGTTGGGACTAGATTAAGGATATGGGCAGCAGTCTCTAAGGCATACCCCCAGAATGAGATAGGTAACGAAGCTCGACTCATCATGGAACAAACCATGTCCAACAAGGTTTGATTGCGCCTCTCATCCACGCCATTAAGTTGTGGTGTCCTAAGTGGATTCAGTTGTGAAACAATCCCACATTCCTTAAGATAGTCTAGGAACTCGATAATAAGATACTCACCACCCCGATCGGATCAGAGCATCTTTATCTTCCTGCCCAGCTGATTCTCCACTTCTTGCTTAAACTCTTTGAACTTTTCAAAGGTTTCTGACTTATGCTTGATTAAGTAGACATAGCCATATATACTGTAATCATCAGTAAAAGTCACATAGAAGCGGTTAGCATCCCTTGTGGTAGTTCTGAGGGGCCCACACACATCGGTGTGTATGAGATCCAACAAACCTTCACCCCTTTCACAAGTACCAGTGAAGGTGACTTAGTCATCTTTCCAAGTAAACAAGATTCGCAAGTGTCATCCGACCTTAAGTCGAATGACTCCAAAATCCAGCCTTTTGGAGTTGGCTTATGCACTTCTTGCTGACATGTACAAGACAACAATTCCACAAGCATGCCTTATCTAGTTCATTGGAAGAACACATTATTTCCTAAGTTATCTACAACCATCACAATTTCATATACACCATTACAAGGCAATTCTTTAAAATAAAAAACATCATTGTAAAAAGCATTAATAGCACCAATTTCATTATCAAATGAAAAACTAAAACCTTGTTTATACAAACCATGAAAGGGAATAACATTTCTCTCCATTTCAGATGAGTAGCAACAACTATTCAAATCTAATTCTAACCCACTACTTAGCAATAAGGACTAAACTCCAATCTTGGTGACAGGTGAAACCTTTCTATTCCCCATGATCAAGTTTATCTTCCCGTGCTCCACATCCTTAATTCTTTTTAGTCCTTGCAAATCAGAACTAATTTGAATTCCACAACCTGTATCAAGGACCCAAGAAAAAGAATGTGATGAGTTATTAGATAGAATAGTATAAATACCTGCATGGGTGGCCTCAACCTTCCCATATTTGACATCCTGAAAGTATTTGGGGCAGCTTCGCTTCCAGTTCCCTTTCTCATGACAAGAGAAACACTCTGCTTCCTTAGGAATGGTAGAGGGAGCAGCAGAACCAACCTTGGTCCCACTTGAAGAGTATCCATCAAGAGACTTTCCGTTGCGGCTCTTAGAGGGAGCCTTCCTCTTCTTCCCCTTCCCTTGTCCAATTTCCAGAACAGGGGAGGTGGTAGGAGTAGTAACAACCGATTTACCTTTGAGACTACTTTCAACAGTCCTCAAAAGCCCTTGAAGCTTGCTAAGTGTGACCTCCTCCTTGTTCATATGATAGGTCATGCAGAACTGATCATAACATGGAGGTTAGGAGTGTAGACTGATATTTATAGCCAGCTCCTGATCGAAGTTCACATTCAAATTTAGCAAACAGACCACAAATCTTTGCATTTTCTGCAAGTGGGCCGTGATGGGTTCACCATCCTTCATCTTAGTTGTTATCATGGAAGAGATGATTTCATACCTCTCTTGACGAGCACTCTGATGGTATCTTTCCATCAGGTCTTGGTGCATCTCAAAAGGGTAGAAGTCCTCATAGGACTTTTGGAGTTCAGCTGTCATGGTGGCCAACACGATACAAGACACCTTGGTGGCATCCTTCTCATGAGTCCTAAACTCAGCGATCTCCTCAGAAGTAGCAGAAGATTCATTGATTTCCTTAAGCTCCTTGTCATGGACATATTCCTTGTCCTCATAGCGAGTGACCATCCTGATGTTCCTTATCCAGTCATTGAAATTAGTGCCATCAAAGATGACTCTCCTACACAAGTTCATGAGAGAGAAGGAGCTAGTAGGGTTTTAGCCAGAAGCAGTGTTGGAACACATCTGAAAAGAAAGAAAGACAAAGTTTAGATTAGATAAGAGTCCTTAATATAACACCCAAATGAAATATTAAGGCTAGGACCCAACACAATATTTTACAATTTGGAAGAGGGATGCCGTAATCCAACTTGCAAAATATTTGAAGGTAGGTAAATGACGATTTACCAATTTCCACCATGAAAAACGAAATTGATTATTAAGTTTTAATTGGATTGAAATTCCTAGATTCCTTTGAGATTCATTGAACTTTTCAATGACATGTTTAAATCTCGATTATGCCCTTAAAGTTTGTGACTGGGATACCGAGGATCACAAACAAGGTGTGAATAACCATGCAAATTTACTTGGTACACTTGAAGTCAATTATCACCTAATCAATGTGTCGGTTAACCACACACGCTCCATTGATCTATGAAAAACATCAAGCTACCCTTTGCCACCCTTACTAGTCCATGTTAGTGTGCCAGTTAACCACACACGCTCCACTAATGACTTGGCAAGGTGCAAAGTGCAATTTCATGGATTAGCATCAAATTCACATTTTTCCTAAAGTAACTAAGATTGGGAATTTAATAAAAGTTTAGTTACTTTATAATTATCATTATACTTTTAACGAGAATTAATGTCCTATCCTACCCGTTCGGCTAACGACCCTCCACCAGTCAAGGAAGCGGTGGGTGAGAGTGGACACCCATTAAACTGCCATTTTATAGGAAGTAACCTTATACTCCTCTTATAGACCGGCTTCGTGAATGAGGCCTACTAATGGTAAGACTGACTTTTCTTATACATATATATAATTATTAAACTTATAATATTACAATAGTATAAGGGTTGAATTTTAAACTTTTAAAATTCTAGAGTTTGGAATTAAAGTATTCATAAGTGTGACTTTACAAATTCCAAAACTTGAGAGAAACTTTTGAAACTATTCAAAACCTTTCATTTCCATAACTTATGAGTTTAATGACTTTTAAAGAAAAGACTTTTGGTTTTCCATAGCTTGAGGACAAGTTATGGAGTCCATTAAAATCATTTAGATCATTATTTTAATTAACACAATAATCAAATAATACATACATGATCTAGTTAAACTCATTAGAACAAGATAATTCATATCACCAATCTTCAAGAAATTAGCCTAATCGTATAAACTAATACAAATCTTCAAATTATGACAATTATCTTTTAGTTAGACAAGAATGATCATTACCTTATGAAAAAACAGATTTCATGGTTCAAAAAACAGTTTGGGGTAATGATCCTAATCCAATTTCTGGCCAAAACTCGAAATTCTGCATACTGGAGCACCAACTCGGCGAGTACATGAACTGGACTCGTCGAGTTGGTCTATTTCTGAGTGGACTCGTCGAGTCACCAAGTAGACTCGGCGAGTTCACCAGTTAGAATGCAGAATAGATTTTTTCAACTTTGAAAACCAATAAACATCAAGTATAATAGAAAACAATCATAGGCTTTGATACCACTGATGAGTTTTGAGCACTCTAACAACCTTAAGGTGCACATACAACCCTAAATGCTTTGGATCTATGTTTTCTCTAATTATACATGCAATTTGATTTTCCAAAGCATTATCCTAACTAGCATACAAAAGATGGATACTTGTATAACAAAAACTAGTTAGATGGCATACCTTTTCTTGTAGCTTTTTAACTTGGACCTTTAAGAGCCTAGCACCCCAAATGTGATGCCTCAAATGCTTGACAAAATACCACCAACAATGGAGGACTTGAGAGAAGATTACTTGCACACAAAATCGGCTATGCTCTTCCAAAGATCACTAGTGACCGATTTCATGAGATAAGGGACTCCTTTTATAGTGTGGCAAGGATTAGGATTACATCCATGTAAACCCTAATGTGCGTGACCTTTCATCTTACTTAGGCGCCATGGGTTAAACCTCTATGGACTATCCATGGACTACCATGTTGGTTTAGCCCAACCTAAATAACCATTGACCCACACTATAAGAATCATTGATTTACCAAATCAACCCCTTACATTTAATTAGTCGCTTTTGATCACTAAATTAATTCCAAATTAATTCTTGATCAATACTAATTAAATAATATGATTTCACATTAATATATTAGAACTTATAATATATTAATAAATCATAAAGAACCTCTTCTTAAAAGTCCATCCTTACAAATTGTTTTGGTGAAATGCATCCCAAATGGACCATGCTACTCTCGGGTCAAGTACATACCAATTATAGTTATGGACTTAGAAACCTTATCCAATAGAAATATCATAGCGAAAGACTGGTAAAGTATCATGTTTTTATGTGAGACATTATGAATCGTATTCCATATGCTTCGAATATAGGATCGATTACATAAACTATAATATTAACCTGTTCTAATTTTCCATATGCCTAGGGCATTAAGATGGAAAAAGGGACTAGAACGAGATATGACTAAAATGGTTAAGCAATTTTCGAGGACAATCTGAGGTTTACCAAAGATTGGTTGCTCATGGACAGTTGGAAGTAAAGTGTAAATTTTGGAAGGACCATATTGACATACTCTGAGAAGAGGTAACTCTTGTTCGGAAGTGATAGTCAAAATGGGAATATGGAAATGTTACCATAAGTGGAAGTTAATAATAAAAGATATGTAAGATTAGAAAAATTAATGCAAGAAGGATGTTCAAAGGAATGTACTTTGAATATGATACTTCGTTTCCATGGAATTGCTCACCATTGGAATACTTTGTAATGTCTGTTGCCAAGTCTTTATGACTTTTGTGGATAGTCATTAGAAGAGGATCATTGCATATAAGTTTAGAATCTAACATATTTTAGCAAATGGCAAGAATTTGGTATTCTTACATTTACGATAAGGATTTGGCATTATGAAATGAGCATCATTGAAATGTTGTCCATTGATCTATTTCACAAAGAGAGGACCACAGACAACCGTAGTGTGCATGCTTGGAGCATGACATAACTATTGTTTTAATTCAAGTATTAAGTTGATTAATCGAAAAATTATATAATGAATAATGTGTAATCAATATGGTGATTAAATAAAAGGTGTTTTATTTATATTCATAAGTTCTGAGACCATATTGGATTCGATTATTCTTGTGTTTCACTTTGCATGTTTTGACTTCCAGAATAATAAGATTATTCAAACTATCCACAGTCGATCATACTTTGGAAGTAGGTATTGAGGCAAGACTGTCATGAATCTGACTGTAGATTGTCTAGGTGTTTTAGACATAACACGTGTTTGCTGCAGTGTTCATGACTACTCCTCGAATAAGATTCGAGTATTGGATTAAACCCAGCTCATCTGAATCACTTCATGGATTTTATCACGAGTGATTGTGAGACAATAATATCCTATATTCTTAAAACAGAGACGTGTGAGTTGTAGCTTACAAATCGGTTGCACATTGATGATGCGTAAACGCACCAGTAACTTGGTGTTATAAAATACATTGTTGTGTGTGATTTGATGAGTAAATATAGCAAACATATGAGTCGAAGTTTGTCCATTTCTTTTACTCTTAGAGGGATACAAGCGATATTTGTGGGGCTCTCGATGATTTAGTGATGACACCCTAAGCGCTTGGCCAAGCCTGGACTGATTTGATTTGTTCAATTAGTCAGTTGTCATAAATCGGAAATTGGGAAACAACAGATGGATAGAGAGAATGATTAATAATCCATGTCTCAGTCCATATGATATCTTGTAGAATGGAGGTATTTTTGATCCCTTATCTAATGGACGCGTCATTGACTGCGTCAGAGTTTGACAACGACTTTTAAGAGCTACGATTGCTAGTCGGTGTTTAAGTCGTACTTGCAGTTATAGTTATTAGACTTATCCAAGTGGGAGACTGTTTGATTAGGTGTCGAAGCCCATAACTATAATTGGTATGTACTTGACCTGAGAGTAACATGGTCCATTTCGGGTTGCCTTCACCAGGACAATTTGATAGGATGGATATTTGAGAAAGAGGTTCTTTATGATTTACTAATATATTATAAGTATAATATATTAATTGAGAAATCATATTATTTAATTCGTATTGATCAAAATTTAATTTAGTGATCAAAAGAGACTAATTACATTAACGGGGACTAATTATGTAAATTAGTGACACATATGTGTTGGAATGGAAAGTCAAATCAGAATCATGATTGATCCCTAAAAATCTGTCAAAGGGAATCTTTATTTTTAATGTGATTATTTGTATTGCTAGCTTGCCTAGATTAGGAGCTCTTTCCATGTTTATTCCTGTCTATAAATTGTAGCCCTGAATGTAATACAGGTGCAGTTTTCAGTTTAAATTTCAAATTCTCCTTGTTACATAGTATCAGAGCTGTGCAACCTCTGCCGGCTAAACTTGTTGCTGCCAAATAACCATTTGTGATCATCTTATTCTTGATCTTTTTTTCCCACCATAATGTCGGGCTCTGTTGAATCATCTACCACCCATCCGTCTTCAAACCCAAATTCATCTCTTTTTCCACCATCTGATATCAATCCCTCTCTTCAAATTACCCGACATAAACTTAATGGATTGAATTTTCGTGAATGGTTTCAATCGGTTCTTCTTGTCATCAGAGGGAAAGGGAAGACCGGGTACCTTACCGGTGAAACTAAAGCCTCGGACCAAAAGGATGCTCACTACAAAGTATGGGAGGCAGAAAACTCTATTATTATGGCATGGTTGGTTAATTCTATGAACCCGAATATCGGAAGAACCTATCTCTATTATAACACAACTCATGAAATCTGGAAAGTTGTCCAAGGTATGTATTCCGATCTTGAAAACACCTCACAATGTTTTGAGATTCGTTCAGCGCTTCGGAGTACCATCCAAGGAGGACGCTCGGTTACTGAATACTACAATGTTCTAACAGAACTGTGGCAGGAGATGGATGTGTTTTGCAACATAAACTGGTCATGTCCTCAAGACGGTGCTCTTCATGCAAAAATGCTTGAAAAAGATAGAATCTTTGATTTCCTTTAAGGTCTCAACAAAGAACTAGACGAGGTTAGGGGCAGAATCCTTGGCACCAAACCACTTCCCTCTCTTCGAGAAGTATTTGCAGAAGTTCGACGAGAAGAAAGTCGCAAGAAGGTGATGCTACATACCCCAACAAGTATCGATATTGAAGGTTTTGCCCTTGCTGCCTACAGATCAGAAGGACAAAAGAATTCTAAGTCTTCAAACGCCAAAGTCTGGTGTGAACACTGCAAGAAGCCGTATCATACAAATGACCAATGTTGGGGCCTTCACGGAAAGCCCGCAAACTGGACTCCTCGAAGGGTACAATCCAAAACCGCATTTGCACATGTTGCAAAGACTTCACAAGAAAATAGTTCCTCTCCTATCCCTTTTACAACAGATTCAATGGAAGTACTCAGGTCACTCTTACAATCCACCAGTTAATCCTCCACTCCATTAGGTAATGGGGCACAACAAGGTAAACAAATACCTTCTTTTCTATTAAAAATGGATCATTTGAAGCATGGATTGTTGATACTGGTGCTTCTGATCATATGACTGGGAGTAAGAATTTACTAAAAGACTTTAAACCAAGCACCAATTACATTACTGTAACAGTTGCTGATGGAAAAGTCTCTCGTGTTACCAGAATAGGGAATGCTATCTATGATGATTTAAAACTAAATTCAGTTTTATATGTGCCAAACCTCCGGTTTAATTTAATGTCGGTCATTAAACTTCTTAAAGATCAGAACTGTATAGTAACTTGTTTCCCTACACATTGTGAATTTCAGGAGCAGTCTTCGGGGAAGATGATTGGCATTGCTAAAGAATACAACAGTCTCTACTACTTCACAGGCTCTTCATCCATGTCGCATTACTCTAAACACCTTTCTCTTTCTGTTACTTCTGAATCTAATGTTTTGTTATGGCATCAACGTTTAGGACATCCTAGTTTTGATTACTTGCTTCGTTTGAATCCAAAATTATTCATCAATAAAGATGGTTCTGGGTTTCAATGTGAAAGTTGTGTTCTTGCTAAACAAACCAGAAATACATACCCAAGCCATGCATATCAACCATCCCAACCATTCAGTATTGTTCATAGTGATATATGGGGCCCATCCCGTACTCTTAACATAAATGGATCCCGATGGTTGATCACATTCATCGATGATCATACACGTGCTTGTTGGGTGTATCTGTTAAAAAACAAATCTGATTGTGGTGAAATTTTTAAAAAATTCCACAAGCATGTAGAAAATGTGTTCCAATCCAGAATCCATGTCCTTCGATCTGATAATGGCGGAGAGTATTTTGCTAATGATCTCAAAGCTTATCTAACTGAACATGGCATTCTCCACCAATCTTCTTGTACCAACACTCCACAACAAAATGGAGTGGCTGAGAGAAAAAACCGCCATCTTCTTAAAGTGTCTAGGGCTATCATGATAAACTGTCATGTCCTTCACTCTGTCTAGGGTGAAGCTGTGCTTACTGCTGCCTATTTAATTAATAGGCTTCCTTCAAAAGTTCTTGCTTTTTCAACCCCAATACAATGTCTTCAAAAATGTTTCCTTAAACTCAGAGTTCTAAACTCTCTTTCGCCACATGTCTTTGGGTGTAAATCCTATGTTTACAATACAAGTCCATCTCGAGGGAAATTAGATCCTAAAGCTATCAAATGCATTTTTTTTGGGATACTCGTCAGCTAAAAAAGGATATAAGTGTTATTGTTCATCTTCAAAAAGGATGTTTGTAACTTGTGATGTCACATTTTTTGAAACACAAAGTTTTTATCCCACTACATCTCTTCAGGGGGCAAACCTTAGTGAAGAAATCCATTGGGATCCCTCAATTTCCCTTCCTGTGTCATTGTCTGAGCCTATTTCTACATCCCCTATGTTATCTTCAACACCACCAACCATTGAGGATCTTGGTCAAGGGGAAGAACCACAACAACCCACATTCAAAGTATACTCCAGAAGGTCACGACCTGGTAATTGCCAATCATCATCTCCTAAAACACCTGCTCCAGAAGAAGCTCAAACACATGATCCTGATGATCTTGATGTCCCTATTGCTATTCGGAAAGGGGTTGGATCTTGTAGATACCCGATTTCAGGGCATCTTTCATACAACAAGTTGTCTTCAAAATATAAGGCCTTTCTCTCACAAGTGGATAAAGAAGTGATTCCTACAAGTATCCATGAGGCCCTACTTGATCCGAAGTGGAAGAAAGCTTTCATGGAAGAAATGAATGCCCTTAAGGAAAACAAGACTTGGGAGGTGGTCAAAACACCTGAAGGAAGAAAGATAATTGGGTGCAAATGGAGTTTTTCAATTAAAGTTGGTGTTGACGGAAACATTGAAAGACACAAAGCAAGGCTAGTTGCGCAGGGGTACTCCCAGACCTATGGGATTGATTATGAAGAGACGTTTGCTCCCGTGGAAAAATTGAACTCCATTCGAGTTCTTCTCTCTCTTGCTGCTAATCTAGATTGGGAACTACACCAACTGGACATAAAGAATGCATTCCTCAATGGAACACTAGAAGAAGACGTATACATGAAACTTCCTCCAGGGTTTGAAGAAAATAAGGGAATGGATCAGGTGTGTAAATTCCAAAAATATTTGTATGGTTTGAAGCAGTCACCACGCGCATGGTTCAATAAACTGAGCTCAGTTATGAAGCAATTTGGGTACATGAAAAGTCAAGCTGATCACAGCCTATTTACAAAACAGTCTAGTGATGGTAAGAAGGCGATATTACTTGTGTATGTAGATGATATGATCATCATTGGGGATGATATTCATGGGATTGAGAACTTGAAAAGAAGGTTACATTCCATGTTTAAGGTTAAGGACCTTTGGAAAGTTACAATATTTCCTTGGAATGGAAATTGCTCGAAGCAAGCAAGGAATATTTGTGTCCCAACGAATATATGTTCTCGATCTTTTGAAAAAAATAGGAAAAATTGGATGCAAACCAGCAAGTACTCCTCAAGAGCGAAACTGGACATCTAAAATCAGCAATAATGACCCTCCAGTTGATCGAGAGCAGTTCCAATGCCTTGTAGGTAAGTTAATTTACCTATCTCTAACACGTCCAGATATTGCATACAGTGTGAGTGTAGTAAGCCAATATATGCATTCTCCCACAAAAAGACACTATGAAGCTGTTCAACAAATTCTACCGTATTTGAAAGGCAAACCTGGAAAGGGAATATTTTTTTAAGAAAAATGAACAACGAAACATTGAAGGGTTTGCTGATGCAGATTGGGGAGGCTCAACTTGATGGGTTTTGAGCATTTCTAACACTCCTAAGTGTACATGCAACCCTATAAAACCTTGGATCTATGTTTGTCTAAAATACATGCAAAATACTTTTTCCAAGGTTTATAATCCTATCTAGCATGCATGGGGAACTTTAATCATAAAAGATAGCTAGAATTACATACCTTGTAGTTGTTTTGATTCCTTAAAAACCTTGAGATCCTAGCACCCCAAGTGTGATGCCTCAAATGTTTCACACAACACCAAATGCTCTTGGAATAAACTTTGAGAGAAATGTCTAACACACAAAATCGGCCTAGCCCTCTTGTCTCACTAGTGTAGCCGATTTGGTAGGTCACATGTTCTTTATATAGTGTGTTGCATTAGGGTTACACCATGTAAACCCTAATGTAACATGACTCTTCATTTCCACGACCCATGGGTTTGTAACTCCCATGGAGCATCCATGGAGCATCCAATGGACCTTAGCCCAACTTGATATCCAAGGAGTCTTTAGCCCACTATACAAGTTATGGATGATTTACATAATCAACCAATATATTTAATTAGTCTCTTTTTGATCACTTAATTAATCCTAGATTAATTCTTGATCAATATTAATTAAATAATATTATTAATATATTAGAAATTATAATATATTAATAAACCATAAGTGTTATTTCTCTCATTTAGTCTATCCAAGTGCACGATGCCATGCAACCCAAATGGACCATGCCGGGTTGGGTCAAGTACATACCAAAAATAGTTATGGACTTAGACACCTTATCCAACAGTCTCCCACTTGGATAAGTCTAATAACTATAACTGCAAGTATGACTTCAGGAACCGATCAGCGAGCGTAGCTCTTTTCAACGTCTCTCGGTACTGAGAAGATGACGGTACGCCATTTAAGATAAGTGATCATATAATCCTCTGTTCTAGATATCAGCCGGACAAATACATGGAACACTACCTTACTTATTGTCCAGCAGTTTGTTTCCCGATTCCGATTTGTTTGACAAAGAACTTAATTGAACACATCAACTTAGTTCTGACCGGGCCCGGTACATAGGTCAAAACAAAATCATCGAGGGGCCCAAATATCGCTTCTAATCCAAGAAGGAACAGATAAACTTCGACTCATATGCTTGTTCTACTACTTGTTAAATCACACACAAAGGCACGTTTTATAACATCGAGTTACCAATGCGTTTTCACACGATCAATGTATAACCAACTCATAGACAACAAGTCATATCTCTAGGTTTGAAGACTTATATGATATTACCGTCTCACGATCACTCGAGATAAATTCCATGAAGTGATACCAGTGAGCGTGGGTTGAATCCAATACTCAGAACTTATGAGCACTCATGAGTGTTGAGGCCATGTCCAACATCTTAGACCTCTACAACCAACTCATGACAGTCTTAATTCATATCTACTTCCAACATATGACTGACTGTGGATAATTTGAATAATATGTAAAACACAACATAAATATTCTGGAAGTCAAAACATGCAAAAGAAATAATAGTAAACGATTGACAAAAGATAGAAACACTTTACTCATAAATAAACACAACTTTTATTCATCATCAAATGTCAATTACATTTTACAAATTTCAAAATTGTCTAACTACTAAAACTAATATCATCCTTCAGCCCTATGCTCCTTGCATGCTGGAGATGCTTAACCCTACCCAGTCCCTTCGTGAGGGGATCTGCTGGGTTCTCATCCGATGATACCCTCTTTGCCATGAGGAGTCCTTCTTCTATTCGATGTCTGATGAAATGGTATTTTCTTTCATTGTGTCTAGATCTCCCGTGATCCCTTGGTTCCTTTGCTAAAGCAACTGCACTTTCACTATCACAGAAAATCTCTATGAGCTCCTTTATAGATGGTACAACTCCAAGGTCTCCAATGAAGTTCTTCAGCCATATCGCCTCCTTTGCTGCCTCACTTGCCGCTATATACTCTGATTCGCAAGTTGAATCAGCCACTGTCTCCTACTTGGAACTTTTTCAAGAAATTGCTCCTCCATTTAAGGTAAAGACCCAGCCCGACTGAGAGCGGAAATTATCCCTATCAGTCTGGAAGCTAGCATCACTATACCCTACAACTCTCAAGTCATCACTCCCACCGAGGGTAAGGACCCAATCCTTAGTCCTCCGCAGGTACTTGAGGATATTCTTTACCGCTGTCCAGTGAGCCTTACCAGGATTCCCCTGATACCTGCTAACCATGCTCAAAGCAAAGGCTACATCAGGACGAGTACACGTCATAGAATACATGATCGAGCCTACAACTGAAGCATAAGGTACTCGACTCATTTCTGCTATCTCAAACTCGGTACTCGGGCTCTGAGTCTTACTCAATCTAGCGTTACTCTGGATGGGTAACTCTCCTTTCTTAGAATCTTGCATGCTGAACCTCTTCAGCACTTTATCCAAGTATGTACTCTGACTAAGTCCAATTAGTCTTTTACTCCGGTCTCTCAGAATCCTTATCCCTAGAATATAGACAGCTTCTCCTAGGTCCTTCATAGCAAAACACTTCACAAGCCAGGACTTCACTTCCTGCAGGGTTGGGATGTCATTTCCTATGAGTAGTATGTCATCCACATACAGTACCAAAAAGCTAACTATACTCCTACTAGCCTTGACATATACACAAGATTCATCTTCACTCCTCGAAAAGCCAAACTCTTTGACTTTCTCATCAAAGCAAAGATTCCATCTGCGAGGTGCTTGTTTCAATCCATAGATGGATTTCTCAAGCATACACACTTTATTAGAGTATTCTGTGCTGAAAAAACCCTCACACCGATTCATGTAAACATCCTCAGTCAACTTTCCATTAAAGAAAGCGGTTTTGACATCCATTTTCCATATTTCATAGTCATGAAATGCAGCTATGGCTAACAATACCCTAATAGACTTAATCTTGGCTACTGGTGAAAAGGTCTCATCATAATCAACTCCCGGAGTTTGAGAAAAGCCCTTTGCAACCAGTCGAGCCTTATAAGTGTGTACATTACCATCCATATCGATCTTCTTCTTGAAGATCCATTTGCACCCAACTGTCTTACGACTTGGTACATTGTCAACCAAGTTCCAAACTTGATTGTCATACATGGACTGTATCTCGCTGTCCATTGCTTTTTTTCCATGTAGCGGACTCGGGGCTTGCCATGGCTTCCGCATAGCTGTTAGGTTCATCCGGACTTACCAGTGTCTCATCACTGATAAGTGTCTCACCTTCCACAGTAATATGGAAACCATAGTAGTGGTCAGGTGCATTCCTAACCCTTGTGGAACGCCTCAGAGGTACGGACTTGTCAATTGGATCAACATGAGTTTCCTCCTCAAGTTGACTGCTAGGGTTTGAGGTTCCTTCACCAATTGACTCTTGAATTTCTTCAAGGTCAATTTGCCTCCCACTGTTTCCTTGGCTTATGAACCCTCTCTCGCGAAAGACTCCCCTCCTTGCTACAAAGACCACATTCTCACTGGGTCTGTAGAATAGGTAACCAAAGGATTTATGTGGGTAGCCGATGAAAATACACCTCTCACTTCGAGGTTCGAGCTTATCGTGAGTCTCACGCCTCACAAAAGCCTCGCAACCCCAAATCTTGATGTGAGCTAGATTAGGAACTTTTCCAGTCCACATCTCGTGAGGTGTTTTGGCAACCTTCTTTGTAGGGACCAGATTCAGGATATGGGCGGCAGTCTCTAAGGCATACCCTCAGAATGAGATTGGTAGCGAAGCTCGACTCATCATGGAACGAACCATGTCCAACAAGGTTCGATTACGCCTCTCAGCTACACCATTCAACTGTGGTGTCCTGGGAGGTGTCAATTGTGAGACAACCCCACATTCCCTAAGATAGTCGAGGAACTCTGTACTAAGATACTCACCACCACGATCGGATCGAAGCATCTTAATGTTCCTGCCCAATTGATTCTCTACTTCCTATTTAAACTCTTTAAACTTATCAAAAGTCTCTGACTTATGCTTGATTAAGTAGACATATCCATATCTACTATAATCATCTGTAAAAGTCACATAATAACGATTAGCATCCCTTGTGGCAGTTTTGAAGGGTCCACACACATCTGTGTGTACTAGATCCAACAAACCTTCACCCCTAGCACATGAACCTGTGAAGGGTGACTTTGTCATTTTTCCAAGTAAGCATGATTCACAACTATCATCTGACTTTAGGTCAAATGACTCCAAGACTCCATCCTTTTGGAGTTGGCCTATGCGCTTCTTGCTTACATGTCCAAGACGACAATGCCATAATGATGCTTTATCCAAGTTATTATCATTAGTAGAATCAATACCCAACACATTATTCCCTAAATTATCTACAACAAACACAGCTTCATACACACCATCACAAGGAGTCCTTGAAGTTTGCTGAGGGTGACTTCTTCCTTGTTCATGTGATATGTCATGCGAAATTGATCATAACACGATGGTAAGGAGTGAAAAATGATATCTATTGCTAGCTCCTATGGGAAGTTCACATTCATCTTCATTAAACGGTCCACATACCTTTGCATTTTCTGCATATGGCCCGTGATTGGTTCACCATCCTTCATTCGGGTTGTGATCATGGAGGAGATGATTTCATATCGCTCTTGACAAGCACTCTGATGGTAACGGTCCATCAAATCCTGGTGCATCTCAAAAGGATAGTAGTCCTCATAGGACTTCTGGAGCTCGGCTGTCATAGTGGCCATCATGATGCATGCCACTTTAGTGGCATCTCTTTCATGTGCCTCATATTCAACAAACTCCTCAGGAGTAGCAGTTGGATCGGGTACCTTAAGCTCCTTGTCGAGAACATATTCTTTGTTCTCATACCGAGTGACCATCCTGATGTTCCCGATCCAATCTGTAAAGTTGGATCCATCAAAGATGACTCTCCCACAAAGGTTCATGAGAGAGAAGGAGCCGGTAGGGTTTGAGCAAGAAGCAACATTGTTGGAAGACATCTGAAAAGAAGAAAAGACAAGTTTAGTTTAGATATAAATATGGTCCTTAATAAAACACCCAAATGTAACATTAAGGCTAGGATCCAATCACAATATATTATAACTTAGAAGAGGGATGCCGTAATCCAAGCTATAACATATTTGAAAGGTAGGTGAATGATGATTCACCAATTTCCACCATAAAACGAAATATCTATGTATTAGGTTTTTATTTGGTTTTAGAAACTTCTAGATTCTTTTGAGATTCATTGAAATTTTCAATGACATGTTTCAATCTCGAGTGTGCCCTTCATGTTTTGTGACTGGGATACCGAGGATCACAAAACAAGGTGTGAAGTAACCATGCAAATTACTTGGTACACTTAATGTTTTTTCACTTAATCGATGTGCCGATTAACCACACGCGCTCCACCGACCTATGAAAAACCTTAAGTCACCCTTTTCCTACCTTGTTAAGTCTAAGTTAGTGTGCCGGTTAACCACACACGCTCCACCAACGACTTAATCAAAGTGCAAAGTGTAATTTCATGGGTTAACACCTTATTCACATTTTCCTAAAGTAACTAAGATTCGGAATTTATAAAACATTTAGTTACTTTATCATTATACCTTTTAATGAGAATTATAAGTCATTTTCCTACCCGTTCGGCTAACGACCCTCCACCAGTCAAGGAAGCGGTGGGTGAGAGTGGACACCCATTAAGCTGCCATTTTATAGGTAACAACCATATACCCCCCCTAATAGACCGGCTTCGTGAATGAGGCCTACTAATGGTAAAACGACTTTCATCTTATATATATATATATATATATATATATATATATATATATATATTATCAACTTATAATATTATAAAGTATAAGGGTTGAATTTTAAGTTTTAAAATTCTAGGGGTTGGAACTTAAAGTTTACTAGATGACTTTACATGTTCCAAAATGTGACAACCGTCAAATTCAAGTCAAAGTCAAACAAGTCAAACCGGTCGAATTTAATTAGTGCTTGTATGTTAAAAGTTATTCTATGTATAAAAATGTGCATTTGTATTTCAAAAATTCAAGTATCTCGAAGAATCTATGTGTTAACAATGTAAAAACCCTAAAAAGAGAGTTAAGCGCATCAAAACATGACTAAGGACCCTTTCGGGGACTTAAAGCAATCATAAACGAAGCATAACGAGGTTCACGAACCTTGCATTACGAGATTATACGATAATAATGGCTAAGTATGTGAAATCTCTCCAAGTATGTGAAATCTCTCCCAAATCTCTCTAAGTATGTGAAATCTCTCCAAGTATGTGAAATCTCTCCCAAATCTCTCCAAGTATGTGAAATCTCTTCCAAATCTCTTTAAGTATGTGAAATCTCTCCAAGTATGTGAAATCTCTCCCAAATCTCTCTAAGTATGTGAAATCTCTCCAAGTATATGAAATCTCTCCCAAATCTCTCCAAGAATGTGAAATCTCTCCCAAATCTCTCTAAGTATGTGAAATCTCTCCAAGTATGTGAAATCTCTCCCAAATCTCTCTAAGTATGTGAAATCTCTCCAAGTATGTGAAATCTCTCCCAAATCTCTCCAAGTATGTGAAATCTCTCCTAAATCTCTCTAAGTATGTGAAATCTCTCCAAGTATGTGAAATCTCTCCAAATCTCTCTAAGTATGTGAAATCTCTCCAAGTATGTGAAATCTCTCCCAAATCTCTCCAAGTATGTGAAATCTCTCCCAAATCTCTCTCAAAATCTCTCTCAACTTTTTATAGTTATCCCGACCCATAACTTGGCCAAAAACCGCTCGAAACGGTGAGTTATATCGAAAAACAGCTAAATAGGGCCGAAACCCCTCTTAGGAACCGAAACCCCTCTTAGGAACCGAACCTCTTAGGAGCCGAACCCTTCTAATGGGACCAAACCCTCCTGTCAGAACCGAACTTGTCAGAAGCACCCTTCTCGGACCGAAGCCTCTCAGCCGAAATGGACCGAAACCCTCTCAGCCGAAATAGACCGAGCCCTCGGTCTATTTCACCTCCCTGTCAACTTCGGACCTTCGGTCTCCTCTTCCACCTTCGACTCCATCTTTCCCTTCTCTCGGTTCTCACTTCCTTAGAGCCGAACCTCGCAGGTTCGGTCCCTATTGTCCGGTTTTCGACCACTTTCGCTTCCTAAGCCCGTTTTTGACGTGATTTTTTTTCACCAAATTCATATTTTTACCATTTTTAACCCCCAAAAGTCATATTTTATTTATTTTTCAAGAATTTTTAATTAAAAATCATTATTTTATTATAAGAGGAGTATTCTACCCCACAAGTGGGTCAAGTGTGCCCACTTGCCTCCATGTGTCATCCTCTCATTAGCTAACCTTATCCACATCACACAAACCAAGGCATACATCACTTCAAACTCTCAAGTTGCTCCAGCAACCTTCTATGTAAAGAAATCCCTGGAGGATTTCTTGATTTACTTGCTCATTTCAAAAACTTCCACACTTCTCATATCACCTCAAGAAAGCTTCTTTCTCTCTACTTTGCACCACCTTGTGCAAGTGTTCTTGAGTTGCTACTGCACTTTTGGTAAGTATTCCATCTAAACTCAAGTGTTATTCCAAATTTCCATAACACTCTTGGATCATTGACTCATATATTAACACCAAAAATCGTTCTTAGGATCATCCAAGTCTTCCTGTGTTCATCAAGTACTCTTGGCTTGATATTCCTTAACTTCAACCTTCCACTCTTCAAGTCATCACTCAAGGTGAGTTCATAACCCTATATTTTCTAGTTTTCTTCAGTTTTCAGGGGGGGAATACAAGTTAAAACACCAAAACATATTCAAAACTTAACTTGACAGCTTACAACAGAAAAGTTGTGACCTATTCACGGACTGTTTTACCCAACTTAAACTTAATATTTTTCAAAACTGTATAATATGCAAGTAGTTCAGGTTTATACCTTTAAAATGACTACTTGCACATCTCCATACGATTTTTCTACAATTTATGGTGATTTTTACAAAACTACCTATCACTGTAGCAACAAAATCAGACCAGGTTGTGAAAATGAACATTTTCACACTAGTTTAAGACCACCAAAAGTTATGGGAAAATTTATGAACACAGTAAACACTTTTTCCAAATACTCCGAGTTTACGGATTCAGTTTTTAACTTACGATGATGTTTCTATAATTACTCGGATCAGTGACAGTTAAGGGTAAAACTGTCAAATACATATTTAATGAGTTATTCACACCTTGTAACATGTTGAACAAGGTGTGCAAGATTTACACTTAGTATCTCCAATGTCCTTTATTTGAAATACATATACATGCGTAACAAGGTTTCATACCATCACACTACACTTTTGATAAACTATAATAGGTATAGTTTTGAACACTTCGTTTAACAAAGGAAGACAATAACATTATCGATTTACAAAACGAACTTTCACTACACACTACGTGAAGTTGTTAATGAATATTTGTGAGACATTCTCCTTCGGGGTACTCCAAGTACCACAGAAAAGTCCTTTAGTTATAATCAGAATCTCCTGGAATGAGAACGTGATAGTTGTGTATAGATCTATACTGGGTCCGACAAACCCGCACCTGAGCTGCTTGCAACAGCTAGACCGGCAGGTCTGGGGTGACAAGTGTCTTAACTTTCCGACGCCTGAAGAACGTCGCATTTAAGGCCATCTAGTCTTTAGTATGATTATAACATCTCGCATGGAATATTAACACATCATACAGTTTACGGAAATTCTAAGGCTTTATACCAATGGGTTTTATTTAAATATAAAACACACACATAAGTATGACGATTTACTTACACATACTAAGCCATGTTTCATTTCAGTTTACACCAAATCTTTTAGAAAATATTGGATTTTCTGGAAACAACTCGTATCAAACGTTAAGGAACAACATTCATTTTTATAAAATACTTATGAACTTACCAGCTCTGTGCTGATACTCTCTTTTCAAAACGACTTGTATTCTCAGGTAATCAGTAATACAGGTAAACGCAAGATTCCTGAAGTCAAGACGCTAAGGCGTAGATTCTTTTGCTATATTTTATCATCACATGTAATTTAAACTGGGAACATGTATTTTTGGAACATGTATTTTGGAAACAATGTAATCTTTTTAAATTATATCGATGATGGTTGTATTTTACTTTCTTCACTATGGTTATGATACTGAGCATGACGTCATCCGCCCCCGCACGTTTCCGCCGTTCTGGTTTGGGGGTGTGACAGATTGGTATCAGAGCTTTGTTTATAGTGAACTAAGTATATCGAACCACGTAAGATTTACAAAGTATAAACACAACGGGACAAATTTATCTGACGTAACTTTTCAAAAAGTACTTTAAAAATAAAAACTTGTATTTTTATAAAAAGTACACATACAACCACACTCATCAATTCAGTATCATAAAAGTATCAAGACAAGTTGGACACCACGGTCCAGCTTCGGGGTATGTAGTCAGATCTTGGATGAATATAGCCTGATCAACTATATTTAGCCAAGGTAGGACCAATGTATGCCGAAGAAGGATCATGGTGAGCAACAAGTGTGCAGCTTACCAAAGATTTCAAGAATCAAACTTAAAAATACTATAGGAGTATTTTAACACAAAAAGCCGTAATCACAACTTCGACAACTAACTTCTTGTTCCCAAAGTTTCTCGCGACATTCCTCCTTATCCCTATTCTCGCACAGGTACGATGGCAGGATTTCATTTGCCGGGTGATCCCTATTTCCCCAACCAAGGGAATGCCGGTTGGATCGTGGAAGACCCAGAGGAAGATCCCGAAGAAGAACCCATGGAAGATGAGGAGCCCATGGAAGAGGAAGAATCAGTAGACGGTGAAGAAGAAGAAGAAGAAGAAGACTCAGATGGAACCGATTCGGAACCCGAAGTTTACAATCCACACCCTGCCCCCATTCCTCCACAACACTACCAGGGCCCGACGCCCCAATGGGCCGAAACTATACATCGATGGAGCCGAGAGCAAGGTCAACGACCTCCCTACGACATGCATCGAGGTTTCTACGATCTCAGCAGAGGAGGGTCAGCCGACCAAGCCCTCCCTGTCATAGTTCACCGTGTCACACGCCACGAAGAGCAAACAAGAGTTAACACCCGACATCTCATGGAGGTTGGTGCCACCAGCCAAGTCAATTTCGTTCGCATTCGCCGTTTGGATGATGAACATGATCGGACTCGAGACCGCACCGAGCTTCTTCAACGGGAAATGGTTGCGACCCGAGCTGAAGTGCAAGAACTCCGAGAACACCGAGCCACTTTTGAAGGACGCCTGGCTGAAGCAGAGCGCCAAGCGGCGGAATACCGAGCTGAAATGAGGAACTTCATGTCTACACTTCGTGATCCTCAGAGCTTCAACCGCCGCAAGTAGTATTGCACTGCTCGCTCCAGTTTAATCTAGTTTGTGGATAAATATTACAATTATTTTCTAGTATTCTAGGTCCGATCTCGCGATTTAAGTGGTTACACTTCCGGGATCTGTTAGGCGGTCAAAATTTTCCGTACATTGATGTAGCATAGACCCCTAGTAGGGTCAAATTTTTCCAAAGTATTGTATACTAAGTTATATCAATGATATTGACACGCCATTTGTTTTATTGGGAACACTACATCAGATTCATAACATGAACTATTTTCAGATAAAAATTTACTGGTGCTCAACCTATGATCGCCTGAGGTATAAACCAAAGTTATATGTAATTGAGACCATGTCGACCTAGAAATGGTGGTTCCGCCTTGGATCCTGTTCCTTGTTTGGTTGTGGGCCCAGGGCAGAACCATTAGATTATAAAGTTTATTTAATCTTAATTACATGTAAATATTATACATCAAGTGATTATTGGTTGGACCCAGTATGGATACTATCACAGACATTTCATGAGAATCAATACTATCGAAATTCATAAAGTCTATATTTCATTGTTTATAGACTTCTAGTATGAATGAATTCTTACAACATTTTTACAAGTCGGAATCATGATGCATATAAAGAACTAATAATGTTTAGTTTAACACTCGACTTGTAACAAAGACTTATTGTCTTTTCATTCTTGTAAATGGCAGAAAATGCCACCTCGTAGAAATCCTAGACGCGGTGGCGCAGCTGGGACTGCACCACCCCCACCACCACCACCTCCTCAGTTCGACCCAGCCATGTTCCAGGCTGCGGTGGCGGCCGCAGTAGCAGTCACAATAGCTCAAATCAACCCCACTGATTCGGGCGGTGCGGGCAGTGGTGCCTCGCATTCTAATAACGGGGACGGCCAGGGACGCTCGAGAGAGTGTACCTACAAAGACTTTACTAACGCCAAGCCCAAAACCTTCAACGGGAGTGGAGGTGTCATAGCGTTGCTACAATGGTTCGAGAAAACCGAGATCATTTTCGAAATATGCGCATGCCCTGAAGCAAGCAAGGTCAAATTTTCTTCATGCACATTCTCCGAAAGAGCCCTCACCTGGTGGAAGGGTCACGTCAATGCACTAACGCTTCCGGTGGCTAATGCGATAACATGGGAAGATCTGAAAACCATGTTAATGAAGGAGTACTGCCCCAGGGGTGAGATACAGAAGCTGGAAGAAGAATTTTGGGGTCTTAAAATGAAAGGCTCTGACATCCTGTCGTACACCTCAAGGTTCAGCGATCTTGCCATGCTGTGTCCCGGGATGGTTCCTACTGAAAGCAAGAAGGTGGAAAGATACGTGTGGGGATTATCTCAACAACTTCAAGGACACGTATTGGCCTCAAAGCCAACTACCTTCGACAGTGCCAAGGAACTGGCACAACAACTCATCGACCATAACGCCAGCCATGACACTGTAACGACCACATCCGAGCAAGCAAAAGGGGGAAACAACAAAAGAAAATTCTGGAACAATAAAAAGGGCCAGCCTACTCAAGACCCTGCCAAGAAACAACAAGTGGTTGCAGTGCACGCTGCCACAACCACTGCCAACCCCACTCCGATAAGGCAATACGCCGGGAACCTGCCCAACTGCAACAAATGCAGCTACCACCACAACGATGCATGCCGTGAAATGCATTGCACCAACTGTAACAAAAAGGGGCACACCGCCCGATTCTGTAGAACTCCAACCCAACCGAATGCACAAGCTGCCAACGCCGGAGCAAGCAGAACCTGCTATGGATGTGGAGAAGCAGGACATCTCAAACGTAACTGCCCGAAGGCAAGAAACCCCAACCCCGGCGGAGTGGGCAGAGTTCTGGCGATAGGTCATGAGGAAGCCGTCGCAGACCCAACTGTGGTTACCGGTACGTTTCTCCTCAACAATACCTACGCATGCATTCTTTTCGATAGTGGCGCGGAGAAAAGCTTCGTGAGCCACCAATTTAAACGCTTGCTTAATCAAACACCACAAACACTAAAAGACACATTCACCGTAGAAATGGCTAACGGAAAAACAGAGAACACTAACGATATTTACACCGGGTGTACCCTCACCTTAAACAATCACTCTTTCCAAATCGACCTTATGCCGGTCATCATAAAAAGTTTTGACGTTATCATTGGCATGGATTGGTTATGCCCTCACCATGCGGAAATTCTATGTCACGAAAAGGCCGTTCGCCTTAACCTGCCAAGTGGCGAAGCTCTCGTCGTTTATGGCGACAAACCTAGCTCAAACTTTCAGATCATCTCTTGTATCAAGGCTCAAAAGTATCTACGCAAGGAGTACCACACCTTCCTAGCCCACGTCATAGGTAAGGGTCAAGGAATGAAAGAAATCAAGGACATTCCGGAGGTCTGCAATTTCCCCGATGTATTCCCGGAAGACCTTCCAGGAGTGCCCCCTTCTCGACAAGTCGAATTCCGAATCGACTTAATTCCCGGAGCTACCCCCGTAGCCAAATCGCCATACCGTCTAGCTCCAGCCGAGATGCAGGAACTGTCCAGTCAACTGAATGAACTACCGAGCAAAGGCTTCATTAGACCAAGCTTCTCGCCTTGGGGAGCACCGGTTTTGTTCGTTAAGAAGAAGGACGGATCGTTCCGTATGTGCATTGACTACCACGAATTAAACAAACTCACCATCAAAAACCGATACCCTTTGCCTCAAATCGATGACCTCTTCGACCAGCTACAAGGAGCGAGTTTCTTCTCGAAGATTGACCTTAGATCTGGGTACCATCAACTACGAGTTCAAGAGGAGGATCTTTCCAAGACAGCTTTCAGAACGCGCTATGGTCACTACGAATTTGTAGTGATGCCTTTCGGCTTAACGAATGCACCCGCAACGTTTATGGATCTGATGAATTGGGTGTGTCGACCTTACTTAGACAAGTTCGTAATTGTCTTCATCGATGATATACTAGTTTACTCCCGAAGTAAGGAGGAACACAGCCAACATTTACGTCGAGTCCTGGAGACGCTGAGGGTGGAGAAATTGTACGCAAAGTTTTCAAAGTGTGAGTTCTGGATTTGAGAGGTGAATTTCCTCGGACATGTAGTCAGCAAGGAAGGAATCCATGTGGACCCTTCAAAGATCAAGTCGATTGAAAGTTGGGCAGCACCAAGAACACCCACAGAGATCCAACAATTTTTAGGGCTCGCCGGTTACTACCGGAGATTCATTCAAAACTTCTCCAAAATTGCAAAACCACTCACCACCCTGACTCAAAAAGGGGTGACATTCGTCTGGGGAGACAAGCAAGAGTCTGCATTCTAAACACTAAAACGAACTCTATGCAGTGCTCCGATCTTGTCCCTACCAGATGGAACCGAAGACTTTGTGGTTTACTGCGATGCATCAAACCAAGGTCTAGGGTGTGTGTTAATGCAACGAGGAAAAGTCATTGCCTACGCCTCAAGACAACTGAAGACGCATGAGGTAAACTACACGACGCACGACCTTGAATTAGGAGCAGTGGTTTTCGCCCTAAAAATCTGGAGGCATTACCTTTACGGTACCAAGTGCACCATCTTTACCGATCACAAAAGCCTCCAGCATATCCTCAATCAGAAGGAACTCAACATGAGACAAAGGCGATGGGTGGAATTACTAAACGATTACGAATGCGAGATTCGTTATCACCCCGGAAAGGCCAATGTGGTTGCAAACGCTTTAAGCAGAAAGAAGTACTCGGGCCGCCGAGTAAAGGCATTAACCATGACCATCCACTCACACCTGTCTGCACAAATCAAGGAAGCTCAGGAGGAAGCCTTGAAGCCAGAGAACGTGACAGGTGAAGCATTAAGAGGAATGGACAAAAATCTTGAAGTCAGGGATGACGGAGTTCGTTGTCTCATGAACCGGATCTGGACACCAAAATTTGGTGGATTCAGGGACGATGTCATGAACGAAGCTCATAAAACTCGCTACTCTGTGCATCCCGGCTCAGACAAGATGTACTTAGACCTCAAGAAGATGTATTGGTGGCCGAACATGAAAGCTGAAATAGCTACCTTCGTGGGCAAGTGCCTGACTTGCGCCAAGGTTAAGGTAGAATACCAAAAGCCCTCGGGACTACTTCAACAAATAGAGCTACCTGAGTGGAAGTGGGAGCGGATTACGATGGATTTCATTACCAAGTTACCTAAGACCACGGGTGGGCTTGACACCATCTAGGTAATCGTCGACAGATTAACCAAATCCGCACACTTCCTACCAATAAAAGAGACAGACAAAATGGAGAAGCTGACAAGGATTTACATTAGAGAAATAGTGCGCCTTCACGGAGTACCGATATCCATTATCTCCGACAGAGATAGTAGGTTCACGTCACGATTCTGGCAGTCACTACAGAAAGTTATGGGAACTAGGCTGGACATGAGTACAACCTACCACCCACAGACTGACGGTCAGAGTGAAAGAACCATTCAGACGTTAGAGGACATGCTAAGAGCTTGTGTGATAGAATTTGGTAAAGCGTGGGATACTCATTTACCTCTTATTGAGTTTTCCTACAATAATAGTTATCACACTAGCATCAAAGTTGCTCCGTTCGAAGCCCTCTACGGCCGTAAGTGCAGATCACCCCTGTGCTGGGCCGAGGTGGGCGATACGCAACTAGCAAAAGGGAAAATCCCTAACAGCGCACTCACTGGCCCGGAGATCATAAGGGAAACGACCGAGAAGATCGTCCAAATTCGAGAACGAATGAAGGCTTCCCAAGACCGACAAAAGAGCTACGCGGATAAGAGACGAAAACCTTTGGAGTTCCAAGTTGGAGATCAAGTACTTCTGAAAGTATCACCTTGGAAGGGATTAATACGTTTTGGGAAACGTGGTAAATTAAATCCAAGGTATATCGGGCCATTCAAAATCCTCGCCAGGATTAGCCCGGTGGCATATAAGCTACGATTACCACAGGAACTCAAGCACGTTCATCCTACATTCCATGTGTCAAACCTAAAGAAATGTTTGTCTGATGAGACCCTCGTTATTCCTTTGGAAGAAATTGAGATCAATGAGAACCTCCACTTCGTAGAGGAACCTGTTGAAATCATGGACCGAGTGGTCAAATCGACGAAACAAAGCCGCATTCCCATCGTAAAGGTCCGGTGGAACGCCAAGCGAGGACCCGAGTTTACTTGGGAACGTGAGGACCAAATGAAGCAAAAATACCCACATCTTTTCCCCGACGCTTGAAGTCCCACTTAAAATGCAAAATTTCGGGACGAAATTCCTTCTAACGGGGGGATAATGTGACAACCGTCAAATTCAAGTCAAAGTCAAACAAGTCAAACCGGTCGAATTTAATTAGTGCTTGTATGTTAAAAGTTATTCTATGTATAAAAATATGCATTTGTATTTCAAAAATTCAAGTATCTCGAAGAATCTATTTGTTAACAATGTAAAAACTCTAAAAAGAGAGTTAAGCGCATCAAAACACGACTAAGGACCCTTTCGGGGACTTAAAGCAATCATAAACGAAGCATAACGAGGTTCACGAACCTTGCATTACGAGATTATACGATAATAATGGCTAAGTATGTGAAATCTCTCCAAGTATGTGAAATCTCTCCCAAATCTCTCTAAGTATGTGAAATCTCTCCAAGTATGTGAAATCTCTCCTAAATCTCTCTAAGTATGTGAAATCTCTCCAAGTATGTGAAATCTCTCCCAAATCTCTCCAAGTATGTGAAATCTCTCCCAAATCTCTCTCAAAATCTCTCTCAACTTTTTATAGTAATCCCGACCCGTAACTTGGCCAAAAACCGCTCGAAACGGTGAGTTATATCGAAAAACAGCTAAATAGGGCCGAAACCCCTCTTAGGAACCGAAACCCCTCTTAGGAACCGAACCTCTTAGGAGCCGAACCCTTCTAATGGGACCAAACCCTCCTGTCAGAACCGAACTTGTCAGAAGCACCCTTCTCGGACTGAAGCCTCTCAGCCGAAATGGACCGAAACCCTCTCAGCCGAAATCGACCGAGCCCTCGGTCTATTTCGCCTCCCTGTCAACTTCGGACCTTCGGTCTCCTCTTCCACCTTCGGCTTCATCTTTCCCTTCTCTCGGTTCTCACTTCCTTAGAGCCGAACCTCGCAGGTTCGGTCCCTATTGTCCGGTTTTCGACCACTTTCACTTCCTAAGCCCGTTTTTGACGGGATTTTTTTCACCAAATTCATATTTTTACCATTTTTAACCCCCAAAAGTCATATTTTATTTATTTTTCAAGAATTTTTAATTAAAAATCATTATTTTATTATAAGAGGAGTATTCTACCCCACAAGTGGGTCAAGTGTGCCCACTTGCCTCCATGTGTCATCCTCTCATTAGCTAACCTTATCCACATCACACAAACCAAGGCATACATCACTTCAAACTCTCAAGTTGCTCCAGCAACCTTCTATGTAAAGAAATCCCTGGAGGATTTCTTAATTTACTTGCTCATTTCAAAAACTTCCACACTTCTCATATCACCTCAAGAAAGCTTCTTTCTCTCTACTTTGCACCACCTTGTGCAAGTGTTTGTTGAGTTGCTACTACACTTTTGGTAAGTATTCCATCTAAACTCAAGTGTTATTCCAAATTTCCATAACACTCTTGGATCATTGACTCATATATTAACACCAAAAATCGTTCTTAGGATCATCCAAGTCTTCCTGTGTTCATCAAGTACTCTTGGCTTGATATTCCTTAACTTCAACCTTCCACTCTTCAAGTCATCACTCAAGGTGAGTTCATAACCCTATATTTTCTAGTTTTCTTCAGTTTTCAGGGGGGAATACAAGTTAAAACACCAAAACATATTCAAAACTTAACTTGACAGCTTACAACAGAAAAGTTGTGACCTATTCACGGACTGTTTTACCCAACTTAAACTTAATATTTTTCAAAACTGTATAATATGCAAGTAGTTCAGGTTTATACCTTTAAAATGACTACTTGCACATCTCCATACGATTTTTCTACAATTTATGGTGATTTTTACAAAACTACCTATCACTGTAGCAACAAAATCAGACCAGGTTGTGAAAATGAACATTTTCACACTAGTTTAAGACCACCAAAAGTTATGGGAAAATTTATGAACACAGTAAACACTTTTTCCAAATACTCCGAGTTTACGGATTCAGTTTTTAACTTACGATGATGTTTCTATAATTACTCGGATCAGTGACAGTTAAGGGTAAAACAGTCAAATACATATTTAATGAGTTATTCACACCTTGTAACATGTTGAACAAGGTGTGCAAGATTTACACTTAGTATCTCCAATGTCCTTTATTTGAAATACATATACATGCGTAACAAGGTTTCATACCATCACACTACACTTTTGATAAACTATAATAGGTATAGTTTTGAACACTTCGTTTAACAAAGGAAGACAATAACATTATCGATTTACAAAACGAACTTTCACTACACACTATGTGAAATCGTTAATGAATATTTGTGAGACATTCTCCTTCGGGGTACTCCAAGTACCACATAAAAGTCCTTTAGTTATAATCAGAATCTCATGGAATGAGAACGTGATAGTTGTGTATAGATCTATACTGGGTCCGACAAACCCGCACCTGAGCTGCTTGCAACAGCTAGACCGGCAGGTCTGGGGTGACAAGTGTCATAACTTTCCGACGCCTGAAGAACGTCGCATTCAAGGCCATCTAGTCTTTAGTATGATTATAACATCTCGCATGGAATATTAACACAACATATTGTTCACGGAAATTCTAAGGCTTTATACCAATGGGTTTTATTTAAATATAAAACACACACATAAGTATGACGATTTACTTACACATATGAAGCCATGTTTCATTTCAGTTTACAACAAATCTTTTAGAAAATATTGGATTTTCTGGAAACAACTCGTATCAAACGTTAAAGAACAACATTCATTTTTATAAAACACTTATGAACTCACCAGTTCTGTGTTGATACTCTCTTTTCAAAACGACTTGTATTCTCAGGTAATCAGTAATACAGGTAAATGCAAGATTCCTGAAGTCAAGACGGTAAGGCGTAGATTCTTTTGCTATATTTTATCATCACATGTAATTTAAATTGGGAAGATGTATTTTTGGAACATGTATTTTGGAAACAATGTAATCTTTTTAAATTATATCTATGATGGTTGTATTTTACTTTCTTCACTATGGTTATGATACTGAGCATGACGTCATCCGTCCCCGAACGTTTCCGCCGTTCTGGTTTGGGGGTGTGACACAAAACTTGAGGGCAAGTTTTGTAACTTTACAAAACCTTTCAATTCATAACTTATGAGTTATTAAAAAATGAAGACTCTTCATTTTTGTAAATTATGTGTTCTTTTAATGGCTTTAAAACAAAGAGGCTTTTGGTTATCCATAACTTGAGGACAAGTTATGGACTCCATTAAAACACATAAAGATCATGAATTCAGCAATAAACAAGTAATTCCTATGATCTATCAAGAACTCATAAGAACATGAATAATCATATCAAAATTTCAAGAACATATGAACACATATAATCATGTAATTTTGATATTAGCCATTGTAAATGGATTAGACAATCATTACACCATCTAAAACAAGTTTAATAACACCAAAACAATTTAGGGTAATGTTTCTAGTCCATTTCCAGTAGCAAAAATCGAAAATCTGCACTCTGCATGGCCAACTTGTCGAGTGCAACAACTGACTCGCCGAGTTGGTTGAAGATACGCTTGGACTCGTCGAGTCCCCCCATGGACTCGGCGAGTCCCTTGTGCAGACAGCAAGATATTCGACTTTTTTCACTATTTTGCATCAAGTATCAACAAACAAGCCTAGGCTTTGATACCACTGATGGGTTTTGAGCATTTCTAACACTCCTAAGTGTACATGCAACCCTAGAAAACCTTGGATCTGTGTTTGTCTAAAATACATGCAAAATACTTTTTCCAAGGTTTATAATCCTATCTATCATGCATGGGGAACTTTAATCATAAAAGATAGATAGAATTACATACCTTGTAGTTGTTTTGATTCCTTGAAAACCTTGAGAGCCTAGCACCCCAAGTGTGATGCCTCAAATGTTTCACACAACACCAAATGCTCTTGGAATAAACTTTGAGAGAAATGTCTAACACACAAAATCGGCCTAGCCCTCTTGTCTCACTAGTGTAGCCGATTTGGTAGGTCACATGTTCTTTATATAATGTGTTGCATTAGGGTTACACCATGTAAACCCTAATGTAACATGACTCTTTATTTCCACGACCCATGGGTTTGTAACTCCCATGGAGCATCCAATGGACCTTAGCCCAACTTGATATCCAAGGAGTCTTTAGCCCACTATACAAGTTATGGATGATTTACATAATCAACCTATATATTTAATTAGTCTCTTTTTGATCACTTAATTAATCCTAGATTAATTCTTGATCAATACTAATTAAATAATATTATTAATATATTAGAACTTATAATATATTAATAAACCACAAGTGTTATTTCTCTAATTTAGTCTATCCAAGTGCATGATGCCATGAAACCCAAATGGACCATGCCGGGTCGGGTCAAGTACATACCAGAAATAGTTATGGACTTAGACACCTTATCCAACACAACTGATGCCAAGTCAACAACAGGTTATTGTACTAAAGTATGGGGAAACATAGTTACCTGGAGAAGTAAGAAACAGACTGTGGTAGCTAGAAGCAGTGCCGAAACAGAGTATAGGGCAATATCTCAAGGAATTTATGAGCTAATCTGGATTAAAAGGCTGCTGGAAGATCTTAAAATAGATGTTGATGGTCCAATGAAGTTGAATAGTGATAGTAAACCCGCAATTGCAATTGTCCATAATCCTATTCAACACGACAGAATGAAGCATGTTCGAATACAAAGAAATTTTATCAAGATTGAAGTAGAGAATGGTACCATCAGTCTCAACTATGTACCAGCAAAGCAGCAGGAAGCTGACATGTTCACTAAAGCATTGCTAAAAACAGATTTCGAATGCAATGTTTCCAAGTTGGGAATGTGGGATATACATTCACCAACTTGAGGGGGAGTGTTGGAATGGAAAGTCAAATCAGAATCATGATTGATCCCTAAAAATCTGTCAAAGGGAATCTTTATTTTTAATGTGATTATTTGTATAGCTAGCTTGCCTAGATTAGGAGCTATTTCCATGTTTATTCTTGTCTATAAATTGTAGCCCTGAATGTAACACAAGTGCAGTTTTCAGTTTAAATTTCAAATTCTCCTTGTTACAATATGGTTTGGGCTATTGATCCATGATGGGCTAAGTTTATGTAAGAATCCATAAAGAGTTACTCCACATGAGTTATGGATCATAAGCCTAAGTGTAAGAATTAGGGTTACATGTGACTCTTGGATTCTACACTATATATGTAACCCCTTTATGCACAAAATGAAGACACTAGTGATCTTGGAGATGCTATAGCCAAATTTTGGTGCCTAGAAACTCTCTCTCAATGTCCTCCTTTGTTCATGCTATTTGTGACTTGTTTGAGGCATCACATTTGAGGTGCCAAGTTCTTAAAGGCCAAATACATCAAGCTACAACAAAGAGGTAATCATCTAATCTATTTTTATGATTCAAGTATCAAATTGTATGCTAGTTGTAGGTTTCATGCTTTGGATATTTTATTGCATGTATAACTAGAGAAAACTTAGATCCAAAGCATTAGGGTTGTATGTGCACCATAGGAGTGTTGTAGTATACAAAAACCCAACAGAGGATAGCCCAAGTAACGAGGAGGATGAATGGAGCAATGAAGATGGCGGTGAAGAAGATGAAGAGGAAACACAATCCTCTATTCACTTTCATGACTCTGTTGATACCCATCATGGTGCTAATGAACGAACCCCTATTGTTGTTGTTCATAGGGTTATGGTATTTTATGATGATGATGAGATGAGGGTGTAGGTGATTGTTTAGTTCTTCGGAAGAGGGACATAAGAGCCGTTGATTCAACTGCCTTTATGACTGTGTTGTTTGGTGGGGAAGGTAGCAGTGGCAGTAGGGCCGTAAAGCAATCCTGCTCCCTGGACCTAACTTCTTTCCGATCATTTGTTAATAGTCTTGTTGTCGCTTGGCCTCCTTCATATATCGAGCAACTGAATGTTGCATGACTTCCCCGAATACTAATGTTCCTCATCCATTTTGGCCTAATTTTGTTCCCAAATGGGAGTATAGGCGAGATTAGGATATGTTCAAAATGAAGCTTCTGGAGAATTTAACCTTGGTCCACGAGATAATGTCGTCGTTTGATGAAAATCAAGAGATACACCAAAAGAATTATGACTCACGTGATTTGTTTAAAAGGGTGTCTGAGCTTGTAAATACTTTTGTTACTCCGTCCACATGGTTGTCTTGTAATGTTCAATATTTCCGGGATCAGTATGTGGATATTTCAAAGAATGTTGCTGAGTTGGAGAAGGTTAGTTCTAGTGCTGCGATGGTTCCTGAGTCAAAAATAGATATTGATGCGATGGTTCCTGGAGAGTAAGATGACTGATAATAAATGTTTGGAGGAGGAAATTTAATTGCTACAGGGTAAAGTTGCTTCCCTAGAGAGCTAGAAAAGCTTGGGCACATCGATAATATTGTGATGTTGGAGCATGGGGTGCAAAAAGTGAAAGGTGAGCTTGGGGCATCTTTATTAAAGAATATTGATATGCAGTCTAGTGTAACTGGTTTAACTGATCAGGTTCGGAGGTTGGATGAGGACATGAAATGGGTGCTGTCTGTTAGAATTGTTGGAACAAATAGATTCCAAACAATTAGTGTAATAGACGATATGATTAAAATAGATGAACACCAGAAGATAAATAAGATCGATGATTTCATTAGAGGATAAAAGACAATTTCAATGCAAATGATGAAAAAACCTATCTCCCAAAAGATACCCTCTATATCTTACTAACCCCTCTATGTATACTGCGTTAAAGAAGATTCAATTAGGAACTACGTAAGTCAACAGCTAAACTGTGAACCTAACTAATAAAAAAAATATACGAAATGCAAACATTCATATCACATACGAAATAGTAAAGATTTATACATGAAAAAAGTTACGAAACCATTCGAAAAAAGGCTTGACATTATCTAATACAAAATGTGAGACCTAACACTGTCTGAGGGAATAACTAAGGTGGTGGATAATCTGTTTGCTGATTCGACCTTTTATGATGCCAACCAGGCCCTTCAAACTTCTTTTTATTGAATTTGGTAGAAGACATGGGTGCAAGGTGATGAATGCTGAACATTCTTTAACGCTTTCTGAGTGAGTTCTACCTTTATATGATCCTGCCCGATTACAATGAATGGATGATGCATTCTTTGCCTTAGTCTGTAATGATTATTTCTCTAAATAGGGGTTTCCCCTGAACTATTTTAATCAGTTAAGGGATCTGGTGTTTGATTGTGCCGATGGTGGTGCTTCTACGACTGTTGGGGATGCTAAAGATGCTTGAACGATGGAGGTTGGTTGTTTATGTTGTGTTGATGATTGTTTTGTTTGTTGAGACATTTCTTTCATTTCTCTGGTTCTTGTCCTCTATGTTTCTTAGCCTTGATTATGCTTGCTTTGTTATGACTCTTAACTTTTGTTTTACTCTTGTGCTGCTTAGTTGTTGACTTGCTATTTTCGAATGATAACTCATGCCCTTTCTTTGAACTGTTGGTGTATTTTATACATGTAGAAATATTGATTTTTTGACTAAGCGGGTTGAATTGTTCAAGATATTACGTTGACCAAAATATTGGTGTAGTAGGTTGGCCTAGCTACACTTATATAATGATTGCTTTTCTGGTTAAATGGGTAGCCTTGGTCAATATATTGTGTTGACCAAAGTATTGGTGTAGTCGGCTGGCTGAGCTACAGTTATAGACTTTATTGCTTCTTTTGATTCTCCCCTGAAACCATCATTTCATTGATCGAGAGAATGGCCACTTCTTTCCTATCACACATGGTCGTGCACATGAAGCATATGATAGTATTCTTGCTTTGTCATGATGCCTTTACAGATTGCTTATGGTTGGCCCTTGTTGTTGTTGTGATAAGATTATTTTACTTCTAGATGCTCACATGGATTGTCTAATTTTGCCATTTCCTTTGTTTATGTCATACCCCCAAACCAAGGATGGCGGAAACGTCCTGGGGTGGAGGACTTCATGTATAGTATCATAACAACAATTGCAATAGTGATCAAAGTAAACACAACCAACATAAATATAATTGAAAAAGCTACATCATCGTATAAGTTTACATGTTTCCAAATCAATTACATTATGTTGACAAAAATGAAATGTTGATGCCTTAACGTCCCATCCTCAAAAGTACTCGTTCACCTGTTTATTGATTTCCTGAGAATACAAGTAGTTTTGAAAGAGTGTCAACAATTAAGTTGGCGAGTTCATAAGCTTTTGAATGTAGTGATGAAAACCTTTCCTTTTTAAAAGTATGTTTGTTCCAGAAAAATCCAATATTTTCCTTAAAGTGTGAATTGCAGCCTTAAATTCCAAAGACCAAAATGTACAAGTAATTTCCATACTTATAGTAAAACGATGCAAGTTTAAATTGCCATAAACTCGTTTGATTTAATGAAATCCCCGTAAATCCTAAGAGTTGTTAATACTTTATGTGAGATATTATAACCATACTATGACCTAGTTGGCCTGAAACGACGTTCTTCAGGCGTCGGAAACGTTATGACATTTGTCACCCGTAGACCTCGAGGTCCCACTGTAGCTAACAGCAAGGTGTGGGGTGTCAATTCCAATATAGATCTATATACAACTATCACGCTCTCCCTACAAGAGACTCTGGTTACAATACATGACTTAAAGTGTATTACTTGTTAAGTAACATGAAGCGAATGTCTCAAGATTTAGTCATTAACGGATTTACGTGTAGTGAATGAAAACCCTTTTTGTGTAGATGAAACCTTTGGTAATGAACTTGTTGTGTAAGTGTATCATAAACTATACCTATTATAGTTTATCAAATAATGGTAGTAGTGAACATAAACTATACTTACATTAGTTTAACAAAATGTTTGTATGCAATGGATATAACTTTGTTTATTATAATTAATTACCATGCTTGTGGAGGTAAAAATCCATTTGTTTTCTGATGTATGTCTATTTATCAAGACAAAATGACATATAATATAACACATATATGCACATGATGATACATACCTTGCCTAACGAGTTACAAGGTGTAAATGAAACTGAAAACATTGTTCTAGTATTAACATTTCTATTCCTGTTCTTAGAAGATTTATAGAAAAATCATCACAGGTCCAAATTAGATTCCGTAAATTCTGAGAGTTTGGAAAATGTGTCTAGTTTGTTCATAAATTTTATTATGATTTTTAGTGACCTCTCACTTGTGTGAAAAAGTCCATATTCACAGACTGGTCCGTATTTGTTCTTGTAATGATAGGAAGTTTTGTAAAAATCACCATAATTTGTAGAAAAATCGTATGGAGATGTGCAAGTAGTCATTTTGAAGGTATGAACCTGAAATATTTTCATCTAATACAATTGTGAAAACTAAAATGTTTAAGTTGGCAAAAACAGTCCGTGAATGGAGTTAAAATTTTCTGATGAAAGCTGTTGTTTGAGTTTAGTTAAGTTCTTGGTGTTTTAACTTGTATCCCCCCCTTAAAACTTGAGAAAACTTGAAAAGATAGGGGTATGAAACTCACCTTGTGTGATTTCAGTGGGTGGATGTTGAAGAAAGGTAGTGATCAACTCAAGAACACTTAGAAGATTGCTTGAAGATTCGAAGAACTAACACAGATATGATGAAGTTTGGGTAAGCAACCTATGATTTGAGTAGAAAGAGGTGGAATAATCATATGAATGATAATAATACTTACCAAAAGTAGAAGAAAAGCTTGGAGAATAGCCTTGAATCTCGAATTTAGAGAGAGAAAGTGAGAGAGAATGAAGTTTGTTCTTTGGTGGAAAATGAGAGAAATGTGAGGAGAGAGGGGAGTTTTCCAGCTTTTGATCAAGGATGTGGCTGGAAAAATGATGGAAAGAGTACAATGAAAGGACTAGGTATGGTGGAAGGACAAGGGCTGGTCATGGAGTGGGCATGGGCGGTTGCTTGTGTCATACACTAAAGTAAGGTCAACACTCCACCTATAATATCCCACCCACTCTTCTTGGATAAGGATTATACCCCAAAAACGTGATTAATTATGAAGTATGAGGTTCTATATGTTAAAATATGATTTTGGGTGAAAATCTCGCGTTAAAATCACGAAAAACAGGCTTAAAACGCTAAAAATATTGAAAACTGGGCAAAAATTGCCACTTTCCGAAATTCAGGGCCGGAGGTTCGGTCCCAGCTCTTAGAACCGAAAGTGGATGAGGAACCGAGAGTAGGGTTCGGCTGAGTAGTGTCGCATCTCGGACCGAAGGTGGAGTCCTCTCGGACCGAAGGTGGCCTCTCGGACCGAAGGTTACTTTCGGTTCAGGAGATGGTTTCGGTTCAGGAGGTTTCGGTTCCCAAGTAGGTTCGGCTCCTAAGAAGGTTCGGTTCCTAAGAAGGTTCGGCTCCTAAGAAGGTTCGGTTCCTAAGAAGGTTCGGCTCCTAGGAAGGTTCGGTTCCTAGGAAGGTTCGGTTCCTAAGAAGGTTCGGCTCCTTAAGAGGGTTTTTCGCGTAAACTTCCGTTTTCGAGCGGTTTTCGATTAAATTAAGGGTCGGGATGCCCCGGGTGATTATAAGAAGTTGAGAGAGATTTTGAGAGAGATTTGGGAGAGATTTCACATACTTGGAGAGATTTCTCATTCAGAGAGAGATTTGGGAGAGATTTCACATACTTGGAGAGATTTCTCATTCAGAGAGAGATTTGGGAGAGATTTCAAATACTTGGAGAGATTTCTCATTCAGAGAGAGATTTGGGAGAGATTTCACATACTTAGAGAGATTTGGGAGAGATTCACATACTTGGAGAGATTTGGGAGAGATTTGACATACTTAGAGAGATTTGGGAGAGATTTCACATACTTGGAGAGATTTGGGAGATATTTGACATACTTAGAGAGATTTGGGAGAGATTTGGGGTGGAGAGAGATAGAGTGAAAGAGATTGGGAGAGTCTTCTTTTGTGACCTTTTTGAGTGTTTGGCTTTGTAACGTAAGGTCTGTAAACCCCGTTAAGCCATGTTTAAGAGTCTTACACACCCCCGAAGGGTATGTAATAGTGTTTTATTGCTTTGCTACCTCACTTACCCCGATTAGGGTTCTAGAAATCTAAAAATACGAACTTTTCAAGTGATGATTTCTTATTAAAATAGTGAGTTGTACAGTATTTATATAAAGTAAACCCTAGTATACAAGGGTTAGTAGAGTTGACCGGGTTGACTTGTTGACCTTATTTGACTTTGACTTGACTAGAATTTGACGGTTGTCACATCATCCCCCCGTTAGAAGGAATTTCGTCCCGAAATTTGCATTTTGACTGGGACTTCAAAAGCTCGGGAAGAGATGGGGGTATTTTTGTTTCATTTGGTCTTCGTGTTCCCAGGTGAACTCAGGTCCTCGTTTAGCGTTCCAACGGACCTTAACGATAGGAATACGACTTTGTTTCGTTCTTTTGATCTCTCGATCCATGATTTCTACCGGTTCCTCCACGAAGTGGAGACTCTCGTTGATTTCGATTTCGTCGAGTGGTATCACGAGAGTCTCGCCGGACAGACACTTCTTTAGGTTTGATACGTGAAAGGTAGGATGTACTTTATTAAGTTCTTGTGGCAATCGAAGTTTGTACGCTACCGGGCCAATCCTGGCAAGGATTTCGAATGGCCCGATGTATCTAGGGTTCAGCTTTCCTCGTTTACCAAAACGTATTAAACCCTTCCAGGGTGAGACTTTTAATAGTACACGATCTCCAACTTGGAATTCCAACAGCTTTCGTCTGTTATCTGCGTAACTTTTCTGTCTGTCTCTAGAAGCCTTTAATCGTTCTCGGATTTGAACAATCTTTTATGTGGTTTCTCTTATTATCTCCGGACCAATGAGAGTGTTATTAGGGACTTGTCCATTTGCTAGTTGCGTGTCGCCCACTTCAGCCCAGCACAGAGGTGACCTGCACTTGCGGCCATAGAGGACTTCAAATGGTGCAACCTTGATGCTAGTGTGATAACTATTATTGTATGAGAATTCGACAAGTGGTAAATGGGTATCCCAAGCTTTACCAAAGTCTATCACACACGCTCTAAGCATGTCTTCTAGCGTCTGAATGGTCCTTTCACTTTGCCCGTCGGTTTGTGGGTGATAGGCTGTACTCATGTCCAGCCTAGTTCCCAAGGACTTCTGAAGTTACTGCCAGAATCGCGAGGTGAATCGACTATCCCTGTCTGAGATAATGGACTTTGGCACCCCATGCAATCTCACGATTTCCTTGATGTACATCTTGGTCAGCTTTTCCATCTTGTCGTTCTCTTTCATTGGTAGAAAGTGTGCTGACTTGGACAGTCTGTCGACGATTACCCAAATGGTATCCACTCCACTCGTCGTCTTGGGTAACTTAGTTATGAAGTCCATGGTTATCCGTTCCCACTTCCACTCAGGTATCTCAGGCTGTTGAAGTAGCCCTGAGGGTTTCTGATATTCTACCTTGACCTTGGCGGAAGTCAAACACTTGCCCACATAAGTATCAATTTCGGCTTTCATGTTTGGCCACCAGTACAACTTCTTGAGGTCCAGATACATCTTATCTAAGCCTAGGTGGATGGAGTATCTAGTCTTGTGTGCTTCGTCCATGACGATGTCTCGGAAACCACCGAACTTCGGTGTCCAGATTCGGTTTACGAGGTAACTGTTGGGTTTTGAGCATTCTAACACTTCCTAAGTGTACATACAACCCTAATAACCTTGGATCTATGTTTGTCTAAGGTACATGCAAAATATTATTTTCCAAGGTTTATAACCTATCCAGCATGTCATGGGGTACTTTTAAACATAAAAGGACTAGATGAATTACATACCTTTTGTTGATTGTTGATTCCTTGGAGTTTGAGAGCCAAGCACCAATAATGTGAATGCCTCAAATGGAAATCACAAATCACCACAAACTTGGAAAATATATGAGAGAGTATACTAACTCTTGATTTTGGCCACCACACTTACACACACATTAGTGTTTTTTTCATGCAACATAAGCTTGTTTATATAGTGTACATGGTTAGGGCGAAACCCTAATAACCCATGTCTTTTCCTCTTCCAAGGATCCATGGGTTAAAAGCTCCATGGATCATCCATGGACTTCCATATAAGCTTAGCCCATTAACAAATGAGCATTAGCCCACACCATATAAATACAATAGCCCATGATTTAATTAGTCTTCCTTTTAATCACTAAATCAATTCATAATTAATTCAAGATTAAAACTAATTAAATAACATGACTTTATATTAATATATTATAACTTATAATATATTAATAAATCGTAAGTATACAATTCTCATAAAATTATCCATAAACAGTTTGGGTGAAGTGCAACCCAAATGGACCATGCCGGGTCGGGTCAAGTATATACCAAATAAGTTATGGACTTAGACACCTTATACAACAGTCTCCCACTTGGATAAGTCTAATAACTGTATTTGCGTATGTTACTTCAGGAACCAACCGGCAATCGTAGCTCTCGAAAACTCTGTTGAACTATGAAGCGCCATTTTAGATAAGTGATCATATAATCCTCTGTTCTCATGATATCAGTCGGACAAATACATGGAACAACATCGTACTTATTGTCCAACAGTTTGTTTCCCGATTTCCGATTTGTTTGACAAAGAACTAAATTGAACACATCAATTAGGTTCTGACCGGGCCCGGTACATAGGTCAAAACAAAATCATCGAGGGGCCCAGATATCACTTCTAATCCTCCAAGGACTAGAAGGAACAGATAAACTTCGACTCATATACTTGTTTCTACTAGTTGTTGAATTATACACAAAGGCACGTTTTATAACATCAAGTTACTGATGCGTTTACGTGCAATCAATGCACAACCAACTCATAGGTAACAACTCATATCTCTAGGTTTGAATACTTATATGATATTACCGTCTCACGATCACTCGAGATAAATTCCATGAAGTGATGCAAGTGAGCGTGGGTTGAATCCAATACTCATAACTTATGAGCACTCATGAGTGTTGTAGCCATGTCCAACATCTTAGACCTCTACAACCAACTCATGACAGTCTTGATTCATATCTACTTCCAACATATGACCGACTGTGGATGGTTTGAATAACTTAATCATTCGGAAAGAATAACCTAGTTATTATGGAAGTCAAAACATGCAAAGTGAAACACAATAATAATCGAATCCAATATGGTCTCAGAACCCTTTTGAATATAAATAAAACCACCTTTTATTTATCACCATATTGATTACACATTATTCATTGTATAATGTTTCAAATAATCAACTTAATACTTGAACAAAAACAACAGTCGTCCCATGCTCCTAGCATGTACACTTTGTTTTTCTAAACAATAGTTATGCCATACTCCAAGTATGCACACTATGTTTGTCTATGATCTTTACTTTGTGAAATAGATCAATTGAACATGATTCCAATGATGCTCATTTCACAATCCCAAATCCTTATTGTAAATGTAAGAATTCCTAATTCCTACCATTTACCAAAAACTGTTAGATTTTAAACTTATATGCACTGATCCTCTCGTAATGATTATGCACAAGGTCACCAAAACCTTGTCATCAGTCATTACAGAGGATTCCAAAGGAGATCAACTCTATGGAAACGAACTCTCATATTCAAAGTACATTGCTTTGAACATCCTTCTTGCACTAAGGTTTTCTAATCTTACACAGATTGAACAACTTCCACCTATGGAGACATTTCCATAGTCCCATTTCGACTATCACTTCCGAACAAGAGTCACATTTTTTCAGAATATGTCAATATGGTCCTTTCCAACAATTTACATCATACTTCCAACTGTCCCTGAGCAACCAATCTTTGGTGAACCTTAGATTGTCCTCGACAATTGCTTAGTCATATCCGGTTCTATTCCTTTTTCCCTCTTAATGCTCTAAGCATTTTGAAAAAATTTAGAACGGATGAATATTATAGCACATGTGACCGATCCTATACCCGAAGCATATGGGACACGATTCATGATGTCTCACATAAAGACCTGATACTAGATCAGTCTTTTGCTACAATATTTTTTATTTGCCATGTTTTCAAAAAATCGACTATGAAGAGGGATGTCGTAATCATAATCGAATTTGAGAACGCAATATATATAGAATTTCCTTATGTTGAACCATTCCAACATAAAATTCATATATATATCCTTGACTAAAGATGATTAAAAACTCAATCTAAGCTTTTAGAATTGAAATGAAGTATAATTTCCTCTCCCTTAATTATAGCAAAACAATTTTTTCAACCCCTACAACATTACGAATTGAAACTTTTGTTTTTCTATAATTAACATTGCTAACTTGCAACACTAAACATAACAATCATGCTCCCACTAACATGATGATTATCAGCATAACACTTATGCTCCCACTAGCTCTGACATATTTCCAGAAATCAGCTGGACTTCTGAAATTTAGATTCGTACACCCTTTCTTAGATAGCTCACATGTGTGTCTAAACAATTTCCAGAACTATGAAAAGGGATGCCGTAATCATAGTCTTAATTGTTTAGACCTTTGCCATTTCTCACAAGTCCATGTTAGTGTGCCGGTTAACCACACACGCTCCACTAACGACTTTGAGAATGCAAACATCACAATTGCTATCTACTTAAAATCTTCTTAGTGAAAGCATTTCCTCACCATCATTTTCATGAATCGGAGAGAAACCTTATGACACTTAGATTTTCTGGTGTATGAGTTCCTATCCATGTGAATTTGTCAAAACCATAATCTCAAGACAAGGTTAGTAACAAATTCAGCCTTACATGGATTGAACTTGTTCAATCTTAATTTCTTGTCATCTGGTAGCACAAGGCCCACCAATGCTTCCAAGCTGTTATGCACACAGTTTAGAACTAACAGAACTCATATGCATAGTCAACTTAATAGGAACAGACACAGAAACAAGAATTATGTCAACTTAATAGGTTGCAAACCTTAAGTCGTGTGCTAGTGATAAAACTCAGGTTTTACTCTTGATATCTTGAAATCCTTTCAGGATCTTAAAGACTCCCACTGTCCTCTTAACATATAAGTTTCCCTAGTCAAGAACCATTCCTTGACAAAACAAATATTCAAGGGATAGTGCAGATTCTTATCAAGATAAACACTTCACACAATTGGTCTTAGTTGGTCTTTGTCTTATCCAAGACATCACAACTTACCAATTTCAAATGTACAGGAGTAGAAAACATTTTACACTACATTTGATAAGTGTTTTAAACCTTACTTTATGTCACTCAATGTTACAATCTTGGATTATGACTCTAAGAGTTGTTTTGGAACGAAGTATGATCCATCTTCTTGATTTTAACCATTCCAACAATTCATGACCCCTCATCTTAGTCATAACAATGCACTAAGATGTCCTTAGAGTATGAATTTGTGATATGGTTTCATAATCATTAAGATGATCATAAAAACATGATACTAAAGTACTCTCCCATCTTTTCAGATTTGAGAAACTTTTATCTTTCTGCCAAATTTGATTCTTCTCATCCGTTCTACCATACATTGAAGCTTTTCCAATGTTACAGAATTATACTTAACCTTATAAGTATAACCATATTTACTAATCTTTAGTAAATCATGACGAATTGATCTTTGTGGTGGACCTTGACTAGCACACACCGAGTGTACCTAATTCCTTAGTCCTTCAATTGACTCACATATGCATGTGATCAATGAATTAATCTGAATTTTACAAAGATGAAAATTCTCATTCATCATACAATACAACTTGTATGATTCCAAGTTTCTGTCTAACTGAAGCTTGGGTGATGAGAACCTTTCCTCATTTGGTAAATTCAGACACTACCACATATGAGAGAATCAAACTCATATTTCCAATATTTCTAGAAACATACAAACATCAATTTTCCATAAATGCCATTGTAAGGGGATATAATATAAAATAAACTAAACAAAACTTTTATTTCTTTATTAAAATGCGGAAAAATATTCCTTACAATGCATCTTCAAATGAAAACTATGATATTACATATTTCCTAGCAATCTATCATAACTTTTAAGTAGTAGCTCAAAAATCCGATCCTCGAACCATGCAATAGAAATCCATCTTCATGATCAGATTCAGCACACTCTTATTTTAACCTTCCTTTTGCTCGATCCTGCTTAACATCAAGATGCAACCTAGTCACATCATGTAATAAGAATTAACAATTAGGAATTTTAACAAAGTTAGATAGTGGACTTACCTGAAGCCGAGTCAAACATTTTGTCTCTACTTGCTTTCAAACATTTTAGGTATTCAGGGCAGCTTCGCTTCCAATGTCCCTTCTCATGACAATAAAAACATATAGACTCTTTGGGAATGGTACATGAGACAATCACAGACTTAGCCTTTCCCTTTACCTTTTGGTCAACCGGGTTGACCAAGGCCGATCCCCTTCCATTGGGACGAGAAAGCTTTTCTGGACTTCCAATGTCACCATTGTCCATGTCCATGGAAGTTTGAGAAATAGATTTTCCATCAATATTTGCTTGACCATTGCGCCAAATCATTGCTGATTCAGCAGCAACAAGCAAATAAGAAAGATCTATTAGGGTTATGTCAGGATCTGTCATATGGTAGTCTTTAATAAACTCACCATACGACTCAGGAAGCGACTGAAGAACCCAGTCAACAGCGAACTTCCTTGAAATAACAGCACCCAACATTCTCAACCTGTCTATGTGTGACTTCATTCCTAAGACATGAGAGCACACAGGTCTTCCATCTTTATGTTTCATTTCTAGTAGAGCTTGAGTGATCTTGAACCTTTCAAGTCTTCGGGCTTGTGGGTCAGGGAGAATAAATGGAGGAGGTGGAGGGAGTGAAGCATGATGTTGAGGGACATCATCTTCAAGAGGAAAGCTTGTTCCAAGCGATTTGGGAAGATCATAGTTGTCTGAACCAGACATCTACAATGGGAGAAAATCAAGTTAGTTGATTCAAGTCCTTAATATAACACCCAATATGAAATATTAAGGCTAGGACCCAACACAATATTTTATAACTTGGAAGAGGGATGCCGTAATCCAAGCTATAAAACATTTTAAGGTAGGTGAATGACGATTCACCAATTTCCACCATGAAAAACGAAATAATTTATTAGGTTTTAATTGGATTTGAAACTCCTAGATCTTTTGAGATTCATTGAACTTTTCAATGGCATGTTTCAATCTCGATTGTGCCCTTCAGGTTTTGTGACTGGGATGCCGAGGATCACAAAACAAGGTGTGAATAACCATGCAAACTCACTTGGTACCCTTAATATTATCACCTAATCGATGTGTCGGTTAACCACACACGCTCCACCGATCTATGATAAACATTAAGTCACCCTTCGTGATCCTTACTAGTCCAAGTTAGTGTGCCGGTTAACCACACACGCTCCACCAACGACTTGGTAAGGTACAAAGTGTGAATTTCATGGGTTAGCACCATATTCACATTTTCCTAAAGTAACTAAGATTGGGAATTTATAAAAGATTTAGTTACTTTATAATATTCATTATACTTTTAATGAGAATTTAAAGTCATTGTCCTACCCGTTCGGCTAACGATCCTCTACCGATCAAGGAAGCGGTGGGTGAGAATGGACACCCATTAAGTTGCCATTTTATAGGCAACAACCTTATACCCCCCTTATAGACCGGCTTCGTGAATGAGGCCTACTAACGGTAAAACGACTTGATCTTATACATATATATAATAATTAACCATTAATGTTATAAATAGTATAAGGGTTGAATTTTAACTTTTAAAACTCTAAGGGTTTGGAATTAAAGTTTATTAAAGTGTGTGAAACTTTACAAATTCCAAAACTTGAGGGCAAGTTTTGTAACTATCCAAAACTTTTCATTTCATAACTTATGAATTAAAGGTTCATAAAAATGAAGACTCTTCATTTTATGTAACTTATGTGTTTTAAGTGTGTGTTTAAAAGAAATGACCTTTGGATATCCATAACTTGAGGACAAATTATGGACTCCATTAAAACACATAAATGATCAAGAAGTAATCCTAAACAATTCAGCAAATAATTCCTATCATCTTCTAAATTCATAAGAACATGAACATGATCATCAAAGTTTCAAGAATTATATGAACACATACAAAGCATGAAATTTTGATATAAGCTATTGTAAATGGATTAGAACAACCATTACACCAACTAAAACAAGTTTTAAAACACCAAAACAGTTTAGGGTAATGTTTCTAGTCCATTTCCAGCAGCAAAAGTCGAAAAACTGCATTCTGAGGCTCCTACTCACCGAGTGCACGAACCTACTCGGCGAGTAGGATGAGTTTACACATGAACTCGGCGAGTCCCCCCATGGACTCGGTGAGTTCATTAGTCAGACAGCAAAAAATCGACTTTTTATCACTATTTTGCATCAAGTATCAAACAAACAAGCCTAGGCTCTGATACCACTGTTGGGTTTTGAGCATTCTAACACTTCCTAAGTGTACATGCAACCCTAATAACCTTGGATCTATGTTTGTCTAAGGTACATGCAAAATATTATTTTCCAAGGTTTATAACCTATCTAGCATGGCATGGGGTACTTTTAAACATAAAAGGACTAGATGAATTACATACCTTTTGTTGATTGTTGATTCATTGGAGTTTGAGAGCCAAGCACCAATAATGTGAATGCCTCAAATGGAAATCACAAATCACCACAAACTTGGAAAATATATGAGAGAGTATACTAACTCTTGATTTTGGCCACCACACTTACACACACATTAGTGTTTTTTTCATGCAACATAAGCTTGTTTATATAGTGTACATGGTTAGGGCGAAACCCTAATAACCCATGTCTTTTCCTCTTCCAAGGATCCATGGGTTAAAAGCTCCATGGATCATCCATGGACTTCCATATAAGCTTAGCCCATTAACAAATGAGCATTAGCCCACACCATATAAATACAATAGCCCATGATTTAATTAGTCTTCCTTTTAATCACTAAATCAATTCATAATTAATTCAAGATTAAAACTAATTAAATAACATGACTTTATATTAATATATTATAACTTATAATATATTAATAAATCGTAAGTATACAATTCTCATAAAATTATCCATAAACAGTTTGGGTGAAGTGCAACCCAAATGGACCATGCCGGGTCGGGTCAAGTATATACCAAATAAGTTATGGACTTAGACACCTTATCCAACAGTAACGAACTCCATCGTCTTTGACTTCCAGGTTTTTGTCCATTTCTCTTAATGCCTCACCCGTCACATTTTCCGGTTTCAAGGCCTCCAGCTGAGCCTCTTTGATTTGTGTGGACAGGTGTGAATGGATTGTCATTGTTAATGACTTTACTCGGTGCCCCGAGCATCCTTTTCGACTTAAGGCATCTGCTACTACGTTTGCCTTACCTGTGTGATAACGAATCTCACACTCGTAATCATTCAGTAGTTCTACCCATCGTATTTGCCTCATGTTGAGCTCCTTCTGATTGAGAATGTGCTGAAGGCTTTTGTGGTCGGTAAAGATAGTACACTTCGTTCCGTAAAGGTAGTGCCTCCAGATCTTTAGGGCGAACACTACTGCTCCCAATTCGAGGTCATGCGTAGTGTAGTTGACCTCGTGTGTTTTCAATTGCCTCGATGCGTAGGCAATGACCTTTCCTCGCTGCATTAACACACACCCAAGCCCCTGGTTTGATGCATCACAGTAGACTACAAAGTCTTTGGTTCCTACTGGTATAGACAAGATCGGTGCGCTGCACAGGGCTTGTTTTAACGTTTGGAAGGCATCTTCTTGCTTATCTTCCCATTTGAACATCACACCTTTTTGAGTCAAGGTGGTGAGTAGTTTAGCGACCTTGGAGAAGTTTTGGATGAATCTACGGTAGTATCCAGCAAGCCCTAAGAATTGTCGGATTTCCGTCGGCATTGTAGGTGCTGGCCAGTTCTCGATCGCTTTGATTTTTTAGGGGTCCACGTGTATCCCCTTCTCGCTAACCACATGGCCAAGAAATCCCACTTCTCGGAGCCAGAATTCGCACTTGGAGAGTTTAGCATAAAGCTTCTCAGTTCTTAAAGTCTCCAATACTAGTCGCAAATGTTGGCTGTGCTCTTCCTTGCTTCGTGAATAGACCAAGATATCGTCGATGAATACGATTATGAATTTGTCTAAGAAGGGTCGGCACACCCGGTTCATTAAATCCATGAACACTGCGGGTGCATTTGTTAACCCGAAGGGCATTACTACAAATTCGTAGTGACCATACCGAGTCCTGAATGTTGTCTTGGGAACATCCTCCTCCTGAACTCGTAGCTGGTGGTATCCTGACCTCAGGTCGATCTTTGAGAAGTAAGATGCTCCTTGAAGTTGGTCAAATAAGTCGTCGATTCGGGGCAAAGGATATCGGTTTTTGACGGTAAGCTTATTTAACTCGCGGTAGTCGATGCACATCCGGAACGATCCATCCTTTTTCTTTACAAATAGAACTGGTGCTCCCCAAGGCGAGAAACTAGGTCGAATGAACCCTTTGCTCAGCAGTTCGTTTAGTTGGCTGGACAATTCTTGCATTTCTGCCGGCGCTAGGCGGTATGGAGCTTTGGCTATGGGGGTAGCTCCGGGGATCAGATCAATTCGGAATTCGACTTGTCGAGTAAGTGGTACCCCTGGGAGGTCTTCTGGAAATACGTCGGGGAAATTACAGACCTCCGGGATGTCTTTGATGTCCTTCGTTTCTTGTTTCTTATCTACCACATGGGCTAAAAAGGCGTGGTACTCCTTTCGGAGATACTTTTGAGCCTTGATGCAAGAAATGATTTGTAAGTTAGCGTTGGGTTTATCACCGTAGACGATAAGGGTTTCGCCATTTGGCAGATTAAGGCGGACGACCCTTTCGTAACATAAAATGTCGGCACGATGAGAACTTAACCAATCCATGCCAATGATGATGTCGAAACTTTTTATTGGAACCGGCAATAGATCGAGATTGAATGAGTGATTGTCTAGAGTGAGGGTACACCCTGAGTATATGTCGTTAGTGTTTTCTGTTTTCCATTTGCCATTTCTACGACGTATGTTTCTTTTAGTGATTGGGGATTTTGTTTTAACAATTGTTTGAATTTGTGGCTAACGAAACCCCTTTCCGCTCCACTATCGAATAATATGCATGCGTATGAGTTATTGAGGAGAAACGTACCGGTAACCACCGTGGGATCTTCCCTTGCTTCCCCCTGCCCTAAGGCCAAGATCCTTCCAACACCGCCAATGTTCGAGTCTTTAGCTTTTGGGCAGTCCCTCTTGAAGTGCCCGGTTTCCCCGCAGCCGTAACAGGCTCGGCTTGCTCTGGTATTGGCGGCCGGGTTGGCCTATTGTGCAGATGCCCTGCAGAAACGGGCGGTATGCCCCTTTTTGTTGCAATTATTGCAGTGCATTTCACGACAAGCACCGGTGTGGTGGAAGTTGCACTTGTTGCACTTGGGAAGAGTTCCAGCGTATTGCCTCAGTGGTGCCGGAGCGGAAGGAGTGGTGGCAGCATGGATGGTAACGGTCTTCTGCTTCTTTACGGGGTCCCGCGCAGGTTGCTTCTTTTTATTATCCCATAATTTCCTCTTGTTGTTCCCTCGTCGTGCTTGATCGGAGGTGGTTGTCACAGTGGCATGGCTGGCCCGATGATCAATGAGTTGTTGTGCCAACTCCTTGGCACTCTCGTAAGTAGTTGGCCGTGAGGCCAACACACTATCTTGAATCGGGGAAGACAACCCCCAGAGATATCGTTCCACTTTCTTGCTTTTCGGCGTAACCATTGTCGGACAGAGGAGTGCCAGATCATTGAATCGGGCAGTGTAAGTTGTGAGGTCAGAGTCCTTCATCTTGAGATTCCACAGTTCTTGTTCTAATTTTTGTACCTCCCCCCTTGGGCAATACTCTTTCAGCATCATGGTTTTCCAATCCTCCCATCTTATCGAATTTGCAACAGTGAGAGTTAGGGATTTTACGTGGCCGTTCCACCAGGTAAGAGCCCTGCCGGTGAGAGTGCGAGCTGCGAATTTGACTTTGTTGGCTTCAGGTCACGTACAGATTTCAAAGACAGATTCGGTCCTTTCGAACCACTGCATCAAGTCGATGACTCCCCTGCTTCCATTGAATAAGTCGGGTTTGCTATTAGTGAAGTCCTTAAAGGAACACTCCCTCGTACGCCCCTGGCTATCTCCTTGCGTGGAGTTATTAGTACCACTCCCTGTACGTCTGGCACCGTTGGTGCTGATTTGGGACATAGCAGCTGCTACTGCGGCTGTGATTGCCGCTTGGAACATTACAGGGTCGTACTGGGGTGGTGGCGGCGGTGGGTTTGTTTGCGTCCCACCGGTGCGTCTAGTAGATCTACGAGGCAGTATTTTTCTATTATAGAAATTCAAAGATGAAATGAGTATGAGCCTTTTAGTAATGATTGTCAGTCGGGAGACGCAAAACTAAATTATTAGTTTTTAAGTATAGTGTTTCCCGATTTTTCAATGTTGCAAACAATTCATAGTAGAAGTTCATAAAAATAAACTCATGAATCTATTAGTAACCATTAAATGAAATCTTGTAATCCTTGGTCCATGCCTGACCCACTCCTAAGACCACTCAATGTATACTAGTTGTGTGTGACTAAGGTTCGACAGACCGTCGAACTTAATGAATCTGCCCTGAGCCCACAACCAAACAAGGAACATGATCCAATGCGGACTCACCATTTCTAATTCGGTCGCCTCTTGATTACACATAACCTCGAGGTATATTAAATGATCTTAGAGTTATCATGAGCAATTTGTTTGTTAATGCCATGTTATGCAATTTGAGGTGAACTCTTTATAAATAAATGCTTGTCATTTTTCATTGATATAATTTTTAGTACATGTTTTTAAGCATATTTGAACTCATAAAGGTCTACATTACATCAATGCAACGGGAAATTTTGACAGCACTTAGACCCCTCGAATAGTGTAATCACTTAGACGCAGGGTTAAACCTACTTACAGGAAAGAGTAGCCCCAACGCATACCCATAAACAAAGTTTATAACTAAATAGGAGTAGTGCAACACTACTCAGGGCGAGTGGTATCCGCTGGTCCGCTGTGGCCTTGGGAAGAGGTCGAGGCTCCCTGAAGCTCCGCGATCCGGCGTTCAGCCGCGATCACTCTTTCCTCGAGAGCTGCATGTCGTATCTGGTATTCCCTTACCTCCGCCCGAGCGGTGGTAAGGTCCTCCATGAGTTGGTCCATGGGGTAGAAGTCTCTTTCCAGATCCCGAGTACGAGCGCCAGATGCTTCCACAACAGCATTGAGGTTCCGGACTTGATTTGCCATTTCCCGGTTCCGATCCCCAAGGTTCGTAATCTGTTGAGTCATGACTGGGAGAGCTCTGTCAGCTGGTCCCCCGTGACTGAGGTCATAGTAACCCCGTTGATCGCCATAAGGGGATCGTTGCCGTTGTTGACGACTCCATCTCTCAATCGTGGTTGCCCAACGGGGCTCAGGCCCGTTGTAACCAAAACAATTTGCAGGCACCCTGGCAATGTAAGGAGGGTTGATGACTTCCTCCTCCGGTTCCTCTTCTTCCTCTTCGTCCTCTGATTCTTCTTCTTCGTCTTTTTCTTCTTCAACCTCCTCGTGATCTTCCTCAGGATCCTCCTCGATCATTTCCTCGGGTTCTGCCTCGAGCCATCCAACGTTTCCCTCATTAGGGAAGTAAGGGTCTCCAGGTAGATGGAATCCCGCCATGTCGTCTGTACGAGAATAGGGGTCTAAGAGATATGAAATGAATCTAAAATGTCGAGTTATAAATTTACAAAATACTCCTATAGTATTTTTAAATGTTATGGTTGGTTTTTAGTGCATTCATTGTAGGGTGAAGTTAGGTTATTAGGTTTGTTGCCCACTACGACTATCCCCCAATATATGCAGGCCACTTCTCGGACAGATATAGTTGATCAGACTATATCTATCCCAGACTTGACCACATATCCCAAGGCATACTCGTAACGTACAACTCCTCTTCTTTTACTTTATGTTCTTCCTAGTTATGACGCTACGCGAGCATGTATGCATGTACTTATACTTTTAACAAGAAGCCGTTTATTTTCTAAAAATATAGTCATTTGAAAATGTTTAATCAGAGACTTTCAGTCCCAAATGTGTTTATAGTTTGTATATCTTATGTGGTTTGATATACTTAGTTCACTATAAACATTGCTCTGATACCAATCTGTCACACCCCCAAACTAAGGATGGCGGAAACGTCCGGGGGTGGAGGACTTCATGTATAGTATCATAACAACAATTGCAATAGTGATCAAAGTAAACACAACCAACATAAATATAATTGAAAAAGTTACATCATCGTATAAGTTTACATGTTTCCAAATCAATTACATTATGTTGACAAAAATGAAATGTTGACGCCTTAACGTCCCATCCTCAAAAGTACTCGTTCACCTGTTTATTGATTTCCTGAGAATACAAGTAGTTTTGAAAGAGTGTCAACAATTAAGTTGGTGAGTTCATAAGCTTTTGAATGTAGTGATGAAAACCTTTCCTTTTTAAAAGTATGTTTGTTCCAGAAAAATCCAATATTTTCCTTAAAGTGTGAATTGCAACCTTAAATTCCAAAGACCAAAATGTACAAGTAATTTCCATACTTATAGTAAAACAATGCAAGTATAAATTGCCATAAACTCGTTTGATTTAATGAAATCCCCGTAAATCCTAAGAGTTTTTAATACTTTATGTGAGCTATTATAACCATACTATGACCTAGTTGGCCTGAAACGACGTTCTTCAGGCGTCGGAAACGTTATGACATTTGTCACCCGTAGACCTCGAGGTCCCACTGTAGCTAACAGCAAGGTGTGGGGTGTCAATTCCAATATAGATCTATATACAACTATCACACTCTCCCTACAAGAGACTCTGGTTACAATACATGACTTAAAGTGTATTACTTGTTAAGTAACATGAAGCGAATGTCTCAAGATTTAGTCATTAACGGATTTACGTGTAGTGAATGAAAACCCTTTTTGTGTAGATGAAACCTTTGGTAATGAACTTGTTGTGTAAGTGTATCATAAACTATATCTATTATAGTTTATCAAATAATGGTAGTAGTGAACATAAACTATACTTACATTAGTTTATCAAAATGTTTGTATGCAATGGATATAACTTTGTTTATTATAATTAATTACCATGTTTGTGGAGGTAAAAATCCATTTGTTTTCTGATGTATGTCTATTTATCAAGACAAAATGACATATAATATAATACATATATGCACATGATGATACACACCTTGCTCAACGAGTTACAAGGTGTAAATGAAACTGAAAACATTGTTCTAGTATTAACATTTCTATTCCTGTTCTTAGAAGATTTATAGAAACATCATCACAGGTCCAAATTAGATTCCGTAAATTCTGAGAGTTTGGAAAATGTGTCTAGTTTGTTCATAAATTTTATTATGATTTTTAGTGACCTCTCACTTGTGTGAAAAAGTCCATATTCACAGACTGGTCCGTATTTGTTCTTGTAATGATAGGCAGTTTTGTAAAAATCACCATAATTTGTAGAAAAATCGTATGAAGATGTGCAAGTAGTCATTTTGAAGGTATCAACCTGAAATATTTTCATCTAATACAGTTGTGAAAACGAAAATGTTTAAGTTGGCAAAAACAGTCCGTGAATGGAGTTAAAATTTTCTGATGAAAGCTGTTGTTTGAGTTTAGTTAAGTTCTTGGTGTTTTAACTTGTATTCCCCCCCTTAAAACTTGAGAAAACTTGAAAAGATAGGGGTATGAAACTCACCTTGTGTGATTTTAGTGGGTGGATGTTGAAGAAAGCTAGTGTTCAACTCAAGAACACTTAGAAGATTGCTTGAAGATTCGAAGAACTAACACAAATATTGAAGAAAGGTAGTGTTCAACTCAAGAACACTTAGAAGATTGCTTGAAGATTCGAAGAACTAACCCAAATATGATGAAGTTTGTGTAAGCAACCTATGATTTGAGTAGAAAGAGGTGGAATAATCATATGAAGGATAATAATACTTACCAAAAGTAGAAGAAAAGCTTGGAGAATAGCCTTGAATCTCGAAATTTAGAGAGAGAAAGTGAGAGAGAATGAAGTTTGTTCTTTGGTGGAAAATGAGAGAAATGTGAGGAGAGAGGGGAGTTTTCCAGCCTTTGATCAAGGATGTGGCTGGAAAAATGATGGAAAGAGTACAATGAAAGGACTAAGTATGGTGGAAGGACAAGGGCTGGTCATGGAGTGGGCATGGGTGGTTGCTTGTGTCATACACTAAAGTAAGGTCAACACTCCACCTATAATATCCCACCCACTCTTCTTGGATAAGGATTATACCCCAAAAACGTGATTAATTATGAAGTATGGGGTTCTATATGTTAAAATATGATTTTGGGTGAAAATCCTGCGTTAAAATCACGAAAAACGGGCTTAAAACGCTAAAAATATTGAAAACTGGGCAAAAATTGCGAATTTCTGAAATTCAGGGCCGGAGGTTCGGTCCCAGCTCTTAGAACCGAAAGTGGATGAGGAACCGAGAGTAGGGTTCGGCTGAGTAGTGTCGCATCTCAGACCGAAGGTGGAGTCCTCTCGGACCGAAGGTGGCCTCTCGGACCGAAGGTTACTTTCGGTTCAAGAGATGGTTTCGGTTCAGGAGGTTTCGGTTCCCAAGTAGGTTCGGCTCCTAAGAAGGTTCGGTTCCTAAGAAGGTTCGGCTCCTAAGAAGGTTCGGTTCCTAAGAAGGTTCGGCTCCTAGGAAGGTTCGGTTCCTAGGAAGGTTCGGTTCCTAAGAAGGTTCGGCTCCTTAAGAGGGTTTTTCGCGTAAACTTCCGTTTTCGAGCGGTTTTCGATTAAATTAAGGGTCGGGATGCCCCGGGTGATTATAAGAAGTTGAGAGAGATTTGGGAGAGATTTCACATACTTGGAGAGATTTCTCATTCAGAGAGAGATTTGGGAGAGATTTCACATAGTTGGAGAGATTTCTCATTCAGAGAGAGATTTGGGAGAGATTTCACATACTTGGGAGAGATTTCTCATTCAGAGAGAGATTTGGGAGAGATTTCACATACTTAGAGAGATTTGGGAGAGATTTCACATACTTGGAGAGATTTGGGAGAGATTTGACATACTTAGAGAGATTTGGGAGAGATTTCACATACTTGGAGAGATTTGGGAGATATTTGACATACTTAGAGAGATTTGGGAGAGATTTGGGATGGAGAGAGATAGTGAAAGAGATTGGGAGAGACTTCTTTTGTGACCTTTTTGAGTGTTTGGCTTTGTAACGGAAGGTCCGTAAACCCCGTTAAGCCATGTTTAAGAGTATTACACACCCCCGAAGGGTATGTAATAGTGTTTTATCGCTTTGCTACCTCACTTACCCCGATTAGGGTTCAAGAAATCTAAAAAATACGAACTTTTCCAGTGATGATTTCTTATTAAAATAGTAAGTTGTACAGTATTTACATAAAGTAAACCCTAGTATACAAGGGTTAGTAGAGTTGACCGGGTTGACTTGTTGACCTTATTTGACTTTGACTTGACTAGAATTTGACGGTTGTCACAGTTTATATGCAGCTTTTCTTATTTCTTCATGAAATGAAATGAGTGAGCAGTGGTGCATTAGCTTCTGCATCTTTGTTTCTGATGCTTCTGGTTATCTTCCATTTTTTTTCTTTGGTGTAAATGGCTCTCAAACTTTTAACTATTGTTTTTCGTTTTTATTGGTGCCTTTCCCCATTGACTCTAATTTTCCGGTTACCTATTTTTGCCAATGGTACCCCTTTGCTCCAATTATCTTTCCCTTCTTGTTGGTCGTTCTCAACGAGTACTCAGATCCCTTCTTTAGTCTGTATTCCTGTCAGTTTGTTTTGTTTTTCCTTCATGGTTCTCAAGCCCTCATGATCGTTGTTCGTCATTATCGTTATTGTCCATTTTAACTCTTTCACAACAACTGAGACATCCTACTCTCTTACTTGCCATGATGTCACCTCTGTTAGTGCCCTCACTACTTCCTGCAAACTACTGCTTGCATCCGGGCTTACTATGCTAGGCTCTGCACTCTTACTTTCTTCATTCCCGCGTCATTTTTCTTCATTGTAGTTATTGATGTCATGTTTTCTTCTTGGAATGTGATGTTGCTAAATCTGTTAGCCGTTTTGTTCTTGTTATGATCTTTCTCTATTTTCCCATCTCTTTTCTTTTTTTGGTATTATGCCTACTCCCGACGTGGTATGAAACTTGACTACTCCATGAATTGTTGACACTATGATTCTGAATTTATGCATTGCCGTTCTTCCAAATATTATGTCGTATGGCGATGACGCATTGATAATCTCAAACTTGATCGATTTAGTACCATTCCTGTTGTTATTGTAGTCTACTAGGGTGAGTAGAAACGTGATCATTCCTTCTGGTCACACATTGTGTCCAGCGAAGCTGGTTAAATGTGTCTTGGGTCGTTCTATTTTCTTTTGTACCTGGCTCAACAGTTGCTTGTAGAAATTTTTATACATGACATCTGTCGAGCTGCCGCTGTCAATGTAGATGTCATTCACGTAGTTATTTCCTATGAATCCTCTGATTACGATGGGCTCATTTTTTCTATGATTACTGTTGTTCTAATCTGATTCTTCAAATGTGAATCTGTAAGCCTCCTACTCATGTTCTGCTTCTGATTACTCTGGTTGTCTGTGTTGGATTAGTGTCTAAGTCCATAACTATTTTGGTATGTACTTGACCCGATTATGAGCATGGTCCTTTTGGGTTGCCTTCACCATAGCAATATGTAGGATGAATTAAGGAGAGAAAGGTTTAATTATGATTTATTAATATATTATGAGAATAATATATTAAAGGAGAAATCATATTGTTTAATTAATATTAGTCAAGAATTAATTAAGAATTAATTATGTGGCTAAAAGAGATTAATTAAACGTGGGGGACTGGAATTGTAATTATAGGATAATTGCAATTGGGCTATGGATCACCTTGGAATAATAGGTTGGACGAATTCTATGGGGAATCCCATTAGAAATCGTCCAAGGCATGTTCCAGAAGGGGTCCATGGGCTGCTTAGGGCTTAAGCAGTCAAATTAGGGTTTCCTTGTTGGATAACCCTAATAGCCTAAGTATATAAGGAACCCTTGGGCACCAAAAACGTGGCTAACACTTGGATTAGGGTTTCTAGCCGTTTTTGGTGCTTCCTCTCTCTTCTCTCCTTCATCCAATTGCTTAGTGGTGTTTGTGACTCCATTAGAGGTGCAACACTTGAGGCACTAAGCTTTCTGAAGCCAATCAAAGCAAGGAATTGATTGTTATTACTATATAACAATCAAAGGTAATTACTAAACCGTTATTTCAGTTCTTATATGATAGATCTAGGGTTTATAGCTTTGGGTATTCAATTGCATGTTCATTAGACAAACTAGATGCAAAAGCTATTAGGGTTTGCATGTACACCATAGGAATGATGTATTGCTCGAAACCCATCAGTGGTATCAGAGCCTAGGGCTGTTTGTTAGTGAATTTGATGCTTGATTGATCGATTTTTGCATGAAAAACAAAGTTTTTTGCCCTCTGCCTTACTGACTCGGCGAGTCAATGGATGAACTCGGCGAGTCAGACCGACTCGGCGAGTCCAGTCCCTGACTCGGCGAGTCCATGGATCTGGCAGCCTGTTTTTGCGATTTTCTTGCTTGTTTTGGCTGTGGATAATTACCTAAAACGTTTTTTATTAATAAAATCCGATTTTTATCAATATTTGGAGATTATCCTTGCCAAAATAGAAGATAATTGTCAAAATTTAGATAATCTTTTGTTTTATTAGATAAAAATTGATTATTTGTAATTTAGATTTGAGTTATCTTGTGAAAAAGTTTAAATTTTCCCCTTTAGGTTTTATAGTTTAAATTTGAACTTAAAAGTTTTGTTTTTGAAATTTAAATAGTTAAACCCTAATGTTTTGAAAAGTTTCAAAACTTGTCCTCAAGTTTTGAAATTTAAATTTTTGATTAAAAGTTAAATTTTGAAATATTTAAATTCTAAACCCTAATGTTTTGAAATGTTTCAAAACTTGCCATCAAGTTTTGGAATTTAAAAGTTGATTAAAAGCTTTAATTTTGAAATGTTAAATTCTAAAAACCCTTGTATTTTGAAAAAGTTCAAATTACACCCTTATGGTTTTATTAATTAATTAAAGTGTATAATTAAAAGAGAGTTAATAATTCCATAAAGTTTTGGTTTACATTTAACTAAATTAAAAGTATAATTTATTAAATTAGACCACCTAGTATTTTAAAAGTATAAAATACACCCTTATACTATATGTAACATTAAAAGTCTAATATTATATATGTATGAGTAAACAGTCAGTCTTACCATTAGTAGGCCTCATTCACGAAGCTGGTCTATAAGGGGTGTTTAAGGAAATTGCCTATAAAATGGCGATTGAATGGGTATCCACTCTTACCCACCGCAAACCCCTTCCATTATAAGTATAATGAAGTACAAAGTAACTAAATGCTTTTACAAATTCCCAAATCATAGTTATTTTAGGAAAAATGTGAAATTGTATGCTAATCGATGGAATTACACTTCACACCCTTTCCAAACGTTAGTGGAGCGTGTGTGGTTAACCGGCACACTAATTTGGGGTTGACATTGGTAGTGAAGGGTGGCTCGATGTTTATCATAGATCAATGGAGCGTGTGTGGTTAACCGGCACATTGATTAGGTGATAGTAGCATTGAGTTCATCACGTAGATTCGTATGGTTATTCACACCTTGTTTGTGATCCTCGGCATCCCAGTCGCAAATTTGAAGGGCATAATCGAGATTAAACATGCCATTGAAAAGTTCAATGAATCTCAAAAGATCTAGGAGTTTCAATTCATTTAAAACTTAAAATTCTTTTTCGTTTTCATGGTGGAAATTGGTAAATCGTCATTTACCTACCTTCAAATATTCTGCAACTAGATTACGGCATCCCTCTTCTAGGTTGTAGAGTATTGTGTTGGATCTTAGCCTTGATGTTTCGTTTGGGTGTTACATCAAGGATTCTTATCAACTAACTTGAATTTTCTCCCGTTTTGTAGATGTATAAATCTTACAATGGTTTTCCCAAGTCCCTTGGAACAAGCTTTTCAAATGAAGATGACGTTCCACGATACGATCAAGGATATGAGAGTCATGCTTCACTTCCTCCATCTCCTTCAATTATTCTCCCTAACCTACAAGTTCAAAGGCTTGAAAAGTTCAAGCTCACTCAAGCTCTATTGGCAAGTAAACACGAAGATGGGAAACCTGTGTGTGCACACGTCTTGGAGATGAAGTCACACATTGACAGGTTAAGAATGTTGGGTTTCGAGATTTCAGGTGATTTGGCTGGTGACTGGGTTCTTCAGTCGCTTCCTGAATCATATAGTGAGTTCGTTAGAGAGTACTATATGATGGACCATGACGTGACCCTCATTGATTTGACCTATTTGCTTATAGCTGCTGAATCAACAATGATTTGGCATGATGATCAAGCAAATTTGTCTGGTGAATCAAACTCCCAAACTTCAATGGACATTGAAAATGGTGACATTGGGAATCCAGAAAAGGTAAATTCTGATATAGGTCCTTGTGCCATTCCAAAAGAGTCCACTTGCTTCTATTACCAAGAGAAGGGGCATTGGAGACAAAGCTGCCCTGTTTACCTGAGAGATCTAAGAGATGGGAGAGTCAAGACGTATGGCTCTACTTCAGGTAAAATCCATTAACTAACTCTATAAGTTCCTATTCTTTGATTCTTAATAGGTGATGTGATTACATTTTAAGTTTTGCAGGATCGAAGAAAAGAGAGGAAGCTTAAGGAAGAAGCGTGCTGAATTTGATCATGAAGAAATGGATTTCGATCGCATGGATTCGAAGATCAGATTTTTGAGCTGCTACTCTAGATTTAGGATAGATTGATAAGAAATATGTAATAGCATAGTTTTTCAGTTGAATTGCATTGTAAGGACAAACTTTTCCGCAATAAAATAAATTTTGATTTTGTCTTATTTATTTATCCTTGCAATGGTGTTTATGAAAAATTGATGTTTAATTGTTTCTATTGTTAGCAATAATGGATTTGATTCTTAATTATGTTATTTGTGGAAATGTCGAGAATTTGCCAAATAAGGGAAGATTCTCATCGCCCAAGTTTCAGTTGGACAGAAACTTGGAGTCATGTAACTTGGTTGCGTGATGAATGAGAAACTTCATATTTGGAAATTAGATTAATTCTTTGACAAAGTGTCAAGAGAAGGACTAGGAGATCGGGTACACTAGGTTGTGCATTGATCAAGTCCACCACAAGAGTGATAAATATATTCGTCATGATTTACTAAAGTTTAGTAAATATGGTTATACTTATAAGATTAAGTATAATTCTGAGTCGATTGAAAGAGTTTCAATCAATAGCAGAACGAATAAGAAGAATCAAGTAGGCAGAAAGATAAAAGTTTCTCTATTCTAAGAAGAAGGGAGAGTACCTTTTATTGTGTTTTATGATAAGTCTTAATGATTAAGAACCATATCTCAATTGATCCTCCAAGTGAGTCTTAGTGCATTTGTATGTCTAAGAAGAGGAATCGAGATTTGTAGAAATGGTTAAAATCAAGAAGTCAATCATACTTCGTTCCAATATCAAGTCTTAGAGTTATACTCCAAGATTGTGACTCGAGTGACAAGTCTTAAGTAGGTTTATAACACTCGTCAAATGTGGAATTTGGAAAAGTTTTCTTATTCTTGCACATTTGAAATTGGTAAGTTGTGATGTCTTGGATAAGACAAAGACCAACTAGGACCAATTGTGTGAAGTGTTAAACTTGACAAAAGGCTACACTAACTCTTGAATATTTGTTTGTCAAGAAATGTTTCTTGACAAGAGAATCTTATATGTCAAGGAGTCAGTGGGAGTCTTAATGATCTTGAAAAGTTTCAAGAACAAATCAAGAGTAAACCTAGTTAATCATCACTAGCACACGACTTGAGGTTTATAGCCAATGCGACCTAAATGAGAATTTAAGATCTCATTAATAGGAACTCAACGAGAAAAAGACAGACGAAAACGGAGTCCGTATGTAGAAGTTATGAATTTTACGCGGACATTTAACAGTGTAGTCACCTTCTACTGTTAAATTTAAGATCGGTCGAGAATTAGCCGACGGAGTCAAAAGGAAAGTTGTAGATCTTATTTTTACCTACGCGCGGATATAAAGAACGTCGAAAATGGAGCTCATATGCAAAGGTTATGGATTTTAGAAGTCAGAAGTGTACTGTACGAAAATGGGTGATGTGACACAATCTTGGCCATTGCTTTCTCCCCAAGGCTTGCCACTAGATGGTGACATGTGGCACCAATTTCACCCTATAAATTCAACCCCTTCCACCCTCATTTTCTTCACACATTTCCCATTTTTTCTTCTCTCTACACTCTCTCTAAACCTCCCAAAAAAAACTCCCCTAGCGCTAGAAGAAAGCTCCAGAGCGCTCGACGGCTCCGAGAAGAAGAGCTTTCGGCTCGGAAGTCCTGCCCCTACAGAGCCCGACTTCTAGCCAAACCCCCTCATAGGTAAGATACGCCTACCTAATTTTTAATATAGCTTTTATTAAAATATAGTAACGTTATTAGAACCTTATATGGTTGTTGGATTTTAGAAGTGCTATATGCCAAAATGGTCATGCCCTCCGGTGTTTTATGTCTGGCCCCTGTCTGTACATAGTGGTTGGAAATTATTGTTTAAACGCTTATATAATAACAATAATGCTAAAACTAATAATTAGTCACGATAAATATTAGACTAAAATTTAGCGATAATATTGCTAGGTTTCGTCGAAGGAAAATAGAATCGCTAAAAGTGAAGCGCTGCCCGAGTTTGGAATCATCACTTTAACAAGTGAGTGCATAGTTACTTTCATCTTACACATAGATATAAAGTATTTTATATAAATTACATGTTATGTGTACATATTATTTGACTACTTGTCTTCTATGGTGGATGAACGATTTTATACATGTTTTAAATAATTTAAACTTTATATGTATTTTATATCTACGAATATGTTGGGTAAAACATGGGTAGATGAATGATGAGAGATGAAAGATGATATGAGTGAACATTGGCAGCTATAGACTTAGTGCCTAACAAATAACATCGGCATTTATGGACTTAGTGCCTATCGAATAAACATTGGTAGCTATGGACTTAGTACCTGTTAGATAAACGTCGGTAGCTATGGACTTAGTACTTGTTAAATAAACGTTGGTAGCTATGGATTTAGTACCTATTAGCTGAACACTGGTAGCTATGGATTTAGTACCCGATGAATGAACTTTAGCAGCTATGGAGTTAGTGCTTTACGAACAAGCATTGGCAGCTATGGACTAAGTGCTTATCATATAAACCCTGGAAGCAATGGGCTTCGAAATGAACGAATGCATGATAGATGATTCTTAGGGTAGATCCTTAAAAGTAAGGAAGATAATGGGGATGGGTAATTGCGTTGATTGTTTGATGTTTAAACATAATAATTAAATTATTGTGGATTGAAAAGCCTATGTACTCACCAGGTTTCCCAACCTGACCCGCTCAAGCTTATTTGTATCACATGTGTCGATATGAAGCTACTTTACACTGAGGGATTTAAAAGAGATTAAGATCACTAATGTAAATGAATGTAAGATATGTTTATGCTTATGTTTCTGTATTGACGATGACATCCCAAATGTTTTAAAATGGATAAAAATACATTTTTTCGGAAATGCTTTGATAACGTATTTATCATGTTTTTCTGGGAACAAATTTTGCATCGTTTTTATAAAAAGAGGTACTCTGATTTTTATAAAGCATAAACAAAATCAGACTTTTCTGGCCGTGAAAATGAGGATGTCACACTTATTATGTTTAAAATATGTTTTGTAGCAGCGAAGACTTTCTCGGGACAAAAAGGAAGCATACGAGCAGCTGGAAGTAGGAAACGGGAGCAAAAACAAAAGAAGAAGAAAAAGTAATGAAGACCACGTTGTGGTGATCTCCAACACCACGTGGTAATTGGAAAGTTCGCGACCATCAGAGCTGACTTGGCAGACACGGGATTTACTCGAGGACCACGTCGTGGTGAAGGTCAACCACGATGTGGTGGTCATCTTTAGACAATTGGAAAGTCTCGAACATTAGGTCGAAATCAAGGGGAATGCTATCAGTTTTTATGAGGTGAATTGCGACTAATAACCCTTAGAAACCCAGAAGAAGATCGAAATTCAATTGAAGCTCAAGGATCGAAGAAGATTTAGAAGAATTCAACATTGATGTAGTTGGTTTGCTATTCATATTTATGTCTAGTTCACTTTACATGGATCTATTTTGTTTTTCTACTACAATGAGAGGCTAAACACCTTTTACTTTTGTTTGGTGAAGGTGAACTTCATCCATATGTGTTGATTTCGATATTTGGATAATTATATTTGATTTTACTTGTGTTTGATATTCATAAACCCTAACATGTTTAGTTCTAGTTTATATTGCTTATAAATCAAATTTTGTGTGTTCATTGATTATATTAATTGCATGAATCTATCTCCTTATTGTTTATGATCATTAAATAGTTAGAGCTAGGATTAATCACATCTTAGAGTAAGTAGCTAAAGCTAGTAACTTTAACTGTGTTAGAGAGCATAATTAATCTTAATTTGTGCTTGGTTGCTTGAATTGATCATAGGAAAGTAAGTATTATCATTCATTGTCCAATTGTGCTTAATATTGATTTAGTGTTTAACTATTGCATGATCATTGCTTGTTAATTCATAAATTGGTAGGCCTAGATATTTGATCATAATAGCTAGAAAATTGGTAATCAATATAATCAATTCATTAGAAATCAACCATAGGAGAAAGTGAAATCGGATCTAGGCAGAAGTATTCTTTTAATTCTTAAACTTAACTTGTTTTATTTATTCGATTGCTAGTTGGTAGTTCTGATATTGAAAAATTAGTAAAACCCCCAATCATAGTTTGTTCTTAGTTTAATTAGAAGTAGTTAATTTTATTTAATTGAATCCCGTTCCCTGTGATCGATACCCGACTTACATGAGCTATCCTATAATCTAACTAGGTATGTTGCCTATAAGTGCATAATTAGTGAAAGTTTGTTAGGTTATAAATTTAAGAGTAGTAGGTACTTTTGTGCATATCGAGTAGCATTGTTAAAACGGTGCACAAAGGAATGAAACGACTCGTCTTCACATTGTCTGCATCCCATGATAGCCTGGGCATCCGCCGTGTATCTTCTTTGCTGTACGAAGTGGCCGCCAATCTTTTCTCTCAGCTGATTGAAATCATGTATGCTTTTGAACGGTAAGCTTTTGTACCATAACCGTGGTGGTCCTGAAAAATGTTGTCGGGAAGAAAGTACACCAGTATTTTTCGTCTAGGTAATAAGCATCTATCGTCAGTTTGTTATTTTCGATATGATTGTCTGAGTTGCCCGATCCATCGTACTTTAGTATTTTTGTTATGTTCGCTCATATTGGTAGCTAATATTCTTATATGCTTCTAATCAGAGGTGAGTTGTCTTACCTTAGGAATTGAACATTTTTAATGTGTCTGTTTGGTTCCCTATGTCCATTATTATTCGTTGTCTGCGGTCCCCATTGAATTTGCAACATTATTTTGTTTCCTAGGACTGTTTGTGGAACGTAGGTTTGATAGGATTGCGGCGTCCAAAACGCATGGTAATGTGCATATGGAAATGGAGGTGGTAATGGTATGTACGGTGGTACATTTTGTTGTATCGGGGTTGCTATTGATGCTAGGTGTTGCTGTAACAACGGTGGTAAGACTTGCATCGTAACATAGTTGTTTATGGGAGTGGTTTTGGGTGGTCTTGTTGACATGTTCGGTCTTCTTGTGCTAGAACTACTATATGATGCTACCGTGACCGATGTTTTTCTGGCCTTCTTCCCTTTGCCCGACTATTTCCTATTTGGTTCTCCCTCTTCCTGTATGTGTGCCCGAGATGAAATTGGTTCTACTGCTTAGGATGAGACTATCGTTAGTAGCGCGTCACTTGGTGTTTCCGTTGTAATAAGGGTGAATGATGAGATTAAGTTGATAGGGCTTAAATTTCAGTCTAATACGGGATGTGAAACTTGATGTTTTTCTTGCATGTTTATATACGGACGACGCCAATGTTTCTACGTAGCCTCCTGGATGCTTGGTAGCTGGATGAAGTGATCCTCTTCTAATATGCAATCAAGAAGGCATGTTGTAAATATGGACAAACACTAGGTTAGAAAGCTATCCCGAGGGATGGACCCCCATATTGCACACCAATAACTAAGTTAGATGTCGATTAGAAGGGTATTAAAATTAAATGGGCTTTGGAAACTCTACCTTGCTGGTGAGTATTGGAAGTGTTATATAGAAACGAGATTGTCTGGTTTCTTTCTTTTTTGAACGGGTGTTGTAAATGTCCAGGGGTTGCAAAGGTAGTACCATTCAATATAATAATGTTGACATTTTTAGTGTTTCCTAGGATATTTCCCGAGAATCCAAACATATGATTTCTTTGCTTTAATTTATTACATTCCAGTTTTGCCGGGTCGGTTAACTTTGTTAAGAACTACCGGCCTGCTAAGTATTTCAGCTTGTTGTTTATGATTGGATTGCATTTAATGGTGCTGATTCATCTTTTTTATGTGGGATGATCCCCATACACAATTAAGATTCAACCTCAACCATATATTTCTCATTTGCCGCTCTAACACTCCAGCGTATTGGCGCGTTGGGGGAGTTATAATCATAAACTATTATAGAGCGCCACTTGTTCCTTTTTTCCTGCCACCTTCCCCACCACCACAACCGCCACTGCCATATATGATTAATCACTTTGTGAACAGACATATATGTATAATCATTTATGATTAAACATATATGTATAGACATGTATAATCATACATGACTATACCTCTCCGCTATATAATAATTTATTATTAGACATTATCCCGCCGTACCACTACGTTGGAGCACTGGAGGGGCAAATGAGAAATATTTGGCTGAGGTTGAATCTCAAAATTTCTAATTTTTTCAGAATCTTAAAGGAACCGTCCCCCCTCTTCCCCACCTCTCTCTCTCTCTCTCTCTCTCTCTCTCTATATATATATATATATATATATATATATATATATATATATATATATATATATATATAGAGAGAGAGAGAGAGAGAGAGACTCAAGTTCTTTTGAAAACTTAAGTATTTGTGCGTACTTTAGAACTACAAATCTAAACACAATTTTTCAAACTCAAAACCACAAATATTAACGAAATGCAACGTCTAAACCATATCTAGGCTAAAAAAAGATTTGACATTTGTTTTTAATGCTGAAATTTTTTTGACTGTTGATTCATATATATGCATGCGTGTATATTTATGAATCAACAGTCATATGGACAGCAGACGCATATATGGCTGTTGATTCATATATATGCATACGTGTATATTCAACATCAGTCACGTATTTATCATTACCACTCTAACGCTCCATCATACCGGAAACAACGGGGTATGCCTAATCATAAATGATTATATGACAAATAGGTACAATCATATATGATTATACATGTTTATACGTATATGCCTAATCATAAACGATTATACATATGTGTCTGTTCACAGATTGAGTAATCATATATGATTATGACAGTTGGTGGCAGAAGAGGTATTGGTGGTATAAGTGTCGGAGGTGGCAGTGGTTAGGTCGATTGGTGGCAGAGGTGGTGGTAGTGGTAGTTGTGGTGACAGTTGTGGTGGGGATGATTGCGGAGAAGAAAGGAACATGCGGCGTTATATAATCATTTATGATTATAACTGACCCGCCGCGCCGGTACACTGGAGGGTTAGAGCGGCAGATGTGAAATATATAGTTGAGGTTGAATCTCAAGATCTCTATTTTATTTTGAATCTCTCAACGGAACCTCTCTCTCTCTCTCTCTCTCTCTCTATATATATATATATATATATATATATATATATATATATATATATATATATATATATATATATATATAATCAGCAGTCATTTTGACTGTTGATTTGGAGTTCACAGGTTCGCACACATTTTTACGTTCGCCCAATAACTCAGCTCCATATATATATATATATATATATATATATATATATATATATATATATATATATATATATATATATATATATATATATATATATATAGTGGGGTCGCTAGTTTGCTTCAAAGATCTCATTGTTCAAGGAACCCATGCTTGACAATATCTTTGCGTTTATTTTCGGCTTTTAGCTTTTGGGGACCATTTTTGCCAAAACAATGAAATTGGATCTCACGAGCCATTAGATTTTATAGCATCTTTTTAGTTGTCTTTTACTCGAATCTTACTTTTCAACCATTATTATATATAAAACATCTCATATTTTTTTTAAACAACAAATAATTTAAATATTTTCTCTGTCTGGGATTAAACCCATAACCTCGTAGTTAGCTGCATATAAAACATCTCATATGCAAATAATCTCTATCATGTAAATACTTATAATCATTCATAATCTTCCTTCACATGCGATATAAGAAGATGTACTTTTGGATATGTTATATATAATAAAATGTTGATTGTATATGACAATAAATAACTATTTTAAATGTCTGTGATAAGACCCGTTCGAGACGGCCAATCTCTCAGAAATCCAAGAAAGTGAAAACTGAGTTTCGAGAAAGTGAATAAAAAGTTTTTGGAATGATTTTCTGTTATATTTTCAATGCAAATGATCTTACAATTTAAATACCAAAAAAAAATACATTACTATTAAAATTAACGAACAAGAGATTGATTAAAAAGTGTAAAACGACTTAAGAAACACGGTTGCTAATACTACTCCTGATAGCTACCACACCACACCGGCTCTCATGCCATGAAATGGACGTTTGTATCTCCCACCTGATTGTGCCTGTTGTTGTTCGTGGTTGTTTGGTTGCTCAGTTGAGCCGATGTTCTAGATCGTATTGTGACCCTCTCCATCGAAAGGGAGCTTGTCCATAAGGTCCAAAAATTCTTCAAGTTTTTACTATGTTGCTTTTGCATCGTTCCAAACCTTGTATTTGATTAGTAATTGCTTTTCTAGTGCCAATTTGGTTGATGAGGTGCGTGTAAAGAACATTATCCAATTGTTATGGTGGGTGATCCTCAATTTATGTACCAGGAAAAGGTAGCTTCGTTTGTGTAATTGGGTTGATACATAGTCGTAGGATAGAGACATGGAACACCATGTAAATTCAGGCACCTGGCAGATGCTTAAAACGATATGCAATTGCTCTAATACATTACAATATCTTAAATGGCCCAAAGCATCACCAGATTAATGTAACATCTTGATTTCCAGATATTTTACACCTTTGACCATTATTAAGAAAATTATTGCAAAATCGTCCCTTGTGGCGTTATCATAAATCGTGTGGGCTGGTGGCGTACGTTGGGCGTACGTTTGGTACGCTGAGCGTACATGGCTGAATGCCAAACCCTAATTTTTAGGGTTTGGACCCTATTTAAACATCCTTAGTTCTTAAGAGCTTCTTAATTCACCAACCTCCATCCACATTTTCGTACCTAGAAAACCCAAATCCATTTTGTGAGCATGCTTGAGCCATTAGTGTGTGTTTTGGTGTTCTTAGAGGAAGGAGAAGGGAATGAGAACATCTTGGAAGCTTGAAGCAACCTTGGATCTTGAAGTTTTGCACCCTTCTTCATTTCCAGAAGGTATAAAGTTTATACCTTGATGCTTATTTTGTTAGATCTAGCTTGTATGATGCTATTATGTGCTTTTTGTCTCCAAGCCAGGATGTTCTTGAGTATGTCATGCTCTAGACCAAATGGGTTGTCGTTTTAGACGTTTTGCAGTGTCTAGAGTCATAAAAGTGTAACCTTGATCCCTTATTCCGTTCCATGCAAATGCTTGAGAGCTTAAGAGCTCAAGACAAGTTAGGGTTTTGGTGTTGGGCATTTTCTAGGCATGCAAACTCATAAAGGTGGGAAAATTTATGGTATGGAAAGATACTTGGGGGCTGTTAATGTATCCCTCTAGAAATACGTCAAAGATAATAGGACGGTTATCTAAAGGACGGCCTAGCTAACGGTCTGTAATGCCCATGTTTCTAGGCTAGGCATTAATATTGACATGATAGTCTAGGTTAACCTTTGTGACTCATTTTGGAGAAATGAAAAGGAATTATGTGAAAATTATGTGTTTTATGTGTTTTATGCTTAATTATTAGGATTTTATTAATTAAGATTAAAAATTAGCGTTGAAAATAAATTTTAGATAAAGCCGATATCTATTAAGAAAGTTGTAGTGGTCGTGACAAGGATTACGGATATATAAAGAATGCCGAAATCCGAGTTATAACGAAGAAGTTATGACCTGTTGAAGTTTCACGACAAAACCGGCTCGGTGCTGAATGTCGTAAAAAGTGACTTTTCGATAAACTACTTTTTGACCTTAGTGATCTAGATGAAACTCGTAGTATTCGTTAAACTGATAAGTTCGATAAAAAGAACGCCCAAATCTGACTTCGTATGAGGAAGTTATGATTTTTCGAAGTTTCAGCTTAGCAGTAGCACAACGGTAAAAAGTCTGACGAAAACGGACGTCGGATGAAGAAGTTATGAATTTTTAACGGATTTCCTGTCCCGGTCTGTTAAAAATAATAATATAAAAATTAAAGTCAAAATTAGCCGACGAAGTCTAAACAAAAGTTGTAGAGCGTAATTTTACCTACGCGTGCATAAAAAGAACGTCAAAAACGGAGCTCGTATTCGAAAGTTATGGATTTTAGAAGTTTTGGCGCGAAAACCGAGAAATTTCGTATAGGTGGCTTCGGCCACGTCACCTTCGCTGTATGAGTGCCACGTGTCCGAAATCAGTGAGTCATGCAAGCCACGTGGCGAAATCTGCTGAGTCATCCGAAGACGTGTCGCGATCCTTCCGAGTCCGAAGCCGCGGTCCACTAAGAATCTGACGCGTGCCCTTTGGTGCGTGTCCGAGCCTCGCAGAGGGTGCCACGTCTGAAGTCTCGGACCTAAACCTCGGTCCAATCAGAGGCTGCCACCGAGGCCTTCGCACACGCAACCCACATGGCCTCGCTCCGGATCTACGGACGCGTGGAGGCTCCTCAGCCCTCGGATCCGAACCCTCGCAGCCAATAAATAGGAGGGTGCGAACCCTCCCGGCTAGAATTTAGAAATTGGCAATTTTGGCCCCTTTTTCAATATTTTGGCTATTTTCACATCCCCCGAAGCCCCGGTATCGATTATAACCCCCGGAATACGCCCCGAAGTGCCCGAGAAGCCCGGAAAATTTATCTTTTCGGTTTTGAAGCCCGACCTTTCGCAGAGCCCGGTTTCTCAATAAAACTCTCGGTTTTATTAGAAACGATCGTTTTAGGAAACGAATTGCTGCCCGATTTTCATTAAATCAGGTGAGTGTGTAGTCACTTTCATCTTACACATAGATATGAAGTATTTTATATAAAATACGTGCTATGTGTATATATGTTGTTTGTTTATTCGAGATGGGTGTTGAATGAATGTTTTATACATGTTTAAAATGATTTAAAAATGTATATATATTTTATCTTCAAATATGTTGGGTAAAACATGGGTAGATAAAGTATGAGGGATAGAAGTATAGTATAGATGTACGTTGGTAGCTACGGATTTAGTATGTTGGCAGCTATGGACTTAGTGCCTGTTGTATAAACCTTGGCGACGATGTGACTTCGTGCCTATTTGACATAAATTGTTGAAGGAAAACAATGTTGTCACCCCGGTGTTTGTTTTATTTGACATAAATTGCTGAGGGAAAGCAATGTTGTCATCCAGGTGTTTGTTTTATTTGACATAAATTGCTGAGGGAAAGCAATGTTGTCACCATACTGGTTGTTTTATGTCAGGTGGTCTTATTTGACATAAATTGCTGAAGAAAGCAATGTTGTCACCTATTATTGATTGTTTTATTTGACATAAATTGCTGAGGGAAAAGCAATGTTGTCACCCCGGTGTTTGCCTTATTTGACATAAATTGCTGAAGAAAGCAATGTTGTCACCTTATTGGTCGTTTTGTGTTAGGTTGTCTTGTTTGACATAAATTGCTGAGGAAAGCAGTGTTGTCACCTTGTAGGTTGCCTTATTTGACATAATTGCTGAGGAACCCCCGAAGCAAAGTTGTCACCCCTAATGAAAATCCTTAGGCTAGGTCCCTTGTGATAGTTGTTTTAGGAACGTAAGGCGACGATAACGGGAATGGGTAATTAGGGTTGTTTTTGGTTGATGAAATTGATAACTTATTTGTTGATTGATAAACTTAAAGAGTTTATTATTTATTGTGGGTTGAAAACCCTATATGCTCACCAGGCTTCCAAGCCTGACCCACTCAGCTTTTTATATTACAGGTAATGGACCCCGAGCATAGTCGGAGGATGATGATGAGTGATTTTTGGATTATAGGCCAGTAGTTATAAATGACTGTTGTAAGGCTTATAATGTCTTGTTTATGCTTTTGATCTGTATCGGAACATGACATCCCGAGGTTTTGATATAAAAAGGAGATTATATATTTCTTAAAGAAAGGTTTTGACAAACTTTTATCATGTTTTGTTTTGGGGACCAATTCCGCAACATCTTTTAAAAAGATTTCTCTGATTTTATTTCAAAGAGCATAAATTAAATCGGTCTTTTCTGGCCGAGAAATTAGGGGATGTCACAGTTGGTATCAGAGCATTAGTTTAAGCGAATTAGGAATTTGTAGGATTTCTAGGTTTAAACTTAGAATGCTAAGTGATGATTGTGAGATGAGTGTCTACCATATTTTAGACACGAGCACTAGTTTATTTTAGGAAAGATGCCTAAAATGCCCTTATGTGCTAAATGTTATATGTTTTCCATATATGTCATTATTTGTTCGGATCTATGGTCTGTTGCCGACCGGATCTGGAAACCTTATGTGTGTAGGATTCTAAGCGTATGATTACGAGATTAGAACTAACATGTAAACGTTTCGGAGTGATAAGGGAATCGACATGTCTAACAAGGATAAAGACCTAAATTCGCCTTATTCGGTATATAGATTATAATGGCAAGAACCCGAAGTGGAGCTGGAAATGTAAACAGAAACCAACAACCTCAACCCCAAGTGGTGGAACAGGTGCCTATAGTAGGAGCTGCACCAGAACCCATCACTATGGCTGGAGTACGAACTATGATTCAGACCATGTTGGCTGAACAAAGGGAGGAGTTGAGGCAAATGTTGCTGAACAACAGGGATGTACCTTCAGTTCCTGTTGAACGACGTGAACTAAATGACGATCGATCTGAAGAAGGGAACAACAGCAGATCGGTTGGTCATAGTGGACCGCTTGTGGTTGGGAGGAATAACCACGAGGGTAGAGTGGAGAGAAATGGGTGCAAGTATAAGGACTTTATGACTTGCAAGCCATCGACCTTCACTGGAAAAGAAGATCCTGTTGGAGTAATAGACTGGATCTCGGAAATGGAGTTGGCTTTCATGACTTGTAATTGCCAAGGCAAGTTACAAACTACCTTTGCAGTACGTCAGTTCAGGGATAATGCTGCTCGTTGGTGGAATACATTGGGGAAAACCCTAAGCCCTAATGAGCCACTGCAAATGACTTGGGCAGAGTTCTTGGTGCACTTTAAGCGCAAGTACTGCTCGGCCCAAAACGTGCTTGAGTTAGAAAACCAATTTCTAACGTTGAAGAAGGGGAGTATGACCGTTGATGAATATACGAATAACTTCACAGACAAAATGGAGTTTGCTTTGCGTATTGTCCCATATGAGCTGGCGAAAATTGACAGGTACGCAAAGGGACTTCCATGGGAGTATGCGGTGCCAGTACGTCAGACACTTACTTTGGAGGCAGCTATCTGGGCTGCCAAGTCTGTTGAAGATATGATTGAGGGGAGAGCCGCCAGCAAGGTTGAAGTTGGCGAGAAAAGAAAGTTTGAAAAGACTTCAGGGTCCAACGAGAAAAGAAAGTTCTCGAAGGCTGGAGGAGGAGAAGGCGAAGCAAAATGGTGCGAGAAGTGCAAAAAGAAGCACTTCGGGAAATGTAGCGAAGAGGTGACCTGCTACAAGTGTGGAAAGACTGGGCATTATGCCAACGAGTGTCTGTCCAACAAGAGGATGTGCTATCGATGTAACGAGGAAGGGCACATTTCGAAAGACTGCCCAAAGAAGAAAGAGGCAGCAATGCCCAATGTTCCACCAAAACCAAAACCAAAGGCATTCCAAATGATCCTTAATGAAGCAGATGGAAATACAAAGGATCATGAGTAAGGACCTTATATTCCCAAAGCTAATATATAAAGTAGCAATGCAGTTAGTAACTTGTGGTGTAGCCTATTAGAGGCATAGTATAGGGTAAACTCAAACCTCTGTGTAATTATTTTAAGAAATAATATAAACCCTGGTTTTGTCATCTGATGAATTGAATGACTATGTGAAATTCTTGTATGGTGACTTGGAGAACTGCGAGACAATACTTGGGACGAGTAGGAGTAGGTGTGAATGGTAGTAGAGGCCTATACTACCGGAAGCACATGACTCGTACTTGGATCAAGGAAAGTCACAAGGTTACCCAGAAGCTAGAAATTGATTTCGTTATTGCTCGAGTATTTCATTACCTTCGTTTCGGTAATGACTAAGAAGATGATTGTTATTCCGACCCTAGAGGTCATATCAAATTGAGTCCGACTACGATGAGTTTGTTACGTGGTTCAGAGAACCAAGTTCGATGTAGTAGTTGACTTAAGCCGAATTGAAGTAAAGGATGTTAGCAGCTCAAGATCGTCAAAAGAGCTATGCTGACAAGAAAAGACAACCGATATCATTCGAAGTTGGAGATTCGGTTTTACTTAAAGTCTCGCCATGGAAGGGACTTATAAGATTTGGTAGAAGGGGAAAGTTGAGTCCAAGATTTATTGGACCATTTAAAGTTCTTCAGAGGATCGGGAATCAAGCTTACAAGCTAGAATTATCGGAAGAACTGGAGGGTATTCATAGCACCTTTTATATGTGTTATTTGAGGAAGTTCGCGGGAGATGTGCCCGACGTAATTCCCATTTCTGAATTAAGGTTGGATGAAAACAAGAGGTTAATTGAAGAACCTGAGACAATCGTTGACCGTAAGACTAAGAAGTTGTGACGCCAGATGGTCGATTTAGTGCTTATGCATTGGAAACATACGAATGGGCCAAATCTCACTTGGGGAAAAACGGAGAGTGACATGATGAGTCGCTACTCGTATTTGTTTGCTGATGTGTGATTCCGGGGACGGAATCATTCTAAGGGGGAGAGAATTGTAATGCCCGTGTTTCTAGGCTAGGCATTAATATTGACATGATATTCTAGATTAACCTTTGTGACTCATTTTGGAGAAATGAAAAGGAATTATGTGAAAATTATGTGTTTTATGTGTTTTATTAGGATTTAATTAATTAACATTAAAAATGAGCGTCGAAAATAAATTTTAGATAAAGCCGATATCTATTAAGAAAGTTGTAGTGGTCGTGACAAAGATTACGAATATATAAAGAATGCCGAAATCCGAGTTATAATGAAGAAGTTATGACATGTCGAAGTTTCACGACAAAACCGGCTCGGTGCTGAATGTCGTAAAACGTGAGTTTTCGATAAACTACTTTTTGACCTTAGTGATCTAGACGAAACTCGTAGTATTCGTTAAACCGAGAAGTTCGATAAAAAGAACGCCCAAATCTGACTTCATATGAGGAAGTTATGATTTTTCGAAGTTTCAGCTTAACAGTAGACAGCTAAAAACTCGAATTTTAAATCGAGTGATTTTTAGCCGACATGACCTAAACGAGAATTGAAGGTCTCGTCATTAGTATCACAACGGTAAAAAGTCTGACGAAAACGGACATCGGATGAAGAAGTTATGAATTTTTAACGGATTTCCTGTCCCGATCTGTTAAAAATAATAATATAAAAATTAAAGTCAAAATTAGCCGACGAAGTCTAAACGAAAGTTGTAGAGCGTAATTTTACCTACGCGTGCATATAAAGAACGTAAAAAACGGAGATCATATGCGAAAGTTATGGATTTTAGAAGTTTTGGCACGAAAACCGAGAAATTTCGCATAGGTGGCTTCGACCACGTCACCTTCACTGTATGAGTGCCACGTGTCCGAAATCAGTGAGTCATGCGAGCCACGTGGCGAAATATTCTGAGTCATCCGAAGACGTGTCGCGATCCTTCCGAGTCCGAAGCCGCAGTCCACTAAGAATCCGACGCGTGCCCTTTGGTGCGTGTCCGAGCCTCGCAGAGGGTGCCACGTCCGAAGTCTCGGACCTAGACCTCGGTCCAATCAGAGGCTGCTACCGAGCCCTTCGCACGCGCAACCCACATGGCCTCGCTCCGGATCTGCTGACGCGTGGAGGCTCCTCAGCCCTCGGATCCGAACCCTCGCAGCCAATAAATCAGGTGAGTGTGTAGTCACTTTCATCTTACACATAGATATGAAGTATTTTATATAAAATACGTGCTATGTGTATATATGTTGTTTGTTTATTCGAGATGGGTGTTGAATGAATGTTTTATACATGTTTAAAATGATTTAAAAATGTATATATATTTTATCTTCAAATATGTTGGGTAAAAAATGGGTAGATAAAGTATGAGGGATAGAAGTACAGTATAGATGTACGTTGGTAGCTATGAATTTAGTACAGTATAGATGTACGTTGGTAGCTACGGATTTAGTATGTTGGCAGCTATGGACTTAGTGCATGTTGTATAAACCTTGGCGACGATGTGACTTCGTGCCTATTTGACATAAATTGTTGAAGGAAAACAATGTTGTCACCCCGGTGTTTGTTTTATTTGACGTAAATTGCTGAGGAAAAGCAATGTTGTCATCCATACTGATTGTTTTATGTCACGTGGTCTTATTTGACATAAATTGCTGAAGAAAGCAATGTTGTCACCTATTATTGGTTGTTTTATTTGACATAAATTGCTGAGGGAAAAGCAATGTTGTCACCCCGGTGGTTGCCTTATTTGACATAAATTGCTGAAGAAAGCAATGTTGTCACCTTATTGGTCGTTTTGTGTTAGATTGTCTTGTTTGACATAAATTGCTGAGGAAAGCAGTGTTGTCACCTTGTAGGTTGCCTTATTTGACATAATTGCTGAGGAACCCCCGAAGCAAAGTTGTCACCCCTAAGGAAAATCCTTAGGCTAGGTCCCTTGTGATAGTTGTTTTAGGGACGTAAGGCGAGGATAACGGGAATGGGTAATTAGGGTTGTTTTTGGTTGATGAAATTGATAACTTATTTGTTGATTGATAAACTTAAAGAGTTTATTATTTATTGTGGGTTGAAAACCCTATATGCTCACCAGGCTTCCAAGCCTGACCCACTCAGCTTTTTATATTACAGGTAATGGACCCCGAGCATAGTCGGAGGATGATGATGAGTGATTTTTGGATTATAGGCCAGTAGTTATAAATGACTGTTATAAGGCTTATAATGTCTTGTTTATGCTTTTGATGTGTATCAGAACATGACATCCCGAGGTTTTGATATAAAAAGGAGATTATATATTTCTTAAAGAAAGGTTTTGACAAACTTTTATCATGTTTTGTTTTGGGGACCAATTCCGCAACATCTTTTAAAAAGATTTCTCTGATTTTATTTCAAAGAGCATAAATTAAATCGGTCTTTTCTGGCCGAGAAATTAGGGGATGTCACACGGTCGCTACTCAGCTTAAGTGCTAGGCCTAGGCCGTCACCCTTGCGGCCTCGTACTTAGGCCCCGACGTTCTAGCGCCAAGGTGCAGCTCAGAACAATTGGCCCCGGTCTATGACAGGCCAAAATAGTACCAACCACTCCCCAGAGCGACAAGTGTAGCGCTCAGAGCGATGCTTTTCGGTGGTTCTGCACTAATAGCAGATAACCACTACTGGTGCACGATCCGCCAATAGGATGCACCACGTCCTGACGGTCTAGATAAGACAAAAGTATTGTCCGGAACATGCTCCCACAGTGACAGGTATAAAAGTAATCCTGCTTCTCCAAAAGAAGGGATTGCCTCTCCCTATCTCTCTCTATCTCAAACTAAACCCTAATTCTCTCATACAACTTCTGACTACACCGTCGGAGTCTAGTTCCGGGACTCCCTCCCGGACGACGAATAACGTAAGATCTTTCTTTGTTGTGATTCCAAGGTCTAACTCAGGCGAAACCACAACAGACGACGTTAAGCTCGAAGACATATCACAACATTTGGCGCCATCCGGGCGTGTACTTAGAGTTACACATCGTTAAAATGATCCTAGACGACGACAATGACTGGAAAGGCACTTGCGGCGTTCGGCGGGGGGCGGGGGGGGGGGGGGGGGGGGGGAGGGGCAATAGCCCACTCAGATCAATGTCTTCGCTTGATGGTACAAAACCATCTGCCTCAGGCGAACAAGCCACCACCCACATGCCAGAAACACATACGCCAGGTCCAATAACATGAACCACAACGACAGCAATCACCGCCCTATGGTGACCATCACCCATCACAATAGAGCAACCAGTTGCAACTGCGATCGCAACACCTCAGTCAACAGTGACTCAACAATCGCAACCGCTGACCCAACAGTCCCTACCGTCAACTCAGCAGTCGCAACCAGTGGTTTCCCAGCTGCTATCGTTACCACAACAGGTGGGGACGTATATTTGGTCCCCAGGGACCATACTATCCTCCACACAATGCCCAAATGCCCATATATCAGTTCTCTCCAATAGTAGGAATGTCTCATATCTTACTTTTTGCTTAACAACTTCTGATGTTCAACCCCTATTTCCAGCAGTCACACAGATCCAACCACCAAAGATCACCTTCGCAAGAGTCTAACCCTCCCTTGTCATCAATGCAACAACTCAACACCTCCGCTCAATTGCCTCAGGGGTCAATTCCGAACATGCTCTAGCAACCAGATCAAAGCTCACAACTGCATCAAAGCACACAATCGAGCTCCCAGCAACAACCATACATCTCGCAAGCAACAATGTACAATCAAGAATACATGAACCCATATTACGCTCAATAGTTTACAATATACGGTGGTTTTCCATACTCTCGCATGGAAAACCTGGTGAGAAGCACCAGTTCCGCCTTTTTCCAGGAGCTCTTGCAGTATGAGATCCCACACCCGACAGTGATACACAATATTTGCAAGTATGACGGAACAACTGACCCCTATGAGCACATCGACACCTATGAATGGACGATGACATCACTGAGAATGGACAAGCGGTTCATGTGTATGTATTTCCCTATTACATGATCCGGAAACGTTGGAAAGTGGTTCAAGGCGCTACGACCGGGCAACATCGCGAGTTTCGAACAACTAAGATACCTTTTCCTCAACAATTTCATGCAACTAAGGAAATGGAAGGGAGATGCAAACTCCATAATGGCATGCAAGCCAAAAAAATGAGAGTCGATAAAGACATATTACGATACATTTACGCCGGTGACACTCAACATCCCGGGTCATGAAGAGTTCCTTGTAACTGGTGCCTTTGCCCAAGGTCTACTCCCTGGTCCTTTGTCAAAGAAGATGCAGGGGAAGATACCTCAGTCAAGAGACGAGCTCAAGTATAGAGTCGAGAAATACCTCTGACAGATCGAAGGTGAGGAACGGAAGGAAGCAAACCTAAAGGTCGTCGCAAACGTGTGACATCCCCATTTTCACGGTCAGAAAAGACCGATTTTGTTTATGCTTTATAAAAATCAGAGTACATTTTTTTAATAAAAGACTTGCGGAATTTGTTCCCAGAAAAACATGATAAATACGTTATCAAAGCATTTCCGAAGAAATGTATTTTTATTCATTTTAAAATATTTGGGATGTCATTGTCAATACAGAAACATAAGCATAAACAGAACTTACATTTATTTACAGTAGTGATCTACGTCTTTTTAATCTCTCAGTGTAATGTGACTTCGTATTGACACTTGTGATACAAATAAGCTTGAGTGGGTCAGGTTGGGAAACCCGGTGAGTACATAGGGTTTTCAACCCACAATAATATAGTTAATTTGTTTCTTCACATAATGCATGTCAAACAATTAACCCGATTGCCCATCCCCATTTTCTTTATTTAATATTCCCTAGAGAATTATCTTAAGGGTCATCTCCTATATCGTATTTACCTCTCATCTCTTTACATCACATTTCCTTATATGTTCGTTCCTAAGGACTTTTCCTAAGGATCATTGCCTACAATGCATAGACAGTAATGATTTGGGGATTACCCCCTCAATACGCGCTTAGTAAGGGTTGGAGTATCATCTCATGAATACGTAGTTACAACATTGCCTGAACTCGTAATTCATAGTAAGGGTTAGAGTATCATCACATGAATACGTAGTTACAACATCGCTTGAACTCGTAATTCATCACCTACAGGTTATGAGCCTGTTGGTGTTTCCACGGGGTTGTCTAGAATAGTCCGTGGTCGCCATCTATACTCTCGTAGATGACTACATCTCCACATTGCCGGACAAGGTTATGTTATCTTTCATCCTACATCACCGATTCATCATCACCTATCTATCCTCGCCTAATTATCATCACCTTCCTATCATCACCTATCTCTCATCATTTTATTTCATCACACACCAACTATTTCATCTACCCATGTTTTATCCCAACATATTTGTAGATATAAAATAAATATATAGTTTGAATCATTTAAAACATGTATAAATCATTCATCCAACATAGACAACAAGTATTCAGATAATATGCACACATAGCACGTAATTTATATAAAATACTTCATATCTATGTGTAAGATGAAAGTAACTATGCACTCACCTGATAAGGTGGTCACTCCGTACTCGGACAGCGCTTCGTTAATCTTAAAACAATTTCCCTCGGACAAAACCTAGTATCATTACCACTAGAGTTTAGTCTATCGTTAACCGCGACTAATTAATAGTCTAGCTATTATTACTATTATATAAGCGTTAAGCAACACTCTTATATAACTCATAATAATAGCCCAAATAATTATTTTAAGGTCCTAATAATGTTAGTATATTAAAACATAAGTTATACTAAAGATAGGGTAGGCATAGCTCACTTACAGCGGGTTTTTTCGCAAAACCGGGCTCCGCCGAAGCAGAGTTTCTGAGCCGAAGGCTCTTCTTTTCGGAGCCATCGGGCGCTCCAGGGCTTCTGCCTCGTGCTAGGGATTTACCCTAGGCTTTGTGGGGGGGGGGGGGGCTAGGGAGGCTTAGAGAGAGGTTCTAGAGAGAGAAAGAAGAGTTTGGAGGGTGTGAAGAATGAGGAAACCCTACACCTCTATTTATAGGGTGAAATACTGATGGACTCGCTGAGTCGGGTCACTGACTCGCCGAGTCAGTGCCATGTGTCATCACCTGATGGCTTTTCTTGGGGAGAAAGCCTTGGCCCATATTAAGCCACATCACCCGATTTCTAAACCCCGTAACTTTCGCATACGAGCTCCGCTTTTGATGTTCTTTATATCCACACATAGGTAAAAACAAGATCTACAACTTTCATTTAGACTCCATTGGCTAATTCCCTACCGATCTTAAATTTAACAGTAGGAGGAGATTAGACTGTTAAATGACCGCGAAAAATTTGTATCTCCTTCATAAATACTCCGTTTTCGTCTGTATTTTTACCGTTGAGTTCCTATTAATGAGATATTCAACTCTCATTTAGGTCGCGAAAGCCAAAAACCGCTCGAACTAAAATTCGAGTTTCGGGCCGTGCACTCCTATGCCAAATCTTAGAAAATTCATAACTTCCTCATACAAAGTCAGATTTGGGCCTTCTTTTTATGGACGCTCTCGGTTTAACATATTCTACAACTTTTGTTTAGATTGCTAAGGCTAAAAAGCCCTCTATTGTAAATTCACTATTTACGTTTCCCGGTGCCGTGCCGGTTTTGCCGTAAAACTTCGACGGGCCATAACTTCTTCGTTATAACTCGGATTTCGACGTTCTTTATATGTACGAAACCCTTGAGACATATTCTACAACTTGGTTAAGATTATTTATTCTAAATAATATTTTGTCGAAAAGTCATTTTCGGCCACTATTATCTCTAAATTGACTAGCCCGGATCTACGGGCGTTACAATTATCTCCCCCTTAGGATGATTACGTCCCAGAATCATCAACGAAACAGGGCTCACATGATGACTCGATACGTTATCTCTTCATCCTAAGTAATAACCATAATTTTGATGTTTCTTCGAACGAGTATCTAACTCTAAGACTTCCTGACTGTAGGCGGTGCCCGATCTTGGACCCGCTCTCTATCTCATGTTAGACTTCCAATCATGATCTTCATGTCACGATCTCGATATTTATTGGGGACTCTTTCTTTAACAAACTTGAGATAAGTTTCTTCCTTCAATTATCATAATAGACCGATGGGTCATGTTCTAATGACCTCTCATCGTATGATGCATTGCTTGGACTCAGGTTGTTGAGAGTCAATTTCCAGAACATACTATACCTTCCTTCATGTTCTAATGTGATATAATCACATCTTAAAAGGTAACACTCCTAGCTACATGCAACTATCGCGTTAAGCAACACTCTTATATAACTCATAATAATAGCCCCAAATAATTATTTTAAGGTCCTAATAATGTTACTATATTAAAACATAAGCTATACTAAAGATAGGGTAGGCATAGCTCACTTACAACATGTTTTTCGCAAAACCGGGCTCCGCCGAAGCAGAGTTTCTGAGTCGAAGGCTCTTCTTTTCGGAGCCGTCGGGCACTCTGGGGCTTCCGCCTCGTGCTAGGGCTTTACCCTAGGCTTTGTGGGGGGGGGGGGTTAGGGAGGCTTAGAGTGAGGTTCTAGAGAGAGAAAGAAGAGTTTGGAGGGTGTGAAGAATGAGGAAACCCTGCACCTCTATTTATAGGGTGAAATACCGATGGACTCGCTGATTCGGGTCACTGACTCGCCGAGTCAGTGCCATGTGTCATCACCTGATGGCTTTTCTTGGGGAGAAAGCCTTGGCCCATATTCAGCCACGTCACCCGATTTCGCACAGCACCGTGCCGACTTCTAAACCTCGTAACTTTTGCATACGAGCTCCGATTTTGATGTTCTTTATATCCACGCATAGGTAAAAACAAGATCTACAACTTTCATTTAGACTCCATTGGCTAATTCCCGACCGATCTTAAATTTAACAATAGGAGGAGATTAGACTGTTAAATGACCGCGAAAAATTCGTATCTCCTTCATAAGTACTCCGTTTTCGTCTGTATTTTTACCGTTGAGTTCCTATTAATGAGATATTCAACTCTCATTTAGGTCGCGAAAGCCAAAAACCGCTCGAACTAAAATTCGAGTTTCGGGCCGTGCACTCCTATGCCAAATCTTAGAAAATTCATAACTTCCTCATACAAAGTCAGATTTGGGCGTTCTTTTTATGGACGCTCTCGGTTTAACATATTCTACAACTTTTGTTTAGATTGCTAAGGCTAAAAAGCCCTCTATTGTAAATTCACTATTTACATTTCCCGGTGCCGTGCCGGTTTTGCCGTAAAACTTCGACGGGCCATAACTTCTTCGTTATAACTCGGATTTCGACGTTCTTTATATGTATGAAACCCTTGAGACATATTCTACAACTTGGTTAAGATTATTTATTCTAAATAATATTTTGTCGAAAAGTCGTTTTCGGCCACTATTATCTCTAAATTGCCTAGCCCGGATCTACGGGCGTTACAATTATCTCCCCCTTAGGATGATTACGTCCCAGAATCATCAACGAAACAGGGCTCACATGATGACTCGATACGTTATCTCTTCATCCTAAGTAATAACCATATATTTGATGTTTCTTCGAACGAGTATCTAACTCTAAGACTTCCTGACTGCAGGCGGTGCCCGATCTTGGACCCGCTCTCTATCTCATGTTAGACTTCCAATCATGATCTTCATGTCACGATCTCGATATTTATTGGGGACTCTTTCTTTAACAAACTTGAGATAAGTTTCTTCCTTCAATTATCATAATAGACCGATGGGTCATGTTCTAATGACCTCTCATCGTATGATGCATTGCTTGGACTCAGGTTTTTAAGAGTCAATTTCCAGAACATACTATACCTTCCTTCATGTTCTAATGTGATATAATCACATCTTAAAAGGTAACACTCCTAGCTACATGCAACTATCGCGATACCTCTTCTAATCGCTTTGATTGTCTTTCACTTCAATCTTCTAGCTTAAGTCAGATGCTACATCGGACCCGGTTCTCTGAACCATGTAACATACTCGTCTTAGTCGGACTCAATTTGATACGACCACTAGGGTCGTAATAACAACAATCTTCTTAGTCTTTACCGAAACAATGGTAACGACATACTTGAATAAAATAGAATCAATTACTAGCTTCTTGGTAACCTTGTGACTTTCCCTGATCCAAGTGCGAGTCTTGTGCTTCCGGTACTATAGGCCTCTACTACCATTCACACCTACTCATACTCATCCCAAGTATTGTCTCACAGTTTTTTTTTCCAAAAAAATCACATAACAACTTGACACATCAGATAACAAAGCCATTGTTTATATTATTTCTTGAAACTATTACATAGGTGTTGAAGTTCACCCTATACTATGCCTCTAATAGGATACAGTTCCTAACACTATCGATATGACTACTTCATGTATTGATCTTTGGATATGAAGTCCTCATCCCTGGTTCCTCGCGTTGTTATCTGCTTCATTGAGGATCATGTGGAATGCCCTTGGCTTTGGCGGGGCATTTGGTCTTGCTACTTTGTTTTTCTTTGGACAGTTCTTCGAAATATGCCCATCATTTCCACATTCGTAGCACTTCTTGTTGTCGAATGTACAATCTCTGGAATAGTGACCAGTCCTACCACACTTATAGCACGTCACTTCTCAATCGCATCTTCCGAAGTGCGTCTTCTTACACTTCTCACACCACTTTGTTTCACCTCCTCCACCTCCAGACTTTGAGAATTTTCTTTCTTTGTTGGATTTTGAAGATCCTTCAAACTTCCTCTTTTCTCCCGCCTTATCCTTTTCTAGACCCTTTTCTCTTATCTGGGTCTCTACATTCTTAGCTGCTCTAACGACTGTCTTTAAAGTAGTTGCCATTTTAACCATTGGGCCAAAGTCTATTGGCAGTTTGTTAGCAAACCTATCTATCTTGGAGAGTTCAGTAGGCACCAAGTAGGGGAATAGCTTCATCCTCTTGGTGAATGCGGTGACATAGTCATCCACACTCATCTTTCCTTTCTTCAGGTTCTGAAATTCGTTGTTTAGGTCTATAAGATCTATCTCTGAGCAGTACTGCATTTTCAACTGCTCCACGAATGCTTCCCAAGATATTCGCACGGCTTTTCCTCGTGGCATTGTACCTGCCAACAACTTCCACCAACTTAGCACTCCAGTATTTAGTTGTCTGACTGCAAAGACGGTCTTTTGCTTGTCGCTACAGTCACAACTTTCAAACACCATATCCATTTCGGAGATCTAGTCCATAATCTCAACCGGCTTCGGGCTTCCGGAAAAGCTTGGTGGCTTAGCACCCAAGAAGTTCTTATACATTCGTCCATCCTTGTCTTTTCACCTCTCCGGGCCATTCCTTCGTTCTCCTTGAGTCCTAACTTGACTCACATGGCGGCTATAGTTCCCTTCCTCCGATTGCTCGGGAATCAGATCAGGTTGCTCAATGGGCATGGTAGGTTCGTCCCTATTTTCATGCAACATCCTCCTCATTGCTTCCCTTTGTTCAGCTAACATAGCCCGAATCATGGCATGTACTCCAGCCATGGTGATTGGTTCAGGTGCAGCTTCTACTACAACATGTATTTGCTCAATCACTGGGGGTTGATTCCTGTTTCCGTTCGCATCCCCGACTCCGCTTCTGGTTCTTGCCATTTCGATCTATACACCAAATCAGACGTTTGGTGTGTAATGATGAGAATTAAGATAACAAAGATTCGACGTGTAATTCTCTCTATCACTCCAAAAAGTTACATGAAAGTTCTAATACCGTAATCAAACGTTTAGAAATCTAAACACATAAAATTTCCAGATCCGGTCGGCAACAGACCATAGACCCGATCATATAATGCATATCATAAGCCATTTAGCACATAAAAGCATGTTAGGCATTTTCCGTAAATAATCTAGTGCTTGTGTCTATTCATGTGTATTTATTAGACACACTCCTCACAATCATTGCTTAGCATTCTAAGTTTAAGTCTAGAAATAAATCGTTATTCCTAGTTCGCTTAAACTAATGCTCTGATACCAACTGTGACATCCCCATTTTCACGGTCAGAAAAGACCGATTTTGTTTATGCTTTATAAAAATCAGAGTACATTTTTTTAATAAAAGAGTTGCGGAATTTGTTCCCAGAAAAACATGATAAATACGTTATCAAAGCATTTCCGAAGAAATGTATTTTTATTCATTTTAAAACATTTGGGATGTCATTGTCAATACAGAAACATAAGCATAAACAGAACTTACATTTATTTACAGTAGTGATCTACGTCTTTTTAATCTCTCAGTGTAATGTGACTTCGTATTGACACCTGTGATACAAATAAGCTTGAGTGGGTCAGGTTGGGAAACCTGGTGAGTACATAGGGTTTTCAACCCACAATAATATAGTTAATTTGTTTCTTCACATAATGCATGTCAAACAATTAACCCGATTGCCCATCCCCATTTTCTTTATTTAATATTCCCTAGAGAATTATCTTAAGGGTGATCTCCTATATCGTATTTACCTCTCATCTCTTTACATCACATTTCCTTATATGTTCGTTCCTAAGGACTTTTCCTAAGGATCATTGCCTACAATGCATAGACAGTAATGATTTGGGGATTACCCCCTCAATACGCGCTTAGTAAGGGTTGGAGTATCATCGCATGAATATGTAGTTACAACATCGCCTGAACTCGTAATTCATAGTAAGGGTTAGAGTATCATCACATGAATACGTAGTTACAACATCGCTTGAACTCGTAATTCATCACCTACAGGTTATGAGCCTGCTGGTGTTTCCACGGGGTTGTCTAGAATAGTCTGTGGTCGCCATCTATACTCTAGTAGATGACTACATCTCCACATTGCCGGACAAGGTTATGGTATCTTTCATCCTACATCACCGATTCATCATCACCTATCTATCCTCGCCTAATTATCATCACCTTCCTATCATCACCTATCTCTCATCATTTTATTTCATCACACACCAACTATTTCATCTACCCATGTTTTATCCCAACATATTTGTAGATATAAAATAAATATATAGTTTGAATCATTTAAAACATGTATAAATCATTCATCCAACATAGACAACAAGTATTCAGATAATATGCACACATAGCACGTAATTTATATAAAATACTTCATATCTATGTGTAAGATGAAAGTAACTATGCACTCACCTGATAAGGTGGTCACTCAGTACTCGGACAGCGCTTCGTTAATCTTAAAACAATTTCCCTCGGACAAGACCTAGTATCATTACCACTAGAGTTTAGTCTAACGTTAACCGCGACTAATTAATAGTCTAGCTATTATTACTATTATATAAGCGTTAAGCAACACTCTTATATAACTCATAATAATAGCCCAAATAATTATTTTAAGGTCCTAATAATGTTAGTATATTAAAACATAAGTTATACTAAAGATAGGGTAGGCATAGCTCACTTACAGCGGGTTTTTCGCAAAACCGGGCTCCGCCGAAGCAGAGTTTCTGAGCCGAAGGCTCTTCTTTTCGGAGCCATCGGGCGCTCCAGGGCTTCTGCCTCGTGCTAGGGATTTACCCTAGGCTTTGTGGGGGGGGGGGGGGGTTAGGGAGGCTTAGAGAGAGGTTCTAGAGAGAGAAAGAAGAGTTTGGAGGGTGTGAAGAATGAGGGAACCGACACCTCTATTTATAGGGTGAAATACCGATGGACTCGCCGAGTCGGTTCACTGACTCGCCGAGTCAGTGCCATGTGTCATCACCTGATGGCTTTTCTTGGGGAGAAAGCCTTGGCCCATATTCAGCCACGTCGCCCGATTTCGCACAGCACCCTGCCGACTTCTAAACCCCGTAACTTTCGCATGCGAACTCCGTTTTCGACGTTATTCATATCCACGCGTAGGAAAAAACAAGATCTACAACTTTTATTTAGACTCCATCGGCTAATTCTCGACCGATCTTAAATTTAACAGTAGGAGGAGATTAGACTGTTAGATGACCGCGAAAAATTCGTATCTCCTTCATACGGACTCCGTTTTCTTCTGTATTTTTACCGTTGAGTTCCTATTAATGAGATCTTCAACTCTAATTTAGGTCGCGTAAGCCAAAAACCGCTCGAACTAAAATTCGAGTTTCGGGTCGTGCACTGCTATGCCAAATCTTAGAAAATTCATAACTTCCTCATACAAAGTCAGATTTGGGCGTTCTTTTTATGGACTCTCTCGGTTTAACATATTATACAACTTTTGTTTAGATTGATAAGGTTAAAAAGCCCTCTATTGTAAATTCACTATTTACGTTTCTCGGTGCCGTGCCGGTTTTGCCGTAAAATTCGACGGGCCATAACTTCTTCGTTATAACTCGGATTTCGGCGTTCTTTATATGTACAAAACCCTTGAGATATATTCTACAACTTGGTTAAGATTACTTATTCTAAATAAAATTTTGTCGAAAAGTCTTTTTCGACCACTATTACCTCTAAATTGACTAGCTCGGATCTACGGGCGTTATAAAACGCGTATATCAAGCAAGAAAAAGCAAGCTCCCACGTAAGCACCAATCACCGAGATCACCATGACAGAAGCCACAACAAGAAAAACTGACACTCAAGACACCCATCTCACAGAATTTTCCCTTTTCGCAAAGATGAGCCCTGGAGCCACCGGGCTGAGTTACATGCAATTTAGAAAACACCTCCAAAGGTAGACAAAGAGAAAAGGGAAATATTGTGAGTATCACAATAGTAAAACCCACGACACCGGCGAGAGCACGGTTCTGAGAAAGAAAATGGATGAAAAACACCTAACGGGCGACCTCACGGAAATTGCAAATGACTTGATGTCCAAGTTCGACACCGACCAGAGGAATACCCGATATCGGAAAGATGCCAACAACTTCCAAGTTAAGGAAGAGATCCTTACCATCACAAGGCCCATAAGAGGAGTGGGTGCTACGAATCGGATGCCGACATCGAGGTACTCCCTAAAAACATCCTCAACATTAGCTTTTCATCATAGGACCCGAGGATGCCAGGCTGGAACCCCAAGGATCTACTATTGATAATTGCCCACATACGTCAGATACAAATCAACAGTGTCTACATAGACAACGGTAGTGGTACCAAAATCCTTTACGAACACTGTTTCCAACTACTACCGGCCTCCTGGAAGGAAATCGTAACGCCTCCAACCGCCGGTCCCCTCACAGGGTTTACAGGACACATTTTGTGACCACTAGGAACGATACATCTCCCTCTTACTATAACCAGTCATGACAGAAGAGACAGGGTCACATGTGTGATAAAGTTTTCAGTAGTACGCTCCCCGACAGATCACGACATCCTGATCGGGCGGTTGACGCTTTTCCAATTACGAGCCATACCATCGACGATCCACGACACCATGAAATTTAGCATGAACAATGGATCGTCCACTATCATTGCCTTTAGCCCACACACACACCATTACGTTCAGGCCCTGGCTGCCCAAGGGCTAGTGCGAACCCCAATCGATGAACAAAAAGTGGGCAAGCAGGCGGGGAGAGTAAGACAACAAAACCCGAAGTCGTAAGTCCAGTAGGTGCAAGAACCCCGATGAGTCTCTATCTACCACCATGGGGTTAAAGACCAAAAGGGCAAAAAATACCAAAACACAGAGCAAGAATTGACACAATCCAGTGGGGATGCCAAAGTTGAGCAGACCCCCCCAAAAGAAAGTCGCAGACACTGACACCCCGAATAGGCTATCCTTAGCACCTTTCGACCACCAAATCAAGAAGGTACTGATTGAAGCTCTCTGGGGAAGAGACGTCGACGCATAACAGATCACCAATGCCACAAAGATCCCCGATCGACTCAAACATTCGCCAAATTACTTCTCGTACGACCCCTTTCGAAGTGAACCCCTAGACGAAAAGATGGCCAAAGATAAAATTGAGCGACTCACAATAGAGAAGGTGCAGCCAGGAAAAGAAAGTTACTCACATGTAGAACAAATCGAACCCCTGGGAGTCGCCGCTGAGGAATGCCCAGAATACTTGGTGCACATTCCTCCTTAAAGCCCACACGCCATAACTCTGGTCAGCAACCATCGGTCACCCGGTCAACAGGGTATCAACACCATGGGGCCACTCCCCGTCACCCTAGGAGGAGCCAGTTTCCCCTCAGTAACCCGTGACCATTTCATTAGGCAGGAAAAAGGTAAGCATCCATCGGGACCGAAACAAGAAAGGGTCGGAGAACCACCAACAATGTCTCAACCCCATCGCCAGGCTCCAAGGCCAGACGTCGAAGGAATACCCCTCAACCTGATACAAGGAGCAAAAGCAATGCCGCCACTTGGGATCACGAGCGGGCCGTTGTAAGCGCCAAACTTTGGTGCACCCGTCAACAAAGCAAAGCAACGTCCAAACATGAACATGCTCAACGGGAAACACAAGATCGTTAGACTCAACCAGGCCAAACACAGGGGAAAACGCCAAAAATGGCCACACTTGGTGTATACAAGTGGAGAGCCCCGATGCATATTACTAGGCGTTGGAATTGGATGGGTCTAGACAATCACAACCCAAGGTCCAGCTAAACGCCGCCAAAGAACATGCGAGCAGGGCCACAAAAACACACCAAAATGGAGTTGGCGTCCAAAAAGTTCAGGACAGAGGAGTCATCTCCTGGACCGGGAGTGCGTGCAGTTCGCACTACTACCTCTAAAGCAAGGAAAAAGGTCCATATAAGGAATATCTGAAGCAGGGTCAATGTGATTAATCTCTAAATGGATAATCACACACCAACAACTCAGCCTAAGAGCTAGGTCTTGGCTTATGCCATGGTGTAGTCATCTCTCTTTCTTTACTCGCCAAACGATGTAGTTATCTCTAAAAAAAATCATCAATGAAGTAAAGGAAGTTGACTATATTAAAAAAACTATTAGAATGTTTTTTAATATTCAAGCTTGATAACACTTACAAAAGAGGTTGTGCACGTTTCCCAAATGGTAACAAGGACTTATCATCCACATCATTTGAGCGAAACCGTTTTATGAATGCAACCATAGGTGTCAAAGGTTCATAACCTTTCCTTAAAAATGTCAATTCAGCCCAAAAGGCCACGAATCTTGACCGTGACATGAACAAAGGCTTCAAAGGCTCATAACCTTTCCCTTGAAACAAATAATACCTAAGTCCTAAATGCCGCAAGGTTAATATCTCAGCTTGACTTGGATAGTTAGGCCCAGAGTGCAACTTTCCAAGGTCCCAAAAGGGTAATCAATAAACCTTAGCTAAAAAAGGACACCCTAATAAAGCAAACTAGACAAAAATCCCTTGTCTAGAAATAATGATCTATGACCCAAAGAAAGGACAAATTTCGAGCTCCCAATACGAGCTCTCGGGATAAATCTAAAGGACCCTAAGCAAATATAAGTCCTAGAGTCAAAATTTGGGCAAGTCCAGTAACACGACTAGATCGCCAAAAAACACAACCGTCCACCGAGCAGAAAAGACCTAACCGTCTCGACTCGACGTCCCAAGGCCAACACAAATCTGGGGGAAGAATCGTCTCAACAAGGAAAAATAAGGGCACATATTCACAAGTGGCCAACATAAACCACCTAAGGATAGAAACAAAATCATTGCAGAAACATAAATGACCATGTTATCTAATGACAAAAAAAAATCTTCTCCTGCTGAACAACCTCCAAACTTGAAAGGACAACGAAGGGCCAAACAACCATTGAAAATATTGTCTTAGAGACATCGCCTCGGGAACATCACAATTTCCAATATCGTTTCACATAAAAAACTAGAAAGAAAGGAGAATCACTTGCCAAGACTAGTAGAGGAATATCCAACTTAGAGAGGGTCACCTTCCGACAGGTTCTCCTCGGCGTCAGAATCATGATACAACTGATGAAGGCCCTCCAAGTCAAGCTCACCCAAATAAAGGAGGGAGACAAAATCTATTTCCATGAAAATTTTCACAGAAGCGTGCATGACCTGAGTCAATTCCACCACAATACTTGGCTCCTGAAGATCGAATATCCAGGAAGCCACCTATTCCTTCACCCCCTGCCTACCCCCTCCATACCAACTACGACGTATGTCACCTTCATACGCCGAACCCCAATTGAGAACTCAGGAGTCTCAATGACCCGATTAACCACCCGAACAACACCCTCCCGAAGCAGTGACACCATATCCCCCTCCATAGCCTTCCTCCTGTATCCATCAATGGCAAACTGAACAACTTGCTCCTTCACTGGCTCTTCCAATAATCTTTTCCCCCTACCAGAGTCTCCACTCTCTTTTCCAAACGCTCCACTGACCCATCCAAATGTTGGGTTTTGTGTACTATAAAACTCCTATGGTGCACATACAACCCTAATAGCTTTGGATCTAAGTTTTCTCTAGTTATACATGCAATAAAATTTCCAAAGCATGAAGCCTACAACTAGCATACAATTTTGGAATATAAATCATAAAATCAAGTTAGAAGAATATCTCTTTATTGTAGCTTGTTGTTTTGGCCTTTCAAGAGCTTAGCACCTCAAGTGTGATGCCTCAAATGGTTCACAAACACCATGAACAAAGGAGGACTTTGAGAGAGAGGCTCCAATGTACTAAAATCGACTCTATGAACTCTAAGAACACAATGGTCAACCGATTTTAGGCCATGAGGTCATGTATATATAGTGTAGGAATCCAAGAGTCATGGGTAAACCCTAATCCATACACTTGGGTTATGATCCATATCTCATGTGGGCTAACACTTCATGGAAACTTACATAAATTTAGCCCATCATGGATCAATAGCCCAAACGATATATATATCATTGATTTACATAATCAGTCCCCGTTAATTTAATTAGTTTCTTTTGATCACCAAATTAATTCCAAATTAATTCTTGATCAATACTAATTAAATAACATGATTTCATATTAATATATTATACTTGTAATATATTAATAAAGCATAAATAACCTCTTTCTCAAATATTTTTCCTATCAAATTGTTCTGGTGAAGGCAACCCAAATGGACCATGCTACTCTCGGGTCAAGTACATACCAATTATAGTTATGGGCTTAGACACCTAATCCAACAGTCCCCCACTTGGATAAGTCTAATAACTATTATTGCAAGTACGACTCCAAAATCCCGACTAGCAATCATAGCTCTTAAAAGTCGCTGTCGAACTCTGACCTAGTCAATGACGCGTCCATTAGATAAGGGATCATATATTCCTCCATTCTAGATATCGTATGAACTGAGACATGGATTATAATCATTCTCTCTGTTCATGTGTTGTTTCCCGATTTCCGATTTATGACGACCGGCTAATTGAACAAATCAAATCAGTCCAGGCTTGGCCAAACGCTTAGGGTTTTCATCACTAAATCATCGAGGGGCCTACATATATTGCTTTTATCCCTCTTAGGGTAAAAGGAACAGATAAAATTCGACTCAGATGCTTGCTCTATTTACTCATTAAATCACACACAACAATACATTTAATAACACCAAGTTACTGGTGCATTTGCATATCATCAATGTGCAACCGACTTGTAAACTGGAACTCATATCTCTCCGTTTCAAGAATATAAGATATTATCGTCACACAATCACCCGTGATAAAATCCATGAAGTGATTCAAATGAGTGTGGGTTTAATCCAATACTCAAATCTTATTACAGGAGTACTCATGAACACTGCAACAAACTTGTGATATGTCTAACACTTTAGACAATCTACAGACGAATTCATGACAGTCTTACCTCATTACCTACTTCCAAAGTATGATTAACTGTGGATGTTTGAATAATCTTATTATTTGGGAAGTCAAAACATGTGAAGTGAAACACAAGAATAATCGAATCCAATATGGTCTCAAAACTTTTGAATATAAATAAAACACCTTTAATTTAATCACCATATTGATTACACATTATTCATTGTATAATGTTTCGATTAATCAACTTAATACTTGAATTGAAACAATAGTCATCCCATGCTCCAAGCATGCACACTATGTTTACCTATGGTCCTTACTTTGTGAAATATATCAATTGTAAACATTTCCAATGACACTCATTTCACAATTCCAAATCCTTATCGTAAGTGTAAGAATACCAAGTCCTTGCCACTTAATATAATCTGTTAGATTCTAAGCTTATATGCAGTGATCCTTTTGTAATGACTATGCACACAAGTCAAAAAGACTTTGCCAATTACAAAACTTTCCATTGGAGATTGTTACAAGACAATTCCATAGATATGAAGTCTCATATTCAAAGCACCTTCCTTTGAACATCCTTCTTGCATAAAAGTTTCTAACTTACTCATAGATTCTTGATATCCAACTCCCATTATGGAAACTTTTCCATAATTTCCATATGAGTATCCATTCTTAATATAATCCTATCTATTCAGAATTATATCAATATGGTCCATTCATTACTATACTTCCAACTGTCCTTAAGCAACCAATCCTTAGCGAACCTCAGATCGTCCTTGACAGTTGTTTAATAACTTTATTCATATCTGATTCTTCTCTTCTTTCCCTCTTAATGCCCTAGGCATTTGGAAAATTAGAACACGTGAATATTATAGCACATGCAATCGAGCCTATATCTGAAGCATATGGAACACGATTCATAATGTCTTACATAAAGACATGATACTTGACCAGTCTTTTGCTATAATATTTCTATATATAGAATTTCCAATTGTTGAAATATTTCAACATGGTATTCATATATATCCATGACTAAGTTTGATTGATACTTCAATCTAAACTTTTAGATTCGAAATAAAGTATACGTATCCTGTCCCTTACTATAGCGTAGCAACTTTTCAAATTTTGCAACATTGTAAATTAGAACTTTGTTTCCTATAAATAGTATTGCTAACTTGCAAAAATTTCACATAATAATCATGCTCCCACTAGCATAACAATTATTTTGTTTCTAGCATACCATTTATGCTCCCACTAGCTTTGACATGTATTCAGGGATCAGTTGGACTTCCAGAAATCAATACTTTATTGACTTTCTTACCAAAGTTCAGATTTCTGATACAAGATGCTTCGATAAGCCTTTATCTAAGCTCACACATATTTTATAAGAAAGCTCATATGGGTGTCTAAACTATTCAGAACTTACAACAATAAGTTCCGAATGTTCGGACTATTTTCCATTTCTCACAATTCAAACTATGAAGAGGGATCTTGTAATCATAATCGAATTTGAGAACACAATTAACACAACTGCTATCGCCTTAAATCTACTTAGTGAAAGCGTTTCCTCACAATCATTTTCATGAACCCTGTGACACTTAGATTTAATGGTGTATGTGTTCCTATCCATGTGAAAACTGTCATTTCCAACCCTTATCATTAGGTAAGGTCTATGACAGATTCAAACTCATATGGACTGAACTTGTTCAATATTAATTTATTGCCACTTGGCAGCACAAGGGCCTACAATGTCTTCCAAGTTGTTGAGATCACTCTTACTGATCAATGAACTTTCACCGATCAAGGTGCTTTACCTTATGCAAACAATTGAGTGCATAGTCAACTTTTAACTGGAATGGGCACAGAAACAAGAATATGTCAACACGATTGGTTACAAACCTCAAGTCGTGTGCTAGCGATTAACAATATATTTACTCTTGATTAGTTCTTGAAACTTTTCAAGATCTTCAAGACTCCCACTGACCTCTTGACATATAAGATTCTCTTGTCAAGAACCATTCCTTGACAAAGAAATATCCAAGAGTTAGTGCGGATTCTTATCAAGAATTATAATTGGTCTCAATTGGTCTTTATCTTATCTAAAACATCACAACGACCAATTACAAATGTGCATGAGTACGAAAACTTTTCTACTTCACATTTCATTATGTGTTACAAACCTTCTTAGGACATGTCACTCAAGACACAATCTTGGAGTATGACTCTAAGACTTGATTTTGGAACGAAGTATGACTCATCTTCTTGATTTAAACCATTTTAACAATTCCTAATACCTATCCTTAGCCATACAAATGTACTAAGGTGTATTTATAGGATCAATTGTGATATGGTTTCATAATCATTAAGATGATCATAAAACATGATACTAAAGTACTCTCCTTTCCTTTTTATCTTTCTTCCTAATTGATTCTTCTTATTCGTCCTGCTATACATTGAAACTTTTCAATGATTCCGAATCACACTTAGTCTTGTAAGCATAACCATATTTACTAAACTTTAGTAAATCATGACGAATAGCCTTATCGTTCTTTGTGGTGGACTTGAACTGTGCACAACAAGGTGTACTAGATCACCTAGTCCTTCACTTGACTCACATATTCACGTGAACAAGGAATTAGTCTTAATTTTCCAAAGCCGAAGGTTCTCATTCATCATACAATACAAGTTGCATGATTCCAAGTTGGTGATGAGAATTTTTTCTTATTTGATAAATTTAGACACTACCACAAACGAAAGAATCAATTCTATTTACTAAGAAACATACAAACATCAATTTTCACAAATGCCATTGTAAGGAAATATAAGATAAAATAATTTTATTGACAAAACGCGGAAAACTTGTCCTTACAATGCAAATACATATGAAAACAATGTTTCTAAATATTCCTAAGAAATCTATCATAACTCCTAAGCAGTAGCTCAAAACTCTGATCATTTAATAATGTGATCGAAATCCATCTCTTCGCGATCAGACTCAGCAGACTCTTCCTTTAAGCTTCCTTCGATTCTACAAAACATCAAAATGTAATATCATCACATCATGTATTAAGAATCTACAAATAGGAACTTAATAGAGTTAGATAGTTGACTTACCTGAAGCAGAGTCATACATTTTGACTTTACCATCCTTGTGGTCCTTCAGGTAGACACGACAGCTTCACAACCAATGCCCATTCTCTTGGCAATAAAAACAAACAGATTCTTTTGGAATGGTACACGGGACAATCTCAGACTTAGCCTTTCCCTTTCCCTTGGAAAGATAAATCTTATTTGGACTTCCATTGTTTCCATTGTCAATGTCCATGGAAGTTTGGGAAGTAGATCTTCCAATCAAATTTGCATTACCAGTGCGTCAAATCATTGCTGATTCAGCAGCAATTAGCAAATATGTAAGATCGATAAGGGACATGTCGCGGTCTGTCATACAGTAATCTTTAACGAACTCACCATATGACTCAGGAAGTAATTGAAGAACCCAGACAACAGCCAACTTTCTCGAGACAACGACTCCTAACATTCCCAGTCTGTCAATATCCCGCTTCATGTCCAAGACTTGAGCACATATGGACTTTCCATCTTGGTGTTTACTAGCCAATAGGGCTTGAGTGACCTTGAACTTTTCAAGTTTTCGAATATCTGGGTTAGGGAGAACTATTGGAGGAGGTGTAGGAAGTAAAGTTCCACTACAACACAAAGAAGGGATTAATCTTTCACCTTGATTGTCTTGTGGAATATCATCTTAATATGGAAAGCTTTTTCCAACAGGATAAGGTAGACCATAGTTGTCAAAACTAGACATCTACAATGGAGAAATTCAAATAAGTTGATTTAAGTCCTTAATATAACACCCAAAATGAAATATTAAGGCTAGGACTCAACACAATATTTTACAATTCGGAAGAGGGATGCCGTAATCCAATTGCAAAATATTTGAAGGTAGGTAAATGATGATTTACCAATTTCCACCATGAAAAACGAAATTGATTATTAAGTTTTAAATGAATTGAAATTCTTAGATTCTTTGAGATTCGTTGAAATTTTTCAATGGCATGTTTAATCTCGATTATGCCCTTCAAGTTTGTGATTAGGATGCCGAGAATCACAAACAAGGTGTGAATAACCATGCAAATTAGCTTGGTACTCTCGAAGTCAATTATCACCTAATCAATGTGTCGGTTAACCACACACACTCCATTGATCTATGACAAGCTACGGGCTACCCATTGCCATCCTTCATTAGTCCCATATTAGTGTGCCGATTAACTACACACGGTCCACTAACGACTAATAAGGTGCAATGTGCAATTTCATGGGTTAGCATCAAATTCACATTTTTCCTAAGTAACTAAGATTGGAAATTTATAAAGGTATTTAGTTACTTGGTATTTCATTATACTTTTAATGAGAATTAATGTCCTATCCTACCCGTTCGGCTAGCGACCCTCCACCAGTCAATGAAGCGGTGGGTGAGAGTGGACACCCATTAAACCACCATTTTATAAGCAGTAACCTTATACCCCCCTTATAGACCAGCTTCGTGAATGAGGCCTACTAACGGTAAGACTGACCTTTTGCTTAAACATATATAATATATTAAACTTTTAATTTAATATAGTATAAGGGTGTATATTAAACTTTTAAAATACTTTGTGGTTTAATCTATTAATTAAAGTATACTCATAATTTAATTAAACTTGAACCATGTAATTATGGATTTATTAATCTCTCTTTTAATTAAAAATTTAATTGACTTAATGAAATCCATAAGAGGTAATTTGAACTATTCAAAAGACATGAAGGTTCTAAACATAAAATGCAAAAATTAAAACTATTTAATTTAATTTTAAGTTATGAACCCAAGAGTTGCCCCTTTTAATTATAAGAGTTTTAGAAATCAATGTTTCATAATTTGAGACTTTTCAAATAACAAAACTTGAGGGTGGGTTTTTTAACTCTTGAAACTTTTCATTTCCATAACTTGTGAGTTTAACGTTATTTTAATGGATGAGACTTTTCATGTTCCATAATTTGAGGAGAAGTTATGGAACTCATTAAAACCATTTAGATCAATTTTAACAAATAAAATTATCATATAATTCATGATTGATCTAACTAAACTCATAAAGCAAGATAATATCAAATCAACAATTTACAAGTAACTTTGTTTATCATATAAACCAACAATTATCTTAAAATTTTGATAATTATCTTTTGATTGGATGAGTATAATGACTACCATATCATAAAAAATAGATTTTATGATGCAAAACACTTTGTGGTAGTGATCCCAATCCAATCCAAGACAAAAATCCCGAAAATTTGCTAACAGACTGTCTGACTCGTCGAGTCAGTTAATGGACTCGTCGAGTTCATCCATGGACTCGGCGAGTCCAGTCTATCAGAATGCAATTTTAAGTTTGCTTCAACTTTAAACAATGAACAATGCAACAATATAACAGAAAACTACCCTAGGCTTTGATACCACTGTTGGGTTTTGTGTACTATAAAACTCATATGGTGCACATACAACCCTAATAGATTTGGATCTAAGTTTTCTCTAGTTGTACATGCAATAAAATTTCTAAATCATGAAGCCTACAACTAGCATATAATTTTGGCATATAAATCATAAAATCAAGTTAGAAGAATATCTCTTTATTGTAGCTTGTTGTTTTGGCCTTTCAAGAGCTTAGCACCTCAAGTGTGTTACCTCAAATGGTTCACAAAAACCATGAACAAAGGAGGACTTTGAGAGAGAGGCTCCAATATACTAAAATCGGCTCTATGAACTCTAACAACACAAGGGTCAACCGATTTTAGGCCATGGGGTCATGTATATATAGTGTAGGAATCCAAGAGTCGTGGGTAAATCCTAATCCATACACTTGGGTTATGATCCATATCTCATGTGGGCTAACACTTCATGGAAACTTACATAAACTTAGCCCATCATGGATCAATAGCCCAAACCATATATATATATATATATATATATATATATATATATATATATATATATATATATATATATATATATATCATTGATTTACATAATCAGTCCCCGTTAATTTAATTAGTCTATTTTGATCACCAAATTAATTCCAAATTAATTCTTGATCAATACTAATTAAATAACTTGATTTCATATTAATATATTAATAAATCATAAATAACCTATATATATATATATATATATATATATATATATATATATATATATATATATCATTGATTTACATAATCAGTCCCCGTTAATTTAATTAGTCTATTTTGATCACCAAATTAATTCCAAATTAATTCTTGATCAATACTAATTAAATAACTTGATTTCATATTAATATATTAATAAATCATAAATAACCTCTTTCTCAAATATTCTTCCTATCAAATTGTTCTGGTGAAGGCAACTCAAATGGACCATGCTACTCTCGGGTAAAGTACATACCGATTATAGTTATGGGCTTAGACACCTAATCCAACGCCAAACTGGCAACCTGTTCCTCCACAGACGCCTTCTCACCAGCCAAAATATCATAACGCTCTTCAAATTTACGTTTATCCTCCGCCAGCCCCAACATTCTCATTCTCAGCTCATCCCGCCCGACCCTAGTAGAGGCAAGCTCCACTGAATCTGAATTAACCTGGTGAAGGCACCGAGTGGCGTCCACCAAATAAAGAGTGACCTGAGCCGCTACATACTGGAGACTGTTCGACATGTGATAGTTGGAGAGGAGCTCCAAAGCTTCGATTGTAGCCGGAGGGAAAGCATGACATCCACGTTCGTACGCAACATGAAGATGCGTAAGAAGGGACTCTCGAATGAGCCCCCACTCCGGGATATAAACTCTAGGGGCGCTAGGGGCGAAGAAGAGGAACCTGCAATAATATTATCCTTCGTTGGAGGTGAAGTAAAATCAGAGTCAGTTTGAAACTCAACCTCGGGCTCCTTTCCTGTAGCGCCCTCACCAGGAACGGTAGTATCCTCTGGCTCCTTCTTGGGTTCACGAGGATTTTTACTCGCCTCTTCATCCATTCCCTATGACTATTTCAAAGTGTCATCATTGGGAATTTCCACCACCACGTCCGACTCCCCCAATAGGAAATCAACGCTTCTCTTCTTACGAAGACACCTGCCAACAGTTTGGCACGGGCGCCCTCAGTAAGTGGGGAGTCTAACCAAGCCAACCACTTCTTGGTAGTCGAGCGGCTCCCTCCAGTCACCGCCTCCCTTGATGTATCGTCCTCCGGATCAGGAGGTGGAGGACCCCCTCAACAAGTGCATCGACCAACTCCGGGTCAGCATGCACATTGGATCCTTGCGCCACAACACCTCCAGGACTAGCAAGAGCCAGAGCACGATTAGCGCCGACCGGTGGAGGAATTATCTCCACCAGAGGCACTTCCGTATGTTGCAAAATGCCATGGAACCTGCCCCGTAGAACCATATCGAAAGGAACGATCCTCTCGTGACCTACCACAAAAATAAATCACATATATAAGGATCGACATAACCCTGTCCTCACCTTACAGATTCATATAAAATGGGGGGGGGGGGGAAATGAGATGCACACTCACCATCCTTCTCCACGAAGAACTGGGGCATCATCCCACGTGCCCTCCAGGCGGTGCTCATCCCGACTGCTTACAGCATATAGTCCTCCCTATCCTCCCCATTGAAAGAAATACTCCTCAACGCTTGCACCAAAATCTTGTTGGCCCCTAGATTTAGGGCGTCCAGTCGGTGAAAGTGGTTATGTGAAGATAGCAAAAACCGACCAAGTTGCGGTTCATCCACAACCATTTGACATGCCAGTTCTTCTTGGGGGCCTTCTGTTCTATGATGAACGCATGGATGCCTCGCCGTTGAGAGAACGTATGCACACCAGATTAAGTAGAGGAGTTGAAGAAGTATTTGAAATCCCAAAACTGAGGGAGCACGCTCAAAGCATGGTAGGCCATCTCGAAACCAACTATTTTGTTGATAGCGTTAGGAGTCAGATCATCAATAGAGAAGCCATACTGACGCATGATCTCATCAAAAAATTTGGTTGTCGGTAGCCAGAGTCCATCCTCGAATATTGGGATTGGGACTCCAACCTTCCCTTCTGGTGGACGAGAAATATGCCCCCTCCCTTCGAGGATATTGCACCCCGTGCTCAGGAAGAAAGCCAAATCATACCTCCAGGGATTCAAACTCTTTTGGTCTAGGTTCAATTTTGGTGATCGGTGTCTCCATTGCTTACCACTAACAGATGCAAGACGAAAGAGAAAGGAAACAAAGAAAAAAGAAGAGATGGTTGAAGAGTGGTAGAGAAAAGAAAGGAAAACCGTCCCCGATAAGGGAAGCTTTAAATGAGAGGTGGGAAATTCGAACGGTTGCAATGATCAAACTGTCTGCGCAGCCGACTTAGTCAAATCAGTGGACGTCAAAGCCATCTTCGCCGAGCACGTGTCTTGATATAAGCTAGAACAACCCAGCCACCCAAGGCTAACATTGACATTTACTAGCCTAGGGGACTTGTTAACGTATCCCTCTAGGAATATGTCAAAGATAACGACATAGTTATATAAAGGACGACCTAGCTAACGGTCGTTACTCAGCTTAAGTGCTAGGCCCGGACCCTTGCCTTCGCGACCTCGTACTTAGGCATTGGCTTTATAGCGTCATGGTCCAACTCAGAACAATTGGCCCCGGTCTATAACATGCCAAAACAATACCAACCACTCCCCATAGCGATAAGTGTAAAGCTCAGAGCGCTGATCTTCTGTGGTTCTGCACCAATAGTAGATAACCACTAGTGGTGCACGATTTGCCAATAGGATGCCTCCATGTCCTGACAGTCCAGATAAGACAAAAGTACTGTCGGGGACATGATCCCCCAGTGACATGTATGAAAGAGATCATTCTTCTCCAGAAGAAGGGGTCGTCTCTCTCTCTCCTTCTCTCTCTCTCTCTCTCTCTCTCTATATATATATATATATATATATATATATATATATATATATATATATATCAAACTAAACCCTAATTCTCTTATACAAGTTCTGACTAGACCGTCGGAGTCTCGTTCCGGGACCCTCTCCCGGACAACGACTAACGTCGACTCTTTCTTTGTTGTGATTCTTAGGCTTAACTCAAGCGAAACCACCACAGGCGATGTTAAGCTCTAAGACACATCACAACAGGGGATATAAGTGCATTTGAATGAAATGACTTAATTAAATTAGCACTCTAGTGGGAAGTGACTTTTGGCCGAGTACGCTGGGCGTACTTCTGAGTACACAGGGCGTACTCCCTTGGGAGCCCGATCTGGACCTTGAGTACGCTAAGCGTACATGATGACTACCCTGGGCGTACTCAGCCTGAGTCAACTCGGTTGACTTTTGAAATTTGACATTGACCGAATTTTCACCAAGTTTGACCTAAGGATATTTTGGGTATTTTGGGTTGTAGTTGTGATTGGTCACTATTTGATGTATAGGTGACTTGTATAGTTGATATTTGGAGCAGTGTCCTATTCAACTATCTTTCCAGAATGAGAGGTGAGTTTTCCTCACTATACTTGTGGGTCGAAGGCACCAATGCCGACCCATTAGATTAGATATCCTGGTTTGCTATGGGATGTTATGCTGAGAGTATGTGTTCACTAGTTATGTGATTAGATAGTCAGATATGTATGATTACTGTATTATTGGATATGTGTTAGGCTGGTAGATCTGTAGTACTACCTGAGTTTGTTGATTATGATTGTTATTGTATATGTCGACATGTTATGGTTTGTTGGGTTGAGGCAGACCAACTCGTGTTGAAGGCCAAGATACCCAGGGCGGTCCTGATAGACTGAAGGCATGCGAGGTGGTCCAGTTAGGCCGAAGGCCCAGAGAGCAGTTCAGATAGGCTGAAGGCCCGGTGAGGCGGTCTAGTCATGCTAAAGGCTCGTGTATGCATGTTGTTGTCTGTATGGTTGTGTGTGTGGTACTTTGGGGGAACTCACTAAGCTTTGGCATATAATTTTAGTTTATTGTTTCAGGTAATTCAGATGATCGAAGGAAAGCAAAGGCATGATCATACACATCCTTCTGATTTTTATGATTGTTGGATTTTGGGATACTCTGACTTATGATTATTACTTTTGGAACAATGTTTTGTAAACAATTATGGTCTTTGGAATGGTTTTGAAAATGAAAATTTTACTCTGATTTATGGTATGTTACAAGTTGGTATTAGTGCCCTGGTTTGAAAGAGTTGGATGAACACTCGTGTGAATCCAGACCCAAACTATACATCTGTAAAAGTTTTCAAAAGTAACCAAAGAAAGATGCGATGTGTACGATCAGTTGGAGCAAGAAACTATACCCCAAGTTACCATGCTGTTATTGGAGATGATGTTTATGGTAGAACTGCATGCTATGGGTAAGCTAGGGATCTTCAGGAGTTGCATGATAGAATTGTCTGATGTATGATGCTTGATAGCCTAGGAGAACTTCTTGTATGATATATGAAACTGACATCATTATTGTAATTACTTAGTGTATGTATCATAGTTGTACATAACTAAGATTTTATATCTTGAGAATGTTTGGTTTAGCCTTATTTCCTGTTCCTTGTTTGGTTGTGGGCTTAGGGTAGAATCAAATATTTGACTGTGTATATGATTCATCATTATGTATGATTAGTATGCACGAGAGGCTGCTGGGTTGGTGGAAGTTTCATGAGTGAGTATGGGTGTAGAAGGCCAGTTGAGGGATGATTAGTTACTCTCGAGATAGTAAGGGTAGGATGAATGCGTATCCTAATTGTTGTAATTGTTTTTAGGTGGTTGTGATGATCCTTGAGACAAATACGGGTAGGTGTGGAAGGTAGTATGAGCCCGTACTACTGAAAGCACATGACCCATATGCGTAGCAAGGAATTCACAGACCCCAAGGGTTTAGTCCTCGTCATGTTGATTGTAACAGTATCAATTGTGGCCTTTCTTATATATCTTGGTTTATTTTCAGGATGGTGGGGACGAGAGGTTCAGGATCTGGAGCTGGTGGCCAGGGTAGGCCAGGGTTGACTGATGATCAGATTCGAGAGATTATCGCCACTGAGGTAGCTGCTGCTGTCCGGGGTTCTATGCCAGAGACGTTTAGGTCTATCAAAACTGCTACGATTGGACTATTTGACGACCGCTATTTCGTCCTCTATGAGGATACTGTTACAAGAATGGAATTAAGTAATCAATAATTCAAATGCCTTCTTTATATATCATCAAATGTATACAAAAGTCAAGACTAAAAAAGTTAAAAGGTATGGCTTTCTTACAAGAATGGAATTAAGTAATAAATAATTCAAAAGCATGTCTCCCATTCCTAGTGAAAGAGACAAAATCTAAGTGCTTATTACACATCCCATAACTAGTTAGTTGAGTTGTAAACATTTGGTTACCTTTGTACACAACTTTAATAATCATACCATATGATATATATATATATATATATATATATATATATATATATATATAAACTAGTTTTGTTCTCTTTTATTATTATTTCCTAGAAATAATAATTCCCAATATGTTGGTAAAATATTATTTCTCAAAATAATTTTTTTTTATTAAATACAAGTGTTGATATATTTATTAATAATCAAATTATACTAATAAATAATCAATTGGTAGCAACTTGCTATAAGGTGTGGCCCTATAGACTAATATGTTATTAGCAATATCATTCTATACTGACTCTTGGGCATATAAGATCTTTCACAACCCAACTCTACCATAGCTCGACCACCCTCTGATCAGACTTCAGCCACCAACCGCCGCTCCGACCAACCCCTGGCCAACCACCACTACTTCGACCAACCACCTTCCTCCCTCCGGCAACTTCTGATGTCAACAACCACCTCTGACCACCCACTTCCAATGTCGAGATCATTATTCCTATGAGCTTTTCGGCGACCAACGACCACTTTCCCGGCCATCTTTCGGCCAAAATCCGGCAAAACAATATTCATCCGGCATGTCAATATTCATCGAGCAGGCGAAGCGCTGACTGACTATTTTCTAATAATTTTTGGATTTTGCGATTGATTCATTTTAAAGCTATGTTAACCTCAAGGTGAGTTTCATGTCCCCATTTTACAACGTTTAACAGTTTTTAGGGGAGAATACATGTCTAAACTGCTATTTATCTGTTATTTAAACTCACGTTTATGCAAAATGATATTTATACACCGGCAAAACTCTGATTACAATACTTATACAGTAGTTATACACTGTCGAAACTCTTATTACAAACTTATATAATAGTTATATATTCTCGAATCTTTGATTTTAAAACTTATACGATAGTTATATACTGTTAAACTTTTTCCTAGAAACTTTGGTATATAAGTTAGGGCTTACAAACTTTTAGAACACTTCACACAAGGGTTTATAAGAGACATATTCATTATCTAAGTGAAATACTTAGCAGACCCCTGACTTATAACCGTAGATCTTTGTGAGCGAGAGAGTTATGTATAGATCTATACGGGTTGACACGCCTACATGTGGTTGCTAGCTACAACCTTGATGGTCGAGTCACGCCAGGTGATAATTGTCTACCCCTTTACGACATTCAGTGGAGCTTCGGGAGGGGCATTACATACAATCAGGAGCTTGGTTATAGGGACTCATTGTAACGTTAAGAGTGTACTAAATACATTTATATATAAGTTGGGAAACCACTTATATAGATTTAATACATACTTTTTGGTTGTACTTCTAATTCAAACATTTCAAACTTGTGAACTCACCAAGATTATGTTGACACTCTTTCAAATCACATGTGTTCTCAGGACAGTAAGAGCTGGAAGATACAATCATGGGATGGCTGTCTACCTAGTATAGTATAGTATTTTCATTAATATGCCTACTGTTGAGGCATGTATTGTACTTTCACATTTCAGTACCTTTGGACTAAGCATTAAATGTAATTTCCTGAAGTAATAAAAGTTTCCTATTTTATGTTATATTATTGTATTGTTCTATGAATGCAAATGACTATGATCCATGATGTCGTCTCACTGCCCAATGTTTCAGCCGTAGGCTGGGGGTGTGACAATTTTTCTTAGGGATTATTTCTCAATGAAAGACTTGGAAAAAGAAACATACATGACACTTGTAAAGATATATATATATATATATATATATATATATATATATATATATATATATATATATATATATATCTAAGAAACTCATTGAATTGATATCAAGAACTTTCTCAAGTGCCTAAGGAGAATAAATGACATGCTCTTGATTTATGGACGAGCTCAGTTTAAAGAGTTATACTGTTGTTGCTTCCAGACTATTAGAGATGATGCATATTCACAATCAGAATTTGTATTCTTAATGATTGGTGGAGTAGTGACTTAGAGAAGTGCCAAGATAGACACCATAGTGGACTTGAGAACAAAAGTTGAATATATTGTTGCTAGTGAGGCTGGAATGTAGGCTATGTGTCTAGCGAGGTTCATTAGAGACTTAGATGTTGTTACTAACATTATGGTCCTGTTGAGATCTTTGTGACTATATGGGTGTAGTCGCCTCCACTAAGGATCCTAGATTACAAAAGCGCACAAGGCATATACTCAGTAAGTGTTAGGTTTTAGATAATTCTAAGCAAATGTTGATGGAAACAGAAGACTAAACAAAATCATATGTGTTAATACAATGTATAAGGATATAAGTTTCCTTTTATTATTGTAACTACAAGAGTAATGAAAAATATTTACAAACCTATTTTGAAGCTAAAGATCTTCTTACTTGAGATCTTGATCCTAACACCTTGCTTTGATGAGAGGATCTAAAGTAGAATCCTTCTAATCGTATCACACCCAAGAACACTAAAAGAGCAAACTAATAAAACCCTAGGAGAGGGGAGGGAAGATCGAAAAAATCCACAAACCCTAGAAGGGTTAGGATTTTCATCCCATGAGAGGAAGGCAAGATGAGAATGAAAATTTAGAGTTAGGAGCACCTAGGGTTTCATCACTATCTCCCTATTTATAGGCTCCTAGTTGCTTAGTCCCAAAAAAACTCAAAAAATCTGATAAGGATTATCTAAATTCGTGCACCCTATCATTTGGGTTTTGGAATGTTCCAATTAATTAAACCTTTTAATTAATTAACATTCAACGCCTCTAATTAATTAATTCCAAAATACTTTCTAACTAATATATCAAAACATGACAAATTAATAAACTAATTTCTCCTATATTCTCTTTGTTTTTTAATTGCTGAAATGAGTCATTATTGCAATCCAAAAGAACCCTGCTATTATTAGAAATACTACTAATAGTTAATGACCTTTGACACTCTTTCTAATAGTCTCCCACTTGGAAAAATCATCAACTATACGAAGTCTAACACTTTTAAAATAATCACCAGAGAGTATGCCATTCAAAGCAACTGCCGAACTCTAATCAAATCAAGATTCAACCCTTTGACAAGTGATCAATTATTCCTTTGTTCTATAAGATATAATTGTGTGAACCTGAGACATGGTTGATGGCCAATCTCATTGTTCAAGATTATGTTTCCCGATAAAGATTTGTGATGACCACATCATACTACTAAATTGAACTCCCCAAATTCAGTCATGGCTCAACCAATCACTTTAGATGCCAACACTAAATCATCAAGGGGCCCATATATATCTCTTCTCATGTTAAGGCTGAAAGAACAAATAAACTTCGACTGCATAGTTTTTGTCTACTTATCATTCACACATGGACATACGTTTTATTACTACCACTTACGGATACCGTTGGAGCAGACCAATACATAACATATTTGTAATGCAAAAAGCCTCATGTATCTCTGTCTGAAGAATAATAGATATTATCATCTTAGACTTACTTGTGCATTTATTTATGTCGTAATGTCTACGTGCAGTTTTTGACTTACATCATTCCAATTTCATTTCCTTCCAACCAAACATAATATGGAATTGGATTCCAATTCCATTTTTTTAACCAAAAAAACTATTAAGTTGGATTACAATCCCTGACAGATTCCAATTTCTTCGTAAAATTTCTGCAAACCAAATGCCACCTAAGTATGTTGTTAATTTCACTGTGGTGTATTACTTGGTACTCTTCCAAGCTAATACTTCACCATTCAGTAAAATCATGAATTCCAGCTGCAAACATAATTGTATTTATCAACGAGGAACTTAGCCTCAGTGTAACTTTTACATTAATCTCTTCCATACTAACAAGATCATCTCCTTTTTCCTCCTCGGACAATTAGGAATGTAATTGATTTTGATTCGTTGATTCATGCTCAAGGCATATGAGTCATCAGATCTGCTACATTTCAGACATATATGATTAATCCCATGGCATAAACATATGGGAATCAACTCATTTCCTCTAGCTCAATAGTTGAAATAGGTCATTAGCATTGCCCAATGTGATGCCATGTTTTATTAGAAAAAAACCTTTTGGGGTTCTGCATCTTGAGTTGCCTTGAGATTCCACGTTCTTTGGCTTAATCCATAAATTGCTTAGATCTATCTTCATATATCCTTACGTTCAGTATGTATGTTACTTCTCCCATGTGCTTCAAAGAAAAACGATTCCCAAACTAAGCCAAGATTTTACACTTTCCTAAGTTAGAACTTCAATTCCTATGAATTGCATATTGCCTATATACAATACAAGGGTGCCACATCATTTTCAACTATACTCTCAGATTGATGTGCCAGCAAACCGCTCACGCTCCATCAGTAAATTATAAAGAAAATGTGCATTTTTCATGGGTAGCATATGACTCATGTTTTTTACTTATATAAAATGGGATTTTGTTATAATACTTTAAGTTAATAGTTTTAAATTGAACATCATCCTATAAAACCCTTTCAGTAACTCCACTCAAAACACAAAAAGGCGGTGAAGGTGGTAAGTAATGAGCTTTTAAAAAACCAACCTCATTATAATCAAGAAAATCTCCTTAACTCTCTTTTAAAGCATTAAAGTGGGTGAGCCTAATCACGGTGGTGTGTGTGTGTGTGTGTGTGTGTGTATATATATATATATATATATATATATATATATATATATATATATATACTCTTCTAACATTTAAACCTTTTAAATTTAAGTGCTCTTTATTAACTCAAATTAAGCATGTAACGAAGCAATATTAATAATTAACATTAATTTAATATTCAAATTTATAATCTATATTATAAACAATAATTAAATAAAATAGGTATTATCCAAAATTCAAAAAAATCTTCAGGTTTGTTTCTTGTAATACAAATTAAGAAACTTGTGGAGCAAGTTAGGGTTCCAAGGGACCAAATCAGACAGAGCGCGCCACACCTTAGAGAAAGCATGTCACGCCTGGTCGATGTCCAGGTTTCAGTTCTAGGGCTGTGGTCATTTAAGCCTAGCTTAGGGCACAAGTAACACATAAAACGACCATATAAAACAAAAATAAAACTTCTGCACCATAAAACTCTAATGTCGAAAAACCCTAGCAACAAAAAAGATTTGATTCAAATCAGTTTGGATCTAGTAGTACAAATAGTTATGAATTACGAACCTGATACCAATGTTAGGTTTTGGGGAATTCTAAACACATGATCATGGCAACGGAAGACTAAACAAAATCTCTTGTGTTCAAGCAACCTATGAGGATCTAAGTTTCATTCTATTATTAAGACTACTAGAGTAATGATAAATAATTACATATCTCTTTTGAATCTATATATCGTCTTGCTTGAAATCTTGTTCTTGACACCTTGTAACATCCCAAAATTCACCCACAAAAAATTGAAATCGCAGTATAGATTTTTCTTAAAGGTTTCATTCATATTCATTAGCAAATCATGAAATCATATTTTCATGTCACATCAACATATTGTAGAAAAATGTAGAAGCTAAGTCTTGTTTTAAAAACCATAACGTAACATTGGGTGGATAAAGTAGATGCCATGCCCCTCCGAGAATGTCCAGATATCTCAATCATGTCAACTCCTTGCCTTTCGAACATGAAGGACCTGTAGCTAAAAACATGAAGTAGCAACTGTAAGCCTAGGGGTTAGTGAGAAATCACAACACTCACCTATATATACAGATCATATTTATTCTAATACACGCACACACACACACACACGTGCGTAAGAACGTATAACTTCACATTCAAACATATAAAAATGAACCTAATAATACATATTGTTGGTACCAATTCTTCACCGACAGACTAATTCTGAAACATCCCAAAAAATGACATAAAAATTTTCGTTTTTAGATTAATAAATCATTAATACATATCATTTCCATAAAACCATGGTATTTTAGATTTAGTAAAACATCATCAAATCAGAGTAAATCACAGAGTGCAGTACATGTGGTGTGTGCTCTACAATCATCCCGAGCTCTTCCATTTGAAAACCAAAGTACCTAAAACATAAACTGAAAAACGTAATCACAAAGCTTAGTGAGTTCCACACAATACCTCATAACATATATACATAAAATCACATAATGCGCCTCGTCCTTCATCGGGTCCCGCCCGACAACGGTCCCCTTCCGGCATCAGTCCCCGCCCAAAATCCAGCCCTGCTCAGTAGACAGATCTCTTAATCACCAGGCCCCACCTGACATCAGGTGTAACATCCGGATTCCCAGGTATCTTATTTTAAGTATTTATCTTGAGTTTTAGGGAGGTACTCGGCGAGTAGGCGCTCAAACGCGCCGAGTAGGATCGCGCATTTCTTGTCTGATTTAATGAAGGACTCGACGAGTTGAGGCGTAGACTCGTCGAGTAGGAGCGCGTGTGCTGACTGGATTAATTAACAGACTCGACGAGTCGGGAAGGGTGGACTCGACGAGTCCGCGCTGTTAAGTGAAACCCTAAATCCCCGGGCTCGTGCCCTATTTAAAGGCCTTTATGGCCTCCATTTGCGGCCAATGCATCCCAGAGAAACCCTAGAGAGAGCAGTAAGAGAGTTGAGAGCAAGAAGAGACTAATACATCACTTTTGGTGTAGTTTTGCTAGAAGGAAGGAGGAAACACCCATCTAGAGCGTGAAGGGATCGTGGATTTGGGCTAATCATCTTGAGAGTTCATCTCTAGAGGTATAATCCTTTCTATTTCATGTTGATATGATAGATTTCATGATTTTAGGGTTTTTACCTCCATTTTATGTAAGATCTAGTGAGTATGAAGTCCCCTTTGTGTTAATAGCATCAGATCTGGACCATGAGAGGTCCATAGAGTCACTATCCCTCAGCTTTATGCAAGCAAATGAAAGATTGGGGACCAGGTTGCCATTTTTAGAGTTATTTCTCCATTTATGACTTGATGTGGGTTGCATGCACGTAAAGGTTGCACCTTTACGTGACATTTGAACATTTGAAGGGTAGATCTGATAGTTAGGGAAGCAGATCTGACCTCAGCTTTATGCAAGCAAACGAGTCGGGTCAAAGTTGACCGTTGACTTTCGTTGACTTTAGGGTTCTGGTCAAGACTAATTCAGGAGAGTTCAGGGAAGGGTAGAATGGCCTTCTACCCAATCTGTAGAGATGAGATCATGAGAGAATATTGATCGGGGATGTTATCTGAATAATAGGAGGAGGCTAAGTCGGGACGTTGAGCACGAGAGTTTATCCGACTTCATTGAGGTGAGTCTTCTCACTATACTGTACCTGGAAGGGTACTTATGTGTGACCGGAAGGTCTTGTATGCTATGAGATGTATGTGCTATATGCGGTTATGTGATATGTATGTGCTATGTATGTTATGTATGGTAAGGACCGGAAGGTCAAAATGATATGGACCGGAAGGTCAAGATGACATGGACCGGAAGGTCAGGAGGTTACGGACCGGAAGGTCGATACGGGTAGGACCGAAGGGTCTACCAGGGTTCGGGACGGAAGTCCCCTGAGACACATGGATCGGAAGATCCTATAGAGTTATGGCCTGGAAAGGCGTATGTGTGGTATGTGGTATTTTGGGGAACTCACTAAGCATTTATGCTTACAGTTGTTGTGTTATGTGTTTCAGGTACCAGCGAGGATCGCGGGAAGGCGCCGGCATGATCCGTACACACTTACAGAGTTTATGTTATTGAGATTATGGGACATGTTTTGTTATGACACAGTGGATACATTATGTTTTTGTGATTATCGTGTGATTGAAAGTATGATTTAAAAATGAAAATTTGTTTTGAAATTTTACGTCGTTACATGTTGGTATCAGAGCCTTGGTTTGAGGGATTCGGGTGCATCTTCGGATGAATCTGAACTCAAACTGAGGATTTGAGAAAGTTTTTCATAAAATAAACAATTTTTCTAAGAGAGTAAAAGATTTTGAGACAAGCAGAAGGAAGCAGTGTGTACGATCAGCCAACGCCTGAACGGTGATTTCCCAAGATACCCTTACATTATGTGTTATGAGATATGTCATGATATGATATGCATGCTAGAGTTGGCTAGGTATTCATATTAGGACTAGAGTGGCCTGATTTTGTGATGCCTTAGCCTAGGAAGGATTTTGCTGCTATGTGATGCTTGAGAGCGAGTAGGTAGGAGTGAGGAGCTGATGAGTGGTCTACCGAAGGGTAGACTATACCAGTGAGATATAGAGTACTTGTGATCTGGGATCCAAGGAGGAGGACTTAGGGTGAATATTGATACGGTGTGGACGGTAGTATAGGGCCCGTACTACAGAAGACACCGGAGCAGTGCGCACTCTAAGTAAGAATCCTTTGGGTACTAAGGAACAAGTAGGGTTGAGTTATCGAGTGCAAGTATGCTCGAGCGAGTCTCTGATGTTATTATGTTGAATTTCAGAGACATCATGGTTGGGACACGTCACAGACCTGAGCCAAGTGGCGTGAGTGACGAGGAGCTTCGTCAGATGATCCACGATGAGGTGGCAGCGGCGATTCGAGCCGAGATTCTGGAGATGTTTGGGTCTATTAAGACCACATTGATTGAGACTTTTGATGAGCGGTACGCAGCAGTGACTGAGGCTGCGGCTGCTGCAGCTACTGCAGCGGTAGCTGCTGACAGACCTCAGGGAGGTGACTCGTTGTTGCTTCGAGAGTTCAGCAACACGAAGCCACCAAAGTTTGACGGGACGCAGGATCCGATCGTTGCGATGAGGTGGATTTCTAATATTGAGGGATGCTTATATACGTGTTCATGTCCGGAGCATCTGAGAGTACGGTTCGCGCTGAACCAGCTTCGCTTGGGGCTGAAGGATTGGTGGAAGTTCGTGACGGCGAGCCTCACTCTTGCGGAGATTTCAGAGGTGACCTAGGAGAGGTTCACCACTATGTTTCAGAGACGAGTATGTTCCCCCAGGGTACTGATTCTGTTACTGTGGTTACCAGGAAGTTTCATGAGAGGGCGATGTTCTGGCCTGAGCAGGTGTCTACTGAGCAGGCACGCATGAGCCGGTATTTGGGCATTTTGAGGAGGGACATTCGGGAGTTCGTGTCGAACTCGACTTACCAGACATTTGCTGAGCTCCAGGCAAATGCCCGGAAGAGGGAGATTGAGTTGGAGACTCAGGCCAGGGAGGAGGCCGAGTCTCAGAGGATAGATTGGCGGCCGGCACAGTCTCAGCCGGCAGCCAAGCGGGCCAAGTCTGCTGATACGAGATCTGGAGGCCAGAAGGGCCGCACTTGTGGGAAGTGCGGCAAGTGACATGATGGGGTCTGCCGATCGGGTGCTTGCTACAAATGTGGCAAGGAGGGGCATATCGCCAAGGATTGCCCCCAAGGGATTTATGGTTTGCTTTCATTGCAACCAGACTGGCCATCGGAAGGCCGAGTGCCCACAGCTACATCAGGGATCAGCACAAGGATCTGCACCTGCTGCTAGGGCTACCGAGATTCGGCCAGCGAAGGCCGAGGCACCGAAGGCTCGTGGTAGAGCTTTCCAGTTGACAGCGGAGGAGGTCCGCGCAGCGCCCGATGTTGTGGCTGGTATGTATTCTTTATTTATTTATGCTGAGTTGAGATATTGTGCTTATATTATGATATGCGTAGGTACTTTTCTTGTGAGTTCTGTACCTGCCTTAGTGTTATTTGACTCGGGTGCGAGTCGATCATTTGTGTCGATAGCGTTTAGTCGGCACATCAGTAGCCGACGAGAGGCGTTGAGTCGACCTCTACGAGTTTCCATAGCTGACGAACGAGCGGTGTATGCTACAGATGTGATTCGAGGATGTGTACTCGAGATCTTCGGTGTTGAGTTCCCGATAGATCTAGTCCCGATTGCAATGGGGGACGTATGTGTCATAGTGGGCATGGATTGGATGAGCCGATTTGGGGATGTCATAGACTGCGAGCGACAGTTGGTGACGATACGAGACCCTAGTGGGGGAGTACTTACGGTGAACGGCGAGGGTACCCGATGTGGGTCGGCATTTTGTTCAGCCGCCAGAGCGAGACAGAGTTTACAGCAGGGCTGCAGCGGGTTTGTAGCCAATGTGATGGACACACGAGAGGCCGTTGGGAGGCCGCGTTCGATGGATGACGTTCCGATAGTGCGTGAGTTCCCGGATGTTTTTCCCGAGGAGTTGCCGGGTGTGCCTCCCGAGAGGCAGCTAGAGTTCCGCATCGATTTGGTTCCGGGGGCAGCGCCTATCGCCAAGGCGCCTTATCGCCTTGCGCCGCCAGAGATGCAGGAGTTATCCTCGCAGCTTCAGGAGCTGCTGGGGAAGGGGTTTATTAGACCGAGTAGTTCCCCTTGGGGAGCACCGATCCTTTTTGTCAAGAAAAAGGATGGTTCATATCGGATGTGTATTGATTACCGGGAGTTGAACAAGTTGACGGTCAAGAACCGTTACCCATTACCGAGGATCGACGATTTGTTCGATCAGTTGCAGGGAGCGTCTTGGTTCTCCAAGATTGATCTGAGGTCTGGATATCATCAGATGAGAGTGCGTGATGAGGATATCTAGAAGACGGCGTTCAGGACTCGTTATGGGCATTACGAGTTCGTGGTGATGCCTTTCGGGCTCACCAATGCACCAGCAGCGTTCATGGATCTCATGAACAGGGTGTGCAGACCGATGTTGGATCGTTCAGTGATCGTGTTCATCGACGATATACTGGTGGATTCGAGGTCTAGAGAGCAGCATCAGGAGCATTTGAGGGAGATCCTCGGGGTTTTGAGATTGGAGAGGCTGTACGCCAAATTCTCCAAGTGTGAGTTCTGGTTATGGGAGGTCCAGTTCTTGGGGCATCTCGTCAACCAGAATGGGATTTTGGTCGATCCGGCCAAGATTGAGGCGGTTATGAGGTGGGAGGTGCCAAGATCACCCACCGAGATCAGGAGCTTCCTAGGATTGTGAAAGAACCCCTTTCTATACTTTCATATTTCTGAAAGACCCAAACTTTCATACTTGACAATATAGTTACTCCAAAACATGCTACATGCATATTCATAAAACAATATTTTTACATTGATAAAGTCATTACAAAAGATTGGATACAAACCGACTATGTTTTAAGATTTTACATGACTACCCAGGATATTGTAAATCTATACAAACCTAAACCAAAATACAAAAATAATATTATAAACTATTCTAAGTCTTCCAACTATATTGGGTGCTTATTGCCTGCATTATGTTAAAACATTGGGAGGGGTAAGCGATAACGCTTAGTGAGTTCAATAATAGATACAATATAACGTTATGTCATATATATACCAATATGGAAGAAGCAATTAGAAGCAAGGAACAACAAAGACATAATGTGATAAGCTTTCCCTAACAATCATTGATTTGATTTAAATATATACCATCATTTAGACATAACAATTTCCATACTTGATAAACATCAATAACGCTTCGGCCCAAAGGGCACTGAAGACAAACAATTTCTGATTAACATTAATGTAGATTTCAGGTTTTCATGCCCTGTCTAACCATATGCCAATGCCATAGAATAGAGTCATTCACTTACTGGGGGACATGCTCTACCTGGCCAGAGGCTACATACCAGTGCCACTGTGAATCTGAGTTCGTAAACTGATCACATGGTCAAAGGTATAGCTTTGCTATCATAAATAGCAGAAATAAAAATAACACGGGAAAATACTCAGGAATAACATTCTACCGAAGCCAAAGTGATGCCTATGTCATACACTTCATGGTCAACGTTTCATACCAATACCCAAGTGATGCCTATGTCATACACTTCAAGTCAGAGGTACAGCCTTGCTATAAAAATAGCGGATACAACAACTCGAGATGATAACATGGAAACGCACATAGCACATATAACACATAACATACAATTGTTTCTACATATTAAACTCACCTTGAATTAACCGGGGGTCAAAATAATAATTTGGGCAGCATTTCGGCTCTAAATATGACTTTCGTCGTTGAAAACCGGGAGTTTTCTTGAAAACCGGGCCTTGCGAAGGTTGGGCTTCGAAACCGAAAAGATAAATTTTCCGGGTCTTCGGGCACCTCGGGGCGTGTTTCGGGTGCTAAAGTTGATACCGGGGCTTCGAGAGAAATCAAAATGGTAAAAATATTGAAAAGGAGTGAAAAAGTGTGAAATTTCCAAAATTAGCCGGGAAGTCTCGCAAGGTTGGTATTTATAGAGGAGGAGATCCGGAGCTTCGGATCCGAGGCTGGGAAGCGAGAGGCTCGCATGCGAGGCTCGGACCAGCTGTCAGCAGGGTGAGGTTCGGTTCGGACACCTGCTCGCTTCGGATTGGGCCTCCTCTTCGGTCGAATCAGAAGCCTACACGCGGGTCGGATCACGTGGGTTTCATGTGTGGATCACGTGGCTTTCTTCGGACACCTGTGCGACACGCGTCGCTCCTCGGGCATGCCACGCAGCAGCTTCGGACACGTGGCCAGCTCCGAGCGAGGGTGACGTGGCAATTACTATTCATGCAAAATTTCTCGAAGAATGTGCCCAATCTTGTAAAATCCATAACTTTCTCATACGGACTCCGTTTTTGACGTTTTTTATATGCACGCGTAGAGAAAATTATGCTCTACAACTTTCATTAATAAAATTTTACTTATTTCAAAGTTTATATTTTCGCTAAATTTCACTATTTGGCTTTTAATTGTAATCTCATAAGACTTCCAACATTTAATGAGTGATTCTAAACATAGTTTTACTTCATTTCTAGTAAAAACTATCTGTTAGAACTTAACACTCAATTTCTCATAATATTTCATAATATTATTAACTTTTTAATTTACATAACACGATTTCAAAACGTGTATGTTACAGATTGGCCGGCTACTATCGGAGATTTATCAGAGATTTCTCCAAGATCGTCGTGCCTCTCACCAGGTTGACCCGGAAGGGTGTTGCTTTTTCATGGGGTCCGGAGCAGCAGACCTCATTTGAGACACTTCGCCAGAAGTTATGCGAAGCGCCGGTGTTAGCCCTCCCGAAAGGGATGGAGGATTTTGTGGTGTATTGTGACGCATCGATATCGGGGTTGGGTGCAGTGCTTATGCAGAGGGGGCATGTGATAGCATATGCATCGAGGCAGCTGAAGCCTCATGCAACGAGGTATCCCACCCACGATCTGGAGTTGGGGGCAGTGGTGTTCGCCCTCAAGATCTGGCGTCACTATTTGTATGGGGTTCGGTGTACCATATACACGGACCACAAGAGTTTGTAGTATCTGATGGATCAGCCCAACCTGAATATGCGCCAGAGGAGATTGTTGGATGTGGTAAAGGATTACGATTGTGAGATCCTGTACCACCCGAGCAAAGCTAATGTTGTGGCTGATGCGCTGAGTCGTAGGGCGGACAGTGCCCCGATTTGAGGCACTTGTATGAGATTGACAATGATGACTCCAGTGTTGGACACCATTCGGGAGGCCCAGGTGGAGGCCGTGAGACCGGAGAACCGCAAGAGAGAGCGGGTCATTGGGCAGGTGCCTGAGTTTGTTACCGATAGTTGTGGGTTTATGACCTTTCAGGGTCGGATTTGGGTGCCGTATACAGGCGGGACGCGCACTACTTTGATGGAGGAGGCGCACCGATCGAGGTTCTCGATCCATCCCGGGGCCACTAAGATGTATTTGGACCTGAAGAAGGACTATTGGTGGCCCTGTATGAAGAGGGATGTAGCATGGTTTGTTGAGCGGTGCTTGACCTATCGCAGGGTTAAGGCCGAGGACCAGCGTCCGCATGGCAAGTTGCAGCCACTTAAGGTTCCCCAATGGAAGTGGGAACAGATTTCTATGGATTTTATCACCAAATTGCCGAGAACCGCGAGGGGTGTCGATGCAATTTGGGTGATCGTCGATCGGCTGACGAAGAGCGCGTATTTTCTTGCTATCAGCGACAGCTCTTCTGCTGAGAGGTTGGCAGAGTTGTATGTGAGGGAGGTGGTATCGCGGCATGGAGTGCCGATCTCGATTGTGTCAGACCGAGATGTACGTTTCACTTCCAGGTTCTGGAAGAAGTTCCATGAAGAGTTGGGTACGAGGCTGCATTTCAGTACCGCTTACCACCCCCAGACGGACGGGCAGAGTGAGAGGACGATTCAGACACTCGAGGACATGCTTCGAGCATGTGTGTTGGACTTCGGGGGAAGTTGGGACACGTACTTGCCGTTGGCTGAGTTTTCCTACAACAACAGCCACCAGTCGAGTATTGGTATGCCTCCCTTCGAGTTGTTGTATAGGAGGAGGTGTCGGACTCCCATTTGCTGGGGAGAGGTAGGGCAGCGTGTGATGGGTAGCACCGAGATAGTGCTTCAGACGACAGAGCAGATACAGCAGGTTAGACAGAGGTTATTGACGGCTCATAGTCGTCAGAAGAGTTATGCGGATAGGCGACGATCCGAGCTTGAGTTCCAGGTGGGAGACTTCGTACTCCTGAAGGTGTCTCCTTGGAAAGGAGTGATCCGATTCAGGAAGAGGGGCAAGCTGGGGCCCCGATACATCGGTCCGTTCAGGGTGACCGCGAGGGTGGGCAGGGTAGCATATCGGTTGGAGCTACCTGCGGAGCTGAGCCAGATTCATGATACCTTCCACGTGTCTCAGTTGAGGAAGTGTATAGCCGACGAGTCGGCGGTGGTGCCATTGGGAGATATTCAGGTGGATGCGAGCCTGAATTATGTTGAGAGGCCAGTGGCGATTATGGATCGGAAGATCAAGGTTCTGAGGAACAAGGAGGTGCCCCTGGTGCAGGTCCAGTGACAACATCGGAGAGGGTCCGAGCTGACTTGGGAACCGGAGTTGGAGATGCGGGAGCAGCATCCAGAATTGTTTGTGGAGCAAGACTTCGAGGACGAAGTCTGATTCTAGTGGGGGAGAATTGTAACATCCGGATTCCCAGGTATCTTATTTTAAGTATTTATCTTGAGTTTTAGGGAGGGACTCAGCGAGTAGGCGCTCAGACTCGCCGAGTAGGATCGCGCATTTCTTGTCTGATTTAATGAAGGACTCGACGAGTTGAGGCGTAGACTCGTCGAGTAGGAGCGCGTGTGCTGACTGGATTAATTAACAGACTCGACGAGTCGGGAAGGGTGGACTCGACGAGTCCGCGCTGTTAAGTGAAACCCTAAATCCCCGGGCTCGTGCCCTATTTAAAGGCCTTTATGGCCTCCATTTGCGGCCAATGCATCCCAGAGAAACCCTAGAGAGAGCAGTAAGAGAGTTGAGAGCAAGAAGAGACTAATACATCACTTTTGGTGTAGTTTTGCTAGAAGGAAGGAGGAAACACCCATCTAGAGCGTGAAGGGATCGTGGATTTGGGCTAATCATCTTGAGAGTTCATCTCTAGAGGTATAATCCTTTCTATTTCATGTTGATATGATAGATTTCATGATTTTAGGGTTTTTACCTCCATTTTATGTAAGATCTAGTGAGTATGAAGTCCCCTTTGTGTTAATAGCATCAGATCTGGACCATGAGAGGTCCATAGAGTCACTATCCCTCAGCTTTATGCAAGCAAATGAAAGATTGGGGACCAGGTTGCCATTTTTAGAGTTATTTCTCCATTTATGACTTGATGTGGGTTGCATGCACGTAAAGGTTGCACCTGTACGTGACATTTGAACATTTGAAGGGTAGATCTGATAGTTAGGGAAGCAGATCTGACCTTAGGAGGTCATTTGAGGATGAACATGGAGGCAACTCGCCGAGTCCATAAGTGGACTCGACGAGTCGAGTCGGGGTTGCCCCGCGATTCGTGACAGGTGTAACCCGTCGAGTGGAAGGATGACTCGACGAGCCAATAGAGGCTGAAAGGATTCAGAGGACCCGCATGGACTCGCCGAGTCGCCCTTGTGCACTCGACGAGTCGGGTCAAAGTTGACCGTTGACTTTCGTTGACTTTAGGGTTTTGGTCAAGACTAATTCAGGAGAGTTCAGGGAAGGGTAGAATGGCCTTCTACCCAATCTGTAGAGATAAGATCATGAGAGAATATTGATCGGGGATGTTATCTGAATAATAGGAGGAGGCTAAGTCGGGACGTTGAGCACGAGAGTTTATCCGACTTCATTGAGGTGAGTCTTCTCACTATACTGTACCTGGAAGGGTACTTATGTGTGACCGGAAGGTCTTGTATGCTATGAGATGTATGTGCTATATGCGGTTATGTGATATGTATGTGCTATGTATGTTATGTATGGTAAGGACCGGAAGGTCAAAATGATATGGACCGGAAGGTCAAGATGACATGGACCGGAAGGTCAGGAGGTTACGGACCGGAAGGTCGATACGGGTAGGACCGAAGGGTCTACCAGGGTTCGGGACGGAAGTCCCCTGAGACACATGGATCGGAAGATCCTATAGAGTTATGGCCTGGAAAGGCGTATGTGTGGTATGTGGTATTTTGGGGAACTCACTAAGCATTTATGCTTACAGTTGTTGTGTTATGTGTTTCAGGTACCAGCGAGGATCGCGGGAAGGCGCCGGCATGATCCGTACACACTTACAGAGTTTATGTTATTGAGATTATGGGACATGTTTTGTTATGACACAGTGGATACATTATGTTTTTGTGATTATCGTGTGATTGAAAGTATGATTTAAAAATGAAAATTTGTTTTGAAATTTTACGTCGTTACATGTTGGTATCAGAGCCTTGGTTTGAGGGATTCGGGTGCATCTTCGGATGAATCTGAACTCAAACTGAGGATTTGAGAAAGTTTTTCATAAAATAAACAATTTTTCTAAGAGAGTAAAAGATTTTGAGACAAGCAGAAGGAAGCAGTGTGTACGACTATTTTACCCCTAACCAAGCTTGGTCCAATACTAAGGCCCAAACTCACAATCTGAAAGGGCCAAAAGCCAAATAATCAACCAAGGCTCAAATATTGCCCAATTTTCCAAATTGGGCCCAAACCCCTTACATAGGCCTTACCCTAAGGCCCAACCAATTTTCCTAGTCCAAAACACTTGTACTCAGAAGGCCCATTAAGAACTCAAACACCCAAGCCCAAAAGGAATCCCAACCACAAAGCCCAAATGCAAGAACCCACATGACTGAGTACGCGGGGCGTACTCAGTTGTACATTAAGCGTACTTGCTATTTGGCTTGTACGCTGCGCGTACCGACTTGTACCCCCAACGTTCTCATCCATTAAGCCAAAAACTCCATTATGCTCTTAATACCTAAGTCCAGAAGTCCAAATCACAAATCTGAGTTCACACAAGTGACCGGAACCGTAAAGTGACTGACTTGGTGACTTTGCATGCCCCCAAAAAACCAATCTTCAAGATAAAGCATCATACTTTCACCAAATGGACACCATCTCATGCATGGGGGATTCCAAACCCTAAATGAGACAACTTCATGCATCTAGAACCTCAGAAACACCAAGAGTGGCAACTCATAGCTCCTGGAGTGGTACCAAACCACTAGATCTCATTCTTAGGGCCAAAAAGGGACCAAAACTCATACAAAATAGATCTAAGCCAACAATGTAAAAGATCAAAGCTTTTTACCTCAAACAAGCTGTAAATAAAGCACATAATCAAGATCCACAAGCTCTTCCTTGATCCACAACCTTGCACAAAACTCCATCTTCTTGGAAATGGCCCAAAAACACCAATATGCACACAATAAGCTCAAAACACCACCATGGAGGCTAAGGGATGATTTATAGGGTATTGGGGACTTGGAGGCTGGTAGAGAGGCTAGCCTAAAATACTTAATGTGTTTATATAGGGCACACATTCAAAAATTAGGATTTTTCCTTTACCCCTCGCACGCCCATGCATACTCCTCGTACGCCCAACGTACAAGGTCTCGCACCCCTGATCTAACCCTCGCAGTACGCTAAGAGTACACCACATTATGCCTATCGTAATTCCCTTCGCATCAGTATGCCCCACGTACTCCCTAGGTACCCCCGCATACTAGGGTTTCCCTCAAACCCTAACATAATCTGAAGGCCATATCTTCTTCGTTATAAATCCGATTCTGACGATCCTTATATCCATGAAAAGGTAACGAGACCTGCCTTACCATTTCTTAAACAAACCTCCAATTTACATAAAAGCCCAAGCTGACAAATTACCAAAGTACCCTTTGACAAATTACCTAAGCTTGCTAATAACCAATCCCTGATCACCACCCCGAAAAGGGAAACGACTCGAAACAGGGCGTTATACATTCCCCCAAAAGGTCTATCTCAACACTGCCATACTAGGACTGATCACTTCCCCCAAATGGTTTATCATGATCATCCAAACTCTGATTGTTTCCCCCCAAAGGGTCTATCACAGTCAATAAAGCCTATCCTTTTATTATAACTAGATTCCCTTTAAGAGGTATATCTCTAGTTAGCATACATATAACACATAGTCTATATAATAAGTAAGTTCATGAGAACTCACATAAATATCTGATAAGGTATATCTACACACTAAGCTAGGTGGTACAAAAGCTTCTTTGAGCAACTACACAAAATGTAAATACATATCTTTAATTTAGCAATTAAGGTACAACACTTATCTTTCCTTTCTAACAGAGTCTTGGTTACTTCCACACCTTCTATTGGGAAAAAGACTAATTTTCCCTTTTAAACATCATCCAAGACCTTAATCCATCTTAGTTGACCAAAAGTGAAACTATTCAAAAGCCAACGCTCACCGCCTTGCAGCCTAGCTGTTGGTCGCAGCGTGGACACACCATGACAAAACAATCACAGGCACTCCATGCCATCGCGCCATGGCCATCCCTTAGCCGCGTCGCGGACCCTCTAGTAGAAACTTACTTCATTAAGCACTTAATCCTTACAGATCAAGGCTCATAACTCTAGATTTGATTCTTCTTAATGACTTAATGGATAAAGTCCAACTTTATCTATTCCAAGGGATATATCTAACTAAATCTAAAAAGCTAACAAGATTTAGTCCATAAAATCTCATAATTTCATGCATGGTTAAAATAAACACAAGGAACACATTTTTCTTCTTCCTAAAGTCCAGAAACATGAACATTTGACACCCGAAGTTTTAGAGTTACTCAAACTCCAAGAACATAACAACTCATATAAATCTTATATTAATGTTCAAATTCGAATAAAGCGAAGACCTTGAAGACTTACAATGCAAAAATGAGGATTAGAATTGGTTTCTTGAGATGAGGATGAGAGCAAACACTGCCGTCCTTGAGCACTTGAGAGCTTCTTAAGCCACCAAAAGCTCCAAGAACATAAAACAAGATCATTAAGGCTAGGGTTTCGAGTTAAGAGGATGTAGGCTGATAATATAAGAAAACCCAAATCCTTACATTCTTTAGATATGTCCTAAGGCTTGAGACCTAGGGTTTTGTGTTGTGGAGGCCAACGCGCTATAGAGAAACATAAATTATGTCGCTATATAAACATGTAGCCACGCCGTGACACCCTACCCTCCGCCCTGTGGTTGAGGGGTTTTCCCAAAACCTTTATTCTCAAAACTCCCAAATTCCTTAGCTTATAAATCCAGAAAACGGATGTTACACACCTTTCTTGGATGAGAGGATCCAAAGGAGAATCCCTCTAATGGTATCACACCCAAGAACACCAAAAGAGAAAACCAACAAAACCTTAGGAGAGGGGAGGAAATATTGAAAAATCCATAAACCCTATAAGGGTTAGGATTTTCATCCTATGAGAGGAAGAGAAGAGGAGAACAAAATTTTGGAGTGAGGAGCACCTAGGGTTTGATCCCTAGCTCCCTATATATAGGCTCCTGGTTTCTTAGTACCAAAGCAACTCAAAAACCTTAATAAGTCTTACCTGAATTCGTCCATCCTATCCCTTAGGGTTCTGGATGTTCCAAGTAACTAAACCTTTTAATTAATGAACATTCAAACCCTCTAATTAGTTAATTCCCAATTAATTCCAAAATAGTTTCTAATTAATTTATCAAAAGATGAAAAATAAATATTAATGAATTTCTCCTATATTCTCCTTGTATTTTAATTGCTCAAATAGGTCATGAGGGCAAACCAGAAGGGCCATGTTATTATTTGAAATATTAACAATAGTTAATGACCTTGGACACTCTTTCCAACAGTATGTACCATCACTTTTTTGACAATTAGTTGAAATTGAAGACATCATAGTCAGTAGAGTCATATCCGAATATAATCTAGCTTATCCATTCACCATGCCACTGTCATAGACCAAACATTATTTTCATACTAGGTCGAAAAGGCATTAGATTTGTAAAGGATTTGGCACGAGTGTGTTTAATCTAGTTTGATCTTAGTTGGGAACCTATACAATATAAATCTTTGTATCATTTGACAATTAATAAGTGGATATTGTAATATATGTTTAAGAGTAGTTATTTCATTAGTTTACAACTGTGCTCCATTTGCATGTTTAACCGACTTCCAAAGTATTCATTTACTCAAACCTCCATAACTGGTCATACTTTTGGAAGTAAGTAGTGATTTAATATTGTTATATAGTACTAGTAGACTGTCCATAAAGATGGACATAACATAGATATGCGAATAATACTTAAATGTACTTAATAGAGATCAAGTATTGGAGTAACTGCACTTATATACTACTTCATGGAAACTGTCACGAATATTACAATATAGTAATATCATATATTCTTGAAATAGAGATGCATATGATCTTAGTTTTATAGTCTGCTGCGCTTTGATGTTCTCCAATGTTGTCTGTAATTGGCAACCATAAAGGGAATGTGCATGTATGACATGATGAGTGGGAGAGATTCATGTAGTCAAAGTTTATTTGTTCCTTATTCCCTAACAGGATAAGTGATGTTACTAAGCCCCTTGATGATTTGTTGTTGCCATCAAATGTACGACCGTACTCAGACTAAGTTGATAATGGATCAAAAGCGGTAATCTATTTTTGGCCATCACAATTTCTATCAGAAATGTAATCTTGAATTTTTAATTGACGTGTTTCCATGTCTTAAATTCATATGGATATCATAAAACAAAGGAATATTCGATCACTTACCTAAGGGTTGTTTCATACATGGTTCGTATGAGTACAACAACTATCTTGGATGGCACACTCTCTGTTATGATCTGGGAATATGATAACACATATTTGTTTCTGACTTGTGAAAGTGGGAGATTGTTGGAAGTATGCACATAGTCACAACAAGTTGGTGATATTACTATTTATATTAGGGTCATTTTGGGTTACACGCAAGAAAATATTTGAGCATAATATGACAAGAGAGATGATAAAGATCTAGTTTGTTAACTTATTAGTCAATAATGAGTTAATTAGAAACCTGTAGATCACAAGGCTTTAAAGAAAAAATATTTGAATACTTGAGGAAAGTTACCCAATGAGAGTTGCTTATTGACTAAGTAATTTCCAAAATCCTAGCCATGTATAGGTGAGGCTCAAAACCGTCCCTAGGGCATCATAAGGAGACCAAAATTTTGACCCCCTCATCCTCTCCTTTCTCCTTTCGGTTTTGAAGGCTCAAAATCGGAACCCTAATTATCCAAGGTTTGGTGTTCGACTTAAAGCACTAGCAAGTGGAAATTATCAAGCTTTGCAAAAGATCTTCTTCTTGGGTGTAACTACAAAATAGATACTCTGGTTTAGGTTATAATCGTCTATACTGCATCAACATGAAGATTTAATCAAAAGCTACAACAGTATGTATTCCTTATTTTCTATGTGCCGATTTTGTTGCTAAAAGTTCCTAGAACTAGATCGCCAGTGTGTTATGATGATCCTAAATTTTTTTATTGCTTTTGTTTTTTCTTTGCTCTCTATGATCATCATAACCTTTTCGTGTGGACCTTTAGGTATCAATATTACACCAAAAGCTCTTATTTTTTTTTCCAATCCATCATTGAATATTTTAATTACTTAATAAAATCCAAATATACTTAAGGAAATCTCATTAAACTCTTAGTAACTTAATAAAACAAGCATCCTAAGTTTGGAGTTGGTGATTCCATCCACAATACATGATCCCAATTCCATTTGTGAAGTTATGATGTTCTTTTCTTATAAAACCTCTATGAATTCCTTTAAGTCGTCAAATCATTTTCAAGATTCATATACTCCATGATTTGAAATCACTATTACACTTCAAATGTTTATAAAAGGTTTTTGTCTGTACTTTGGTTCTAAAAGATATTTTACTCCATTCCAATGATGGATTCCCACTGGAATCAACAATTACTTCACAATTCATTCATAGACAATGTAATCATCATATGGATCACAATCATCACATAATAACTAGCTTTTTGAACCTAATTACATTACTAGAGGCTAGATTACAACTCATTATTGCCAATGTACAACCAAATCATGAGGTTAAAGTTTCTAACACCCAATTCCATCATTGGAGATAAGATCATTGAGTGACAAATAGCAAAAATAATGAGTTGTTTGACTCCAAACTAGTTATAAAAACTCAAAGTATGGATGATTCAAGTATTTAACACATCAGATGGACATATATATCAAATTCTACAATTGATAGGGAATGAAAGCTTCAAAACAACACTTGAATGTTCATGTAAGCATTATAGATGAAGTTTGAAGCTATATAATTTATAAAATTAAGGAAACTAACTAAAAATTAAGATATAAACACATTTATCCATAAAATTTAGATTTAGCTCAACACACCAAACTCTAGATTATGAGATGGAATAATTATGGAAGATGACTACTTACAAGCTAGAAGTTAATGAGGAATTGCTTGAATCTTCAATAGATCTCCATATATGCTTCAAAACACCTTAGATCCTACAATATTTATGAATTTGAAGGATTACCAAAAAGATTATGAAATGAAGAGGTAAGAGGAGAATTATTATCATATGAAGCTAGGGGATGAAAAGGACTTGCCTAGATCTTCACTGATTGCACTATAGAGCTTCATTCATCAAGAGAGGATAGAAAATCTCCACGAGGGAGAGTTCCAATATGAAGAATACATTCCCAATGAAAGGGAAAAGCGAGGTACATGATCTAATTTCAAAAGTTTGGACAACTACAAAAATAGTCCCTCCAGTTGATAACTGCACTTTATTATATTGACCACAAACTAACTATGAATTAAACTAGTAACTTCTATATTTACTCTAAGAGTCCTTTCCTAGCAAGATTCCTCTTAATAAGTGATATTTCAAGTTAGTCATGTCAAAACTCGATTAACACTATGTTTTTATCCAAATTACCAATTTTGCCTTAGTTTAATATTTGACTCTTCTAATTACCAATTTACTTTTAATTAATCTAAATAATTAATTGATGGGAAATTGAGTAAACAAACCAGTGTAAATGAGGTTTTAAAAGAAAATAACCTTATTTTTTCAGTTTTTGAAAAATAACCACTTTTCTCCGGAGCGCCTAATTCCGGAGTACTGTTCATCTTTTTTCAGCTTTAAAAAAAAAATTCAAAGATGTTATTTTGTTTTTTTAGGATTCCGAATGATATATTTCTTAATGTTTAATGTCATCGTTTTTTAATAAAATGTCTAATTTTATGCACTTATATTGTATATAATTCATATTATTATGTTTGTTTAATTTTTTGTTAAATTAGGAAAAAAAATGATTTTTTTCTAGAAATTCCGGAATTGTTCTTCAAATTTCAGAGTTTTATTTATTTATTTATTTGAAATCCGAAATTTTAGTCCGGAATATGAACAGTACATCAGAATTAGGCATTCCACAGTACTGTTATTCTGGAGTAAGTCAAAAAAATGTTTTTTCTTGGTCCGAAATTACTCATTCCGAACAAATTGGTTATTTTTGGAAAAAAGTTGGGTTAGTTTTTTCAAATACACATTAAAAAGTGGATAAATTACTTAATTTTCTTAAATTAATATATTCAAATCATTATTTTAAGTTTGATTTATTTTATTTCATTTTGATTATTTATTTTATTTTTATAAACTTTAAATTTTCATTAAAATATATAAAATTTCTAGCCCTAGAAAAAAAATCCTCCCTAATAAATAAAGAACTTTTTGCCACATATTACACTTTCATTGATTTGACCACATGTCATTTTATAGTTATTTTCAATTAATTTTTTTTCCATATGTCATTTTGTGGGTTTTTTTTTCATTTTATTAATTTCTACATAATATTTAAATATAATAATTAAAATAAATGTAATAATAAATGAATATCAATTTCATTTATTGACTTCTTTCTAATTTCAAATTTTTTAAATTAAAGTTTCATTAGTTTTTTTTGTTTATTTATCTAAATTATTTGTTTAATTTAAAAAAAAACAAACAATTTACTTCTAATAATTCAATATTTTTCTATTTTTTTCTTAAAAATTCAAACTTCTCAAATGTTGAGAATTTCATATTTTTTTTATTTAAAATAAACTTATGTAATAGATGGATGTTACACTGTAGGTTACAATAATACTGACATGGATGCCTCATTTATATCTTTTGCTGGCGTGGATTAAATAAGTAACTAATCCTACTAATGTTGACTTTTGCACTTACTTTAAACTTATTGTTAATTGTAATTAGGGTAATACCTCTCCTTGCGTTGCTGAATTTTCTATGCAAAAATCTTGGGAAAAAGTAGGTTGTTAGTTTGTAAAAAAGAAAAACGAACAAACAAATATGTAAAATACATAAAAAGCAAATTGTAAAAAAATGTAGAATGAGTCATTTAAATAAAAAAAATGTAAAAAACATAAGAAAACAAAGCTAAAAAAAATTCAAAAAGTGACCGATAGAGATTTGAACCCTGGACAATTCTAAAAAAGCCAATGCATAAAAACAAAGTTGTAAAAAATATATTATATCAAATTCGTAAAATAATTTAAAAATGGTGAAAATTGTAAGATTGAAATGTTTTGCCTTTTCATGTTTGGTGAGAAGAAGTGAGTGGAACTACCAAACGCTACCCATGTTTGGTGAGAAGAACTGAGTGGAACTGAACAGAACAATTTATTTTAGATGGCGTTTGGCACATCTGAAACAAGAACAGATTGGGGATTTGACCAAGTCCAGTGGAACTAACTGTTGAATTTTTAGTCCCGTCCTTTTGGATGGAACACACCGGAACAAAAAAGAAAATGACTCAAATTGAGCAAATAAAATGAAACGCATACAGTTAACCCATCTCTCCACCATGAGACAAAGGATAGAAGGATTTTGTTTCATTTAAAGGATTAACCAGTTAACCCATCTCTCCGCCATCAGACAAAGATTAACAATGAAAGCCCTACATTAGCACAAAGTATAAATGAACACAAATAAAAAAAATTCAAAATGACTACAATCAACAAACAAAAAGTGATTTTAAAATCACCATTCAGATTTACATCTGATACAACAAAATTGACTTTATGGTTTCAAATTCAAACATTTTATATTTACACCAAGTATACAAATTTGAAAATACCCATTAATTTGGGATGAAAGGGAAAATTTTAGATGCTTATAGATAATAGAAATATCCCTTTAACGCGTTATCGTAGTCGGATACCCCAATCTTACCATGGAGAAACCATAAAAACCAATCGGATTGATGCATTATAATTGCAGACTCTTTATTCAAATGGTTTGAGTTGGAAGACACCTACAGAAACTAGGGGTGAGCAAAAATCGAACCGCTAAAAGAAAAACCGCAAAAACCGCAATAAACTGCAACCGAAAAACCAAAACCGACACAAAAACCAATGGTGCGGATTTTATTTTTTGAAAAACCGAATTTATTGGTGCGGTGCGGTTTTATCTAGAAACCGGACGACCAAAACCGAACCGCATCGCAAGCTTATTAACTATAAAATAAATCACTAATTTATGTTATACAATTATGCATATTATTTAAAAAACTAATAAATTCTAATTTATACATATATTATATATTGAACTTGACGGTAATTAGTAATTAGGTATTAGGTTTAATATGTGAGTTTGTCACTTTGTGTTTGTGACTTAATGATTATGTGTAAAGTATAAACACTATGTGGGCTACAACTTATAAACTTGTAACTTGTAAGCGCAAATTGAATAAAAAAATGAGCTTGGGAATATGGGTTGCAAATGAAGTGATCAAGTAAACAACATAAAATAACTCAAAATTACAGCTTCTAAATGCGAGAAAATGAAATGACACCATGTCATACAATCATAAATCTTCATATGAACATCATGGTTAAATTCATTGTACCGGTGAACATAAAAAACCGCACCACATGTTTGACTCGGTTTAAAACCGACACCGAACCGGTACAAACCGAAACCGCACTCAAAAACCGCAAAACCGAACCATTGAAAAACCGCACACAATGGTTTCTAGAATTCAAAAACCGCACCTCGCGGTTTGCGGTTCGGTTTGTCCCTAAAATCGCACCAAACCGCACCATGCTCACCTCTAACAAAAACTCTAGTAACTTTATGGACTGAAACTAAGAAAAAAAGTATGTTAGTTTGTTTCATTTCAAAATATGAGTAATTAATTATACCGCTGTCTACTATCAAAAAAATGCAATATAGATGATAATTACATTTCAAAGCCTTAAAAAATTTAAAGTTTCAACCATTAAAACTTACTCAAATAGAAAACTCTACATAACCGATAACACAAATCAATCTCACCGCCTGATTTATATGGTTTGCTGATTATAGAATTTGGTTCAGTCATTTTATCAAACAGGTAGTGTGCAAAAAGAGTTACCGATTCAAGAGACCAAAAAACATATGGATAAACAGATGAAGATGTTCTCTTTCCATCAGAAGACTCCGTTTAATCTCCATATCCTTCATGTATCTGATCTTTAAATATGAAACTGAAAGAAACTTCATCGGTAGGAATTTGATTATCTGAAACATGTATTTGGAAAAAAAAACTACGCTACTAAATATGAGTAGGCATAATAAGAAAGCCAAAGAGGGGTATTAAGGTTTGAGGGTGAGGTCGAATAGTAACCTCAACTTAGTAATGACAACCAATAATTCGAGTGGATTTAGTGAGTTACAAATGATGGGAAGGAGAAGCGATGGAAATTAGAAGCGCGAAACAGGAGCTTCAATTCAGATACGACCCATTTGTTGATCCAATTCAAATTTAGAGAATATTTCCTGATTTCTTGCTGTAGCTATTGATATGTAACCTGATTTCTTGCTCGATGGTGATGTATTGTCTAAAAGAAAACCAAAAGGGCTAAGTGGTTAAGTGCTAACCTGGTTTTTATTTTATTTTCAGCTTGCTTCCTGATGCTATGGTTGAGTTCTTACCGATTCTTGGGGTGCGATGTATTTCTTGATTGGGTAAAGCGAGAGAAAATGTCTAGGGCTTTTACCCTAAGTATTTTGACCTTTATCTTGTAGAAATCAAATCAAAGTGTAAAAAACACCAAAATATATAACGTTGTAAGACTAAGAACAAAGGATGTTACGACTGTGGCAGTGAAGGAAGAAAGACGGTGAATCAAGTCTCCATTGAATAATGATGTGGCGGTAGTGAGTCAGGTGGGGTGCGATGCTGGTAAGGATAAGCAACGGTGAGTAAAATTGGTCCGATTTGTGACAATTTTCATCAAATCGCAGCCCTGATGATGTGTTTACTGTAAAAAAGAATCGTAACTGATAACCTCAATGAAAAGAGGTGTGAATCAAGAAACAAAACGACAACATGAAAAGTCTAGAAGGGATCAAGATTCTTCAAACCTCTGTGGATTCAAACCTACTTAACCAATTGATCGAGAAAATAAAGTCATTAGGTTTCAATCAACGTATACATAGAAAAACAATTAATCCATTTATGTCGTCATTTTGCAACTATAGAGGGATCATCGTGCACAAATTAAGGCCATGATTTTGGGAAGGATTTAAATTTTGATTTTGATTTATGGAGAGAAAGTAACGTGGGTGGACATCATCGTCTGATTTAATGACCTGATTTTTCGGATTTATAGGGTATGATGGTCGAATACATCAATTAGCAATTGGGCGGGAAAATCAGTGAGTAAAATGCTAGAAGATTCACACGTGGCAAGGTAGTAGTGTATGATGGCGACACGTGACAGTTTTAGGAGTCTTTTATTATTATTATTATATATATATATATATATATATATATATATATATATATATATATATATATATATATATAAATGGAACGATTCACTTGACATTAAAAACTAAAAGGAAAAATCTTGAGATTTAACTTGATCCATACATTTATCATTTGATGTTCTAACGATCCAGTGTACCGACAGCAGCAATGTATTCATTATCATAAATGATTATACATATATGTCTGTTCACACACTGAGTAATCATATATGATTATAACAGTTGGTAGCAGAAAAGATGGTGGTGACAGAGATGGCGGTGGTATAAGTGACGAAGGTGATAGTGGTGGGGTCGGCTGGTGTCAGAGGTGGTGGTGGCGGTGGCGGTTGTGGTGGTGGGGATGGTGGTGGAGGAGAAAGGAACGGACGACGCTATATAATCATTTATGATTAAAACAGGCATGTCACACCGTTACACCGAAGGGTTAGAGCGGCAAACTTGAAACATGTGGCTATGGTTGAATCCCAAGGTTTCTATTTTATTTTTAATCTCAACGGAACCTCTCTCTCTCTCTCTCTCTCTCTCTCTATATATATATATATATATATATATATATATATATATATATATATATATATATATATATATATATATATATATATATATATATATTGGTTAATGTGTTTCTTACATTTATTGTGTGCTACAATGCACCAATAATTTTTTTTAGTAAAATTAAATAATTATTTAATTAAATAAAGATAGAATATGAATCCATACATAAAAAACTAGATGCCAAAAACATAATATGAATCCATACATAAATGATGAATCCATACATTTATTGTTGTATTTTGAGTGAGTAGGTCAAAAACATAATATGAATCCATACATAAAAAACTAGATGCCAATTTATTCTAATAGAATATTATTGCTGATATTAATGATGAATTTAATTAGTTTCAATAAAAAAGAAAGTATAATTATATATTATTTAATATACATATAATTATGGAAATTATTTAATATCTATCTTTTTTTGATTAAATAATAAATTATTTTTAACTAAATTCTTATTGATGCATTCCAAAACACAATAGATATGAGAAACATTTGAACCTAGCAATATATATATATATATATATAGAAACCAATGATCAAGTGACACGTGTCCATTTCTTTATTGATAAGTAATGTATCTTGAAGAACCATTTTTTTAAATGTTCTCATTAACGCATTTTGGACTTATCAAATATTAATATTATATTAAAGAAACTTTACATTCCTTAATTTACAACTAATTGCCACTTGTTGTTGGACAGTCGTCGGACCACCGTCGGACCACTGCCGGACTAACACTAAATTTATTGGCATTTCTGGTCAAATTCCTAGCATAATAAAACAAATATTGTAGTTCTCATTTCTTTGATAATTCTTTTTAATACATACCATTATATTTTTTGCAGCCAAATATACAAAATTTTAATTAAAAAATAGATTTATGTCTTGATAAACTCAATATTCTCTTTTTTCTAAATTGCAGATTTCTTTAAAAAATATATCGTGTATAAAACATATTCACAGTTTAATAAACATATTAATTCACTAATACACGGTTTAATATTTTTATGCATACATTTATTCATATTTTAACATAAAATTTATATAAAATATACAACTTAATCAATCCATTTTCAGTTTATTACATAAAATTCACAACATAACATAATACAATCAATTATACACTAATTCACATATTTAAAGTTAAACCCAAACTTAATACAATCCATTTATAATTAGGAAGTTTTACTTTATAATAAATTATTCTATATGGAAGTAGATGACTATAATGCTACTTCCTTCTCCATAAAATAAGAGGTTGATGGCAAAACTACCATTACAGATTTCGGTTCTCAAGAATGTGTTGGTGTTTTTTTGATGATACTCATGCTGACACCAAAACTACTGATTCCGGTTCACATGATAATATTGTTTCTTCTAAGATTCCGGACAAAACCAATGCTGCTCCTTCCAGTGAACCTGAACTCCAGCTGTCGGGAATAGAATTTGTTTCCATCCATTCTCATTCCGAGTCCAAATCCTATGAAATTGCTATGCAGAATGATCCCAAAGGTAATATTAACTCCATAAGAAAGTTAAAAAAAGATTTCATTATTTCAATTTTCACTAAAAACTCTATATCAAACAATCAACGATGGATGAGATGTTATCTTCAGCATCCCCGAGACGTCATTCAGATTCCACATAACATTTCCATTCCCACATTAACATCTTATTAGATCTTCTCCGTCTTAAGAACTGGAAAAAAACTAAGTTTTCTTTTAAAAAAATCTTATGCATTTGATTGATGCATGCTTTTTTCCTGTTTGTTTATCTTTCAGTGCAAATTGACCAAATTTGTTGACAAATCTTTGAATATGGACTTTAATCGTTGTGTATGCTGTTGATTTTGTAGAAATCGGAGGTTATTGTGGTTTTCCGGTAAGATTTGGATTTAATCGACAAATCAAATAAATCTCATATCAGTTCGTTGGTTCGCTCCTATAAAAGGAGTTCGTTGTTGAACTTGATTCTCTCTCTGTGTGTGTATATATATATATATATATATATATATATATATATATATATATATATATATATATATATACACACACACTAACAGGGATTATTTATGTAAAATACTTATCGGGACAATTTTTGTAAGTTAACTATTTTATAGGGACCATTTATGTAAAAAGAAACACTACCACGATAATTTATATAAGTTGATTATTTTAACAATTTATTGTAAAAAATGTCATTTCACATAAACCACTGTTCGTGATAACATAAACAGTAGTTGACTAATGCTACTAGTCACCCTCACCCTACCATTCTACCAACGTGAAGCTTTTGTTCGAACAACACAAAAGCCCCACAAATTATCATCTTCTTCAACTCATACAAAACCGATCATTCGATCTTCTTTCACCGATGACCCACCCAAAACACACTCACACGCATGGTTTGGAATTTGGATGAAAATTAAAACTAAAAAGCCACGCCAACAATGAAAAATAGGAATAAAACTAAAATTCCACATCCACAAAATTGCCAAATTGGGTGACAACTCAACGTTTTGTAAACGTTCACAACTTTCATGTCAATGGAAATAATAAGTAAAGTTTAGAGACGTCACTTGCATTTTTGTGAGTGATTAAAGTAGACATTTCACTTAATTGGTTAGTTTTCATAACATCAAGCCTATAATAACAAAATATTAGATAGAATTCATTTTTTGTTGTTTACATCATAAATGTTAATTATAATACAATCTGGTTTTAATTTTGTTGTTTTCGTCTATTTTTAGGGGTGACAATTTATGACACGGCACAACAAAAATATACAACACGAAACGAAATTATGACGAAACTGAAATATGAATTGGTGTTTGTATCGTGTTAATGTCAAGTATTAAAAAACACGATGTCGTGTTGTGTCGTGTTCGTGCTCAAAATTCAACACGAAATTGGCATGATTTAGCATTTATTTGTCGTGTTTATCGTATTATGTATGATTAAGTATTAATAAAAAAACTAATTGTTATTTTTTGTTATCGTTGTCGTGTCGTGTCGTGTTTGTTGTTTTTTAATTGATTCGTTTTCGTGTTAATTAAAAAAATACAACATCGTGTCGTGTCGTGTTCGTGTTACATAAAATCTTGTCGTGTCAAACAAAAACACGACACGATTGCCCGATTTGCCACGCCTACTATTTTTTGATTTTTGAAAAAAAAAATTCTCACATTTTCATTATTAAATTTTATTAAATTTGTATAAAAGTAATAATGTATGATTCATACGCATTAGATATATGTAAGTTATAAAGTATGAATCATCATTTATCTTTGATAATAATTAATTTAGAATAAGGTTGTCTTCGGTTCTAAAACTGATGGATTGGGAGAACCGAAAATCGGACTAAATACCCATACATAGTTCCAATCGATTCCGGTTGTGGTTTAGTTTTCGGTCAAAAAGCTCATCCCTAATTTTGAACCTCATATTTTGTATGCAATATTTTTCATATTTATTGACCGAACAAAAACATACGATAATGTTTTTTGTATGCAATATTTTTCATATTTATTGACCGAACAAAAACATACAAAAAAGTAATTATAAAAAAACCAACAACAAAAGAAATACAACCCACCCCCCCCCCCCCCCCCTCCCCCGCTAAACATAGCCACAAGTGCAAAAGTGGAATTTTACAATTTTCATGTTGGTTTAGGGTTATGTTGTTCTTTTGATGGATGAAGATTGAACAGAAAAATGTATTTGTTGGTGTTGATGGATCCCCTCATCTTCGATGAGTTCCCTTTACAAGCATCTTGTTAATGGATGATGGTGATGTGAATTTACACAAATGCCCATGTCTTAGTATGCATGAACAACCCAAAATTGGCATTGCTGTCAGGATCATATGCCATAAATGGGCAAAATATGCTTGCTTGTCATAAACCTGTCAATGAATGCGAAATGAGAAGTGTTATAAAACTTATACAATCGAATATTTTTCATCTATTTATACTTTAGAATATATATTATTTTTTTAAAACAAATTGAACGACAAAAAGCTCATTACTTAGGGGACCATAATTTGGTCATGGGCATCCATGACCCGATTCTAGAAGTGTCCATTTGACTTTGAGGAAAAAAATCTGAACTACATTTATGTAATACTTTTTATTAAACTAGTTTGAATTTGCTTCAGATATATTAAAATGAATTTTTTTAATATTTGTAATTATCCAATAAAGTACCAAATATGTACCAATGTCGTGAAAAAAGGTTTCACCAATTGCATTTCGTTTTACATGTTTTATGAAAAGTAAAGATACTAAAAAGATCTTTAACTTAAGCCGAAAGAATCAGAAATAGACACCGACAAGAATTATTATTTTTCTTTTATAAAAAGCTAAGACACTTTTTGTTCCAAGATGTATTATTGCATTGAATTATTTTTTTCTTTAAAAACTACATAAAGCTAATTTAGATGTCAATACATTTTTGTAAGTATTTTAGCTGGATAATAAATATTTAAACTTACTTATTACTAATAGCTTTAAAATTAGATTTTACAATATTTTAAACAATCATCGTTGAGCCGCAAAAGGAGCATATGCATTTATTTTTATAATAATAATAATAATAATGATAAAAATAATGATAATAATAATAAAGTGGTTGGGTTGATTGATATATAGATATTATCTTTTTAATATATTCATTCTTTTATCTAAACATCATTATAGTTTAATATGATAATATTCTTCTAACTTATGGTAAGTAAAATTTGTATTATAAGAATAGAAATATAATTGTAAATATACGGTATTAATTTTTGAAAAATCTATAGATTTTAACTTTTTTTGCCAATATAAAACTTGAAAACTAAAAAGGTAAAAAGTATAATCTCTTAAAGTAAAGGTACCAAATTAGAAGACATGCAGAAACTTACAGAAGCCATAAGGATCAAGGAATTCATCAACATGCCATCCGGGCAACGTTTCCATCAAATACTCTGAAATACTTCTCGCCTCCATTGACGCATCTTCTTCATGGCTCACACTGCAATTCGAATGGTAATTAACCGAGGCACCTTTTTGATTGAACGAATCATCATAGCGTTTTGTGCTTTCGATTTCGATCGAGCCGTTTGAATTCGAGGAAGACGGAGTTTGTTGAGATGAATCATCGTAACACGATAAGGTCGCCGAGAGCTTTACTCCGGTGAGAAGAAATCGAGTGTGCTTCTGTGTGTGTTCGTTCGAACTGTGAATCGGAATGTCGCATTCTCTGCACAAAATCGCTCGATCTTCTTTGCAAAAAAGAAACGCTCTCCTCTCCTGCTCAATTCACATAAAAAAGTTACAGAATCAGATCAGATCTTTTGTAAACAATCAGAGTATCCGGATTTGAATTCTGAATTCTGAATTCTGAATTGTTTGGCGTACCTGACAAATATCGCAGCGAGGGGAGTCTTTGAAAGAAGGATGGAGGAGGGAGAAACGAGTGTGTTTGCTGGCGAGCTTGTTGGCATGGTGGACGCGGTGGTCGCAGGCGGCGCAGAGGGAAGCTTCATCGGCAGTGCAATAAACAGCGGCTTCCGATTTGTGACAAACGTCGCACTGGATCTTCATTACTGTGAAGTGGGGTTTGGGGAATTATGGGATGTGATTGTACCTATGATATGGACGAGTATATATGCATATAAAGGGTAAGGGGGATGGGAGGGGGTACAGCTAATAAGAAAGCAGTTTAGAAGGGATTCAGAGTGAGACTTTAACTCTTAGTTGATGCTATTTTGAGTGTGTGTATGAAGAGTATGGACAAATAAATTTGACAACTTGGATCCAGTGGTGGGGGAGGGTAAATTCATAAATATATCAATTTATTGCGGTCATGCTAAGTACATGTAAAACTTGATATGAAATGATAAAAGAAAGGTATGCATATCCAATCCAAATTTACCCATCCAATCCTATAAAGGTATATTAGATATTATTTATAATTAAATTCTATTGGTTCTAAAAGTATGATATTTAAATAGGATAGGTTGGTTGTTGGATGTATAAAAAACCGAACCAATTTAATATATATATATATATATATATATATATATATATATATATATATATATATATATATATATATATATATATATATATAGGGATAGGGAATATACATTACAGCCCCACCTAAGCTTAGGTACAAAACCACTAAAATATGTCGTTTTAACTTAGTAAATATACCCGATTTGGTTTTCACTTGGTAAATATACCTCCTCGATAACATTTTCTTCCTCAATTATCATTTACCATGGTTGTTTTCTTTCCTCAATTATCGTTAATTACTTCACTCCAGTAAACATTACTTTTTTCCACTGTTACGAAGGTCGAAGATAATCAATATTCTTGTTTCCTTATCAAAACTATTTCGTCTATCTTGAATCTACATCATCAAGTGTTAATCGTGAATCCCTTAACCGTAATCTTTATAAAGTAAAACAATGTATTTTCATGAGATTTAGTACCTAAGCTTAGGTGAGGCTGTAATGTATATTCACTTTTCCCTATATATATATATATATATATATATATATATATATATATATATATATATATATATATATATATATCACATATATATATATATGTGTATACATACATATATATATATATATATATATATATATATATATATATATATATATATATATATAGGGTTGAGATCGGTTGAGAATTCAAAGTTTCCCGAGAACTAAAAGCGGAACGTTTGATCAAAAGTAATTCGTTAAGCACATGATCGTCATCTTACCAATCTTATTTAATGTTTAATTTTTTTGTGTTATTTAATATATTAATATAAATGTCTAAAAATTTACATCATATATCAAATTTTCAGATTTTTTAAAAAATAGTATTTTTCGTTTTTCTTTAAATGCAGATTATTTAATTTTTTATAGAAAACATGTATTTTTGAAAAAAAAAGTAAAATTTTTTTTAAAAAAATAACTGCAATTTTAAAAAAAAAAGCTGTATTTTTTTAAAAAAAAAACTTCAATTTTTTTAAAGAAAACTGCATTTTTTTTCAAAAAAAACTGCAATTTTAAAAAAAAATGCATTTTTTAATAAAAAAAACTGCAAGTTTTTTAAAGAAAGTTACATTTTTTTCAAAAAAAAACTGCATTTAAAAAAAACTGCATTAAAAAAAATTGCATTTAAAAAAAAATTAGGTGCATATATATGCATATTTTTTCAAATGCATATATTCATATTTTTTATACTATAATATTCGTAAGTAGATCATAAAAAAACTAATTTTATTTACCAATCTATAAACACAATAGAATAAATATTTTATTCGATACAAAAAAATATTAAAAACAAAAAAAATGTACAAAATTTCAAAGCGTTTTTATGTCTTCGTGTCAATATTTCCATATTTTTCTTCAATATATCATCTTCACCTCTTCAATATTCACCACAATTTCTTCCAAATTTACAAGAAAATAAAAAAAAATTGATTGATGCAAAAACACTCACAAAAATACATATGTGATTAACATATGAATCACAGACGATTCACGTATGAATTACATATGATGTATATGTGAATCTCATGTAATTCATATGTGAATTACATGTGAATTATATGTGATTTACATGTGAATCACATGTGATTTACATGTGAATCACATGTGATTTACATGTAATTCATATGTGAATTATATGTGATTTACATGTGAATCACATGTAATTCATATGTGATTTACATGTAATTCACTGTGATTTACATGTGAATCGCATGTAATTCATATGTGATTTACATGTGAATCACATGTAATTCACATGTAATTCAAATGTAATTCATTTGTAATTTACATGTAATTCATATGTAATTCACTTGTGATTTACATGTGTATCACATATAATTCACATGTAATTCATATGTGTTTCACTTGTGATTTATATGTGAATCACATGTAATTTATTTGTAATTCGCATGTGAATCACATGTAATTCATATGTGATTCACTTATGATTTACATGTATTGCAATAATAATGAGAGGTAACTGTGGCAAATTTTGTTGTCAAATATTTTAGAAACATGTCATAAGTTATAGTAACATAGTCTTTTTTTTTTCATGTGAAAAGATAAGCCTTTGCAATATGATGGTTGTTTTTTGCAACATTCAAATCCAAATCTGAAGTTTTCAACAAAATTAGATGTTTTTTGGACAATTGCATATGGATTTTTGCTTCTTTCATACCTATATATCTCTTCAGCTAATTTATACTTGTCTTGTTGCAAGTGAGCCCACGCCAAGTTCCCTAATAATAACCTGATTCAATTCCAAAACATCAAAAAATTAAAACTAAATTTTGAAGATGACTCATGATTCTACATTTCTAGGTTTCTACCTTGAATACTCTTGTCCCATTGTGATTTGAATCTTCTTCCCTTGTGATCTAGCAAGCTTAGTTCAATTCCCATTCATGCAAGTAGCTTCTTCAATATGCTTAAGTTTTGCTTGAAGCAATCCTATTTGTTCATCAATGCGTCCTGATCTCTGATCTCTGTTAACAAATACAAATTTGCCTCTTTTGCACTACGTCCTGCAAGGGTCACCAAACATTTACATAATACATAAATATTCCTTTAGATATGTTAAGTATAATGGATGTTTCTTTTTCCCTTGATACATGAAGAACGGATTATTAGATGAAGTAAGTCAACAAAATAAGATTTTCCCTATTATGTCTTAGCCTTCTACAAATTTTCAGTCATTTTACAAATAAACCGTCTAAATGAGAGTAAGTAATCATTTTATCCTTGATTTCCAACCAAAAGATTTCACAATAAGTTAATCCGAGTTTTTGGCTTAAACTATTAAGTCGTTCTGTCTAAATTACGTAAAAAAGAAACAGACATAGATAGCTGTCTAGATTAAATGCTTAATCCATAAAGCTTATCAAGCAAAAAAGAAACAGTTATATAAGTAACCCGCTCCACTAACTCCAGAATTTTAAAGCAATATATGTTAAAATTTCTTGTAATACTTTTAAAAAGTTGAAGTGGAAGATAGTTGTGGTACCTCAAGCATATTTCTCAAAAATGGTTCTTCATTAAAATAATCTCTACGTACAAACACAGAAGGTAATTTGTATGTCAAAGCTTCACTACAAGTTCCATATCCAATTTTTCCTGAAACAATTTATGTCAAATCAGTTTGGATTGCAAAAGGAGAGAAAAAATTATATATTTTTATCACGGACCAAGAATGCAGTCAGATGTTGCCATGACATCAGGGGTATACACGTCTTTTTCCAGCTTCTTGAAATTGTGAGGAATCTCCTGTTGATCATCATGTGCCCCACAAACCTGAACCATAGAGGTAGATTTATGAAATCAAACCTGATCAACCGTACTTTACCAATTTATGAAATCAAATGCTCCAGAAGAGCCATTAATCATATCCTCATAAGGAAGAATTAGGATTAGAGAATAACAATTTTCAATTTCGAGTCAACCTAATTATTCACAATACTAGATCGAGGAAATTCATTATTAAAAAAATTATTAAGACATCATTAATCATAAGCAACTCCTTCTCAAGATCACTCAAACCCATCAACCCATTGACAGTATCTATGAAAGAAAAACATTCATTTCACGTTTCAACATATGAATTAAATAAAATTTTAATATATAGATATTGTAATGCACCTACCTTGTGGTACATAGGTTGGTGATCTATATATTTTCCCATTTGTAAAAGGAAACGATCCAGAAATTATGATCTTATTGAATTCCATGGTTTGGACTTCTTTGCTACTACTGTTCATGGTGTCTGCAGAGACACTTGAGGAGGTGCGTCTGATGGCTAATACTTCTGTGTTGCATTGAACTTCTATGGGGAGAGAGTTGCTTAATTTCTGCCAGAATCCCATGTAGCCACCTTTAAACCGTCTTATTTTACCAGCCATTGAAGTTCTTGTGAATTCATGAATGTAAGCATAAGGCATATCTTGAACAAATCCATAAATCAATTAATTTAGTGGCTCATTAATTTGAACATTCAAAGAGTATTTATATAGAAATCATAAAGGAATAAGACATCATTACCAGTCCAGCCACTATATCCATAAAGGAAAAAGAAAACAAGTCGATTAGATCATGTCCCCATTTTCACCATTATCCACTAGCAAAGGGTATAACCGTCACACTCGTATCAACCAACAAAATACATTGACATTGTAAACGAAATTGGCTGAAAGCCATTCAATACAAGAATGAGAAAACCTCAACAAAGTCAACTGCTAAGGGACAGATTTGCCCCTAATGAAAAGAGTCGGTCAATCAAGCCCAGATTATTATCAAATTTCCAACAAACTTATTTCAGGATTTTGCAACAAAAAGTAAAAGAAATAATTAACCCGTCAACGCAGACGCTCCAGAAATAATCTCAATCAGTTCAGTTGTGATAGGTACTTTTCAAATTAGGGAAAAAACCTGTCAATTGAAGCATTTGTTTGAGTTGCAGTGGATTCATCCACATGAACTTCACCTCAATTGTTACATATTGGCGATGCTAATAAGATATGGCACCAAGACGGACATGAGGAGTGAGATCCGAACCAAGTGTCAAAGCACATGACATGGAAACCATATCCAAACCTTCAGTGGAGAATGTTTCCATTCGAGGAGATGAAGGAGACTCAGGCATGGATTAGATCAGTTGATCCATAGAAGGAAATCGATCAATTGAAAAGTGATATATGCAGAAAGCAAGGTAGAGAATTCAAAACTTTGAAACCTGATATATGCCCTAGCTGTCATTTTTGGATCTCAGGAACAAAAACTAGAAAATTCAATGATCAGAAGAAAATTACCTTCACCGTGTGATTAATGATGAATTGTTGATGGTCGACGGAGAGGGAGGGAGGCTGATGTGGAAGATCTTTGACTGAAAGAGTAGTAGACCGATGTAGGGAGAAACGAGAAGAGATTGTCAATTTATAGGAGACGATCGTGATGGTGTAGGTCTTACGGGAGGTGATGGCGGTGATGTGGTTTCTAGGGGAGATTGACGAACTCCATCGCAATCATGTAAGGGTTTACAGAGAAATCATCCACCAGAAGGTATCATCATCAAAACTCGGAACGAGGTGTCTGGATTGACGTTCTCTAAACGGGGTCAATATCTATATCCCTAAAATACCCTCAATTGCATTTTGTTTCAGTACCCCCGTTCATTTACTTTCTCATTTATTTACAAAAATGCCACAAAGTATCTTGACCATCCTTTTTTTTGATCTAACGTATGACTTTTAGTTCTCGGGTTCTCGGGAAACTATGAGTTCTAAAATGATCATTCCTCTCTCTCTCTCTCTCTCTCTCTATATATATATATATATATATATATATATATATATATATATATATATATATATATATATATATATATATATAAAGAAAGAGAGAGAGAGAGAGAGAGGGAGATAAGATCGGGTGACAACTCTTTTTAAAATGAGGACTCGTGAGAACACTTTAATAAAATTGAAAAAAAAATCTAAAAAAAATATAAATCATAAAAGCGAGCATAGTACTACATCGGAGAGATAAAAAAAATTGGATCATTAAAATCGAAGCATGGATCATTTTTATGATCCATGATTCAATTTTTATGATTCATGATTCAATTTTAATGATAAAAAAAAAATTTCCAATTTTTTTTCTCCCGAATATATATATATATATATATATATATATATATATATATATATATATATATATATATATATATATATATATATATATATATATATATGAAGAACAATTTATATAAGAACGTGGGAACAATTTATGGTCGTTTATCTTTATAACTCATATATATATATATATATATATATATATATATATATATATATATATATGAACAACAATTTATATAAAAATGTGGGAGTGTGGTTGTTATCAAATTATTTAGATCAGAAGTGGTTATAAATCAGAATTAACTGTCAATAAATATCCATGATCTAAATCATTATATATATATATATATATATATATATATATATATATATATATATATATATATATATATATATATATATATATAAAGGGTAATTTGGTCAAGGCCTAAAACTAAATGAGCTGGGCCTTATTAACACATGTTCTTCATAAGCTGATACCATCAACTTCTTCTTCATGTAAACTGACATCATATCTTGAGCTAAAAATCAAATTTAAAGATTCTTTTGAGTTCGATTCAAAGTACATTCAACAATTGATCAATCGATCAGGTTAGATTTACTAAATTAAATCGATTTTAAATACATTGATTGAATAATTGAGTTGATTTAGAAAACACATCTATATTTTTGTATCAAATCTCTACTTCGTTTCAAATAAAAAATCGTTTTTTCTACAAATCATTATGATTAACGCATGTTATTCGAGTTTAATGAAGTAAATTTCTGATTGAAAAATTAGATTTACAATAGAAAATTTATGTGTACTCTGTTTATGAATTGTAGGTTAAAAATCCGATTTTTTCTATTGTAATCTTATTTTATCTTACCAAATTTCAATAATGGGTTTAATGACACAATAATTGATATGATTCAATCGATTAGCATGGAATTGATGCAATTTTGTGTTTAATCTTCATAAAAAACCTAAAAAACAAGTTTTTTGATTTGTTACTTTATAGTCTAAATTTTTGATGACATCTTCATGATATGTTGATTAATGTACTTAACTAGTAATTGAACCCGCGCTTTGCGGCGGAGTTTTACGTGTTTTTGTTAGTATTAGTATATTAGAATAGAGGAAATCATATTATATATATATATATATATATATATATATATATATATATATATATACACACGAAAGATATTATTTTACAAAATAGAGGGGTTGCAAGTGACAGATAATACAAAGTTGAGAGATGAAAGATGAAGGGGGATGAAAGTGACATTTTATAAAGTTGAAGGTGGAAGGAGTGAAACTCATATTTTAAAAAGTAAAGGAATGGAAAATATTTTACAAAATATAAGGGTTGCAAGTAACAGATTATATAAAGTTGAGGGATTAAAGTTGCACTTTACGCATTGACATATTTGTACATTGGACATCAACAGTTGTAGTATTGGCTACAATGATTTTCTTTGTTGAGAGAGTCAAAGTAACATTTTATAAATAAGAGCGGTAGAAAATATATTTTACAAAGTAGAAGGAAGAAAATCGTATTTATATATACTACGGGATAAACACGATACTTTAGAAAACGAATGATGAAAGTGATATTTTACAAAGTTGAAGGTGGAGGGGTTGAAAGTGATATTTTAAAAAGTAAAGGGATGAAACATATCATTTACAAAATAAATGGGTTGAAAGTGACGGACTATACAAAGTTAAGGGATTGAAATTGTACTTCATTCATTAACATACTTGTACATTATGCATTAAGAGGTTATACATTTAGCTATAGTAATAACACTTACATGCATGAAGTTGGTTTTTGTATATATTTATAATTTTATCAGTTTTGATCGTTTGTTGTTAAAAATTTGATTAAAATAATTGTTGTGGATCACATGTTGACTATTGCAGTATTTTAACTAATTATACTTTGAAAATGAATTGAAATTTGCTAAATGTTGGCTTCTGTTGTCTAATATATGAAAATTTGTTTAATAAGCTGATTTTACAACTAAAAGAACAATGATGGTACACGATTCTGAAGAAAGAGATTCTTCAATGGATGTTGATAAACAAACTATTTAAAAGAAAAGAAGAAGAATTGAATCCGAAAGTTGTAATCAATGTATGATGCAAAAATATTATTTTTCATTTAAATACTTATATGTTATTAACATTATTTTATGTTATTTCATTTAATGTTTATGGATCATATAACATTTACATTATTATATTGACTTTTAAATAGAAATTATTGGATCTTCATCTTCATCATCATCTGCATCTGGTAGAGAAACCAAATGGAAAAATGTATTATACTCTAGTTGTTGATAATGTACCATATGAAAAACAAAGTTTTCCAACATTTTTTGATGCCTTAGCTTTTTACAAAGAGTACGGAAGAATGTGTGGTTTTGAAACAAGGTTTGCAACTACAAAGAAATTACCTGGAGTTGAAGGATATGGAAGAAGATATATATTGTGTAATAGGGAAGGATTTAAAAAGAAAGCTGAAAGATCTAGTATGCTCAAGAGTCATATAAAAATGATATTGTTAAATAACATATGATACTAATGGGTCACACTAACAACAACTTGATACAATTGATTATTTATTAGAAGTTGATTTTAATAAATATTCAATAAAACTCTTATAATTAAATTGGAAATTATTTATTTCATGGAAATAATAAATTCCATTAGCAAGTAACTTGATATATATCATATGGTATGATTTATAAGTCATGTACAAACTTTTGGACTAGTTGAATCATTTTGTCTTTTTCCTAAAATACAAGGTTTATATTTTATAAAAGAGTTTATAAAAGTTTGACTTTCTTTCTTCTTCTTTATGTAATTTTCGAGATATGCATAAAAAGAAGAAGTGTATGACTTGTCTAATCATGCTTTAAAGGCATGTGAGACACGCTTATGATAATGGGGACAAGTTTGCTTAAAGTGCTAAGGACTAATGGTTAATACCTTCACTTTTTGCATATAAATATGAGACTTGCATTTGGCTAGAATGCTCATCCCTCACTTCTTGCAAGTGGCCGAAATCTCTCTTATCTCTCTCACTATTCTCTTGCAAAAGTGTTAGAAGGTTAGAAGTTACTTGTATTAACTCTCTTGAAGTTCATACGTTGGTTATGAACTTCAAGCTTAAGGGTTTAAGAGTTTTGGACTAGCATCTACATCAAGTTGAGTCATTGTTGGTGTCTCAAAGGTTCCACATTCATCATCAACTTCCAAGCCTCCCAAGAGGATCCAAAGAACTACAAAAGTTGTTATTTCTTCATCTCTTCTTTGGTTGGTGCTTAAATCTTTCTATAACTTGCAAGAAGATCCTTGGTGGGTATAAAATGTTTATGTTATTTCAAAAATTAAAGTCTTTCGTTGCCATATTTTTCTAGTTTATGAAACTATTTTTGAACTAAAACCCAACAAAAGCAACATATGATACGTTGAAAGATCCAAATAAAAAAACGGAGAATACCTTCATTAAAATATGGTTGTTTAGCATGTGTGTGAATAAATATTAATGAGAATAAGATGTGGAAGGCATATTATGTTAATGAACATATAATCATCCTTTAGTTCATGAAGAAGATCTACACTTTTTAAAATCTGAAAGAAGGCTCACATATACATAGAAGAAGATGGTACATGACATGTCAAACATAAAAATTGGTCCAAATACAACAATCAAGCTTTTGAAACAATATAGAGGTAGTTTTGCAAAAACTGGAGCTACAGAAACGAATACAAAGAATTTTAAAAAGGATCAAAATGCTTTTATAGGAGAAGGAGATGCAGAAATGGTGATAGAAATGCTTTCTAAAAAGAAAGAATATTTTCAAGATTTTTCTTTTGAATACAATGTGGGACATGACGGATCATTGACTGGATTGTTTTGGGCGGATGAAGAGGCAAAACGGAATTACTTTGCATTTGGAGATGTTGGCTTCAATGCAACATACAGAACAAACAAGTAAGTAAATATTTAGTTTTGCATCATTTAAAAATTTAACATAAAACTAGAGATATTAATGATTTTTTTATCGAATTACATACAGGTATCGCATGGTTTTTGTACCATTTACTGGTATAGATAATCATAAAAATGGGTCATATATTGCTGCTTTGGTTGTCGGTAAGTTTGGTGTTTATAAAATCATATAAACGAGAATGGACTAGTTTGGAGAATTAAAAGGGACTCGATTGGTTTGATATGGACAATTACAAGGAGTTAGATATTTGTTCTTGACAGTTAAAGAGGATTGAACTGATCTGGATAATTATATTGCATTGAACATTGATAGTTAGTATTCGATTAAAATGAGATTAAGATTTTGTGTTCTCTATGTCTTAGCATAAAAAATAAAAAATGTAAAATTATTTGTATATTTTTTTCTTTAGATTATTTATGTTTTGGAGAGAAAACACAAAACCGTTATTAGCAAGATCATGTTTTAGGCAGTGTAGTTTTGGACCATAATGGAAAGAAATATCATCATCGTTTCATTTCTTTTAGTCTAAAAGGGCTATAAGTGGGTAAATTTCTTTATTATAGCATCTTAGCTCAATTTTTTTTTTGTGGGGTGAGGGGTTTAATCATTTATCTAGTCTATAAGGGTTGATTAAAGAAATAACAATGTACTTTCATAAGATGTCAAATTTATACTTAAACAAATTGTCATATTCTTTCGATTGGGTTCAAAATGTAATTGAAAAATCTTTTTCTACATGCAAAAAATTAAAAAGAGTCTATTTGAACTTATAACCCTCTAGAAAGTAGAAAGTTAAATTCAAAACATAAGTAAGTAGAAATTTATAGTTAAAGTCTTAAAGATGCCTAAAAAAAGTTAAACAAAAATACAAATTACAAGGAGCTAAATGCATGTGTTTTAACGTTAATTGACACTTTAAACTTCTACATCTAGTTAAAGTCCATAGTAAGATTATGCATTGTAGCCATAATTGCCTTAAGTATCACATCATTTCTAATTTTAGTTTCCTTAAAAAGGATATTTTAACTTGTAATACTAATTTACATGTATATAAGTTATAAATTTTAGAATTAAAAATCAAACTCTAGTTTATAATCTACAATGTAATTTCATCTTTTCATGCAAAATTATAAAACACACTTGAAAATAACACTTGCGCTTTACATTGAGAATGCAACACTTTCAAACAAGTGTTGCTTTTAACATTGAAAAATTGCAACTTTTAAAAATTGTTGCTCTTCTCAATAAAATGTGCAACACTTGTAAATCGACTTTGCTCAAAATATGTTAATACAAAACGTAGTTTATAAATATTTCATTAGAATAAAAAGCAACACTTTGTAAAAGTGTTGCTTCTTAGATATTATTTTATCCTCATTTTGTATCAGTGCACTAATGTAAGGGTGACCTAGAAGGACATGATACATACTATTTTTTCTTGTTTATATCCCGTACATCGGTACATGCCATGTATGAACTATATGGGCCTTATATACACGATACAATGCAACTATGGAAGGAAATAACGAGTAAAGTTTATCATGTAGAATATCAATAATGGTCCTTAATTGTTTGATTTTGGAAGCAAATTAGAGTGCTTTGGGTGGAGAAGTGTGAATATTTAATATTTTGACCTTTAAAAAGAAATAGTGTTGGTTTTTAAATATAAAGTATTGTTTACTTCAAATATGAAAGAGTGTTTCTCATAAACATGAATGAATGTTTCTTTTAAATATGGAAGAGTGTTTATTTTAAAGATGAAAATAGTGTTTTTTTTTAAGGTGAAAGAGTGTTTCATAAATCATGTATATTTTAGCTTCACTTATATAGGAATATGGGTTGAAGAGTATGGTATGGACACTTAAAGCTTAATTTTGGATATTCTTGTGAAGAGAGGTTGGATTGGCATTCTAGAATGTTATCACAACAAATGATATTGGGTCATTAAATCCCTTGTATAGTTTAGATTGGCATTCTGGTGAGTGTCGTATATATTCACTAATGATATTATAAATGTTCATATGTTTTACCTTATTAGGAAATTAACTTGTTTATAACATGCCATATACAAACATGGTACTTTACATACTTTGAAAACATTCAAAAATATATGTCTTAGTGCAAGGTAGTGGCCAGTTACAATAACTTTTTTGGCTTACAAAAATATATCTAGTCAACAACTATTTGTATGGCTTATTTTTTAACTTGTAAGCAATTCCATACTAGACATTCCACATATGGTTATCAATGTCTAGAAATGGAATAAACATTACCATGCACCCGATATACAACATAATATACTGTATTTTAATACCATAATCGATTTCAAGCATGAAAAACTCATATATATATATATATATATATATATATATATATATATAGACACCCCATTGACCCCTTTATAAAAAGTCAACCTGTAATTAACTACTTATAATCAGCTTTTTCGGAAAACAATGCAATTTCAATCAATAGAAATATTTTAAAATTAAATTAGGGTGTCTATATAGTAAAATGGGGTGTCTTTTTAGCCAATCCCATACATATTACATTTTTTTTTGAACGATAAATACAATATAATCCTAAACTACTCCTAAATCCACCAGTGTCTCAGACTAGACTTGAACCCTCAACCTCAAGGAAAAAGGGCAACACCTGATACCGCTGGGCTAGAAGCTCTTTGGTCCTTACATATTACATGTTTGTCTAAAAGGAGAAATCACAATAAACACATCACCAAATTCAAGGTATGGTATTTACTGTTCCATTAATCTAGTAGGCGCCTATAAAAATTTCACTATAGTATATTTAAATAAAATTAGGATATCCAATTATTTGTATTCATTGTAATTACTTTTGCATTGACTTTCATTAATATAACAATTTAATTACCTCCTTATTTTTTTTAAAATCAACTTAAGAGTGTAATGTCCTTGATTTAAGGTTAGACACATTTAGCCTAAAAGTGTGAAAAATGAAACTGTTAGATTTAATTAATGAACAAGGTGTTGATAAATAAATGAATATATTGATATGATATGGAAACCTTATAAATATATAATACACTAACATCATTATCAATGCCAACTAAACCTAATGGGTCACACACAATAAGAAAATAATCAATGATTTGATTATAGTGACTAGTGAGGAACACATGAATTCATATGACAAGTGATTAGATAATTAAAAAGGAAAAAAAGGATTTTACTAGGCCCATTAAAAGAGAACAAAAATTAATGCATAATGGTAAATCTAAACATATTCATCATATATGATACCATTAACCAACTACTCTCATTAGGAGTTATCACTGTTGAATTTGGGAAGTCAAAGAATAATATTGTCGATATGCTTACAAGAGGCTTAAGTAAAGAGTTAGTTAGGAAGTCAACTAAAGTAATATAACTAAAATCTTTGACTTCATATGAAGGAAACTTAAACCAACTAACAAATGATCCCAAGATATGGGTTGAGTTACACAACTTACTTTTATTAGCTAAGAGGAGTCATTACGAGGGAATTCATTTATTCTCTTATTCATTCTTACAACGAAAGCAATATTGGTAGGATGATAAGCAAAATGATAATGATGATTATGAGGAATGTGTGAAAGAAAAGTAGTGTCGCTTCCAAGGGAAATATAGGGGCCAAATTTCTTAAGAGCTCTTGAAGAAGCAAACTAATGTTGATGACTATGATAATTTTACTATGTCATGAGGAAATCTGTGTGAAATATATTGTTGTCTACACAAAAGTAGTTCAATTCATAGACATTGTGTCTACCGACAAATAGGAGGCTAAGTATGCTTGGTAAGGGAAGGTTCAAAAATTAACACCTAAATATCTTATACTTAATTTAATTAGCATTTAGAATTCATACGGTTTTCTTTACGTTTTCGATCGATTTCTATTCATATGGGGGATTGTTGGAAAACATGATTTTTTAATTATTAAATATATATTTTTACCAACTGTGTACACATTTAACTACATATTTTTCGTAAACCATTTATGTAATATATAATAGAGTTGTGTTCTCCTACAAGAGAGCTTCGTAATGCTAAACTACATATTGAAATTGGTGCTAACTGCTAAGCTGAATGATATATCAAAGATAAGACTTATGAAAATGAAAACTAAGTTGTCCCATAAAAGTGGTAACAAAACATTTACTAGGTACACATGGTAAAGACTCACTTACATCTAGTTGAATTATAAGAATCTTAATGAGAGTACCATATGCACTTGGTTGTACACGTGGTTATGGGTGTAAGTGGCAGTTTGCACTTTGAAATGCCTGGCAGCGTGACCCTGGAACCACCACTATAAAGTGAGACTTAAACTAATTCCAATATACACAACAAGAGATACATATGATATAATCACGAATTTGAGAGACTACCACACTATAAATAGACAGTCAATAACGCATTCTTTGTTTTACTGAATGTTCATGCAATTCGTTTGAAATCAACAATACGTACATCTCTACTTGTTGTACCATGAGAAATATACACAAAAGAAATGAATTTCTCTTAAAACAACAGTGTCCAACTTTGGCTTTAAACCACTACATTTTATATATTATATTTTCTAACTTCTGTATATATATATTTTTATATCTTTTGAAATTTATGAACACTAAGCACTATGGAAAATGTGCAAATCATTGAATAATTTCCCAACATTTATTACTATCACATATATAAGAATTAGTTAGTATATATATGAAAGTTATTGAATGAGTCAGATATTATTGATTAATGTCTGATCCAACCTCCTATCAGACACGGTAAAAGACATTTTAGATGCTATATGACCAAATCAGAGTATTCTAACTTTGATATCAAAGAGTCTGAATTTTACCGAATCAAACCTAACCTCTTACCAAACCCAATAAAAACCATATCAAACAACCCTTAATTATAGTAAAACCAAACCGATTTCAATTTAAACTTCCTTAATACAAACTTGAATATATATGAGCAACAACTTTAGCATTATTGCACGTTTATTTTATTCTAGTCGGTCATTTTTCACGTGGCTTTAAGTCTTTAACAATCGTTATTAAACCTACCATATATTTTCCAATTAATCATTTTGAATAAATATCTATAGAACACTAATGGACTTAAATGATTTCAATAATGGTTTTTTTTTAAACTTGATGACTTTGGGATTGATTTAAAAAAAGTATAATAATTAATCAAAATAGATATGAAACGAAGTATTGCCCAACATAAAATGATCGGCAATGCAATTAGCCCATCTTTGGTCTGTATTAATCTAATTTCAGGGACTATCTTGTCATTCTGTTAAGGAAGAGATATCTTTCAACTTTTTCTTGAAAGTTTGGGATAATTTTTGTACATTTTGCTTTAACTTTAAGTGTAGAGAAAGAAGTAAAGGCAACTCTCCCACTAGTACTTTGGCCTGGTCAAATTTATAATATTCCTTTTCCAATTGTTGGCACAATTGAATTGATATTTTCCAAGATATTTATGGGTTGATTTATCTTAAATTTTTAAATGATATTGAGTTTACCATCAATTTGGTTTGATTAAAAGTTAATATTTATAGTTAAAAATATGTATATGTATTTTTTTTATGTTACTTCTAAATAGCTTTTGAATATATAATAATTGAAATTATGGTTGAAGTAACTAATAACTAGTAAAAGAATTAACAAAAACTTTGAGATTTCAGCATGACAAAAATATTTTTGGAATCAACTTATAAAGGGATGCCAACACTTCTTGATAAATTGAACTAATGTGAGAATTAATGTTTGTTAACCGTTTATACTTTTAAAAGCAAAAATGGCTTATAGAAGGTTTTTAATTTTTTTTTTATTGATTGTAAGATTAATATTTTTATTGTTTAAATTTGCAACACGTGGTCTATGTTTTTCAAGGTCAAATTCTAATAACTTTCAGGGTATCTTTAATTATTTTCTTTCCCAGTTTTTGTGGATATGATTATCGGTTTGTTTGACAAGCATTTTTTTTTTCTTTTTTTAATCTTGAAAAAAATAAAAGTTTTATTCCGTAAGAAAAGCTTTCGGTTTTTATTTTAAATAAAAAACTTCAAATCTAAAAGCTACTTCAAATAACTTTTAGGAGCTTTTACCTTATGGTTTTTATCTAATATTGCAAATTTAAAAGTTACTGGTTATTTTTGCCGAACATTTCTATATAAATAAAAGATGCAACTTTAGCTACAAACTAGTAGCTTTCAGATAGAACTACTAACTTACAACTTATAGTTACCTGTTAATTTTGTAAAAGAGGTCTCTAAGGTTTACTAATAAAGAAAACGATGTTTATAGATTGTTTGTCTAATGAACAAAGTAAGAGTTTTAAAAGACAAAAAAAATAATGATTTTGATATTCTGTAAGTAAAATGTCTTTTAATTCATTTGATTGATTAATATATTCTTTTGATAAAAAAATACTTACAATAAAATATCTTACAACTTCTTTTGGTAAGGAAATAATTTTATAAACACGAACTAGTAAGAAGTTAATAAGAAACAACTATATGGAAGAAATAGAAATGCAATATAAATTTAAAATTTTATATTACATTTAGAGCTTTTATTAACAATCCGGATTTCTTTTTTTGAGCAACGATCTTGTAAAAGATCTTCGATTTCTTAGGTTTTGCAGTTCAAAAATGATTTTGTAAAATATGTTCGGTTTCTTACAAAGAAAACTCAAAGATTTATATTTATTATGAATTATCTCATAACTGAATAATTTTTTAAAGATTTCTATGATCTCTTAAACTAGATGATTCATATTTGAATTAGGAGTCATATTAAAGTTTAGGTCCTGTTTGATATTGGTCTGACTGAGTCTAGTCAGACCTTTTTGGCTGACTCGGTCAGCTAACGCTGTTTGATAAACACATATTACTCGTCTGACTCGGAAATAAACATCTGACTGGGAAAGATCTTGGAAGCCGACTGACTGAGAAAGGGAAAAAAGAATTCCAATCGTACCCATTGCCCTAACGTATCTTCCAGCGCCTCCTTTCTTCCTCTCTTCCAACGGCTGTTTTCTTTCTCCCGTAACCAACAGCCATCGTCGACCCATCCTTCATCTTCCAACCACCGATCGAAGCTCCTTCTTCATCTAATCAGGTACGTTCTGCAGTTAAGTTCCAATTTTATGTCTAAAGTTCCGATTTTATCTTTAAAAGTTCCGATTTTGCCATTCTTTCTCTAAAAGTTTTGATTTTTTGCTCTTGAATGTTTGATGTTTCAATTGATTTTGCTCTTAAATTCATACATACCTGAATTTTATACCTTTGTGAAATGTGATCATTCCAGTCGACAATTGATTTTGCTCTTAAATCAATGTTTGATGTTCAATTGATTTTGCTCTTAAGATGATATGAAAATTCTGCTATTCCAAAGTAGCGAAATGTTGTTAATTGTCGACAATTTTGAAATTCGAATGCTTATAACGATGTCAATGGTTTCCTTTTCATTGTGTAATTACAAATTGTTTCCTTTTCATTGTGTAATACAGAAGCGTCTCACTTCTGTTTAGATATTTGATCGACTGGAATGATCACATTTCAGGACTAGGTAATTTTTAAATTGATGTCCCATGGGAGGTTTTGTTCCGTTTGTTCCTTGCTATAATCGTAAGCAACAAGAGTAGGAATTTAAGCAATATGTCAAATAAATAAAGATCATTCTGCCCTAAAAGTTGGTATAAATCTGATAATTAATACCAAAACTTATTGATGCTATGATTAAATATTGATCAGGTATGATAGGTTTCGAGTTATGTTGTCATTGATTATATAGAATTATGGTAACTGTTGAATTGTTTGTAATCACATTTGGTATCTTGAAGGGTGCTTGTAGAGGTGGTGGGAATGGAGAAGGGTGGCTGTAGAGGTGGTTGTCAAGGTGGGTGAAGAAGATGAGGGGTGAGAGATGGTGATGTGATGATCGATCATGGCTGCTCTTGTTCAAGTCTTCTTTTATTTCCAAGATATCATCAAATATGTGATGTAATCAACAACTATTTTGTTTGTTTTTTTTGAATTCTCATGCAAAATTTCTAGTTCAGATATTAGATCATCTCTTGAATTTGTTACCCCATTCTGCATAATTCCAATTAATGTGTGGAATGTTGGAAACAAGTTGGTGTTTGTTGGAAATGATATTTTTGAACAATTTGTTTTGTATATTATGCAAATCGAAGAATGTCTTTTGTTTTTGGGTTAAATATTCATATGTAGTATGTGATCAGTTGTGGCAGGGTAAAATGATCATTTTTTATTAGCCAACGTATTCAGTCAGATTTACAATAAAACAACATGATTTCTTACTCACTCATGATTTATTACCCAGACAGACCTTTCCTAGTCAGAACTTTATCAGTCAAAAACTATCAAACGGAGTCATCTTTAAGTTATTTAGAGTTGAAAATTGGAATTGAATTGTATTAGTAGAGACCCATATTTGATTTCTCTTATTTCGTTCTTTATGCTCGTATTGATTGTAATTGGTCATTCTACTTGATCATATGTGCATCATTTGGTATCAGAGCAAATGTATGAATGGTTGAAAAACAGACTGTCATATTTTTCTTAGGCATGGAAGACCTAGTGGTACATGCAATCGACGAGGTGATGGGTGTCATGCAATGCATGCCAAAGTCGATCTATGTGATATGGCGATTGAACGATTGCAAAGGCGGATCTAAAAACTTGAGCTCTTTCATCAATAATTGTCAGATGAACAGGCTAAACCGACATCGAGAGCCCGATTTAATTAAAAGGAGGTCAATCTTTTCACCAGACCTATATAATATTGTCATGAAGGAGGATACCAAGGTGATCAAATGACGAACCTTAATTTAAAGGTCAGTGTGATCATAATTCGTAACATATACCACTTATAATCATGTTTTCATTTTTTTATTTGTTCTTTTAATATAGACAATGTTATATAATAATTATTTTTTTAATTCAAATATTTAAATATATAACACAAATAAGGTTATATAATTATTATTTTTGTAAAGCATTTTATAAACAAATTTTTCTAAAAAAATATAAAACTATTTGTTAAACGTGAATAAGATTATTATATATTTGATATAAAATTATTTAAACTAATAGGACTAATATATATATATATATATATATATATATATATATATATATATATATATATATATATATATATTGAAATCCGAAACGAGTGTCAAATTATACATAGACTAATCAAAATATGTATAACTCAAAAATAAATAAACTTTCTAAAAAAAAAAAGAATTTGAAAAGAGATGGTTGGTGAACAGAGAGAAAGAAAAGAGATGGATTTAAATGCAATGTTGTTGTTGTTGTTGTTGTTGTTGTTGTTATTATTATTATTTTGTTTTTAGAATTTTTGTGCATTTTTGAGTTATACGGATTCCGATTAGCATATGTATAACTTCACACCAATTTCGGATTTCATTTAGCCTATGTATTAATCATATTCAAATAAATGATTTTATACATAATCTATATTAATCCTATTCACGTTTAACAAACTTTTTTATATATTTTCCTAATATAATGATTTTAAAAAATAATTATTATATAATCTCATCTGTGTTATATTGTTAAATATTTGAACTAAAAAATAATAATTATGTAACTATATCTATATTAAAAGAACAAAAAAGAAAAAAAAAACATGGTTGTAGCTGAATTATGTTATGATTTATGATTATGCTAGGGATACAGTCTTTAAATACAAACAAACAAAACGCTAAAAAACATTAAAAACATATTGGAAAAAAAAAATATTAAACAATACATTAAAAGAACAAACCTTAGAAAAAGTCAAAATTTCACAAATGGTCATATTGCTTTTCAATTTTTTCTAATATAGTCCTTATGAAACATTTTTTTGTATGGATGTCCCTTTGGAGCAAACATTGCACTTTGGTGGTCCCTTTCGACAAAACTTAGCACTAATGGTCTTTGTGACTAACTTTGTTAATAAATTCTGTTAAATATATATGAAATGATAAAAATACCCTTATCTCCTATACATTTCCCCCTCTTCATCTCTCAACATTCAAGACCACCACCACTACCACCGCTCGCTTACTGCCACAACCACCATCTGACTACTGCCACCACCACCACCACCATCTACCTACTGCCACCACTACCTCTGACATTAAACACCACCACCACCTCCAACATCAAATACCATCGCCATGACTGCTGCCATTGACCACCAACACCTCCAAATTAATTGTATCATGTACCACCAGCTACGATATCAAATTCGAACATGCATCGGTAGGTTTCCGACGAGATTCCATTACCCACATCGCCATGAATCCATTGCTGTAAGTTCCCGTTATTTACATACTCATAAAAAAGAATCATGTAATCCCAAATTAAGAATTAAATCAAAATCAATGCACAAATCAAAACTAAGCAAAAGGAAACGAGCACCTATGTGCCCTTTCTGCCCATAAATTATGGTATGGAATGGAAGGATGATAGATTATGATGTGAGTTAGAGGAAGGAATTAGAAATCACCGATTATTGAGCAAATTCTTGATAACAATTTGAGATTTATCAGCAAGAACACCCATCAAAAAACTACAACCCCTTCTATCTTCTGAATCGACATCGCATGTCGATGCTCAAGATGATGATGAATATTGGTGGCGTGAAGGTGAAACAATGGTGTCCGGTGATGATTGTGAGATTGAAAACAAAATCAGACGAAGTCGACGCCATAACAAAAATCCCCCGTTTTGACCTAATCATCAGCATCGCACCACCCAAACCATCACAATCTCATCCCATGTTCTTCATTTCTAGATTCAGTTCGCCTAAAAAAACAAATTGGGGGTGGCAACGAGACCTAGGGTAGAGGCGGAGATGGAGAAGGTTTTTTGAATGTCGATTTCCAAATTTGTAGAAGGTGGTGGCGAACGGTAGAGGCAGAAATAAAGGCGATTCAGTTGTGTTGGCGGACGGTGGTGGCAGTAAGTGGACAATAGTAACAGTAACGGACGATGGTAGCAGTAAATGGTGGCAGTAAGTGGCGGGGGTATTCTTGTGTTTTTAGGTATGTTATTGAGTGTTCTTTAGAAAGGCAGATGGAGAGAGAGTGTATGTGTGTGTGTGTGTGTGTGTGTGTGTGAGAGAGAGAGAGAGAGAGAGAGGCCCCATGTAGTAATGAAATAAAAAGAGGGGCAAAAATAGTGTTTTCATGTTAGATTTAATAGAATAACTAAAGTTGTTAGTTATAATGACTGTTTACGTATAAAGTTTGCTCTAAAAGGACTATCCATGCAAAAAAAAAAAGTTTCATAAGGACTATATTAGGTGAAATTGAAAAGCGTTAGGACCATTTGTGAAATTTTGTCTTAAAAACATCTAAATTATAAAAAATATAAATAAATAGCAAATAATAGAAAATTACATAAATGGTCCCTATGACAAGAACAAATTACATAAATCGTTCCTATGATAAGAAGATCAAATATATTATTTCAGATCAGACTTAACTGAAAAGAGTTAACACAGTTAATTCATTTTAAACGTGAAATGGAGCACCCTTTCCAAAATTTATCAAAATAACCTCAAGTGTGCTTTTTTTTACCAACCAAATATGTAATTTTGTCTAAAAGTATTTATATAATAGTGATAGAGCAATAGCAGTGACAATTAAAGGAAATTAAACTTATAAATACAAATAGTAAAAACTCAAATGAGGATGGTACAATAAATATTTCGGATTTCAGCGTGTGATATTATTATTATTATTATTATTATTGTTATTATTATATTTTTTTAAAAGGCAGTGAATTTTATAAAAAAGAAAAACGTGAACGTGAAGTATTAGATTTGGATTTAGTTTAAATGAAATGAGTATTTTAATAACTAATAAATTTTATGAATAAACTAAAAATGACAACTTTTGCTTGATCAAAATTTCGACTTATTTAAAATACACAATTTTTAACCACACCATTAAACTTGCTTTTTGTTCTCTTTCACCGAATATCCAAACTAAACCCGAATTAGAGTTGGATTAATTGAGTTATTTGATTGATCAGAATTATGAAAATCATGAAATATTACCCTATTAACATGAAGGAATGACCCCTTCATTTATCCAAAATAAAAGAAAAGAAATTGCAAGTGGCAATAAAACAATATTCATTGTTATCTATTCATTAAAGGCTTGTTTTGGACTATCCGTCCCTCACCTAAAAAAAGTGCATTCCTCTCTACTTCCCAAAAAAGCCCCACGCTTCCACCTCAATAATAATAATAATAATAATAATAATAATATAATAATAATAATAATAATAATAATAATAATTATTATTATTATTATTATTATTATTATTATTTATAAGAGTTTAATTATTCTTTTTGTTTTCAATTATGGTTTATTTTGTTTTCAGTTATGATTTATATTCAGTTAAGTTATGATACAGTTTTAATCAACTAGTAGGTATAGCTCAAATTTAATAACTTCTATTATGATATGCTATTTCTCTTGGTTAAGCAAAACCCGATCTGGATTTGGCTTAATTTGGTTTTGTTGGTTTGCTGTTCCCTTGGTATCGACTGTAGTGATGATCTTTTTCCGTCAAGATGTCAATACACCACCCCCAACAACCAAGACAACAACACCAAGAACCTCTCATAGATATGCCACATTGGAATCAACCCCCTCCTCACCCAAATCAACTCAATTATCAACAACCACAACCACAAAACCAAAACTTTCACCAAAACAACCAACCTCAAAACAATGATTTTCAAGTTCCACAACAACAAGCACATCACCCAAATCAACCTAATTACCCACAACCTCCAATGTACCAACACCCAATGTACCCACACCAACAACCCCCCTACAACCAATATCCTAACTACCAACCTTATCCACCACAAATGTTACAACCATCAACAATACCCATACCAACCTTACCAACAACATCCCAATTACATGCAACAATATCCCAATAACCCCAATCCACCCAAATCTCCTCAAGAGTTGACACTTCGACAAATGATGAAGACAGATGTTACTCACACACCTCTTAGTATTGTTTATCCCACAAATCGCCGATGGATTGAATTGAAGTCAAGTTTCATACATCAACTCACCAAGTTCCATGGTTTGGATAGAGAAGATCCTCAAAAGCATTTGAAGTCCTTTCATATGATATGTGTTAGCATGTTGCCCGAACATGTGACATTGGATGATTTCAAGCTAACCGTCTTCCCTCTCACCTTGGAAGATAAAGCTAGAGAGTGGTTATTCAACTTACCACCAGGATCTATTCACACATGAGAAGAGTTACTCAAAGCCTTCAATAGCAAGTTCTATCCCACTTCCCAAATATCAAGTCAAAGGAGTGACATTTTGGGGATTCGTCAAGGGGAGAATGAGACTTTTCATGATTTTGGGAGCGATTCAACAACTTGTGTACAAGTTGTCCTCAACACAACATACCCGAACAATTACTTATTCAACAATTTTATGAGGGTATGAATGAAAAAGATCGGAGGATGATTCATGCTTCAAGTGGTGGTGACATCTTCAAAAAGACACCTCAAGAGATAAGATTACTTTTTGGTACCATTTCTCAAAATCAAAGAAACTTCGGGCCTCGAAATGAAATGAAGAGAAATTCTCCACAAGTTGTTGGTGAAGTTAGCAACACCCAAAACTTGGAATCAAAGCTCTTGGATTTGACTAATGTGTTAAGTCAAATGGTGGTGGGAAGTGGTCAACAATTGATGGTGTGTGGTATTTGTGCAATGACGGGGCATTATATGGATAAGTGTCCCATACTTGGTAGTGAACCGGAGGATGTTAATGCTATGGGAGGATATCAAGGTCAACCAAGACCCATGGGATTTCAAAACACATACAACCCAAATTGGAGGAATAATCCGAACAACCCATAACCACCAAAGCAAAACCCACCAAATGTTATCATAAGACCCCAATATCCACAATATCCTTCTCAAAAACCTTCATATCCACAAACAGCTTATACCCCTCCAAATTACCAACAACCTCAACTACAAGGCCAATCAAGTGGTAACCATCAAATGAGTATTCAAGAACTTTTTACTTCTCTTGCTCAAAACCAAACCCAATTTCAACAAGAGACCAAGAACACCTTCTCCAACATTCAAGCACAAATTGGAGACTTAGCCACCGCTCTCAACAAGATAGAACAAAGGGGTAAACTTCCATCTCAAACCGAGAAGAATCCGAATGTGAGTGCAATAACCTTGAAAAGTAGGAAAACCCTTGGAGAAAGCAACCCCAAAAGAGTTTCAAGAGAAAAAGAAGATGATGTTATTGTTGTTGAGCCTACACAGGTTATAGTTCCTCCAAAGGAACCGGTTGTGACAAACGTTGATCAACCTGAATCTTCCAACAATACCATCAAGGCATTGGTCATACCACCACCTTTTCTTTCCCAGTTAGCCATTTCGAAGAAGAAAGAGGAAGAAAATGAATTCTTTGAAACTTTTCGCAAGGTCCAAATCAACATTCCACTATTGAATGCTATTAAGCAAATTCCAAGTTATGCAAAATTCCTCAAGGATTTGTGCACCAAGAAGAGGGAATTCAAGGAAAATGAAAAGATTCAAGTCAATGCAAACGTGCCTGCAGTTATCCAAAAGAAGTTACCTCCCAAATCCAAGGATCCGGGAATATTTGCTATCCCTTGCACCATTGGTGATTTGCATGTCGAAAGTGCCATGTTAGATCTTGGAGCCTCGATCAATGTGATGCCTATTCGGTTTTCCAGTCTCTCAATGTTGGACCTTTAGAGTAAACCGGAGTAATCATTCAATTAGTGGACAAGTCAAGTGTGTCTCCAAGAGGAGTGTTGGAGGATGGGTTATTGCAAGTTAATCAACTTGTCTTTCCCGCTGATTTTTATGTCATTTATCTTGAAGAGAAGACTCCTTCCAAATCATCTATGATCCTCCTTGGAAGACCTTTCATGAATATCGCTCACACAATCATTGATGTTCATAAAGGAAAGATAACTATGGAGTTTGATGGAGAAACTATTCACTTCAACATCTTTGAAGCAGTGAGGTACCCTAGCAACATTTCTCCATTGTATCGGGTTGATGTAATTGAGCCAATAACCCAAAAACTGTTTGATTTGTCTCATGGGGATATTTTGGATATGATACTCAACATGAACCTTGATTGTGAAAGTTTGAAGAAAACACTGGAAATGTATACACTGGACTCCGAAGTTGAAGAGATTGTAAAGACTTTAGAAGTTAATAACTCAACAAAGAAGGATGTCTCTCAAGTTGCCTTATCTCATTCTCCAAATAAGATGCCCCCTTCCATTATCCACCCACCCACACTTGAATTGAATGTCTTACCTAGCCACTTGAAGTATGCTTATCTAGGTAAGGACAAGACTCTTCCGGTGATTATCTCCTCTCAACTGACAGATTATGAAGAAGACCAATTGGTTAAAGTTTTGAAAGATCACAAAGAGGCCATGGAGTGGACAATAACGGATATCACAAGGATAATTCCTAATGTATGCACTCACAAGATCCTCATGGAAGATGATTGCAAGCCTAGGAGAGAGGCTCAAAGAAGATTGAATCCTCCAATGATGGAAGTGGTCAAGAAGAAGATAATTAAAAGGTTCAAAAGGTGCAAAGAGAAGAAAAAGGCATTTCAAGACAAGCACATAACCCAAAAACACTTTATTCCGGGTCAAGAAGTTCTTCTTTATCATTCACGCTTAGAGATATTCTCGGGAAAATTGTGATCTCGATGGAACAGACCTTTCATTGTTATAAAAGTGTTTGATCATGGTGTGGTTGAAATCAAGAGTTTGGAAACGAACCAAGTCTTCAAAGTGAATGGGCACCATTTGAAACCATTTTATGAAGGATTTGACACGGGAGAATTTGACAACGTAACCTTGGAAATCCTGATTTATGAAGATTAAAGAAAGCAGGACTAAGTCTTGGCAAAGACGTTAAACAAATGCATTGTGAATAAATAATCTCCGCTTGAAGTTTGGATGTTTCTAGGCTTGAAGTCGGTCAAAATAAAGCATCTTGAGGTTTAAAAATGATATTGGTAAAGTATGGAAGAAAACCAGAGCTTGTGGAGCAAAAAATTGCAAAAAGTGTAAAAAATCTGCAATATGCGTGGCTTGACTGCTTACCCGCACATAAGTTGCGCGACCCGAGCCTTACCCGTGTAAATTTGAGCTAAAAATTACTCCAATACGAGGTGCATTCTGTGTCCGCGCGCGGCTGATTCCCCACCTGCACAACGTTTTCAAGACTGCCCCCTCACCCGCGCAACGATCTGCGATACTGCCCCTCGCCTGCGCAAAGTTTGCGAGGGTACCCACGCAAATCTGCCACTTCATAAGAAAATTTCGAACCATTGCATCTGCTTCCTTTGCACAACCAAGCTTTCACCCGTGTGTATTTAGGCGGCCAAGAACTCCACCCACACATCATTGTGCGACCCATGTGTTGCTTCCATACCGTCCTCGTAGGCCTCCACCACCTTGATCCCGGTATGATCCTTCCTTACTCTCATCATAAGCATTGAGGACAATGCTTCATTTTAAGCTTGGGGTGAGGTATTCTTATCTTTTATTTATGATTGCATTTAGGTTGTATATAGTTGCATTTAGAGTAATTCATTTAGGTCATTCATAAAAATTGCATAAAAATTTCAAAAATATTGCGTATTTTGTTTCTTTCTTTTCCAATTTTCGTACTTTTTAGTTGCATTCTAGTTTAAGTTCATATATTTTTTTCTCTCTTGTATTCTCATCTCTACAGGTACCATAGCTCCGAGTCATAAGTATTAAATCATAATTGGTCCCGGGTCTTGATATAGAATTCCTTGTATTGGACAAATGGGACACACTTTGAGCCTCACAGACCACTTTGAGACCGCTTGTGTGGGGGTCAGATGCAGGTAGCTTGATTGGGTCTAGGTGCGGAGGGATGTGGTTGGTCATGCCTATGTGTGCGAACAAAGATTAGCCCGATAAGGTATCTTGAAGACATTGAAGACTCTCATCTTGGGTTTGGGGGGAATACCCCTTAGTACTCTCGAGTCTCGTCCGAGCCTTACTTAGTTAGTTTCTCACCACCTTTTAAAGATAGGTCATCATTTTTATAGGGGTCTAGAGTAGATAGTTAGATAGGTTTTGTTTACCACACCTTACATTGAGGTGCTTGATGAACTTTGAAGCGGGTCCCCCAATTCACATTTTTGGGACTAAGTTTTTTCGATAACACCCATTTTTGAGTCATTCCCCACCCTTTTTAGTAGATCTTGACACATTGTCAATGATCATTAGGTGTTAATGTTAGCCTCTATCTATTACTCCATTTTCACTATTGGAGTCCTATGTTACATGGTGAAATTCCTTAGACCTTCCAAGAAGAACGACAAGAAGAAAACACACAAAAAATGAAGAAACTGGAAAAGTGACAATAAGAAGAAAAATGAAGAAAAAGAGCAACACAAAAAGAAGAACAAGAATCCAAGTTCAAGATTTCTCTAAAAAAAAATAAAAAAAAGAAAGAAAAAAAGGAGATAAATAAGAAGACAGAAGATCGAGCAGCAAGGAGTCTGAAGACCAAATAACAGAAGTTCAAGATTGAAGATTTAAGTTGTTAGGTTTAGATTTAGGTTATGTAGATTATTATTATTATTATTATTATTATTATTATTATTATTATTATTATTATTATTTTTGATTTTGGTGAGAAAAGGCAATGAAGATGAGACGGTAGACTGTAAAGGACAGTACAAGGGAGAAGCTCCTGAAGCCGGATGTTTGCCCGTAGGCCGTGCTGCAAAGCTCTATTTCGTTATTGTACACTTTAGCCTGACAAATGTAGGAATCATCGTGTGTGAAGAGGCGCCTTTCCTTCATGCATTATGGTCTGCATTGGTGATTTAAAGTGCCCCCACTGGGCACATCCTCTGTTTCCTTTGTCTTGAACACCGCGACTACTTCCAGACGTGATCTATTCGCCCTTCAAGTGGTTCGAGAATGCGGTTTATGGCTCTAAAGTGGGGAGCATTTTGAAGATGCGTAGGGTCCATGCAAGACTGATTCTGACCATGTTGACTGATGTTGATCAAGTTCTATGGTATCTTTCTTTTTCCTTTTTAGTTTAGCTCGTTCCGAGCTCATTTTAGTCTTGTTCTAACTTGAGGAAAAGTTAGGTTTAAGCTTGGGGTGATTTGATAGTTTATTTTATTTCCTTCCTTTTTATAGTTTATTTTAGTATTTTTCGCTCTTTTTATTAGTATTGTATTGTATATTCTTTATTTTCTTTATCATGGATCGTGTCGGGTACTCTCTATTTTGCATGAGGTATTTTGCAGGGTTTTGGAGCTCGTTTGTCACACCCCCAAACCAGAACGGAGGAAACGTTCGGGGGTGGAGGACGTCATTGTACAGTATCACAACAGTTGTATAATAATAATCAAAGCAAACACAACCATTACATTGATAGAATATAGTATTTACATCTGTTCATGATATAGTTTGTATGACAACAAAAGTATAAAAGATGTGACTCTAAAAGCTCCGTCTTCTCAAAATCTTGCGGGTGTACCTGTCTACTGGTTCCCTGAGAATACAAGTGATTTTGAAAGTGTATCAACATTTAAGTTGGTGAGTTCATAAGTGCGTTTTAGTGTTGGAAACTTGTCTTTGAACTTTAAAAATACTAGAGTGTTTCTCAAGAAAATCCAATATTTTCTATAGTTAATGTAGTGTAATCATGTATGTTCTTGTATTTGTATAATGTATTAGTGTACTCTATGTTAGAAAACAGCGTATTGTATCTGTAGTTGTATGTATATCTGGATACCACCAGTAGTAGCGAAAGTAGTGTATTGTATTAGTGTTTGCATGAAAACCATGTATGAATGCCTGGTTATTAACGGCTGTAGTGTAAAGTAGTGAACCATAATTTTATTAATGAAAATAAAACCACTGAAGTAGTGTTAGTCCCGTAAACAATTGTTCTAGTTATACTGTTGCGAGTTTCATATAACCATGCTTGATATGACCTAGTGACCTCTACGACGTTCTTCAGGCGTCCGAATGAAATGACATTTGTTACCCCATAACTTTCGTTCCAACTGTAGCTAGCAGTCGGGGCATGGGATTGTCAGTCACGTATAGATCTATACACAAATATCATGCTCTCCCTACAGGAGACTCTGGTTATACTGTATAGGATTTAGAAACCTGTACCCTGGTGGGTACCCGAAGTAGTGCCTCACAACCCTGTATTAACTAGTTTACGTATATTGTTATACTGTTCTCTTGTATTTGAAGCCGTATGTATTATCTGTTGGATATAGTGTCTAAGTCCATAACTATATTTGGTATGTACTTGACCCGACCCGGCATGGTCCATTTGGGTTGCACTTCACCCGAACAATTTACAGATAATCTTTTGAGAATAGTATAAGTTATGATTTATTAATATATTATAAGTTCTAATATATTAATATAAAATCATATTATTTAATTAGTGTTGATCTATAATTAATTTAGAATTAATTTAGAGATCAAAAGTATGACTAATTAAATATGGGCTCTTGTATTTATATAGTGTGGGCTAATGCTTATTTGGAATGGGCTAGGCTTGCATGGAAAGTCCATGGAGCTTTAACCCATGGATCTCATGGAAATGAAAAGACATGGGTATTAGGGTTTACATGGATGTAACCCTAATCCACCACACTATATAAAGGAGGCCTTGGTTCTTGAAATTGCACTAGTTGATGTGTGTAAACTAAGAGGGCCGATTTCAAGAAGTTTGTGACTATTCTCTCAAGTTTCCAAGTTTGTGGTGATTTGTGACTTCCATTTGAGGCATCCACATTATTGGTGCTAGGCTCTCAAACTCCAAGCAATCAACTACTACTACAAGGTAATTAATTCTACTAGTTTTATTTGATTCAAGTACCCCATGTCATGCTAGTTAGGATAAGAACCTTGGAAAAATAATTATTTGCATGTATCTTAGTCAAACATAGATCCAAGGTTTCTAGGGTTGCATGTACACCATAGGAGTGTTAGAATGTTGAAAACTCATCAGTGGTATCAGAGCCAGGTTTGTTTATTTGATACTTGATGCAAAAAAAAAAAACTTGAAAATTGAAGTTTTGTTCAAAAGCTCGTATCAAAATTTCAAGTTTTGTATATGTACTTACGATTCTTGAAATTTTTGATATGAACATTCATAAACATATGAGTTTAGAAGATCATAGAAATTATGTGCTAATAATTGATTAGATTAATTCTTGATCTTTATGTGTTTTAATGGAGTCCATAACTAGTTCTTAAGTTATGGATAACCAAAAGTCACATTTATAAATAACCATTAAAAGAACACATAGGTTACAAAAAATGAAGAGTCTTCATTTTTAATAACCATTAACTCATAAGTTATGAGAAATGAAAAGTTTTGAAAGTTTACAAAACTTGCCCTCAAGTTTTGGAACATGTAAAGTCATATTAAAAACTTTAGTTCCAACCCCTAGAATTTTAAAAGTTAAAATTCAACCCGTATACTTTATAATATTATAAGTTTAATAATATTTATATATGTATAAGATCAAGTCGTCTTACCGCTAGTACCCCTCATTCACGAAGCCGGTCTATAAGGGGGGTATAAGGTTGTTGCCTATAAAATGGCAACTTAATGGGTGTCCACTCTCACCCACGGCTTCCGTGATCGGTGGAGGGTCGTTAGCCGAACGGGTAGGACAAGGACTTATAAATTCTCATTAAAAGTATAATGATAATACTAAAGTAACTAAACTTTATTGAATTCTCAATCTTAGTTATTTTAGGAAAATGTGAATAAGGTGCTAATCCATGAAATTACACTTTACACTTTGTTTAAGTCGTTAGTGGAGCGTGTGTGGTTAACCGGCACACTAACTTGAACTTAACAAGGTAGGTAAAGGGTGACTTAATGTTTATCATAGTATCGATGGAGCGTGTGTGGTTAACCGGCACATCGATTGAGGGGTAATACATTAAGGGTACCAAGTAATTTGCATGGTTACTTCACACCTTGTTTTGTGATCCTCGGCATCCCAGTCACAAAACTTGAAGGGCACACTCGAGATTGAAACATGCCATTGAAGAAAGTTCAATGAATCTCAAAGAATCTAGGAGTTTCTAAACCAATTAAAACCTAATTAAATATTTCGTTTTTCATGGTGGAAATTGGTGAATCGTCATTCACCTACCTTCAAATATCTTATAGCTTAGATTACGGCATCCCTCTTCTAAGTTATAAAATATTGTGTTGGGTCCTAGCCTTAATATTACATTTGGGTGTTTTGTTAAGGACTATCTTTATATCTAATCTAATCTATTCCCTCTTCTTTTCAGATGTCTTCCAATAACAATGCTTCTGGCTCAAACCCTACTAGCTCCTTCTCTCTCATGAATCTTTGTGGGAGAGTCATCTTTGATGGGTCCAACTTTACAGATTGGATCAGAAACATCAGGATGGTCACTCGGTATGAGAACAAAGAATATGTTCTCGACAAGGAGCTGAAGGTACCCGAGCCAACTGCTATTCCTGAAGAGCTTGCTGAATATGAGGTACATGAAAGAGATGCTACAAAAGTGGCATGCATCATGATGGCCACCATGACAGCCGAGCTCCAAAAGTCCTATGAGGACTATTATACTTTTGAGATGCACCAGGACTTGATGGACCGCTACCATCAAAGTGCTCGTCAAGAGCGATATGAAATAATCTCCTCCATGATAACAACCCGAATGAAGGATGGTGAACCCATCACGGGCCACATGCAGAAAATGCAAAGGTATGTGGACCGTTTACTGAAGCTGAATGTGAACTTCCCTGAGGAGTTAGCAATAGACATCATTTTGCACTCCTTGCCATCGTGTTATGATCAATTCCGCATGACATATCACATGAACAAGGAAGAAGTCACCCTCAGCAAACTTCAAGGACTCTTGAAGACCGCCGAAAGTGGTCTAAAGGGTAAGTCGGTTGTTACTACTCCTACTCCTACTCCAACTGTGGCCAATGTCTTGGCAATCGGGCATGGCAAAGGGAAGAAGAGAAAGAGCCCTTCTAAGGGTACCAATGGTAAGACCCTTGAAGGCTCCTCTTCAAGCAAAACCAAGAAAGGTTTTGTCACTCCTTCTGCTAACCCTAATGAGGCTGAATGCTTCTATTTCCATGAAAAGTCGCACTGAAAGCGAAACTGCCCAAAGTACCAGCAAGATTTGAAGGATGGGAAAGTAAAACCCAACCATGCAGGTATATACACTATATTGTCTAATAACTCACCTCATTCTAAGTCTTGGGTCCTTGATACAGGTTGTGGTATTCACATATGTTGTGATTTGCAGGGACTAAAAAGAAGTGAGAATATGGAGCAGGGAAAGATAAACTTGATCATGGGAAACAGGAAAGCTTCACCTGTCACCAAGATAGGAGTTTATTACTTAGTGCTAAATAGTGGGTTTACATTAGATTTGAATAAATGTTATTATTCGCCAGAAATGGCAAGAAATGTTATTTCCTTTCATGCATTGTATAAACAAGGTTTTACCTTTTATTTTGATAATAATAATGGTAGTATTGATGCTTTCTTTAATAATGTTCTTTATTTTAAAGCATTACCTTATGATGGCGTGTATGAAACTGTATCTGTTGTAGATAATCTAGGAAATAATGTATTGTGTATTAACTCTTCCACTAGCTTAGATAAAGCATCCTTATGGCATTGTCGTCCTAGACATGTAAGCAAGAAACGCATAGGCCAACTCCAAAAGGATGGAGTCTTGGAGTCATTTGACCTAAAGTCAGATGATAGTTGTGAATCTTGTTTGCTTGGTAAAATGACAAAGTCACCTTTTACTGGCACTTGTGCTAGGGGTGAAGGTTTGTTGGACCTCATACACACGGATGTGTGTGGACCCTTCAGAACCGCCACAAGAGATGCTAATCGGTTCTATGTGACTTTTACTGATGATTTTAGTAGATATGGATATGTCTACCTAATCAAGCATAAGTCAGAAACCTTTGAGAAATTCAAAGAGTTTAAGCAAGAAGTGGAGAATCAGTTGGGCAGGAACATTGATGCTTCGATCTGATCGTGGTGGTGAGTATCTTAGTACTGAGTTCCTTGACTATCTTAAGGAATGTGGGATTGTCTCACAATTGACACCTCCTAGGACACCACAGTTGAATGGTGTAGCTGAGAGGCGCAATCAGACCTTGTTGGACATGGTTCGTTCCATGATGAGTCGAGCTTCGCTACCAATCTCATTTTGGGGGTATGCCTTAGAGACTGCCGCCCATATCCTTAATCTAGTCCCTACAAAGAAGGTTGCCAAAACACCTCACGAGGTGTGGACTGGAAAAGTTCCCAATCTAGACCACATCAAGATTTGGGGTTGCGAGGCTTTCGTGAGACGCGAGACTCACGATAAGCTCGAACCCCGAAGCGAAAGGTGTATTTTCATCGGCTACCCACAAAAATCATTTGGTTAAATCTTCTACAGACCTAGTGATAATGTGGTCTTTGTAGCAAGAAGAGGATTCTTTCGAGAGAGAGAATTCATGAGCCAAGGAGACACTAGGAGGCAAATTGACCTTGAGGAAATTCAAGAGTCAAGTGGTGAAGGAACATCAAACCCTAGCCCTCAACCTGAGGAGGAAACTCCTGTTGAGCCGACTGAAGAATCTATACCTCTGAGGCGTTCCACCAGAGTTAGGAATGCACCTGAGCATTATTATGGTTTTCATATTACTGCAGAAGGTGAGACACTTATCAGTGATAACACACTGGTAAATCTGGATGAGCCTAACAGCTACACGGAAGCCATGGCAGGCCCTGAGGCTGCTAAATGGAAAGAGGCTATGGATAGTGAGATACAGTCCATGTATGACAATCAAGTTTGGAACTTGGTTGACAATGTACCTGATCGTAAGATAGTTGGGTGCAAATGGATCTTCAAGAAGAAGACCGACATGGATGGTAATGTACACACTTATAAGGCACAACTGGTTGCAAAGGGTTATTCTCAAACTTCGGGAGTTGATTATGATGAGACCTTTTCACCAGTGGCCAAGATTAAGTCTATTAGGGTTCTGTTAGCCATTGCTGCATTTCATGATTATGAAATATGACAGATGGATATCAAAACCGCTTTCCTTAATGGAAAGTTGGCTGAAGATGTTTACATGGTTCAGCCAGATGGTTTTGTCAGTACAGAGTACCCCAATAGAGTGTGTAAGCTCGAGAAATCCATTTATGGATTAAAACAGGCACCTCGCAGATGGAATCTTTGCTTTGATGAGAAAGTCAAAGAATTTGGCTTTTCAAGGAGTGAAGATGAATCTTGTGTCTATATCAAGGCTAGTGGGAGTATAGTCAGCTTTTTGGTACTGTATGTGGATGACATACTACTCATAGGAAATGACATCCCAACCCTGCAGGAAGTAAACTCCTGGCTTGGGAAGTGTTTCGCTATGAAGGACCATGGAGAAGCTACCTATATCCTAGGGATAAGGATTTTGAGAAACAGGAGTAAAAGACTAATTGGACTTAGTCAAAGCACCTATGTGGACAAAGTGTTGAAAAGGTTCAACATGCGTAACTCCAAGAAAGGAGAGTTACCCATCCAAAGTAACGCCAGATTGAGTAAGACACAAAGCCCTAGTACTGAGGCTGAGATAGCAGAAATGAGTCGAATACCTTATGCTTCAGCTGTAGGATCGATCATGTATGCTATGACGTGTACTCGACCTGATGTAGCCTTTGCTTTGAGCATGGTTAGCAGGTATCAGGGGAACCCTGGCAAGGCATACTGGATTGCGGTAAAGAATATCCTCAAGTACCTACGGAGGACTAAGGACTGGGTCCTTACCCTCGGTGGCAGTGAGGACTTGAGAGTTGTAGGGTACAGTGATGCTAGCTTTCAGACTGACAGGGATAATTTCCGCTCTCAGTCGGGCTGGGTCTTTACTCTAAACGGAGGGGCAATTACTTGGAAAAGTTCCAAGCAGGAGCAGTGGCTGATTCCACTTGTGAATCAGAGTATATAGCAGCAAGCGAGGCATCAAAGGAAGCTATATGGCTAAAGAACTTCATCGGAGACCTTGGAGTTGTACCAACTATAAAGGAGCCAATGGAGATTTTCTGTGACAGCAATAGTGCGGTTGCCTTAGCCAAGGAATCAAGAGATCATGGGAGATCCAGACACATTGAAAGAAAATATCACTTCATCAGACATCGAATAGAAGAAGGAATCCTCGTGGCAAAGAGGGTATCATCGGATGAGAACCCAGCAGATCCCCTCACGAAGGGACTGACTCGGGCTAAGCATCTCCAGCATGCTCGGAGCATAGGGCTGAAGGATGATATTAGTTTTAGTAGTTAGATAATCTTGAAATTTGTAAAATGTAATTGACATTTGATGATAAATAAAAGCTGTTATTTATGAGTAAAGTGTTGCTATCTCTTGTCAATCGTTTACTATTATTTCTTTTTGCATGTTTTGACTTCCAGAATAATTATGTTATGGTTTATATCATATTATTCAAACTCTCCACAGTCGGTCATATGTTGGAAGTAGATATGAATCAAGACTGTCATGGGTTGGCTTGTAGAGGTCTAAGATGTTAGACAAAGTGGGGCTACAGCACTCATGAGTGCTTATAAGTTCTGAGTATTGGATTCAACCCACGCTCACTTGTATCACTTCATGGAATTTATCTCGAGTGATCGTAAGACGGTAATATCATATAAGTCTTCAAACCTAGAGATATGATTTGTTGCCTATGAGTTGGTTATGCATTGATTGCACGAAAATGCATTGGTAACTCGATGTTATAAACCGTGCTTTTGTGTGTAATTCAACAAGTAGTAGAGCAAACATATGAGTCGAAGTTTATCTGTTCCTTCTAGGATTAGAAGCGATATCTGGGCCCCTCGATGATTTTGTTTTGACCTATGTACCGGGCCCGGTCAGAACTAAATTGATGTGTTCAGTTAAGTTCTATGTCAAACAAATCGGAAATCGGGAAACAAATGCTGGACAATAAGCAAGACCATGTTCCATGTATTTGTCCGGCTGATATCTAGAACAGAGGATTATATGATCACTTATCTAAAATGGCGCTTCATAGTTCAACAGAGTTTAAAGAGCTACGATTGCTGATCGGTTCCTGAAGTCATACTTGCAACTATAGTTATTAGACTTATCCAAGTGGGAGACTGTTGGATATAGTGTCTAAGTCCATAACTATATTTGGTATGTACTTGACCCGACCCGGCATGGTCCATTTGGGTTGCACTTCACCCGAACAATTTACGGATAATCTTTTGAGAATAGTATAAGTTATGATTTATTAATATATTATAAGTTCTAATATATTAATATAAAATCATATTATTTAATTAGTGTTGATCTATAATTAATTTAGAATTAATTTAGAGATCAAAAGTATGACTAATTAAATATGGGCTCTTGTATTTATATAGTGTGGGCTAATGCTTATTTGGAATGGGCTAGGCTTGCATGGAAAGTCCATGGAGCTTTAACCCATGGATCTCATGGAAATGAAAAGACATGGGTATTAGGGTTTACATGGATGTAACCCTAATCCACCACACTATATAAAGGAGGCCTTGGTTCTTGAAATTGCACTAGTTGATGTGTGTAAACTAAGAGGGCCGATTTCAAGAAGTTTGTGACTATTCTCTCAAGTTTCCAAGTTTGTGGTGATTTGTGACTTCCATTTGAGGCATCCACATTATTGGTGCTAGGCTCTCAAACTCCAAGCAATCAACTACTATTACAAGGTAAGTAATTCTACTAGTTTTATTTGATTCAAGTACCCCATGCCATGCTAGTTAGGATAAGAACCTTGGAAAAATAATTATTTGCATGTATCTTAGTCAAACATAGATCCAAGGTTTCTAGGGTTGCATGTACACCATAGGAGTGTTAGAATGCTGAAAACTCATCATTATCTGGTAGTGTAAAATAATTATACTTAAATAATTATTTTAGTAGTGTATCTTTGTAATAGTGAAGTAGAGTAGAGTTTCCCAAAGTATACCTATTATAGTTTGAATAAATGTTTTGTTTCTGTGTATTGTTCTTAGCAAAATAACGTATAAATTCCAAAACTATACCAATTATAGTTTATATGTAATGTTCTGTAATGCCCTGAAAACATAATGCAATGTACTGTAAACGTTTGCAACTTAATTGTATAAAAGTAAAAATACCCTTATGCTCGATGTGACAACCCGAAATTTCTATCTTGTACAACCATTCACTTCAATCAATCACATGTGACTTATAACTATGTTTCAAACAAAGGGTTTCATATACTTCAAATTGTGTTTCCAACAAAGGATTTCTTATACTTTCAAAATGTATTATCAATCAAACTGCTTTTAAATCGTTTTATAAATTGACATCAAGTCATCAATATTTATTATTAAACTCTTCAAATGTTTTACAAAACTTCTTTTTAAACATATATATTGTCAAATGCATGTCTATATATGTATAGTTATATAAGTAATGTTTAAAGGACTTAGGACTGATAACTCGCTTAATTTCCTTTTCCTTGTTTGGATGTGGCCTGAAAGTATCGGTTATTTGTCTGAAGGTCGTTTAAATCTCAATTATATATTATGTATACATATGTAGATATAAAAATACTATCAATCAATTCAGTACCTTTGGGTAGCAAAGGCATACCTTCCTTCATTCAAACTACAAGAATTACTAGTAAACTATAATAGGTATAGTTTAGGAGAATACTATCATATACAAATACTATAACAGAGAATACTATAACAGAGAATACTATAACAGAGAATACTAGATAGAGAATATATACAAAGGATACTATACAGAGAATACTATACATATAATGCTATTACTATAACAAGTATACTATAACAAGTATACTATAACAAGATTCAGAGATAACATAATGTGAGATACTACTTCATGACACATCGACCATTTCGTTATGTCACGTTTTGTAACCAGAATCTCCTGGAGGGAGAGCATAAGTTTGCGTATAGATCTATACTGGATTGACTATCCTACACCTTGCTGTTCGCTACAGTGGGACTTGTAAGTCTACGGGTGCCAAATGTCATTTCTTCCGACGTCTTTCATCGTCGTATTTTAGACGGTTTAGTATGGTAACAATCTTATCACATTTTGCCTTAATTAAACCATTGGTTTTAAGGTAGTTATTACTTCAGTAGTTAATACAAATAATACTGCAGCACACATACATTTTTCCCATTATATTCAAATTGTGATCTTCTTACATAAAGGGTAATATAAAACTATAGTCTGGTAACGATAGTCATATTTGGGAAAAGCTTCCACTTTTACAGAGAAACAAACATACAAAACAGTCGGGACTTGGTAGAAGACTACTTTTTATACTAGTAGAAAATATAGGATTTTCTAGGAGTTTTCATACATATACATGTTGGGTTTTAGTATACTACAACATCCTATGGTGCACATACAACCCTAAATACCTTGGATCTATGTTTTCTCTATTATACATGCAAATGGTTTCCAAGGCATTAAACCTATAACTAGCATGCATTTGACATAAACCATATAATATACTAGTTAGGGAAACATACCTTTTATGTGGCTTGAAGTCTTGATGTATTTGGCCTTAAGAGCTTAGCACCAATAGTATGAAATGCATCAAATGGAATCACAACACACCTAGGACAAAGGTGGCTCTTAAGAGAGAATTCCATGCACCAAAACACCTCCTTATTTCTCTAAGAAAAGAAGTAGTGATTTTGGCTATGGAGTAACCTATTTATATGTAGGATTCCAAGGGTCATGGGTATAACCCATAATCCATACCCATGGGTTTTATGATCCATGGTTCATGTGGCCCAACTCTTTATGTATCCATACATAAACTTGGTCCAACATGGATCATAAGCCCAACACATATAAATATAACTAATTATCATAATTAGTCCCCATAGATTTAATTAGTCTCTTTTGATCACTAAATTAATTCCAAATTAATTCTTGATCGATACAAATTAAAACATATGATTTCATATTAATATATTATAACTTATAATATATTAATAAACCATAAATAACCTTCTCTCAAAAGTCCATCCTAACAAATTGTCCTGATGATATGCAACCCAAATGGACCATGCTACTCTCGGGTCAAGTACATACCAATAATAGTTACGGGCTTAGACATCTAATCCAACAGTCTCCCACTTGGATAAGTCTAAAACTATTATTGCAAGTACGACTTCATAACCCAACTAGCAATCGTAGCTCTTAAAGCCGCTGTCGAACTCTGAACAAATCAATGACGCGTCCATTAGATAAGGGATCATATATTCCTCCATTCTAGATATCATATGGACTGAGACATGGATTATAATCATTCTCTCTGTCCATTTGTTGTTTCCTGATTTTCGATTTATGATGACTGACTGATTGAACAAATCAAATCAGTCCTGGCTTGGCCAAGCACTCACATGTGTCATCGCTAAATCATCGAGGGGCCCACAGATATCGCTTTTATCCCGAAGGTAAAAGGAATGGATAAACTTCGACTCATATGGCTTGTTCTACTACTTGTTGAATCATACACAAAGGCACGTTTTATAACATCGAGTTACCAAATGCGTTTTCGTGCAATCAATGTATAACCAACTCATAGTAACAACTCATATCTCTAGGTTTGAAGAATATAAGATATTATCGTCTCATGATCACTCGTGATAAAATCCATGAAGTGATTCAAATGAGCGCGGGTTGAATCCAATACTCAGAACTTATAAGCACTCATGAGTGTTGTAGCACCACTTTGTCCACCAACTTGGACCTCTACAAACCAACCCATGACAGTGTTGATTCATATCTACTTCCAACATATGACCGACTGTGGATGGTTTGAATAACTTAATCATTCAGGAAGAGCGACTTAGTTATTCTGGAAGTCAAAACATGCAAAGTGAAACACAAGAATAAATGAATCAAATATGGTATCAAACCCTATGAATATAAATAAACACTTTTATTTATCACCATACTGATTACTCATTATTCATTGTTTCGGTTTTATCAACTTTATACTTGAATTAAAAACACTAGTTGTCCCATGCTCCAAGCATGTACACTATGTTTTTCTTAAACAATAGCTTTGCCATACACCAAGTATGCACTCTATGTTTGTCTATGATCCTTACTTTGTGAAATAAACCAATTGAACATAATTTCAATGATTCTAATTTCACACTCCTAAATCCTTATCGAAAAATGTGAGAATTTCAAATTCCTATCATTTATCGAAATCTGTTTAGATTTTAAACTTATATGCACTGACCCTCCTGTAATGAATATGTACAAAGTCACAAAGACTTGTCAACAGTCATTATAAGGTATTCCAATGGAGATCAACTCCATGGAAACTAAGTCTCATATTCAAAGTACATTGCTTTGAACATGCTTCTTGCATTAAGTTTTCTAATCTTACACACATAACTTCCACCTATGGAGACGACTCCATATTCTCATTTTGACTATCACTTCTGAATAAGAGATGCCTCTTTTCAGAATATGTCAATATGGTCCTTCCAAAATTAGCACTATACTTCCAACTGTCCATGAGCAACCAATCTTTGGTAAACCTCAGATTGTCCTCGACAATTGCTTAATCATTTTAGTCATATCCAATTCTAGACCTTTTCCCTTCTTAATGCCTCTGGGCATTTGGAAAAATTTAGAAATGACAAATATTATAGCACATGCAATCGATCCTGTACCCAAAGCAAATGGTACACGATTCATGATGTCTCACATAAAGACATGATTCTAGACCAGTCTTTTGCTACAATATTTTTATTTGCCATGTTTTCAAAATTTGACTATGAAGAGGGATGCCGTAATCATAATCGAATTTTGAGAACGCAATATATAGAATTTCCTTAAGTTGAACCAATCCAACATGAAATTCATATATATATTCTTGACTAAAGATGATTAAGGTCTCAATCTAAGCCTTTAGAACTGAAATGAAGTATATCCTCTCCCTTAATTATAGCAAAACAACTTTTTCAATCCCTGCAGCCTCACGAATTGAAACTTTTGTTTTCTATAATTAACATTGCTAACTTGCAACACTAACAATAATTATCATGCTCCCACTAACATGATGATTATTAGCATAACACTTATGCTCCCACTAGCTTTGACATGTACTCAGAAATCAGCTGGACTTCTAGAAATCAATACTTTATTGACTTTCTTACCAAAGTTCAGATTTCTTATACGAGATGCTTTAATAAAACTTTATCAAAATCATAAACCTTTCCTTAGATAGCATGCATGTGTGTCTAAACTATTTCAGAACTATGAAAAGGGATGCCGTAATCATAGTCTCAATTGTTTAGACCTTTTGCCATCTGCTTCAAATCTACTTGGTGGAAGTGTTTCCTCACCATCATTTTCATGAATCGGAGAGAAACCTTATGACCCTTAGATTTTATGGTGTATGTGTTCTTATCCATGTGAATCGTCAAAACCATAGTCACAAGACAAGGATAATGACAAATCCAAACTCATATGGACTGAACTTATGCAATCTTAACTTCTTGCCACCTGGCAGTACAGGGCCTGCCATTGCTTCCAAGTTGTTATGCAACCAATTGAGAACTTTCAGAATTCCTATGCAAAGCCAACTTTAACTGGAATGGGCACAGAATATGTCAACACGATAGGTTATAAACCTCAAGTCGTGTGCTAGTGAAGAACCTCAGGTTTTATTCTTGATTAGTTCTTGAAATTCTTTTTAGGATCTTTAAGACTCCCACTATCCTCTTGACATATAAGACTATCTTGCCAAATATTCAAGAGATAGTGCGGATTCTTTATCAAGACAAACACTTCACACAATTGGCCTTAGTTGGTCTTTGTTTTATCCAAAACATCACAACTTACCAATTTCAAATGTACAAGAGTAGGACACTTTTACTCTTACATTTGACAAGTGTTTTAAACCTTTCTTTAAGATATGTCACTCAAGTTACAATCTTGGAGTATGACTCTAAGAATTGTTTTGGAACGAAGTATGACTCATCTTCCTGATCTAACCATTTCAACAATTCATGACTCCTCTTCTTAGTCATAAGAATGCACTAAGATGACCTTTAGAGGACTAATTGTGATATGATTTCTAAATCATTAAGATGATCACAAACATGATACTAAAGTACTCTCCCATCTTTTCAGATTTGAGAAACTTTTATCTTTCTGCCTAATTTGATTCTTCCCATTCGTTCTGCCATACATTGAGACTTTTCCAATGTTTCAGAATTATACTTAAACTTGTAAGTATAACCGTATTTACTAAACTTTAGTAAATCAAATAGTCTTAACGAGCTTTGTGGTGGACATGACCAGTGCACAAGAATGTGTACTCGATCCCTTTAGTCCTTCACTTGACTCACACATCCATGTGAACAAGTAATTAGTCTTGATTTTCCAATGCTTGAAAGTTCTCATTCATCATACTATTCAACTTGCATGATTCCAAGTTTCGGTCCAATTGAAACTTGGGTGATGAGGAACTTTCCTGATTTGGTAAATTTAGACACTACCACAAATGAAAGAATCAAATCCATTTTCCAATATTGCTGTCAGTGGAATCATATAAGCAACAATTTTCCACAAATGCCATTGTGAGGATACTTCAAATAAATAAAATTAAACAATTTTCTTTTATTTTAAAACTTTGCGGAAAAACTTATCCTTACAATCCACATGGAAAATTGTTGTTATCTATTCCTTAGCAATATATCATAACTTCTTAAGCAACTGCTCAAAATTCTGATGCGATCGAAATCCACCTTCGCGATCAGAATCAGCATATACTTCTTTTAGGATTTCTCTCTATTCTTTGATTCTTAAAACATCAACATGTGACCCAGTCACATCATGTAATGAGGATCTTAGAATAGAACTTAACAGAGTTAGATAATGGGCTCTACCTGATGTAGAGTCAAACTTATTGACTTTAACATCCTTAGGTAAATTTGGCAGCTTTGCAATCATCGCCCCTTCCTTTGGCAAAATAAACATATGGACCCTTTGGTAAAGGGACTATCTCAGACTTAGCCTTTCTCTTTACCGTTTGGTCAACCGGGTTGACTATGGTCAATCCCTTTCCATTGGGAAGAGAATGCTTTTTCTGGATTTCCAGTGTCACCATTGTCACTATCCATAAAGTTTTTGGGAAGTTGATCTTCTAATCAAATTTGCTTTACTATCGTTCCAAATCATTGCTGATTCAGCAGGACCAAGCAAATAGAAATGATCATTAAGGTCTCAATCTAAGCCTTTAGAACTGAAATGAAGTATATCCTCTCCCTTAATTATAGCAAAACAACTTTTTCAATCCCTGCAGCCTCACGAATTGAAACTTTTGTTTTCTATAATTAACATTGCTAACTTGCAACACTAACAATAATTATCATGCTCCCACTAACATGATCACTGTTGGGTTTTAGTATACTACAACATCCTATGGTGCACATACAACCCTAAATACCTTGGATCTATGTTTTCTCTATTATACATGCAAATGGTTTCCAAGGCATTAAACCTATAACTAGCATGCATTTGACATAAACCATATAATATACTAGTTAGGGAAACATACCTTTTATGTGGCTTGAAGTCTTGATGTATTTGGCCTTAAGAGCTTAGCACCAATAGTATGAAATGCCTCAAATGGAATCACAACACACCTAGGACAAAGGTGGCTCTTGAGAGAGAATTCCATGCACCAAAACACCTCCATATTTCTCTAAGAAAAGAAGTAGTGATTTTGGCTATGGAGTAACCTATTTATATGTAGGATTCCAAGGGTCATGGGTATAACCCATAATCCATACCCATGGGTTTTATGATCCATGGTTCATGTGGCCCAACTCTTTATGCATCCATACATAAACTTGGTCCAACATGGATCATAAGCCCAACACATATAAATATAACTAATTATCATAATTAGTCCCCATAGATTTAATTAGTCTCTTTTGATCACTAAATTAATTCCAAATTAATTCTTGATCGATACTAATTAAAACATATGATTTCATATTAATATATTATAACTTATAATATATTAATAAACCATAAATAACCTTCTCTCAAAAGTCCATCCTAACAAATTGTCCCGATGACTGGTATGCACTATGCAAATGTTGGAGTAACTGATAAGGATCATCTTATAATTATCTTAGTTAGTACGTACATTAACTATTTCTTTTACCCCTACTTCTCGCGTAGATAACATGGCTGGATTCCATATCCCCGGAGACCCGTACTTCCCAAATCAGGGCAATGCTGGATGGCTTGATGAAGAGCCAGAAGATGATCATCCAATCCCTTTGGATGATCACCTCGCAGAAGGCTTTTCGGATGGTTCTGACTCCGAACCAGAAGTCAACAACCTACCTCAAGAAGTTCAAAACCCAAATCTCAACCCCCGACCTGCATTTCAAGGTCCCACACCCTTGTGGGCGACAAACTTGAATCGTTGGAGTGATGAACAGGGTCAACCATTACCCTTCAATGGAGACCGAAGCTTTTACAATCTCATCGAATGAGGCTCAGCTGACCGAGTCTTGCCCATTAAGGTCCGCATGATTGCTCGGAATAATGTGCAAGGTAGAGCAGCCATCGACCGAGTCATGTAAATTGACGCTAGCTCTGGTGTTAACACGGTCCGCATTCACCAACTCGAAGAAGCCATGGAAAGGACTAGGAGAACCAATGAGGCTCTGTAGCAACAACTAGCTGCATCCAGAGCTGAAGTCATAAAACTTCGAGTGCGTCAGAGAGCTCATGAGCGACACCTTCAAGACGTAGTACGTCAACTGGCAGATGTGAGGGTTCGCCCGAGGAATACCCATCACCAGTAGAAGATGTCTGACTCATCTTTTCTTTTGGTTTAAGGAATAACCTTTCGTATCAGTGCTCTAGGAAGCACTTTTCTGTAAAATATTCCTGTCATTCAAGTACTTCAACTAGACTTCTAAGCTGTCAAAATTTTACTACTTCTGATATGATGTAAGACCTACTCTTAGCTCAATTTTTCCCCAAACTAATTACATCCTTAATATCAATGATATTGACAGTCAGCTAATCTTTTGTAGAAATCTTTGTTCAAAAATTTTCATTCTTCTAAATTCTAGAACTCTATGGAACTTATACTCTCATCTAGTTGTTGAACTATGGCGATTTAGTTCATGGGACTCATTCATTAACTTCACTATTAAATTCTTGTCATTGTACTCATCTTTTAAACTTATAGTTGAAAGACGCCTCCTCGTAAGTCAACAAGGCGTAATCCTCCGATTATTCCAACTCAAACACCACCTCCTCCACAATTTGATACGGCAACTCTTAATGCTGCGGTAGCTGCGGCTATTGCTACAACCATGGCACAATACCACAACAACCAGGGTATTAGTGGAGGTGGGACAGTTGTTCATTCCACACCAAGTGATGTCATTGTGCGCTCGCGAGAGTGCTCTTATAAAGATTTCACCAACTGTAAACCCCGAGTCTTTAATGGAATCGGTGGAATCATTGCTCTGTCGCAATGCTTCGAGAAGACGAAATCGATCTTTGACATCTGTTCCTGTACTGAAGGAAGCAAAGTCAAATTTGCTGCATGCACCTTCAGTGATAGAGCCCTGACGTGGTGGAATAGCCATGTCATGTCACTAACTTTAATAGTGGCAAATGCTATGGGATGGGAAGCTCTTAAATAGCTGATGATTGAAGAGTACTGCCCGAGGGGCGAGGTTCAGAAATTGGAACAAGAACTCTGGAGTCTGACCATGAAGGGCTCCAACATAGTGGCTTACACTGCCAGATTTAGCGATCTGGTGGCACTATGTCCCAATATGGTTCCAAACGAAGGGAAGAAGATTGAGAGGTACATTTGGGGGCTGGTGCCTCCATTTCAGGGGAATGTCTTAGCTTCAAACCCCACTACTTTCGATAGTGCCAAGCGATTGGCACAACGAATCATTGATCACGGAGTCCCTACCCCGACAACGACAACAACCCTGGCTATCGCAGAACCCTCCAAAGCCGCGGACAACAAGCGAAAGTTCTGGGATAACAAAAAGGGCAAGTCGGCGCAGAACTCTGCCAAGAAGCAGCAAGTTGTGGCTGTTCATGCCGCGATTGCACCTGCTGCTACTGCGCCAAGGAAGCAGTATACTGGAAATCTGCCCAAGTGCAACAAATTCACCTTCCATCATAATGGTGCCTGTCGGGAAATGCAGTGCTCTAACTACAACAGGAAAGGGCACACTGCCCGATTCTGCAAGGCTCCGGTGAGGCCAATTAACCAAGTCCCCGACATTGTTGTGGTCCAGGCTTGCTACGGTTGTGGCGAGGTTACTCATTTCAAGAGAGACTGCCCGAAGGCAGGAAATGCTGACGGAATGGGAAGAATTCTGGCGATAGGCCACGAGGAAGCCGTAGCTGATCCTACGGTGGTTACTGGTACGTTTCTCCTCGATAATTCATATGCATGTATACTATTTGATAGTGGAGTGGAGAGGAGTTTCGTGAACCAAAAATTTGCTCATTTACTCAAACAAAAACCACGTGCACTAGAGGAATCATTCACTGTAGAAATGGCAAACGGGAAAACGGAAAGTAATAACTGCATATACATAGGTTGTACTTTAACTTTAGATAGTCATTCTTTCCAAATTGACTTCATGCCGGTCTCAATTAAAAGTTTCGACGTCATAATCGGCATGGATTGGTTAAGTTATCTTCGCGCCGACATCATGTGCTTTGATAAAGCAGTTCGTCTTAACCTCCCTAACAACAAAACTCTAGTTATCTACGGCGATAAATCAAGTACAAACCTTCGCATCATTTCGTGTATTCAAGCTCGGAAGTGCTTACGAAAGGAATATCATGCATTCCTTGCACACATCGTCGATAAAAACCAAGAAGTGAAAGACATTCAGAATATCCCCGAAGTACGCGACTTTCCCGACATCTTTCCAGAAGAACTACCGGGATTACCACCAAAACGTCAAGTCGAATTCCGAATTGACTTAGTTCCAGGGGCTACCCCAGTAGCCAAATCACCTTATCGTCTGGCACCAGCAGAGATGCAGGAACTTTCCAGTCAGCTTAACGAACTTCTCAGAAAGGGATTCATTAGGCCAAGCTTCTCACCCTAGGGAGCACCGATCTTGTTCGTAAAGAAGAAAGACGGATCGTTTCGGATGTGCATCGACTACAGAGAGCTGAACAAACTTACCATCAAGAATCGTTATCCTCTACCGCGCATCGACGACTTATTTGATCAACTTCAAGGAGCAAACTACTTCTCGAAGATAGATCTAAGATCCGGGTATCACCAATTACGAGTGTTAGAGGAGGATGTCCCCAAGATAGCCTTCCGAACTCGTTATGGACACTACGAGTTTGTAGTAATGTCGTTCGGATTAACCAACGCACCAACTGTATTCATGGATCTAATGAATAGGGTGTGCCGTCCTTACTTGGATCAGTTTGTTATCGTCTTCATTGATGACATACTTATCTACTCCCGAAGTAAGGAGGAACGTAGTCAACATCTACGAAAAGTCTTAGAAACATTACGATCAGCGAAGCTCTATGCGAAGTTCTCTAAGTGCGAGTTTTGGATTCGAAGAGTCGAATTCTTGGGCCACGTTGTTAGCGAAAAGGGAATTCACGTGGACCCTTCCAAAATCAAAGCCATTGAGAACTGGTCAGCACCGAAGACACCTACGGAAATTCGTCAATTTCTAGGTCTCGCTGGCTACTATCGTAGGTTCATACAGAACTTCTCAAGCATCGCGAAACCGCTTACTTCATTGACCCAGAAAGGCGTGGCCTTTGACTGGGAAGAGAAACAAGAGAAGGCGTTCCAAGCACTGAAACAAGCTTTGTGCACCGCATCGATATTATCCCTCCCAGAAGGGATAAAAGATTTCGTGGTGTATTGCGATGCATCCAACCAAGGGCTTGGTTGTGTTCTTATGCAAAGAGGAAAGGTTATTGCCTATGCCTCCCGTCAGCTTAAGACACATGAAGTCAACTATACAACACACGATCTTGAGTTAGGAGCAGTGGTATTTGCTCTGAAGATCTGGAGACACTACCTGTATGGTACAAAGAGCACTATCTTCACAGACCACAAGAGCCTTCAACACATATTCGATCAGAAGGAACTCAACATGAGACAACGATGGTGGGTCGAGCTACTCAATGACTACGAATGCGAAATTCGTTATCACCCCGGCAAGGCCAATGTAGTAGCTGACGCCCTGAGTCGGAAAGAATACTCTGGTCGGAGAGTCAAATCTCTGACTATAACTATCCATTCACACTTGTCCACACAAATTAAAGAGGCTCAACTCGAAGCCTTGAAACCCGAAAACGTGGCGGGTGAATCCCTGAGAGGGATGGATAAGAACTTGGAAGTCAAGGGTGGCGGAGCCTTATATCTCATGGACCGGATCTGGACACCGAAACACGGTGGCTTCAGAGACTTGGTCATGACCGAATCGCACAACACTCGATATTCCGTCCACCCAGGTTCGGATAAGATGTATCTGGATCTTAAAAAGCTATATTGGTGGCCTAACATGAAAGCAGAGATTGCTACCTTCGTAAGTACATGTCTTACTTGCGCAAAGGTCAAGGTCGAATACAAGAAACCATCAGGTCTACTTCAACAACCGGAGATACCGGAATGGAAGTGGGAGCGGATCACAATGGACTTCATAACCAAGTTACCCAAGACAACGGGTGGACTTGATACCATTTGGGTCATCGTCGATAGATTGACCAAGTCCGCACACTTCCTGCCCATCAAAGAAACTGACAAGATGGAGAAGCTCACAAGAACATACAATATGGAGATCGTACGACTGCATGGTGTTCCTATATCTATTATCTCCGATAGAGATAGTAGATTCACTTAGAGGTTCTGGCAGTCGCTACAAATTTCCCTAGGAACGAGGCTGGACATGAGTACAGCCTACCATCCACAGACCGACGGACAAAGTGAGAGAACTATCCAAACCTTGGAAGATATGTTGCGAGCCTGTGTGATTGACTTTGGGAAGGCATGTGATACTCATTTACCCCTTGTCGAATTTTCCTACAACAATAGTATCATACGAGCATAAAGGCTGCTCCATTCGAGGCCCTCTATGGCCGTAAGTGCAGATCCCCTCTGTGCTGGGCTGAGGTGGGCGACACACAGTTAGCTAAAGGACGCGTTCCTGACAGCACTCTCACAGGTCCGGAAATCATTCGGGAAACGACAGAGAAAATCGTTTAGATTCGTGAACGGTTGAAAGCCTCAAGAGACCGACAGAAAAGCTACGCAGACAAACGAAGGAAACCTTTGGAATTCCAGGTGGGAGACCGAGTCCTTTTGAAAGTCTCACCCTGGAAGGGCTTGATATGCTTCGGAAAGCGTGGAAAGCTAAATCCAAGATACGTAGGACCTTTCGAGATTCTCGCTCGAATCGGCCCTGTAGCTTACAAACTCAATCTACCTCGCGAACTCAGTAGCGTACATTCTACTTTCCACGTCTCGAACTTGAAAAATGTGTATGTCCGACGAGACTCTTGTAATCCCACTCGACGAAATCGAGATCAACGAGAGCCTCAACTTCGTGGAAGAACCTGTAGAGATCATGGACCGAGAGGTCAAGCAAACGAAGCAAAGCCGTATCCCGATAGTGAAGGTTCGCTGGAGCGCCAAGCGAGGACCTGAATTCACTTGGGAGCGCGAGGATCAAATGAAACTGAAATATCCTCATATTTTCGCTTAGTTAATTGTAACTAAATTGCTTAAATTCTAATTTGGGGATGAAATTCTCTCTAACGGGGGGATGATGTGACAACCCGAAATTTCTATCTTGTACAACCATTCACTTCAATCAAAGTCAGACTTGTTTCTGCTAACTTTTAGCACTGTTTAGAGTCTGTTTGAGCATTCTGAGCCTAGTGCATCAAAGGAATCAGTGTTTGGATTTATCAGTTAGGGTTCCAAACCAGCTAGCAAACTGTAAACCTCCTCAAAAGGAGTTTATGGTCAAGAAGCTTAGAGCTTACGGTCATGGTGACCATAAACTCCCTATATATTCATAAATTATGATCATTTTGATCATTTCTTTCATTTCCAAGCCAAAATCTCGAAAGCTCTCTCAAGTATCATAAGATCCTCATCTTGATCTTCCAAAAAAGTAAGAATTTTTTACTTTGATTTGTTGTTATATATCTTTATCTAGTGATTATACATGATTTCATCCATGAAATCTCTTCATTTTGATAAATCTTCAAGTGTTCTTCATTTCACCAAGAACACCAAGAACACACACTAGTGTTCTTGGATCCTAATCACCCTTACAAGCTTCTAATAAGTAAGTACACTACCCTTAGCTTGTTATATACTAGAATCACTAGTTAATCACCTTGAAAACCATCATTTGTGCAAGATTTGATGAGTTTACGGTTGGATCTCCTTAGACAGTAAACTCCATGACCATAAGGTCATTAGACCATAAACCACTTAGACCGTAAACCTTATGACCGTAAACACATGGGACCGTAAACCCATTTGAACCGTTAACTCAATGGATCGTAAACCCGTTGAACCGTGAACACATAGGACCGTAAACCATCTTGACCGTAAACACTTATGGTCATGCCATTTGGACCGTAAACTCTATAGGGTGGCCATATACCCTAGTTATGCAATCATATGTGATTGTATCCCTTCAAACTAAGAGTTTTCTAGTCTTTTAGGGTGTTATCCCTTATAATTAGTTGGTTATACACTAATCAAATACACATACATGTCATTATATGTTTATTAGGATCTTTGTGTGCTCAAGGTTTCACCTGACACTCTACATCCTATTTCCAAGCATACTTCCGTATCACTCACTACAGGTGAGTTCATACCCCTTAATCTATCTTTTAAATGATTTTAAATGCTTTTATGGGGGGGGGGGGAATACAAGTAGAAAACATGTTAGTTATATAATCAATCACATGTGACTTATAACTATGTTTCAAACAAAGGGTTTCATATACTTCAAACTGTGTTTCCAACAAAGGATTTCTTATACTTTCAAACTGTATTATCAATCAAACTGCTTTTAAATCGTTTTATAAATTGACATCAAGTCATCAATATTTATTATTAAACTCTTCAAATGTTTTACAAAACTTCTTTTTAAACATATATATTGTCAAATGCATGTCTATATATGTATAGTTATATAAGTAATGTTTAAAGGACTTAGGACTGATAACTCGCTTAATTTCCTTTTCCTTGTTTGGATGTGGCCTGAAAGTATCGGTTATTTGTCCGAAGGTCGTTTAAATATCAATTATATATTATGTATACATATGTAGATATAAAAGTACTATCAATCAATTCAGTACCTTTGGGTAGCAAAGGCATACCTTCCTTCATTCAAACTACAGGAATTACTAGTCAACTATAATAGGTATAGTTTAGGAGAATACTATCATATACAAATACTATAACAGAGAATACTATAACAGAGAATACTAGACATAGAATACTATACAAAGGATACTATACAGAGAATACTATACATAGAATACTATTACTATAACAAGTATACTATAACAAGATTCAGAGATAACATAATGTGAGATACTACTTCATGACACATCGACCATTTCGTTATGTCACGTTTTGTAACCAGAATCTCCTGGAGGGAGAGCGTGAGTTTGCGTATAGATCTATACTGGATTGACTATCCTACACCTTGTTGTTCGCTACAGTGGGACTTGCAAGTCTACGAGTGCCAAATGTCATTTCTTCCGACGTCTTTCATCGTCGTGTTTTAGTCGGTTTAGTATGGTAACAATCATATCACATTTTGCCTTAATTAAACCATTGGTTTTAAGGTAGTTATTACTTCAGTAGTTAATACAAATAATACTGCAGCACACATACATTTTTCCCATTATATTCAAATTGTGATCTTCTTACATAAAGGGTAATATAAAACTATATTCTGGTAACGATAGTCATATTTGGGAAAAGCTTCCACTTTTACAGAGAAACAAACATACAAAACAGTCGGGACTTGGTAGAAGACTACTTTTTATATAAGTAGAAAATATAGGATTTTCTAGGAGTTTTCATACATATACAAACATTTACATTGAACATTTACAAACATTTTCATCAAACTTATACAAACATTGACACTAAATACTTATGAACTCACCAGCTTAAATTCTGATCTACGCTTTCAAAATAACTTGTATTCTCAGGTCACCAGTAGACAGGTACCGATGACCAGGTTTTGAGAAGACGGAGCATGTTCAAGACTCGTCTTTTGTTTTGACTATTCATTTTTGGTGTCTTATTACTATTAAAGAACACACTTGTATGAAATTATACTATTAATGCAATGGATGATGTTGTTGCTTATTTACTACTTTGCATTGTTATGATACTGTACATGACGTCCTCCACCCCCGAACGTTTCCACCGTTCCGGTTTTGGGGTGTGACACTCGACATATTACAAAAGGGTTAAAATATATAAACTATTTCTTTAGAAAGTGTAGTGAATGCTCGTTTTGAAGTAATTGCAAAGGTTTTTAAAACTATTTGAAAATGTTTGTATAAACACAATAGTCCTTGTGTTTTACTTGTATTCCCCCCTAAAAACATTAAAACATTGAAAAAGTAGGGGTATGAACTCATAGTTGTTTTGTACGTGTTCGACAGCGAGACTGGAAAGATGACCCTCGAGTTGTTGTTTGCGGAATTAACGGAACCCTAATGATAATTAAACACCTAATTGTATTTAAAATTAGCGATACCATTAATTTAAAGTTTTAGAAAACACTTGTTTTTGTATTAGGAACAGTTACCAAGAGTGTTGGAAGTGAAGGGGAGTTTTCGGTTCCAAGGGTGTTCTCGGCCGAAAATGGGTTTTCGGCCGAACACTGGTTTGCAACCGAAAACTATTCTTGGTTCTGCTGGTGTTTTCGGTCCTTGAAGATACGAAGGTTGTTTTTGGTGTTCTTGAGGGAAAAATATGAAGATTTGAAGGATTCTTCTTGAAGTTATGAATGTTCTTGGGAGCGATTTGAGAGAGTTTTCGGGTGAAATGAGTGAGAAATGATCAAGTTTTCCGGGGAAAACCTTTATATCGGTTGGGTTTTCGGCCGGAGATGGGTTCATGGCCAAAAACTGGTTTTCGGCCCGAGGGTTTTCGGCCGAAAACTAGGTGTCGAACGAGATCAGCTGATTTTCGAGGAAAAACTTAGTTTTTCGAGCGTTTTTGGTTACGAAAAATTATATAATCTTTATTTATATATTTTAAATCATTTACTAACCCTCAAAAGCTTAACGGAATAAACAAAATTCGAAGTTTTATTTAACGGAGTTAAGACTCTCATTTATCTCGATTTCATCGAGTGGAATCACAAGAGTCTCGTCAGATAGACATTTCTTTAAATTTGACACGTGGAAGACTGGGTGTACGTTGTTAAGTTCTTGTGGCAGACGGAGTTTGTAAGCTACGGGGCCGATCCTTGCGAGGATCTCGAATGGCCCAATGTAACTTGGATTTAGCTTTCCACGCTTTCCGAAGCGTATCATGCCCTTCCAGGGTGAGACTTTCAACAGGACGCGGTCACCACCCTGGAATTCCAAAGGTTTTCGTCTCTTGTCCGCGTAGCTCTTTTGTTTATCTCTAGAGGCTTTTAGCCGTTCTCGGATTTGGACGATCTTTTCGGTGGTTTCTCGGATGATTTCTGGGCCAGTGAGAGTGTTATAAGGAACTTGCCCTTTAGCTAGTTGCGTTTCACCCACCTCAGCCCAACACAGAGGGGATTTGCATTTACGGCCGTAGAGGGCTTCAAATGGAGCAGCATTGATGCTAGTGTGATAGTTGTTGTTATATGAAAACTCGACCAGGGGCAAATGGGTATCCCATGACTTACCAAAATCGATAACACATGCTCTCAGCATGTCCTCTAGTGTTTGAATGGTTCTCTCACTCTGCCCGTCGGTTTGTGGATGATAAGCTGTGCTCATGTCCAACTTAGTTCCAAGAGCCTTCTGAAGTGACTGCCGAAATCTCAAGGTAAATCTGCTATCTCTATCTGAGATAATGGATATGGGCACACCGTGCAGTCGTACTATCTCTTGGATGTAGGTTATGGTCAGTCTCTCCATTTTGTATGATTCCCTGATTGGCAGGAAGTGGGCGGACTTGGTCAGTCTGTCGACGATTACCCAAATGGTGTCATGACCATTCGGGGTCTTGGGCAATTTGGTGATGAAGTCCATTGTAATTCGTTCCCACTTCCACTCAGGTATTTCTGGCTGTTGAAGTAAACCTGAGGGATTTTGATTTTCTACCTTGACCTTGGCACAAGTTAGGCACTTGCCCACGTAGGTAGCAATCTCTGCTTTCATGTTTGGCCACCAATAGAGCTTCTTGAGATCCAGATACATTTTATCTAAACCTGGGTGAACAGAGTATCGAGTCTTATGCGCTTCGTTCATGATTATGTCTCTGCAACCACCGAACTTTGGGGTCCAGATCTGGTTCATGAAATAACTAACTCCGTCTCCCTTGATCTCGAAGTTCTTGTCCATTCCTCTCAAGGCTTCTCCTGCCACATGTTCTGGTTTTAAAGCTTCTAGCTGAGCCTCTTTAATTTGTGTGGACAGGTGGGAATGGATTGTCATGGTTAGTGCTTTCATTCTACGACCTGAGTACTCCTTTCGGCTAAGGGCGTCAACTACCACATTGTCTTTACCCGGATGATAGCGAATTTCGCACTCGTAATCATTGAGTAGCTCTACCCATCGCCGTTGTCTCATGTTGAGCTCCTTCTAATCAAAGATCAGATTTCCAAATTATCATGATCAGATTTAGCTCACTTTTCTTAATCTTCCTTCTTTCTCTTAGCTCCTTTAATCCATCAAAATGTGATTATCACATCATGTATTAAGAGTCTATGAATAGGAACTTATAAAATAATGGAGTTAGATAATGGATGTACCTGAAGTAGAGTCACACAATTTGACTTTACTATCTCTAAGATCTTTCAGGTAATTTTGACAGCTTCATTTCTAATGTCCCTTCAATTGGTAGTAGAAACAAATGGACTCTTTGGGGTTAACACATGAAATGATTCCAGAACAAACGTTTCTATTTTCCATATGATCAAACGGTTTGATCTTGGATGACCCCTTTCCATTGGGAAGAAAAATCTTTTCTAGAACACCATTGTCACCATTGTCACCATTGTCAATGTCCATGGAAACATTGGAGTTAGACCCAATAAGCACCTATGCTTCAGATGTGCTCTTAAGCATTTCGGCTTCAACAACAATCAACATCAGGTTCAGATCAATTAGGGTCACATCGATATTCCTCATATAAAAGTTCTCAATGAACTGATCATATGACTTTGGAAGCGAGTGAAGAACCAAATCAATGGCTTGTTCCCTTGGGAAAACGGCACCAAATCTATCGAACTTGTCAATATACGATTTCATTTTCAGAACATGCGCACACACAAAGTTTCCATCTTGATGTTTACATACCAATAGGGATTGCGTTGTTTCATATCTTTTACCTTGGGAAAAACGTGATGTTGGGAAAGTCACAAGGGGAGGAGATGGAAAAGTCGAAGAAGCATGATGTCCAGTTCTACCAATTATCGAAGAAGGGAAAACATTTTCACCTTGATCATAATGTGGAAGATCATCTTCATAAGGAAGAGGAAAACCATTTCCAAAAGAATGAGGACGACCATTTCAATCTCTAAGACATTTAAAATTAGGAGAAAAGAGAATTCAAGTTAGTTGATTTTAATCCTTAATGTTAACCTATAAATTTAAATTAAGGCTAGGATCCATATTTTCGATTCAAACTTTGAAGAAGGGTGCCGTAATCAAATTAGAATCTAGTTTAGGTAGGTAAGGCTTTTACCAATTCCAATATTATGAAACTCCTAAATCTTTTGAGATTCATCGAATCTTATCAATGGCATGTTTAATCTCATATTATGCTCTCACTTTTGTGACTGGGATGCCGAGGATCACAAACGAGATGTGAATAACCATGCAAACCCGCTTGGCAATATTGATGTCATTTACCATCTCACATTGATGTGCCGGTTAACTACACATGCTCCATCAACAATGATAATTTTCAAGGTGTCCATCATATCTCTTTATAGTCCCTATTAGTGTGTCGGTTAACCACACACCCTCCATTAACGACATATAAAGCATGATGTGCGTTTTCACGGATTAACATACTTTTTACATTTTCTTAAAGTAACTAAGAGTGGGATATTATAAAAGGTTTAGTTACTTTTTATCATTATACTTATTTGTCACAACTAGCATTTTTAGCTAGGAAATTCTATTCTCATGTAAACATCATCTATTGTAAGGCATGTACTCTAAGCGAAAATCATACTCTATGCTTAATCAAAATCATCCATTTGAATCGAACCTCACTCAAGAAGCCCATAACCTAATACAATACATCTCATATGGATTGAAAACTCTAGAAATCCCAGTTCAAGTTAATATGGACTAGGGTCCTCTTATTGGGCCTAATGGACCAATAAACTTTCAATTTGACTATTTTGGGCCATGGAACCCTAATTGGGCTCTAATTGAGCCCACATTCACGAAACTAAAACATTTTGGGTCATGTGGGCCTAGAATAGTTCATTTTATCTCTAATGAGCCATGTTGGGCCATAAATGATTTCATTAGCCCTAATGGGCCGTAAACTACTCCCTTGGGTTTCATTAGGCCGTGAACTTCCATAAAGGCACAATGGGCCGAAATATATTCATTTTGGGCCTCATGATTTCGAACTAAGTCAAGGAATGACCCAAACTATCTCATTTCCTTTCTCCTAGCCCATTCTCTGCCCAATTAATAAAAAAAAGGGGAAAATGAGGTTTACTAATAATTTGACACCTCACTAATGTATATAGTGTATCCATGCTATTGATCTCACATGTATCTAAGCTAAAACTCTCTATTCCACCATGTAATGACCAACAAAATCCTCCTCTCTCTTCTCTTATTTCTCTCGGTCGAGAGCACCCACAAACACACACACATTTCCACTTTCAAACTCTCTCAAATATTCTCTCCAGAACTCTCATTTTCTCCTCAAAATTTCGTGAGTTAGTGTGGGTGTTTCAAGAGAACTTCATCAAGAACTCATCCATTTTGGTAAGCTACTCTTACTCAAGAAGTTTAACATCATGATTTTGTTAAAACTTGTTACTCATTTGCTCTTTAAACCGTGATCTATGCTCCATGAAGCTCCTAGAACTCGAAGAACTCATCAAGAGGGTAGACTAGGCCGACAACAACATCATCTCCTCTCATCTCTCCATCAAAACCAAATCCAAACCCCAAAGTGAGTTCATACCCCTTGTTTTTCGGTTTTACAATGTTTTGGGGGAGGATACAAGTTGCTTATGTGATAGATCTATGTATTTGTGCATCTTTATGTGCGTTTTCCATGTTATGTGTTGTGATTTTGTCATGAAACTCCATAAATCTCGAAAACCTAACAAAAACTTGATGATATTTGTGAACTAAACCACTTTATATAACTTACCTTGAAGATGAAAGTATTATACATGTTAAAGATGTTGTAAGACTAAACTAGATCTTGTAAAGGGACCATTTTTGATAAATAAACAAAAAGAATGAAAATTTTATGATATTATGGTTTTACAAGGACTAAAAGAATCATATTTATATAAAATGGGTCTTTATGATAATCATAGTTTTAAAAGGGCCAAAAGTGTAATATTTTGCATAATGGGCCTTAATATGGGCCTTCACGGTTTCATTGGGCTTAATTTGTAAATTTATGATTTTTATGGATTAAATTGTCATTTAACACAAATTTGAGCCAAAAATGTAAATTTACGGTTTTATGGGCTGAAGTTGTCATTTTATTTGGATTGGGGCCTAAAATGTTATTTTCACAAAAATTGGGCCGAAAATGTCATTTTTATCAAAAATGGGCTGAAAACGTAAATTATACATATAAATAGGCCAAAAATGTAAATTTTTATAATGATGGGCAAAAACATCAATTTATATATATATGGGCCGAAGATGTCAATTTTTATGATAATGGGCCAAAAATGTTTTTTTAACCAAAGTGGGCTAAAAATGTCATTTTATTTGAAATGAACCCATAAAGGTAAAATTTTGGTCTTGAAGGACCTAAAGTGTCAATTTCATCAAAATTATGCCTAAATTGTAATTTTCAGCTTAATGGGCCGAAACTGTCATCATTACACAAAGTGGGCTTTTTATGCCATTTAAAAAACTATCAAGCTAAAACAAACAATGTAATAACAAACGAACTAGATTCATAGATTTCATGTTTATTGGGCCTAATACTTACAATCCATGTTATTGGGCCTTAGTGGTCAATTTACATGCTTATTAGGCATGGATTATACATTACATGTTTATTGGGCCTTAGTGTCAATTTACATGCTTATTGGGTCTGGACTATACATTACATGTTTATTGGGCCTTAGTGGTCCTTCTACATGTCTGTTGGGCCTCGTACATTCATATAAATACTCGTTGGACTTTTCAAACATAAAACATACACGGAAACATTATACATAACGTAATACAATATTCGCATAAACTCAGTTAAGGATTCTAGTGAGACATGTCGGTTGACACCTCTCGAGTGTACAATTGTAGCCTGTAGTTATAACCAGAGTCTCTTGGAGGGAGAGCGAGAGTTTGTGTATAGATCTATACGGGGTGACACCCCACACCTGAGATGTTCGCTACAGTTAGACTAGGCCAGTCTAGGGTGACAAACATTACCTTAATCAAGTCGGCGCCTGAAAATGCCACAATAGGCGATTTCGTCAAAAATCAAGTATGGTTAAAACGGCTCACATAGAGATTCTCTCCATCAAAATTTTACGGAATACATATAAACTCTTGTTGATACAAAAACATGCATAAACTTATATTCGGTCTTAGGGTTTTGAGACCACGACACTTTTGTAAACAGAAAATATAGGATTTTTTGGGGAAATATACAGTTAAACAATACCTTCTACTTACAACAGAAAATTACAGGATCTTTTCCGAATTACATTTTTATATACATTCCAAAAACAGAAAACACACATGCATTAGTACTTGATTTTGACACATCATTTTAAACCATTTTTCAGAAAATATCGGATTTTCTGGCGTTTTACGAACAATACAAAACTTTTCACTCAAACATGCTTATGAACTCACCAACATTATATATGTTCACATTTTCAAAATAACTTGTATTCTCAGGGAATCGTTAAGCGGAAAGGTCAGCAAGAACATGTGGAATTTGTCGTATTTTTGTTATCATCATACATTGAATATTATGACATGTAATTTATGATACTATACTTGATGTAAACAATGTTGGTTGTATTTTGATATGTATGATGATGGTGTTGTCTTGTTTCAATTATATACATTGTGATGATATTACAAGATGAAGTCACACACAAGCCCCCGGACGTTTCCGCCGTCTGGTTCGGGGGTGTGACATTATTAATGAGATTATGTCATATCAAATCCGTTCGGCTAACGAACCTCCACCATACAAGAGAGCGGTGGGTGAAATTGGACACCCAATGTCGGTCATTTTATAGGTCGTTTCCTTAAACTCCCTTTATAGTATGGCTTCGTGAAAGAGGTCTACTATTGATTTGACTGACTTTATCTTATACATATAATATACATTAAAATTTTAATTATACATATAGTATAAGGTGTATTTAAAAACATTAAAAAAACACAAGGTTTAAATATTAATTATCCAAATTAAACAATTAAACAATTAATCTTTAAACCAAATATGATTTTAATATTAATCTTTTAATTAATCAAATAATTAAATGTAATTAAATCATATGGATAATTCACCAATTCAAGATATAGGTTATCTGATTACCAAGATAAATATTCAGTTTTATACAATTAAAAAACATTATCTAAAGTAATTATCCTAATCAAATTTGAATTATGCAAAAAACAATTTTGATGATCAGAGGGTTCACCACGTCGTGGCAGACAATTTCCACGTCGAGGCAGAATGAAGAAAAACACGGATCAGAAGATCCCCACGTCGTGGCAGAAGAGGACCATGATGTGGTGCTGCAACAGAATGACGATTCTGCCAATTCTCCAAGTCGGGTTTTGTTCAAGTTCAAGCAATGTATTATCAATTGTTAGACAACCATACCCTCTGATACCATTGATGGGTTTTACATGCAATAATGCGGATAAATCCTTATACACTTAAGGGTACATGCAACCTATTAGATCTATGTCATAACACTACTAAAGTAACATTCTATTGAACAACAAGAACCCTATACACCCTAGCTATTTTCGAAAATCATAAACAAGTTAGGGGTTACATACCTAGTTTGATTGTTGTATTAAACAATCAAACCAATCCTTATTGAAATACTCTTGGAAGCAAGCACCAGATATCTCGTGCCTCTGATGGTTCACACCCAAACCCTAAAAACTAGGAAACTTGAAGAGAGAAAAGAAGAGAAGCAAATTTCGGCTATGCTCTTGAGGAAGAATGATTGGCTAAAATTTAGAGGGTTTAAGGACATATTTATAGTTGATAAGAAAACCCTAGATAACCCTTACTTGATTAAAATAATAATATCTCAAATCAGGTAATTATCTGGTTTCCTAATTATCTTCAAGGGATATTCTAGAAGCCCTAGAATCACTCTCCAACCCGTTCACCTCTATGGGGAAGGTTCTGGAACCCTTTTGTTCAACTATTGAACAATTACAACTTAGGTCCTTACACTATTAATTAATCCAATTAATCCTAAAATTAATTCTAATTAATTTTTGATTAACTCTTAATTAAATAATACTATTTCTAATTAATATATTACTCTCTTAATATATTAATAAATCATTTATTGCTATTTATTAATCATATAATAAATCAATAAATCATTTTCTCTCTCTAAAAGTCATTTTATTCAATTACTATGTTTGAGGGCAGCCCAAAAGAACTTTGCCAATAGTTCAAGTATATATCAATTTAGTTATTGACTTAGACACCTAATCCAACATGTGTATCATCACTAATCGCCTTATACCAATGGACAACTGGCTGTGTTGCTTTTTGACATTTCCATTCATGATATTGGATATAGGAGTCTTTGAAGTTGGAGTTTCTATTATTATAACGTCCCAACAATTACTAAAAGTTTAAACTTCAAAAGTAAATATGTAATTATCAAAAAAACCCCATTTAGTTTGTTACTTAACCAAATCTATTAAGTTCAAGGTACCAAAACATCGTTTAAAAAAACATCAATTTAGTTTGCAAAATAAAACCAATAGCGGAATTAGAAACCTAGTAATAAATGTTCATCACAAGAATCAAATCTCTAGATCATGCCACATGTACGGTCAGATTTTGTCATTCCCCTTACTCATACCTACAACTCTTGAAGCTGTTATTTAAAAAGGAAAGGGTAATCACAAAACTTAGTGAATTCCAAAACAACATCAAATCAAGGTAATATATCTTACTCCTATCACACAGGTACATCTATCATTCAATCAAGTAATAATCTAAACAAACATATCAAATAATCGAACACTTCCATATAATACATGCAAGTTTAATAACACATCAATAAACTAGCATCCAATAAGGACTCGACGTCTCCACCTTCGGTCCCCTGACTCGGCACGATGGCCTTCAATAAGCCGGCTCAGCCATTCAGCCTTTAACCCAAACACATCATGTACAATCAATACAAGCAATATCATCTAGTGTTAATCATATGTCCTAATACTCACACGACCTAAAGAAATCATATAAAACATCAATTTCATGTAATGAGGAACTCACCTTAAATCACACGTGAATCACTTAGAACAAGCACCCAAACTTCAAGAATCAATGTACTTCCTTCTTCCCTACATAAGTGTTTTATAGTGTTAATAAACACTCCTTAATCCTTGATTCCAATAAAACATTCCTAAAGTTATTTCCATCCTTTTACACTAAAACTGCAGTCTGTTCAAGACCTGTTTTACCCCCCTTAAACCCATTCAATTTAGATATAACATGATATTCAGAACTTTCAGGTTAATACCTTTCCAGAGATGTATTACACTAGGCCTAATCATTTTTCTATGATTTATTATGAATTTTACAAAACTTCATATCAATGCAGTTAATTTCGGACTAGTCTATGAAAATGACAAGTTTTTATAAATTCACAACTTGATATAAATGGGTTATATTGGCATCTTCACCAATTAAGTCACCAACCAAAGACCTTACCTACTACAATTGAGTATCCAACAATGACTATAAGCTGCAACGACATAAAAACTAATTGATGGTGCAGTTTACAACTCAAAACATGAGGTTTTCAAAGAGAACCAAAGTACATTGCCTAATTGATTATAACTTTAATGTAGGGTTTAATTATCTTCCAACATTAAGGCTTGCAAATATGGAAACTACACCACCTATTGCCACCATATAATGGTTGCAACATGTGGTCGAATGGCATCCATGGCTAATGGCCATGGTGATTTTGTCGATTGCAGAAGATACTGAAAAGAAAAGGAAAGATGGAGGAATGGATACTCTTACCAATCACAGTCGATTCCCACATGATTCCACCTTCTTGATCGACCTCTCAACCTTTTATTCCTCCTTGCATTGACAACAAATGTTGCTGCCCTCTTCTCGATCTTGCACACTCTCCCGCTCCCTCTTTTCCTCGGTTGGGTAGTCACGAAGCACACACCCACTCATATAATAGTTTTTGGGCTAAAAAGGGTAAGATGTATAACAAGGGCCAAGACTAATTCATGGGATGCATACGCAACAAAGTTATTGATCATGGGAAGCCTCAAACCCAAGATTGCAAAAATTGCATAAAATCCCCTCATAATTGCCATAATGACATAATTTACTTCAAAACAATTTCTTTTGCACCAATAAGTTTCAAATCTGCCAATTTCATTCCTTCCTTTAGAAAATAGTTACAAAACCTCCAAAAAACTTATTTTCCAATCATCATCATCATCATCATCATCATCATCATCATCATCATCATCATCATCATCATCATCATCATCATCATCATCATCATCATCATCATCATCATCATCATCATCATCATCATCATCATCATCATCATCATCATCATCATCATCATCATCATCATCATCATCATCATCATCATCATCATCATCATCATCATCATCATCATCATCATCATCATCATCATCATCATCATCATCATCATCATCATCATCATCATCATCATCATCATCATCATCATCATCATCATCATCATCATCATCATCATCATCATCATCATCATCATCATCATCATCATCATCATCATCATCATCATCATCATCATCATCATCATCATCATCATCATCATCATCATCATCATCATCATCATCATCATCATCATCATCATCATCATCATCATCATCATCATCATCATCATCATCATCATCATCATCATCATCATCATCATCATCATCATCATCATCATCATCATCATCATCATCATCATCATCATCATCATCATCATCATCATCATCATCATCATCATCATCATCATCATCATCATCATCATCATCATCATCATCATCATCATCATCATCATCATCATCATCATCATCATCATCATCATCATCATCATCATCATCATCATCATCATCATCATCATCATCATCATCATCATCATCATCATCATCATCATCATCATCATCATCATCATCATCATCATCATCATCATCATCATCATCATCATCATCATCATCATCATCATCATCATCATCATCATCATCATCATCATCATCATCATCATCATCATCATCATCATCATCATCATCATCATCATCATCATCATCATCATCATCATCATCATCATCATCATCATCATCATCATCATCATCATCATCATCATCATCATCATCATCATCATCATCATCATCATCATCATCATCATCATCATCATCATCATCATCATCATCATCATCATCATCATCATCATCATCATCATCATCATCATCATCATCATCATCATCATCATCATCATCATCATCATCATCATCATCATCATCATCATCATCATCATCATCATCATCATCATCATCATCATCATCATCATCATCATCATCATCATCATCATCATCATCATCATCATCATCATCATCATCATCATCATCATCATCATCATCATCATCATCATCATCATCATCATCATCATCATCATCATCATCATCATCATCATCATCATCATCATCATCATCATCATCATCATCATCATCATCATCATCATCATCATCATCATCATCATCATCATCATCATCATCATCATCATCATCATCATCATCATCATCATCATCATCATCATCATCATCATCATCATCATCATCATCATCATCATCATCATCATCATCATCATCATCATCATCATCATCATCATCATCATCATCATCATCATCATCATCATCATCATCATCATCATCATCATCATCATCATCATCATCATCATCATCATCATCATCATCATCATCATCATCATCATCATCATCATCATCATCATCATCATCATCATCATCATCATCATCATCATCATCATCATCATCATCATCATCATCATCATCATCATCATCATCATCATCATCATCATCATCATCATCATCATCATCATCATCATCATCATCATCATCATCATCATCATCATCATCATCATCATCATCATCATCATCATCATCATCATCATCATCATCATCATCATCATCATCATCATCATCATCATCATCATCATCATCATCATCATCATCATCATCATCATCATCATCATCATCATCATCATCATCATCATCATCATCATCATCATCATCATCATCATCATCATCATCATCATCATCATCATCATCATCATCATCATCATCATCATCATCATCATCATCATCATCATCATCATCATCATCATCATCATCATCATCATCATCATCATCATCATCATCATCATCATCATCATCATCATCATCATCATCATCATCATCATCATCATCATCATCATCATCATCATCATCATCATCATCATCATCATCATCATCATCATCATCATCATCATCATCATCATCATCATCATCATCATCATCATCATCATCATCATCATCATCATCATCATCATCATCATCATCATCATCATCATCATCATCATCATCATCATCATCATCATCATCATCATCATCATCATCATCATCATCATCATCATCATCATCATCATCATCATCATCATCATCATCATCATCATCATCATCATCATCATCATCATCATCATCATCATCATCATCATCATCATCATCATCATCATCATCATCATCATTGATTTTCCATTAATCACTTTAAATTTATATAATGCCTATTTATTTAGCCAATTCACTCATAAGATCTTCGAAATTTATATCCCATTGGTTCATTATTCATATTGCTTACTAAATTTTCATTTCTAGATAATTAATCGAAAACAAGGCATTATAATTATTGGCCATGTTAGTTCCAAAGAACACTCAATCATGCCACACAACACCTTTATGGACATTTCAAGATTCTTCATGTCAAAATTAGAATGAAATTATTATATGTATATGTCAGTCAATTGACTATAATCAACTTCTAACTAAACAAAATTTCATTTATCTTTAAAATATGCTTGATAACTATGCATATAGTTTTCAAATGGAGTGGTGGGTTGATCTTCAGGATGAGATTTCTTATAGGCATGATTTTACTATTCGTTCATGAGAAGAATTCTCAAGCTACGAATTTTGACTAAATTGATCATTCTACCATCTAATCCTTGTCGAGGTTTTATAGCAGTAGACATCATTCAATTCCATTCTAGTTTGATTTATTAATCCATAATATAATTATTAACAGTAAATTAATTATCAATTAAGGCTAGGATCCATATTTGGCTTTGCGGTCTGTAAAGGGATGTCGTAAACACATCATAAATTTATTTAGGTAGGTAATGCAATTTACCAGTTTCAGTGTTTAGAAACTCTTACATTATTTGAGATTCATTGACATTCAATAGCATGTTAATCTCGATTGTGCTCATCTCGATTCAATGATGGGGATGTCGCGAATCATTGAATAGATGGTAATCGACCATGCAAAACCGTGTGACCCTTGATATAGGATTATTATCGCATTGACATGTTGGTTAACCACACACTCTCCATCAATAGAATAATTCCATGAGTGACACATCATATTAGGATTATATTTTTGCAATGACGTGCCGGTTAACCACACATGCTCCTGTTGGATCTATATGCTCAAGAATCATTATTGAGTGATGTTGTTAATAACATATGATCCTATAGGGTCACACCTTAATCAAGTTGGTACTTATTGAATATTTATTATTAATAAATAAATTCAACTCTTGTATTTAATTAGAGAATGATTATTGTTTTATGAAAATAATAATAAAAGAAACTAGAAACTAACGATTATATGATATGGTATCATATAATAAGTCATGTAGAAAGTTTTGGACCCTTTGGTTAACCATGATTAGGTTAAAGACTTACTCTACCATGGTTAATAAAGTTGGAGACAATTTTTATCTCTTCCAAGTCATCATGGCCGAAATGGCCTAGTGTATGGGAGATTGCTTGTGTTTTCTTCCCAAGTTGGTGTCCATGCTTTGTACCCCTTTCACTTTATGCTTTAAAATACTTTAGAGTATTTTAATGGTTTGACTTTACTTTGCATGGGTGTATAAAAGGGGACTCTTTTGCATGAAATTAGTAGAGTTCTTTTGGTCTTTCTCCTCTCTATTTCTCTCTAAAGCCGAGAGCACCTAAGGGAGAGCCTCTCTCCACTTTTAAAGTTGGTGTTTTAAATTTTAGTGCTTACTTTGTGTCTTCCTTCTAATGCTTAATTGTTTAAGCACTTAAGGCTTAAAGAACAAAGTCATACAAGAAGAAAATTATCATTTTGAGTACTTTATCTTGTTGGTGGATTACTTGTGGAGAAGATCAAGCTTCTTGTTCTTGCCATCTACTTCAACACCCCAAATCCAAGAGGGTCCAAAGGCTACAAAGGTTTTTATTTATAAACACCATATGGTTGTTGTAACATCATTATAACCTCTTTAAAAGGATCCTTGATGGTTTGTTTTGTGGTCACACTCGAAATTTATAAGAAATTTTTAAAGCTTTCGTTGCCGATTTTTGTGAAAAACTATATATTTTATGCAACAAAAACCCTTCAGTGGTACCAAAGACTGGTTTTAAATGTTAGAATGATTTTTTATGTTATGATAATATTTGGTTTTTGGAAAACAAGCATGAATTTCTTTTTGTCTAAAGAAATATCCATATTTGTTTTCTTTAGCAACTTGTTAAAAGTGTTTTTTATATAACCATTTTTCCATGCATTTTAGTTATATAACAGTTGCCTTAAAAAAACAAAGAGTTGTTTGTTGGTATGTTTGATATGTTTGTTGTGTATAAATATACCATTAGGACATTTGTGGTTACTATTTATTCATATGATGATGTAGTAGATAAATAAGTATTATTTCATGTGTTTATTTTTATATGTAATAAATTAGTTTTAGACTAGTTGTATTATATTTTTTATAAAAATGTAACAAGATGGAGATTAAAGATCTTATGAAGATATGAAGACATGGAGCCTGTTTTTTGAAGACGTTGAAGTGTCACATTTTGTCCTTTAGGAAATGACTTAATATTTGTTGTGATGGCTCACAATAAATATTACTAGAAAAATGGCTTTGTTTATACACTTTAAAATGCATGCATGTGATGGTTACGTTGTTGTAAAATATTGTATGTATGAATATATATTTGCCATGCAAAAACATTTTCACAAAAAATAACATCAAACTTAGGGTTTAGAGTTTTATATAAAAGTTTCAACATAAGATGTCAAAATTGAGTTTTTTGTTAAAAAGAGTTTTTGAATAATTTTTTTAAACTCTAAAGTAGCCAAACTTTTAAAGATATAAAAAGGTTTAAAATATTTTAAAACTTAATCTAAAGTCCATAACTCAATAATAAAAGGTTGTTTTATTAACAAAGTTCGAAACCGGTTCCAATCCGTATAACGTCGATTTAAAATTGAATATAAATTTTAACCGGTAAAAGAGTATATAAAATAAATTCAATTTTATGATTTTTGGAACACTTTAAATGTACCATGAAGTATTTTATGCATGTAATATTCATGATACAAAATGTTTTAAAATGCTAGAATAATAAAACATTGTTAAAAAACCCTTATTTACAAAACTTCAAATCCATGCAATCCACTTAAAAATCACTTGTGATTTTTGTGCAATTCATATGGATTTTAGGGTCACCTTATTCATTTGAGTTGTCAAAAATAGTCAAGGTGTTTTGTATTTGTTTATGGGATAAAGGTCACCTAAGCATTTGTGAAATATAACTCACATGTTTTTTTTTTAATGAATGATTTGATCAATTTCTTATGTGATAAAGGTCACCTAAGCATAAGAGTTTTGAGGCATAGATGGGATGAGCATGCCATTTAAAAACAAAGTAATATTTTTGGATCCCATAAATCTAAGAATTACATAAGAGTTGTAACTGGTTATCGTAACCTACCAATTAACAAAATCACTTGAGTTGTGGGTCACCTCCTCAAGTTATTTTGGGTGATGTGGATCTTAGCTTTTCAAAATTTAATTTGAAGGGTAATTATTTTTGAAAAGAATTTATATCAAAGATATTAAAATGAATCTTATTATTTTGTAGATGACTACCCCAACTGTAACCACCTCATCACTCACCATCCGATCCATCCTCGAATAAGAAAAACTAAGTGGACCCAACTTTCTTGATTGGTTAAGACAACCGAGAATTTTCCTTAAGCTTGAGAAAAAGGACTATGTCCTTGATGAACCTGTCCCATAAGAGCTCCCAGCTAATGTTGTCAAAGCATCGAAAGATGCTCGGGTGAAACATGTTAATGATTCGACCGAAGTGGCTTGCATCATTCTTGCAACTATGACTCCTGAACTTCAGAAAACTTTTGAGTTACATGAAGCATTTGAAATGATTGAACAATTAAGAGTCATGTTTCAAGTTCAGGCTAAGAAAGAGAGGTTTGAGACCTTGAATGCTTTCATTGGTTGCAAGATGGCTGAGGGATTTTCTGTGAGTGCACATGTACTCAAAATGAAAGCTTATGTTGAGCAAATTGCCTGCCTCGGATTCCCATTTGGGGATGATCTAACGACCGATGCGATCCTAGCCTCATTACCTAAGTCATTCAACCAATTTGTGATGAACTTCACAATGAATGACTGGGAGAGGAGCATCAATGAGCTTCATAACATGCTCAAAAATGATGAGGCAAACATCAAGAAATATGGGAACAATCAAGTGTTGATGATCCGTGAGGGTCAAATATCCAAGAAGAAAACCGGTACTAACACCGGTAAGGGGAAAGGCAAAGCTGCCAAGAAAGGCAAGGGAAAGGGAAAGGGTAAAGGGAAGCCTCCTTCTACTAACCCAACTCCTAAACCCAAGCTTGTTGCTGACTCTGATTGCTTTCACTGCAATGAAAAAGGACACTGGAAGCGCAACTGTCCCATATACCCAGAGGAACAAAAGAAGATCAAGGCCAACCAGGTTGGCACCTTAGGTATATATGTGATTGAATTACATGCATTCCGTACTAATTCTTGGGTATTCGATACTGGAAGTGGTACTAATATCTGTAATGATTTGGAGAGACTAAAGATTGTTAGAGAACTAAGAGATGGCGATTTGGAACTTCATGTTGGTAATGGCACTCGAGTAGCTGTCAAAGCCATAGGGAAATATCATCTTTTGCTTCCAAATGGCCTTGATCTTATTTTGAACAATTGTTGTTATGTACCTAGTATAACTAGGAATATTATCTCTACTTCTCGCTTGTATGAACAAGGTTTTTGTTATAAGTTTGACTTTGATTCTGAAAACATTTATATGTTTAAAGATAATGTGTTCTATTTTGAGACTAGTCCTAAAAATGGAATATATGAAATCGATTTGAATGGTTCATACACAAAGGATAATTCAATGTTCAACTTAAAAAAGAAGACAAAGTTAGAGTTAAATAAAACTTATTTATGGCATTGTCGACTTGGGCACATAAGTAAAACTCGCATTGCTAAGCTCCAAAAGGATGGGATCTTAGAGTCAACAGACTCAGAGTCTTTTGATGTATGTGAATCATGTCTATGTGGCAAGATGACCAAATCTCCTTTTATCGATGTTGGTGAAAGAGCTTCGGATCTATTAGGACTCATACATACTGATGTATGTGGACCTTTTAGAACAATGACCAAAAGCGGTGAAAGATGCTTCATTATATTTATTGATGATTACAGTAGATTTGGATATGTGTATCTCATGAAACACAAATATGAAGCATTCGATGTCTTCAAGGTTTTCCAAAATGAAGTACATAATCAACTTGGTAAAAAGATTAAAACCATACGATCATATCGTGGTTTTGAATGTCTGAGCTATGATTTTGATGAACGTCTGAAGAATTGTGTCATAGTGTCACAACTCACTCCACCGGGAACACCTCAACATAATGGTGTCTCGGAAAGGAGAAATCGTACTCTACTTGATATGGTGCGATTGATGATGAGTCATACTTCCCTTCCTCATTCATTTTCGGGTTATGCCCTTGAAATCACAACTTGAATTGTAAACATGGTCCTAACTAAAAATGTTAGTAAGACTCGCTACGAGTTATGGCATAAGAAGGTTCCATCAATGTCTTACTTAAAGATATGGGGTTGTGAAGCATATGTTAAAAGAGAAACTTCTGACAAGCTTGACCCTAGATCTCAAAAGTGTATCTTTGTGGGATACCCAAAGGAAACCATGGGTTATTACTTCTTCCAGAAAGAAGAAAACCGGGTGTTCATAACCCGTAAAGCAATGTTTCTTGAAACTAACTTTATCTCGCATAAAGTAAGTGGGAGCCCTATTGACCTCGAAGAAATTCGAGAAACATAACCTTTCGTTGAGAATGATAATCAACAAAGCATTGTTGAACCTGAAATTATCGTTCAGATGCCGGAAACCACACCAACTGTACGACGCTCCAGTAGAACTCGTTAGGAACCTGACAGATTTGGATTTGTCATTCTTGAAGAGGAAGTCTTCTTGATGGATCAATGTGAGCCCATCAATTGCAAGGTTGCTACTGCAAACCCAGAGTCTGACAAATGGCTTGAAGCCATGAGAACTGAAATTCAATCCATGAATGACAATCAAGTATGGGACTTGGTTGACTTACCTCCTAACAGCAGGGCTGTTAGAAGCAAGTGGATCTTCAAGAAGAAGATCGACATGGACGGAAATGTACAAACTTTCAAAGCACGACTTGTCGCGAAAGTATATACTCAAATTCAAGGTGTTGACTATGAAGATACTTTCTCGCCAGTTTCTAAGAATAAATCTATTATGATTATCATTGCTATAGCTACATATTATGACTATGAGATATGACAAATGGATGTCAAAACTGCTTTCCTTAACGAATATCTTGAGGATGATGTTTATATGGAACAACCAGAAGGTTTTGTCAAACCGGATAACCTAAAGAAGGAGTGTAAACTGAAGAAGTCCATTTATGGATTGAAACAAGCATCTAGGGCATGGTATCATCGTTTTGACGAAAACATCAAAAAGTTTGGTTTCTCAGAAAGTCCCGATGAACCATGTGTATACATCAAAGCAAGTGGGAGCATATTGTTTTTCTAGTTCTATATGTTGATGACATATTACTGATCGGGAAAGATATCCTGACAATGAAGGAGACTAAGGCCTACCTTAGTAAGTCCTTTCAAATGAAAGATCTAGGGGATGCTGCATGCATACTCTGTATTAGGATCTATAGAGATAGATCCCAAAGACTCATTGTTTTGAGTCAGAGTACATACATTGACAAAATCTTAAAACTTTTTTCAATGGATAACTCGAAACAAGGAATTGTTCCCATAGTGCCTGGTACCATTCTTTCTAAGGCTGACAGCCCTAGTACTGAAGATGAGATCAAAAGAATGAAACCATACTGTATGCTTTAGCAGTAGGTTTAATTATGTATGCTTGCTATTAGTATAACTAGTAGGTATCAAGCTAATCCCGGTGAAAAACATTGGGTGGCTGTTAAGAACATAATTAAGTACTTAAGAAGAACTAAAGATATGTTTCTGGTCTATGGAGGAGTTGAAGAAGAGCTTACTGTAAGATGTTACACTGACTCTGGTTTCAACAGTGATCGAGATAACTCAAGTGTTGGGTTTTGAGCATTCTAACACTCTTATGGTGTACATTCAACCCTATAAACCTTGGATCTATGTTTTCTCTATTATACATGCAAATATTAACTATTCCAAGGTTTCATCCTAACTAGCATATTATGAAGCACCTATACTACAAAGTTCTAGTTAGATGACATACCTTTTGATGTAGCTTGATGTCTTCAAGCTTTAAGAGCTTAGCCCCAATAGTGTGGAAGCCTCAAATGGAATCACAAATCACCAAAACACCTTGGAAGAACTTGAGAGAATATGTATGCACACTAAAATCGGCCCACACTTTTTTTCACACACTTGTGCCAATTTTGTGAGCCAAGGACCCCTTTATATATTATGGAGGATTAGGGTTACATCCATGTAAACCCTAATACCCATGACCTTTCATTTACATAGGATCCATGGGTTAAAAGCTCCATGGACCATCCATGAAAGCTTAGCCCAACCTAAATGAACTTGGCTCATTCCATATATATAAGAGTCCATATTTAATTAGTTCTTTTTGATCACTTAATTAATTCTAAATTAATTCTTGATCAATACTAATTAAATAATATGATTCCATATTAATATATTAGAACTTATAATATATTAATATAAATCATAAATATACTATTCTCAAAAGACTATCCATATAAATTATGCCGGTGAAGTGCAACCCAAATGGACCATGCCGGGTCGGGTCAAGTATGTACCAAATATACTTATGGACTTAGACATTAATCCAACAGTCTCCCACTTGGACAAGTCTAAAACTACTATTGAGTATGACTTCAAAACCTAACTGGCAATCGTAGCTCTTAAAGCCGCTGTCGAACTCTGACCTTGTCAATGACTTGTCCATTAGATAAGGGATCATATATCCCTCCATTCTAGATATCATATGGACTGAGACATGGATTATAATCATTCTCTCTGTCCATTTGTTGTTTCCCGATTTTCGATTTATGATGACTGACTGATTGAACAAATCAAATCAGTCCTGGCTTGGCCAAGCACTCACATGTGTCATCGCTAAATCATCGAGGGGCCCACGGATATCGCTTTTATCCCGAAGGTAAAAGGAATGGATAAACTTCGACTCATATGGCTTGTTCTACTACTTGTTGAATCATACACAAAGGCACGTTTTATAACATCGAGTTACCAATGCGTTTTCGTGCAATCAATGTATAACCAACTCATAGTAACAACTCATATCTCTAGGTTTTAAGAATATAAGATATTATCGTCTCATGATCACTCGTGATAAAATCCATGAAGTGATTCAAATGAGCGTGGGTTGAATCCAATACTCAGAACTTATGAGCACTCATGAGTGTTGTAGCACCACTTTGTCCATCAACTTGGACCTCTACAAACCAACCCATGACAGTGTTGATTCATATCTACTTCCAACATATGACCGACTGTGGATGGTTTGAATAACTTAATCATTCAGGAAGAGCGACTTAGTTATTCTGGAAGTCAAAACATGCAAAGTGAAACATAAGAATAAATTAATCAAATATGGTATCAAACCCTATGAATATAAATAAACAATTTTATTTATCAACATACTGATTACTCATTATTCATTGTTTCGGTTTTATCACTTTATACTTGAATTAAAAACACTAGTTGTCCCATGCTCCAAGCATGTACACTATGTTTTTCTTAAACAATAGCTTTGCCATACACCAAGTATGCACTCTATGTTTGTCTATGATCCTTACTTTGTGAAATAAACCAATTGAACATAATTTCAATGATTCTAATTTCACACTCCCAAATCCTTATCGAAAAATGTGAGAATTTCAAATTCCTATCATTTATCGAAATCTGTTTAGATTTTAAACTTGTATGCACTGACCCTCCTGTAATGAATATGTACAAAGTCACAAAGACTTGTCAACAGTCATTATAAGGTATTCCAATGGAGATCAACTCCATGGAAACTAAGTCTCATATTCAAAGTACATTGCTTTGGACATGCTTCTTGCATTAAGTTTTCTAATCTTACACAGATAACTTCCACCTATGGAGACAACTCCATATTCTCATTTTGACTATCACTTCTGAATAAGAGATGCCTCTTTTCAGAATATGTCAATATGGTCCATCCAATTCTAGACCTTTTCCCTTCTTAATGCCTCTGGGCATTTGGAAAAATTTAGAAATGACAAATATTATAGCACATGCAATCGATCCTGTACCTAAAGCAAATGGTACACGATTCATGATGTCTCACATAAAGACATGATTCTAGACCAGTCTTTTGCTACAATATTTTTATTTGCCATGTTTTCAAAATTTAACTATGAAGAGGGATGCCGTAATCATAATCGAATTTTGAGAACGCAATATATAGAATTTCCTTAAGTTGAACCAATCCAACATGAAATTCATATATATATTCTTGACTAAAGATGATTAAGGTCTCAATCTAAGCCTTTAGAACTGAAATGAAGTATATCCTCTCCCTTAATTATAGCAAAACAACTTTTTCAATCCCTGCAGCCTCACGAATTGAAACTTTTGTTTTCTATAATTAACATTGCTAACTTGCAACACTAACAACAATTATCATGCTCCCACTAACATGATGATTATTAGCATAACACTTATGCTCCCACTAGCTTTGACATGTATTCAGAAATCAGCTGGACTTCTAGAAATCAATACTTTATTGACTTTCTTACCAAAGTTCAGATTTTTGATACGAGATGATTTGATAAAACTTTATCAAAATCATACACCTTTCCTTAGATAGCATGCATGTGTGTCTAAACAATTTCAGAACTATGAAAAGGGACGCCGTAATCATAGTCTCAATTCTTTAGACCTTTTGCCATCTGCTTCAAATCTACTTGGTGGAAATGTTTCCTCACCATCATTTTCATGAATCGGAGAGAAACCTTATGACCCTTAGATTTTATGGTGTATGTGTTCTTACCCATGTGAATCGTCAAAACCATAGTCATAAGACAAGGATAATGACAAATCCAAACTCATATGGACTGAACTTATGCAATCTTAACTTCTTGCCACCTGGCAGTACAGGGCCTGCCATTGCTTCCAAGTTGTTATGCAACCAATTGAGAACTTTCAGAACTCCTATGCAAAGCCAACTTTAACTGGAATGGGCACAGAATATGTCAACACGATAAGTTATGAACCTCAGGTCGTGTGCTAGTGAAGAACCTCAGGTTTTATTCTTGATTAGTTCTTGAAATTCTTTTTAGGATCTTTAAGACTCCCACTATCCTCTTGACATATAAGACTATCTTGCCAAATATTCAAGAGATTGTGCAGATTCTTTATCAAGACAAACACTTCACACAATTGGCCTTAGTTGGTCTTTGTTTTATCCAAAACATCACAACTTACCAATTTCAAATGTACAAGAGTAGGACACTTTTACTCTTACATTTGACAAGTGTTTTAAACCTTTCTTTAAGATATGTCACTCAAGTTACAATCTTGGAGTATGACTCTAAGAATTGTTTTGGAACGAAGTATGACTCATCTTCCTGATCTAACCATTTCAACAATTCATGACTCCTCTTCTTAGTCATAAGAATGCACTAAGATGACCTTTAGAGGACTAATTGTGATATGATTTCTAAATCATTAAGATGATCACAAACATGATACTAAAGTACTCTCCCATCTTTTCAGATTTGAGAAACTTTTATCTTTCTGCCTAATTTGATTCTTCCCATTCGTTCTGCCATACATTGAGACTTTTCCAATGTTTCAAAATTATACTTAAACTTGTAAGTATAACCGTATTTACTAAACTTTAGTAAATCAAATAGTCTTAACGAGCTTTGTGGTGGACATGACCAGTGCACAAGAATGTGTACTCGATCCCTTTAGTCCTTCACTTGACTCACACATCCATGTGAACAAGTAATTAGTCTTGATTTTCCAATGCTTGAAAGTTCTCATTCATCATACTATTCAACTTGTATGATTCCAAGTTTCGGTCCAATTGAAACTTGGGTGATGAGGAACTTTCCTGATTTGGTAAATTTAGACACTACCACAAATGAAAGAATCAAATCCATTTTCCAATATTGCTGTTAGTGGAATCATATAAGCAACAATTTTCCACAAATGTCATTGTAAGGATACTTCAAATAAATAAAATTAAACAATTTTCTTTTATTTTAAAACTTTGCGGAAAAACTTATCCTTACAATCCACATGGAAAATTGTTGTTATCTATTCCTTAGCAATATATCATAACTTCTTAAGCAACTGCTCAAAATTCTGATGCGATCGAAATCCACCTTCGCGATCAGAATCAGCATATACTTCCTTTAAGATTTCTCTCTATTCTTTGATTCTTAAAACATCAACATGTGACCCAGTCACATCATGTAATGAGGATCTCAGAATAGAACTTAACAGAGTTATATAATGGGCTCTACCTGATGTAGAGTCCAACTTATTGACTTTAACATCCTTAGGTAAATTTGGCAGCTTTGCAATCAACGCCCCTTTGGCAAAATAAACATATGGACCCTTTGGTAATGGGACTATCTCAGACTTAACCTTTCTCTTTACCATTTGGTCAACCGGGTTGACTATGGCCAATCCCTTTCCATTGGGAAGAGAATGCTTTTTCTGGATTTCCAGTGTCACCATTGTCACTGTCCATAAAGTTTTGGGAAGTTGATCTTCTAATCAAATTTGCTTTACTATCGTTCCAAATCATTGCTGATTCAGCAGCACCAAGCAAATAGATATGATCATTAAGGTTCATGTCATAGTCTGTTTCATAGTAGTCCCAAAGGAACTCACTATGTGACTTAGAAAGTGATTGAACATCCAACTTTCTCAAGACTTTGACACCCAACTCTTCCGGCTTGTCAATATGTGACTTCATCTCTAAGATGTGATCACACATAGACCTTGCTTGCCATTAGGGCTTGAGTGACCTTGAACTTGTGGGTTAGGGAGAATAATTGGAGGAGGTGGAGGAAGAGAAGTATGACTTCCATGAGCTAAACTCGGGAAGTCATATTCATTAGGAAAGCTTGGTTTGGGAAGATCATTGTTGTCTAAACCAGACATCAACAATGGGAGAAATTCACGTAAAGTTGATTTAAGTCCTTAATATAACACCCAATATGATATATTAAGGCTAGGACCCAACAAACTATTTTATAACTTGGAAGAGGGATGTTGTAATCCAAGCTATAAAATATTTGAAGGTAGGTGAATGACGATTCACCAATTTCCACCAAGATAAACGAAATGTATTATTAGGTTTTAATTGGTTTTGAAACTCCTAGATTCTTTTGAGATTCATTGAACTTTTCAATGGCATGTTTCAATCTCGAGTGTGCCCTTCAGGTTTTGTGACTGGGATGCCGAGGATCACAAAACAAGGTGTGAAGTAACCATGCAAATATACTTGGTACCCTTAATATTTACCCCTCAATCGATGTGTCGGTTAACCACACACGTTCCAACGATACTATGATAAAGATTAAGTTACCCTTTGCCTACCTTGTTAAGTCCAGGTTAGTGTGTCGGTTAACCACACACGCTCCACTAACAGCTTAAACAAAGTGCAAAGTGTAATTTCATGGATTAGCACCTTATTCACATTTTCCTAAGTAACTAAGATTGGGAATTTATAAGTGTTTAGTTACTTAGTATTTATCATTATACTTATAATGAAGGGAGAATTATAATCCTTGTCCTACCTGTTCGGCTAACGACCCTCCACCGGTCAAGGAAGCGGTGAGTGAGAGTGGACACCCATTAAACTGCCATTTTATAGGCAGTAACCTTATACCCCCCTTATAAACCGGCTTCGTGAATGAGGCCTAGTAATGGTAAGACGACTTGCTCTTATACATATAATATATTAAACTTTTAATATTATAATAGTATAAGGGTGTATTTTAGACATTTAAAATACTTGGTGGTTTAATCTATTAATTAAACTAGACTTTTAATTTAATTAAACTCAAACCATATATTTATGGATTAATAATACTCTTTTAATTAAACGCTTTAATTAACTATTAATAAAGTCCATAAGAGTTAATTTGAACTATTCAACAAAACATCATAATTCCAATTATTAAACTCAAAATTAAAACCATTTAATTAATTGTTTAAGTTATGAACCCAAGAGTTTTAGAATTCAATTCTTTTTTTCATAAAAAACTTTTCTCAAATTCCAAAACTTGAGGGCAAGTTTTGTAATTCTTGAAAACCTTTGGATTCCATAACTTATGGAATTAATGGTGTTTTATGATGAAACTTTCCATGTTCCATAACTTAAGAACAAGTTATGGAATTCTTTAAAACATTAACACCAAATTTTGTAACTCCATAAAAACTTTGAATCAAATTTTTTTTTTTTAAAAAAAGCTTTCATATCCATAACTTATGGAAGTTTCAAAAACCCTTAAGATCACATTTTTAAAAAAAACTTTTGAGCTCCAAAATTTTATGACAAAATATGTAACTCCTTAAAACATTTAGATCAAACTTTTAAAACTAATAAAATAATTATATCATTTTATCTTTTACTAAATTTGACCTAATTCAACTCATATAACAAATGATTCAAAATTTACAAATAATTCGTTTTTCACAAAACAAGTAATTATCTTAAAATTTGACAAACGTCATGTTTTTTTTACCTTTTTTTCAACTTGAAAATAAAACATTTGAATCAATATAACAGAAAACAACTCATGGCTCTGATACCACTGTTGGGTTTTGAGCATTCTAACACTCCTATGGTGTACATGCAACCCTGTAAACCTTGGATCTATGTTTTCTCTATTATACATGCAAATATTAACTATTCCAAGGTTTCATCCTAACTAGCATATTATGAAGCACCTATACTACAAAGTTCTAGTTAGATGACATACCTTTTGATGTAGCTTGATGTCTTCAAGCTTTAAGAGCTTAGCCCCAATAGTGTGGAAGCCTCAAATGGAATCACAAATCACCAAAACACCTTGGAAGAACTTGAGAGAATATGTATGCACACTAAAATCGGCCCACACTTTTTTTCACACACTTGTGCCAATTTTGTGAGCCAAGGACCCCTTTATATATTATGGAGGATTAGGGTTACATCCATGTAAACCCTAATACCCATGACCTTTCATTTACATAAGATCCATGGGTTAAAAGCTTCATGGACCATCCATGAAAGCTTAGCCCAACCTAAATGAACTTGGCCCATTCCATATATATAAGAGTCCATATTTAATTAGTTCTTTTTGATCACTTAATTAATTCTAAATTAATTCTTGATCAATATTAATTAAATAATATGATTCCATATTAATATATTAGAACTTATAATATATTAATATAAATCATAAATATACTATTCTCAAAAGACTATCCATATAAATTGTGCCGGTGAAGTGCAACCCAAATGGACCATGCCGGGTCGGGTCAAGTACATACCAAATATAGTTATGGACTTAGACATTAATCCAACATCAAGATCACAGTCGGGAGATGTGTTCACACTTAATGGAGGAGCCATTGCATTGAAGAGTTCAAAGCAAGATGTGGTTGCATTTTCTACAACAGAATCAGAGTACATAGATGCGTATGAAGCGGCTCAAGAAGTTGATTGGATGAAGAATTTCATCGGTGATCTGGATGAAGAATTTCTTTTTTCTTTTCAGTAGGTCAAAGAAGCAGATGTTGGTCAAAGTATGATAGACAGATACGTCAAAAGAAAGAGATATTATTTTTGCTAAGGCTGTTGTATCAAATGACTCATAAACAAATGAGGTGATTTAAGTCGAAATTTAGTTTAACCTTCTTACTATTTCCAATTCCCATTTATATGATTAAACAAGTTACGTGTAATTACCTCATAATTTGTCAAAAAGCCAATTAGTTCGTTTATACACTAAATGTGATATCATTGATTTTTTTATTAAAACAAATGCTCTATTTTTCATTCTATTATACTGGACACATAAGCAAATAGTGTTAGTTGTTTCCTCATATATGGTATGTCAAAATCATTTCATCTTTGTGTAGTTAAGGTAAAAATGTTTCAAGTAATGACCAGTGGTTGTAACGCCTTGACCAGAACATACATGGAGTTTAGAATAGGAACATATAACAACTTATTTCATCTGTTTTCTTAATGCTATTTGTATCACAAGACCAACTCAAAAAGACGTGTTATTATTTAAAAATATTAACAACTAACTATTGACCTGAAACACCATTTCCAACACATGTGACATTTTTTTCTTTGATTGATGAGGTTTACTTGTGTACAACAAAAAGAATGACCTTAAAATCTATCATCATGACCATGTTATGGGTCATTCGGTAATATCAGAACAACCTCCTTCTGGGACAATTTTTTTTAGTAAAAACCTCTTTATATGGTTTGAAACATTGCCCATAAACTAAAAGTCAATAGGGTTTTATAGTTTAAAAACCAAATGATGGCTATCCCTTTGTAACTTTTTTTAATTAGGTCTTCAACTAAAAGTCAATGTGGTTCACTAATCGACTACAAAAAGAATGACCATGAAATCTATTATCATGACCTTGTTATGGGTCATTTGGTAATATCAGAACAACCTCCTTTTCAGGGAAAAAAAACTAGAAAATACTCCGTATATGATTTGAAACATTACCCATAAACTAACAGTCAATAGGGTTTTCTAATTTAAAACTTAAATGATAGCTATCCCGTTGTAACTTATTTTCACTAGTTCTTCAACGTAAATATATAAATATGTAGAATTAGAAAAAGTAATAATATAGTATCGTTAAGAAACCATTGGAATTTTAATATATGAAGAACTAGGTGTGAAACTCGTGTATTACACGGGTTGATTTAAAAAAAAATAAACATTAAAGTGTAACATAAATTTTTTTTGATATACAACTTTAAAATAAGAAAGGAAGAAAACATATTTATTGCAATTTAATATCATATATATGATATTTAATACTTTACATATATAATTATGAATTTAATTTTAAAAATTGAAACAAACCAAAAATTGACAAGTGGATAATATTTATTTGAAAAATACCATAAAATGACAAGTGTCAAAACTCATAAAAGATTGTCATGTGACAAAAAAACCTTCATTTATCAAGGAGGATAATGTATATAATAATGTATTAGTTTTTTAAATGGAAACCGAATTGTTATTAAGGATTAGCCGGTATTGTAGCCCAGCGGTATCAGGTGGTGTCTTCCCTCTTTGAGGTCGAGGGTTCAAGTCCTGTCGTGGACGTAGGTGGAATAGGTGTTGTTAGCTTAGGAGTAGATTAGATTTGCCGGTTAAAAAAAACGCTAGTCACAATCTACCTTTCTAAGTATACTCGACAAAACGATTGAGTAACAATGCCATAAAAAATCATCCACCACAGGATTTGATTCTCTAAAAAAAACTTATTTATAGATCTCCATAACACCTAAAAAATACAAGGGTGATTGTATTAAGACATTGCTTGATACCATTGGTATCTGTCTCATACAAAATCTCAATTAAATTCCAATGCTCGTTCAATATCTATTATAGGAGACTAAGCATGATATATTTTGATGATTTATTTTAGATACCAAAAAAATCTAAATGTAAAACGGGTTCTAAATGTTTCAAATATGTTTCTTATGTTGAAAAAATGTGTTTTCAAAGTTTATATTGAAAAAAAGAAATTCATAAAGAAGGATAATGTACTTTAGTCATTTTCTCAGTTTAAAAAAATGCACAATGGACCAAACTTTCAATTTTTTGATTTAAGGTAGCTCATAAACCTTATTAGGTCAATATGTTGACATGGCATATGCAAAGTTATGCACTTAAAAAATATATAACATGAACATTTTTAACCACATATTCCAAATACCTAAAATACAAGTAATATGATATCATTTTATGGAAGTAAAATGTCTGCATATAACATTCTTCTAATCCTACGACCTTGTGGAATTAGATAGCATTGTTCTTCTTGTGTTGAAGAATACTTCAATAAATAAATGCTACCATAGGTAATACAGTCAAGGACGTTGACTTTGAATCATAATATGTAAGGTATGTGTATATATATGTATGTCTTCCAATATGCTTGAATTCATAAATGCATTCACGTACAATACTGACAAGGTTATACATATACTTATATCCAAAGTTTAATATTAACACAAATTAGTAAGTATCATTCAAGTAACCTATCTATATTTGTAAACTATTGTTGATGTTACGTCGTCCTGGCTATGCTTCCTTCGTTGAGCAAGTAGAGAGTTAATAGCCTTCTTGAGAGAGAAAACAAGTAAGGAGAGATTCTGCTAATACTATCGGATGTCTGAGTTAGAACAATCGGATAGTGGTATTACTATAAAGTTGTGCATAAAATATAAGTATAAGTAAAAAAAGCTTCACCCGAGTAGTTCCATGAAACTAATACCTTGTTCTAGCTTTTTATAGGGCATTTATAAAATAATATTACTTTTTCTTGATTTAGGGCATTTGATTTGGTCTCTTTTACATTTATTCCAATTAGCATTACTCGGATTGCACTAAGAAGACTTTAAGGTTCTATTCTATGTCCGGGTGCTAAATTTCCCTTCCTTGTGATTTCATATATCTGATTGACTGATTCTAGTGGGTGGGATTTGCCATTAAATCCCTAGTCAGATAGTAACGACACATGTTGTTGCTATTTGGACTTGATGTGTTGACAACGTGCCTTTTACCTCGACTTATGTTGTAATGATAAGAGAGTTGCAGTTCACTCTTAGACGGTTCTGGGAATATAACGTTTGTCAAAATCATAGTTAATATGAGAATGTTATGGTTGTTCGAAGTTAGGATAAAAGTACGTTGATGTTACAAGAAAGTCAACGAAAGTCAACAAAAATAAAAATTCGGACCTATGCGGCGCGGTCACATGGTTGTCGCGCCATATGGATAAAGTGAGTCACAAGGACACGTGTTAACGGGAGAATGACATGTGGCGAGTGGTAGGACACATAGCTTGTGCGGAGGTTAGCATGTCACCGCGACCCGGTCACATGTTTGCCGCGACACAACGGACATGAATATATATTAATTGTTTCCGACATTTGTTGTGCGGTTTTCTAAGAGAGTTGTGAACGATTACGTAAGGTCGTGTAGCCTTCGGAAGCATGTTTTAATGTCGGTATATGAGAGTTGAGATCAAATTCAGGGAGCAACGATTTCGGCTGAGAGACAACGGTCGTGAGGCCAGTTAGCGAGGGTACAACTGTTATACGAGATAAGGTATCATCTACACCTGGTAGTACGTAATTGTATTTACATATCGTTAATTGTGTATGGTTGTAATTACTAGAGTCATGATATGGTGCTATTTTGAGCTCAATGTTAATGTTGAAAGATGAATCCTGTTATAGGATTCTAGATTTGGATGACTACGTTTGCGAGCTCTAGTCGTTAGATATATAAGATTTAGCTAATAGCTTATGGGGTTAGGTCATTTAGAAATTGTGATGTGGAGTTTAATTAGGCTGGTGACAAATGATTACTAAGGTTAACTCCTAGTAAATTGGGACAAGTCCTGAGAAATTTGGTATATTGTCCAAACAAGTTTGAGCTAGTGGTTGAGTTGATATATAACATAGACTAAGGGCTAAAGCAGAAGTTAGTTTTCACTAACTAGCCAGGTGAGTGCATGTGGATATTTATGAGTTCATAGAAAATGAATTTTCTATATGTGTATAAATATTTGATATTAATTGTTTTATCACTTAAATTATTATTTTCTCAAGTTGGGATTAAAAAGAGTATTGCTAGTAGTTTTAGCATACATTATGTTTATTGGTTACATGGCAGTGCTACCAGTTCTGTTATGAAAGTTTTACCAAGTCGTATGATTGATACCAACTGTTGGGACAATTGATGTCATTATGTGTATAGTTGTAAATGATCTTATTGGCTTTAAGCGAATAAGTACTTGAATTTTTTTATATATATTAGTGCTACGATATACTCTGCAAAAGTTTTGAAGATTACAGATTAGGATACATGCTAATTATCGAGATTTTATTTCTCGTATGCAGTAGTGGTCAATGAATGTAGTCATGTTATAGAACCTAGTGACAGGTTATGGTCACGAGTTACCTAGTGACAAGTTATGGTCACGAGTTACCTAGTGGCAGGTTATGGTCACAAGTCACCTAATGATAGGTTATACTTATAGTTCTTATAAAGAAACCCATTTTATAGGTCCTGGTAGTAAGACAAAGTGACAGGAGTTAATTATTAGTCATTGGATTTAGGATAATTTGTATTCCCAAGCATAGTAAAGATTAGATTATGGAATAATCAGGTGTAGGTTTCCTATATGTCCATGTTTATGTTTTGGGATATTAAATCTCGTAAGTGTAGTTTTATCTACAAGGTTATATCGATGAGTACAGTATTATCTGCAGAGTTTAGTGATGCAAATTTGACCCGCGGATTCGGGTACCCGTGGGTATCCGACCCTAACGGGGCGGGTATTATCCGTCTTAACGGGTAACGGGGCAGGGACGGGGTTGAAATTTCTTATCCGATGCGGGGGCGGGACGGGTATGGGTATGGTACTATCCGCCCGTTTAAGATCCGAATATATATATATATATATATATATATATATATATATATATATATATAGAGAGAGAGAGAGAGAGAGAGATAGAGAGAGAGAGAGATAGGTTCAGGTGTTTAAAGTAATTATTGTTTTATTGTCTGCATAAATGTGGGCCAATCAAAATTAAATAAATAATTAAATAATTAAATAAATAAATAAGGGTAATTTAGTAATATGATTAATAACTTCCAAAAATAATCCTTATAATCATGGTATTGACTTTTAACCTAATTTCTCCAGGTTTATATCTGGTTGACATTTTCTAACCCTAATTTTATCCCCATCATAAATCAGCCTCACTCCCTTACCATCGAATCGAACGATCGTGGGAGAAACGGGTGTAATCCCAGATTTCCATTCCCGATTTCTAACCCTTTCGCTCCGAATCAACAGATTACAGACCAATGGAATAGGTGGATGGGACAACAGATTTCCGGCGAGTCCCTTTTGGGTCTACTCCTCATCGGTCTTGGTGTGTTCTGTGATGAGGCGATTGGCGATTGAGGAAGGAGGCTCCTTCGGTGCTTGGTTGGACCGAAGAGGAAAAAGGAATGGAAGCATCGGGGGTGGGGCTGTTGCTCCGATCGTAGTAGGTCAGGAGATTGGGGGTCTGCTTCAGCAGCTCCTCTGTTCTTCTTCTTCTTCTTTTTTATTATTTTTATTTTTATTTTTTTATTGCTCTTGACTGAAAATGATGAATGGAACGGATGTTTGTGTTGTTTGATTTTGAGGTGATCGACATGAAAGATGAAAAACACACACTATAGTGTGTGGTCATTGCAAAAGACGAAGAAGAAGGTGGAGGTGGGTTGTCACAGTCGACTGCTAGCCGATTTCCCTCTCTTTGTCACAGTCGACTGCTTACAACTTGCATTGGTTGGAATCGAAGCAGAAACACAAATTACACTCAACTAAGTCCCTAGCCGGGTAAACCACATGTCTCTGTTGATATTAACTCAAATAAGCAGAACAAATTTTTTACAACTTTATTTTAGTTCATTTCATTAAAATTAATGTAAACTTTAATCTGTTTCTTAGAGATAGTTTTCTACATGTTCATACTAAATTTTATATTCTATTGGAATGGAATCACGAATTCCAATTCTGTTAGAATGAAATCATGAATTCTAATTATGTTGGAATGGAGTATGGATATTTTCTCACTGATTTATGCATGTTCTACAATTCTTGGTTATTGGTTTTGGTGCAATCCACAAGTCCACATATTTTTCCAAAGGAATTTAATTTTTTATTTTTCATTTGCTAATGCATTATTGGAATCTAAACTACAATTTGGTTTTGTTTTCACAGAAGTTGATGCTTGAAGAATGGACCACAAAATTGAAAGTGATACTAAGCAACATTATTTTTTTAGAATGTATTAGTGTCGATGTTAGATTTTGATGTTTTCTTTCCCGTTTTGAAAGTTTTTTTAGTTTTATTCTTTAACAATAAATGTAATTCTTAACAATTGTTACCTGTATTCTATAAGAAATAATGTATTTTTTGTTTTTATTCTTCAATTGATTGTTCAAGAATTTGTTATTCTATAAGAAGTTCTTAAAGTCATGATGAAGAAATAGGTTCAAGAATATTTTTATTATGTATGGTTCAAGACTATTTTTATTTTTGAGTAAATAATTAAATAAATAAACATATTCTGTCAGAATATCCGAATTAAAATAATTATAATTCGTAAAATCGGATTTTTAAAATTAATAGAATCTATGATCCCTTAAATATGCAATTTTCCTTTATTAAATCTATATTAATTGACTAAAATTCTGACATCCCCATACGTTTAGCATCATAAGGCATCATAAATCATTTAGCACATATAAGCATGTTAGGCATTTTCCCTAAATTAGCTAGTGCTTGTGTCTATTCAGGTGTATTACCTAAATTTTATTAGACACACTCCTCACAATCATCGCTTAGCATTCTAAGTTTAAGTCTAGAAATCCTACAAATTCCTAGTTCGCTTAAACTAATGCTCTGATACCAACGGTGACATCCCCATTTTCACGGCCAGAAAAGACCGATTTTGTTTATGCTTTATAAAAATCAGAGTACTTCTTTTAATAAAAATCTTGCGGAATTTGTTCCCAGAAAAACATGATAAATACGTTATCAAAGCATTTCCGAAGAAATGTATTTTTATTCATTTTAAAACATTTGGGATGTCATCGTTAATACAGAAACATAAGCATAAACAGAACTTACATTCATTATCACTAGTGATCTACATCTCTTTTAAATCTCTCAGTGTAATGTAACTTCATATCGACACCTGTGATACAAATAAACTGAGTGGGTCAGGTTGGGAAACCTGGTGAGTACATAGGGTTTTCAACCCACAATAATATAATTATTATGTTTAAACATCAAACAATCAACCCAATTACCCATCCCCATTATCTTCTTTACTCTTAAGGATCTACCCTAAGAATCAATTATTCCTCGTTCATTCATTCCTAAGGATCATCCTAAGGAATCGGCACAAAGTCCATCGTTGTCAATGACACAGCTGTAAAGCATAGCTGCTAGTTCTATCACTTAGGCGCAGCTGCCAGAATTGTGACATTCTATGTGAGGCGCAGCTACCAGTATTGTCCTTCGAGCACAGCTGCTAGGGTTATCTCGTTTATTGACAGTATCGTTTTCGAGAGTCCACTCGCAATACATGTCAATGGGTTTTTAGAGCACACCGGTGAACACATCGTTCACAACACCTACAGGTTGCGAGCCTGCCAGTGTTCCACTGGACTATCTAGAATAGTCCGTGGTTGTCAGCCATACTCTGCTAGATGACGGGGCCATCATTTGGGAAAGGCTTCTCACATCGTCCACCTCTCACACTCACCTCGTGGTCTATAACACCTCTCAATTCATCATCCAACTCATATTCCATCTATTACATCTACCCATGTTTTACCCAACATATTCTCGTAGATATATATATATATATATATATATATATATATATATATATATATATATATATATATATATATATATATATATATATATACAGTTTAAATCATTTAAAACATGTATAAAATTGTTCATCCAGCATAGATAGCAAGTATACAGATAATATTCACACATAGCACGTAATTTATATTAAAATACTTCATATCTATGTGTAAGATGAAAGTAACTATGCACTCACCTGATTAGGTGGTGATTCTGAATTCGGACAGCGCTTCGTTACTTCTTAAAACAATTTCCCTCGACAAAACCTAGTATCATTACCACTAGGGTTTAGCTCAATATTCACCGAGACTAATTAATAGTCTAGCTATTATTATTATTATATAAGTGTTAAACAACACTATATAATTCATAATAATAGCCCAAATAATTATTTTAAGGTCCTAATCATGTTACTATATTAAAACATAAGCTATACTAAAGATAGGTTAGGCGTAGCTCACTTACAGCGGGTTTTTCTCAAAACCGGGCTTCGCTGGAGCAGCGTTTCCGAGCCGAAAGGCTCTTTTCTCGGGACTCCGGGAGCCTCGGGGCTTCCTTCGGATGCTAGGGGGTTTACCTAGACTTTAGGGGGGCTTAGGGAGCTTAGAGAGAGAGTGTAGAGAGAGAAAGAGAAGTTGGAAGGTGTGAGAAATGAGGGTGCCCCGACTCCCTTTTTATAGGCTGGAAATGCCAAAAACTCGTCGAGTTGGCCTCAAACTCGTCGAGTTCCAGGCCAGGTGTCACCATCTGGTGGCTAGCCTTGGGGAGGAAGCAATGGCCAGGATTGCGCCACGTCACCCGACTTCGCACAGCAGCCTCCCGACTTAGAAAAATCATAACTCTCGCATACGAGCACCGTTTTTGACGTTCTTTTTTTCCACGCGTAGGTAAAAACAAGATCTACAACTTTCATTTAGCCTCCGTCGGCTAATTCTCGACCGATATTAAATTTAACAGTAGGAGGAGATTAGACTGTTAAATGACCGCGAAGAATTTGTAACTCCTTCATATGGACTCCGTTTTCGTCTGTCTTTTTATCGTTGAGTTCCTATTAATTATATCTTCCACTCTCATTTAGGTCGCGTAAGCCAAAAACCGCTCGAACTAAAATTCGAGTTTCGGGCCGTGCACTGCTATGCCAAATCTTAGAAAATTCATAACTTCCTCATACGAAGTCAGATTTGGGCGTTCTTTTTATGGATGTTCTCGGTTTAACGTTTTCTACGACTTTCGTTTAGATTTCTAAGGCTAAAAGTTGCTCTATCGTAAATTCACTATTTACGCTTCCCGGTGCCGTGCCGGTTTTGCCGTAAAACTTTGACGGGTCATAACTTCTTCGTTATAACTCGGATTTCAGCGTTCTTTATATGTACGGAAACCTTGAGACATATTCTACAACTTGGTTAAGATTATTTATTCTAAATAATATTTTGTCGAAAAGTCGTTTTCGACTCCTATTATCTCTAAATTGACTAGCCCGGATTTACGGGCGTTACAAAATTACTCTTGTAATTAAATTAGATGATATTTTTCAATTATATTTAATTCAATAATATATATTAATCAGTTTTTTAAAATAAGTAAAATTTATTGGCCCATATTTATGCATACAATAACACAATAATTACTTTGAATAGAATAACATAAGCCTATATATATATATATATATATATATATATATATATATATATATATATATATATATATATATATATACAATAAAATGACAAGTAGAAAATAGAAAATTCAAAAATTTTAGAAAATTTCATGTGACCAAAAGAAGGAGAAAAAGACATTTGGCAAAAAGATTTTGATTTATTTGGGAGTATATATATATATATATATATATATATATATATATATATATATATATATATATATATATATATATATATATATATATATATATATGTGTGTGTTCAGGTTCATTTGAGACCATGGTAATTTTGTGAGACCGTGAGACCAAATCTAAAAATAATTTTAAAATGCAAAATAAAAGGAAAAATCCGAAAAAAAATTAATTATTATTTTTGTCACTTTAATTACCTAAAAAAATAAAAATAATAAATTACTGTTTTTTTTTTTAAAATATGTGAAATATTTTAATAAAATATTACACTGTAAATATTTTAATGTGATTTTTAGAATGTTAGAATATTCTACTAGATTTGTCATATATGTAAAATATTCTAATATTCTAGTAGAATATGTAAAAAAAATGTATTTTTTTTTAATTTTTTTTGGTATTTTTAAAATTTTTTTTTTGAAAATATAAATGACGAAAATAATATTTGAAAAAAGAATTCAAAAATTTTCAATTATTTTGCATTTTAATAATGTTTTTTTATCTACAAAATGAGTGGCTATGATTGCAAAATAAAAATAATTCTTTTTTTTAATTATTATTTTCGAAACTTTAATTACCTAAAAAAAATTTAAAAAAAAAAAAAAATTACCATTTTTTTTTAAAATACGTGAAATATTCTAATAGAATATTACACTGTAAATATTCTAATGTGATTTTTATAATGTTAGAATATTATACTAGATTTCTCGGATATGTAGAATATTCTATTATTCTAGTAGAATATGTAAAAAAAGTATTCTATTATTCTAGAATATTATACTAGATTTCGGGTACGGGGACGGGTATTGCAGTATCCGTCAATATCCGCCCCCGTTTGCATCTCTAGCAGAGTTACATTAATAAGTGCAATCTTATGTATAAGATTATATTTTGAGTGTAGTCTTATCTACATGATTATACTTTGAGTGCAACCTTATCTGCAAGATTATGTCTTGGAGCACAATTTTATATGCAGGGTCATGGCTTGGGATAAGTAACCGCAGTGCATATAGTTCTATCTGTAAGGTTATGATTGGGGACATGGGATTCCCATCTTTGTTTACCATGATAAGTTAATTGTTAAAAGGTCACCAGTTTTTTTAATTGTTATATTGAAAGCATGATTGGATTATTTTGTTGGGTTAAAACCCATGTAGTTCACATGTCTTTTCGACTAAATGTGTTATGTACTCATGTATCAAAGTAAAGCTTAGAGAGATGATGATAGAAGGCTTGGCGAAGTCTTTAGGTGTTTTGAACCCTTTTCTTTTACTATGGTTGTTGATATTTTGTTCTAATACCAACCAGTTGTAACTAGGGATGAGCATAGGTGCATACACGCCTCATTTGACTAGAAACAAAACCAACGGTTCCTAGAAAAGTTAGAACCAGAACCGAAACTGGTCTAGGTGGTTCTTAAATTTTTGGAACCAGTCCCAGAACCTCCGGTTCCGATTCTATGACCGGGTAACCCGGTTACATCAATTTTTTTTTGACTTTTGTAAATAAAAACCATAATTTAGTTCGGTCCAAATCAAATCAATTCGGACCAAAGACGAATAAAATCGGACTAAAATATTCTAAACCGGTCTAGCTCAATAGAAACTAGAGGCTTCAAAAAACACAACCACATCAATGGAACCAAGGTTTAAGCGAATTAGGTTCCATGGTAAATTTTGAAAGTTAAAAAGTATGGGTGTTATAATTTGGTATCAAAGCCATAGTTTAAGCGAATTAGGTGAGATTATCTTTCCTGTGATTAAACTATGTGAAATAGGGTGCATGTTCCCTTAAGAATGATAAAATTGCTTTTAGACTTGTATGTATGAAGTAATGTGATACACACTAGAAAATGATTTTCTTATAAGCATTAAATGGTTTATGCTTGCTTATATAGAAATGTTAAAGATATGATATATGACTGAGATTGTACTTCCACCCTGATAGGTGCTTGTAGTTGAATTGTTTCTAATGAATAGTCGAGTAGATTATTTATCGAATAGTTAAGATTCTATGTATAGAACTAGACTTTTGAAATTCCTAAAAGATATGATATTTCATAGCATTATATTAGCAATGAGTTGTACTTGAGAAGTACATCAAGAGTAAATGAATGTTTGAGATTCCGGGAGGAACCTAGAGGGATGATTGGAACTGAAGAAGAATGACGAGTCGATCCACGAGCATGTTGGCTTTGGTGGGTTAATAAGGAAGGAAAGGTCTAGTGCTATGTGAAAGGCATATCCTTAGAATATTCGTTTTGTGTGAGGAGGAACATCACGCTGCTATCAATGTGGAGAAAAATAACAAAAAGAGAAAGATTGTGAATCAAAGCTTCCAATGAATGCAAGATGCACTATATTCCATGGAAGTAGACACATTCAAGAGATGTGTGATTGTGAATCAAAGCTTCCAATGAATGCAAGATGCACTATATTCCATGGAAGTAGACACATTCAAGAGATGTGTCTGGAATAACGCACAAATTTCTTTGAAGATCATGATCGTGCATAAAGGGAAGAGAAAAATGAGTAGGAATATAGATATAACTCCTAAGATGAGATGATGAAAAGGACCAATATGCCATAGTAAAAAGAATAATGATCCGTGTGTGGTAATAAGATAGGGATCAACTTATCCTATTTAATAGACTATATCTTGCAAGGATGCAAGTAAATGTTACAAGTTTATACATGGAAGTAATTACATAGGGAAATGTAGAGACCATTGGTGTGTGGCTGATTGAGAAATTTAATTAAGCCTTATTATAATAAGGAGTGATAAAAGGGTAATTTACCTTGAGAACACGACACAGTGGTAAAGAATACGCAACACATAAGATAAATATGTTGTTATATGTAAATAGTGACTTTGGACGCGGCGCGACCAAGAGATGGATGCGACACAATAATGTCGATTTAGTAAAACCACAATTGAATATATATTCAATGAGTGAGGTATGAGATTGGTACCAGAAAGTAAACATCTTTTATGAGAATATGAAATTAATAGAAGCTGCCATGATAGTTAGCATGTTGATATTAAAATAATTGATTGGCTTACTAAATTCTCATATAGAGAATGTGTTGGAAGATAGAAAATGTGAATTTATTTAAACTTATAAATTAGTAAAACGGAATGGTGAAGACGAGACTGCATTAGTATAGTGTACATGTAGTGCTATGGGCACATATCACTACAGACACATGGAACTCAATGTGACTTAATTGAATCATAATGTTTTCCGAGAATCAAGTGCTTGGAAGAGGGAGACACTATTGGGATGGTTTTTCCCATTTCAAAGTAGTGTCAAATATGGTATGTGTTGAAACAATAACCTTAAGATCGATAGATTCAGAAACAATTAAGTGAACCAAACAATAAGAACAATGATCAAGAACTGTCGAATGCTTAATATTATCAAAGCTTTAGAAGAGTTCAACGTGAACTTCTCTGTAAAAGCAATATAGGGCAATACAACTGATAACCCTAAAACGAAACATGCATGCACATTAAATAGTCTAACCCTAATATCATCAAGACTCGGGTGCAAAGGCCCAACCCGTTACAAAATAGACTATTCTAGTACAAAACAATTGACACAACACTTGTTATCCCAACAATCTCCCCCTTTATGTCAAATGTGAAGTAGATTCTTCATCTCTGAACCTTTTGAACTTTAAAAAGCTTGGTCATCAGATTCAGAAGAGTGTTTCGGATCACGAGATACCATCTGATCATATCATTGAAACACTTCAGATCTTCATCATTGTTGTGTTTGCACGCCACTATTAAGTCCATGATGTGGTTTAGTGAAGTAGGATAGTACAAGTGTTTGTCTAACAAAAAGAACAAACTCTTCTGAACTTTATCACCACTTCTCCTTTGAAACACAACACTCCAATCAGCTTTATTAATTTTACCCAGCTTCCTCTTCTGAAAATCCTTCGTATCTTCCTTAGGATCCACAACAGACTTTTTCTTTAACACTGCAACTATCTCAACATCTAGTTTTGCAACCTCGTGAATATAGCATATCTGCATTCTTTTAACATGAGAGACGATAGGCTCATACCTTGCTTCATCTTTTGATAAAATCAGAAACAGGGAAATCCAGTCATTCGGATTCATGAATGGCAAATCAAAAAGCGTGAAATCAAATTCAACACGACTTTTTCCCCCGAATCCTTTAAACTTGATGTTGGTGAAGTGTTCAACAGGAAAAGGAGCATACACTTTAACAGCTACATGCTTCTGTAAACTCGATATCTCATACTGAGACTGACCGTGCTTGAGATAGAACGAGAAAAGCATGTTATTAACATCGTAGTCCGAAAGAGGTTCTTTCTCAATATGTTCAAAGCCTCGATATAAGAATGCTTTCCGAGTGAGTGGAAAGTCAAGCTGCGAATTGGCAGTGTTGTTTACTTCAAAAGATACCGCAAGTTCTAACCAGAGAACGCTCGGATCATATATCGCTTCTTTCTGAATTCTTTCAAAAGACCAAGGAGGGAAAAGCGTTTTCTTAGTTTTAAGAGTTACTTTCGCAAGTTGCTCTTCAGCTTCTTTGTCGTCTAAATCCTTCGTGACTTGTAACTGATCATCAAGCTCCATATCTCTTTACTTACAAACTAACTTTTCGCCTTCTGAGAGTACTTCCTCCTCCTCATCATCATCAAACACCAATTTTTCTTTTCCTTTAGATCCCGAAGCTTCATTAACCTTCAGATCTACCTTTGGTTTGTCTTGATATTGATCATCAGTGGGTTTCTCATCAGTTGGTTTCTTAACCTTGGGCTCCTGGGGCTTTAATTGTTCTTTTTCTTTAACTTGTTCTCCCCCTTGTTTCGGAAGAGCACCACTTCCCGAAACACCCTCAATTTGATTCAAAATGGCAAAAACTGGTTGGAGTTTATCTTGTTGGGTTTTGAGCATTCTAACACTCCTATGGTGTACATGCAACCCTATAAACCTTGGATCTATGTTTTTTTTATTATACATGCAAATATTAAATATTCCAAGGTTTCATCCTAACTAGCATATTATGAAGCACCTATACTACAAAGTTCTAGTTAGATGACATACCTTTTGATGTAGCTTGATGTCTTCAAGCTTTAAGAGCTTAGCCCCAATAGTGTGGAAGCCTCAAGTGGAATCACAAATCACCAAAACACCTTGGAAAACCTTTAGAGAATATGGATATTTGGCTCACACTATGAAATCGGTTATTTCCCTCTTTAGTGTATCCACTCTAGCCACTAGCATAATTTCATGAACCATAAGACCCTTTATATAGTGTGGAAGATTAGGGTTAAACCCTAATACCCATGACCTTTCATTTCCTAGGATCCATGGGTTAAAGCTCCATGGACTATCCATGAAGACTTAGCCCAACCTAAATGAACTTGGCCCACTACATATATATATATATATATATATATACATATATATATATATATATATATATATATATATCTAAGAGTCCATATTTAATTAGTTCCTTTTGATCACTTAATTAATTATAAATTAATTCTTAATCAATACTAATTAAATAATATGATTATATATTAATATATTAGAACTTATAATATATTAATATAAATCACTAAATATACTATTCTCAAAAGACTATCCATATAAATTGTGTCGGTGAAGTGCAACCCAAATGGACCATGCCGGGTCGGGTCAAGTACATACCAAATATAGTTATGGACTTAGACATTAATCCAACAGTCTCCCACTTGGATAAGTCTAAAACTATTATTGAGTATTACTTCAAAAACCAACTGGCAATCGTAGCTCTCAAAAGCTTCTGTCGAACTCTGACCTTGCCGATGAACTCTGACCTTTGTCAATGACTTGTCCATTAGATAAGGGATCATATATTCCTCCATTCTAGATATCATATGGACTGAGACATGGATTATAATCATTCTCTCTGTCCATTTGTTGTTTCCTGATTTTCGATTTATGATGACTGACTGATTGAACAAATCAAATCAGTCCTGGCTTGGCCAAGCACTCACATGTGTCATCGCTAAATCATCGAGGGGCCCACAGATATCGCTTTTATCCCGAAGGTAAAAGGAATGGATAAACTTCGACTCATATGGCTTGTTCTACTACTTGTTGAATCATACACAAAGGCACGTTTTATAACATCGAGTTACCAAATGCGTTTTCGTGCAATCAATGTATAACCAACTCATAGTAACAACTCATATCTCTAGGTTTGAAGAATATAAGATATTATCGTCTCATGATCACTCGTGATAAAATCCATGAAGTGATTCAAATGAGCGCAGGTTGAATCTAATACTCAGAACTTATGAGCACTCATGAGTGTTGTAGCACCACTTTGTCCACCAACTTGGACCTCTACAAACCAACCCATGACAGTCTTGATTCATATCTACTTCCAACATATGAGCGACTGTGGATGGTTTGAATAACTTAATCATTCAGGAAGAGCGACTTAGTTATACTGGAAGTCAAAACATGCAAAGTGAAACACAAGAATAAATGAATCAAATATGGTATCAAACCCTATGAATATAAATAAACACTTTTATTTATCACCATACTGATTACTCATTATTCATTGTTTCGGTTTTATCAACTTTATACTTGAATTAAAACACTAGGTGTCCCATGCTCCAAGCATGTACACTATGTTTTCTAAACAATAGCTTTGCCATACACCAAGTATGTACTCTATGTTTGTCTATGATCCTTACTTTTGTGAAATAAACCAATTGACCAAACTTTCAATGATTCTAATTTCACACTCCCAAATCGAAATCTGTTAGATTTTAAACTTAAATGCACTACCCTCTTGCAATGAATGTGTACAAAGTCACAAAGACTTGTCAACAACCATTACTGGGTATTCCAATGAAGACCTACTTCATGGACACAAAGCCTTATGTTCAAGGTATGCATTGCTTTGAACATGCTTGTTGCACTAAGTTTTTTTCTAATCTTACACAGATTGCTTCCATCTATGGAGACAACTCTATATTCCCATTTTGACTACCACTTTTGAACCAGAGTTGCCTCTTTTCAGACTATGTCAATATGGTCCTTCCAATATTAACAGTATACTTCCAACTGTCCTTGAGCAACCAATCTTTGGTAAACCTTAGATTGTCCTCGACAATTGCTTAATCATTTTAGTCATATCCAATTCTAGACCTTTTCCCTTCTTAATGCCTCTGGGCATTTGGAAAAATTTAGAAATGACAAATATTATAGCACATGCAATCGATCCTGTACCCAAAGCAAATGGTACACGATTCATGATGTCTCACATAAAGACATGATTCTAGACCAGTCTTTTGCTACAATATTTTTATTTGCCATGTTTTTAAAATTTGACTATGAAAAGGGATGCCGTAATCATAATCGAATTTTGAGAACGCAATATATAGAATTTCCTTAAGTTGAACCAATCCAACATGAAATTCATATGTATATTCTTGACTAAAGATGATTAAGGTCTCAATCTAAGCCTTTAGAACTGAAAAGAAGTATATCCTCTCCCTTAATTATAGCAAAACAACTTTTTCAATCCCTGCAGCCTCACGAATTGAAACTTTTGTTTTCTATAATTAACATTGCTAACTTGCAACACTAACAATAATTATCATGCTCCCACTAACATGATGATTATTAGCATAACACTTATGCTCCCACTAGCTTTGACATGTACTCAGAAATCAGCTGGACTTCTAGAAATCAATACTTTATTGACTTTCTTACCAAAGTTCAGATTTCTGATACGAGATGCTTTGATAAAACTTTATCAAAATCATACATCTTTCCTTAGATAGCATGCATGTGTGTCTAAACTATTTCAGAACTATGAAAAGGGATGTCGTAATCATAGTCTCAATTGTTTAGACCTTTTGCCATATTCTTCAAATCTACTTGATGGAAGTGTTTCCTCACCATCATTTTCATGAATCGGAGAGAAACCTTATGACCCTTATATTTTATGGTGTATGTGTTCTTATCCATGTGAATCGTCAAAACCATAGTCACAAGACAAGGATAATGACAAATCCAAACTCATATGGACTGAACTTATGCAATCTTAACTTCTTGCCTCCTGGCAGTACAGGGCCTGCCATTGCTTCCAAGTTGTTATGCAACCAATTGAGAACTTTCAGAACTCTTATGCAAAGCTAACTTTAACTGGAATAGGTACAGAATATGTCAACACGATAGGTTATAAACCTCAAGTCGTGTGCTAGTGAAGAACCTCAGGTTTTATTCTTGATTAGTTCTTGAAATTCTTTTTAGGATCTTTAAGACTCCCACTGTCCTCTTGACATATAAGACTCTCTTGTCAAATATTCAAGGGATAGTGCGGATTCTTTATCAAGACAAACACTTCACACAATTGGCCTTAGTTGGTCTTTGTTTAATCCAAAACATCACAACTTACCAACTTCAAATGTACAAGAGTAGGACACTTTTACTCTTACAATCCACATGGAAAATTGTTGTTATCTATTCCTTAGCAATATATCATAACTTCTTAAGCAACTGCTCAAAATTCTGATGCGATCGAAATCCACCTTCGCGATCAGAATCAGCATATACTTCCTTTAAGATTTCTCTCTATTCTTTGATTCTTAAAACATCAACATGTGACCCAGTCACATCATGTAATGAGGATCTCAGAATAGAACTTAACAGAGTTAGATAATGGGCTCTACCTGATGTAGAGTCAAACTTATTGACTTTAACATCCTTAGGTAAATTTGGCAGCTTTGCAATCAACGCCCCTTCCTTTGGAAAAATAAACATATTGACCCTTTGGTAATGGGACTATCTCAGACTTAGCCTTTCTCTTTACCATTTGGTCAACCGGGTTGACTATGGCCAATCCCTTTCCATTGGGAAGAGAATGCTTTTTCTGGATTTCCAGTGTCACCATTGTCACTGTCCATAAAGTTTTTGGGAAGTTGATCTTCTAATCAAATTTGCTTTACTATCGTTCCAAATCATTGCTGATTCAGCAGCACCAAGCAAATAGATATGATCATTAAGGTTCATGTCATAGTCTGTTTCATAGTAGTCCCAAAGGAACTCACTGTGTGACTTAGAAAGTGATTGAACATCCAACTTTCTCAAGACTTTGACACCCAACTCTTCCGGCTTGTCAATATGTGACTTCATCTCTAAGATGTGATCACACATAGACCTTGCTTGCCATTAGGGCTTGAGTGACCTTGAACTTGTGGGTTAGGGAGAATAATTGGAGGAGGTGGAGGAAGAGAAGTATGACTTCCATGAGCTAAACTCGGGAAGTCATATTCATTAGGAAAGCTTGGTTTGGGAAGATCATTGTTGTCTAAACCAGACATCAACAATGGGAGAAATTCACGTAAAGTTGATTTAAGTCCTTAATATAACACCCAATATGATATATTAAGGCTAGGACCCAACAAACTATTTTATAACTTGGAAGAGGGATGTTGTAATCCAAGCTATAAAATATTTGAAGGTAGGTGAATGACGATTCACCAATTTCCACCAAGATAAACGAAATGTATTATTAGGTTTTAATTGGTTTTGAAACTCCTAGATTCTTTTGAGATTCATTGAACTTTTCAATGGCATGTTTCAATCTCGAGTGTGCCCTTCAGGTTTTGTGACTGGGATGCCGAGGATCACAAAACAAGGTGTGAAGTAACCATGCAAATATACTTGGTACCCTTAATATTTACCCCTCAATCGATGTGTCGGTTAACCACACACGTTCCAACGATACTATGATAAAGATTAAGTTACCCTTTGCCTACCTTGTTAAGTCCAGGTTAGTGTGTCGGTTAACCACACACGCTCCACTAACAGCTTAAACAAAGTGCAAAGTGTAATTTCATGGATTAGCACCTTATTCACATTTTCCTAAGTAACTAAGATTGGGAATTTATAAGTGTTTAGTTACTTAGTATTTATCATTATACTTATAATGAAGGGAGAATTATAGTCCTTGTCCTACCTGTTCGGCTAACGACCCTCCACCGGTCAAGGAAGCGGTGAGTGAGAGTGGACACCCATTAAACTGCCATTTTATAGGCAGTAACCTTATACCCCCCTTATAAACCGGCTTCGTGAATGAGGCCTAGTAATGGTAAGACGACTTGCTCTTATACATATAATATATTAAACTTTTAATATTATAATAGTATAAGGGTGTATTTTAGACATTTAAAATACTTGGTGGTTTAATCTATTAATTAAACTAGACTTTTAATTTAATTAAACTCAAACCATATATTTATAGATTAATAATACTCTTTTAATTAAACGCTTTAATTAACTATTAATAAAGTCCATAAGAGTTAATTTGAACTATTCAACAAAACATCATAATTCCAATTATTAAACTCAAAATTAAAACCATTTAATTAATTGTTTAAGTTATGAACCCAAGAGTTTTAGAATTCAATTTTTTTTTTCATAAAAAACTTTTCTCAAATTCCAAAACTTGAGGGCAAGTTTTTTAATTCTTGAAAACCTTTGGATTCCATAACTTATGGAATTAATGGTGTTTTATGATGAAACTTTCCATGTTCCATAACTTAAGAACAAGTTATGGAATTCTTTAAAACATTAACACCAAATTTTGTAACTCCATAAAAACTTTGAATCAAATTTTTTTTTTTTAAAAAAAAAAACTTTCATATCCATAACTTATGGAAGTTTCAAAAACCCTTAAGATCAAATTTTTAAAAAAAACTTTTGAGCTCCAAAATTTTAGGACAAAATATGTAACTCCTTAAAACATTTAGATCAAACTTTTAAAACTAATAAAATAATCATATCATTTTATCTTTTACTAAATTTGACCTAATTCAACTCATATAATGATTCAAATTTTACAAATAATTCGTTTTTCACAAAACAAGTAATTATCTTAAAATTTGACAAACGTCATGTTTTTTTTCCTTTTTTTTTTCAACTTGAAAATAAAACATTTGCATCAATATAACAGAAAACAACTCATGGCTCTGATACCACTGTTGAGTTTTGAGCATTCTAACACTCCTATGGTGTACATGCAACCCTATAAACCTTGGATCTATGTTTTCTCTATTATACATGCAAATATTAACTATTCCAAGGTTTCATCCTAACTAGCATATTATGAAGCACCTATACTACAAAGTTCTAGTTAGATGACATACCTTTTGATGTAGCTTGATGTCTTCAAGCTTTAAGAGCTTAGCCCCAATAGTGTGGAAGCCTCAAATGGAATCATAAATCACCAAAACACCTTGGAAGAACTTGAGAGAATATGTATGCACACTAAAATCGGCCCACACTTTTTTTCACACACTTGTGCCAATTTTGTGAGCCAAGGACCTCTTTATATATTATGGAGAATTAGGGTTACATCCATGTAAACCCTAATACCCATGACCTTTCATTTACATAGGATCCATGGGTTAAAAGCTCCATGGACCATCCATGAAAGCTTAGCCCAACCTAAATGAACTTGGCCCATTCCATATATATAAGAGTCCATATTTAATTAGTTCTTTTTGATCACTTAATTAATTCTAAATTAATTCTTGATCAATACTAATTAAATAATATGATTCCATATTAATATATTAGAACTTATAATATATTAATATAAATCATAAATATACTATTCTCAAAAGACTATCCATATAAATTGTGCCGGTGAAGTGCAACCCAACTGGACCATGCCGGGTCGGGTCAAGTACATACCAAATATAGTTATGGACTTAGACATTAATCCAACAGTCTCCCACTTGGATAAGTCTAAAACTATTATTGAGTATGACTTCAAAACCTAACTTGCAATCGTAGCTCTTAAAGCCGCTGTCGAACTCTGACCTTGTCAATGACTTGTCCATTAGATAAGGGATCATATATCCCTCCATTCTAGATATCATATGGACTGAGACATGGATTATAATCATTCTCTCTGTCCATTTGTTGTTTCCCGATTTTCGATTTATGATGACTGACTGATTGAACAAATCAAATCAGTCCTGGCTTGGCCAAGCACTCACATGTGTCATCGCTAAATCATCGAGGGGCCCACAGATATCGCTTTTATCCCGAAGGTAAAAGGAATGGATAAACTTCGACTCATATGGCTTGTTCTACTACTTGTTGAATCATACACAAAGGCACGTTTTATAACATCGAGCTACCAATGCGTTTTCGTGTAATCAATGTATAACCAACTCATAGTAACAACTCATATCTCTAGGTTTTAAGAATATAAGATATTATAGTCTCATGATCACTCGTGATAAAATCCATGAAGTGATTCAAATGAGCGTGGGTTGAATCCAATACTCAGAACTTATGAGCACTCATGAGTGTTGTAGCACCACTTTGTCCATCAACTTGGACCTCTACAAACCAACCCATGACAGTCTTGATTCATATCTACTTCCAACATATGACCGACTGTGGATGGTTTAAATAACTTAATCATTCAGGAAGAGCGACTTAGTTATTCTGGAAGTCAAAACATGCAAAGTGAAACACAAGAATAAATTAATCAAATATGGTATCAAACCCTATGAATATAAATAAACAATTTATTTATCACCATACTGATTACTCATTATTCATTGTTTCGGTTTTATCAACTTTATACTTGAATTAAAAACACTAGTTGTCCCATGCTCCAAGCATGTACACTATGTTTTTCTTAAACAATAGCTTTACCATACACCAAGTATGCACTCTATGTTTGTCTATGATCCTTACTTTGTGAAATAAACCAATTGAACATAATTTCAATGATTCTAATTTCACACTCCCAAATCCTTATCGAAAAATGTGAGAATTTCAAATTCCTATCATTTATCGAAATCTGTTTAGATTTTAAACTTATACGCACTGACCCTCCTGTAATGAATATGTACAAAGTCACAAAGACTTGTCAACAGTCATTATAAGGTATTCCAATGGAGATCAACTCCATGGAAACTAAGTCTCATATTCAAAGTACATTGCTTTGGACATGCTTCTTGCATTAAGTTTTCTAATCTTACACAGATAACTTCCACCTATGGAGACAACTCCATATTCTCATTTTGACTATCACTTCTGAATAAGAGATGCCTCTTTTCAGAATATGTCAATATGGTCCTTCCAAAATTAGCACTATACTTCCAACTGTCCCTGAGCAACCAATCTTTGGTAAACCTCAGATTGTCCTCGACAATTGCTTAATCATTTTAGTCATATCCAATTCTAGACCTTTTCCCTTCTTAATGCCTCTGGGCATTTGGAAAAATTTAGAAATGACAAATATTATAGCACATGCAATCGATCCTGTACCCAAAGAAAATAGTACACGATTCATGATGTCTCACATAAAGACATGATTCTAGACCAGTCTTTTGCTACAATATTTTTATTTGCCATGTTTTCAAAATTTGACTATGAAGAGGGATGCCGTAATCATAATCGAATTTTGAGAACGCAATATATAGAATTTCCTTAAGTTGAACCAATCCAACATGAAATTTATATATATATTCTTGACTAAAGATGATTAAGGTCTCAATCTAAGCCTTTAGAACTGAAATGAAGTATATCCTCTCCCTTAATTATAGCAAAACAACTTTTTCAATCCCTGCAGCCTACGAATTGAAACTTTTGTTTTCTATAATTAACATTGCTAACTTGCAACACTAACAATAATTATCATGCTCCCACTAACATGATGATTATTAGCATAACACTTATGCTCCCACTAGGTTTGACATGTACTCAGAAATCAGCTGGACTTCTAGAAATCAATACTTTATTGACTTTCTTACCAAAGTTCAGATTTCTGATACGAGATGCTTTGATAAAACTTTATGAAAATCATACACCTTTCCTTAGATAGCATGCATGTGTGTCTAAACAATTTCAGAACTATGAAAAGGGATGTCGTAATCATAGTCTCAATTGTTTAGACCTTTTGCCATCTGCTTCAAATCTACTTGGTGGAAATGTTTCCTCACCATCATTTTCATGAATCGGAGAGAAACCTTATGACCCTTCGATTTTATGGTGTATGTGTTCTTATCCATGTGAATCGTCAAAACCATAGTCATAAGACAAGGATAATGACAAATCCAAACTCATATGGACTGAACTTATGCAATCTTAACTTCTTGCCACCTGGCAGTACAGGGCCTGCCATTGCTTCCAAGTTGTTATGCAACCAATTGAGAACTTTCAGAACTCCTATGCAAAGCCAAATTTAACTGGAATGGGCACAGAATATGTCAACACGATAGGTTATAAACCTCAAGTCGTGTGCTAGTGAAGAACCTCAGGTTTTATTCTTAATTAGTTCTTGAAATTCTTTTTAGGATCTTTAAGACTCCCACTATCCTCTTGACATATAAGACTATCTTGCCAAATATTCAAGAGATAGTGCGGATTCTTTATCAAGACAAACACTTCACACAATTGGCCTTAGTTGGTCTTTGTTTTATCCAAAACATCACAACTTACCAATTTCAAATGTACAAGAGTAGGACACTTTTACTCTTACATTTGACAAGTGTTTTAAACCTTTCTTTAAGATATGTCACTCAAGTTACAATCTTGGAGTATGACTCTAAGAATTGTTTTGGAACGAAGTATGACTCATCTTCTTGATCTAACCATTTCAACAATTCATGACTTCTCTTCTTAGTCATAAGAATGCACTAAGATGACCTTTAGAGGACTAATTGTGATATGATTTCTAAATCATTAAGATGATCACAAACATGATACTAAAGTACTCTCCCATCTTTTCAGATTTGAGAAACTTTTATCTTTCTGCCAAATTTGATTCTTCCCATTCGTTCTGCCATACATTGAGACTTTTCCAATGTTTCAGAATTATACTTAAACTTGTAAGTATAACCGTATTTACTAAACTTTAGTAAATCAAATAGTCTTAACGAGCTTTGTGGTGGACATGACCAGTGCACAAGAATGTGTACTCGATCCCTTTAGTCCTTCACTTGACTCACACATCCATGTGAACAAGTAATTAGTCTTGATTTTCCAATGCTTGAAAGTTCTCATTCATCATACTATTCAACTTGCATGATTCCAAGTTTCGGTCCAATTGAAACTTGGGTGATGAGGAACTTTCCTGATTTGGTAAATTTAGACACTACCACAAATGAAGGAATCAAATCCATTTTCCAATATTGCTGTCAGTGGAATCATATAAGCAACAATTTTCCACAAATGCCATTGTAAGGATACTTCAAATAAATAAAATTAAAAATTTTTCTTTTATTTTAAAACTTTGCGGAAAAACTTATCCTTACAATCCACATGGAAAATTGTTGTTATCTATTCCTTAGCAATATATCATAACTTCTTAAGCAACTGCTCAAAATTCTGATGCGATCGAAATCCACCTTCGCGATCAGAATCAGCATATACTTCCTTTAAGATTTCTCTCTATTCTTTGATTCTTAAAACATCAACATGTGACCCAGTCACATCATGTAATGAGGATCTCAGAATAGAACTTAACAGAGTTAGATAATGTGCTCTACCTAATGTAGAGTCAAACTTATTGACTTTAACATCCTTAGGTAAATTTGGCAGCTTTGCAATCAACGCCCCTTCCTTTGGAAAAATAAACATATTGACCCTTTGGTAATGGGACTATCTCAGACTTAGCCTTTCTCTTTACCATTTGGTCAACCGGGTTGACTATGGCCAATCCCTTTCCATTGGTAAGAGAATGCTTTTTCTGGATTTCCAGTGTCACCATTGTCACTGTCCATAAAGTTTTTGGGAAGTTGATCTTCTAATCAAATTTGCTTTACTATCATTCCAAATCATTGTTGATTCAGCAGCACCAAGCAAATAGATATGATCATTAAGGTTCATGTCATAGTCTGTTTCATAGTAGTCCCAAAGGAACTCACTATGTGACTTAGAAGGTGATTGAACATCCAACTTTCTCAAGACTTTGACACCCAACTCTTCCGGCTTGTCAATATGTGACTTCATCTCTAAGATGTGATCACACATAGACCTTGCTTGCCATTAGGGCTTGAGTGACCTTGAACTTGTGGGTTAGGGAGAATAATTGGAGGAGGTGGAGGAAGAGAAGTATGACTTCCATGAGCTAAACTCGGGAAGTCATATTCATTAGGAAAGCTTGGTTTGGGAAGATCATTGTTGTCTAAACCAAACATCAACAATGGGAGAAATTCACGTAAAGTTGATTTAAGTCCTTAATATAACACCCAATATGATATATTAAGGCTAGGACCCAACAAACTATTTTATAACTTGGAAGAGGGATGCCGTAATCCAAGCTATAAAATATTTGAAGGTAGGTGAATGACGATTCACCAATTTCCACCAAGATAAACGAAATGTATTATTAGGTTTTAATTGGTTTTGAAACTCCTAGATTCTTTTGAGATTCATTGAACTTTTCAATGGCATGTTTCAATCTCGAGTGTGCCCTTCAGGTTTTGTGATTGGGATGCCAAGGATCACAAAACAAGGTGTGAAGTAACCATGCAAATATACTTCGTACCCTTAATATTTACCCCTCAATCGATGTGCCGGTTAACCACACACGCTCCAACGATACTATGATAAACATTAAGTTACCATTTGCCTACCTTGTTAAGTCCAGGTTAGTGTGCCGGTTAACCACACACGCTCCACTAACAGCTTAAACAAAGTGCAAAGTGTAATTTCATGGATTAGCACCTTATTCACATTTTCCTAAGTAACTAAGATTGGGAATTTATAAGTGTTTAGTTACTTAGTATTTATCATTATACTTATAATGAAGGGAGAATTATAATCCTTGTCCTACCTGTTCGGCTAACGACCCTCCACCGGTCAAGGAAGCGGTGAGTGAGAGTGGACACCCATTAAACTGCCATTTTATAGGCAGTAACCTTATACCCCCCTTATAGACCGGCTTCGTGAATGAGGCCTAGTAATGGTAAGACGACTTGCTCTTATACATATAATATATTAAACTTTTAATATTATAATAGTATAAGGGTGTATTTTAGACATTTAAAATACTTGGTGGTTTAATCTATTAATTAAACTAGACTTTTAATTTAATTAAACTCAAACCATATATTTATAGATTAATAATACTCTTTTAATTAAACGCTTTAATTAACTATTAATAAAGTCCATAAGAGTTAATTTGAACTATTCAACAAAACATCATAATTCCAATTATTAAACTCAAAATTAAAACCATTTAATTAATTGTTTAAGTTATGAACCCAAGAGTTTTAGAATTCAATTCTTTTTTTCATAAAAAACTTTTCTCAAATTCCGAAACTTGAGGGCAAGTTTTGTAATTCTTGAAAACCTTTGGATTCCATAACTTATGGAATTAATGGTGTTTTATGATGAAACTTTCCATGTTCCATAACTTAAGAACAAGTTATGGAATTCTTTAAAACATTAACACCAAATTTTGTAAATCCATAAAAACTTTGAATCAAATTTTTTTTTTTAAAAAAAACTTTCATATCCATAACTTATGGAAGTTTCAAAAACCCTTAAGATCACAACTTTAAAAAAAACTTTTGAGCTCCAAAATTTTATGACAAAATATGTAACTCCTTAAAACATTTAGATCAAACTTTTAAAACTAATAAAATAATCATATCATTTTATTTTTTACTAAATTTGACCTAATTCAACTAATATAACAAATGATTCAAATTTTACAAATAATTCGTTTTTCACAAAACAAGTAATTATCTTAAAATTTGACAAACGTCATGTTTTTTTTTCCTTTTTTTTTCAACTTGAAAATAAAACATTTGCATCAATATAACAGAAAACAACCCATGGCTCTGATACCACTGTTGGGTTTTGAGCATTCTAACACTCCTATGGTGTACATGCAACCCTATAAACCTTGGATCTATCTTTTTTTTATTATACATGCAAATATTAAATATTCCAAGGTTTCATCCTAACTAGCATATTATGAAGCACCTATACTACAAAGTTCTAGTTAGATGACATACCTTTTGATGTAGCTTGATGTCTTCAAGCTTTAAGAGCTTAGCCCCAATAGTGTGGAAGCCTCAAATGGAATCACAAATCACCAAAACATCTTGGAAAACCTTTAGAGAATATGGATACTTGGCTCACACTATGAAATCGGTTATTGCCCTCTTTAGTGTATCCACACTAGCCACTAGCATAATTTCATGAACCATAAGACCCTTTATATAGTGTGGAGGATTAGGGTTAAACCCTAATACCCATGACCTTTCATTTCCTAGGATCCATGGGTTAAAGCTCCATGGACTATCCATGAAGACTTAGCCCAACCTAAATGAACTTGGCCCACTACACATATATATATCTAAGAGTCCATATTTAATTAGTTCATTTTGATCACTTAATTAATTATAAATTAATTCTTGATCAATACTAATTAAATAATATGATTATATATTAATATATTAGAACTTATAATATATTAATATAAATCACTAAATATACTATTCTCAAAAGACTATCCATATAAATTGTGTCGATGAAGTGCAACCCAAATGGACCATGCCGGGTCGGGTCAAGTACATACCAAATATAGTTATGGACTTAGACATTAATCCAACATATCTGTGAGGTGTTGGCGAACCGAAACGGTGAGGATAGAATCACGAGTTTCAACAAGTCTTCTCAAAAATTGATTGGCGTCTGAAATACAGCTTTTGACAACTGACCGTTCATTTTTCAAATCATCGAGTCGACGGTTGGTATAGTTGAGCTTGAGAGAAAGAGTTTTGGCTTTCTCAGTCTTTACTGCCAGTTTGTCCAGAAGATCGTTTTCCGCAGCAAGATCCTCCTGCAGCTTCTTATTCTTGGACACTATTGAAGCACTCATCTCAACATTGTCAACTTTGAGATCATAACGAACTTTGGAAAGAGATTTTTTTCATTCTGAAGGGTAGTTCTGAGGCTCGTGATGACCTTGTTAGCGGCGGTTGTGTTCTGATCCGAAGAGGTTCGGAAATCTTCCATAAACTTTGTAACATCAGCAAGTAGTTTTTTGACTTTTTCGGTCGTTTCCCGAACTGTTTTCTTGGAATTTTCAACAGCTTTATTGGAGTTAGCAAGATTCTTGGCATGCTCCTTCGTTAACGTCTCGATTAGGGATTTGTGAGACTCAAGATAATACTCGTTATTGGACGAAGATTTGGAAGACTCTAGCAGAGTATTTAGTTTGTCATTAAGAACTTTGAACTGACCTTTCAAGATAGGAGCCTCATCATCATCACTGGCTTGACGAATAGTAAAAGGACTAAAAACAAAGTCCTGATGATCATCCTGATCATCACCAAAAATCACATCTGGATCGTCATCTCTTAAACGTGAAATTGGAGAGGTGTTAGGGCCAACTGTAACACCAAAAGTACCTGCCCCCGTATCAGATACGTTAACAGTCACTTGTGGTGAACTCATGGTGGAAGTTGTTGTTGTTACCGTGGAATCTGTATAGAGTGGAGTGGTTTGGGCTACTGAAATATGTGGTTGAGTAACACCAACAGACACATTGGAGAATGGAGCAATGGTAACTGGTGTAGAAGTAGAGATCGGAGAAGGTGGAGGAGAAGGAACGTGAAAGAAATCATCTGTTAAAGGAACAGAAGTTGAGATTGGAGATGATACCTTCGAAATGGATTGAGTAGGAATTGGTTCTAACACCAAAGGTTGTGAAGTTGATGTTGTATCTTCGGTTTCATGTTGAATGTGTTCTTCCCCTTGTAAGTCAGAAACAGTTCGGGATTGCGAATCCTCTTGAGCGACAGGAGAATGAGATCTTGGTTTGCAAGCTGCCTTCTTAACCTTTTTTTTCGGAGTTTGAACAAGCATGGAAGGTCCAGCTTTCTCTTTTCTCTTTTCTCCCTTTTTGGGCTTATTTCCCTCTTCAAGTGCCTTTCGCAAATCTTCAGGCATAGGACGAACACCAAAAACAGGCTTCTTCTGGTATTCATTCACCACAACATTATTAGCAGGATCATTCAAGAGCATGACTTCGGCAATTGAACCAACAAAGCTAAACTTAGTAGGATCAGAGACAATGAAGTTCGAGGTATGCAGTATTGGAATAGTAGCAAGAACATAGTCTTCGTGCACTTGAACCTGAAGACGAGTAATAGCACGCTTGACAATGACGGACCAAAATCGAGCACATGAAATCTTTGAATGTCTTGATGTAGAGAGTGTGCTATGAACAAGTTGTACCCAAAGAACAGAACCATAATCTAGGTTAATACCCTTATAAAGACCATAGATTATCGTGCAAAAGAGCTTGCTAGCACTATCAGACCCCGTAACACGTTCAAAAAAGCTTTTAAATAACAGAGTAAAAAGCCCATTCCACATAGCAGGAAGATTAGGCTTTTTAAACTTGGACAATAAAGTGATATTATCAAGATACCCCATTTGTTAAAACATCTCAATGATCGCAGATGAAGAAATCTATTTAGGGTCGACGAGATCATCTGTAGCAGTAAACCCTAGCAGCCTGCAAAATCGGGATTTAGAGATAGAGGTTTTGTGAGAATCGACTTCAAAAGTAATCAAACACTTTGTTTGTAGTTTGTAGTGGAGAATGCCTTGGACAAATGAACCAAAGGTATAATTTCATCCATTGTTAGGGCTTGAGCCAGTAGAGAGTAACGCAGGCATTCGACCATCCGTTTGAGAGAATCAACATACTTCGAAGAATCGAGATCCAGAGTTAGATTTTGGTTTGGTTTGATGTTTAGCATGACCGTGGAAGCGGTTTGTTTAGCAACAGAAGGAGTTTCAGATTAATCAGCCATGGAAGCAGTTGGAGACGACCATGTACAGTGCAGAGAAAAGGGTTTTTCTTTCTCCTGGGATTCTTTTGAATACTTTGATAGTTGTGAGATACATCAAGCGTCGATTACCTTTTTATACGGTATGAGTGGAGAGAGAAATTCCATGTGGACGTTTCAATATCATATAAAGAGTGCCTGTAATATCGTCACAGCTAGATGATGTCAGGCGGCATAACTGACATACGTAATGTAATGGTTTTTGAAAAGAACGTGCCTTTTTGAAATCTTATCTTCATTGAACTGCCTTTTCTTTTACGGCCATTCGGAATGAATCACCAATCACCATAACCTGTGTTCGAAGGAGAAAGTAACCATTCGGAATTGTGAGACCAAACTGTTGAAAAATCATAAAGATTTACGTGCAAGAGTGTGCCAAAGATAAAGAAATTAATAAATCAAAATATATATGTGGGACTTTGTGATGTCAAAGTAGACATAAAAGCAGATGGATCCCGGGCAACGATCTCTTGCTTCTGAATCAAGAGAGATTTGGAAGTGCTTGTGTGGCATCCCATTGAATTACGATCCTCTATTTGTTAAGAAATAGTGAAAGACATCTTTTGAGTAGTCTTCATGGGTGGCTATAGCTTCAACCAAATTCCAAAACTCAACATAAGTCTGAAAGTCTGGAAGAAGTATTTTTCTGACCAGTGTACCATAATAACAAGTATGCTATGGATGTATTTAAGTGACTGGTTAACATAGAAATCTCATGAAAAAATAAAAACAGGATCTTTTAGGAAGAAAAGTCTTGGGTCGAGAACTTTTCATAAAGATCGCTCAAAAATAAAGAAAAAATTGAGATTCCAAGGTACGAACCACAAAGATTATTTATCATCAATTCCATTGTGAAAATCTAGAACATTTTAAGTGTTCACCATTAATTCAGAAATTGGTTTCGGGTTTTGGGTTTCACTAAATTCGTGGTGATGACGAATTTAAGATCATTAACACAGATGTTGTGTAAAAATAAACCTTAGTGGTAATTGCTGAGAGTCTCAAGGGTTACATTTGTGAAAGCGAAAATGATGGAGAAATATTGGAGGTGGTCCGAATAGAAGGGTGTACCTCTGCTATTTAAGAATGACCAAGCAGTGAACTCTTAACTCAATTTGAGAAGAGCAAGGTAGCTCTATGACTTATGTGAATATCAGCCGGATTGGGAAGAAACGATTGGTATTATCGATTCATTAAGGCTTCAAACATAGAGTATCAGAGGCTTGGGTCAACATATGCAGCAGCATGCTTCTAGGGACACTTAACTAGTGCATAGATTTGGAATTATATACCTACCCCATCATTCTGAATTGAGATTACAAGTAATAATTGCCTGAAAGCTTCTCAACATTGTAATATTTTTGGTATTTTCAATTTTCAAAAAAATAAAATAAAATAAAAACAAATAAAGTAAGCAAAATGTTTTTGAAGTTTTTGATTTTCTGAAAACAACAGAAAGATAAATATTTTTGTCACTTTTAGATTTTTTGAAAACAAATGAAAAGCAGAAAGAAAAAGATTTTTTTTTTCAAAAAAATAAATAAAAACAAAACAAAATAGGAAATAAATTTACACATAAAAATGAACAGTAAAGACATATACAAAGGATACAAAATTTCTGAATCACCAGATGAACAGTTGATTCTGAAGCGTTCCGAGGGCTCAGATCCATTCGAAATTTAATCAATGTTTTCTTATTGCGAGGCTGGTTTCGGAATAAAGTCTGCTTCTATCATTCCGAGACCTTGTAAAATACGATTGAACGTTGTTTCTGGTAAGGCCTTTGTGAAGATATCGACAAATTGATCATAGGATCTGACAAAGTGTACTTGTACATTTCCATCCTCTACATGATCGTTTATGAAATGGTACCTCAGTGCTATATGTTTCGGCTTGGAATGTTGCAATGTGTTGTGACATATGCGAATGGCACTTTCTGAATCACAGTATAGAGGGATCCTCTTCATGTTAATCCCATAATCCCTCAGCTGATTCTGAATCCATATGATTTGTGAAGTGCATGATGCAGCTGCGATGTACTCAACTTCTGCAGTAGATAGGTTACACACGCATGCTTCTTGGATTGCCAACTAACAAGTTTTCCATCTAGAAACTGACATCCCCCCATAAGTGCTCTTACAATCGAGACCACATCCACCAAGATCAACATCTGAAAAAGCTTGAATGAAGAATCCAGAGTTGGATGGATACCATATGCCAAGAGAGGAAGTTCTTTTAAGGTATCTGAAGATGTTCTTTACTGCGATCATGTGTGGTTCCCGAGGATTCACCTGAAACCTAGCACAGTAACAAACAATGAACATTATATCTGGATGACTTGATGTTAGATACATTAAAGATCCAATCATCTGTCTATAAAGAGTTATATCCGTTGCTGGTTTGTCCAAGGATGAAGTCAGCTTTGTTCCGAATCCCATTGGAACCTTGACCTTTGAATCACCCACCATTCCGAATTTCACAATTAAGGACTTTGTGTAGGCTTCTTGATTGATGAATATGCCCTCTGAGCTCTGTCTAAAATTCAATCCAAGGAAAAAGTTAATTGAACCAATTGAGCTCATTTCAAATTTAGTTTCCATCAGTTTTCGAAATTCAGCAGTTAATTTTGGATTAGTGGAACCGAAAATGATATAATCAACATAAATTTGAACGATCATAAGGTGGTCACCATCTTTCTTGCGAAAGAAGGTTGGGTCAACCGAACCTTGTTTAAATTTTGATTGCTTTAAAAAACGAGTTAGAGTTTCATACCAAGCTCGTGGTGCTTGTTTCAGACCGTACACCGCCTTATCCAATATGTAACAATGGTTTGGATATTTTTCATTCACGAAACCTGGTGGGTGCTCCACATAGATCGTTTCTTCTAATTCACCATTTAAGAATGCACACTTCACATCCATTTGATAGACTTCAAAGTTCTTGTGAGTTGCATAGGCAAGGAAGATACAAACTGATTCTAGCCTTGCAACAGGTGCAAACTTCTATTCGTAATCAATACCTTCCTCTTGGCAATATCCCTTCACAACTAGTCGTGCTTTATTCCATATCACAATTCCTTCCTTGTCTAATTTGTTCCGAAACACCCATTTCATACCGACGACTGAAGCATCCTTTGGAGTAAGAACTAATCTCCAGACCTTATTACGCTCAAATTCATTGAGTTCTTCTTGCATGGATTGAACCCAATCAACATGATCAAGAACAGTCTTCACTGTTTTAGGTTCGACCTAGGAGATAAACGAATTGAACATGATAAATTCCATTGTAGAAAATAATGTTGCTTTCTTCGCTTTTTGTTGTTCCCTCGTAAGCACTCCTGTGGATAAATCTCCAATCACTTGACTCTTTGGGTGATCTTTAGTACATTTTGTTAAAGGAGGATATTGTGGATCATATGCTGGATCAACTTTGGCATTAACTTCCTCAAATTCCGATTGCACATCAGAATCATTATTTTCAGTCTCATTCTCCCCCTGGAAGTTTGCACTTGTTCCCTCATTTGGAATAGGATTCTCCCCTGGAGCTGAGGACAGCATGGGAACTTGAAGAGGAGCTCTCCCCCTATAATGGAGAACCAGAATGTCTTTCCTGTGTTGGAAATTCTGAAGTGTTCGGACTCGGAGGCTCTTGAGAGGTTTCAACATTTTTCGCAGTCTCATCTACAATCTTCTTCAGTTCATCGACCTGATTGTCTTTTGCTTTGTATTCTGAGGAAATGGCTCTATCAGGCTCATCAAACAAATTCATAAACTCCTCATAAAGGCTAGAAAGAGGAATGGTCATCGGATTTGTTGAAGGAAAAATTTCCTCAGATAGACAATCGGCTTTCTGATATTTCTTCAGATAATTATCATCAAAGGTCACATAATAGGTTTCTTTAATTTTTCGTGATTTCTTGTTCAGAACCCTATATTCCTTTGAAGTAAGAGAATAACCCAGAAATATTCCCTCATCAGCCTTCAGTCCTTCACGTCAAACTTGTTCCGGTGTTATTTGGAGTTGAAGATGAAACACCTGGAACCAAAAACATGAAAGAATTTTACATTAGGCTTTCTTTTGTTCAGAATCTCATAAGGCGTAATTGAAAATCATTTATTTATCAGAGATCGATTCTGAGTTAAACAAGTAGTTCCGATAGCCTCAACCCAGAAGTAAAGTGGAAGGTTCGCAAAAGAGAGCATAGTCCTTACAGCTTCGCAAAGAGACCGGTTTCATCTTTCGACAACACCGTTCTGCTGAGGAGTGTAAGGAGCAGAGAAGTTGTGAGCAACTCCTTTTTTAGTTAAGAATTCTTCAAACACTTGGTTTTTGAATTCGAAACCAATATCACTGTGAACGTTCTAAACGGGCTTTCGCAACTGAAGCTCGATCTACGTGATGAAGTCCTTTAGCTTAGAAGTTGCATTTGATTTATGTTTAAGAAAATAAACCCCAAGTAAATCTAGAAAAATCATCAGCTATCACTAGAAGATACTTATTACCACCAATGCTCTCAATGGCAGATGGATCATAGAGATCAATGTTTAATAGTTCTAGCGGCTCGATTACTTTGGTGTTTACAATAGTCGTGTGACTTTTATGACTTTGATTTCCCAGCTCGCAAGCAGCACATAGATGTTCCTTCTCAAACTTCAGAAGAGGGAGTCCTCGTACAAGATCGCCAAGTATAAGTTTGGTGATGTCCTTGAAATTTAGATGCGAGATGTCACACCCCCAAACCAAGGATGGCGGAAACGTCCGGGGGTGGAGGACTTCATGTAAAGTATCACAACAACGAGTATAATAGTGCTCAAAGTAAATACAACCATCATAAATATAATTGAAAAGGTTACACCATAGTATATGTTTACATGTTTCAAAATCAATTACATTATGATGACAAAATAAACTGTTTGACGATTTAACGTCCCATCCTCAAAGTGCTGATGTTTTCCTGTTTCACTGATTTCCTGAGAATACAAATAGTTTTAAAAAAAGTGTCAACAATTAAGTTGGTGAGTTCATAAGAGTTTTGTTGGAGAAAGAAACCGTTTTCCTTGTAAAAGCGACAAGTATGTTCCCAGAAAATCCAATATTTTCTTTATTAAGTGAAATGAATGCTTCTATGTTATGCGATAATGAACCCTAGAGGGACCCATAGATTCCTTCTATAATCGCCCAGTGTATATAAGTTATGTAAAATTTAAGTTAAATAGACCGTTGAATATAATGGGTCTGCCCTAGGTCCACAACCAAACAAGGAACAGGAGATGAGGCGGGCCCACCAATTCTAAGTCGATTGTGACTAGATTCTTATATAACTCTAGCATATACACTTAGCAATTATAGCTGAAGCCTAACAATTGTAGGCGTAATGTAGTTTTAATGGAGATATGTTTCCAAAAAAAATCCGATATTTTCCTTAAAGAGTGAATCGTAAGTTTCTATATTAATAAATAGTGCATCCTAGAATTTCCTATAGTTTCCTTCTATAATCTCTAAGTGTATATAAGTTATATAAAATTTAAGTTAAATAGACCGTTGAATGTAATGGGTCTGCTCTAGGCCCACAACCAAACAAGGAACAGGAAATAAAGCGGACCCACCAATTCTAAGTCGATCATGACTAAATTCTATATAACTCTAGCATATACACTTAGTAATTATGGCTGAAAACTAACAATGCTAGATAGAATGTAGTCTTAAAAACCAAAGACCGAGACTATGCTTATCATAATTCATCAAGTAGTGGTAGTAGACATAAACTATACATATCATAATTCACCAAATAGTGGTAGTGATAGTGATCATGAATTATGCATATTATAGTTTATCAAATAGTAGTAGTGGCAGTGAACATAAACTATACATATCATAATTCACCAAATAGTGGTAGTGATAGTGAACCTGAATTATGCATATTATAGTTTATCAAATGGTGGTAGTGGTAGTGAACCTAAACTATACCTATTATAGTTCTAGCATGTTTGTTTGTGACGTATAAGAACCCTTTTCTATGTAAGTCGAATGTATAGCAAAATATAACTATGTGTTATCATGCCTTATTTTTGTACTAATGGTAATAATGGAGGATTCTTACATTTCAGTGAGTATTTTCTATTATATAATTTTACCACAACAAGAAACATATGTAAAATATGAAATCTTCAAATATTAACACTTTGCTCAACAAGTTACAAAGTGTGATGAAAGTTATAAGCTGTTATCTAGATTTTTACCTTTCTGCACTATTTTAGAAAAATCCTAGAAAAATCATACGAAGTCAAAAACTGATTCCGTAAATTGTGAGAGTTCACAAAATGTGTCTAGTTTATTCATAATTTTTATTATGATTTTTAGAAGTCTTTAACTTGTGTTAAAATGTTCATATTCACAGACTAGTCCGAATTTGTTTCTGAAATGATAGGCAGTTTTGTAAAAATCACCATAAATCGTAGAAAAATCGTATGGAGATGTGCAAGTAGTCATTTTAAAGGTATGAACCTGAACTATTTGCACCTAATACAGTTTTGAAAACTAAAATGTTTAAGTTGACCAAAACAGTCCGTGAATGGAGTTGAACTTTTCTGATGAAGGCTGTTAAATGAGTTTAGTTGTGTTCTTGGTGTTTTAACTTGTATTCCCCCCCCCTTAAAACTTAAGAAAAACATGAAAAGATAGGGGTATGAACTTACCTTGAGTGATTTCAGTAGATGGATGATGGAGTAAAGAAGTGTTCAACTCAAGAACACTTGGGAGATGCTTGAAGATTTGAAGATCTAACAACAAATATGACGATATTTGTGTAAGCAATCTATGATTTGGATGAAGGATAGTAGAATATCTAAGTGTAGGAGTAAGATTTCACATACTTGGAGAGATTTGACATACAGAGAGAGATTTGGGAGAGATTTGACATACTTGGAGAGATTTGACATACATAAAGAGATTTAGGAGAGATTTCACATTCTTGGAGAGATTTGACATACAAAGAGAGATTTGGGAGAGATTTCACATTCTTGGAGAGATTTGGGAGAGCTTTCACCTTCTTGGAGAGATTTCTCATTCAGAGAGATATTTGGGAGAGATTTCACATACTTGGAGAGATTTGGGAGAGATTTGACATTCTTGGAGAGATTTCTTATACAAAGAGAGATTTGGGAGAGATTCCACATACTTGGAGAGATTTGGGAGAGATTTGACATTCTTGGAGAGATTTCTCATACAGAGAGAGATTTGGGAGAGATTTGACATACTTGGAGAGATTTGTCTTACTTAGAGAGTTTTGGGAGAGTTAGAGTGGAAGAGATTGGGAGAGACTTCTTTTGTGACATTTTTGAGTGTTTGGCTTCGCAATGCAAGGTTCTTACACTCTGTTAAGCCTTGTTATGAGTGTTATACGCTCTTGAGGGGTATGGAATAATGTCCTATCGAGTAGATTCATCACTTACCCTGATTAGGGTTTAGAATTTCCGAACACGTGAAAACTCTAAGTGATACTTTATATTAAGATTGTGAGTAGGTACAATAAGAGTCATGATGGAAACCCTAATATACAAGGGTTAGATGAGTTGACCGGTTTGGCTTGTTGACTTTAGTTGACTTTGACTTGGCCAAAAATTTACGGTTGTCACATCATCCCCCCGTTAGAAGGAATTTCGTCCCGAAATTAGTGTTTCGACTGGGACTTCAAGAATTTGGAGGAAAGATGGGGGAAACTTGTCGTAGTACAAGAAATTGATTATGGTGAGGAACAACCCGCCTGATGTCACATGACGACCTTGGAATTTCTTATTGTAACTTGAGCTGAGTCAATTTAAAAGGAGTTTATTGTTTTGGAATGATAGAGTATTCTATGTGTGCTTTTATGCTCCCTGTTTTATCCTGTTGCAATTTATGCAATGCAACTCCTGGCAAGCCCCGGTGTGATGGAAGCTACACTTGTTGCATTTTGGAAGGGTTCCAGCATATCGATTTATGGGTGTGGGAGTGGCACGGGTTGTGGCAGCATGAACAACAACGCTCTGTTGCTTCTTAGTGAAGTCCTGGGCTGGCTGGTCCTTTTTGTTGTCCCAGAACTTCCTTTTGTTGTTTCCTCCTCTTGCTTGATCCGGGGTGGTTGTCACAGTGTCATGGCTGGCACGATGGTCGATGAGTTGTTGTGCCAATTCTTTGGCACTCTCAAAGGTAGTTGGTCTTGAGGCTAACACGCTATCTTGAATTTGGGAGGACAATCCCCATAGGTATCGATCCAACTTTTTGTCTTCCGGGGTGACCATAGCGGGACAAAGGAGTGCTAGATCACAGAATCGGGCGGTATAGGTTGCAAGGTCAGAGTCTGTCATTTTGAGGTTCCACAGTTCTTGCTCTAGCTTTTGCACCTCGCCTCTTGGGCAATACTCTTTCAGCATCCTTGCCTTCAAGTCCTCCCAACTCATCGAGTTAGCCACTGTAAGCGTCAGTGACTTAACATGGCCGTTCCACCAAGTAAGGGCCCGGCCGGAGAAAGTACGAGCTGCGAACTTGACTTTGATCGCTTCAGGGCATGCACAGATCTCGAAGACAGACTCGGTCTTTTCGAACCACTGCATCAAATCGATGACTCCCCCGCTACCATTGAATGAATCGGGTCTGGCATTGGTGAAGTCTTTAAAGGAGCATTCTCTAGAACGCCCTTGGCTATCTCCTTGATTGGAGTTATTAGTACCGCTCCCGGTCCGTCCTGCACCATCAGTACTGATTTGGGACATAGCAGCTGCCACTGCGGCCGTGACCGCAGCTTGGAACATAACAAGATCATATTGGGGGGGGGGGGGGGGGCGGCGGTGGTGGATTTGCTTGCGTTCCGCTAGTGCGTCTAACAGACCTTCGAGGCGACATCTTTCTGTTATAGAATTTCAAAGACGTAATGAGTACAAGTCTTTTGGTAATGGTTATTAGTTTTTAAGTATAGTGTTTCCCAATTTTTCGAATGTGGAAAACAATTCATACCAGAGGTCTAGATAAATAAACTTATGAATTTAGTAGAAATGACTCGATTATAATCTTGTGATTTGTTCCATGCCCGATCCACCCCTAAGATCACCCAATGTATACCAGTTGTGTGTAATTAAGGTCCGATAGGCCGTTGAACTTAATGAGTCTGCCCTAAGCCCACAACCAAACAAGGAACAGGACCTAAGGCGGACTTACCATTTCTAAGCCGATCGTCTCTTAATTACACATAACCTTGAGGTATATTTCAAGTAATTCTTAGAGTTACCATAAGCAAATTGTTTGTAATAACAGGTTATGAAATATGTGGTAAACTCCCACTGAAATAAAATGCATGCCAATTTTTATTGATATACATTGGTTATATCCTTACCATTCATATACACACGTAATAAATTTCGCACTTTACTGAACTATTCTCGGTGTTTCTGCTAACGTCCCTGAGACGGAGTTATGGTAGTGGGTAGAAGTGGGTTTTGTACGGGCGTTAAGATTTACCCATCACGTTGTTCGTGCGAGAATAGGGGTAGAAGAGATAATTAATAGACGTCTAATCCTATAATTACTTATAGGGGTGATCCTTATCAGTCATGTCTATAATCACCTAGTGCATACCAGTTATACATAATCTGAGATGGAATAGACCTTCGAATAAATGACTCTACTCTAAGTCCACAACCAAACAAGGAACAGGAAGTAGAGCAATAGTCATAGATTCTAAGTCTATAATATCTTTAATTATGTATAACCTTAGTGTATGCACTCAGTCATTATAGACCTACTAATAGGGGTCTTTAGTTTTCACATAAGTTGGTTATAGTATCACCAAATACTCCTATAGTATTTTAAATGTTTGACTTATGTTTTTCAATGTTTGTTTGTAGATAGAGTTGGTAAGTTTTTAGACTTGTTGCAACAACACAACCATTATCGGGCATATGCTAATCACTTCTGGGTCAGACGTAGTTGATCAGGCTATGTCATTCCCAGACCTGACCATACATCCCCAAGCCTACTTGTGCCATTCAACAATCACAACTTTTGTTTTGTTCTAGTATGATGTTGACCTTAGTATGTATGCATGCATGTATACTTTTAACAAGAAACTATTTATTTCTAAAAGTATAGTTATTTGAAAATGTTACATCAGAGACCTTAGTCCCAATGCATTTATAGTTTGTATATCTTATGTGGTTCGATATACTTAGTTCAATATAAACAATGCTCTGATACCAATCTGTCACACCCCCAAACCAAGGATGGTGGAAACGTCCGGGGGTGGAGGACTTCATGTAAAGTATCACAACAACGAGTATAATAATGCTCAAAGTAAATACAACCATCATAAATATAATTGAAAAGGTTACACCATAGTATATGTTTACATGTTTCAAAATCAATTACATTATGATGACAAAATAAACTGTTTGACGATTTAACGTCCCATCCTCAAAGTGCTGATGTTTTCCTGTTTCACTGATTTCCTGAGAATACAAGTAGTTTTAAAAAAAGTGTCAACAATTAAGTTGGTGAGTTCATAAGAGTTTTGTTGGAGAAAGAAACCGTTTTCCTTGTAAAAGCGACAAGTATGGTTCCAGAAAATCCAACATTTTCTTTATTAAGTGAAATGAATGCTTCTATGTTATGCAATAATGAACCCTAGAGGGACCCATAGATTCCTTCTATAATCGCCCAATGTATATAAGTTATGTAAAATTTAAGTTATATAGACCGTTGAATATAATAGGTCTGCCCTAGGTCTACAACCAAACAAGGAACAAGAGATGAGGCGGGCCCACCAATTCTAAGTCGATTGTGACTAGATTCTTATATAACTCTAGCATATACACTTAGCAATTATAGCTAAAGCCTAACAATTGTAGGCGTAATGTAGTTTTAATGGAGATATGTTTCCAAAAAAAATCCGATATTTTCCTTAAAGAGTGAATCGTAAGTTTCTATATTAATAAATAGTGCATCCTAGAATTTCCTATAGTTTCCTTCTATAATCTCTAAGTGTATATAAGTTATATAAAATTTAAGTTAAATAGACCGTTAAATGTAATGGGTCTGCCCTAGGCCCACAACCAAACAAGGAACAGGAAATAAAGCGGACCCACCAATTCTAAGTCGATCATGACTAAATTCTATATAACTCTAGCATATACACTTAGTAATTATGGCTGAAAACTAACAATGCTAGATAGAATGTAGTCTTAAAAACCAAAGACCGAGACTATGCTTATCATAATTCATCAAGTAGTGGTAGTAGACATAAACTATACATATCATAATTCACCAAATAGTGGTAGTGATAGTGATCATGAATTACGCATATTATAGTTTATCAAATAGTAGTAGTGGTAGTGAACATAAACTATACATATCATAATTCACCAAATAGTGGTAGTGATAGTGAACCTGAATTATGCATATTATAGTTTATCAAATGGTGGTAGTGGTAGTGAACCTAAACTATACCTATTATAGTTCTAGCATGTTTGTTTGTGACATATAAGAACCCTTTTCTATGTAAGTCGAATGTATAGCAAAATATAACTATGTGTTATCATGCCTTATTTTTGTACTAATGGTAATAATGGAGGATTCTTACATTTCAGTGAGTATTTTCTATTATATAATTTTACCACAACAAGAAACATATGTAAAATATGAAATCTTCAAATATTAACACTTTGCTCAACAAGGGACCGATGGTCGGATCTCGGACCGAAGGTCAAGTCCTCGGACCGAAGGTCAGGTCCTCGGACCGAAGGTAAGAAGGGAAGAGCCGAAAGTCAGGTCTCGGTTCTGATTAGTCAGGGGACCGAAATAGACCGAGCGCTCGGTCCATTTCGGTTGAGAGGGTTTCGGTTCTTAGGAGGTTCGGCTCCTAAGAGGTTCGGCTCCTAAGAGGAGTTTCGGTTCCTAAGAGGAGTTTCGGCTCCTTAAGGCTGTTTTTCGCCTAGACTTCCGTTTTCGAGCGGTTTTCGACTAAATTAAGGGCCGGGATGCCCCGAGTGATTTTAAGAAGTTGAGAGAGATTTTGAGAGAGATTTTGAGAGAGATTAGGGAGAGATTCGACATACTTGGAGAGATTTGACATACAGAGAGAGATTTGGGAGAGATTTGACATACTTGGAGAGATTTGACATACATAAAGAGATTTAGGAGAGATTTCACATTCTTGGAGAGATTTGACATACAAAGAGAGATTTGGGAGAGATTTCACATTCTTGGAGAGATTTGGGAGAGCTTTCACCTTCTTGGAGAGATTTCTCATTCAGAGAGATATTTGGGAGAGATTTCACATACTTGGAGAGATTTGGGAGAGATTTGACATTCTTGGAGAGATTTCTTATACAAAGAGAGATTTGGGAGAGATTCCACATACTTGGAGAGATTTGGGAGAGATTTGACATTCTTGGAGAGATTTCTCATACAGAGAGAGATTTGGGAGAGATTTGACATACTTCGAGAGATTTGTCTTACTTAGAGAGTTTTGGGAGAGTTAGTGTGGAAGAGATTAGGAGAGACTTCTTTTGTGACCTTTTTGAGTGTTTGGCTTCGCAATGCAAGGTTCTTACACTCTGTTAAGCCTTGTTATGAGTGTTATACGCTCTTGAGGGGTATGGAATAATGTCCTATCGAGTAGATTCATCACTTACCCTGATTAGGGTTTAGAATTTCCGAACACGTGAAAACTCTAAGTGATACTTTATATTAAGATTGCGAGTAGGTACAATAAGAGTCATGATGGAAACCCTAATATACAAGGGTTAGATGAGTTGACCGGTTTGGCTTGTTGACTTTAGTTGACTTTGACTTGGCCAAAAACTTACGGTTGTCACATCATCCCCCCGTTAGAAGGAATTTCGTCCCGAAATTAGTGTTTCGACTGGGACTTCAAGAATTTGGAGGAAAGATGGGGGAAACTTGTCGTAGTACAAGAAATTGATTATGGTGAGGAACAACCCGCCTGATGTCACATGACGACCTTGGAATTTCTTATTGTAACTTGAGCTGAGTCAATTTAAAAGGAGTTTATTGTTTTGGAATGATAGAGTATTCTATGTGTGCTTTTATGCTCCCTGTTTTATCCTTGGTATTACCACTATGAATATTTTATAACGTAGTTAGCGAGTTCCATCATTACGAATGTTTCAACAAATTGTGACGAAATTTGCATTATAAGTCCTACCAGTTCTTTTATAATCGCTTGGTGTAAACTAGTCGTATATCATTAAGATTGCAAGGGCATTCGGATGGGTGAGCCCGCCTTAAGCCCACAACCAAACAAGGAACAGGGAATGAGGCGGAATCACATATTCTAAGTCCATAGAATCTTAATGATATATGACCATAATGTTTACACTAGCCATCATAGATTCACTAGTAAAAGCCCTGTGTTTTTATATAGATGATAAGACTTATTTGGGTTTTGCCGTGTTCTAGAGATTCATGGTTGATATACTTGAATCGATGCTAGTTTTAGTATTAAAAAGAAATTTAGAATTTAAACGTCGAGGTTAGAAGCACGTACTGATATTTACGGGCGGTTCCAGGGTGGTCTATCCCGCGGTGATCGCAAGCACCCTTCCACTATCACCGGCATTCCTTGTCCTTGGACAATCTCTCTTGAAGTGTCCCGTTTCACCGCACTCGTAACAAGTTGGGCTTGCTCCAATGCCGGGGACCTAGTTGATGGGTCGTGCTGGTGCCTTACAGAAACGGGTAGTGTGTCCGTTCCTGTTGCAATTTATGCAATGCAACTCCTGGCAAGCCCCGGTGTGATGGAAGCTACACTTGTTGCATTTTGGAAGGGTTCCAGCATATCGATTTATGGGTGTGGGAGTGGCACGGGTTGTGGAGCATGAACAACAACGCTCTGTTGCTTCTTAGTGAAGTCCTGGGCTGGCTGGTCCTTTTTGTTGTCCCAGAACTTCCTTTTGTTGTTTCCTCCTCTTGCTTGATCCGGGGTGGTTGTCACAGTGTCATGGCTGGCATGATGGTCGATGAGTTGTTGTGCCAATTCTTTGGCACTCTCAAAGGTAGTTGGTCTTGAGGCCAACACACTATCTTGAATTTGGGAGGACAATCCCCATAGGTATCGATCCAACTTTTTGTCTTCCGGGGTGACCATAGCGGGACAAAGGAGTGCTAGATCACATAATCGGGCGGTATAGGTTGCAAGGTCAGAGTCTGTCATTTTGAGGTTCCACAGTTCTTGCTCTAGCTTTTGCACATCGCCTCTTGGGCAATACTCTTTCAGCATCCTTGCCTTCAAGTCCTCCCAACTCATCGAGTTAGCCACTGTAAGCGTCAGTGACTTAACATGGCCGTTCCACCAAGTAAGGGCCCGGCCGGAGAAAGTACGAGCTGCGAACTTGACTTTGATCGCTTCAGGGCATGCACAGATCTCGAAGACAGACTCGGTCTTTTCGAACCACTGCATCAAATCGATGACTCCCCCGCTACCATTGAATGAATCGGGTCTGGCATTGGTGAAGTCTTTAAAGGAGCATTCTCTAGAACGCCCTTGGCTATCTCCTTGATTGGAGTTATTAGTACCGCTCCCGGTCCGTCCTGCACCATCAGTACTGATTTGGGACATAGCAGCTGCCACTGCGGCCGTGACCGCAGCTTGGAACATAACAAGATCATATTGGGGGGGGGGGCGGCGGTGGTGGATTTGCTTGCGTTCCGCTAGTGCGTCTAACAGACCTTCGAGGCGACATCTTTCTGTTATAGAATTTCAAAGACGTAATCAGTACAAGTCTTTTGGTAATGGTTATTAGTTTTTAAGTATAGTGTTTCCCAATTTTTCGAATGTGGAAAACAATTCATACCAGAGGTCTAGATAAATAAACTTATGAATTTAGTAGAAATGACTCGATTATAATCTTGTGATTTGTTCCATGCCCGATCCACCCCTAAGATCACCCAATGTATACCAGTTGTGTGTAATTAAGGTCCGATAGGCCGTTGAACTTAATGAGTCTGCCCTAAGCCCACAACCAAACAAGGAACAGGACCTAAGGCGGACTTACCATTTCTAAGCCGATCGTCTCTTAATTACACATAACCTTGAGGTATATTTCAAGTAATTCTTAGAGTTACCATAAGCAAATTGTTTGTAATAACAGGTTATGAAATATGTGGTAAACTCCCACTGAAATAAAATGCATGCCAATTTTTATTGATATACATTGGTTATATCCTTACCATTCATATACACACGTAATAAATTTCGCACTTTACTGAACTATTCTCGGTGTTTCTGCTAACGTCCCTGAGACGGAGTTATGGTAGTGGGTAGAAGTGGGTTTTGTACGGGCGTTAAGATTTACCCATCACGTTGTTCGTGCGAGAATAGGGGTAGAAGAGATAATTAATAGACGTCTAATCCTATAATTACTTATAGGGGTGATCCTTATCAGTCATGTCTATAATCACCTAGTGCATACCAGTTATACATAATCTGAGATGGAATAGACCTTCGAATAAATGACTCTACTCTAAGTCCACAACCAAACAAGGAACAGGAAGTAGAGCAATAGTCATAGATTCTAAGTCTATAATATCTTTAATTATGTATAACCTTAGTGTATGCACTCAGTCATTATAGACCTACTAATAGGGGTCTTTAGTTTTCACATAAGTTGGTTATAGTATCACCAAATACTCCTATAGTATTTTAAATGTTTGACTTATGTTTTTCAATGTTTGTTTGTAGATAGAGTTGGTAAGTTTTTAGACTTGTTGCAACAACACAACCATTATCGGGCATATGCTAATCACTTCTGGGTCAGACGTAGTTGATCAGGCTATGTCATTCCCAGACCTGACCATACATCCCCAAGCCTACTTGTGCCATTCAACAATCACAACTTTTGTTTTGTTCTAGTATGATGTTGACCTTAGTATGTATGCATGCATGTATACTTTTAACAAGAAACTATTTATTTCTAAAAGTATAGTTATTTGAAAATGTTACATCAGAGACCTTAGTCCCAATGCATTTATAGTTTGTATATCTTATGTGGTTCGATATACTTAGTTCAATATAAACAATGCTCTGATACCAATCTGTCACACCCCCAAACCAAGGATGGTGGAAACGTCCGGGGGTGGAGGACTTCATGTAAAGTATCACAACAACGAGTATAATAATGCTCAAAGTAAATACAACCATCATAAATATAATTGAAAAGGTTACACCATAGTATATGTTTACATGTTTCAAAATCAATTACATTATGATGACAAAATAAACTGTTTGACGATTTAACGTCCCATCCTCAAAGTGCTGATGTTTTCCTGTTTCACTGATTTCCTGAGAATACAAATAGTTTTAAAAAAAGTGTCAACAATTAAGTTGGTGAGTTCATAAGAGTTTTGTTGGAGAAAGAAACCGTTTTCCTTGTAAAAGCGACAAGTATGTTTCCAGAAAATCCAATATTTTCTTTATTAAGTGAAATGAATGCTTCTATGTTATGCGATAATGAACCCTAGAGGGACCCATAGATTCCTTCTATAATCGCCCAGTGTATATAAGTTATGTAAAATTTAAGTTAAATAGACCGTTGAATATAATGGGTCTGCCCTAGGTCCACAACCAAACAAGGAACAGGAGATGAGGCGGGCCCACCAATTCTAAGTCGATTGTGACTAGATTCTTATATAACTCTAGCATATACACTTAGCAATTATAGCTGAAGCCTAACAATTGTAGGCGTAATGTAGTTTTAATGGAGATATGTTTCCAAAAAAAATCCGATATTTTCCTTAAAGAGTGAATCGTAAGTTTCTATATTAATAAATAGTGCATCCTAGAATTTCCTATAGTTTCCTTCTATAATCTCTAAGTGTATATAAGTTATATAAAATTTAAGTTAAATAGACCGTTGAATGTAATGGGTCTGCCCTAGGCCCACAACCAAACAAGGAACAGGAAATAAAGCGGACCCACCAATTCTAAGTCGATCATGACTAAATTCTATATAACTCTAGCATATACACTTAGTAATTATGGCTGAAAACTAACAATGCTAGATAGAATGTAGTCTTAAAAACCAAAGACCGAGACTATGCTTATCATAATTCATCAAGTAGTGGTAGTAGACATAAACTATACATATCATAATTCACCAAATAGTGGTAGTGATAGTGATCATGAATTACGCATATTATAGTTTATCAAATAGTAGTAGTGGTAGTGAACATAAACTATACATATCATAATTCACCAAATAGTGGTAGTGATAGTGAACCTGAATTATGCATATTATAGTTTATCAAATGGTGGTAGTGGTAGTGAACCTAAACTATACCTATTATAGTTCTAGCATGTTTGTTTGTGACGTATAAGAACCCTTTTCTATGTAAGTCGAATGTATAGCAAAATATAACTATGTGTTATCATGCCTTATTTTTGTACTAATGGTAATAATGGAGGATTCTTACATTTCAGTGAGTATTTTCTATTATATAATTTTACCACAACAAGAAACATATGTAAAATATGAAATCTTCAAATATTAACACTTTGCTCAACAAGTTACAAAGTGTGATGAAAGTTATAAGCTGTTATCTAGATTTTTACCTTTCTGCACTATTTTAGAAAAATCCTAGAAAAATCATACGAAGTCAAAAACTGATTCCGTAAATTGTGAGAGTTCACAAAATGTGTCTAGTTTATTCATAATTTTTATTATGATTTTTAGAAGTCTTTAACTTGTGTTAAAATGTTCATATTCACAGACTGGTCCGAATTTGTTTCTGAAATGATAGGCAGTTTTGTAAAAATCACCATAAATCGTAGAAAAATCGTATGGAGATGTGCAAGTAGTCATTTTAAAGGTATGAACCTGAACTATTTTCACCTAATACAGTTTTGAAAACTAAAATGTTTAAGTTGACCAAAACAGTCCGTGAATGGAGTTGAACTTTTCTGATGAAGGCTGTTAAATGAGTTTAGTTGTGTTCTTGGTGTTTTAACTTGTATTCCCCCCCTTAAAACTTAAGAAAAACATGAAAAGATAGGGGTATGAACTCACCTTGAGTGATTTCAGTAGATGGATGATGGAGTAAAGAAGTGTTCAACTCAAGAACACTTGGGAGATGCTTGAAGATTTGAAGATCTAACAACAAATATGACGATATTTGTGTAAGCAATCTATGATTTGGATGAAGGATAGTAGAATATCTAAGTGTAGGAGTAAGATACTTACCAAATGTAGAAGGAAAGCTTGGAGACAAGCCTTGAATCTCGTAATCTAGAGAGAGGAAGTGAGAGAAAATGAAGTTTGTCACTTGGAGGAAAATGAGAGTAATGTGAGGAGAGAGGAAGGTTTTCCAGCTCTTGACCAAGTGTGTGGCTGAAAAATGGTGGAAAAAGTACTATGAAATGACTAGGTATGGTGGGAGGGACAAGGGGTTGTACTATGGAGGTATGGGGAGGTTGCTTGTGTCATACACTAAGGCAAAGTCAACACTCCACCCATAAATCTTACCTACTATATTTTATTCTTAGGCAAGGATTTTCCCCAAAATTATAATTAAAATATGAATATTTGGGGTTTATTATGTTAAAATACGAGTTTAAGTGAAAATCCCGTGTTAAAATCTCGAAAAACGGGCTCAAAACGCTAAAAATATTGAAAACCGGGCAAAAACTGTGACATCCGCCTAAAATGGATTCGGGTCAACCCAACCCAATTGGAAATTTAATAAACCCTACTCAAGATTACTTGACGCTAATAGGATCAAAACCCATACAATACGATATAACTTGACGTTAATAGTAACATAGTATTGTACAACGTTATAACTATAATCAAAGTAAATTATGATACCATATTAAAATCAAATCAAAGTATAATGCTCTAATTAAATTAAAAGAATCAAACTTGAATTCTCTAATTAAACTTCAAATCAAAGTAGATTGTTATAATCAAATAATAACCTATCTTTTATAAAACTCCATTTTTATAAACTTTACATTAAATTTTATAAAACTCTATTTTTTATAAACTTTACATTAAATTTTATAAAACTCTATTTTTTATAAACTTTACTTTAAATTTTATAAAACTCTTATATTAATTATGTAAAAGATGCTTGTGTTAGTGGGAAATTATGAAGACCACCAAAAGCAAAAAGATTATTCCCATGGTCTCCCACTCACACCTCCCATCCACTTTCCTTTCCTTTTTCTCCCAACACATTATTCTCTTCACCACTTAAATCTTCTCTATTCTTTCTCTCACTCTCAATCTTGAAATTTCCTCCAAGAATACTCATATTCCATCCAAGAACAATCTATTATACTCAAATCTTCATCCCTCTTGAAGCATTCATCAAGGTATGTTGTTAAAAGTTTCAAATTCATACAAGAAACAAATTAAATCCACCAAAATAACTAAAACTCATTTTTTTTGCATAAACCTGATTTTTCTCAGAATACCATCAATAAAATAAGAAGTTCTGGAAATTTTCAGAAAATAACTTATTTTTATTGAATTATCATAATTATTGCAATAAAGTAGGGCAATAATTCACATAAAATACTTGTTGCATTCAATAAATTCTGAGAAAATTCTGGGATGACCTGTATACTGATTAAACATGATATATTAAGTTTCATGCATTTATATTACTGTTTACTATTATTTATGATTTTATTGATTAATTAATAATGAAATATATAAAAAATACTTCCCATAGTCACAAATATCTGAAACTTATACACTGGGCTCTACATCATGTTATAAAACTATGGTTAATTTTACAGATTTTTTGAGAATCATTTACTATTTTTCCGGAATTTTGTGTTGTTTAATCATTAAAATATTAAATAAATACTAAAACAGTTCAGAAAAATATACAAATTTTACACTAATTCATATTGTATGAAATAATGATTTCCTAATAATTTCATAATTTTTCAATACTGTTTACTATTTAAAACTACTTTCCTAAGTATTTAAGCATGTAAAAATGCATTTTAATGATTATTTCATATAAATAATTGTTAAAATTTGTAAATAATTATAATTGGGCAAGTTATTATTTTAATAAGAAATTATTAAAATCTGGCCTAAATTGAAAATATAAATTAATTATGCAAAGTAAGTAATTCAATTTAAAATTCATTTAACAAATAAATACCTTAATATTATAATCAAAATGAATTATTGTTAATTCATCTAATATAAGAATATGTGTCTAATTATTTGTATTAATACTCCATTCTCGTTTAGCAGTTCCTAAACCAAAACTATTAATTATATTAGGTTCTACGCCATTTTGACCCGAATCGTCTATCGTACGACACACGCATTTCGTTTTGGGACTAATGTGAGTAATCTACCCCATATTTTATAATTTTCAATACTTTTTGGGTGTATCATGTGGTTCTAATATGTTCCAACTTCATTTTATTGTTTTATCACAATTGAGACATTGTTGGGACATTTATACGTGAGTCATTAATTGTATAACTATTGTTCGTTTACGCTACATGTACTTGTAGTGCATTATCATTTTTAGTCTAATCTCCATGACTATGCCCGTATTCTTGAGGTACGTTATGGACAATAATAGCGCTATTGGGTTGACCACCCCGCCTTGGGACGCTAAGGTGATTGATCACACGTGGTTGAGTGTGTATGATGATTAGATGCTCCATCCTATATATATTTATATATATACATATGTATATATATAGGGTGAGGACTTATTGTTGTTGTTATCAATTGTTAATCAATTTTTGATTTATAAACCGTTATCTCAAATACAATTGTTTGGCGACTTCAAAAGAAAACAGATTTCAAATTATAAATGTTTCAACTTCACAATTTTCTCTACTAAAATTTGATTACTCACCAACTCTCGTAGTTGACCTGTTTTTACCCATGGTGCAGATTTGAAGAATGAAGAATGATGAAAAATAGGTTGCGCCTTAGAAATCCACAAGACAATTTAAATTTGATGTAATAAATGTTGTTCGTATTTGGATATGTATTTGTATGTTGTGGATCTTGTTTGCATACTTAGTACTTAATTGAATCTAATCATATTATAACATAGTTGTCATGAGACTTTGAACAATATATCACGCCTTGATCGATTCCGACAAGGATCGGGGTGTGACAAAAACTGCCAAATTCCGAAATTTGGGGCCGGAGGTTCGGTCCTAGTCCTTAGAACCGAAAGTAGGAGAAGAAACCGAGAGGGAGGAGTTCGGCTGCGCGGGTCGCCTCTCGGATCGAAGGTGAGGCTCGGTTGTGCATGGGAACCGAGAGGTCTCGCATGCATGCTCATCAGAAGGGACCGAGGGTCCGATCTCGGACCGAAGGTCAAGTCCTCGGACCGAAGGTAAGAAGGGAAGAGCGAAAGTCAGGTCTCGGTTCTGATTAGTCAGGGGACCGAAATAGACCGAGCGCTCGGTCCATTTCGGTTGAGAGGGTTTCGGTTCTTAGGAGGTTCGGTTCTAAGAGGTTCGGCTCCTAAGAGGAGTTTCAGTTCCTAAGAGGAGTTTCGGCTCCCTAAGGCTATTTTTCGCGTAGACTTCCGTTTTCGAGCGGTTTTCGACTAAATTAAGGGCCGGGATGCCCCGAGTGATTTTAAGAAATTGAGAGAGATTTTGAGAGAGATTTGTGAGAGATTCGACATACTTGGAGAGATTTGACATATAGAGAGAGATTTGGGAGAGATTTGACATACTTGGAGAGATTAGACATACAGAGAGAGATTTAGGAGAGATTTCACATTCTTGGAGAGATTTGACATACACAGAGAGATTTGGGAGAGATTTCACATTCTTGGAGAGATTTGGGAGAGATTTCACCTTCTTGGAGAGATTTCTCATTCAGAGAGATATTTGGGAGAAATTTCACATACTTGGAGAGATTTGGGAGAGATTTGACATTCTTGGAGAGATTTCTCATACAAAGAGAGATTTGGGAAAGATTCCACATACTTGGAGAGATTTAGGAGAGATTTGACATTCTTGGAGAGATTTCTCATACAGAGAGAGATTTGGGAGAGATTTGACATACTTGGAGAGATTTGTCTTACTTAGAGAGTTTTGGGAGAGTTAGAGTGAAAGAGATTGGGAGAGACTTCTTTTATGACCTTTTTGAGTGTTTGGCTTCGCAATGCAAGGTTCTTACACTCTGTTAAGCCTTGTTATGAGTGTTATACGCTCTTGAGGGGTATGGAATAATGTCCTATCGAGTAGATTCATCACTTACCCTGATTAGGGTTTAGAATTTCCGAACACGTGGAAACTCTAAGTGATACTTTATATTAAGATTGCGAGTAGGTACAATAAGAGTCATGATGGAAACCCTAATATACAAGGGTTAGATGAGTTGACCGGTTTGGCTTGTTGACTTTAGTTGACTTTGACTTGGCCAAAAATTTACGGTTGTCACACGAGAGCCTTCGGTGCCATAGCCAACTGTCATCTAAAGATGCTTTCGTAGGGAGGCAAATTGAAGGCTTTCCTGTGATCGATTTTATGTTCAAAGTAAACATCTCTACCTTTCTTTTGGATTTCAACAACACTGCCTTTGTTTTCTTCTCTATAATTTCTGATCCCTCATCATCGAATGATACCTTCAGCCCTGTACCTACTACCAACAGTGAAACACTTATCAGGTTATGTTGTAGGCCTTCCACATATGCTACTTTCCGAATGGAGAATTTGGCATTCGTATTCATTTTGTAGCCTTTAATTTCCCCTGTGGCGTTGTTTCCATACTTTACTCTGCCGTCGTCCTTTAGCAATTGGAATTCCCTCAACTCTTCTCTCTTTCCTCTCATGTGACACGAACAACCACTGTCAATATACCATTTAGAGTCGTATTTCGTCACGCATTACCTACAAAATTCAGAGAGATTTAGGAACCCAAACTTTCTTGGGTCCTGGTGAGGGTTTCTTAGTAACAGGAAAAGATGTATTTGATTCAACCCAAAAGGTTCTTTTAAGCAAAATGCTATTTTCTCCTCTGAATATTTTAAAAACCTTCATTTTATTATCACAAAGATTAACTTCAACAGGAATTGTTTTTCTTTGAATAAAATATTTGTGTCTTTCAGTTCGCTTCGAATTCCTCGAGAGAAATCTCTAGTTCTGAAACTACTTTATTTTTGCCCTTAACATCTTTTCATGTGTTGACAGATTTTGAAACATTTGTTTTTGGAGAAAAATTGGGTTTCGTCTTTTCCAGAGGTTTCGTTTGTTTTGAAAATGATGTTTCGGAAAAACTTTTGGTTTTGAAACCTGTGGAGTTGAAGACTGTGGTTTTGAAAACGATTTAGGTTTCGGATTTGGAGAGGTTTCGCATTTTGACTTGCAGATCTTTCTGGGTTAATAGAATTGGAATTTTTAGATTTCCAGAAACGCTTTCTTTCTTTTAAGTTTTTCTGATATCTTGCATTCAACTATCTTTTCTTAGCAATAACTTCCTCAACTGACTTATGAATGTTAGCTATAGGTTTCTCTTTTGTAATAGGCTTTTTATGTTGTTCAGAAGAGGTTTCACTGGTGTTGGGAAAAACCCTAAGAACGATTTGATGTAGATAATGCGGAAAATAAGAACAAACACAATAATGAAGATATGTCGAATGAACAAAACGTTTTATTCAAGAACATGATTAATAAATTACACTATAAGAAAAGACTAAAGTAAATCTATTCTACCTAAGAAACCTCATTATGATTGGCGACTACATCTTGCCTCACTCTTAACCCTAATTATGAATAATACATGACAATATATAGGGAATAAAACAAATCATGGGCCTAATAACCTACACTTCATCAAAGGGGCCCATTGCCATAATCCATGGACTACTTTGAACCCTACATTCTCCCCCTCAAAGTATGTAATGGATGACAAGGCTTCAACTTCCAAAACAAGCATCTAGCAAATAAGAAAGGATCTCGTGACGAGGAATATCAAAAGCGATCCACGAATCTTGACTCTTCAATAGTCTTCAAACGGGTTCTAGGATATATATATATATATATATATATATATATATATATATATATATATATATATATATATATATATATATATATAAATGCGAAACGAAGCACTGAAGTAATGTTTTTAAACTTCATTTTCTAATGTAATCCCAAAGATCTTCAAGAAAGCCAAACCAACCATAAAAATCCATTTCAGAATTAAGAAACAAAATCACTTCTTATCTTTGAAGAACTCCCCCTCCAAGTCACAATGATCTTCAAATAAGCTAATGATGTAAGCCACCAAAAAATATCATGTAACAAACCAAATTTAAGATTCTTAACGTCACTCGATCGAGAAATCACTAAAAGTCGGAGATATATTCAAAAGCTTTAGAATAGTTCGATGTGAACTGCTCTGTAAAAGCTACTTCTCTGTAAAAGCTTTAGAAGAGTTCAACGAGAACTTCTCTGTAAAAGTTACCTTCATATTTCTACCACAAGCGTCATAAAAAATCTTCAAATTTGAAAAGTCACAATCCAATTTCGAATGGCCATATCAAATTTTACCACTTTTTATAATAAAAATGCGATTATAAAACCTTCAAATGGTCATGAGAATGATCTTGAATGGATAAACAAATACTATGCAACCCGCGACAAAATGAAATAAACATTGAAGTTTAAAATCCGAAATAGTCGAAAACATTTGACGTTATTGCGAAAAACGACTTTCCGAACTGCCAAGACTTGTTGGAATCCATAATTTACTGTTTACGAAAAAATATGTTCATGAAAAATCCAAATTTGTTCATCAGCCCTTAAATTTGTAAACTTTTCTGAATATTGGGCAGAAACTGTGACTTTGCTGAAAGTCAGGGAACTAGAATGGTAAAACAACATAATTTTCCCCTTTATTTGTAACAATTTCGGAAATTAAACCAAAAACTGCCATGTTGGTGATGTTACAGGGACCAAAGGTGTAAATTGCAGTCTTCTTCCCCATTTAGTATCTGGTAAACGAACACAACAAAACAACTCGTAATGTGAAGACTTGAACTCCGAATCCAAACATGAAACAACTCCGATAAATCCTTCGGTTCCGAGCACAGTATCTTTTCCGATTGTAGATGTATGTTACCATTCCGAGACCGCTTTCGTTCCGAATCAAGTCATCACACTTCCGATTCCGAGCAATACGTCATTACAATTCTGAATCCTCAAACATTTGTTCCGATTCCGAACACAAGATTGGCATGAGAATGATATACCACTTCCGAGACCTCCGCAATCAACATATGAGATTAACAACTACTGCGAATGCGGAGTATTGATTGCGAGTCAAAGACAAAATGCAAAACAGAATCTGCAATTACAACATCCTTCGTTCCGATGTCAGGTCCATTGTGACTTTTCAAGTTTGACCATTAAAATCGAAGCTCAATTATGTTCATCGTTCTTCATCCATTCTTTATCGGTCCATTAAACTTCAAACAATCAGTTCATCAATATGAATCCCCAGTTAACATCGAATGGCAATTCAAGACCCAAAATCACAAACGATCACACAGATAACAAGAAATGATTCTTGTTCAATAAAATTCTGAAAAATCATTATCAATCGTCAATTGGGTCAAACAGTACTCGAGAACAAAATCGATTAGGTCAAACAAAATCGATTTTAAGACCAAAACTCAAGAACAATACCAAAAGAATAAGCGAATCAAATAGAAATCGAGAATTGTAAAATCCAGCAGAACAAAAGAATGTTTAATCGCCATGAAGTTAAACCGTAAAATCAAATAAGAATTTTGACTTGCGTGATTTAGAATTTTGTGATTACAAACAGCGATATAAGAACAAATCAGTGAACAGTGAACGAAATCAATGGGCTTTTTGAGTGAAACGAATGAACAGTAAACAATGAAGATGGGCTCACGAACAGTATGTCATCGGTTGAATGAATATAGATCAAAAAACAATTGGACCAGGTCAAAAGAGAAATAATAGATCGATTTTGGATAATTAAATTGACCAGATCCAATCAGAACTTACGAACAAAATACGAATCGGATTGAGAAAGAAAATACCCAGATGAACAGTAGAATACACCATAAGTCTTCATGAACAGTAGCTTGAACAAGAACCTTGATTCCAAACCGCCAAAACACCAAAAATCTTCAATAACTTGTGTACAAAGTCATCAAATCAAGAACCGATACTTCATAGATCAATTAGATCTTCAAAGACCCGCTCTGATACCACTTGTTGGGAAAAATCACAAGAACAATTTGATGATTATAATGCGGAAAATAAGAACGAACACAATAATGAATATATGTCGAATGAACAAAATATTTTATTCAAGAACATGAGGAAATTACACTATAAGAAAAGATTAAAGTAAATCTATTCTACCTAAGAAATCTCAATATGATTGGCGGCTACATCTTGACTCACTCTTAACCCTCATTATGAATAATACATGACAATATATAGGGAATAAAACAAGTCTTGGGCCTAATAACCCACACTTCATCAAGGGGGCCCATTGTTATAATCCGTGGAATACTTTGTACCCTACATGTCCAGTCCTCAAAAATAGGATTCATTCCTTACAATTACTCCTCAAGATTTCGGGTGTTACAACTCTCCCCCACTTAAATTAGATTTCTTCCTCGAAATCATTCCTTACCATCCCCAGGCATGCCAGACAGCCTGAACAACACAACCACAATTCCAATCATACAACGACCTTCCCAAGGCTACCGAACCCAAACTTAGCAGAACTCTCCAAACCCGGTGAATGAATCCTTAATCCCTTGTAGAAAACCATTTCTACCTTACCTGAAACCCGAATTCTAAAGTCTCAAATTGGTCTGACTCCCCGACAGACCGTCCATACTGATTCGCTACCATGCCAAAATCTCATTGAATTCGAGACTAAACAAAACGTTCCCAACCCTTGATTATCTTGATGCTTCCATTAGGACAAAATCACTGACCATATACCGCTGCAGAACACTTATACTTGACAGAAGACTCAGATAATCCTTCGAGCAGAGGACTCATCCCTGCAACGGTTAGACTGAGATGGGAGCTGCGCAACAGGGTCAAATCATTTACAATGAGATTATCCAATCCAAGCTAAAATGTCTTACCATATTTGCCGATTAACAAGCGACTCTACATACGAATCCCAAATCTCTAATACCGCCTTGTCTTACCTCGATGGCCCCTAGCTGCTTTCCAAAAGCAACCGAGACCTCCCTGGTCACAATTTGTCTGCCACTAACTGAAACACCGGGTTCCTGCCCGGTTGCTGAGTGAAAAGACACACACAGCCGTCCCACGCGACTTCCGAATGAAAGCCCCATCCGGCAATAATGTCACACCCCCGAAACCAGACGGCGGAAACGTCCGAGGGCTCGCGTGACTTAAATTGAATATCATCACAATGAATATACATGAATCATAACATAAACATCACCATGCATCAATACATTACAATTGATATTGTTCACATCCAGTACATTGTTTTAAATATTACACATTCATAACATAAATTGTTTGAGAGTTTTCAAAACATAACATCCTAACCTACTTGATATTACCCTTCAGCTTACCTGTTACCTGAGAATACAAGTTATTTTGAAAACGGTCAACATATGAAATGTTGGTGAGTTCATAAGCAGGGTTGTGACAAAAATGATTTGTGTAGTTTATAAAACCCAGAAAATCCGATATTTTCTGAATAGACAATTGTTTACCAAAGTGTGAAGATCCATAAGTTGATGCATGAATGATTTCAAAACGTGTATAAAAGGGAGTTTTGTATTATAGTTATAGAAAAATACGAGCGAGTGGTGTTGATTTCCTCGAAAAACCCGATGTTTTCCGATAACATAAAATATAATTGTTTTTCAAATTGCTATACCGCCACAACGAATGATTTTGATTACTCTTCCTTGATTACTCGGATGGTATTGGATTAATTAATTATGTGAGTCGTTATAACCATGCATAATAATGACTATTTCGTCTGTCTTGGCAACCTAACGTACGCCGGGATTGATCTTAAGATTTTGTCATCCTAGACTGGCCGAGTCTAACTGTAGCGAACAGCTGAGGTGTGGGGGAGCCACCCCCGTATAGATCTATACACAAAATCTCGCTCTCCTTCCAGGAGACTTTGATTATAACTACAGACTACGAACGACACTTAGAGGTGTCGCCCGTTATTACTCACTTAATCCAAACAACATTGATTACTATTGATTAACGACCTGAATTTGTTTACTTTGATTACACATAAGCCTAACAAACGAGGAGAAGAGGAATACAAAGTCCTGATACTTTCGTGAGTTATTTTAGGCTGTTGGGTAAACGAAGGACACGTTGGCCCATTTCGCATTTGATTTACTTGGACCTTACTAGCAATGCTAATGGGCCACTAAGGCCCAATGGCACTTAAAACCATTGAGGGTCCCTTAAATATGAAATTGGGTCATAGAAGGTCCAATAACATTTATTATTATTATCCCTTGGGCCCAAAAATCATGTTAATGGGTCACAAAGGCCCAACAAGCATGATTGGAACTTTCAAGCCCAAAGTTTTGAATGTTTACTTGTTTTAGGTATTGTATAATTGTTGGAAGGTTTGATTGGACGATTGTTATTTTTGTATCGACACGAGACCGGTCGATTTGTTTATAACGATATTTGAATTTATACGTATATTCATCTCTCTATTTTCACGAGTTGTAGTTTTTGGTATTTTTGATTCAATTATCTTAAAAATAAAATAATTGGTTCAAAATGTTGGTTTGACCCTTTTCAGCCCTTCTTTAATAAAAATAACAATTTTAGTCCTTTATATATACAAAAGACATTTTAAGCCCTTAAACCATTTTCTTGACACCTTTGACCCATAGACTTGTTCAAGTGATATTTTTAACTCAAAACTTATTCTTTGGCAGTTTCAGCCCTTCCAGAAAAGTGTTTTTTGGTTAAAGCCCAAACGTTTTGCAACTTTTACAATTTTGGCCCAAAATCCAAAAACTTTACATTTTTTTTATCCTTTTTGGGAAAGAAAAGCATTTTAACCCTTGAAATAGTTTTGTTTAACTTTTTATCCACTGTTTTGAGGAATTTATCATTTCAGCCCCTTGAAAATCATGTTTTTCGCAATTTTGGGCTTAATGGGCCGAAAAGCCCAAAAATTGGCCCATTAAGCTACAATTTACATTTCAAGTTCTTTGAAGAGCATAATATTCATAAAAATACTTATTTTAACTGTTTTGACTCTTTTGACCCTTAAGAAAACCGTAAATGGCAATTTTTACCCAAACTTTTGTTTATTTGACAAGTTAAGCCCAAAAATGGGTTTTATGTTACAATATGTTTATCATAATCTTGGAGGGTAATTTTCTTGACTTGTTTAGTGTAATAAATCTTAGATCATGTTTGTTTTTCTTCTTGGGCCATAGATTTCGAGATTTCTTTCCTTTTTGTTTACATATTCAACACATAAGCACATAAAATCACACATACATACATGAAATCATACATAGCATACACATACACATAGATCTACACATTTTACTTGCATTCTCCCCCATAAAAACTTGTGAAAATCGAAAAGAGAGGGGTATGAACTCAGCTTGAGTTTGTGGGTTCGGTTTTGAAGAAGAATGGAAGAAGTTTGATGCTATTCTCGGCCTAGCAAGCTTCTTGGAGGATCTTTGGCTTAGATGTGTTCTAAGATGCAAGATCACGAGTTTGAATAGATTAGGAGGAGATTTTTGATGACATGAAGTAGTTAGATCATGGATTTAAGCATCAACTTACCTTAGATGATGACTCTTAGGGAGAATGCTACTTGAAAGCTCTTAAATCTCGAAATTTTTGAAGAAGAAGTAAGAGTGTTCTTTGAGAGTGTTTGAGTGAATTGTGTGTGTGTGTTTCTTTCCCTTTGTGTTCTCGGCCGAAGAAGAAAAGAGAGAGGAGAAGAGAGAGTGTGAAGTGATAGGTGCTTGGGAGTATGAGATGTTGCATGGATATCCTTTGTGTAATTGTGAGGTGGCATGTAGGAAAGTCAACTCTTTTTCCCCATGTTTTGTGGTTTGGGCCGAGAGAGGGGGAAGAAAGAAAAGAAATTTGGCCTTTTTCTGCTTAAGCCCATATTATGGTCCAATTAGATGATTTTTGGCCCAATTGGTCTTTGGAGAGGGTTCACGGCCCAAAATAAATCAAGGAATGATTTTTATGGCTCATTAGGGCTATTTAGATTTGTGATGGCCCAATAAGGCCCATTGAATATAACCTAGTTCATTTTAGGCTTATAAGGCCCAAAATATTAAGTTTCATGCATATGGGTCCAATTAGGGCCCATTTAAGAGTTCTAAGTCCAAAATAGTCAAATTGGAAGCTTATTGGTCCATTAGGCCCAATAAGAACATCCTAATCCAAAAATAAACTTAAATCGGTATTTTTAGGGTTTCCAACCTTTGTTGACTATTTGAATGCTTGTATAGGAATTTTGTTGTCATTGATTTAACACAATACATGTTCTCAATTTTAACTACAATGTCACTCTTTGTTAAGTGTTTACAGCGTATCAGAATTCCTAGTTGTGACAAATAATTACCCACATTATCTTGCCACTAATTGCTTCAACCGATCATAGCAACCTGACGACCTGACGCCACCAAATCCAGTGCTTAAAGTGAATGCTACAAGACTAACTGAAGTTTTATATCACAACCGACCACCAACGACCTATCACTTCCTGGTTCCATGCATGCTGTGGTCTTCCCACAGCCTTACGAACTGACCCACACTGGTCTAAACCATCATAAGAAATCCATGACCAATCATATAATGAAATCCATCCGAAAATCCAAGACCCCATACTTACCTGACCCCACACAGATAGAACCAAATCAAAAAATAAGAGCCTGATCTGCCAACAAAATTTAAACCATCTCTTAACCATGAACCCTTCCATTTATATTCCTTAACTCGTATCCTACAGAAGAGAAGTCCTTGCACATAAACACCCACGATTCCCAACGCAAATTCCCACCAAGAACCATCACGGTACCCAACTCATAATCCGAGACCTAAAGATATACACTTGCATTTCACCCAAAACCCTCTGATTCACAGCAACCCCTCACTAATCCGGGGTATAGAGATTCCCAAACCATCTCTGAGACTTCCAGTCTCGCACCTGGTCCAGCCACCAGGTTCCCAAGAGTCCAAATGACAAGGCTACCCAGCCCAAACATCCCTCTATACCACTTACTGACCACACACTTAATCCTGAAACCCAAGATCCAATACCTTGACCCAACGGTCTCTTCCAGGTCGCACCTGCATTGCCATAATCACACGGGCCTCGCCCATGGGTTCCACCTATCTATAGCTACGCAGGCCCGACTCCGCCCCGGACCCCAATGGTCCTCAACCTAAAACAGAGAAATATTCCCCGACAATCCTGACCGGCATGCCCAAGGCATGAACTGATTCCACCTTTATGCTCATGACCACCTCCAATGATAGTCTACCTCGACTGGTGAATGCTACGATCCCATCGTAGTATTACAAAACTTCAAACCAACCACGGTTACCACCCATGGCCTTACCACACGTTAACCATCACAACCCCAGGCACCTGATTGGAAACCCGCATCCAACCAGGTGTTCAGATCATACTTTGAATTCCATAACCCTTAGCCTGAACTCAACCACAAACCTGTTATGCATAAATAAAGAAGATGCCGACCAGTGGTTGGAAGTTTCCTAAACTCCCACTTACACCACCTCAATCTAAATGGCCACTTGGGTCATCTCTCTTCCTGAACAGGATGCGAAACTTGCCCTAGTTCCACACCCGATCCAACTCCCGGAAATTATGATCGATTCTACCCCACTTGGATTCGACGAAGCTCTTTAATCCTATAAGTACGATGGATTCCCAACCCATCAAACCTCATATAGCATGAACCGCCTATGACCTGCGCTGTGACAACCATAACTTCTATCTTGTAAAAGTCAAACTTGGTCAACTAAAGTCAAACATATCAATCAGAGGTCAAACTTATTTCTTTTATTATCTTAATACAGTTAGGATAATGAACTTATAGGTGTATAATCCTAGTATTCTTAGGTGTTGTGTGTTATAGGAGGGAAATCAATTAGGACCGAGGACCTTCGCATGAGTCGCAAACCCTCGCTTGGACAGTAAACCCTCGGACCGCAAACGAGCCTTTGCAGCCGTAAACGTCCCTCGTTCTCGGCCATGAACTCCTTCGGGTCGTGAAACTTCTTCGGACCGCAAACCCTCCCCTATATATATATATATATATATATATATATATATATATATATATATATATATATATATATATATATATATATATATATATACACATAGGGAAAAGTGAGTATACCTTACAGCAGGACATAAGCTTAGGTACCCGATATATAATACTGTGCCGTTTCCTTTATCTTTTTATTTTATAGGCATCGGGTTTCTGATTAACCCCACAAACATCGTTTTGGTTTTATTTCTCAGTTTCAAAGAGGAACATATTCGTGTTCGCGGTGGTTCCTGGGAATGGGTTCACCAAAAACCCCAAAACAAACCTCGCATCGTCGTCCGTTTCGCAAGCCTTCACCATCGAAATCCGGATATTTTCAGCCACATTTAAAAATCGATTCTTGATCAGTATCGTAAGCAATGATGCAAAATACTTAACGCTGGGTCTAAAATTAGATCTGTGACAAAGTATTGAAAAAAGAAAGAGCTGCCTGTGGCTTCAAGTTACGGTTTGAAGAATCTTTCAATCGGGCCCCTCACTATTTAGAGAATTTATGTACTCTTTTAACATCTATCAATCTTGCTGCTTGCTTGTCCAACAAATTCATCAATTCCACTCTTTATCCAACCAGATTCATTCAATTCCACTCTTGTATCCAACTAAGATCGTTAATTCAACTCTGATTAATCATGTGACAAATTGAGGCGTTTTTTAATTTTATGTTTTTCATTTTGTTCCACCTGCGCATCAGGTGAGATTAAATTAGATTGATTCCAATTTTTTTACTTATTTCATTAGATTGAGATGTCTGATCACCAGGTGTTTGATTAAATGCACCAGTGAACATTTTTCTCAAAATGGCTTAAAAAGCATAGGTTGTTATCGACAAAGGGTGTTATCACTCAAAATGTGAATTTATGCTTTGTGCCCTTGGTCCACGTGTAACTTGTTCAGATTCTCCATCTGTATGACTTTTCACAATGGATTCTTTTATCTTGCACAAGTATTACATGTCACTCCTTCATCATTTTGAACAAGTTTACTACTTTAAAGCAAAAGCATGGACTCCAATTCAATGTCCAAAATGAACAAAGTCGTGCTCCCTGAAAATCAAGTCACATTAGGGAAGAGGTAGGAAGAAATCCGACACTGCCCCAGTCCCACATTGTTCCTCCTTTTTTTGTTGGTGTAAAAAAAAGTTGTAATTTTTGTCTAGTCATGTTATCTCATCATCTCATATCCTGTTGGATTCTTGATATATATATATATATATATATATATATATATATATATATATATATATATATATATATATATATATATATATATATATATATATATATATATTTTGCTTCAGGTTTACGAGGAACTACAAAACCGAAATGGAGCATTATAGAAATAATTTCACAAGATAGCCACTCATAAACAATGCAGCAATGCCATTTCAGCAACATTATTTCACAAAGATGATGTTGGATGACAACCCTGAAGTGATGGTGAAAATTCTCATCAAACTCCTGAAAACAAACTGAATGCAGGGTATTCTGACAATGGAAAGAGCAGTAGTGAAGCTGAAGAGGGTACTAAAGATAAGAATTTAAATCTTCTAATTCCATTAGCAGTTGAAATGGGAGCTGAAAATTATGACACTGAAAGGAAGCCAAACTGTAGTTCAAGATTTTATCAAGTTTAACTTTCCTCAACAATGTTGCTTTTAGAGATTTTAGTTTACCTTTATGTTTTTATTTATAAGGTTTTGTTGGTAATATGTTTGGTAAAAGTAGTGTGTTTGTAATACTACTTTCTTGATTTTTTTGTTTATGGATATTGATATGTTTCTTAATAAAATATGAGTTTTTAATTGACTTTCAAAGTTTCCAGATTTTTAATTACTTTCCAGATTTTCTATTTGGTTGTATTTATTCACTGTGTTTTGTACATGCCTCACTAAACACTTTTGTCTATGCAATATGTATCATCCATTGGTGTGCACAAATAATAGTTCGCTTGTTTAGGAGTAATAGGGGCAAAATTGACTTTCTTTATTTTTTTTTGTTCATGGATACAATTTTATTTTTAACCCATAACAACATCCTACTTTTATGTTCACTTTTATTGTTAACCCATAATGACATCCTACTTTTACTTTTAACCCATAATGGTTGTATATTTTCACTGTTAACCCATAATGGCCGAATATTTTCATTTTTAACCCATATTAGCATCCTAATATCACTTTTAACCCATTGTGGTTGTATATTTTCACTTTTAACCCATAATGGCTGTATATTTTCACTTTTAACCCATAATGGCCGAATATTTTCATTTTTAATCCATATTAGCAACCTAAAATCACTTTTAACCCATTGTGGTTGTATATTTTCACTTTTAGCCCATAATAGCTGTATACTTTCATTTTTAATCCATAATGGCTGAATACTTTCATTTTTAATCCACCGAGGTAAAATATAATGACTGGGGAGTGTTTGAACATGCCTCTTCTTCATCACATACATGCTATGCTTGCATAAAATTCCATGTGTCTCATACTTAGCACACGAACATGTGACGCTGACTTGATTCAAAGAATGAAAAGTAACAATGCGCCAATATGTTTTATCAACATCTAGTCGCCCAACTCAATATTTGCTTTCTTCTATACTTTTGCTTAGTGTCTCGTGAGTTAAATTATTATTAGCTTCTATCCATTCTTTTTTAAAAATATCAAAAATCTTTCGAGTATAACACTCACCCGCTTTTGCTTTGATTGGATGCACTGAGGACAGAACCGGCCTCGAATTCATCGTCTTGAAATCTTCATCTTCTTCGGCGGCCATTCGTGACGCAACTGCTTTGTCATATTGTACTACAAATTCATTCAACATAGTGCTTGAGTTAACAAATCCATCAAGAAATGAATTAATACTCTCACTTCGTCCGGTTGTGGTCATACCAGCCAAAAAAATATCCTTAAAGTAAGCATTAACCCAATGCATCTGTTGATTATACATGCCACTTATCCAACAATTACTTTCTAGTTTGTACTTACAACATATAACTGTTGGATTAATGTCTAAGTCCATAACTATAATTGGTAAGACTTGACCCGACCCGGCATGGTCCATTTGGGTTGCATGGCATCATGCATTTGGATAGACTATAATGAGAGAAATAACACTTAAGGTTGGTTAATATATTATAAGTTCTAATATATTAATAAGGTTATTTAATTAGTATTGATCAAGAATTAATTTGGAATTAATTAAGTGATCAAAAGGAGACTAATTAAATATATGGGTTGATTGTGTAAATCATTCATTTTTATATATGTGGGCTTGTGATCTAAGATTCCTTATGTTGGACTAAGTCCATGGGGTGACCCATGGATACTCCATGGAGGTTAAAATCCATGGAGCATAAGGAATGGGTAAAGTTATGAGTTACATGGTGTAACCCTAATAGCCACCATATAAAAGAATCCCATGGCTCAAGAATTCGTGCACTAATGTGTGAGTGTGAGGGCTAGACGATTTCAAGGAGTGTTCAAGTTTCTCTCAAGTTATTCCAAGTGTATTTAGTGTTGTGTGAACCATTTGAGATGTCACACTTGGGGCACTAGGCACTCAAGCTTCATGAAGACATTCTACATCAAAGAGGTATGTATTCTATCTTGTTATATTTATTATTTTGTATGCTAGATTAGGATAATACCTTGGATGTTCATAATTGTATGTATAATAGAGAAAACATAGATCCAAGGTATTTAGGGTTGCATGTACACTTAGGAGTGTTAGAATGCTCATAACCCAACAGTGGTATCAGAGCCAGGTTTGTTTTCTTGTTATACTTGCAAAAGTAGCTGAAAAATCGAGTTGGATGCATATATTCGATTGTTTTGGCTGGAATTGGACTAGGAACATTACCTTAAGATGTTTTTGGACTTATAAACTAGTTTTTGATGTGGTAATGTTCATGCTAATCCAATTTCTAAGATAATTGTCATAATTTCAAGATTTGTATTAGTTTGTATGTTCATGCTAATTTCTTGAAGATTGATGATTTGAATTATCTTGTTCTTATGAGGTTCTTAGATTAATAGAAAAGTTGTGTGAAATAGTTGTTTTCAATCCATTTTAATCTAAGAGTTGATTCCAAAGTGTGTTTTTGTAACTTGTCCTCAAGTTATATGAAATGTCACATTTAAGAATCATAAAACTCATAAAAGTTGGCAAAGGTTACAAAATGAAGAGTCTAGTTCTAATTAAATGGTTTTATGACTCCATAACTTGTCCTCAAGTTATGGAGGTTCAAGAGTCTCTTCATTAAATTAAAAAAAAAGTGTAACCTTCATTAGTTCCATAAGTTACAATAAAAAAAAAGTTATTTTTTTATTAATTAGTTTAAAGTTTTCCATAACTTGTCCTCAAGTTATGGAACTTGAAGATTTTTTTTTTTTTTTTTTTAATTAAAACTACTTTAAACTCATAAGTTATGGAATTAATTAGTTTTGAATAGTTTCAAAACTTGCCCTCAAGTTTTGAAATTTGAAAAGTTTTCACTTATGAATACTTTAATTCCAAGTTAGCCCTAAGAATTTTAAAAGTTAAAATTCAACCCTTATACTTTATAATATTATAAGTTAATAATATTTATATATATATATGTATAAGAGTAAAGTCAGTCTTACCGTTAGTAGGCCTCATTCACGAAGCCGGTCTATAAGGGGGGTATAAGGTTACTGCCTATAAAATGACAGTTTAATGGGTGTCCACTCTCACCCACCGCTTCCTTGACTGGTGGAGGGTCGTTAGCCGAACGGGTAGGACAAGGACTATAATTCTCCTTTCATTAAAAGTATTAATGATAAATACTAAGTAACTAAACTCTTATTAATACCCAATCTTAGTTACTTAGGAAAATGTGAATTTGGTGCTAACCCATGAAGTTACACTTTGCACTTTGCTTAAGTCGTTAGTGGAGCGTGTGTGGTTAACCGGCACACTAACCTGGACTTAACAAGGTAGGCAAAGGGTAACTTAATATTTATCATAGTATCGGTGGAGCGTGTGTGGTTAACCGGCACACTGATTAAGGGGTAAATATTAAGGGTACCAAGTATATTTGCATGGTTATTCACACCTTGTTTTGTGATCCTCGGCATCCCAGTCACAAAACCTGAAGGGCACACTCGAGATTGAAACATGCCTTTGAACCGTTCAATGAATCTCAAAGATCTAGGACTTTCAAATCCAATTAACACCTAATAAATTATTTCGTTTTTCATGGTGGAAATTGGTGAATCATCATTCACCTACCTTCAAATATTTTATAGCTTGGATTACGACATCCCTCTTCTAAGTTATAAAATAGTTTGTTAGGTCCTAGCCTTAATATTTCATATTGGGTGTCATATTAAGGACTTTAAATCAACTATCTTGAATATCTCCCAAAAAGATGTCTGGTCTAGACATTTATGATCTTCCCAAATCTCTTGAAACAAGCTTTCCTAAATGAAGATGATGTCCCATGGATATCATACTTCTTTCACCTCCTCCAATTATTCTCCCTAACCCACAAGTTCCTAAAAAGTTTAAGGTCACTCAAGCCCTATTGGCAAGGCAAGGTATAGGTGTGATCACATCTTGGAGATGTAGTCACATATTGACAAGCCGGGAGAGTTGGGTGTCAAAGTCTGAGAAAGTTGGTGGCTCAACTACTTTCTAAGTCACATAGTGAGTTCTTTTGGGAATCCTATGAAACAAACTAAGACAAGACCCTTAATGATCTTATCTATTTGCTAAGATCAACTTCCTAAAACGCAATGGACATTGACAATGATGACATTGGATATCCAGTAAAGCTCTCTCTTCCCAATGGAAAGGGATCGGCCATAGTCAACTCGGTTGACCCAATGGTAAAGAGAGAGGCGAAGTCTGAGATAGTCCCATTATCAAGGGTCCATAGGTAACTATTGCCAAAGGAAGGGGCATTGGTTACGAAGCTGCCAAATTTACCTAAGGATGTTAAAGTCAATAAGTTTGGCTCTACTTCAGGTAAAGTCCATTGTCTAACTCTATTAAGTACATGCTGATTCTGATCGCGAAGATGGATTTCAATCGCATGGTTCGGTGATCAGAATTTTGGGCTATTACTTAAGAGTTATGATATTTATATTTCTTAGGAATAGATAACAACAAGGTTTTCATATGGATTGTAAGGATAAGTTTTTCCGCAAAGTTTTAAAATAAAAGAAAAAGGTTTTGATTTTATTTATTTTAAGTATCCTTACAATCGCATTTGTGAAAAGTTGTTGCTTATAAGATTCCATTGATAGCAATATTGGAAAAATGGATTTGATTCTTTCGGTTGTGGTAGTGTCTAATATTACCAAATAAGGAAAGATTCTCATCACCCAAGGTTCAATTGGACCGAAACTTGGAATCATGCAAGTTGTATAGTATGATGAATGAGAACTTTCAGCTTGGAAAATTAAGACTAATTCCTTATGTGAATAAGGAAAGGACTAAGGGATCGAGTACACATTCTTGTGCACTGGTCAAGTCCACCACAAAAGATCAAGAAGACTATTCGTCATGATTTACTTAAGTTCAGTAAATATGGTTATACTTATAAGTTTAAGTATAAGTCTGTAGCATTGGAGAAGTTTCAATGTGAGACAGAACGAATAAGAAGAATCAAAGTATGGTAGAAAGATAAAAGTTTCTCAAATCTGAAAAGATGGGAGAGTACTTTAGTATCATGTTTATGATCATCTTAATGATTAAGATACCATATCACAATTGGTCCTCTAAAATCATCTTAGTGCATTCTTATGACTAAGAAGAGGAGTCATGAATTGTTGAAATGGTTAAATCAAAAAGATGAGTCATACTTCGTTCCAAAACAATTCTTATAGTCATACTCCAAGATTGTAACTTGAGTGACATATCTTAAAGAGGGTTTGTTAACACTAGTCAAATGTAAGAGTAAAAGGTTATCTACTCTTGTACATTTGAAATTGGTAAGTTGTGATGTTTTGGATAAAACAGAGACCAACTTAGGCCAATTGTGTAAAGTGTTAGTCTTGATAAAGAATCCGCACTATCTCTTGAATATTTGACAAGGGAGTCTTATATGTCAAGAGGACAGTGGGAGTCTTAAAGCTCTTGAAAGTTTCAAGACTTAATCAAGAATAAAACCTAAAGTCCTTCACTAGCACACGACTTGAGGTTTATAACCTATCGTGTTGAAATTTTTGTGCCTATTCAAGTTGGCTTTGCATAGGAGTTCTGAGAGATCTCAATTGGTTGCACAACTACTTGGAAGCAATGGCAGGCACCTGAGCTGCCAAATGGCAAGAATTTAAGATATCACAAGTTTAATCAATATGAGTTTGGATTTGTCACTAACCTTGTCTTGTGATTATGGTTTTGAAAAATTCACATGGATAAGAACACATACACTATTAAATCTAAGTGTCATAAGGTTTCTCTCCGATTCATGAAAATGATGGTGAGGAAACACTTTCACTAAGTAGATTTTAGCTAGATAGCAATTGTGATATTTGCATTCTCAAAGTCGTTAGTGGAGCGTGTGTGGTTTACCGGCACACTAACATGGACTTGTGAGAAGTGGCAAAGTTCTAAACAATTGAGACTATGATTACGACATCCCTTTTCATAGTTCTAAAATTGTTTAGACACACATGTGAGCTATCTAAGAGAGGTGTATGATTTTGATAAAGTTTTATCAAAACAATCTAGTATCAGAAATCTGAACTTTGGTAAGAAAGTCAGCTGATTTCTGAGTACATGTCAAAGCTAGTGGGAGCATAAGTGTTATGCTAATAATCATCATGTTAGTGGGAGCATGATAATTATGACAAAGGTTGCAAGTTAGCAATGTTAATTATAGAAAACAAAAGTTTCAATTCGTGAGGTTGCAGGGGTTGAAAAAGTTGTTTTGCTATAATTAAGGGAGAGGAAATTATACTTCATTTCAATTCTAAAAGCTTAGATTGAGATTTTAATCATATTTAATCAAGGATATATATATGAATTTCATGTTGGAATGGATCAACATAAGGAAATTCTATATATGGGTCCATTATTTGTGTTCTAAAATTCAATTATGATTACGGCATCCTTTTTCATAATCTGAATTTTGAGAACTTGGCAAATTGAAATGGAAATATTATAGCAAAAGACTGGTTTAGTCTTTATGTGAGACATCATGAATCATGTCCCATATGCTTCGGATATAGGATCGATTACATGTGCTATATTCATCCTTTCTAAAATTTTCCAAATGCCTGGGGCATTATGAAGGGAAAAGGTCTAGAATTGGATATGACTAAAATGATTAAGCAATTGTCGAGGACAATCTAAGGTTTACCAAAGATTGGTTGCTCAAGGACAGTTGGAAGTATAATGTTAATTCTGGAAGGACCATATTGACATAATCTGTAAGGAGGCAACTCTTGTTCAGAAGTGATAGTCAAAATGGAATATGGAAATGTTTCAAAGTTAGAAATTATTCAATCTGTGTAAGATTAGGAAACTTAATGAAAGAATGATGTTTCCAAGGAGCTGATCTCCTTTGGAATGCTCTGTAATGATTGTTGTCAAGTCTTTCTGACTTCGTGCATAATCATTAAGAGGATCAATGCATATAAGTTTAGAATCTAACAGATTTCAGTAAATGGCATGAATTTGGAATTCTTGCATTTGCAGTAAGGATTTGGGACTGTGAAAAGAGGATCATTGGAGTGATGTTCAATTGATCTATTTTACAAAGTAAAGATCATAGACAAACATAGTATGCATACTTGGTGTATGGCATGACTAGTGTTTAGAAAACATAGTGTACATGCTTCGAGCATGGGACAACTATTGTTTTAAATTCAAGTATAAAGTTGATAAAACCGAAACAATGAATAATGAGTAATCAGTATGGTGATAAATAAAAGTGTTTATTTATATTCATAGGGTTTGATACCATATTTGATTCATTTATTCTTGTGTTTCACTTTGCATGTTTTGACTTCCAGAATAACTAAGTCGCTCTTCCTGAATGATTAAATTATTCAAACCATCCACAGTCGTTCATATGTTGGAAGTAGATATGAATCAAGACTGTCATGGGTTGGTTTGTAGAGGTCCAAGTTGGTGGACAAAGTGGTGCTACAACACTCATGAGTGCTCATAAGTTCTGAGTATTGGATTCAACCCGCGCTCATTTGAATCACTTCATGGATTTTATCACGAGTGATCATGAGACGATAATATCTTATATTCTTCAAACCTAGAGATATGAGTTGTTACTATGAGTTGGTTATACATTGATTGCACGAAAACGCATTGGTAACTCGATGTTATAAAACGTGCCTTTGTGTATGATTCAACAAGTAGTAGAACAAGCCATATGAGTCGAAGTTTATCCATTCCTTTTACCTTCGGGATAAAAGCGATATATGTGGGCCCCTCGATGATTTAAAGATGATACATGTGAGTGCTTGGCCAAGCCAGGACTGATTTGATTTGTTCAATCAGTCAGTCATCATGAATCGGAAATCGGGAAACAACAAATGGACAGAGAGAATGATTGATAATCCATGTCTCAGTCCATATGATATCTAGAATGGAGGAATATATGATCCCTTATCTAATGGACAAGTCATTGACAAAGGTCAGAGTTCATCGACAAGGCCAGAGTTCGACAGAAGCTTTTGAGAGCTACGATTACTGATCGGTTCCTGAAGTCATACGCAATAATAGTTTTAGACTTATCCAAGTGGGAGACTGTTGGATTAATGTCTAAGTCCATAACTATAATTGGTAAGACTTGACCCGACCCGACATGGTCCATTTGGGTTGCTTGGCATCATGCATTTGGATAGACTATAATGAGGGAAATAACACTTAAGGTTGGTTAATATATTATAAGTTCTAATATATTAATAAGGTTATTTAATTAGTATTGATCAAGAATTAATTTGGAATTAATTAAGTGATCAAAAGGAGACTAATTAAATATATGGGTTGATTGTGTAAATCATTCATTCTTATATATGCGGGCTTGTGATCCAAGATTCCTTATGTTGGACTAAGTCCATGGGGTGACCCATGGATACTCCATGGAGGTTAAAATCCATGGAGCATAAGTAATGGGTAAAGTTATGAGTTACATGGTGTAACCCTAATAGCCACCATATAAAAGAATCCCATGGCTCAAGAAATCATGCACTAATGTGTGAGTGTGAGGGCTAGACAATTTCAAGGAGTGTTCAAGTTTCTCTCAAGTTATTCCAAGTGTATTTGGTGTTGTGTGAACCATTTGAGGTGTCACACTTGGGGCACTAGGCACTCAAGCTTCATGAAGACATTCTATATCAAAGAGGTATGTATTCTATCTTGTTATATTTATTATTTTGTATGCTAGATTAGGATAATACCTTGGATGTTCATAATTGTATGTATAATAGAGAAAACATAGATCCAAGGTATTTAGGGTTGCATGTACACTTAGGAGTGTTAGAATGCTCATAACCCAACAATAACTTCCCACGTGGCTTCAAATTCTTCACTGGTGTCACTGTTTACCCATTCTCTATATGAGTGTTGAAAATCACTATAACGGGAAACATAAGGTCGGAGGTGTTCCGGTTCATGCTTCTTGATATGCCATTCACAAAAACGATGATGAGTGTTTGGAAAAACTCTTTTTATTGAATTTCCCATAGCTTTGTCTTGATCAGTAATAATTGCTTTCGGATATTTGTTAAACATACATTTGAGGAAATGCTCAAATAACCATTCAAATGTTTCTCCCTTTTCGTTTTCTAGCAATGCTCCACCAAAAAGTATAGATTGTCCATGATGATTCACCCCAGTAAAGGGAGCAAAAGGCATCTTGAATTTGTTTGTCATATAAGTGACATCAAACACAAACAACATCTCCAAACTTTGTATAGGCATCTCGTGATCTTCCATCAGCCCATAAAATATTTTTAGGACACCCATCATCGCACAAATCCACGACAAAATACTGGTCATTATCAACTAATGTTTTATCTTGAAAATGTTTTATAAGTCCATAAAACTCTTTTCCTTTATGTTGTTTTCGTTGCTCGGATAAGACATCAACACATTGCTTTGAAGTAACATCAGCTTCATTTGAGGTTTTCATTGTATTAATAGCCTTTTTAACCATGCTAGGTTTCAACCCTGATTTTCCAAGTTCAACCATAAGAGATTTACATTCCATGGAACGGTGGAACTTATTATGAGATCGATGCTTCATCACCTTTGTTGGTGGCATGCTCAATTCATGATTATGTGTGTCATTAAACAAGTCCACTAACCATTTCCCATCCTTCTGTATTGTAGTTCGAAGCCTTGCTTGGCATCCAGTTCTAACATCTCTACGAAGTTTTGTCTCATTTTCACTTGAATCATTTTTTTTAATCCGTTTGAACCCTTCTTTATTGCATACATAAATCTTCCGAAAAGGCTCATTTGTTTTCAAGCTTTTAAATATGTCATTTTTACATATACCAAATCCATGTAAAAACGAATAATCATTATAAAAGTCATATGCATCATCCGCGGTATCGAAAACCTTTCCCAATATACTTTCATCATTAACTTCATCTTTATCACACTCAATGTTCACATCAACATCGTTAATTTTTTCAAATTCACATGTTGCTTCTACGAAATCATTTGTGTCAATATCTTCAGTTACATGTAGTTCAATAGCGTGATCATTTGCTTCGGTTTCAACCATTATGGCCTGCACAAGACCACGATCCATGTTTCTAAATAAAAGATTAACACCATTTTGTTTACTGTTAGTTAAGATTGAATCATTATACTTAAAAATCACAATGAGAACGAACAATATACAAAAATTAATTACATTGGATATTTACCTGTCAGAAAACTCAGAACAAACAACAATATGGAGCTCTAAAAAACAGCAATGTCCAGCTCTAAAGAAACAGCAATATCGCTAATAAAATCTCTGAACAAATAAGACTAAGCAACAAATTTCAAAGTCCGGGAACAACAATATCCAAGATTAAAATTCTAAAAACATGAAAAACAAAATCCCAAAATTAAAATTCTGAAATCAGTAAACAACAAAGCCTTGGCAATTGTTTTTTTTTTTTTCAAAAAGCAAATCCTTATTTACTAGGAATCCGATTTCAAGATTTACCGTAAACAAAGTATTTGTAGTTTTTGAAGGAGGTTGATTTCATGAAGCAGTTTCTTCAATTCGATTTCTTGAACCAATCCTTTGAAATCCGAATTTTTTAAGAATACCACAAAATCCAATTCTGTGAAATTATGTTTCTTCAATTAGAAGTCGTATGACAAAATCCAATTCAATTCTCGAACCTTTTTTGTTTCGTGATTTATTAGGAATCCAATTTCAAGCAGCAAAGCCTTATGGTAATCGTTTTTTCAAAACGATGATAATCACAGCAGCAATCGAAAAAGAAGGAAGATACGATATATATTTTCATAAAAATAAGGAAACAAATTGGAACATATTGTTTTTTTTCCAGGAAATAACATTTTTCTTTTTCATCAAATAAAATCATTAATCAAAACTACGTAGTTTTGACAATTAGGTACCTAAGCTTATGTCCTGCTGTAAGGTATACTCACTTTTCCCATATATATATATATATATATATATATATATATATATATATATATATATATATATATATATATATATATATATATATATATATATATATATATATATATATATATATATATATGTTTGACGGGAAATTTCTTCACTTCTGGCCGAAAACTCAAGACTTTTTCTCCCAAGATCTTCAACCGAAAACCCAAGTTTTCTCTCATCTATCATCCGAAGATCATCCAATCCACCTCCGGATCTTATTTAAGAACATCTAGTGCTCTTCTCTTCACAATCAATCACCCTTCATTCTTGAGTTTACGGCCGTAAACACCAACATCTCCTTCATTTCACTAAGAAATACCAAGAACACACACTGAGTTCCAGCCGAAAACACTTGAATCTTCAAGGGCCGAAAACCCTTTGCGGCCGTGAACACCGAAGCCTAGCCGTGAACACCTTGTAGCCTCTTTATTTCGGTTCTAACACTTCTTTTGTAAGTAATTCTTACATCCTAGGTTGTTTCCTTAATGCCTTAGAGGTTATATTCACTAATCGTATGCCTATATACTATGTGATATGCATTTTAGGACTTGTTTTGTCTCGGGATCTATCTAGTTGAGACAATCCTCCTATATATCGAACATTCAATCGAATCACTCCCAAAAGGTGAGATCATACCCCTACAATTTACCTTTTTAAATGCTTTTTTTTTTTGGGGGGGGGGGGGAATACAAGTAGAACACAATTCATTTGTGTTAACATTTACATGTGAAAAAAAATGAACAAAGGATTTATTATGCTTATAATTGTTGTTAAAATCATTTCAAAAACTCTTTTAAACTATTTTAGATTGCTTTTATTATCAAAATCATATTCATTTATATATTTATGTATAAGTGTGCTTTAACAGACTTAGGACTATTGCTAAACACCTTGACTCCTGTTCCTTGTTTGGTTGTGGGCTTAGGGTAGGATCAATAGTCCGACTGTCGGCTAAATCATAGTTATACTTGCTAAATCTATACATGAATATTAAACTCCATTTTCAAAGTACATACTTAACTCAGTTGTAAACATTGGGCAATTGAGTCTTTTCTACAAATCATTTACAGTTCAAACGAATATACTAGTAAACTATAATAGGTATAGTTTAGAGGATCAATACATACTATTTTCTAGAACGGAGAAACAATACATGAGTCAATACATACATACTATTACTATTCATTACGAAGTATACTATTCATTTACGAGAACAAAAAGGAACTTACATACTATAACAAGAACAAGATAACTAAAATGTGAGATACTATTTCATGGCATAGCAATGTACTTGTTATGTCACGTTTTATAATCAAAGTCTCGTGGAGGGAGAGCGTGAGTTTGTGTATAGATCTATATGGGATTGACCATCCCACACCTTGCTGCTAGCTACAGTGGGACCTGCAGGTCTACGGGTGATAAATGTCATACAATTTTCGACGCCTGAAGAACGTCGTGTTTTATACTAGTCAATCAAGCAGGGTTATAGCCTAATCACATTTAACCTAAATTAACCAAATTGGTTACAAGGTATTTAATGCATCAGTAGTTTATTTTGCACAATTCTACTGAAAACCTTCATTTTCCATTTACATTCATTTAGTGATATTCTCACATGAGAAATACATACTATTTTTCTAGTAAATATGGTTTTACAGATATGGAAAACTTACATTTTATACTATTTCAAGTACAAACATACATTTTACAAGAGAACAAACATACAAAACAGTCGGGTCTTGGGTAGAAGACTACATTTCATTTTTAGAAGAAAATATAGGATTTTCTGGGAAGTATACAAACATTTTACTAAACAAACACAAACATTTTCTTGAAACAAATACAAACACTTGACTTTAAATACTTATGAACTCACCAACTTAAATGTTGATACTCTCTTTCAAAATAACTTGTATTCTCAGGAAACCAGTAGACATGTACACTGGATCAGGGTTTTGAGAAGATGGAGCATGTTCAAGACTCGTCTTTTATTTTGATATACATATTTTTGGTGTCTTACAACTATACTCAGAAAACACATGTATTAACTATTCTATTAATGCAATGGATGTTGTTGCTTGTTTTACTATTATGCATTGTTATGATACTGTACATGACATCCTCCTCCCCCGAATGTTTCCGCTATCTCGGTTTGGGGGTGTGACATGCGCTTACCAAAACTAGCGTTCCATTACTAGCCAATATCAACGATTGCCCAACTCCTGAAATCCGGAAGAATAGTCTTGAGACCTTAACCAGTCTGATAATTTGAATCACTTCCCATGATACCACACCAACTCCTTAACTCTTTTATGCTGGGACTAAAAACCATCACCCCTGCCCTAACTGACAAATCCTCACCCCAACTTCCATTCTCAAGGAATCACTGAATTCTAACAATCTACAACCCATGCGGATATAAAACTCCCTTGACACTTCCAATGACCAAAAACTCATGCAACTGACATCACCATCTTCCTGCTACCGCCCCTCTCCTAACAACGGTAGTGCTTGAACCCAAAGGGTCATCCATAGACAACTTCCGATCATACCAGAATAGACGTTAAAACCACTGAACCCTGACTTCACTGGAGAACTAATCCGCTAACCTTGACCAAAGATCCTCCAAGCAATACCCCTGAATTGATCCCGACAAAGACCCGGATCAACAACTGAACACACCGAAACCCGCTCAACAGTATACGACCCTCTAATGATTCATTGAAGACTTTCGGAATGCAGAATGACATATAGCAATCCTTGATAACCTAGACAATAGCAGAGAACCAACCCGGGATATAACTTACACAAACCCCAACAAAATTCCAATGCAATACAAATTCCTGATAACAACCCAGAAGGAAACAAAAGATACATACCCGCAAAAGCATATGAAGGAAATCCTGACCTCCTCCTCTTGAGTGCTCAACACCATACCAAAAACCACATGCGAACGATCAGAACATACCCAAGAATCCTCATCTCACAGGCTCCCTAGATTCTCCAAGACTCTCCCTGATTCGAGAATGGATCCCGTGCTTTCAGTAGTACAAGACCAATACTACCTTCCACACCTATCCATACTTTCCTCAAGAATCCTCCCGAATCCTCTAAGTCACCTTCTCAAATCCATACATCAAACACTCGCTACCCAGCGCAGCAAGACCCGTCGAAGCAATCCCTAGGCTTTCCTAGGTTCCTAACCTCACCCTGCCATCAGCTGCTGAGGAACTCCCCGTAATGCCAGTCACCCACCTCATGAATACAATCACATGCAACAAAGCTTGGATAATCCTTCGACTAACAGACTCATCCCTACAACGGTTGGACTCAGATAAGAGATGCGGAATAGGGTCAAATCCATCACTTTGAAATTATTCAACCTTTGTCACATATGAATTGACATATTCACTTAGCAGCTAACTCCCGTCACCTAAGAGTTCCACAAAGCACAAAGCAATCATCATTCGTGCAGTAGTACTCTAATCCATAGAATAATCACGAGCATCTAATTCCACATACTACCATTCATACTAGGAGTTCCCACTCCCGCTACTGATTGCCTTACGTAACCAAATTATACCCAATCTAGCATCCCATGCTTCCTAGGCTACAAGGCATCATATATCAGGCCAATCTATCATCGACTAATCAGAACTAGCATGCAAGTCTATGAGCTCAAACAACAGGCATACAAAGGCATCTCTCCTAGCATTCTACCATGCAAAACTGAGCAGATCCTTAGTCCTAACTAGCATGTGATTCATAAATTCATAAATCAAATCATAACAGATATCGTGTATAGGTATTTTGGGAGAAACTTACTTAAGCTCGGCTGATTGCACGCACCACACCCTTTCTTGTCTTAGAAAACTCTTTTCTTAAAAATACTTTTCTTTTGAAAAACTTTACCAAATCCTCAGTTTGAGTTCAGACACACCCGAGAGTATGTCGGAATCCCTCAAACCAAGGCTCTGATACCAACTTATAACATCTCAAAAATAATGACATAAAATTTTCGTTTTTAAATTAATAAATAGTTAATACATATCATTTCCATGAAACCATGGTAATCAAGATTCAGCAAAACATCATCAAATCAGAGTAATTCACAGAATGCGGAAACATATGGTGTCTGTTCTGCAATCACCCCAACCTCTTCTATTTGAAAACCGAAGTACCTGAAACATAAACTAAAACCGTAAGCACAAAGCTTAGTGAGTTCCCCAAGATACCACATACCATACATAATTAAGCACATAACAGGCCCCACTTACTGAGATATAGGTCCCGCCCACGCTCGCATATCGGGCCCCGCCCACTGAGATACGGGCCCCACCCACACTCACATGACCATATAATCATATAAACATTCAAACGCATGCGGAAATCACAAAGATAATAGCATACTGTACAATCATCGGGCCCCACCCACATACAAATCATATATGCATAATCTGATAACATACAAAATAACCATCGGGCCCCGCCCAGTAAGCATACAAAACACATACACATACAAGAGTCACGCATACATATAACACTCTACATAGAAAGCCATGGGCCGACATTGGTGCCTTCGACCCGCTAAACGTAATGAAGAGACTCACCTCGCACTGTCGAATCTCACAGAAAGAATCTCTGGCTGCTGGCCCGCAAGAATCCCTACGCTATCAATCACAAGTTAAGCATCCATCAATAATAGGATCCGACCCAATCTAAGTGTCCAAACCAGGGTAAAAGACCTTTTCACCCTTTTCATAACTTGGCCCAAACCAAGGCCCATTCAACAATCCAAAAGCCCAATTCCAAATAAACACCTAAGTACAAAATATCCCATGGTCAACCCTGGTCAAAGTCAAATTCAACAGCCCATGTTGACCAAACACGCCATGTTACCCCTTGGAAATGTCGTGTTCCTCCCTCATCTAGATAATCAGGAAAAATCCAGCCAACACGCCGTGTTGGCTTGTAAACACGCCGTGTTTGCCCGAGATTCAACAGCTTAATACAGTAAGTTGTTTTCTCCGATTCCAAGAGCCCCAAAGCTCAGATCTAAACCAAAATGAGACTTAGAAGGGTAAAGTTTCCATCTTTACCCGTAGGTACTACCAAAAGGTCCTAAAACCCAACCCACAAATCTTGATTATGCAAGGGATTAAACAATAAGAGGTTGATCCTTGAGCACATAACGCCAAAACACATATCTGACTTCCTTGAGCTAGAAAACCACGTAAAGTTGCCAACTTTACATTTATGCATGCCTAAATAAAGCTCTTAAGCTTAAAAGGGACTTAATAATTGACTTAATGCATGCATGACACCTAAAATCTCATAAATCTTGCACCTTTATGCTCAAAGGGACCAAAACAAGCTCATATCTGGAATAATAGTCCTTAAAACGTCTTCACTCTATCCTCAACCCAAAAAGGGAACAAAAGCACAACAAAGCACAAAAGAAGAGATCTAAACATATACAAGACAATATGCAAACTTGATACCTCAGAACGCTTCCTCACAAGATGATGATTCTGGATCTAAAGCCTTTTCCCCAAACAAAGCAACTTCAAGATATCATCTTCCTTCACAAAGACCAACAATGAGCACCAATAACTTCTTACTAGATCAAGAACACCAATAAGAGACTTAAAGATTGATTTTAGGGCTTTAGTGTCAATGGAGGCTGGTAAGGAGACCACCCCTTGGGGCTTAAAGAGATTATATAGGGTGCAACATCCTAAAAATTAGGGTTTCCTTCCCAGCTTCCAACACGGCGTGTTTAGACACCAACACGCTGTGTTGACCTTAATGAGAACCACACTTTTCCTCAACTAGACACGTCGTGTTGGTTCCTCCAACACGTCGTGTTGGTTCCTCCAACACGTCGTGTCCAGTCCTCAAAATGGGATTCATTCCTGACAATTGCTCCTCAAAATTCCGGGTGTTACATGTTATTAGTAGAATTATTACCAATAGTTAATGACATGGACACTCTTTCTAGCAGTATCCTACTTGGCCAACTCCTCAACTATACAAGGTCCAATACTTCTCCAAAAACAACAATGAGTTAGCCATCCAATGCAACTATCGAACTCTGATATAATCAAGATTCAGCCCTTAGATAAATGATCAACTATTCCTTTGTTCTATGATATTTGTATGAATTCAAGACATGTATAATAGTCAATCTCATAATTCAAGATTATGTTTCCCGATATAGATTTGTGACGACTACATCTGACTACTAAATTGAACACATGAATTTCATTTAGGGCCCGACCAAGCACATTAGATGTCAGAACCAAATTATCGAGGGGCCCACAGATATCGCTTCTCATGTTAAAGCAGAAGGAACAAATAAAATTCAACTATATAGTTTTTGTCAACTTCATCATGTCATATATGGACATACCCTTTATTACTATCAGTTACGGATATCGTTAGAGTAAAGCAATACATAAAAATATTATACAGAAAAACCCCACATGTATCTTGGTTTGAAGAATAGAGGATATTATCATCTTAGAATTACTCGTGATTATATCCATGAAGTAATCTCAAAGTGTGAGTTATTCCAACACTTAAATCTCTATTAAGTACTCACGAGTGTTAGCGCAATCTCTATGCTATGTCCAATCACTATGGACAATCCACTAATACTCATGACAGTCTTAAATCACTTACTTACTTCCAAGAGTATGATCGACTATGGACGTTTGAGTAAAATAATACTTGGGAAGTAGGTTCTAAACATGCAAAATGAGAACACTATCACACCCCGGCCGTCGGCGGAAACACCGAGTGGTGTAACGTCATTCTTCGTATCACAGTTATATAACATACATTGAACAGTACTAAAGAGTTTTATTAAATACATACCTTTATTGATGATTGAAAGTTACATTATTGTTTTCCTAGTACTTATTACATAATATCCGACTATGGCATACTTCTTAATGAACATAAAGGATAATAGTAAAACTTCTCCTGTTCGAATACATACCTACTTTTCAAGTTCCTGAAAACACATGCATTTTAAAATACGTCAACATAAAGTTGGCGAGTTCACAGGTTTTGACTCCATATAAAAATAATACTTTTTCTAAGTTCAAAAGTTTAGTTTTGAAAGTATCATTTTGACTCTCAAACATTTAGTATATATATCGTAGGTATAATGGTTTACTTACCAAATAAGTATATACCTATAAGTCTTATATATTATAAATATAAATGTTTGTAATTCCATACAAACTAAGTTGCTACGTATAAATCTTATTTCAATTCTATACGAGTAAAACCGCTACGTATAAATCTATTTCAGTTCTATACGAGTAAGTAGAATAGGTATAGTGGTCTACTTAATATACAAGTAATATACCTACCCGATTTTTATACTTAGAGTATAAGTCCTTGGGAAACTTATACTTAACATTTATACTTGTATATCGAAAAAGTATAATGCTTCTAAAATTTGCTACCATGAGCCTGTAACCGCTGCTTTGACATAATACCTCTGATAAAACCCACTCATGATTTCCATGAGGACAACCCACTTATGATTTCCATGAGGACAGCCCACTAATGATTTCCATGAGGAACACCGCACGCTTCATCGACGCTGGAACAAATAACAAATAAAAGGATAGTTCGTCACTCGCTTAAATTTGATTGTAGCTAGCAACCACGAGTGGGGCTGTCAACCCGTATTCTAATTATACACGACTTCCTCGCTCATACGGGATTAACGGTTACAGTTCAGAGGATTTCTGCTAAGATCCCCAATCTTAGTTGATGAATACAATTACTCATGTAGACTTCAACGGCTTCCTATAGCTCTAACAACAAAAGCATTTTCGTGTCTACAACCCTAAGTTATTAGACTTTGCTTTTAAACATTACTCCTAAGTTCATATTACTTTAGGAAGTATAACAGCTATAACTTGAGGAAAAATCAGGTTTTATCATAGAACCAACAACACCATATAACATACCAAGTTTTATCTTGTCATAACACTAATAATAACAACATATAGCATACCAAGTTTTATCTTGACATAAAACCAATAATAGCAACATACTTTATAAATTAACATATAGAACTTCCGAATATAACTTCGGAACTATATCACACACAACATATATATATATATATATATATATATATAGAATCCTAAGTATAACTCAAGATCTACATTAGTATAATAACATGCTAACAAGTTGATAATAGTTGTATATATTCAAAATATTATATTTAGAAAAACTATATCCCGGTTAATATAACTATCTACGTTGATACTAATATACCATCATATAGACATAATAGTAACGTATATACAATATTTATCATGTGTTTCCCCCCGAAAATATTAGAAAGTGGGGCCGTGAAACCCACCCTAGTAGCGTGATCTATAGAATCTAAATGGTCAGAGGCTCGTCGTAGTCAGGCTCGGCAAGGGAAACGGCCTTCAGAAACGAGAGAGAATGAAAGGAAATGGTGTAATGAGAGAATGAGCTTTGATCGCTATTTATAGGCTGATTTTGGCCCATTCACGTCGTGAACATGATAGGTTCACGTCGTGAGTTATGGCAAGAGTCACCCCGTAGCCTTAACGCATGTTTTCTAGCTCCGATTCGTGTCCTGCAGCGTCCTCACGTCGTGAGAAAACCTTGCTCACATCGTGAGCTTTTAGGTTATCGTTCCGTAGACTTCTAGCTTGAAAATGTGGCGGTTTGACTCCTCACATCGTGAGTTTTTATGCTCATGTCGTGAGTCCAGTCAGATTAGGGTTTCTGACAGCTGTATCTTCGGAAGGTCGTAACTTTTGCATACGAGCTCCGATTTTGACGTTCTTTATATCCACGCGTAGGTATTTACGAGCACTACAACTCTATTTTAGACTCCAATAGATAATTCTAAGTCTATTTTAAATTCCTCTTATTATAGAGATTTATAGTGTTCGGTTTATCATAACTTCTTCATGCGAAGTCAGATTTAGACGTTCTCTATATTTTTGGAATCGTATGGATGTATACTTTGAGTTGTATCATAAATTATGTATGAAAGTTCATACTTTATCATGAATTACATAGTAAGTTTATCACATTACTAGTTTAACAAAATCACATTACATGATTGGCATAATCACATGTGATTGGCATAAGCTAACTGAAATGACTGATTTTCATCATACATTAAGATCTACACCTAATAATCGCCAAATCAAATTAAGACTTAAACTGCTTATGTTCTCAAATTTAAAACAAACTAAACTAAAAGTTTTTAAATAAATTCATTTGCAAATATTATGCCTCTTGACCTTGTCTGATTGTCAGACTTGGTCAGTGACATTGGCTTAGGGAATGAATCAGCAAGATTATCTTCCGATATGACTTATTTACTATGATATTTTTACATTCGACCAACTATCAAATGTTATGGTACTTATTGAGTATGGGTCATGTGAGCTTGTGACTTGGGATCCATACTTGAGGTAATTTCACCCTGATAGTCACAAGAACCTTCGAAAAGACGATCAATGATTGAATTTCAACAATGATATCACTTATGAATGTATTTTAAACACATAGTTTTCCTTTTAATTTAACCAAATGCAATATACTCTAAGTTAGTTGTCAAATCTACTATAATGTATTACTTGGTACTCATTTAAGCTAATACTTCACCGTTCAGTAAAAGCATGAATTCTGACTATGAATAGAATCGTCTTTATCAGTGTGGAAGTTAGTATCAGTGTAACATTTACATTGATATCTTTCATACTAACAACATACGTTTCATATGTCCTCCTAGGACATATAGGAATGTTCTTGATCTTGATTTGTTGATTCTTGTCAAATTGATCTAATCCAACTTGCCATGCTCAAGGCATATGAGTCATCAGATCAGGTACATGTCATAGCATATAGGATCGATCCCAATGTAGAAGCATGTGGGACACGACTCATTTACTCTAGATCAATAGTAGAACTAGGACATGAGCATAGTTCAATGTCATGCCATATTTTATTAAGGAAGAACTCTTTTCGGGTTATGCATGTCAAGTTTCCTCAAAACTCCATGTACTTAGGCTCAATCCAATGAATTACTTAGATCTATATCTATAGATCTTTATATTTTGTATGTGTGTTCTATCTCCCATGCGTATCACAATGAAATGATTCTCATATCAAGCAAACCTCTTACACATTCTAAGTTAGAACATAATTTCCTATGAATTATATACTACAACAATGCTCCCACTAGCATTGACCTCTGTATATATCTCATATATGTTTCTCAAAGTTCAAATTCTCGAATTCTATCATTGAAACAAAAATCCAATTGCTCCCGCTAGCTTTGACATGTATATGGCTCATCTTTATTTCTCGAAATTTAAATTCCTTGAACATTCTTATTGAAATAAAGATTCTAATTATGAGATGCTCGTTTCAGTCTGTAAATGAACTTCATAAGCTTACACACGCTTCATAATCTATCTTGGTTTAATTATGTGTTTGTTCCTATCCATGTTTATCATTTTCTTGAAGATCCACTTACACCTAACTGTTAAGTCCACATGCTTGATGTACCAAGTTTCAATATACATGGAATGAATATTGCTCTCCATGTCCTCCTTCCATCTTGCAGATACCTGGTATACTTTGATTGGTATCTACCAGTGCCACAATTTACCTAAGTAATATAAACTCTTATATAACTAGGTGTATGACTTCCTTTATTAGATCTATAAGGAAGAGGTGGAGGTATGTCAGTTTCCTTAATAGCTCTTTCAATCTCGAATTGAATGTTAGGGATAAGTTTAGGCTCTTCGTTGGCTGAATCTTAAATCTTAACAAGATTAGTATGGCTCCCACTAGCTCTTTTGGATATCAGCTTCCTCTTACGGAAGACTTCCCTTCGAGCAACAAACATTTGTTATCAGATGGTTTTTTAAACAACTACCCAAAAGACTTGATGGGTCCTCCAACGAGATAACACAACTCTATTCTAAGTTCTAGATTGTTGAGCGCTTCACGACAAACGTAATCCTCATAATCATAGACTTCCAAATGTGTTGTGAGGATTGAATCCCACTTCACGTCTTATAGAGTGTTTTATGAACCTTCTTATTTGGTAAAAGACCAAAGGACTTCTTGTAAGACTATTCATGGTACTACCCATAAACTCTTAGTAAGCATAGCACGAATCATCTAGTGTAAATAACAATTTGTATCTCTATTCAACTAACATTATTTGTGACAGTGTTCTGGATGGATAGAACTCGTGAAACTCTTTAACAAATCCTTAGATGATCAATAAGGATGTTACTGAGATGCTCACTGTCATCTAAGCATCCCATCCTATTTCCAGTTGATTCTTAACTTCATTGTATGAAAGCTCTAAACACCGAAAAGGTTCCAAACTTATGTATATTCATATAAACATGTTCATACCTTATAAAGGCAACGAAGTTAGTATTGACATGTATTATAGTTAATCTGAACGGTCTATTAGTGTGAACTAATGCCAACAGATATTCACATCACCCAGTGATGTTCATCTATCTTGATAAACAAGATTTGTGTTTATTATAAGGCTCATGATCAAATGATATCCAGAATCCGATCCAACTGGATACTTGGCACTGCATTTCTCATTTATGCATCCAAGACTATGATTTCACAAATACAGTTCACCCAAATCTTTTGGATGTATTTGAATCAGTATGTATTGTGGTCAATCTGAATGATCCATTAGTTAAAGTAATTTCAACATAAATTCGTACTATAAGATAACGCTCTCTATTCATCTTGACAAATGACACTTGAATTTATCATAAGACTTGTGATCAAATGAATTCCAAAACCATGTCTAATTGGATATTTGGTAATGAAATTCTCATCTATATGTCCAAGAAGATGATTCTATAATAATACATCTTATTCAAATATTTGAATCAACTTTTTTATAATACTAGCTTCATAGATTTCATGACTTTCTTTTAACACGTTAGAATGTTCTACATTTGAAAAGTTGGACCTATCTCATGAAAGATAGTATAAACAATTTCAATTATAAGACCATAGACTAAAAGTTGGAAAAAAGAGTTGTCTTTTGATCCTATGAATAGTAGCAAGGGATTGGTATTCATGATCAAATTATCTTCTCCATGTCGCATCCTTCTTACTTTATTTCAGTCACTGCACATTCTTGCAAATGTTAGTACTTAATCCTTAGTAAAATACTCAAAGGATTAGAAGTAATTTTAACGGTCTTATGAACTCATACATCTAATTGAAGACCAAACATGGGAGAACCAGTTGTCTTTTGATCCTACGGACAGTAGCATAGGCTTGTAATCCATGATCAAATTTACCATCTCCATATTTCATTCCTTTCACTTCAGATATATATTTGGCATGTATGTTCGATACAAAGGGTTGCTTATGCTGAAGGGTTAAAAAAACAAGTTGATAAGTGTTGGGCAACTCTGTAAAGTTAGTCATCGTGTTGAATTTGATGATGAATACAACTACATTATCACGAAAGATAGATCAATATGTCTAATTAAAGCAAAGGCTGCTAGAACCATGTTCCCATTAGACATTTCTCTCGTCATTGGTAAACCACAACTGCTTTTTCTGTCAAAAGCAGTCTTCGAGTTTAGTTGGCTATGACACCGGAAACTTGCTAACCTCAACTTTTGATATATCAATAACTTGGTTACTGAGGATTTTCTCTCCTAAAATTTATCAATGAAACTTTATTCCCTGCTTGTGAGTGTGGGAAAAAAAAAGGAAGTCAATTTTTGGTTTTATATTCTTCAATTGTTGAGCCCTTAGAATTACTTACATCAATCAATGTGTTCCATCAACTGTAGCCAGTCTTCATCACAAAAAGGACATCTTAGTCATCATTGATGAGTACACCCACTTCACTTGGATTTTCTTTTTGAGACTGAAGTCAGAGACACTGCAGACGTTAATAACATTTATCAAGGAAATTGAACTACAGATCAAGCTTCCCATAAGAAAGATACACAGTGACAACATAACGGAGTTCACAAATCGACTTCTAAATGACTTCTTGGTGTCCAAAGGAATCAATCACAATTTCTCGGCACCATACACATCGCAATAGAATAGCGTGGTCGAAATACGGAACATAACTCTAGTAGAAGCTGTGAGGCCTATGCTTAACTTCACAAATTTTCCTTTCTATTTTTGGGCCGAAGTAGTTGCAACAACTTTCTTTGTTCAGAACAGAAGTATTATCACCAAACTCCTCAACAAGACTCCATACGAAGGTTTGAATAATTGTAAACCCAATGTTCGTTTCTTTCATATCTTTGGTTACAACTGTTTCGTGGTCAACAACAAGGAGCATCTAAGCAAGTTCACACCCAAGTCAGAAAAAGGATTCTTCTTGGGTTATTCTACTAACAAAGTTGCATGCAGAGTTCTTATCCGAAGAGCAAGGATAAATGAAGAAATCCTTGACATGAAATTTGATGATTTTTATGTCCGGAAAACAGCTCTCGTTAACGAAACAAAGTTCATCATGGAGAACGACATTCCAATCCAGTCCTGATCACTCAACATTGTTGAAATTAACTACAACACGCTTTTTGATCCTCCGAAGACTGCGAGACTATCTAAAATCCTAGTCTAATATGTTGCTCAACTTCCACACATCGAAGACTTCGATCCATCTATTTATGAAGACTCCTCGCATATGACTTCCACCATTCCTGTTAAGGGGGAGAGCATAACTACTAATCCAACGATTATCATAACCATCGAGGTTCCAGTCATGGAAGAAGTTGCTCCAGTAGTCAACAATCAATTGCATATATCTAAAGAAGAATCAGAAGAAGAAGTAAAGGAGATAGAAACAAAATACAAAGTTCCTTGGATCACCCTCACATCAGTCCACGGTGAACCACAAACCGAGGGGGAACCATCAACTTCGCAAAGGGAACCTTCATCATCAGTTTTACAACCAATTCCTGTGGTCCAAGACTTATCTGTGGGATGTTCACAAACCTAAGGGGAAAAAGTTCAAGATATTCAAAGAGAAGAACCTCCAGAAATTGAAGACATTCCATCCAATGCAATTGCTAAACATCATCAATCATGTCTACACATCTGGACCAGAGATCATCTACCTGACCAAATAACCAGAAGTCCTTCTGCTGGTATTAGAACTCGATCCTCCGAAGACTTGACTAAACACTGTCACTACGCAGTGTTCATGTCATTGACTGAGCCCAAAACGATTAAAGAAGCCCTTCTGGATCACGACTGGATTGTTGCAGTACAAGAAGAGCTTGCGGAGTTCAAGAGAAACAAAGTTTGGAAACTTGTTCCTAAACCAAAGGGACATACCGTAGTCAAAACTCGCTGGGTTTATCGTAAAAAATTAGATGATACAAGTGCAGTTGTAACGACCCAAGAATCAAGGGTAAAAATTTCATTTTTCATTATAGTCAAACACAAATGTTACTTCGTCCAATCATTCAAAACATTACTTAATTAAAACGTTTATCCGAGTTACGTCCCAAAATCACATAAAGCGAAAAACACGGGTGTGTGCGCTGTGACCAAGCCGGACCCTTCCTTTCCAAATTGATGATACCTGAAACCATAAACAAAACTATAAGCATGAAGCTTAGTGAGCTCCCCGAGCATACCCCATATAATCCACATAATCCACATAGCCGCATAAACCATATCAATCAAATAGTTCATATCAATCATATAGGCCATATCAATCACATAAGCCATATCAATCACATAAGCATATAAGGATGTCATGGGATCCTCCCAGGGTCTTACTCCAGGATGCCATGGGCTCCCCCACATGGTCTTACACCTAAGTGCCATGGGCTCCCCCATGGTCTTTACTTGGAAAACCATGAGCTCCCCCACACGGTATGACATCCAAGCGTCATGGGCTCCCCCATGGTCTTTCATGCAAGTATCACAAAGACAACTAGCATATCACACATCACATAAACAGCTAGTATACCACATATCACATAAACAACTAGCATACCACATATCACATACACAATGCATATAAACATATAAGGATGTCGTGGGCTCCTCCCAGGGTCTTACTCTAGGATGCCATGGGCTCCCCCACATTGTCTTACACCTATGTGCCATGGGCTCCCCCATGATGTTTACCTGGAAAGCCATGGGATCCCCCATATGGTGTGACATCCAAGTGCCATGGGCTCCCCCATGGTCTTTACCTGAAAAGCCATGGGATCCCCCACATGGTCTTATATCCAAGTGCCATGGGCTCCCCCATGGTCTTTCATGCAAATATCACATAACAACTAACATACCACATAGCATATGACCAACTAATATACCACATATCACTAACTTAACTAGTATACCACATATCGTTGGATGGGCCAGCCTTGGTGCCTTAGACACATTGGTATGGTAAGGAGACTCACCTCACACTACTGAAATTCCCGCGAATAAAACCCTAGCTGCTGGATGACTGTCACAACTAGTATTTATAGCTAGGAAATTTTGTTCTTATGCAAGCATCAACCATTGTAAGGCTGATATCAACGCATTAAAGTTTACATTATGATTCCTAATGAGCCATGTATTGTTATAATGCAAATCTCTCTATGTATCTCAAATCTCTCCCAAATCTCTCTATGTACCTCAAATATCTCTCAAATCTTCCTATGAAGTTTTCCTTAGTTGAAACCAACTCAAAACGAAAGGAGAAAACTTGAAGGAGCAATCCCAGTTCAGAACCCCTTAGGTGGCTTCGGACCCTCCCACTCGGACAATTGCGCTCCGGAACCCCCCTATTTCGGAACCTCCTGTTTGGCTCCGGAAGATCTCGCATGCTCCGGACCGAAAGCCTTCGTTGCTTCGGAATCCTTCGCTGCCTCGGAAGGAACGACTCCGGAATCTACAAAAGGGACTTCGGAACAATGGCTTGGCTCCGGAATTGGAGGATTTGCTCCGAAACATGAGATGAACTTCGGAACTCACCAAGTGACTCCGAAACTCACTATTTGGCTCCGGATTTTAGACCATTTCGGACCTTTTCTTCATTTTAAGGTATTTTGACATCGGGAATCCCACCAAACTCGTATTTTTCATAACTTAGACCCTTTAGACCCTTATTTTATGCCAAATTTGAATATTTAAAACATATTTTCATAAAATAATAATTAATATTTATAAAAGTATTATATTAAATCATAAAGTGATAAAGGGGTTTGACCTTATGATTTGATGTGATCCCCCATTTCCCATGCAAATCCCAGTAAAACACAAAATAACCATAGATAACAAGGCTTTGTCCACCAGTACTCCAAGCAAGTGTCAAGTCACTCCTTATCCTCCTTATTAGAAAACATGAACTACTCTTCCTCATATCCCACTCCTCATATCCACAATCCGTGAACTCCTAAGTGTGCTCTCAACTTATTCAAGCTTCAAGTCGTATTCCTTCAAGGCAATTCCTAGAAAATTTTTGTAAGTATCTCATCTTCTTGACTAGTGGTTCTCCACATTATTCTGTAAATTTCATTATATTTACACATAAAAATTTTGGGTACATATTCTTAGGATATTCTAAAGATCAAAGAGTTATCAAACCCTTCAAGTGTTAGAACTTGGAAACTCCTTAACACCTCTTCAAGTCATCCAACAAGCTAAACCAATGTGAGCTTCATACCCCTACTTTTTCGAGTTTTTATTGTTTTGGGGGAGGATACAAGTCAAAACCTTATTTTAAACCTTGATTTATTTGCTTGTTATGCTTGTATGCTAAATTATATGTGTTAAGGTTATGAAAACCCCAAGAACTCGAAATCTTGGGCAAGTCTCAAGAGTTTGAATCATATTTCACAAATTATACAAAGAAACAAGAACTAGTATGTTACAAAATATAAGTTACAAGCTTTTGTGACAAAAACCATAAGTGTTTACGTCAAAAATTGCTTAAACAAGTATTTTGGAGGAAATGGACCACTTTCAATAATTCACATAGTTTTGAGCCACCTTTTGACAAACATGAGTCTTATTTGACAAATTATAAAATGAAGGACCGTTTTGCCAACCTCAAGAATATTGGGTCATTTTGACAAACCTGATTTAAAAAGGAATATTTTCTACAAACGAAAACGAAATATATCGTCAACGAGTACACCGTTGTTGTTATTGTAATAAATAACGGATTACAACGATTTTGATACAAACACCTGTTAGTATTCTAGTCAGACGCATCTTCACAGTACCTATATATATATATATATATATATATATATATATATATATATATATATATATATATATATATATATAATAGTGTACGCTTTAAGTCCTGTAAGATTTATAACCAGAGTCTCCTGGAGGGGGAGCGGGAATTTGCGTATAGATCTAGACGGGGTTGACACCCCGCACCTTCGTTGTTCGCTACAGCTAGACCGGCCAGTCTAGTGTGACAAATGTCTTAAACGAAACCGACGCTTGAAGAACGTCAGAACAGGCACTCCGTCATATTAGTATGGTTATAACGACTCACTTAGAATATAACAGTTATTATTTAAAACTTTACGCAAGTTACACCTTTCGATTATAAATAAATATTGTTTGGATAAGTTAAACGCAGCTTTTGCCACACAAAGTCTTAGGGTTTCAAGACTACTATTTTATACATTAGAAGATATAAGATTTTCTGGGGAAAATGATTTTATACGAATTCGAAAACGATAAACTAAGACACACATGCAACTGTACTCGATTGGAAACAAGACTTACAACTATTTTGATAAGAAAATATGAGATTTTCTAGTCTTCTAACTATCACATATTTTTATACAAAATGCTTATGAACTCACCAACATATTTTATGTTGACGCTTTGCAAACGACTTGTATTCTCAGAAAATCAGTAAGCAGGTAGTGGGATGCGGATTCAAGTTTATTTTGATGTAGTTTGAAATGTACTCAATGTTATCTCTTTTGTGTAATCTAAGAACATAAACGATGTAAAACATTGTAAGTTTGTTATCTCAATGTATGATGTTTGGATTTGCTATATTTCATTTATATTCAATTGTTATGATACTGCACAATGACGTCACCCGCCTCCGGGCGTTTCCGCCGTCCTGGTCCGGGGGTGTGACAGATTGGTATCAGAGCATGGTTTATAGTGAACTAGTATATCTAGCCATACAAGATATACAACTATAAATACAATGGGACTAAAACACTCTGACTAAAAGTATACATACTTGCTAGAACCGTATCATAATAGGAGCAAAACAAAAGAACTTAAAGGTTGAACACTACACTCAAACCTGGACAGTTATGTAATCATATCTGGGATAAATATAGCCTGATCAACTATATTTATTTGAGATATGACCAACATGTGTTTGGGAGTGGTAGTGGTGTTCCAACAAGTCTAAAACTTCCCAACTCATTATCCAAAAGTTTTAAGAGCCAAACCTAAAAATTAAAATACTATAGGAGTATTTTGGAGCCTATTTACACATACTCTCCTTACACGTTTCTCACCCCTCATGCAGACGCTATGGCTGGATTTCATCATCCTGAAGATTCCTATTTCCCCAACCAGGGGAATGGCAGATGGTTAGAGCCAGAGGAAGAAACCAAGGAGGAACCAGAGGAGGAACCAAAAGAAGAGCCCGATGAGGAGGAGCCTATGGGAGGACCGGCAGAACCGGTGGCCGACTCAGACGAGGAGGAGGATGGAAGTGACGCAGATGACTCGGACGCTGAGTCCGAGGTTATCAATCCGCCTTATATGGCAAGGGTGCCCCCATACCGGATGGGTCCCAATGGTCCTACGCCCCCATGGGCGCACGAGATCTGGAGGTGGAGTCGTCAACAAGGAGTACGACCTCCATTTGGTATGAACCGGGACTACTATGACCTAAGTCACGGTGGACCTGCAGACCGAGCCCTTCCGGTGATGGTAAGAAGGACACGCGACATTGGCGAGCAGACACAGGCAACTGCCGGCCAGATGGTGGGAATGAGGGTTGCGGTTGAGCGCGCGGAGAGGATGACACATGAGGTAGTCAGGGACTACCAAGCGCGTCAGGAAGCATTGGAAGCCCGACTTTAGGCCACCGAGCACCACCTGGCTAGACTTCAGGGCACATCTACCTCGTCGTCAGCACCACCAGACCCTACTCGTCGCAGCTAGTGCCCGTTTACTCGCTACCGCATTGGCTTTCTTTTATGCACTACTTTATGTTCTATCGACTACATGATTAAGTGTTTACACTACTCATGAAGTCGTTACTTTCTCAAATTTTATTTTACTACATGTGTTGTATGCCTTATGAAGGCAAATTTTCATGTACTCAAAAGATTATCATCAATGAAAACGGCTATATATTTTCTCATGATGTGTTACCTGTTATGTGCTCCATTACTATTATTACATGCTGATTTTATGCACACACTTGCTTGTATGAAACCGAATCATCGATACTATTTTATAATCAAGAAATCGTGAAACGAAATGCATTGGATACTCATTGCCCTTCTGTTTCATGACAGAAATATGCCTAGGAGACCTATCCGTAAGAATAACAATGCAGCAGCACCACCGCCGCCCCCGCCGGAGATGAACTCTGCGGCCTTCCAAGCGGCAGCTTCAGCCGCAGTGACAACAGCTCTAGCCCATATTCAAAACGGAAATAATGGTGGTGGAAATGGCCAAGGGACAGGAAGCTCCCACCAAGGGATGAATCAAGGGCCCGTAAAGGCCTGTACCTATACGGACTTTTCCAATGCAAGACCCCGCACTTTCAACGGGACTGGAGGAGTCATAGCTTTAAAACGATGGATCGAGAAGGTGGAGTCGGTGTTCGAGATATGCGAATGTTCGGAAGGGAGTAAAGTCAAATTTACGGCCTCACCTTCATCGACCAGGCATTGTCATGGTGGAACGGTCACATTGAGGCCATGACACTCCCCGTTGCAAACGCCATGTCCTGGGAGGAACTCAAGGAAATGTTAATCGCTGAGTACTGTCCCCGAGGGGAGGTACAAAAACTCGAGCAAGAACTGTGGAACCTTACGGTACAGAACTCAGACATTGACGCGTACATCTCGAGGTTTAATGAACTAACCCTTTTGTGTCCTGGTATGATTACCTCCGATGGAAAGAAGGTCGAACGATTCATCTGGGGGTTGAAACCTCCCATTCAAGTTAACGTGATTGCCTTGAAACCCGAGACCTATGACAGTGCAAAGCGCCTAGCCAAGAAGCTTTATGATCACAACGACAAGAAAAGTACCAAAGAGATCGAGGGAGAAAGCAAACAAGAAAGAGGGAACAAGAAGAACTGGGAGAACAAGCGTAAAGGACGACAGAAATCAGGACCATCCAAGAAACCACAGACAGTAGCAGTCCATTCTGCAACCGCTCCAGCCGCACAAGCCCTAACCGCCCCAGCAACAACCACACCAGCGCCAACAAAGTCATACGCGGGCTCTAATCCCAAGTGTGACAAGTGTAACTACCACCACTTCGGGGCATGCAAGTGTTGGGTTATGAGCATTCTAACACTCCTAAGTGTACATGCAACCCTAAATACCTTGGATCTATGTTTTCTCTATTATACATACAATTATGAACATCCAAGGTATTATCCTAATCTAGCATACAAAATAATAAATATAACAAGATAGAATACATACCTCTTTGATGTAGAATGTCTTCATGAAGCTTGAGTGCCTAGTTCCCCAAGTGTGACACCTCAAATGGTTCACACAACACCAAATACACTTGGAATAACTTGAGAGAAACTTGAACACTCCTTGAAATCGTCTAGCCCTCACACTCACACATTAGTGCACGATTTCTTGAGCCATGGGATTCTTTTATATGGTGGCTATTAGGGTTACACCATGTAACTCATAACTTTACCCATTCCTTATGCTCCATGGATTTTAACCTCCATGGAGTATCCATGGGTCACCCCATGGACTTAGTCCAACATAAGGAATCTTGGATCACAAGCCCACATATATAAGAATGAATGATTTACACAATCAACCCATATATTTAATTAGTCTCCTTTTGATCACTTAATTAATTCCAAATTAATTCTTGATCAATACTAATTAAATAACCTTATTAATATATTAGAACTTATAATATATTAACCAACCTTAAGTGTTATTTCTCTCATTATAGTCTATCCAAATGCATGATGCCATGCAACCCAAATGGACCATGCCGGGTCGGGTCAAGTCTTACCAATTATAGTTATGGACTTAGACATTAATCCAACAGTCCCCCACTTGGATAAGTGTAAAACTATTATTGCGTATGACTTCAGGAACCGATCAGCAATCGTAGCTCTCAAAAGCTTCTGTCGAACTCTGACCTTGTCGATGAACTCTGACCTTTGTCAATGACTTGTCCATTAGATAAGGGATCATATATTCCTCCATTCTAGATATCATATGGACTGAGACATGGATTATCAATCATTCTCTCTGTCCATTTGTTGTTTCCCGATTTCCGATTCATGAAGACTGACTGATTGAACAAATCAAATCAGTCCTGGCTTGGCCAAGCACTCACATGTATCATCTTTAAATCATCGAGGGGCCCACAGATATCGCTTTTATCCCGAAGGTAAAAGGAATGGATAAACTTCGACTCATATGGCTTGTTCTACTACTTGTTGAATCATACACAAAGGCACGTTTTATAACATCGAGTTACCAATGCGTTTTTGTGCAATCAATGTATAACGAACTCATAGTAACAACTCATATCTCTAGGTTTGAAGAATATAAGATATTATCGTCTCATGATCACTCGTGATAAAATCCATGAAGTGATTCAAATGAGCGCGGGTTGAATCCAATACTCAGAACTTATGAGCACTCATGAGTGTTGTAGCACCACTTTGTCCACCAACTTGGACCTCTACAAACCAACCCATGACAGTCTTGATTCATATCTACTTCCAACATATGACCGACTGTAGATGGTTTGAATAACTTAATCATTCAGGAAGAGCGACTTAGTTATTCTGGAAGTCAAAACATGCAAAGTGAAACACAAGAATAAATGAATCAAATATGGTATCAAACCCTATGAATATAAATAAACACTTTTATTTATCACCATACTGATTACTCATTATTCATTGTTTCGATTTTATCAACTTTATACTTGAATTTAAAACAATAATTGTCCCATGCTCCAAGCATGTACACTATGTTTTCTAAACACTAGTCATGCCATACACCAAGTATGCATACTATGTTTGTCTATGATCTTTACTTTGTAAAATAGATCAATTGAACATCACTCCAATGATCCTCTTTTCACAGTCCCAAATCCTTACTGCAAATGCAAGAATTCCAAATTCATGCCATTTACTGAAATCTGTTAGATTCTAAACTTATATGCATTGATCCTCTTAATGATTATGCACGAAGTCAGAAAGACTTGACAACAATCATTACAGAGCATTCCAAAGGAGATCAGCTCCTTGGAAACATCCTTCTTTCATTAAGTTTCCTAATCTTACACAGATTGAATAATTTCTAACTTTGAAACATTTCCATATTCCATTTTGACTATCACTTCTGAACAAGAGTTGCCTCCTTACAGATTATGTCAATATGGTCCTTCCAGAATTAACATTATACTTCCAACTGTCCTTGAGCAACCAATCTTTGGTAAACCTTAGATTGTCCTCGACAATTGCTTAATCATTTTAGTCATATCCAATTCTAGACCTTTTCCCTTCATAATGCCCCAGGCATTTGGAAAATTTTAGAAAGGATGAATATAGCACATGTAATCGATCCTATATCTGAAGCATATGGGACACGATTCATGATGTCTCACATAAAGACTAAACCAGTCTTTTGCTATAATATTTCCATTTCAATTTGCCAAGTTCTCAAAATTCAGATTATGAAAAGGGATGCCGTAATCATAATCGAATTTTAGAACGCAAATAATGGACCCATATATAGAATTTCCTTATGTTGAGCCATTCCAACATGAAATTCATATATATATCCTTGATTAAATACGATTAGAATCTCAATCTAAGCTTTTAGAATTGAAATGAAGTATAATTTCCTCTCCCTTAATTATAGCAAAACAACTTTTTCAACCCCTGCAACCTCACGAATTGAAACTTTTGTTTTCTATAATTAACATTGCTAACTTGCAACCTTTGTCATAATTATCATGCTCCCACTAACATGATGATTATTAGCATAACACTTATGCTCCCACTAGCTTTGACATGTACTCAGAAATCAGCTGACTTTCTTACCAAAGTTCAGATTTCTGATACTAGATTGTTTTGATAAAACTTTATCAAAATCATACACCTCTCTTAGATAGCTCACATGTGTATCTAAACAATTTTAGAACTATGAAAAGGGATGCCGTAATCATAGTCTCAATTGTTTAGACCTTTGCCACTTCTCACAAGTCCATGTTAGTGTGCCGGTAAACCACACACGCTCCACTAACGACTTTGAGAATGCAAATATCACAATTGCTATCTAGCTAAAATCTACTTAGTGAAAGTGTTTCCTCACCATCATTTTCATGAATCGGAGAGAAACCTTATGACACTTAGATTTAATAGTGTATGTGTTCTTATCCATGTGAATTTGTCAAAACCATAATCACAAGACAAGGTTAGTGACAAATCCAAACTCATATTGATTAAACTTGTGCAATCTTAAATTCTTGCCATTTGGCAGCTCAGGTGCCTGCCATTGCTTCCAAGTAGTTGTTCAACCAATTGAGAACTCTCAGAACTCCTATGCAAAGCCAACTTGAATAGGCACAAAAATTTCAACACGATAGGTTATAAACCTCAAGTCGTGTGCTAGTGAAGGAATTTAGGTTTTATTCTTGATTAAGTCTTGAAACTTTCAAGAGCTTTAAGACTCCCACTGTCCTCTTGACATATAAGACTCCCTTGTCAAATATTCAAGAGATAGTGCGGATTCTTTATCCAGACTAACACTTTACACAATTGGCCTAAGTTGGTCTCTGTTTTATCCAAAACATCACAACTTACCAATTTCAAATGTACAAGAGTAGATAACCTTTTACTCTTACATTTGACTACTGTTAACAAACCCTGTTTAAGATATGTCACTCAAGTTACAATCTTGGAGTATGACTCTAAGAATTGTTTCGGAACGAAGTATGACTCATCTTTTTGATTTAACCATTTCAACAATTCATGACTCCTCTTCTTAGTCATAAGAATGCACTAAGATGACTTTAGAGGACCAATTGGGATATGGTATCTTAATCATTAAGATGATCATAAACATGATACTAAAGTACGCTCCCATCTTTTCAGATTTGAGAAACTTTTATCTTTCTGCCATACTTTGATTCTTCTTATTCGTTATGTCTCACATTGAAACTTCTCCAATGCTACAGACTTATACTTAAACTTATAAGTATAACCATATTTACTGAACTTAAGTAAATCATGACGAATAGTCTTCTTGATCTTTTGTGGTGGACTTGACCAGTGCACAAGAATGTGTACTCGATCCCTTAGTCCTTTCCTTATTCACATAAGGAATTAGTCTTAATTTTCCATGCTGAAAGTTCTCATTCATCATACTATACAACTTGCATGATTCCAAGTTTCGGTCCAATTGAACCTTGGGTGATGAGAATATTTCCTTATTTGGTAATATTAGACACTACCACAACCGAAAGAATCAAATCCATTTTTCCGATATTTCTATCAATGGAATCTTATAAGCAACAACTTTTCACAAATGCCATTGTAAGGATACTTAAAATAAATAAAATCAAAACCTTTTTCTTTTATTTTAAAACTTTGCGGAAAAACTTATCCTTACAATCCATATGAAAACCTTGTTGTTATCTATTCCTAAGCAATATAAATATCATAACTCTTAAGTAATAGCCCAAAATTCTGATCACCGAACCATGCGATTGAAATCCATCTTCGCGATCAGCATCAGCATGTACTTAATAGAGTTAGACAATGGACTTTACCTGAAGTAGAGCCAAACTTATTGATTTTAACATCCTTAGGTAAATTTGGCAGCTTCGTAACCAATACCCCTTCCTTTGGCAATAGTTACCTATGGACCCTTGATAATGGGACTATCTCAGACTTCGCCTCTCTCTTTACCATTGGGTCAACCGAGTTGACTATGGCCGATCCTTTTCCATTGGGAAGAGAGAGCTTTACTGGATATCCAATGTCATCATTGTCAATGTGCATAGCGTTTTAGGAAGTTGATCTTAGCAAATAGATAAGATCATTAAGGGTCTTGTCTTAGTCTGTTTCATAGGATTCCCAAAAGAACTCACTATGTGACTTAGAAAGTAGTTGAGCCACCAACTTTCTCAAGACTTTGACACCCAACTCTCCCGGCTTGTCAATATGTGACTACATCTCCAAGATGTGATCACACCTAGACCTTGCCTTGCTAATAGGGCTTGAGTGACCCTAAACTTTTTAGGAACTTGTGGGTTAGGGAGAATAATTGGAGGAGGTGAAAGAAGTATGATATCCATGGGACATCATCTTCATTTAGGAAAGCTTGTTTCAAGAGATTTGGGAAGATCATAAATGTCTAGACCAGACATCTTTTTGGGAGATATTCAAGATAGTTGATTTAAAGTCCTTAATATGACACCCAATATGAAATATTAAGGCTAGGACCCAACAAACTATTTTATAACTTAGAAGAGCGATGCCGTAATCCAAGCTATAAAATATTTGAAGGTAGGTGAATGACGATTCACCAATTTCCACCATGAAAAACGAAATAATTTATTAGGTTTTAATTGGATTTGAAAGTCCTAGATCTTTGAGATTCATTGAACTGTTCAAAGGCATGTTTCAATCTCGAGTGTGCCCTTCAGGTTTTGTGACTGGGATGCCGAGGATCACAAAACAAGGTGTGAATAACCATGCAAATATACTTGGTACCCTTAATATTTACCCCTTAATCTGTGTGCCGGTTAACCACACACGCTCCACCGATACTATGATAAATATTAAGTTACCCTTTGCCTACCTTGTTAAGTCCAGGTTAGTGTGCCGGTTAACCACACACGCTCCACTAACGACTTAAGCAAAGTGCAAAGTGTAATTTCATGGGTTAGCACCAAATTCACATTTTCCTAAGTAACTAAGATTGGGTATTAATAAGAGTTTAGTTACTTAGTATTTATCATTAATACTTTTAATGAAAGGAGAATTATAGTCCTTGTCCTACCCGTTCGGCTAACGACCCTCCACCAGTCAAGGAAACGGTGGGTGAGAGTGGACACCCATTAAACTGCCATTTTATAGGCAGTAACCTTATACCCCCCTTATAGACCGGCTTCGTGAATGAGGCCTACTAACGGTAAGACTGACTTTACTCTTATACATATATATAAATATTATTAACTTATAATATTATAAAGTATAAGGGTTGAATTTTAACTTTTAAAATTCTAAGGGCTAACTTGGAATTAAAGTATTCATAAGTGAAAACTTTTCAAATTCCAAAACTTGAGGGAAAGTTTTGAAACTATTCAAAACTAATTAATTCCATAACTTATGAGTTTAAAGTAGTTTTAATTAAAAAAAAACTCTTCAAGTTCCATAACTTGAGGACAAGTTATGGAAGACTTTAAACTAATTAATAAAAAAAAATAACTTTTTTTTTATTGTAACTTATGGAACTAATTAAGGTTACACTTTTTTTTTTAATTTAATGAAGAGACTCTTGAACCTCCATAACTTGAGGACAAGTTATGGAGTCATAAAACCATTTAATTAGAACTAGACTCTTCATTTTGTAACCTTTGCCAACTTTTATGAGTTTTATGATTCTTAAATGTGACTTTTCATATAACTTGAGGACAAGTTACAAAAACACACTTTGGAATCAAATCTTAGATTAAAATGGATTGAAAACAACTATTTCACACAACTTTTCTATTAATCTAAGAACCTCATAAGAACAAGATAATTTAAATCATCAATCTTCAAGAAATTAGCATGAACATACAAACTAATACAAATCTTGAAATTATGACAATTATCTTAGAAATTGGATTAGCATGAACATTACCACATCAAAAACAAGTTTATAAGTCCAAAAACATCTTAGGGTAATGTTCCTAGTCCAATTCCAGCCAAAACAATCGAATATATGCATCCAACTCGATTTTTCAGCTACTTTTGCAAGTATAACAAGAAAACAAGCCTAGGCTCTGATACCACTGTTGGGTTATGAGCATTCTAACACTCCTAAGTGTACATGCAACCCTAAATACCTTGGATCTATGTTTTCTCTATTATACATACAATTATGAACATCCAAGGTATTATCCTAATCTAGCATACAAAATAATAAATATAACAAGATAGAATACATACCTCTTTGATGTAGAATGTCTTCATGAAGCTTGAGTGCCTAGTGCCCCAAGTGTGACACCTCAAATGGTTCACACAACACCAAATACACTTGGAATAACTTGAGAGAAACTTGAACACTCCTTGAAATCGTCTAGCCCTCACACTCACACATTAGTGCACGATTTCTTGAGCCATAGGATTCTTTTATATGGTGGCTATTAGGGTTACACCATGTAACTCATAACTTTACCCATTCCTTATGCTCCATGGATTTTAACCTCCATGGAGTATCCATGGGTCACCCCATGGACTTAGTCCAACATAAGGAATCTTGGATCACAAGCCCACATATATAAGAATGAATGATTTACACAATCAACCCATATATTTAATTAGTCTCCTTTTGATCACTTAATTAATTCCAAATTAATTCTTGATCAATACTAATTAAATAACCTTATTAATATATTAGAACTTATAATATATTAACCAACCTTAAGTGTTATTTCTCTCATTATAGTCTATCCAAATGCATGATGCCATGTAACCCAAATGGACCATGCCGGGTCGGGTCAAGTCTTACCAATTATAGTTATGGACTTAGACATTAATCCAACAGCAAGGACTTCCAATGCACCAACTGCAATTGAAAAGGACACACTGTCCGATATTGCAAGATGTCCCCACAACAAAACAAGCAGCCCACTGACAACAACGCCTGAGCCACCCATGCATGTTACGAATGCGGAGAAACCGGCCATTTTAAATGCAACTGCCCCAAGAACAACAATCAGTATGCAGGAAGGGTCCTAGCCATGGGACAATGAGAGGCCGTGCAAGATCCAACAGTGGTGACTGGTACGTTTCCCCTCAACAACTCTTATGCGTGCATTTTATTTGATAATGGTGCTAAGCGGAGCTTCGTAAGTCATGGATTCAAAAACCTACGCAATCAAAATCCCCACAAATTGAACGAAACTTTTATGGTCGAAATGGCCAATGGTAAAACAGAATCAACCAATGATATCTACGTAGGGTGCACACTAACATTAAATAATCACTCCTTCCCAATCAATTTCATGCCTGTTAATATTAGGAGCTTTGATGTGATTGTTGGCATGGATTGGTTAAGCCCCCACCATGCTGAAATTATGTGCCACGAGAAGGTCGTTCGCCTTCACCTTCCCAACAACGAAACCCTAATAGTTTATGGCGATAAACACGGCGCAAACCTCCGACTCATTTCTTGCATCCAAGCATAAAAGTGCTTGCATAAGAAGAATCACACCTTTCTTGCTCATGTCGTGGATAAAACAAAGGAGGAGAAAGACATTAAAGATATTCCTGAAGTACGTGACTTTCCTGACGTATTTCCCAAGGATTTGCCCAGAATACCTCCCGAGCGCCAAGTTGAGTTCCGAATCGATCTTGTACCTGGAGCCACTCCAATCGCCAAATCACCCTACAGGTTAGCTCCTGCCGAGATGCAAGAGTTATCTAGTCAACTAAGTGAACTTCTCGACAAAGGATTCATCAGGCCAAGCTTTTCACCTTGGGGAGCTCCAGTCCTGTTTGTCAAAAAGAAAGACGGATCTTTCAGAATGTGTATAGATTATCAAGAGTTAAACAAGATCACCGTCAAGAATCGATACCCACTCCCTCGAATCGATGATCTATTCGTCCAGCTCCAAGGAGCCAGTTACTTTTCCAAGATAGATCTGAGGTCCGGATACCACCAACTAAGAGTCCGAGAGGAGGATATCCCAAAGACTACTTTCCGAACCCGTTATGGGCATTTTGAATTTGTAGTCATGCCTTTTGGTCTCACAAATGCACCAGCAGCCTTTATGGACCTGATGAACAGAGTCTGTCAGCCGTTTCTCGACAACTTCGTGATTGTTTTCATCGATGATATACTTGTTTACTCTAAGAGTAAGGAAGAGCACAGCCGACACTTACGACAGATTTTGGGAACATTGAGAGCATAGAAGCTTTACGTAAAGTTCTCCAAATGCGAGTTCTGGATTCGTAGAGTGGAATTTTTGGGTCATGTAGTCTATGAAGAGGGAATACATGTGGACCCTACCAAGATCAAAGCTATTGAGGGCTGGAAAACCCCAAGAACCCCAACCGAAATCCGAAAATTTTTATGCCTTTCCGGTTATTACCGAAGGTTCATCCAAAATTTTTCTAGAATCGCCAAGCCTCTCACCACTCTCACCCAGAAGGGTGTACCCTTCCATTGCAATGACAAACAAGTAGCTGCCTTCCAAACCCTGAAACAAGCCCTCTGCAGTGCCCCAGTGATGTCCTTACCAGAGGGAACGGAGGACTTCGTAGTGTACTGCGATGCTTCTAATCAAGGGTTAGGTTGTGTGCTTATGCAGCGCGGAAAGGTGATAGCTTACACATCTAGACAACTAAAGACTCATGAAGTAAACTACACCACCCACGATCTCGAGCTGGGAGTTGTGGTCTTCGCCTTAAAAATTTGGAGGCACTACCTATATGGTACAAGGTGCACCATTTTCATAGACCACAAGAGCCTCCAGCACATTCTGAATCAAAAGGAATTGAACATGAGACAACGAAGATGGGTCGAACTGCTAAACGACTATGAGTGTGAAATCAAGTACCATCTAGGCAAAGCGAATGTGGTAGTCGATGCCTTAATTCTAAAGGAATACTCGGGTCGCCGAGTAAAGATGTTAACAATGACCATCCATTCCCATCTATCCTCACAAATCAAGGAGGCTCAGCAGGAAGCCTTGAAGCCAGAAAACGTCGCCAATGAGGCATTGCGATGAATGGAAAAGAATCTGACGGTCAAAGAAGACGGAGCCTATTATCTTATGGACCGAATCTGGACACCGAGGTTCGGTGGATTTCGGGACGTGATAATGAACGAGGCTCACAAAACATGGTACTCTATCCATCCGGGTTCCGACAAGATGTACCTGGATATCAAACAACACTATTGGTGGCTGTATATGAAAGTGGAGATTGCCACTTATGTAGGCAAGTGTCTCACTTGTGCCAAAGTTAAAGTGGAGTATCAGAAGCCCTCGGGTCTGTTGGGTTATGAGCATTCTAACACTCCTAAGTGTACATGCAACCCTAAATACCTTGGATCTATGTTTTCTCTATTATACATACAATTATGAACATCCAAGGTATTATCCTAATCTAGCATACAAAATAATAAATATAACAAGATAGAATACATACCTCTTTGATGTAGAATGTCTTCATGAAGCTTGAGTGCCTAGTGCCCCAAGTGTGACACCTCAAATGGTTCACACAACACCAAATACACTTGGAATAACTTGAGAGAAACTTGAACACTCCTTGAAATCGTCTAGCCCTCACACTCACACATTAGTGCACGATTTCTTGAGCCATGGGATTCTTTTATATGGTGGCTATTAGGGTTACACCATGTAACTCATAACTTTACCCATTCCTTATGCTCCATGGATTTTAACCTCCATGGAGTATCCATGGGTCACCCCATGGACTTAGTCCAACATAAGGAATCTTGGATCACAAGCCCACATATATAAGAATGAATGATTTACACAATCAACCCATATATTTAATTAGTCTCCTTTTGATCACTTAATTAATTCCAAATTAATTCTTGATCAATACTAATTAAATAACCTTATTAATATATTAGAACTTATAATATATTAACCAACCTTAAGTGTTATTTCTCTCATTATAGTCTATCCAAATGCATGATGCCATGCAACCCAAATGGACCATGCCGGGTCGGGTCAAGTCTTACCAATTATAGTTATGGACTTAGACATTAATCCAACAGTCTCCCACTTGGATAAGTCTAAAAGTATTATTGCGTATGACTTCAGGAACCGATCAGCAATCGTAGCTCTCAAAAGCTTCTGTCGAACTCTGACCTTGTCGATGAACTCTGACCTTTGTCAATGACTTGTCCATTAGATAAGGGATCATATATTCCTCCATTCTAGATATCATATGGACTGAGACATGGCTTATCAATCATTCTCTCTGTCCATTTGTTGTTTCCCGATTTCCGATTCATGATGGCTGACTGATTGAACAAATCAAATCAGTCCTGGCTTGGCCAAGCACTCACATGTATCATCTTTAAATCATCGAGGGGCCCACAGATATAGCTTTTATCCCGAAGGTAAAAGGAATGGATAAACTTCGACTCATATGGCTTGTTCTACTACTTGTTGAATCATACATAAAGGCACGTTTTATAACATCGAGTTACCAATGCGTTTTCGTGCAATCAATGTATAACGAACTCATAGTAACAACTCATATCTCTAGGTTTGAAGAATATAAGATATTATCGTCTCATGATCACTCGTGATAAAATCCATGAAGTGATTCAAATGAGCGCGGGTTGAATCCAATACTCAGAACATATGAGCACTCATGAGTGTTGTAGCACCACTTTGTCCACCAACTTGGACCTCTACAAACCAACCCATGATAGTCTTGATTCATATCTACTTCCAACATATGACCGACTGTGGATGGTTTGAATAACTTAATCATTCAGGAAGAGCGACTTAGTTATTCTGGAAGTCAAAACATGCAAAGTGAAACACAAGAATAAATGAATCAAATATGGTATCAAACCCTATGAATATAAATAAACACTTTTATTTATCACCATACTGATTACTCATTATTCATTGTTTCGATTTTATCAACTTTATACTTGAATTTAAAACAATAATTGTCCCATGCTCCAAGCATGTACACTATGTTTTCTAAACACTAGTCATGCCATACACCAAGTATGCATACTATGTTTGTCTATGATCTTTACTTTGTAAAATAGATCAATTGAACATCACTCCAATGATCCTCTTTTCACAGTCCCAAATCCTTACTGCAAATGCAAGAATTCCAAATTCATGCCATTTACTGAAATCTGTTAGATTCTAAACTTATATGCATTGATCCTCTTAATGATTATGCACGAAGTCAGAAAGACTTGACAACAATCATTACAGAGCATTCCAAAGGAGATCAGCTCCTTGGAAACATCCTTCTTTCATTAAGTTTCCTAATCTTACACAGATTGAATAATTTCTAACTTTGAAACATTTCCATATTCCATTTTGACTATCACTTCTGAACAAGAGTTGCCTCCTTACAGATTATGTCAATATGGTCCTTCCAGAATTAGCATTATACTTCCAACTGTCCTTGAGCAACCAATCTTTGGTAAACCTTAGATTATCCTCGACAATTGCTTAATCATTTTAGTCATATCCAATTCTAGACCTTTTCCCTTCATAATGCCCCAGGCATTTGGAAAATTTTAGAAAGGATGAATATAGCACATGTAATCGATCCTATATCCGAAGCATATGGGACACGATTCATGATGTCTCACATAAAGACTAAACCAGTCTTTTGCTATAATATTTCCATTTCAATTTGCCAAGTTCTCAAAATTCAGATTATGAAAAGGGATGCCGTAATCATAATCGAATTTTAGAACGCAAATAATGGACCCATATATAGAATTTCCTTATGTTGAGCCATTCCAACATGAAATTCATATATATATCCTTGATTAAATACGATTAGAATCTCAATCTAAGCTTTTAGAATTGAAATGAAGTATAATTTCCTCTCCCTTAATTATAGCAAAACAACTTTTTCAACCCCTGCAACCTCACGAATTGAAACTTTTGTTTTCTATAATTAACATTGCTAACTTGCAACCTTTGTCATAATTATCATGCTCCCACTAACATGATGATTATTAGCATAACACTTATGCTCCCACTAGCTTTGACATGTACTCAGAAATCAGCTGACTTTCTTACCAAAGTTCAGATTTCTGATACTAGATTGTTTTGATAAAACTTTATCAAAATCATACACCTCTCTTAGATAGCTCACATGTGTGTCAAAACAATTTTAGAACTATGAAAAGGGATGCCGTAATCATAGTCTCAATTGTTTAGACCTTTGCCACTTCTCACAAGTCCATGTTAGTGTGCCGGTAAACCACACACGCTCCACTAACGACTTTGAGAATGCAAATATCACAATTGCTATCTAGCTAAAATCTACTTAGTGAAAGTGTTTCCTCACCATCATTTTCATGAATCGGAGAGAAACCTTATGACACTTAGATTTAATAGTGTATGTGTTCTTATCCATGTGAATTTGTCAAAACCATAATCACAAGACAAGGTTAGTGACAAATCCAAACTCATATTGATTAAACTTGTGCAATCTTAAATTCTTGCCATTTGGCAGCTCAGGTGCCTGCCATTGCTTCCAAGTAGTTGTGCAACCAATTGAGATCTCTCAGAACTCCTATGCAAAGCCAACTTGAATAGGCACAAAAATTTCAACACGATAGGTTATAAACCTCAAGTCGTGTGCTAGTGAAGGACTTTAGGTTTTATTCTTGATTAAGTCTTGAAACTTTCAAGAGCTTTAAGACTCCCACTGTCCTCTTGACATATAAGACTCCCTTGTCAAATATTCAAGAGATAGTGCGGATTCTTTATCAAGATTAACACTTTACACAATTGGCCTAAGTTGGTCTCTGTTTTATCCAAAACATCACAACTTACCAATTTCAAATGTACAAGAGTAGATAACCTTTTACTCTTACATTTGACTAGTGTTAACAAACCCTCTTTAAGATATGTCACTCAAGTTACAATCTTGGAGTATGACTCTAAGAATTGTTTTGGAACGAAGTATGACTCATCTTTTTGATTTAACCATTTCAACAATTCATGACTCCTCTTCTTAGTCATAAGAATGCACTAAGATGACTTTAGAGGACCAATTGTGATATGGTATCTTAATCATTAAGATGATCATAAACATGATACTAAAGTACTCTCCCATCTTTTCAGATTTGAGAAACTTTTATCTTTCTGCCATACTTTGATTCTTCTTATTCGTTCTGTCTCACATTGAAACTTCTCCAATGCTACAGACTTATACTTAAACTTATAAGTATAACCATATTTACTGAACTTAAGTAAATCATGACGAATAGTCTTATTGATCTTTTGTGGTGGACTTGACCAGTGCACAAGAATGTGTACTCGATCCCTTAGTCCTTTCCTTATTCACATAAGGAATTAGTCTTAATTTTCCAAGCTGAACGTTCTCATTCATCATACTATACAACTTGCATGATTCCAAGTTTCGATCCGATTGAACCTTGGGTGATGAGAATCTTTCCTTATTTGGTAATATTAGACACTACCACAACCGAAAGAATCAAATCCATTTTTCCAATATTGCTATCAATGGAATCTTATAAGCAACAACTTTTCACAAATGCCATTGTAAGGATACTTAAAATAAATAAAATCAAAACCTTTTTCTTTTATTTTAAAACTTTGCGGAAAAACTTATCCTTACAATCCATATGAAAACCTTGTTGTTATCTATTCCTAAGCAATATAAATATCATAACTCTTAAGTAATAGCCCAAAATTCTGATCACCGAACCATGCGATTGAAATCCATCTTCGCGATCAGAATCAGCATGTACTTAATAGGGTTAGACAATGGACTTTACCTGAAGTAGAGCCAAACTTATTGACTTTAACATCCTTAGGTAAATTTGGCAGCTTCGTAACCAATGCCCCTTCCTTTGGCAATAGTTACCTATGGACCCTTGATAATGAGACTATCTCAGACTTCGCCTCTCTCTTTACCATTGGGTCAACCGAGTTGACTATGGCCGATCCCTTTCCATTGGGAAGAGAGAGCTTTACTGGATATCCAATGTCATCATTGTCAATGTCCATAGCGTTTTAGGAAGTTGATCTTAGCAAATAGATAAGATCATTAAGGGTCTTGTCTTAGTCTGTTTCATAGGATTCCCAAAAGAACTCACTATGTGACTTAGAAAGTAGTTGAGCCACCAACTTTCTCAGACTTTGACACCCAACTCTCCCGGCTTGTCAATATGTGACTACATCTCCAAGATGTGATCACACCTAGACCTTTCCTTGCCAATAGGGCTTGAGTGACCTTAAACTTTTTAGGAACTTGTGGGTTAGGGAGAATAATTGGAGGAGGTGAAAGAAGTATGATATGCATGGGACATCATCTTCATTTAGGAAAGCTTGTTTCAAGAGATTTGGGAAGATCATAAATGTCTAGACCAGACATCTTTTTGGGAGATATTCAAGATAGTTGATTTAAAGTCCTTAATATGACACCCAATATGAAATATTAAGGCTAGGACCCAACAAACTATTTTATAACTTAGAAGAGGGATGCCGTAATCCAAGCTATAAAATATTTGAAGGTAGGTGAATGACGATTCACCAATTTCCACCATGAAAAACGAAATAATTTATTAGGTTTTAATTGGATTTGAAAGTCCTAGATCTTTGAGATTCATTGAACTGTTCAAAGGCATGTTTCAATCTCGAGTGTGCCCTTCAGGTTTGTGACTGGGATGCCGAGGATCACAAAACAAGGTGTGAATAACCATGCAAATGTACTTGGTACCCTTAATATTTACCCCTTAATCAGTGTGCCGGTTAACCACACACACTCCACCAATACTATGATAAATATTAAGTTACCCTTTGCCTACCTTGTTAAGTCCAGGTTAGTGTGCCGGTTAACCACACACGCTCCACTAACGACTTAAGCAAAGTGCAAAGTGTAATTTCATGGGTTAGCACCAAATTCACATTTTCCTAAGTAACTAAGATTGGGTATTAATAAGAGTTTAGTTACTTAGTATTTATCATTAATACTTTTAATGAAAGGAGAATTATAGTCCTTGTCCTACCCGTTCGGTTAACGACCCTCCACCAGTCAAGGAAACGGTGGGTGAGAGTGGACACCCATTAAACTGCCATTTTATAGGCAGTAACCTTATACCCCCCTTATAGACCGGCTTCGTGAATGAGGCCTACTAACGGTAAGACTGACTTTACTCTTATACATATCTATAAATATTATTAACTTATAATATTATAAAGTATAAGGGTTGAATTTTAAGTTTTAAAATTCTAAGGGCTAACTTGGAATTAAAGTATTCATAAGTGAAAACTTTTCAAATTTCAAAACTTGAGGGCAAGTTTTGAAACTATTCAAAACTAATTAATTCCATAACTTATGAGTTTAAAGTAGTTTTAATTAAAAAAAAAAAAATTCTTCCAGTTCCATAACTTGAGGACAAGTTATGGAAGACTTTAAACTAATTAATAAAAAAAATAACTTTTTTTTTATTGTAACTTATGGAACTAATGAAGGTTACACTTTTTTTTTAATTTAATGAAGAGACTCTTGATCCTCCATAACTTGAGGACAAGTTATGGAGTCATAAAACCATTTAATTAGAACTAGACTCTTCATTTTGTAACCTTTGCCAACTTTTATGAGTTTTATGATTCTTAAATGTGACTTTTCATATAACTTGAGGACAAGTTACAAAAACACACTTTGGAATCAACTCTTAGATTAAAATGGATTGAAAACAACTATTTCACACAACTTTTCTATTAATCTAAGAACCTCATAAGAACAAGATAATTCAAATCATCATTCTTCAAGAAATTAGCATGAACATACAAACTAATACAAATCTTGAAATTATGACAATTATCTTAGAAATTGGATTAGCATGAACATTACCACATCAAAAACAAGTTTATAAGTCCAAAAACATCTTAGGGTAATGTTCCTAGTCCAATTCCAGCCAAAACAATCGAATATATGCATCCAACTCGATTTTTCAGCTACTTTTGCAAGTATAACAAGAAAACAAACTTGGCTCTGATACCACTGTTGGGTTATGAGCATTCTAACACTCCTAAGTGTACATGCAACCCTAAATACCTTGGATCTATGTTTTCTCTATTATACATACAATTATGAACATCCAAGGTATTATCCTAATCTAGCATACAAAATAATAAATATAACAAGATAGAATACATACCTCTTTGATGTAGAATGTCTTCATGAAGCTTGAATGCCTAGTGCCCCAAGTGTGACACCTCAAATGGTTCACACAACACCAAATACACTTGGAATAACTTGAGAGAAACTTGAACACTCCTTGAAATCGTCTAGCCCTCACACTCACACATTAGTGCACGATTTCTTGAGCCATGGGATTCTTTTATATGGTGGTTATTAGGGTTACACCATGTAACTCATAACTTTACCCATTCCTTATGCTCCATGGATTTTAACCTCCATGGAGTATCCATGGGTCACCCCATGGACTTAGTCCAACATAAGGAATCTTGGATCACAAGCCCACATATATAAGAATGAATGATTTACACAATCAACCCATATATTTAATTAGTCTCCTTTTGATCACTTAATTAATTCCAAATTAATTCTTGATCAATACTAATTAAATAACCTTATTAATATATTAGAACTTATAATATATTAACCAACCTTAAGTGTTATTTCTCTCATTATAGTCTATCCAAATGCATGATGTCATGCAACCCAAATGGACCATGCCGGGTCGGGTCAAGTCTTACCAATTATAGTTATGGACTTAGACATTAATCCAACAGGGTCTACTTCAACAACCCGAAATACCCGAGTGGAAATAGGAGAGGATAACAATGGATTTTATAAACAAATTACCCAAGACAGCAGACGGTCTGGATGCTATCTGGGTGATCGTTGACCGCTTAACAAAATCCGCCCATTTCCTGCCAATAAAGGAGACATACAAAATGGAAAGGCTAACGCGAATGTACCTGAAGGAGGTGGTGAGACTTCATGGAGTCCCCACATCTATCATCTCAGATCGAGATAATAGATTCACCTCTCGTTTTTGGCAGTCGCTCCAGAAAGCATTGGGAACCCGACTGGATATGAGCACTGCCTATCACCCTCAGACTGATGGCCAAAGCGAGCAAACTATTCAGACTCTAGAAGACATGCTCTAAGCATGTGTAATAGATTTTGGCAAAGCATGGGACACCCACCTGCCCCTAGTTGAATTTTCATATAACAACAGCTATCACACGAGCATAGGAGTCGCCCCCTTCGAGGCCTTGTATGGCCGGAAGTGCAGATCGCCCCTTTGTTGGGATGAAGTGGGTGACACCCAGCTGGTAAAAGGGCAATCACCGAGCAGCACCCATACAGGACCGGAAATCATTCGAGAAACTACAGAGAAGATAATCCAAATAAAAGCCCGACTCCAAGCATCGCGTGACCGACAAAAGAGTTACGCTGACAAACGACGAAAACCTCTGGAGTTCCAAGTCGGAGATCGAGTTCTATTAAAGGTCTCTCCCTGGAAAGGGATGATCCATTTCGGGAAACGAGGAAAGTTAAACCCGCGATACATTGGACCATTCGAGATTCTTGCCTGAATTAGTCTGGTAGCCTATAAGCTACAGCTACCCTCGGAACTCAGCAACGTACACCCCGTGTTCCACGTATCAAATTTGAAGAAGTGCTTATCAGATGAAACCCTTGTTATCCCTCTAGAAGAGATTGAGATAAACGAGAATCTCCTGTTCGTCGAAGAACCAGTCGAGATAATGGATAAGGAAGTGAAGCGCACGAAACAGAGTCGCATTCCGATTGTGAAGGTTCGATGGAACGCTAAGCGTGGACCAGAATTCACTTAGGAACGCAAAGACCAGATGAAGCAGAAGTACCCTCACTTATTCTCGCGTTCATGATCCTACCTTTCAGAAGAATTTCGGGACGAAATTCCCTCTAACGGGGGGATGATGTCACAACTAGCATTTCTATCTAGGAAATTCTGTTCTTATGTAAGCATCAACCATTGTAAGGCTGGTATCAACGCATTAAAGTTTACATTATGATTCCTAATGAGCCATGTATTGTTATAATGCAAATCTCTCTATGTATCTCAAATCTCTCCCAAATCTCTCTATATACCTCAAATCTCTCTCAAATCTTCCTATGAAGTTTTCCTTAGTTGAAACCAACTCAAAACGAAAGGAGAAAACTTGAAGGAGCAAGCCCAGTTCGGAACCCCTTAGGTGGCTTCGGACCCTCCCACCCGGACAATTTCGCTCCGGAACCCCCCTATTTCGGAAGCTCCTATTTGGCACCGGAAGATCTCGCATGCTCCGGACCGAAAGCCTTCGTTGCTTCGGAAGCCTTCGCTGCCTCGGAAGGAACGACTCCGGAATCTACAAAAGGGACTTCAGAACAATGGCTTGACTCCGGAATTGGAGGATTTGCTCCGGAACATGAGATAACCTTCGAAACTCACCAAGTGACTCCGAAACTCACTATTTCGCTCCGAATTTTAGACCATTTCGGACCTTTTCTTCATTTTAAGGTATTTTGACATTGGGAATCCCACCAAACTCGTATTTTTCATAACAGATCCCTTAAACCCTTAATTTATGCCAAATTTGAATATTTAAAACATATTTTCATAAAATAATAATTAATATTTATAAAAGTATTATATTAAATCATAAAGTGATAAAGGGGTTTGACCTTATAATTTGATGTGATCCCCTATTTCCCATGCAAATCCCAGTAAAACACAAAATAACCATAGATAACAAGGCTTTGTCCACCATTACTCCAAGAAAGTGTCAAGTCACTCCTTATCCTCCTTAATAGAAAACGTGAACTACTCTTCCTCATATCCCACTCCTCATATCCACAATCTGTGAACTCCTAAGTGTGCTCTCAACTTATTCAAGCTTCAAGTCATATTCCTTCAAGGCAATTCCTAGAAAATTTTTGTAAGATCTCATCTTCTTGACTAGTGGTTCTCCACATTATTCTGTAAATTTCATTATATTTAGACATACAAATTTTGGGTACATATTCTTAGGATATTCTAAAGATCAAAGATTTATCAAACCCTTCAAGTGTTAGAACTTGGAAACTCCTTAACACCTCTTCAAATCATCCAACAAGCTAAACCAAGGTGAGCTTCATACCCCTACTTTTTCGAGTTTTTATTGTTTTTGGGGGAGGATACAAGTCAAAACTTTGTTTTAAACCTTGATTTATTTGCTTGTTATGCTTGTATGCTAAATTATATGTGTTAAGGTTATGAAAAACCCAAGAACTCGAAACCTTGGGCAAGTCTCAAGAGTTTGAATCATATTTCACAAACTATACAAAGAAACAAGAACTAGTATGTTACAAAATATAAGTTACAAGATTTTATGACAAAAACCATAAGTATTTACGTCAAAAATTGCTTAAACAAGTATTTTGGAGGAAATGGACCACTTTTAATAATTCACATAGTTTTGAGCCACCTTTTGACAAACATCAGTCTTATTTGACAAATTATAAAATGAAGGACCGTTTTGCCAACATCAAGAATATTGGGTCATTTTGACAAACCTGATTTAAAAAGGAATATTTTCTACAAATGAAAACGAAATATCTCGTCAACGAGTACACCGTTGTTATTATTGTAATAAATAACGGATTACAACGATTTTGATACAAACACCTATTAGTATTCTAGTCAGACGCATCTTCACAGTACATATATATATATATATATATATATATATATATATATATATATATATATATATATATATATATATATAATAGTGTATGCTTTAAGTCTTGTAAGAGTTATAACCAGAGTCTTCTGGAGGGGGAGCGGGAATTTGTGTATAGATATATACGGGGTTGACACCCCGCACCTTCGCTGTTCGCTACAGCTAGACTGGCCAGTCTAGGGTGACAAATGTCTTAAACGAAACCGACGCTTGAAGAACGTCAGAACAGGCACCCCGTCATATTAGTATGGTTATAACGACTCACTTATAATATAATAGTTATTATTTAGAACTTTACGCAAGTTACACCTTTCGATTATAAACAACTATTGTTTGCATAAGTTAAACGAAGCTTTTGCCACACAAAGTCTTAAGGTTTCAAGACTACTATTTTATACATCAGAAGATATAGGATTTTCTGGGGAAAACGATTTTATACAAATTCGAAAACGATAAACTAAGACAAACATGCAACTGTACTCGATTGGAAACAAGACTTACAACTATTTTGATAAGAAAATATGGGATTTTCTGGTCTTCTAACTATCACAGATTTTTATACAAAATGCTTATGAACTCACCAACATATTTTATGTTGACACTTTTCAAACGACTTGTATTCTCAGGAAATCAGTAAGCAGGTAGTGGGATGCAGATTCAAGTTTATTTTGATGTAGTTTGAAATGTACTCAATGTTGGCTCTTTTGTGTAATTCAAGAACATAAACGATGTAAAACAATGTAAGTTTGTTATCTCAATGTATGATGTTTGGATTTGCTATGTTTCATTTATATTCAATTGTTATGATACTGCACAATGACGTCACCCGCCTCCGGGCATTTCCACCGTCCTGGTCCGGGGGTGTGACAATGACATACTCCCGAATTGTCCATATCAAAACAACACCCAATTAATAAATGGGTTCGAATACGTAACCATAAGTCCATGCTTAGGGTAGAAGACTACTTTACCCCCAATCTATCTTGATTCAAGCCCAAGGCCCAAACACACACTCTGAAGGCCTAAAAGTCAAACAATGAACCATACACCAACATATGGCCCAATTTTCCAAATTTGGCCCAAACCTATACATGGACTAATCTTATGGCCCAACCATTTATCCTAGTCCAAACATTTGACATTCCGATGGTCCAACAACTCATAATTATCAAGGCCCAATTATGGCCCACCTATGGCCCCATTTTCCAAATTGTGCCCAACCCTTTCCAATGGGCCTTATCTTAAAGCCCAATAATTTCCTTGGTCCATAAACATGTTCCCCAATTGGCCCACGAAGGCCCACAGCAGAAGGTGGCGGCCACCAATTTACGGTGGTGGTGATGAGTTTCCTTCCGTTTCCTAGCCAAGAGAGATCCATACAACATTAAGCCCATGAAATAAATTCATACACACACTAATTCATGCACACAACCACCTCCTCACGGTGGCTGGTGGCGGCGAGAGAAAGAGACTTAGCGGTTGCCACCATGGTTGGCTGTCATGGTGGTTCGCCTCACCTCCGGCCAAAATGTCGTCTACTCCGTAAGCTTCACGGTTCTATCAGCATACACGCATAACACGACATGAGACCACAGCCCTCAGCCACCAACTTGGCGGCTAGTGATGTCGGAGCTAACAGAAACAGCGGCTGAGGCTGGAAGCAACAGCGAGGACGTGACCCATGTCACACTCACCGGAAAGAGAAAGGAAAGGAGAGAAATAGGTCGCAGAAGGCCTTACCCAAGGCTTCCCGGTCGCTCATGACCACGCAAAAACGATTATGGTTCATTGGTCGGCCTTCGGCGGTCATCCGAGCTGTTCACATCGTCTTCGGTAGCAGCACTGTGGCGGCGGTGTTCATCAGCAAAGCAGCGGCGGCAGAGGGCGTTCCAAAGGTAGTGGCGGCTGGGGAAATGACACTTTAGGGTTAGGGTTACCGATGCTAAATCTTGAAGCGGTAAGGAAAGGGTGGTCCGGGTCTAAACACATGCTCTTTTCAAACATCCATCCATTTTTACAAGTTTGGCCCCTCCTTTGCCAGAACTTTTCAACATAACCTCAATATTTACCATTTAGCCCCTTAGCCTCCAAATTTTATTCAATATAAGTCCAATATTTTACCAAACACCCCCTGACTTCTGAAAATCTTTAGAAAATAAATCCTGGAATTACACTTTAACCCTCGAAAGTCTAAATTATATCATTTGGCTCCCCGAGACCAACACTCCGCTAAATATTATTGATTTTGCTATAATAATAATAATAATAATAATAATAATTACATCTCGGGGCTTTAGAGTTTATTATTTTTTTAATTAATTTTAAACGGAATGTTACAACAATAATCGGAAATAAATCCTGACTTGTAGCGAAAGGTTATAGCCAATTTTAAGGAATTGACTACGACGAAAAATACGCTCCATTTGGGAGGCTTGAGGCCATACGCATCTTCCTAGCATATGTGGCACATAAAAATGTTAATGTACATCAAATGGATGTAAATAGCGCATTCCTAAATGGTGAACTAAAAGAAAAGGTATACCAACAACAACCTCCAGGTTTTGAGAATCTTGATCTTCCTCATTACTGTTACAAATTGGAGAATGTTGTCTATGGGTTCAAGCAGGCACCAACGGCTTGGTATGAAACACTTTCTATATTTCTTGTTGAGTCTGGATATAAGTATGGGGTCATTGATCCTACCCTCTTTCGATGTTCAAGTGAAAAGCATCTAATGCTTGTGCAAATCTATGTGGATGACGTTATATTTGGCTCAACTGATCAGGTTATGGTAGATGATTTTGCAAAGCTCATAACAAGCAAGTTTCAAATGAGTATGAATAGAGAGACCAACTTTTTTCAAAGATAACAAATCAAGCAAATTCCCCAAGGAATATTCATTCATCAAGAAAAGTATACCACCGAACTGCTAAAGAAATATTCCTTGGATAATTGTTCTTCGGAAAAGGTGTAACACTTGTGTTTCTAGCCTAGGCATTAATATTAAGGTGATAGTCTAGGTTAACCTTTGTAACTCATTTTGAAGAAATGAAAAAGGAATTATGTGAATTCTATGTGTTTTATGTGTTTTATGTGTTTTATGCTTACTTACTAGGAGTTAATTAATTAAGAATAAAAATGAGCGTCGAAAATAAATTTTAGATAAAGCTGATATCTGTTAAGAAAGTTGTAGTGGTCGTGACAAGGATTACGGATATATAAAGAATGCCGAAATCCGAATTATAACGAAGAAGTTATGACCTGTCGAAGTTTCACGACAAAACTGGCTCGGTGTTGAATGTCGTAAAAAGTGAGTTTTTGATAAACTACTTTTTAGCCTTAGTGATCTAAACAAAACTTGTAGTGTTCGTTAAACCGAGAGTAGGTATAAAAAGAACGCCAAAATCTGACTTCGTATGAGGAAGTTATGATTTTTCAAAGTTTCAGCTTAGCACTAGACAGCTAAAAACTCGAATTTTAGATTCAGTGATTTTTAGCCAACACGACCTAAACGAGAATCGAAGGTCTCGTAAATAGTAGCACAACGGTAAAAAGTCTGACGAAAACGGACGTCGGATGAAGAAGTTATGAATTTTTAACGGATTTCCTGTCCCGGTCTGTTAAAAATAATAATATAAAAATTAAAGTCAAAATTAGCCGACGAAGTCTAAACGAAAGTTGTAGAGCGTAATTTTGCCTACGCGTGCATATAAAAAACGTCAAAAACGAAGCTCGTATGCGAAAGTTATGGATTTTAGAAGTTTTTGCACAAAAACCGAGAAAATTCGCATAGGTGGCTTCGGCCACGTCACCCTCGCTTAGAACGTGCCACGTGTCCGAAATTGGTGAATCATGCGAGCCACGTGTCCGAGCTGCTGAGTCATCCGAGCTCCTGGCCTGATCCGAAGTGGTCCACTGAGAAGGCGACACGTACCCTCCTTCACGTGACCGAGCCCTCGCATGAAGCCACGGACACCCCCTCCTCGGATTCGGACTTCGGTCCAATCAGGAACTGCCAGCAGCCCCCTCGCACGTGCAGCCCATGTGCGAGCCTTCCCCTGCGAGCTTCGGATCTTCGCCACCTGGAGGCTTCTCAGCCGTCGGATCAGGAGCTTCGGCCCCTATAAATAGAAGGCTGCGAGCCTTCTCGGATACATTTAGAAAATCACCATCTTTCACCCCTTTCTTCATATTTTCTTCATCTTAGCATCCCCAAATCCCCGATATCGATTATAAGCCCCGGAATACGCCACGAAGTGCCCGTGAAGCCCGGAAAATTTATCTTTTCGGTTTTGAAGCCCGGCCTTTGCAGAGCCCGGTTTCTCAATAAAACTGCCGGTTTTATTAGAAACGAACGTTTTAGGAAACGAATTGCTGCCCGATTTTCATCAAAACATGTGAGTGTGTAGTTACTTTCACTTTACACATACATATGAAGTATTTAGCTTAAAATACGTGTTATGTGTAAATATGTTAATTGTTTATTTGAGGTGACTGTTGAATTGATGTTTTATACAAGTTTTAAACTGTATATGTATTTTATCTACAAATATGTTGGGTAGAACATGGGTAGACAAAATAGTCGGTGGGTGTTAAAATGATGAGAGGCCTCGGTGTCGGTGTTGTTGTTGGTGTTATTGGTGAAGTTGTCTAACGGAGTATAGATGACGACCACAGACTTTCTAGACAGTCCAGTGGCACACTAGCAGGTTCGCAACTTGTAGGTGTTGTTGCCTTTAGGACATGTATGGCTGAGGAGTCCCCTTAGCAGTAGTGTCCAACCCGATGATATTCCTTAGGCTAAGTCCCTTGTGTTAGGTGTTTAGGGACGTAAAGTGAGGACAACGGGAATGGATAATCAGGGTTATTGTTAATTGGTGAACTTAATAAGTTATTATTATTGTGGGTTGAAAACCTTATATGCTCACCAGGCTCCCAAGCCTGACCCACTCAGCTTTTTATGATTACAGGTAGTGGACCCCGAGCATAGTCGGAGGATGAGGAGAGATTTTTGGATTATAGGCCAGTAGTTGTAAATAACTGTTGAAAGGCTTATAATGTCTTGTTTATGCTTTTGATCTGTATCGGAACATGACATCCCGAGGTTTTGATATATATGGAAAAATATATACCTTCTTAAAGAAGGGTTTTGATAAACTTTTATCATTTTTATTTTGGGGACCTATTCCGCAACATCTTTTGAAAAGATTTCTCTGATTTTATTTTAAAAAGCATAAATTAAATCGGTCTTTTCTGGCCGAGAAATTAGGGGATGTCACAGTTGGTATCAGAGCATTAGTTTAAGCGAACGAAGAAATATCCTACGATTTCTAGACTTAAACTTAGAATGCTAAGTGATGATTGTGAGGTGAGTCTCAACCATATTTTAGACATGAGCACTAGTTTATTTTAGGAAAGGTGCCTAAAATGCCTTTATGTGCTAAATGCTATATGTTGCCATATATGCCATTATTTGTTCGGATCTATGGTCTGTTGCCGACCGGATCTGGAAACCTTATATGTGTAGGATTCTAAGCGTATTATTACGAGATTAGAACTAACATGTAAACGTTTCGGAGTGATAAGGGAATTGACATGTCTAACAAGGATAAAGACCTAAATTCGCCTTATTCGGTATATAGATAATAATGGAAAAAACTAGAAGTGGAGCGGGAAATGCAAACAGAAACCAACAACCTCAACCTCAAGTGGTGGAACAGGTGCCGATAGTAGGAGCTGCACCTGAATCCATCACTATGGCTGGAGTACGAACTATGATTCAGACCATGATGGCTGAACAGAGGGAGGAGTTGAGGCAAATGTTGCTGAACAACATGGATGAACCTTCAGTTCCTGTTGAACGACGTGAACTAAATGACGATCGATTTGAAGAAGGGAACAACATCAGATCGGTTGGTCATAGTGAACCGCTTGTGGTTGGGAGGAATAACCACGAGGGCAGAGTGGAGAGAAATGGGTGCAAGTATAAGGACTTTATGACTTGCAAGCCATCAACCTTCACTGGAAAAGAAGATCCTGTCGGAGTAATGGACTGGATCTCAGAAATGGAGTTGGCTTTCATGACTTGTGATTGCCAAGGCAAGTTACAAACCACCTTTGTAGTGCGTCAGTTCAGGGGTAGTGCTGCTCGTTGGTGGAACACATTGGGAAAAACCCTAAGCCCTAATGAGCCACTGCAAATGACTTAGGCAGAGTTCTTGGTGCACTTTAAGCGCAAGTACTGCTCGGCCCAAAATGTACTTGAGTTAGAAAACCAATTTCTAACGTTGAAGAAGGGGAGTATGACCGTTGATGAGTATACGAATAACTTCACAGACAAAATGGAGTTTGCTTTGCGTATTGTCCCAGATGAGCTGGCGAAAATTGACAGGTACGCAAAGGGACTTCCATGGGAGTATGCAGTGCCAGTACATCAGGCACTTACTTTGGAGGTAGCTATCTGGGCTGCCAAGTCTGTTGAAGATATGATAAAGGGGAGAGCCGCCAGCAAGGCTGAAGTTGGTGAAAAGAGAAAGGTTGAAGGAACTTCAGGTTCCAATAAGAAGAACAAATTCTTGAAGTCTGGTTCGAGAATATTCGGAGGAGGAGCCGAAGCCAAGTGGTGTGACAGGTGCAAGAAGAAACATGCTGGGAAGTGCAGCGTGGAACTCACTTGTTACAAGTGTGGAAAGCCAGGGCATTATGCCAATAATTGCACCTTCACTAATAGCGTCTGTCATGGGTGCCATGAAGAAGGGCATATTTTGAGGGATTGCCCGAAGAAGAAGGACGCAGCGAAACCCAATCTGCCACCAAAGCCAAAGGCGAGAGCCTTTCAGATGACACTCGAAGCTGCGAAAGAAGAAGCCGATGTTGCTTCAGGTACCTTTCTCGTAAACGAATTTCCTGCCCAAATTTTGTTTGATTCTGGAGCCAATTACTCCTTTATATCACATGAATTTGGTAGAAAACTAGCTTTGCCTGTAGATAGACTAGTTAATGCCTTATTAGTCGAGATTGCTAGTGGCAAGTTGTACATGTTAGCTATCGTATGAAAAATATCCTCATTGACTTGGATGGGAATAAGTTCCATGAGGAATTATTGCCTATCGAGTTAAATGGTTTCGACATAGTTTTAGGAATGGATTGGCTTAACGCCAATGATACCGAAATAATGTGTAGGAAGAAGAGAGTAAAAGTAAACCCGCCAGGGAAGGAGCCGTTTATGGTGTACGGAGACAAACGCAGAGTAAATTCTAGAATCATTTCCCTAATGAAATCTAGAAAGTGTCTGGCCAAGGGGTGTACATCATATCTAGCGTTCGTGATTGATGCTCAGAAGGAAAATAAGGAGGTGTAGGATATTCCGGTGGTGTGTGATTATCCGGAAGTCTTTCCAGAAGATCTTCCCGGATTGCCCCCTGATCGACAAGTAAAATTCCGTATCGACTTGTTACCAGGAACGACGCCGATAGCAAAAGCACCATATCGATTAGCACCAACAAAGATGAAAGAACTTATGACACAACTTCAGGAGTTATTGGACAAAGGTTTCATTCGACCTAGTTCATCACCCTGGGGAGCCCCTGTGTTGTTTGTAAAGAAGAAAGACGGGAGCATGAGAATGTGCATCGATTACAGAGAGCTGAATAAAGCGACGATAAAGAACAAGTACCCGTTGCCGAGGATTGATTACTTGTTCGATCAGTTGCAAGGATCGAGCTATTTTTCGAAGATCGATCTTAGGTCGGGGTACCATCAACTAAAGGTGAGGGAGCAGGATATCGAGAAGACCGCGTTCAGAACAAGATATGGACACTATGAATTTTTGGTTATGTCGTTCGGATTAACCAATGCCCCAGCAGCTTTCATGGATTTGATGAACAGGGTTTGTAAACCATACCTTGATAAATCCGTGATAGTATTCATAGACGATATCTTGATCTATTCGAAAAGCAAGCAGGAGCATGAGAAGCATCTGCGTGAAGTGCTAGAAGTTCTGAAAAAGGAGAAGTTGTATGCAAAGTTCTCCAAATGTGAATTTTGGATTCAAGAAGTCCAATTTTTGGGTCATGTGATTAACCAAGAAGGGATAATGGTTGACCCAGCAAAGATTGAAGCTGTGATGAAGTGGGAACAACCAAAAAGTCCCACGGAGATTCGAAGATTTTTAGGATTAGCTGGATATTATCGCCGATTTATCCAAGGCTTTTCTTCGATCGCTACTCCATTAACAGCTTTGACCCACAAAGGAGCTACTTATGCTTGGAATGAAAAGCATAAGGAGGCCTTTGAAAAGTTAAAGAAGAGATTGTGTGAAGCACCGATTCTTTCGTTACCTGAAGGAGTTGATGACTTCGCAGTTTATAGCGATGCCTCTGGAGTTGGGTTAGGATGTGTTCTGACCCAAAGGGATAAAGTGATCGCGTATGCATCGAGGCAGTTGAAAGAGCATGAAAAGAACTACCCAACTCATGATCTAGAGTTGGCAGCGGTAGTATTCGCCTTAAAGATATGGAGGCACTATCTTTACGGTACTAAGTGTAAACTTTTCACTGATCATAAGAGTCTTCAATATCTCTTTAATCAGAAAGAATTGAACATGAGGCAACGGCGCTGGCTGGAATTACTTAAGGACTACGACTGTGAGATACTTTACCACCCTGGTAAAGCAAATGTTGTTGCTGATGCTCTCAGTCGGAAGGTAAATCTTGAAAAGAGACGGCCAAGAGCGTTGAGAATTGAAGTTGTCTCTACAATTGTGGAAAGTATAAAGAAAGCTCAGGAGGAAGCTTTAGAGAAAATTGACCGGAAGGAGGAAAGTTTGGGTAAAACGTTGGTGTTTGATACAAACGGTCAAGGATTGAAGGTATTCAAAGATAGGATTTGCGTACCTAAGACGGGAGGAGTAAGAGGTCTTCTGATGGAAGAAGCTCACAAAACCATGTACTCGATTCATCCCGGCAGTACGAAAATGTATAGGGATCTAAAACCATATTACTGGTGGCCGACGATGAAGATCGATGTTGTTAAGTATGTGGCCGAGTGTGTAACTTGTGCTAAGGTTAAGGCACAACATCAGAAACCGCATGGGAGTTTAGAACCTTTACCTGTACCCATGGGTAAATGGGAGGACATTACCATGGATTTTGTGACTAAACTGCCCAGAACAAGGAACGGTCACAACATGATTTGGGTGGTCGTTGATCGCTTCACTAAGAGTGCGCATTTCATAGCCGCTAACGAGAAATGGTCTATGGATAAACTTGCGAATTCTTATGTGAAGGAAATTGTGAGGCTACACGATGTTCCGTTAACGATTGTATCCGATCGTGACAACCGTTTTACCTCAAGGTTTTGGAGGAGTCTACAAGAGGAATTGGGTACCAAGTTGTGTTTGAGTACATCTTACCATCCACAAACTGATGGTCAGAGCGAACGAACGATTCAAACATTGGAGGATATGCTGAGAGCATGTACCCTAGAATTCCAAGGTAACTGGGATGAACATTTACCTCTAGTAGAATTCTCCTATAATAATAGTTTCCACTCAAGCATTAAGATGGCACCTTATCACGCTTTATATGGAGAAAGGTATCGAACGCCATCATGTTGGCTGGAAGCTGGGGAAAAGCAGTTTATGGGACCTGAGATAGTCCATCAAACTGCTGAAAAGTTGAAAGTGATAAGGGAGAGGATGTTAGCTGCTCAAGATCGACAAAAGAGCTATGCTGACAAGAAAAGACAACCGATATCCTTCGAAGTTGGAGATTCGGTTTTACTTAAAGTCTCGCTGTGGAAGGGACTTACAAGATTTGGTAAAAGGGGAAAGTTGAGTCCAAGGTTTATTGGACCATTTAAAGTTCTTTAGAGGATCGGGAATCAAGCTTACAAGCTAGAGTTACCGGAAGAACTGGAGGGTATTCATAACACATTTCATGTGTGTTATTTGAGGAAGTTCACGGGAGATGTGCCCGACATAATTCCCATTTCCGAATTAAGGTTGGATGAAAACAAAAGGTTGATTGAAGAACCTGAGGCAATCGTTGACCGTAAGACTATGAAGTTGCGACGCAAGATGGTTGATTTAGTGCTTGTGCGCTGGAAACATACGAATGGACCAAATCTCACCTGGGAAACGGAGAGTGACATGATGAGTCGCTACGCACAGTTGTTTGGTGATGTGTTATTCCGGGGACGGAATCATCCTAAGGGGGAGAGAATTGTAACACTCGTGTTTCTAGCCTAGGCATTAATATTAAGGTGATAGTCTAGGTTAACATTTGTAACTCATTTTGAAGAAATGAAAAAGGAATTATGTGAATTCTATGTGTTTTATGTGTTTTATGCTTAATTACTAGGAGTTAATTAATTAAGAATAAAAATGAGCGTCGAAAATAAATTTTAGATAAAGCCGATATCTATTAAGAAAGTTGTAGTGGTCATGACAAGGATTACGGATATATAAAGAATGCCGAAATCCGAGTTATAACGAAGAAGTTATGACTTGTCGAAGTTTCACAACAAAACCGGCTCGGTGCTGAATGTCGTAAAAAGTGAGTTTTTGATAAACTACTTTTTAGCCTTAGTGATCTAAATAAAACTTGTAGTGTTCGTTAAACCGATAGTAGGTATAAAAAGAACGCCAAAATCTGACTTCGTATGAGGAAGTTATGATTTTTCGAAGTTTCAGCTTAGCAGTAGACAGCTAAAAACTCGAATTTTAGATCCAGTGATTTTTAGCCGACACGACCTAAACGAGAATCGAAGGTCTCGTAAATAGTAGCACAACGGTAAAAAGTCTGACGAAAACGGATGTCGGATGAAGAAGTTATGAATTTTTAACGGATTTCCTATCCCGGTCTGTTAAAAATAATAATATAAAAATTAAAGTCAAAATTAGCCGACGAAGTCTAAACGAAAGTTGTAGAGCGTAATTTTACCTACGCGTGCATATAAAAAACGTCAAAAACGAAGCTCGTATGCGAAAGTTATGGATTTTAGAAGTTTTTGCACAAAAATCGAGAAAATTCGCATAGGTGGCTTCGGCCACGTCACCCTCGCTTAGAACGTGCCACGTGTCCGAAATTGGTGAGTCATGTGAGCCACGTGTCCGAGCTGCTGAGTCATCCGAGCTCCTGGCCTGATCCGAAGTGGTCTACTGAGAAGGCGACACGTACCCTCCTTCACGTGACCGAGCCCTCGCATGAAGCCACGGACACCCCCTCCTCGGATTCGGACTTCGGTCCAATCAGGAACTGCCAGCAGCCCCCTCGCACGCGCAGCCCATGTGCGAGCCTTCCCCTGCGAGCTTCGGATCTTCGCCACCTGGAGGCTTCTCAGCCGTCGGATCAGGAGCTTCGGCCCCTATAAATAGAAGGATGCGAGCCTTCTCGGATACATTTAGAAAATCACCATCTTTCACCCCTTTCTTCATATGAAGTATTTAGCTTAAAATACGTGTTATGTGTAAATATGTTAATTGTTTATTTGAGGTGACTGTTGAATTGATGTTTTATACAAGTTTTAAACTGTATATGTATTTTATCTACAAATATGTTGGGTAGAACATGGGTAGACAAAATAGTCGGTGGGTGTTAAAATGATGAGAGGCCTCGGTGTCGGTGTTGTTGTTGGTGTTATTGGTGAAGTTGTCTAACGGAGTATAGATGACGACCACAGACTTTCTAGACAGTCCAGTGGCACACTAGCAGGTTCGCAACTTGTAGGTGTTGATGAACTAAATGTTCATTGGTGTACTCCAATCCCCCTCATGGTTGCCTTTACGACATGTATGGCTGAGGAGTCCCCTTAGCAGTAGTGTCCAACCCGATGATATTCCTTAGACTAAGTCCCTTGTGTTAGGTGTTTAGGGACGTAAAGTGAGGACAACGGGAATAGATAATCAAGGTTATTGTTAATTGGTGAACTTAATAAGTTATTATTATTGTGGGTTGAAAACCCTATATGCTCACCAGACTCCCAAGCCTGACCCACTCAGCTTTTTATGATTACAGGTAGTGGACCCCGAGCATAGTCGGAGGATGAGGAGAGATTTTTGGATTATAGGCCAGTAGTTGTAAATAACTGTTGAAAGGCTTATAATGTCTTGTTTATGCTTTTGATCTGTATCGGAACATGACATCCCGAGGTTTTGATATATATGGAAAAATATATACCTTCTTAAAGAAGGGTTTTGATAAACTTTTATCATTTTTATTTTGGGGACCTATTCCGCAACATCTTTTGAAAAGATTTCTCTGATTTTATTTTAAAAAGCATAAATTAAATCGGTCTTTTCTGGCCGAGAAATTATGGGATGTCACAAAAGGTCCCCATGGCTTTAGGTTACAAAATCATAATTGATCCCATCGGAGAGTCAGTTGATCAAAAGATATACCGAGGAATGATTGGTTATCTAATGTACTTGACCACAAGTAGGCTAGATATTGTCTTTGCAACAGGTTTATGTGCCAGATACCAAGTTGATCCCAAATATCCCATCTGAATGCAATCAAACAGATATTTAGATACCTCAAAGGGAGCAAAGCCTTGGGTATATGGTACCCATCAGGATATGACTTTGAATTGTAGGCTTTCATACATGCATATCATGTGGGATACATATTAGACCGCAAAAGCACTTCTGAAGGATGCCAATTCCTTGGTGGAAGACTGGTAAGTTGGTCATCAAGAAAGCAAAATTGTGTCTCACTATCCACCACAGAGGCAGAATATGTTGTTGCTGCCAGTTGCTGTTCACAAGTCTTATGGATGAAAACTCAAATCATGATTTACAGCTACAAGATGCTTTGCATACCGATTTATTGTGATTCAGAGAGTGCCATTGCAATTTCACAAAATCCCATACAACATTCCAAGACGAAACACATTGAATTGCGATATCACTTCATTAAGGATCATATCCTTAAAGGTAACACTGAACTTATTTTTTTTCCTTCACCTGAAGAAATAGCCGATGTTTTCAGCAAAGCATTTGATTCCACAAAACTTAATGGATTTTTAGAAATGTTGGGAATGATGAATCTTAACCCTCAATTTTTCTTAAAGGGATAAATGGAGAAGACTTCAAAGTCTCCTCATTTAACAAATAGATATGCTTCACTCATCTTCTTATCTCAAAATCTTTGAAGCACGTTTATTTATCTATGTTTTAAAGTTTATACTTTTTAAGTCTAACTACTGAGCACAAACTTCATAAATTATACCGCGGTAATTACTATTCACCAAAGTTTATTTATGATCTATGTACTCTCTAGGTCATTTTATTATTATTCTTTCTAACCTCGTGATCAAGTTAGTCTACAGTGGAAATTCATACCGCAATCGTAATCAAGGCATCATACCGCAACTCTTCCTTCAGAACACCGGAGTTTTTTTTTCTTGTTGGCAATAAATAAAGTTTCAAAAGGGTGTGTTATTTAATGAATGGAATAAAACTTAATATGTTTTCAAAAGGAATGTTTTTAGTCCATCTCATCGAATGCACTTTGTCCTTTAGTATCTTTTCAAAAACTGGCATGGACATTTGTTTGTCCATTCTTGAATAAAATAAGGAGATTTGTCTTTTCAATAAAGTATTGTGCTTACCAAACATTTTTTATATGACGGAGCACACATCAATCGTCAAACTGAAATTTCGCTCTACTCCCCCACGTTTGCCAAAACCATCATCATGATCATTTAATGCTAAACATGCCCATTAAATGCTTGTCGTGTCTCAAATTACTTTTTAATTAAAATAATTCAAACGGTAGAAAACCATTGGGTTTTTACAGTTGTGAAATTATTTTTTCCATTTGAAATAACTTTTGAAATCGGGAGGTATAAAATCATATCTTTCTTCCCAAGAAAGCTTTACGCTTTCTGACACTCTTTTACGATCTTCATCTTCTTCCTCATGTTAAAAAGGTTTTCTTCAAGTTCTTCAAAAAAAAATCGAGCAACAATGGTGAAATCAAATGCTTCCAAGAAAAAATCAAAACTCGCTGGTTAAACATCAACCATCAAGCATACTGGTCCATCGATCACTTCAAGCAACTACCGAGCGATCTTCAGCGATCATAACCAGTACGATGAAGCAATAAAATTGATGATCTGTTATCTTCCAAAACATACACTTTTTGGACCATTCGATGCAGTCACAAATGTTATCCCACAATCACTTTTGTTCAAATGTATTTTCTCTGCTTATCTACCAGAAGATGATGTTGATCAAATCAAATTCAAGCTAGTTGATGATTCAACGGTTGTTCTCACCAAAGACAAGTTTGTAGAAGCAATCAATCTAAGGATTTTTCCATCAACTGTGTTTAAGAACCCTAGTAATGAAGATGTGTTCAAGACTCTATATAAGATGGGTTACGAAGCTAATTGAAAGGGGTTGCATACTTCAAGAAAGGGAAACTACCGGCGGTCTGGCAATGCATTTGTCACTACGTGATTCACTGTTTATCTGGAAGAACTGATGGAATGGATGGGAAAGAAATTGTTGGATATACTTTGGAGCATCTTCCCTGGCGAGGCTATTGATTATGGAACCATCCTTTGGGATGATTTCATCTAATACGTTCGAAGAAAGACTCCAAGAGAAGGACTGGCCAAGGTGACCTCAACAAGATTCTGGTCACTATGCATCCAGGATTTACACAATGAAGCTAAAGTTAGTGTTAGGCACGATACAAATCTCTTTGCGTGCAGAGATTTGAAAAGGTACACTCTTCCAAAAGACCAAACTGTTTTCAGTCCCATTATAAAGTTGTCATGGTATATTTTGGTTAAGATTGGATTATTTGATTTTGCGGTAACTGACCATATCAAGGGTACATATGATATTTTACCTTATTGTTCTACCCTGCCTAGCCCCACACCGCAGCCTATCAAACTTGTCTCAGATCCCAAGCCCAAAAAGGGTAAGACCAAATTCATAGCAAAGTGAAAGTCCACATCGAATAAAACTGTGAAGAAGGGTACCGGAGCCCAAAAGCAAACCAAAGAATGTACTGCAGACCCTACTGGTACTGAAGATCCAAGACACGCTAAAGACTTGGTTAATATCGTGGAGTCATGGCTGAATGTAGAGCCCATTCCCACTACAGAGCCTATTCACACTAAAGATCCAAGATAAACCAACGAGCCTATAATCATTGAAGAGCCAGTCAATGTAGTTGATCCCCTTAACACTAAAGATTCATCTCCATCAGCTTCACAGAATCTCTTTCATAAGAGAAAATTGAAACTTACCAGCCCACCTAGCCATAAGCGAGCCAAACAAACCACTAGATTCTGTCAAAAGACTCCAAGTGTAGTTCGATTCAACATTGAATCACCCAAAAGAACCCCATCCGTCCACTCCGCTACAAAAAGTGTATCAGTTTCATCAGAAGAACATGCAGACATAGACCAATCAGGATTCCAAGTCGATCATGATGTCGTTAAACATCCTAAGGTCTCCACGATTAGGAAATTGCACGTATTTACTCCCGAGGAGCTACACTCTATTTTTTCTTCACTCACATATACATTTCAAGCACCCATTGCACCACACGGTCCTTTTTTGAGACCCAATCCAGAACAGGACTAACGCCAAACTTGGTTTTTGACCAAGGAAGTCCTGGAAATCCTATACCGCCAACATTACCTACAAGCAAATTAGGCATAGGGAGCACCAATGTGCAAGGATCCATGAACCCGGGAGACACCCTGGTAGCTACTAGTTTCAATTCTCATTTTTCAGGTGACAGATAGACGGATTATCATCCTACAACAGATGGAGGAAAAAGGAATCTTGCGGCATTTCAAAAGGCAGTAAGATCTCGCAAAGACATATACATATAGATACAACAAAGAAAGGAAGATGAATTTTTCCAAATCGCAATGTATTGGGCTAACTGGATTAATAATTTCAAAACTATCTACAACTTAGAAACAACTCGAGCTTGGGTAACAATGATGGAGAAGATGATGCAAAGAGCCCATGAAGGCATTAGAATTCAAGCTTGAGGAGTGAATGTTGCTGAAAAACCATCTCTGAATGAAGAATCCAACGAGGATGGCATCGAGGTTCCAATCAGTGATGAACCAACGTTTGGGTATGATTTAAGCGAGGATGAGGTTTAGAAACAAACCAACAAAAAAATACTTTCCTATGTACCTACCAGAAGATGAATCCAGTGGTTCTCAACACTCCACTTCAAAGCCAAATCCCCAAAAGAAAGGCATACGGTTTCAAGGAAAGAATTCCTTGATATCAAAGGCAAAATTGACCAAATCCTCACTTCAGTCGCCAATGCCCAAACACCGCAGACACAACCTGTTACATTGCAAAACTTAGAGAAATGGGTGACGGAGATGGAAACTTATGAGAAATTTACTATTGATCTTATTTTACTGAATTGAAATAGCAATCAGATTGTTGGATTTCCAAAGGCAGCAAGATCATCAACAGTTCATCAAGAAAGAAGAGGAGTTCTTGACAAAGATTAAGGCTTTAAAATAAAAACGGGCCTTTGAATCTGCTCAACATGAAGCTAAAATGAAAAAAATCATAATTTGATGAAACCCATAAGGCGTATGAAGTTGGGTATGTAGAACTGCAACACACCATACGAGGACGTCGAAGATCTATCTCGACAAGGGAAACTATCGATGAGATCCTTTGTATCTCTAAGGACATCTATGATTACATCCAGAATCTCAGCCCGATGACAACACATGATGTGAGTGGGAAAATGATGATCAACTTCTCCTAAACCTTTAAAAGGCTAGAGGAATTAAAGGCAATGTTTGAGGAGAAGTCTAATCCTTTTTCCTCAAAGGGAGGGGGAGGCCATAGTTGAAATAAGCTCCTATGATAATTGTTGCAAGTCACCCTCTCCTCGCCAGAGATCTCCAACACCTCCTCATAGAAATCCAACTCCTCCTGCCAGGTCTCCATTTCCTCATCCAAAACACAAAACTTCAACTCCACCACAATCACCCAAGAAAACCTTGCCTCCAAAAGTGACCACTCCAAAAGACTACATGTCTGATGACAACTCTCATGACACTCAAGTGACCAGACAAAGGAAAGTTGACTGGAGAGCAGTAAAGTTTACCGAAGACATCTGGAAGGCTCAAGGTTTTGATACCACAATCGATGAAACTCTGATTTAATCATGGGTGAATCCGTTCAGAATACTAGTTGACGAAGACTATGTCCCTCATTTGACCTGTACCGAGCCATAGACCGACATGTACTGGGATATTCCTTTATCCCCCAATGCTCGTTTCGTTCAGGTCTTCGAGGATTTTAATCCTCAAATCCCAAACTACCAAACAATGCCAATGGAGTTTGAAATATTGAATCAATTCCACAACAAGCATGGGAAGAAGATTGAAGACATATGGTCAAATGATGCACCTGAATCCGTCAAAAACTAAAAGTCTTGGTCTTTCAAAAATGCAACCTTCTTTCAATATACTCTTGTGCGATTTGGCAAAGAGTATTTTAGAACTCAAGCAGACTTCGTTTCAATGAATTTAGAGGATATATTATTGATTGCCAGAGTCTTCAACTTTAAGACCGAGAAGCATCACAAGATGAAGGCTGCATATTCTAAAGCTTGTGATTTTCTCAAGTCTTTGGTATGTGACTTTTCAACAATACACGCTAAAATTCATCCATTTCTTTCAAATCGAATGGGTATCCTTACATTTATTCCACCAACGATGATTACTGAAGGCATTCAAGAAATGAACTGCGAAGCCACCAATTCTCTTAATCACGACATAATATTGATGACTTCCACAGATGCCGAAAAGAACATCCTCCCTGCAAGTGTATTTCATTGGTGCAACAAGAAACAGTTGGAAGATATTATCAAGCTTACTGAAAAATAAAAATTCACTACTGATGAAGTGAAATTTGAAAATGAAAGGAGAATCAAATGGTTGATTTCCGTAAGGAAGTTCTGCTGGCTCCTTATCAAGTTTATCAAACTTGAAAAGTGAAGAAGTTAGTTGTGAGGTCATTTAGGGGGGGAATTGTTGAAGCATGAAGTGACCCTCGGTGGCTAAAAGGATTCTTAAGAAGAAGCGTAGAGTTGAAGCTTCAGTTTTGCGAAGAGTTGTTTGTTTTTGTTATCCCGAAGAGTTCATGGACACCGGAGATGATAGAGACTTAGGTAAGACTTGCTAGCAGTTTGTGTTTTTGTACATGCGAGGAGTCAGTAAAATGATCATCTTTTTACTGACATTGTTTGTTTGGTTAGGTATGTCAGTTTAGGCATGGCAAGCATGGCCACCTATCCTCTCACCTTTTGTATTAATCAGTTAAAGACATGTACCTTTTATAGATATAAATAGATGATAATGTTGATCGATATAATGTGTATGATCTTATCTTCCTTGTAATTCTTACGATATTGAAATACAAGTCTTTTTATCTCCATTATCTTTATATACTTTGTTGTTCATCATTTATTAACTTATGTTTGCATGCAAACCTAGTTACAATTCAACAAGTATCCTTTAACTTGCTTATATTTAACTTGTGTGTTGCTATTATGTTTCCATTACTTATTACGTAATCTAATTATTGTTGAGCTAATTAAAAGATCCATGAGATCAACTTAAAATTATGCACCATAATCTCTAATCATAAGTTCTTCTTCCAACATAAAGAAAAAAGGACTCACATAAAAAGAAAAACCATTTCAACATACACCTGGTAGGCAATAGTGAAAAGAAACTCATGCACAAATTGATTCCGCTTCCAAAAACACGTTCAGACATAGATTAAGTTTATGCAGTTAAAAGAACAAAATAATAGGCCGGAGATTTGGAAATTCTTTGGGCAACAGATGGTAGATTTCACCTTATTTATTAATTAATTGACATTTGATTTGAAGAAACTGACACTTAGGGTTGTCTTTCTCTCAAAGGAGATGTTCACTTCTACACCAGTTCGTCGTCGACGGAAATTTAAAGGTTTGTGGAACGGGCACATTGGAGGGTAACAGCGGTGCTGGAATCCGGAGAAAACCCTCCATAAATGAGAGCAAAACGGAATTCGATGGAGAGTCGAGGATTAGAATAGAAAAAAGGAATCGGAGTTTGGTCTTCCATAGTATTATGAACACAGAAAACGGTAAGTGTAAGAAGCAGATTGACTGGAGAAATATTGGAGAAACAGAAGGTTTCAGGAAGCAAGGCCACGTATCTAAGAAAGGCAAGAAGATAGGTCCAACAAAGCCCTCTCCAAGCCGATTGAGAAAAGCCCCTGAAAATCCCAGCCGAGAGAAAGAAAGCGGATTAGCCGACAAAAGAGGGGTTTTGGCTCGGCTCCAAAGTGCTCGTTATTCATAAGTCGTATCCACAAGTAATATGTATAATAATTATTATTAAATAATAAAGAATTGATTTTAATTATACAAAAAGTGTATGGAATTAATTCGACCCCATAAATTTTCTTTTCCATGAGGGGGAGTCGGGGCGTCTCAATTCTCATATTTAATAGCTTTGTTGGAGTCAATGGTTCTTTGACATCACCCGGATACATGGATTAGGGATATTGCTAACTCGATAGACTTGACTATTAAATACACACAAAGTTATATTGATAATGTCATACTAACAAATGATACTAAGCCTACAAGGTGGTATACTTTGCTTCCAAAAAAAGTTGAAATTTTTTATGTGGACGGTGAACTTGAACAAATTTCCCACGAGGGAAAACTTGTTGGCGAGGGGTATCAATCTTCCTTCTTCTTTTTTGTCCAATTTGTTATAACTAGATTGAGGTGGTGGATTACTTTTTTTTGAAATATGAAGTTTCCGAGAGGTGTTGAAAAGGAGCGGTAGGTGGTGTGATATTGGTGTTCATGTTGTTGATATGATTCGTGATTTAATCCTTTGGATGGACACACTTTCTTTTTCCTCTCTAAAGAAGATGGCGATTGAAGTTATTTTTAGTTCCATATGGTGAAGACTCTTTTTTCGGTGAGAACTCGTGAGAACACTTTAAAAAAATTGAAAAAAATATATACAAATCATAAAATCGAGCATAGTACTACAACGAAGAGAAAAGAAAATTAGAAAAAAAAAATTGGATCATTAAAATTGAAGCATTGATCATTTTTATGATCTATGATTCACTTTTTATGATCCATGATTCAATTTTAATGATCCAAAAAAAATTTCAATTTTTTTGCTCTCCGATGTAGTACTATGCTCGATTTTATGATTTGTATTTTTTTTTTCAATTTTTTTAAGGTGTCCACTCGAGTGTTCACCGGAACCGGACCCTATGTTGACATCTAAAAAACAAACTTTTTTTTTCGAAAATAACTTACTTCGTTTTGTTGTTTTTTCTTTAATGTTTAAGTTTATTTTTATCCAAAAAAACTAATTATACAAAAAGTCTCATTTTCTTTTGTCCTCTATTAATAAACATCAACATCGATTAAAAAAAAAAAAACCGATCAGTTTAGGCTGATATTGTAAATCCAAACTGTAAATATTATAATTTTAACATTCAAAATGTGAATCTGACTTAATATTTCAACTCTTTGATCATTCACAAATTAAGTGAAATTTACATATGAATTGAAATATATTTCCATGTAGTTTTATAATATTTTAACGTTTTGATTACTCGTAAATTAGTTTTGTAAAATCAACAAATTGATTGAATCTGAATTGTACATAATCTAGTTTTTAGAATTCACAATGTGAATCTGATTTACTATTATTCACATTGTAAATCTGAGTAGATTCACAATGTGAATCTGAACTGAAATTTCGATTTTTTTTAAACATCAATATGAATCTATGTGTAAAAAGTACAAAAAAATATGAATTTTAATATATTTATTAATTGTTTTCAATAAAAAAAATAGACATTAACTTTTGAAAAAACAAAGAAAATGAAGTGGGTTTTTTTGAAAAAAAAAGTTCATGTTTTATATATCAATATTGATCTCTATGGAAGATGACGAGAAATCATGAACAACGGTATATTCGTTTTTTTTTTCGATAAAAACCATGGCCTAAAAAAATTTAACTAAAAAGATGGGTTTTGTTATAATCCGGTGCATCTTCGTCCATCATAAAAGTCTACAACCCTTCTTTTTGGCGTTGATCGCTTTAAATTCCGATGTTTTTGATTGGTTCATTGGTTCCTTAATTAATAATAGTTTTCTATTGAACTTATATATATATATATATATATATATATATATATATATATATATATATATATATAAAGAAAGAGAGAGAGAGAGAGTCAAGATTTTTTGCGAACCCATACATTATTACGAAGTCCACGAACTTTTTCGTATGATTTTTTTTAAAAAAAAAGTGACTTAAGGCACTACGTCGGTTATATAGAAGAGCATTCGCAAAAAAAATCTAAAAAAACATGTGCACACATGGAAAGTGCATATATGTACAAACGTCAGAAGTACATATGTTCGTCAAAAATAACTTTCATATGTGCATTTTTTTTTTTTTGCGAATGTTTTTTTTTTGCCAATGCATTTCTATATGACCAACTTAGTGCCTTAAGTCATTTTTAAAAAAAAATCACACGAAAAAGTTCGCGGAGTTCACAGGAAAATATGGGTTCGCAAAAGAACATCTCTCTCTCTCTCTCTCTCTCTCTCTCTCTCTTTCTCTCTCTCTCTCTCTCTGTGTGTGTCTGTGTGTCTGTATATATATATATATATATATATATATATATATATATATATATATATATATATATATATATATATATAATGACAAAATAACAAAAAACCAAAAAAAATATTAATTCATCACTTTTTTTTCCAAAAAAAATAACATCAAAATGTAAGTCGTTAGATTAAAACGTTGCACCAATAAAATTATATTTGCATAGCATTACACTGAATCAAATACCTCCAAAAGGCATAATAGGGTTTATGCATCTACAACACCGCACATCTCATTCTCAACCCTAACAATATCATTTGAATTGATTGCCATCATCTTGTACATCACACAACCAGCCATCAACACCTACACTTCGTCATCGTCAGACCAGCAGGTAATGTCACCGAACCACCATCCTTTTCCTCTCAACATCACATATCTACTTTTCCGATAAGCTACCATAGACCATATACATCATTTATTTTCTATCATCCATCAATCACCGAGCCTCCTCTTTGTACCTTTATCTCCGATTATATAAACCCCACACTTCATAATTATAGATCGTAGTACCATTTATCTACTTCTGTGCAAACTCAATTTATCTACCTTCATTCATCATATTCTAGAGGGAGAAACCATATATTTCTAGCGAGAAAGAGTGAGAATTAATGGGATTAGTTTCATTAGCCTCCCGATCTCTTCGATCATCATCGTTATCTTGGGTTTTGTCAAAAAAATCCTAGGTATAATCTTAATGCAACAATTGTCTCCACACTTGAGCTTCACATACCTAAAGCCGATGTTGAAGTTGCGATTGAGCCCGATCCACCAAGTCGTACTCATATTGCCGAGGTAGGGTTTATTTCCGCAATCTAGTTGCTTTGTGTGCGATGCCGACACTTCCCGGTAAATTTTACATTCTGATTTTTTATTTGCACTCATTTTAATTAATTATTCAATGCTTGGATTTATAATATGATCAATTCCGTTACTTTTCAAAGCGTAGATCGATGAATTCCTAGATTGTTTAGATGATTTTCATTTATAGATGTAGGTTTACCCGCTAAGTTTTATTGAATATCACATCAATGAATTCACAAAATTTCTATAGAATCTGCATGAGTCAACAAGCATATTTTTAAGGGATGTTTCAATTTTCTTTTTCAAAGTGATTATCACATCAATTTGAGATTTTATGTTATGTTAGGTGTAACTTTAAAAAGAAATTTGTTACAACATTCTTGTAGGTCGTAGTTAAGTCATGTTTTTGTATATTCTAGTATTGATCAATTGCTTTGTATTTGTTTTTTTCTATAGAAGACTATGATGTGGTGGTGGGTTCTTTGTGGTAATGAAGGTTGAAGATGGTGGTGACAATGAAAGAGGTAGTAGGGTTCTCTAATGTAGGGTTTGTGATGAGGAAAATGGGATCGACATCCACACCATGTTGACTCATGAACATATGTTTATAAATGAACATGTGTTCATCAATGAACATATGTAACATTTTTGAAAATTTTCAATCTCTTTCGTCTAATGTTTCGGAACTTTGTTTATTGGTGAACATTTTTCATTTATGAACATAGGTTCCAATGTGGTTTTAATCAAATCATTTTGTTATGTTCTTAAAATTTTTGAATTCGTTGTGCTCTGTTTCTCCAAGTTACATGACGATCTTCATATATTCGATGGCAAATTGTTATAAATTCATGTAATATCTAATCCTCTTATATTTTCGGTTTTGATTTGGTTGTTAATATGTTCATGTTAGGAAGTAAAAGCAAAACCAAAAGAACACAAGACACAATATTTACATGGTTCGGTTAAGGTGACCTACGTCCATGGGCAAAAGGGAAATATTCTTTATTTCAAAGCTCTCAAACAGAGGTTACAAGTACAATTCACCAGAGATTCATCCTACTCACTGAGGATACAAAAGATAAGACACCAAATGACCAAGCATTCATCCCTATTTATATTTGAGGGATCAGACCTAAAACCCTAATGGGCCAAGCCCATTGGCTCATAGGCCCATGAAAGGTGTCAACCAATCACAATCCGCCATGCATCATCTTCTGGAACATTCTTCCATGCCATACAACACATGTGTATCAGCAACGCACATGATGGACCGCCTTGAACATAGTGGAGCATCATGATGCACATGTGGCACATCATAAACACTAATGGTCCAACATCCATCATGGTGGCACAACATGGTGTATTTATTGAGCATCATCATCTTCTAAGCATACGTGGATCATCATGGCGCAACTAAGAAATCAAGATGGTGCATCATGTACCAAGATGGTCCATGATGGCGCAACATCTCCTCCGTGGCGCAACTTACCTTCTTGATGGAGCAACATCATCTTTATGGCTCAACATCACCTTCGTTTCATACATGATGGCCCATCATGTTATCATTTGGTGCAACATCCCCAAGGATGGCGCAACTTCCTTCTACATGGCGCAACATGATGTTCCATATTACTCCATGTTGCTCCAAGTGCTCCAAATTTCTCCATCTTGCTCCAAATGATCCAAGTGCTCCATGTTGCTCCAAGTGATCCAAGTTGCTCCATATTTCCCCAAGTGCTCAATGTTGCTCCAAGTGCTCCAAGTTGCTCCATGTTGCTCTAAGCCACTCTAAGTTGCTCCAAATCAATCCAAGTTGCTCCAAACCCCCTTTTGGAAGATCCATTCCTTTGTCACTTGATCCGTTCCTTTGTGATATGATCCAAAGCCATCTAAGATGATCTGTTCCTTTTTCATTTGCTCCATTAACCTCAAGTGCTCCATTGAAATATAAGTGCTATAAATGCTTCATGAGAATGCTCAAAATGCTCCATGATAATGCTTCAAATGCTCGAGTCACATTTAACAATCTCCACCTTGACTTGAGCATCCTCTGAACTCCACCTCAAGCAAGAACTTCCTCTCACATCCTGCCATCAAGCCTCGATGGGGCTTACCTCCTACGAACATCAACCAAGTCCAAGCAAAGCTTGAAATTCTCTCTAGGAAACGTCCTTGTCACCATGTCTTTCGAATTCTCCTTGGCACCAAACTTTTGAGTCCATAACCTGTCATAGAACATGATTGGTTTCTCCACCTTCAAAAGAAGACTCGGAATGAGACCAACCACCAATGATCTATTTATCACCAGATCGCTTTCATGGTCTGAGTCTATCAATCCAACCAATTCCATATGTCATGCATTTTCACCATACACCAGACAAACATCAAGCGTTCCCCTCAATTTTCGCAAGATCCACTTGACCACTTCCCAATGATCTTTCCCCTGACTGCCTCGAACCGCCAAAAACGTACCAACATGTTTGGACTGATCACAATAGAACAACCGCAAGACTTTATCAATGTAGTGAGAATATATAACCATACCACTCTTCTATCACTCCGAATCTCCATCCTTTTTATCTTCTTTTCAGCTTTTAAATCGTTCATCAGAAACTAATTCTCCAGAAGCTTCTTCAAGTTGTCTTTCCTGGCATCAACATCACCAGACACATCTTCCTTGGGTTGATCAAGGGATCCCTCACGCCTATGATGATCCATGCCACCTTGTTGTTCCACATTTATCACAAAACTGTGTGGTGTTTCTGATTCAAACTCCACCTTCTGGCTAGCACCATGATCGTTCCCCGCAACACTTATACTACCTCCTCTCTGGTTACACATATCAGATTCAAAGGTCACATCTCTGCTAATAAAGAATTTTGTAGACTTTCCTTCTTCTATACACAACATACGATGATCTTTCCCTCCAGATGCATATCCTATAAATATGCACTTCATTGCCCTCGACTCCAGTTTACTATTATTCACACGAGTGTAAACAGGGTATCCAAACATTCATAAACCAGAATTCTCAAAGGTTTTTCTAGACCACACCTCTTGAGGAGTATTACAATCAATTGTAATTGATGGGGATCTATTTGCCAGATAGTTACCAGTGTTGACTGCTTTCGCCTAAAATTGCTCCGATAAATCAACAAATAATCGCATGTACTGAGCATGTTCCACCATCGTTTGGTTCATCTGTTCCGCCACTCCGCTTTGTTGTGGTGTTCGCCATACAGTGTGATGCCTCACTACACCTTCTGTTTTGCAGAAGTTGTCAAACGAAGCCTTGCAGAACTCCAACCTATTTTTCGTTCTAAGTGACTTGACATGGTTCTTGGTTCGTTTCGCAACCATCATCTTCCACTCCTTGAACCGCCCAAACACTTGATCATGGTCCTTTGTCTTCAGAAAGTATACCCATGTCTTCCTTGATTAATCATCGATAAAAGTCACAAAGTATTGACATCCACCATGAGACTTCACATGAGAGGGACCTCATAGATCTGAGTGAACACACTCGAGAATCTCCTTGCTTGAGTGTTGAAACGAACTAAACTTCACCCTTCTTTGTATCTCTTGAACACAAGCTTCACCAGGTTTAGCATTTCCAGTTTCATCTCCACCAAACAACCCCTTCTTGTTCACATGCCCCAACTAATGTTGCCATAACTTCCTTTCATCATCATACCGATCCAAGCATTGGGATACAATCACCGTTCCCTATATCGCATAACAACCTAAAATATAAATCCCATGAGGATTCATCTTTCCCTTTATAACCACAAGAGCACCCTTGGAGACTCATAACCAGTTAACCTCTCCAGAATAAGTCAATCCATCCTTCACCAAAGTGACAAGAGAAATCAAATTCTTTCGAATCCCCAAGACAAACCAGCAATCCAGTTTCCTGACCATACCATTGTGCATCTTGATCTGCACTATGCCAATACCCTTGATACTGGTCACCCAGTCATCACCCATCTTGACTATGCCATTCCACTCTTTAAAGGAGTCGAACTAGTCATAATTGCATGTCATATGATAAGATGCTCCAGAGTCCAGGATCCAAGCATCAGTAGAACTAGATGTACATACTGTCAAAACTTCACCATCATCCCCTTCATCAGAATTTCCTTGAACCACATAAGCACTGTTGTTGCTTGGTTTAACACCATTATTCCCTTTCTTCAGCAATGAACAATCTCTTCTGAAGTTCCACTTTTGCTTGCAGTTATAACATTTGATGTTGGCTTTAGATTCAGAACTTGACTTCCCTTTCTTTCCCCCACGTCTATCCGATGTTCCTCCTCTGCCTATGAACAAACCGAAACTGGACACTTCTTCTCCAACTGAAACTTTTCTTTTCAGTTCCTTGGAAATCAAAGAATCCTTCACCTCATTCATAGTGATCGTTGTCCTACCATACAACATGGTATCAACGAAATTCTCATAAGAATTCGACAAGGAACATAAGAGGATAAGTGCTTGATTTTCATCTTCAATCTTTACATTCAGACCTTGTAATTCCAAGATGATCCTATTGAATTTATCCAGTTTATCCTTCACTTGGGCACTTTCCAACATCCTAAGAGTATACAAACATTGCTTCTGATACAGCCCGTTTGTCATAGAATTGTTCTGATACTTGTCACACAATTTCTCCCAAAGCGCAGATGAACTCGTTTGATCCACGACCTTTCTCAATACTTTTTCTGTCAAACTCAACATAATAGTACTATGCGCTCTTGCAAGAATATCCACCTTCCTTTCAGCCGCCATGTCCTTAGGAAGTTTTGCTCCTCCTTCCAGTGCCATTGCACATCCTTGTTGAACCAGAAGAGCCTTCATCTTCACCTTATACAAAGTGCAATCATTCAAACCATTGAACTTCTCGAAATCAAACTTGTAAGTAGATATATTCAATCACAGGAATATAAACCGCAACTCTGATACCACTTGTTAGGAAGTAAAGCGGATAACTAGCAATACCAAAAGCACACAAGACATAGTATTTACATGGTTCGATCAAGGTGACCTACGTCGACGGGCAGGAGGGGAGTATTATTTATTTCAGAGCTCTCAAACTGAGGTTACGAGTACAATTCACCAGAGATTTGTCCTACTCACTAAGGATACAAAATAAAAGACACTAAATGACCAAGCAGTCATCCTTATTTATAGTTGAGGGATCAGACCTAAAACCTTAATGGGCCAATCCCATTGGCCCATAGGACCATGAAATGTGTCAACCAATCATAATCCTCCATGCAACATCTTTTGGAACATTCTTCCATGTCATACAACACATATGTATCAACAACGCACATGATGGACCACCTTGACTATAGTGGAGCGTCATGATGCACAGGTGGCACATCATAAACACTAATGGTCCAACATACATCATGGTGGCACAACATGGTGTATTTATTGAGCATCATCATCTTCTAAGCATACGTGGATCATCATGGCACAACAAAGGAATCAAGATGGCGCATCATGTACCAAGATGGTCCATGATGGTGCAACATATCCTCCATAGCGCAACTTCCCTTCTTGATGGAGCAAAAGCATCTTCATGGCTCAACATCTTCATGGCTCAACATCACCTTGGCACAAATTAAGACATGATGGACCATCATGGTATCATTTGGTGCAACATCCCCAAGGACGACACACCTTCCTTCTACATGGCGAAACATGATGTTCCATGTTGCTCGATGTTGCTCCAAGTGCTCCAAGTTGCTCCATGTTGCTCCATGTTTCTCCAAGTGCTCCAAGTTTCTCCATGTTGCGCCAAGTGCTCCATGTTGCTCCAAGTGCTCCAAGTTGCTCCAAGTTGGTCCAAGCCACTCCAAGTTGCTCCAAACCCCCTAAGATCCATTCCTTTGTTACTTGATCTGTTCCTTTGTCATATGATCCAAAGCCATCTAAGATGATTTGTTCCTTTCTCACTTACTCCAGGAACCTCAAGTTCTCCATTGAGATCTAAGTTCTACAAATGCTCCATGAGAATGCTCCAAGTACTCCGTGAGAATGCTTCACGAGAGAGAGAGAGAGAGAGAGAGAGAGAGAGAGAGTAAGCATGATGTTTTCCTTGATGTTGTGTTTTGTATTGTGAGCTGATATGGACCATCGTTACAACTGGAGTAAGCAATAAAGATCCCATTCTTCATTGCATGAAAAGCCCCAATCTCCATTGAATCATGTAAGAATTTTTTAGGAGATCCACTAATTGACACTGAAATTACATCCACCCATCGACGATTTCCATGTCGAATCCAGCTAACAGATCCATATTAAAAAATAAGCAGCGATCATCAAGATACTCATGGCTTCCAGCCATCGTCGAACTCACTAGAAAACAACCACTTTGGCACCATCCACTTCACCGAACCACCTCTGACACCAACAAGAAACATCAACCCACTTCACTAGACACTTCAGAGTAATGTAAATGTGGAGTAAATTGCAATCGGTAGAGATCAAGAAAGTGGATTAATGTTTGTAAAAAAGGGGCACATTGTAGTAGAAATTTATGAAGTCAGTGTATTCAACATAGGGGGAAGGTAAACCAAAAATCTAGAAAATTAATAAGATGATTTGTAAAACGGATATAACAAAACTGGAAAAGGGAATTGGAAATTCTTCAAGTTTCAAAAGGGACGGTGGAATAAACAAACTAAAAACTCAAAAATTGTTGAAATGATCAAGGGGATCAATCAAGAAACTGGGAAAAACGAAGTGGATGAATTTGAGAAAAGAAATGAAAAGAAAAATGTATAGTTGTCAACGATTTGAAGAACAAAGAAAAGATTGATTGATCGAGGGTGAAGGAGGAAGAAGAAGAAGGGGATTGTTGAATTCAATTCAATTTTTGTAGCAGAAGACAGGAAGAGACATTGATCTATTTTTATTTTTTCTGATAATATAAAAACATACAATATAATATTATTAAACTTATAAACTAAATTAAAGAAATATTAAAAAAACATTAAAGACATTTTGCATTTCATTAAATGAGGTGGCATATTGGTAACCGGTTTACCCATTCCATTTTTCAAAAATGACCAATTAGACCCGATAAAAACAACTTTATTCTCTCATAAAGTATGAAAATAAGTTAAGAGACTGATTCGACAAGTTCAAAATACTTTATTGGACAAATGTGTTATTTTCCCTTTTTGTAATGTGGTTAGACAATGTTTTTTTTTTATTTATTAAACTGACCCATATTTGTCTTTGTGCATAGATAAAAATTGATAACTTTTTTTTTTCGATATCTTTTTTCAAAAAAACATCTTAATAGGATAAGACGTTTTTATAAAATGTCATTCGCTGAAAAAAATACGAAAAATAATTACTTTTCAAATGATGTGCATATGCGCACATATCACAAATAGACACAAGCACAATTCTGGTTCTGCATATATGCATATTTGTGATTTTTTTTTTCCGATTTAAAGAAATGTTTTAGTAGGCTAAGACAATGCTATAGAAAGTGATTTGTTGAAAAAAAATGTTTGTTTCGAATGATGTGTATATATGCACACTAGGTTTAAACCCGTGAAAACCACAGTTAAGAAAGAAAAATATTATTCAAAATTCAAAATCGTAATGAATAATCAAATATTTGCAACATAAATCACAATCTATTTTCTATTAGAGCATAAATCACAATCTATTTTCTATCAGAGCATAGTACTTTATAAAATATTGAGTAAATTACAAGATGGTTTATGTTGTTGGCAAAGTGAAACAACATTGAAATCGTATATAATGTAATCATTAATCATATATTAACAAATAGTTACTTTTTTAAAAATATAATAAAGAACAAACTAAATCATATGTACCAGATGAAATCACCCTTGTGATATTATGCCCAAGTTATTTACTTAAAAATGCATGCAGAGCATTTATAGCATTTTAAAAAAACATAAGCCACCCACTTTATTTATTAGTGAGATATTGACAATTAATGCCAACGAAGAAAATTTTGTCTTTGGAATACACTCCAAATGGTTTGTTTTTTTGGTGTAAGTTTTTATCTCTAAAACGTAAGTGGTCAATTGATAAAGGTTAAAAGGGCTTTATTTGCAACCTAAGCTATAATTTTATAAATGAAATTCAATTTTTTTTTTCTCTCTGAACATTGAGCATCCAGTAAGGTTTAAATTGAAACCTTGCAATCTGTCAAAATTTTCTTTCCAAACCAACTCCAATATTCCGTTGACAAATTTTAGTTTTATATATTAGATCTTACTGCAAAAGTACACGAATGCTTGCAACCTCGCAGGAAAACGTGTTTGTTTAATCATGTTTGCACTTATGTTCACCATAATTGTTTTGTCATCATGTCGCATAAAACATTCAAGAGTAACAAAGGGTTTAATTGAGTTGATCATATGATCAAACATGTAATACATATACTTTAATGAATTCCAATTTAGATATCATTTAACGCATTGATTGACCGTAAAGATTAAAACCCACCTTTTTTTTTTTCAATTTACCCCTTTCAATCTGCAAAAAGTGCAAAAATGTTTGTTAGAAAATATAATGATTGGAAAATAATGAGAATATCATTGAACCATAATCAACGTACCTTGCCATTAGCCTTACACTTCATAACATCTTTGGGTAAGTTTCATTAATTTTTCTATGTAAGTAACACCAACTTCTGGATATTTCTTGATCAAATAATCTTATATATTTCTAGTACTGTAAAGGTTGAAGATATAAAATAAGCGAAAAAAAGATAGAATTGTTATTACAATTACACACATTCCCTTTCTAGTGAAGACGTATAGAATGATAATCAAACTATATATCATATCTGCTTTCAATCAATTCATTCCAATGGCCACCCTTCCCTTCCCTCAACATCTCATCACTTTCCTGCAAAAAAGGGCCATTACTTCACCTATTTGACTTGTTTTTTCACCACTACCCAAACAACCCATATAAAAATCACTCTCTCAATTGAATTAATTCCTAGAAAAGCTAATTGGATATATCAAAATGGTGAAAGGAGTTTTGCATACACAAAGAAAAACACAATCTAAAGGTTTGATATTGCTCCTACCAACTCTCTTCAGTATTCAATATGCTTCAAAATTTTCTTTTCCACTTAAAATTACAACAAATTGTTATGATAGAACATTGTTAACATGTGGGTATTCAAAGCTGAAGCAAGGTAAAAACTACCACTTATAAAACCCATCCTAATTAATTCCATCTTCAAGAGCTCAGTATCCACGAATCTCATTAGCACTAAGCTCAAAAAAGAAAATCAAAAAACAACTTAAGCTGAACTTTCGGAAATTGAAGTTAACATTTGTAGGTAAGGGATCAACACATGGTGACTATAAAAAGTCAATATAAATAATTATAAATATTTTCAAAAGCCTCAATGAGAACCGTTAAGTTGTTGAATAGAACGACAAGCACGAACATCATAATGCAACTAACAGTAAAAAAATTAAAAAGCGCAACTGTGTTTGTTGGAGCGATAACTTTATCTTAGTTGAAAAACAAATAACCGTTTTCATATGATTAAGTAACACCCAAACAATTAACAAATCAAAGTATTAGGGTTTGAAAGAGAGACCAAAAAATAGGGCTCTTCAATTGAACACCTATGTGCGAGTTTGCAAAGTTTTCTACTTTCTCTTAATGATTCCTGTTTTTCTTCCAAGATGGTTTAAAACGCCTACAATATATGAAGTCAGGCAGATGACCTACAAAATCGATTCAAATTTGGAGTTTCTAATTTTTTGTTGATTTGATAATAAACTATTGATGATTTCATAGGATGTTTTCATATTAAATCAAACGTTTTATGCATCAAAGGGCATCTTAGCAAAACCACTTTGAAAGAAGGGTGCAAGAAGAAGCCACGTGTCTTTTGGGTACTCTTTTAATAGAGCAGAGGATTTTACGTACACAAACACGAATGTGCATATGTGCACATCAATATAGAAAAATAAACAACATACAAAATTTATATATCAATATTGATGTGTATTTATAAGTGACAAAAAACTAAGAATTTGATATTTTTAGTTTTTTTTCAATAAAATTAAGCTTTAAAAAGTGAAAAAACTAAAAATTAAGTGAGTTTTGATTATAATTTGGTGCATGCTAATCTAATTTACTAAAATGCATCCTAGATGTGATTTTGATTTTAAAAACTTAAAAACTTAATACCTCAAAATCTAACCACAAGAAAAACTTTTTTTCCCTATTAAATATTTCAATGGTATTCGTATAAATATTGTACCCTCTACATTTCAAGTTGTACCTAAACATGTTTCTTTTACTCTTAAAAGCCCAAGAAGGAAAGCGATCAAGCCCACATGAAAAATGTTTCTGCCTTTTTAAAAACCATATCAAAACAAATTACATAATATCGAATTTAATTTCATATTATATCTTTGTTAGTGTTAACTTTATTAACCCTCTACATAAATATACAAAATTAAATATCAGACTTATATTTTCCATGTTAAATTAAATTAGTATTTTGTCCGACGTGCGTTGTGGCGACGTCAATTCGTTTTGTAAATTGAATTTTGATGATTGTATGGATAAAAGTAAGATATTGTTGCATTTGTTGATAGATAAGTATACAAGGTCAATATCATTGACAAAACTGTTGGTGGATGGGGTAAACACGAATGTTTAGAAGTCGAGAGGATGAAAGTGTCATTTTATAAAGTTTAAAGACGAGCGGGTCAAAGTGACATTTGACAGACCTGAGGGGTGGTAGTTGTAGGAAAATCATATTATATAAATTACGTAGGTTAAACATGAAACTTTAGAAAATGGAGGGGCGAAATTGACATTTGAGAAAGTTCTAAGACGAGGGACTGAAAATGACATTTTACAAAGCAGAATGCTGAAAAGTATCATTTCACCAAGTTGAAGGATGGCAAGTGTCGTTAGAAATATCCACCGAACATCAGTATCACTTACTAACTCCAATTTAAAAGAGAAAAAAATCAAAAGGACTAAACTTGCCAAAGAAAAATAAGGACCAAAAACGAAAAAGGAAAGTTAACGGGGAGTAAACTTGCCAAGATAATGACCAAAAATGAAAAAAAAAATTCACAGGAAATAAACTTGTCAAAGAAACCCACACAGGGATTGAATTTGACAACTAAATACCAAAAGAGAAAAAACAAATATAAGGACTAAACTTGCAAAGTTAAAGACTAAAACAGAAAAAAAAAATATAGGGACAAAACTTGCCAAAGAAAAAGTAAAGACTAAAAATGAAAAAAAAAATAGAAGTCACAAGGAGTAACCTTGCTAACTAACAAAAAAATAATAAATAAATAAATAAAAGGGATTAATATTCCCAAATGAAATCTGTCACACCCCAAAACCAGAACGGCGGAAACGCTCTGGGGTGGAGGACGTGATGTTTAGTATCACAAGACATGTATCATAGTAATCAAAGTAAATAACAAAATAAGACATGAAGCTATACTACTCCATCTTTTGAATCCAGTGCGCGTACCTGTCTACTGGTCTCCTGAGAATACAAGTTATTTTGAAAGAGTAGATCAGCATTTAAGCTGGTGACTTCATAAGATTTTAGTGATATAAGTAAGTTGTAAGAAAGTTGTAGTAAGTTATAAGTTCTGTTTAGAAAAGTTCGCCTGTTCCTCCAGAAAATCCTATATTTCCTGCTTTGATGAAAGATAAGTAAAAATGACTCTACAATCCTTTCTATGAGTACTAAATGGATACAAGTTATATAAAACCCAGAGTAAACAAACAATCGGTTGTGTGTATCTGCCCTAAGCCCACAACCAAACAAGGAACATGAAATGAGGCGGAAGGCACACATCCCATTGGTTGTTAGATCCTTGTTGTATATAACCCTGGTGTATTCACTTGGTACTCAAGAAGTTAACTGTAATAGTTCCTTTAATTTGATGTAAAGATTCTGTAAGAAAACCCTTATTTCTTTTAGTAAAAATGGTAACCATAGTGGTTCCTTCTATAATTACTTAGTTTATACTAGCTATATATAATCTAATATCGAGCAGATAGTTAATTGTGTGAATATGCCCTAAGCCCACAACCAGACAAGGAACAGGAAATGAGGCGGAAAGCACACATCCAACTACCTATCGGGTATTAATTATATATAACCCTGATGTATAAACTAAAGTATTATAGAATTAACCACCTAAGGTCCTTTAAGTTTATACTGGTTTAATAAAATGGATTAAACCCTTTACTGGTAAGTTTCTAGTTTTGAATACCTAATGTTCTATTTGAAAAGTATGTTTTGTACTAGAAAACGGTGCATTGAAATAGTGTCCTATGACCTGACCCATACCTGGTACCCCTTATGATTACTTGGTGTATACGGAACATATATATAGCTAAGATCGGATAGATAGTAGGCTGGGTGAATCTGCTCTAAGCCCACAACCAAACAAGGATCAGGAAATGAAGCGGAAAGCACACATCCTACCACCTGTCGGATCCGATTAATATATATTCCTGATGTATAAACTAACGAATCATAAAGTTAGCATTATAGGCCCCCTTTCTACTAAATGTACTAGACTCGACTGTTTTGATTGACGTTTGAAAAGATGTAAGTTTTCCCTAGTTTATAACTATCTTAACTCGAAAATAGCTTGCATTAACTTTCAAGTGGAACTGTCACAATATGAAAGTAATGGGAAAATGTAAGTACACAGTTGTCTTTTGAATTGACATCCTGACGTACTGATTACCTTAAAACATGTTTGTTTTATTAAGGTCATAATGTGATGAGTAGTACCCATACTATACGCTCTCCCTGCAAGAGATTCTGGGGACCAAACGCGACTTCCGCAAACAAATTGCTAGGCCGTGTAAATTCACATTAAAGTTATATGATCATGTATACCCAATTTACTATCACCTTTTGTTTAGAACAACGAGTTAGTGATTATTGGTATAATTAGATCCTGTATTGTTCTTCTGTTATAGCATTTAGTATGTTCGTTCTGTTATGGTATCTTAGTATGTTCTTTCTGTTATCGCGTATTGTATCTTCCTCCCTGTTTCTCTTTATAGTATGATCCCTATGTTATAGTGTATTGTGTCTACCTCCCCGATTCTCTTTATATTATGTTCTAGAATCTAGTATGAACTGAAACCCTAAACTATACCTACTATAGTTTACTAGTATGTTTACTTGAACTGTTATTGAAAAGACTCATTTATCTACTAAGTTATGATTGTACTTTAAAAACGGAGTTTTATAAACTATAAAGTAACATAACTTAAAAAGAGTTTTTAAAATGTTTTGATCACTTATAAAAGACATAAGTAATCTTTTGAAAGATGTTTATAACAAACATTTACACACTTATCATTGTGTTCAACTTGTATTCCCCCCCCCCTAAAAGCATTTAAAACAGTTTAAAAGATTGATTATAGGGGTATGAACTCACCTTATGTGGGTGATTCAAACGAATATGCGCGTAAGGATGAGAAATTCCACGAATGAAGTCCTGAGACACAAACGAGTCCTAAATGACATATAATGGCATATATTGGCATGAATATAGTGTTTAGAATCAACCATATGCAAGGAAACACCTTTAGGGACTAGGAAACACTTGGACCAAGTGTTAGAATCACATGTGATTCATCTAAAGGGAGTGTACGACCACTAATAGGAGTGTGCGGCCATGGGTGTACGGCCATGGAGTGTACGGCCGTACACTCATGGTAACAAGTGCACAAAAGTGTTTTCTAATGATAGGGAAGCTTGTGGGACAATTGCTCATCAAGTGTTGAAGCTAAGTTTGCACTTTGAAGGCCCTTTAGGCGTGTTTTGAGGGGTGTACGGCCACACATGGGTGTACGGCCGTACACTCCTTATGTTCTTGAGTTCTGGACGTTTTTAAGGTGTTAAACTAGTGTTCCTATTATGTACTAAGCATAGGGAAAGAGTACTTACGATTTGGAGGCTTGAAAGGGTTCATAATCACCAAGAACAAGTGTGTGTTCTTGGTGAAATGGATGAAGATTTGAAGATCTACCCAAAATATGATTTGCAATGGATGAAATCAAAGGGTGTTACTAGGTTAAGAAGAATAACAACAAATCAAATGGAAGAAAGGCTTACATTCTTGAAGATCGGGGTGAAAAGCTCGATGATAGTTGAGAGAGAAATCGATGTTCTTGACTTGGAAACTGAAGAAATGGCTTAGGAATGAAGGGATATCACTCTTATGGAGGGGGTGTACGGCCAACATAGGTGTACGGCTGCACACACATGTGTGTACGGCCGTACACTCATTTGTACGGCCGTACACTCCCTCACATGGAGTGTATGGATTGATTTCAAGGCTAAGAACTTATGCGACTCAATCCTATACCCAATGCTTGAATGTACTGAGCTTTGAACCCTTAAACAGACTCTAAACAAGGTTAACTGATAGTAGAAACGAGTCTGACACTCAGTTGGATCGAATGGCTGAACTTACAAGGCAAGGATTTTCGGGTTGTCACATCATCCCCCCGTTAGATGGAAATTCGTCCCGAAATTAGCTTTCTTAGCAGAACTACTGGGGTTGCGCTCCTTTGGTTGGCAGAATACCCACTCGTAGACCTGGCAACTTTGCCTTACTATTCATGATAGGATTCATACTTGGTCCATCTATCATTACCTCGTGTATACAAGTCGTATATAGTTAAGATTAGTTAGACGGTCGGATGTGCGACTCTGCCCCAGGTCCACAACCAAACAAGGAACATGAGATAGGACGGAAGCACACATACTAAATCTGCGGAATCATAATCATATACCACCCTCGCGTATATGCTAAATAGTGATAGGTGGGCTGTATTCATCCTTAGCCTCTGTGCTTGAACTTGGTCTGCTGAACGAGTGGTATTTGGGGAAGGTCTGTTGAACATACGACGACAAGGTTTCGGAGGGTAAAGTACTCTTCGCACGAGTACTTCGGGGTTTAGAATACGAGGGACAAAACTGAGGTCTAGGTCGGACTGTCGTTACGAATGATGAAGGTTTCGTGAATTTGACGGTCAAAGCGATAGAAACATATAAACTTAGTATGGCAAGGACCACGCCAACTCATTACAAATGATAGAAATGGACTCTTTACTGAACAAAGTTTGGCCGATTTGAAAGAAACGTCTGTTATACGATGATGTACCCCTAGTGTGCTCGACAATGTACTCTTTGTAAACATTCTAGTGCTTTCTGTTTTCCCCTTGATGTTAACACTTCTACGTATCGTACCGCGATGAGCGAGTACATACAATGAAAGTGCTTTGATAACTAGTGTCGATACTTTATACTACGATCCTCCTCGGTACCACTACGATCGCCTGGAATATACAGGTTATGAATAGTTAAGATGAATTAGACAGTCGACTAAGTAACTCTGCCTCAAATCCACAACCAAACAAGGAACATGAATTAAGGCGGAATCACTCACTCTAAGTCTGCAAAATCTTAGCTATGCACAACCCTGATGTACATACTAAGCCATCATAGCTTCTCTGAACGGATCCTTTAGTTCTCTTGAATACTGTGACTTGTTCCGATAAGTGAGTTATTATAATTAATTTTAAGTGTTTTCCCCAAGTTTTAATCTTATATAAATATAAATTAATTTTTAAAGTAATTACTATTTCGAAAACGTACCACTGCTCGCTGGCGACTCCGAGGTTGATTCTCCTGCGGTGATCATCAAAATTCGTCCATCCGCTCCTAAGTTATTTGTTATCGGGCAGTCCCTTCGGTAGTGTCCAGTCTCACCACAGCCATAGCAGGCTTGGTTTTCTTCAGCTCCGGGGACTTGGGAGATCGGTTGAGCCGGTGCCCTGCAGAAACGGACTGTGTGTCCCTTTCTGTGGCAGTTCAGGCACTGCATTTCCCGGCATACTCTGGTGTGGTGATAGTTGCACTTTCCACACTTCGGGAGGGTTCCAACATACCGACTGGCAGGTGCTGGAGTAGCAGGTGTTGTGGCGGCGTACATAGTACTCGTTTGTTGCTCCTGCGGAGTTTCCTGTGTTGTTCGCTTCTTCTTCCTCTTGTTCCCCGACTTCCGTTTATAGTCCTCTCCCCTCGATGGCTCGGGAACGGGGACTTCCACGCCATGGCGGACTCCATGGTCAATGAGTCGCTGGGCCAAGCGTTTGGCACTATCGAATGTGGTTGGGCTAGAAGACAACACATCTCCTTGGATCGGGGCAGTTAGACCCTAGATGTATCTTTCTATCTTCTTGCTCTCCGGGGTAACCATCCCGGGGCATAGTGCTGCTAGGTCGCTGAACCTGTCAGTGTAGGCCACTATGTCTGATCCGACCATAGTGAGCTCCCATAGTTCTTGTTCCAGCTTTTGAACTTCGCCCCTCGGGCAGTATTCTTCCAGCATTAACTCTTTTAGGTTTTCCCAACCTATTGAGTTAGCCCCTGATAAGGTCAGTGACTTAACATGGCTACTCCACCATGTCAGGGCTCTGTCGGAGAAGGTGTAAGCAGCAAACTTCACTTTGCTCCCTTCTGGGCACGAACAGATTTCGAAGACCGAATCTGTTTTCTCGAACCATCGCATTAGAGCGATGACTCCACCATTTCCTTTAAAGGAATTGGGTTTGCAGTTCATGAAGTCCTTATACGAATACTCCCTTGGGTGTTCGTGAGAATCTCCGGGGTTGGCTAAGTGGGTACCGCTACCAGATCCGAAGGTACCACTTTCGCCGAAGTGAGCTAGAGCAGTTGCCACTGCGGAGGATATCGCTGCTTGAAGAGCAGCATGATCGAATTGTGGCGTTGGAGTTGGAGTTATCGGAGTAGTGCATCTGTTTGATCTGCGAGGAGGCATCTTTGCTAAAAGAATACAAAGACGATATGGAATAAGTCTAAAGCAGTGGATATAAGCCAAAAGCTGAAAGACATGGTTATCCTAGTTCTGAGCGTATCTGGTTCTGGAAATAATTCATAAAGGAGGTCTATACAAATAAACTTTATGAATAAGAAATGGCTATCCTCGAATGAATATCTGTGACCTGAATAACTGTTACCAGTTGCACGAAAGAAAACTATCCTAACACATAATGTGAGCAGTGTTTCCACTAACTCATTAAGTTAAACAAGATTATTATTTATTAGTGTGACGCATAAGACGTTTTGGTTACTTCGGTTGATCCTTCTTTGAAAGTTTCTCCTGAACCTGATCTCGTTCCTCCTTGACTCTTCTGTTGACTGCTATGAGGAAGTGGTTACATCTATCTGGGTTTGTCGTGCGAGAATGAAAGTGTCTAAAGAATCTATGAGATTTAAGTGAAACATTATGGGGTGATCCTTACAGAGTCCTCCTATAATTGCACAATGTATACAAGTTGTATATAATTTAAGATTAAATAGACCTTCGAATAAGTGATCCTACTCCAAAACCACAACCAAACAAGGAACATGTAGCGAAGCGTAGATCACAAATTCTAAGTCTATAAAATCTCAATTATATAAAACCTTGGGAGTATACATTGCAAGATTATAGGCCTATCCGTAAGGGTCTTTAAGTTATCACATAAGTTATTTATATAGTGCCTAAAATACTCCTATAGTATTTTAATGTAATGTACTTGGTATGTTTTAAACTTGTTATCATGTTATAGTATCATAAAATACTCCCATAGTATCTTATCCTTATGTTCTGATCTAGAATCCCTTGACTAGCGTTCGGTAAGTTTTAAGACTGTTGCAACACCACATCACTCCCAAACACATGTCGGTCACATCTCGAATGAATATAGTTGATCAGGCTATATTGATCCTAGCTATGATTACATAACTGTCCAGGTTTGACCACAGTGTTCAACCTTTAAATACTTCTGTTATGTTCTTCTTGTGATACTTGTTCTAGTATGTATATATGTATAATCACGTATGTATACTTTTATAAGGTATCTTTATATATTTAAAATATATTATTATCCAGAGCACTTCGGACCCATTGTATTTATAGTTGTATATCTTTTATCGGTTGATATACTTAAACAATGCTCTGATACCAATCTGTCACACCCCAAAACCGCAACGGCGGAAACGTTCTGGGGTGGAGTACGTCATGTTTAGTATCACAAGACATGCATCATAGTAATCAAAGTAAATAACAAAATAAGACATGAAGCTATACTGCTCCATCTTCTGAATCCAGTGCGAGTACCTGTCTACCGGTCTCCTGAGAATACAAGTTATTTTGAAAGAGTAGATCAGCATTTAAGCTGGTGACTTCATAAGATTTTAGTGATATAAGTAAGTTGTAGTAAGTTATAAGTGCTGTTTAGAAAAGTTCGCCTGTTCCTCCAGAAAATCCTATATTTCCTGCTTTGATGAAAGATAAGTAAAAATGACTCTACAATCCTTTCTATTAGTACTAAATGGATACAAGTTATATAAAACCCAGAGTAAACAAACAATCGGTTGTGTGTATCTGCCCTAAGACCACAACCAAACAAGGAACATGAAATGAGGCGGAAGGCACACATCCCATTGGTTGTTAGATCCTTGTTGTATATAACCCTGGTGTATTCACTTGGTACTCACGGAGTTAACTGTAATAGTTCCTTTAATTTGATGTAAAGATTCTTTAAGAAAACCCTTATTTCTTTTAGTAAAAATGGTAACCATAGTGGTTCCTTCTATAATTACTTAGTTTATACTAGCTATATATAATCTAATATCGAGCAGATAGTTAATTGTGTGAATATGCCCTAAGCCCACAACCAGACAAGGAACAGGAAATGAGGCGGAAAGCACACATCCAACTACCTATCGGGTATTAATTATATATACCCCTGATGTATAAAATAAAGTATTATAGAATTAACCACCTAAGGTCCTTTAAGTTTATACTGGTTTAATAAAACGGATTAAACCCTTTACAGGTAAGTTTCTAGTTTTAAATACTTAATGTTCTATTTGAAAAGTATGTTTTGTACTAGAAAACGGTGCATTGAATTAGTGTCCTATGACCTGACCCATACCTGGTACCCCTTATGATTACTTAGTGTATACGGAACATATATATAACTAAGATCGGATAGATAGTAGGCTGGGTGAATCTGCTCTAAGCCCACAACCAAACAAGGAACAGGAAATGAAGCGGAAAACACACATCCTACCACCTGTCGGATCCGATTAATATATATTCCTGATGTATAAACTAAGGAATCATAAAGTTAGTATTATAGGCCCCATTTCTACTGAATGTACTAGACCCGACTGTTCTGATTGACGTTTGAAAAGATGTAAGTTTTCCCTAGTTTATAACTATCTTAACTCGAAAATAGCCTGCATTAACTTTCAAGTGGAACTGTCACAATATGAAAGTAATGGGAAAATGTAAGTACACAGTTGTCTTTTGAATTGACATCCTGACGTACTGATTACCTTAAAACATGTTTGTTTTATTAAGGTCATAATGTGATGAGTAGTACCCATACTATATGCTCTCCCTGCAGGAGATTCTGGGGACCAAACGCGACTTCTACAAACAAATTGCTAGGCCGTGTAAATTCACATTAAGGTTATATGATCATGTATACCCAATTTACTATCACCTTTTGTTTAGAACAATGAGTTAGTGATTATTGGTATAATTAGATCCTGTATTGTTCTTCTGCTATAGCATTTAGTATGTTCGTTCTGTTATGGTATCTTAGTATGTTCTTTCTGTTATCGCGTATTGTATCTTCCTCCCTGTTTCTCTTTATAGTATGATCCCTATGTTATCGTGTATTGTATCTACCTCCCTGATTCTCTTTATAGTATGTTCTAGCATCTAGTATGAACTGAACCCCTAAACTATACCTAGTAGAGTTTACTAGTACGTTTACTTGAACTGTTATTGAAAAGACTCATTTATCTACTAAGTTATGATTGTACTTTAAAAACAGAATTTTATAAACTATAAAGTAACATAACTTAAAAAGAGTTTTTGAAATGTTTTGATCACTTATAAAAGACATAAGTAATCTTTTGAAAGTTGTTTATAACAAACATTTACACAATTATCATTGTGTTCAACTTGTATCCCCCCTCCCCCTAAAAGCATTTAAAACAGTTTAAAAGATTGATTATAGGGGTATGAACTCACCTTATGTGGGTGATTCAAACGAATTTGCGCGTAAGGATGAGAAGTTCCACGAATGAAGTCCCGAGACACAAACGAGTCCTAAATGACATATAATGGCATATATTGGCATGAATATAGTGTTTAGAAGCAACCATATGCAAGGAAACACCTTTAGGGACTAGGAAACACTTGGACCAAGTGTTAGAATTACATGTGATTCATCTAAGGGGAGTGTACTGCCACTAATAGGAGTGTGCGGCCATGGGTGTACGGCAATGGAGTGTACAGCCGTACACTTATGGTAACAAGTGCAAAAAAGTGTCTTCTAATGATAGGGAAGCTTGTGGGACAATTGCTCATCAAGTGTTGAAGCTAAGTTTGCACTTTGAAGGCCCTTTAGGGGTGTTTCGAGGGGTGTACGGCCACACATGGGTGTACGGCCGTACACTCCTTATGTTCTTGAGTTCTGGACGTTTTTAAGTTGTTAAACTAGTGTTCCTTTCATGTACTAAGCATAGGGAAGGAGTACTTACGATTTGGAGGCTTGAAAGGGTTCACAATCACCAAGAACAAGTGTGTATTCTTGGTGAAATGGATGAAGATTTGAAGATCTACCCAAAAGATGATTTGCAATGGATGAAATCAAAGGGTGTTACTAGGTTAAGAAGAATAACAACAAATCAAACGGAAGAAAGGCTTACATTCTTGAAGATCGGGGTGAAAAGCTCGATGATAGTTGAGAGAGAAATCGATGTTCTTGACTTGGAAACTGAAGAAATGGCTTAGGAATGAGGGATATCACTCTTATGGAGGGGGTGTACGGCCAACATGGGTGTACGGCCGCACACACATGTGTGTACGGCCGTACACTCCCTCACATGGAGTGTATGGCTTGATTTCAAGGCTAAGAACTTATGCGACTCAATCCTATACCTAATGCTTGAATGTACTGAGCTTTGAACCCTTAAACAGACTCTAAACAAGGATAACTGATAGCAGAAACGAGTCTGACACTCAGTTGGATCGAATGGCTGAACTTACAAGGCAAGGATTTTCGGGTTGTCACAAAACCGAGCTTGGTTTTATTATTATAAGTATAAGACAAAATTACATAAATGGTTCATGTTGTTTATCAAAAGTCACAAACTTAATCCCTGTTAGTTTTACGAGCATGGTCCTTACGGTTTCTAAAACTTGCATGATTGGTCCTGATCCATGTAAAAAGGCTACTTTAACCTTATTATTTTATTTTACCTTTTTTTATTTAAATACAATTTACATAAAAGAAAAAAGAAATAAAAAGGAAATCAATCACATCCCACCCCTACCTGGTACCCCCACCCTAATCCTTTCTCACTCTTTTCTTTTTGTGTTGATCCATGGACCACTGAGACCATCACCATCTCCAATCCATTTCATCTGTAGCACAAATCAATAAAGGGTACACCATCGCGGACCCATCATCCATCATCACCGTTATCCACCTACATCATCATTTTTACAAGGGTTCTTCATTATCCCCTATTCACCCAACCACTACACTTCCACCGCCAACCCTACATAGCTGACCATCTTTACATATGTAAAAATCAGAAGAAAGAAGAAGACCTTTTGGTTATTGATCGAAAACCGTCTCTCTACCGACCCCATTGATTTCATTATGTAACATCCAGAATCCCAGGTATAATTTATTTTAATTTTTTAAGGATTTTATTGGCCACGACGTAGGAAATGTGTCCCCATGACGTGGCATGGCCAAGATGGTTTGCGGATCAATCTTTGTGTCCCACGACGTGGCAAGTATGAGGCCACAACTTGGCGACCATCTGAAGGAAAAACCATAATTTTTCGAGCTTTGGGCCTATTTAAAGGAAGTGATGGCTAAGGTTTCCTCTACCCTCAGCCTTCATCACCTCCAAACGAACCTTTGGGCAAACCCTAGCCCTCTTGAAGCTTTTAAGCTCATTTTTTCAAGATTTTCGTGGTTTTGAAAGAAGAAGAAGAAGTTTCGCTACTTAGTTTTTCCAAGCAATCACTTATCATCCGTGTGTGAAACTTTTACACTTCTTGTATCTCTTTAAAATCTCACCATTTGTTGCATGCTTCTTGTATCTAGATTTTATGCCATATTTTGCCCCATTTGTGAAGATGGAATGAGTATAAGAGATAAAGTTTGCAACTTTATGATTTCTCTGAGTCCCAAGAGCATTATATCTCATAGATCTAGGATGTGGTTGTGGTTTGGGTACTTTGCATGAATTTTAGGTCATATTTCCTCTTTTGACCTAGATTTGGGAAAGGACATGCATGGGGAATGCATGTCCATAATGTTTGCATTTTTAGGGATCATTAGGGTCCCTAAAACCCTTCTGGAAGTTTTAGACTGGAGACTTTAAGGATTAAGTGCTTAATGGGTGACTCCACGCCTTAAGTTGACATTAAGGACCTAGGATTTGAGATCATGGCTTATTGGGATGTCTTAATGGATAAAGTTGGAAACTTTATCCATCAAGACCTTGGGAAGAATCAGATCTAAGCTTTGGAGCTCATGGAATGGATGGAAAATGGCTTAATCCATTAAAATGTTAAACCCAATTTTCACGACGTGACGTTTAGGATGTCACGACGTGGCGGTTGGGGTGGGGAGTACGCGACTATTTTTTCCTTATCATGCAATGACGTGACCAATAGGAGGCTACGACGTGATGGCTCTCTAAAGTTTACTTAGACACTTGACTTTGTGACAGATATATGTGGTTTATTTGACTTCGTGAGACAGGCGCGTATTATCACTATAATATGTAGGATGTTAGTTGTCTTTATGATACTTACATGGAAGACTCCAGGGGTAACCCGTGGAATTTGTATGAAAGACCATGGGGGTAGCCCATGACACTCGTATATAAGACCATGGGGTAGCCATGGCAATGTGAGGATAGATCATGGGGGTATCCCATGACACTTATACATGAGACCATGGGGTAGCCCATGGCAGTGCAAGGAAAGACCATGAGGTAGCCCATGGAAATGTATGTATGGTATGTAGTATTTTGGGGAACTCACTAAGCTTTATGCTTATGATTTTATGGTTTGAACATTTTCAGGTACTTCCAGTTACAAAGGGAATGGCCCGACTTGACTACACAACATTTCCCCTTGAGGATTTTTTGCATTGATGATTTTTATTATACTCTGATGATAATGATACATTTTTACTATGATGAATATTTGGGACAAATAGTATGTGATTTGATGAATTAAAAATGAAAAATTTTGTTAATATTTTTGAGATGTTACACATTCACTACCTAAAACAATCACATACTGAAAATCTAGAGAATTTTTTGAATAAATGAACAAAATTGTGCCAATTCATCACTTATTTTAACAAGAATTATGGATGGATTAATGAAAATGTTCAGGTTTAAGAAAAATGACAGTTCCCAAAATGATAACAAAACCAAAATCAAGTATAACTTTCACAAAATTTATCCCTTGATCTCTGTTAGAACATTCATCCATATGTGAATCATTTTACATGAACCCCCACCTAGAATCGAATAAGGAAGAAGACACCTCTATTCTTCAAACCCAAACCTAGAATTAGCTCAGAAAGAGGGTGAATCTTTGGTTTGTTTCCGAAGGTTATTACCTGAAACAACACACACACAAGTAGATCATTGTATAAAGACTAATAAATTGTCCCTTATAACCTTTGATACATAAGTATATCTTCAGTAGTGAAGAAAAATTGTTACTGTAAATGGAGATGGATCGTCGATGGTAAAGGAATGCATAGAGATGGATCGTTGGAGGTGAAGAGTTTTTGCTGGAGGCAGGACCTCTTAGAGGTGAATATGAGAATGGAAATGGTCTGTGGAAGTAAGGATTATGATATATATATATATATATATATATATATATATATATATATATATATATATATATATATATATATATATATATATATATATATATATATGTAACACCCATAAAATTCAAGCCAATTTAAAACTTTTTAAAACCATTAAGTTATTACAGTTTACTTTTAAAATAATTTAAACATCAGAGTATCCCCATAATCAATCATGAAAATGTAAGGAGGTGCACGATCACGCCTTCGCCTTCCCGCGATCATCAGAATGCCTGAAACAATAATCGATAAATGTAAGCTCGAAGGCTTAATGAGTTACCCCCAAAATACCAACGCCATACAGATATAACCATATCATATAAACATATAAGCAAACAACATGCATATAGAGTCTACAGTAAGACTGAATTGCCCCTACCGGGTTTCTAGTCTCACTGGCCCACTCTCAGAACCTTCAGCATGTCTGGTCCGCCCACCCGGGCATTCAGCCTGTCTGGACCGTTCTCCGGGCCTTCGGTCTGACTGATATACCCCTAGGGTCTGCAGTCTATCCGGTCCGCCCTGGGTCTGTTGGCCTTCAACACAAAGCAGGACCGCCTCAACCCAACCAAACACAATATGTTGACATATAAACAAACATGATCAAGTAGGCACATAATACAGGCAGCAACAATCATACAACTCACTACTGCCTACTAATCCTTAAACCACATACAGTCCCGCTACCAGCTAACCCCCATAGAATGCGTAACCATAAGCAACCAGAGGTGAGATAGCCACGCGAGCAGATAGTCCTACTCTAGAGCCACAACCAAACAAGGAACAGGCAAAAGAGCCTAGACCAAGAGTTCTCAGGCTATCCTACGTGACCACCGACAGTCCCTAAGGGCACTCCATAGATGATAACCAACAAGCATAGATAGCATACAGATCTACAGATCACTAACATAGCAACCATCCTATAACCAGGATACTGATCTAACTGATCCCTAACATAGCAACTATGCTATAACCAGGATACTGATCTAACCAATCACTAGCATAACAACCATCCTATAACCAGTATACATATCATAAAGCATAACATGAAATGAACCCGGATACTAATCCGAAAAGGGCCGACATTGGTGCCGTAGACCCTATCAGTATAGTGAGGAGAACTCACATGGAACTGCTGAAGTCCCGCTGATAAAACTCCAACTGCTGGTTGACAGATTCCCGAACTGTCAACATCAAACAATACCCAATTAATATTTGGGTTCCAATCCCAAGGTCCAACTCACACCCCAAAGGCCCAAAAGTCAAGTAATTGGTCAAAGCCCAACATATGGCCCAATTTGTCAAATTGGGCCCAGACCTCTACATGGTCTTTCCTTAAGGCCCATTCAATTCTTCTAGTCCACTCTTGGTATTCTCATGGCCCAATATCATATAATCATGAAGGCCCAGTTATGGCCCATCTATGGCCCAATTTTCCAAATTGGGCCCAAGTCCTTCATATGGGCCTTATCCTAAGGCCCATCCAATTATTTTAGTCCATTTACATATTCTTGGAAAGCCCATTAATAATCCAAGCACCAAAGCCCAATAGAAATGCCCAACTCAAGGACCAAGTGAAATTAGGGTTTCCACATGAAATGACGATTAGGGTTAAGTGATTCTCACTTAACCTATTAAGGACTTAATCCATTAAGTCCAATATTGTCTTAGGTTAATTTGCCAATGATTATTAATTATTATTTTAGGTTTATTAAATAATTCCCATGTGTGTCCCGATCAATTCCCAAAATTAGGGTTTCATGAAATTAGGGTTTTCCAAACCCTAATTAGGGTTTCCAACCCAATACTAGCCCATTAGTCACATGATTGGGCTTTTAGGTCAATTAAGGCTTCATTGGGCCCATTAGGGTTTCATTAGGCCCAATCTATCCAAGCATCCCAAACGAGTCAAAACGCAAACGAGGCACACCGCCACCCAACACGACGACAGCCACCACCTCACAGTGGTGGTTATGAGTTTTCTTCATTATACTATTCGCTAATTACAATTTACAATGCTTAAACCCAAAAATAAACACACACACTAATAGATAAGCACACACACACAGCCACACTGTGGCGGCAGGTGGTGGTCGGAGGTGCTAGCCACCACCTCACGGTGGTGGTGGTGGCCCTCTTGTGTTTTCCGGCCAAGATAACCACACACGCAAACATAAGAACACACACCCACACGTCTTATATTCATGAAAGGAACCTAGTCACCCAAGGTGGCGTAAGGCGGCGACATCGGCAAAGGAAAACGGGCAGCAGTAGCGGGGATGAACTGGAGGGTTGCGCCGTTGACGGTGAGGAACATGACGGCTACAAAATCGTTCAACCGACCTCCCACGACCGCAGTCGGCTCGTAACACTTGCATTCGTTGGCCATGAGAGCAGCGACAGTAAAATCCGGCGATCCTTGCGTGACCAGGGGAGTAGCGACGACTGAACCAAGGAGCTTAAGGGTGGCGGCTTGGTCTTCAATGGAAACGGCAACGATGGTGGCAGCAACGTAACAGTTGAGTGGGTTTGGCGGACGGCGACGGACGAGGCTAAAGCACTCCACAGGCGAAGCGGGAAACGGACGTCATGATGGCGACACAGCGACGCTACAGGTGGCGATTAATCTCGAAAAGGCGGCTGGAGAAAGAGAAGTAGAAGAAGGCGACCTTCATGTGGTCGCTTGAGGCCTCTCACTGATCGGAACTAGGTGGAGTTGGGTGACGACGGCGCCGGAGACGAAGGGGGGGGGGGTATAAGGTGGTGGCGGCTGGACGAGTTTAGGGTTAGGGTTAGACGTTTACGTTATATACCCGCCTCACATAAAACGTCTTCCCATATTGACACAACCCGCCCCTCCTTCTCCTTTTCCTTTCATTTTAAGTCCCAAAATTACCATTTAGCCCCTGACTCCATAAAATCCTTTCAACCTTGATCCAAGATTTTCCAAATAAACTCCATCTTTCATAATTCATTACAATTCAGGTACAATACTTACCAAACACACCCTAACTTCTGAAATCCTTTTCAAAATAAATCCCGAAATTACACTTTAACCCCCGAACTAACATCCCGATAATTATTATTTGATTTTTTGGCTATAATAATCTTAAAATAATAATAAAAATTACTTCTTGGGGTTCCGGGTTAATTATTTAATTATTCTATTTTAAACGGGATGTTACAATATATATATATATATATATATATATATATATATATATATATATATATATATATGTATATATATATATACCGCAACACATTTCCAGGCTGTTGATCCGTAGTCCACGTTTGTACTTTTTGTCTCCTTTATCCTTATGCTCTTAGTAATTATAAACAGATACATCTCCCTTTGTATTCCTTACGCCTTTATCAATAGAAGAATCACATCTTTCATTCTCTCTTTCTCTTTGTTCATTCTCTTTACTTTACTTTAATATTATCTTGCACTGAATACTTGGTTATTGTTCTATAAGGATTGACTGGATCTAATCCAGACTTGACTAAAAATTTGTTTTTAGCCTCCATTGTTGTTGTTGTTGTTCACTCAAGGATATCATGAGGATATTGCAGGACAATGTAGTTGTTCATTCAAGGATATCACAAGGATCTAATCCAGACTTAACTGAAAATTTGTTTTTAGCCTCCATTGTTGTTGTTCAGCCTGACTACGGATCAACAACCTGATAAGGAATGATATCATGAGGATATTGCAGGACAAGGTTTAATTCCTTGAACCTTAAATGAACAACAACAATGTAGGTTAAAAACAAATTTTCAGTCAAGTCTGGATTAGATCCAGTCAAGCCTTGAATAACAATAACCAAGTATTCAGTGCAAGATAATAATAAAGTAAAGTAAAAAGAATGAACAAAGAGAATGACAGATGTGATTCTTCTATTGATGAAGGCGTAAGGAATACAAAGGGAGATGCGCATGTTTATAGTGACTAAGAGCATAAGGACAAAGGAGACAAAAAGTACAAACGTGGAATGTTGATCAATAACCTGACAATGTGTTGCGGTTGATCTTGTCTCCTACAAATATTACAACGAAAGAGATAAGTAGAAAAAGACAAAACAGTACAAGTCTTCAGATATTCTGACATTCTCTCAACCTTGGAAACATTGCATTCTTGGAGCTTCTCAACTCCGTACAGTCCATACATCTCGGAAACACTTTAACATCGGATAACATAAAGGGTCACTTTCATGTATTAACAATCTCACCCTAAGTGATATTTAGCTATCCCTAAATTCACTTAAGTTACGTTGTCAAAGGAGAACAAATATGCCTTCTACGTCCACTCTCTAACTTCCAACCACCGACTTATTTGCTCAATGAACTGCTTCTTGATTTCTTCCAAAGCTTGGGACTTGGTTTTTCTTGAAATTAATCTTTTAAGAACATGAGTGTGGACCAAGTGTTTCTTCCTTACTCAGAAGAAATCCTTCTTGTCCGAGTCTTTCTTCTTGTATACATAACCAAGCTATGGATATCCAATAGGGCCAATATCAAGAAGTTCAATCCCTTCCAACTCATCATTTTGAGGATGGATAAGATTCTAAGTTTTGAAAAGTGGTGAAAGCTCAACCTAGGTTTTGGAAAAGTCAGCTACATAATCTCGGATAAACATCAGAGCCAAATGATATGCACCAATGGTGAGATCGGAAGTCTGTTTTCATTGGAAATGAGCCACAAGAACAAGAACATAATTATGGTTAATCATCGAAAAGTCAACATCTGAGATTATCAAGTTCTTATGTGAGTTCCAATTGATGTAGTAAAAATGAAGTTTTCACTTGGGTCTGAAGTTGTTCAGCAACTTGAATCCACATCCATCAATATTGGCAATTCTTCTTTTTGCGCCAGATTCTTTCACCGTCAATGCATTTGTAGAGAATAAAATATGTAAACGTTCCCTTTTAGTTCGGATTTGAATGGCCATTTCATTCGATGGATGAAGGCTGGAAAATTTCTTGTAAATTTTGCCATGTAGTGAGAGAGGAAGGTCGAGTTGTTCTGAGTCCGAGGATGGAAGAGTATAACTCACAAAGGGAAAATAATGGAACTCATATAGCTGCCTTTATGGAAAATAAGGAGAGATAACCTTAACAAGATTCAAATTTATTTTCATTGTTTAAGAATAATACTTTCTAGGATTGTTTGATCTATCTGTTCTTGTGACCAGCCCTTGGTCTGTTCAAGCGGCTTCATCGAGCTGATCTGCTCAAATTGGATTTCCTTGACCTTATATTTGAAGGGAGCTCCTGGAGTAAATTTTTCTATGATTTCTTGTGCATTAGGAGTTACAATTACTTCGAGATTGGTAAGACCAATTCCAAAGCACGCAGTCCATCATCTGATTTCATCAGAGAGCTTTCCTTAATTTGCTCAATACGAGGAGTAGGGATTGGAAGTGTTTTTGGTGGGTAGCTCGGAAAACATCAACCTTGAGCTTGGTTTCAAATTTGGAAATTTCCATGTTGCACTTCATGGATTCAACAAGAATAAATGGCTATGTAAGCCACTTATCTTTCTCTTCATCAGAAATGATTTCCCCGAAAGAAGGTGGCTCTTATTCGTTCTGAGCCACTAACTATTGTTGATCATTGGAAACTTACACCATATCTTCATCTTCAGGTGTTTCATCTTAGAGTTTGAATTTCGAGTTCCACTTCCAACCACTAACACCTTCTCCTCATATTTTGTCAGAAGGCCCAACCTTCGTTGCAAGTTGCATCTTGTCACTCAGGTCTTTAAATTTTCAAACACCTGTTGAAAGCTCACATTTACAATATTGGTGAGAATTTCATACACATAATTCATTGGAGCTTGAGCTTTCAAAGTGTCTAGAGTGTCTTCAAAAATAGATAGACCGAATTACTTGGAATGTCTATAAAGTGTTGGGCAGACCGAATTACTTGATCAAGACTTGTTGCATGATGAGTTTCATTCCATCTTTTGCATGAATCTCTCGTTCCAACCTTTGGATTTGTTTCTCATGTCGGACATGAGTTTTTTGAATGATTTCATTGGTTGCTTTCACAAGTTCATCATGAACTGTTAACATCTTCTAAATGGTCTCTTTGTGGTGCATGATGAGCTCAGAATAGCGATCATCAGATTGTTCCCTCGAGTGCTTTAACCGTAAGGAGATGAGTTCATCGATTTTTTTTCTCAATCAATGATACATGGAGTGACATACTTGAATTCATAAATAGATTTGAGAACCAGATCCATTTTTGATTCAAGCGATTTTACCTAAGCATTAACATGTTCTATTTTTCCATCAACTTTCTCTACTTTGTCTTGCATATCTAGTAGAGAAAAGGAATCATCCATAAGCTCATCCGAGGATCCAGTGTTCGAACTTGATCCTTTAACCGACTCATCATCACCATCATCGTCTCCATCACTGTCGCCTTGATTACCGAATGCTCCTTTCATACCTTTATTGTTACCACCTGCTTCACCACTACCACGACCAATGTCAATTTCATCCGATGAGGATTGCGAGTTGAACTCAGTTAGAGGTTTTAAAGAGGAGGATTATATGAACTTGAATAGTTGACTTGGCTTCTAAACACTGGTTATGTCCGTATCAACTTCTTCAAAAGTTATTTCAACGTTGGCACCATCTTCTTCATCAAAATCGATTTCATGTGGAGGATCCTATGAAACGTTGATTGGTCCAAGAATATTTCCTTCTTTCTTGTCTATAACATGAGGTGGATCATCTGAAATATGAGTTTGAACGGGAACATCTCCTTTACCAATATTCGTTCAAGGAGGATCATCTGAGAAAGTGGTGGTCTCAGGAACATCTACACCCGGGTCCTTGGAAGCATCGTCCAATGGATCATCCAGAAAAGTGGGAGCATCATCAATGTCTTGATATGAAGCTTGGAAGGAGAAGCTCCTGATTGGCTTTATCAAGAATAGCTTCTAAATCACTGCTCGAAAACTTGTCGTCTCTTGGAAATTTGCCAGCATCACAGTGTTTTCAACCAAGAAGAAAATTGGTAATGCCGAGCATAGATTTTTAAGGATAAAGAGGTTGAATCCTATTGAAAAGAAAATCCCAAGAATCATTAGTATTACCTAAACATCATTTATCCGTATTGGTTATCGGTTCGGTTGAGGCAACCAAAGTGGGATAGACTGTCCCAATCTCGGATTGCTTGAGTTTTTCGACAGGGGGCTAAAATTGTGATTGTGAAGAAGGAAACGGTTTGAGAATGAAACGTGTGTTTGGTCCAGGGGGATGCAAGGAACTTTGTTCAATACTATCACCACCCTATTAGGAGGGTGGGGGTAGATTATGAGCTGATTCCCCGTGTATGTGTGTGTGCGTGTACGAATGATGATGAGACTCTGAAGGGTAGTTCGGATGAATGGATGGGTGTGGTAGGTTGACACCCAAAGTCAGGTCAAACACCAATCCGTGGTTCATGTTAAGAGGAATCATCGGTTTTGGGTCACCTTTATATAGATAGGTGGCATGCCAATTTTTAGACTTGATTTTCAGCCTGCCACCTTTCTTAGCTCATTTCTCTCCTTCTGAGGGGAGAACATCCTAGGACTGGGTTGGAATCAGTGGGCTGACTGATTCCGAGTCTAGTAGATGTTTGATTTTAAAGGGAGATTTGGAAGGGAGAGAGGCTAACATGTGTTGAGGTAATCGTTGGACAGGACCAAAGGTGGTCCAGTTGTTGCAGAGTGAGAGTCCATAATCTCGGACAAAAAACTCATTTGATTTCTGACATTGGGTGAACTTCCAAAAGTCGCTCCACACTACCTCGGGAAGAACAACGACATTATCTCTTCCAGTGAAGATGTTGTATACCAGATACAACCAATCCTTGCTCATGAAGTCCGAACCTCCATGTTTACTAGAAAGACCATTCATGATGATATGCATCATGATAGTCCATAAGCCAGGCACAACAAATTTCTTGAACTCCTTTGATTTGTATCCTCCTTTGAACCCGATTTGAGTAAAAAAATCTTAGAATTCGGCAAAGGTGGGTTCAACAACCGTAAATCCTTTAGGATTTGGGGAAACTCCAACTACCCTAAGAAAGATGTCTTTAGTGGCTAGAACGATTAGTTCCTCAGTCAGATAAATGTCAATTACAACGTTCTCAAAACAGATTCCTTCAAAAGCTTTAGTTAAAAGGCGAAGGGGAAAGTTAGGGTTTGGTTCTTTGTGAAAGGAATAGAGATTGGGTGGCAAGAAAGGAACTCGATCATGACACGAACAGATTCATCAAAATCCATTAGGTTCAAGGAGAACAACTGGGTTGTTTATCTGAGGATCGGCTCATAAGAAGAAGATTCAGTAGAGCCCTTGGAGGACTTCTTCCTCAATGGAGATTTTACAGATTTGGAAGCCATGGATGAAAGTTGGAAGCTCTTTAGAGAAACAGAGACTACCGAGATCAATTTCTAGGGCTTAAAGAAGGTTTTGAGAGTATAAAGAGGGAGCGGTTGGATTTGAAATCCATTCATAGTGATATATTGTTTCAAGTCAGTTCGAATAGTGTAATGATGACACGCACCTAGAAATGGGTCGCATTAAATGTGGGGTACTCAAATACGCATCCTAATATATTATTCTGTGCACCAAAAATCATGTTTATGAGGATTAAAAGGACAATCATTTAACCACTGGACAAAAAATTTAGACATTTCCAAAACCGGATTAAATGATAATCTTAAAATCAAAATTTATTTAGTTATTTAAAGAGGTAACATCGGTTTCATACGATTCTGAAAAAGATTTGAAGGTGGCATAATATACTTTAGAGAAACAAAACATTCTCTAATACTTGATTTTGACGCGAGAAATGACAGACTTTCTTGCATGGATATCAGAAGTAAAATGAAGCAAGAAGATCTTATAGGTCTGAATTTGAAAAACAGAGAGACATGAGAAATTTCGAAGTTTGAAGGATTAACTATCAGAAAGATAAGGAGGCGAGGTAATCATTACCCGATTGGAATTCCGAGGTTGATAATGTGTTCGAATAATGATATCCCGGAAGATGCCTTTCATGTTCATCTGGTTTTGAAAAGGATTGACTGCAAACAAATGACTCCTGAAAGACTTAAACTAAAGGAAAGGTTAGATAGACAAACACAAAACAGTCCTTATTTTTTGAGATGAAGTATTTATACAGTGAGAATAACTTTTGGGCTCAGAATTATTTGACTTTCCAATGCAAGCATCAGAGAGTGCAAATTATCTTGAATAATTAGGGATTGGGAAGCATCATTCCCATTTTTTTCAAGAAACTGTTGAATTTGGTTTTGTCTAATGTCTTGGTAAAGACATCAGCGATCGTATTGTCAGATGGGACAAAATGAGCTAGATGTTTCCGTTAAGTACATGGTCTTTAATGAAATGGTACCGGATGTCGATATGCTTTGTCATAGAGTGCATAATTAGATTGTGAGAAATGGTACCGGATGTCGATATGCTTTGTCATAGAGTGCAGAATTAGATTGTGAGAAATCGAAATGGCACTTGTTGAGTTGCAGTAAATCAGAATTTTCTTGAACTGATAATCATAATCTAACAGTTGAGATTTCATCCAAAGAACTTGAGATGTACAACTTGCAACAATAATCTATTTTGCTTCGGCTGTGGACAAGGCAATGTGGTTTTGCTTCTTTGATGACCAGCTAACCAGCCTCCCTTCGAGGAACTAGCATCTTCTAGAAGTACTCTTTCAATTATGTTGGAGACCACCATAGTTTGAGTCAGAATAGGCTTGCAAAGTGAAACCATTTTTATTCGGATACCAAATTCTGAGGCTCTTGGTTCCTTTAAGATATCGGAAAATTTTCTTTAAAGCGAGTAGGTGCGACTTCTTTTGGAGCAGCCTGGAACCAAGCACACAGAAATAATACAAATGTTATGTCTAGTCGACTTGTCGTGAGATAGAGAAGCTATCCTATCAGGCTTCAATACTTTTTCTGATGAACATATTCACCAGATGGGTCAGCAGACATTTTGTGTCCGGAACCCATTCGAACCTTTGCAGAGGCGCATGTATCCATAGAGTATTCCTTCAGGTGATCGGAAACATATTTCTCCTGATGGATAAATATGCCTCGATTTGTTTGCTTTACTTGGAGTCTGAGGAAAAAACTTAGCTCTCGACTCATACTCATCTGGAATTTGCTAACCGTTAACTTTGCAAAATCTTAAACCATTGTTGGATCGGTTGACCCAAAAGTAATGCCATCCACATATATCTAAACCTACATAAGATGTTTGTCATTTGACCTTCTGAATATGGTTGGATCAAGGATTCCACGTTGAAATCTTGAACGCTTGATAAAACATGTTAGAGTATCATACCAGGCCTGAGGTGACTATTTAATACCATACACAAAATTTTGAAGTTTATAACAATAATTAGGGAAAGAAAGATTGACAAACCCATGTGGTTGTTGAAGATAAACTTCTTCTTTGAGTTCTTCATTCTGAATGGTGTTTTTAACGTCCATCTAATATACTTTGAAGGCCTTATCTACAACATAGGCAAGAAAGATTCGAATGGCTTCAATACACGCAACAAGAGCAAAGGTTTCATCGTAGTCTAAACTTTCAATCTGTGTGAATCACTTAGCCACCCGACTTGATTTGTTGTGTATGATTACCCCAACATCGTCTAACTTTTTTCAAAACACCCATCTTGTACCAACCATAGGATGATCCGAGGGAGGGGAAACAAAAGTCCAAACTTTATTTCGTTCGAACTCTGCTAAGTCCTCTTGTATGGTAGTTATCCAACTGGATATATTCAAAGCCTCCTTAATGGAATTTGGTTCGACAAGAGAGATAAAAGTAGCATGATGACATTCATTTTGAATCTCAATCGCGGATCTCATTTGCACTACTGTGTTTGGGTTTCCAATAACTTGATTTGGGGGATGATGCTTTGTCTAGATGTGACGTCTCGGAAGTTTTTCAGCAGCAGATGATCTGACGTCTATTACAGGGTTGTGTTGCTCCCCCTGAATTTCTTGAATTAATGGATGATGCTCCCCTGAACTTTCGGATCGGATATCTCAGGATCATTTGAAGGAAAATCGAAGAAGTTAATATCATCATAATTGTTTGGAATTAGATCAACTTCTACAAATTGATCTACTGCATCTTAGGACCTCTCTTTATTTGAATAGAAATTTGGATTACTATTCTCCCCCTCAACTTGCGAAGGGTACACTCCGGAGTCAAACGATGGAATGGAAGGTGATGAACCAGAAATTTTGCGAGATTACAATGAACTTGGAGTTCGACGAATCACGAAAGTTGAGGAAGTTTCTGGAACACCAAATAGGCTTTCAAAGTCAAGTTCATAGATGTTTTGTCGATCGAAAGAACCAGGAGGTGGAGCATCGTATGCCATGATGTGTGTTGTAACATGAAGTGGTTCTGATTGGCGAATGAAGTTATCATCAAATGTAATATCAAAGCTTTCTTTGATCACCCTTGTTCGACGATTTTGAACTCGATAATCCTTAGATTTTTTAGAATAACCGAAGAAGATTGCTTCATCAACTTTTAGCTAAAACTTAGTCAGCTGATCTCTATTGTTTTTGATGCAACACCTGCAACCAAAAACATGTAATAATGAAATGCTAGGTTTTCTACCCTTCATGGCTTCATAAGGAGTCATGTTGAGACGTCGATTGATGACACTTGGATTTTAAGTGAAACAAGTAGTATTAACAACTTCAACCCAGAGATAAAGAGGTAGATTCGCGAAGTTCAACATCGATCGAGCTGCTTCAACCAGAGTTATATTTCTTCGTTCGACAACACCAATTTGTTGTGAAGTGTAGGGAGCATTGAGGTTGTGATCAATACCCTTGTCAACTAAGAAATATTCAAAAGTTGCATTAGTGAACTCTGTTCCATTATCACACTAAACTCTTATGATTGGTAGTTTAGTCAAAACCTCGACTCCTTTAATGAAGTTGATGAGCTCGGAAGCTGTAACATACACGTTTTGAAATCGTGTTATGTAAATTAAAAAGTTAATAATATTATGAAATATTATGAGAAATTGAGTGTTAAGTTCTAACAGATAGTTTTTACTAGAAATGAAGTAAAACTATGTTTAGAATCACTCATTAAATGTTGGAAGTCTTATGAGATTCCAATTAAAAGCCAAATAGTGAAATTTAGCGAAAATATAAACTTTGAAATAAGTAAAATTTTATTAATGAAAGTTGTAGATAATCTCGTTAGAAACACGTAGGCGAAAACCTCGTCGAAATCCGAGTTATAACGAAGAAGTTATGACCAATTGAAGATCTGTGATAAAACCGGCACGGTGCCGAATGACATAAAAAGTGAGTTTTTGATAAACTACTTTTTAGCCTTAGTGATCTAAATGAAAGTCGTAGTATTCGTTAAACCGAGAATTTCGATAAAAAGAACGCCAAAATCTGACTTCGTATGCGGAAGTTATGATTTTTACAAGTTTCAGCTTAGCAGTAGACAACTAAAAACTCGAATTTTAAATCGAGTGATTTTTAGCCGACACAACCTAAACGAGAATAGAAGGTCTCGTCATTAGTAGTACAACGGTAAAAAGTCTGACGAAAACGGACGTCGGATGAAGAAGTTATGAATTTTTAACGGATTTACCAGTCCCGGTCTGTTAAAAATAATAATATAAAAATAAAGTCAAAATTTTCCAACGAAGTGTAAACGAAAGTTGTAGAGCATAATTTTCTCTACGCGTGCATATAAAGAACGTCAAAAACGGAGTCCGTATGAGAAGGTTATGGATTTTACAAGATTGGGCACATTCTTCGAGAAATTTCGCATGAATAGTAATTGCCACGTCACCCTCGCTCGGAGCTGGCCACGTGTCCGAAGCTGCTGCGTGGCATGCCCGAGGAGCGACGCGTGTCGCACAGGTGTCCGAAGAAATCCACGTGATCCGCGCATGAAACCCACGTGATCCGACCCGCGTGTAGGCTTCTGATTCGACCGAAGAGAAGGCCCAATCCGAAGCGAGCAGGTGTCCGAACCGAACCTCACCCTGCTGACAGCTGGTCCGAGCCTCGCATGCGAGCCTCTCGCTTCCCAGCCTCAGATCCGAAGCTCCAGATCTCCTCCTCTATAAATACCAACCTTGCGAGACTTCCCGGCTAATTTTGGAAATTTCACACTTTTTCACCCCTTTTCAATATTTTTACCATTTTGATTTCTCTCGAAGCCCCGGTATCAACTTTAGCACCCGAAACATGCCCCGAGGTGCCCGAAGACCCGGAAAATTTATCTTTTCGGTTTCGCAGGGCCCGGTTTTCTAGAAAACTCCCGGTTTTCAACGACGAAAGTCATATTTAGAGCCGAAATGTTGCCCAAATTATTATTTTAACCCCCGATTAATTCAAGGTGAGTTTAATATGTAGAAACAATTGTATGTTATGTGTTATATGTGCTATGTGCGTTTCCATGTTATCATCTCGAGTTGTTGTATCCGCTAATTTTATAGCAAGGCTGTACCTCTGACTTGAAGTGTATGACATAAGCATCACTTGGGTATTGGTATGAACCGTTGACCATGAAGTGTATGACATAGGCATCACTTTGGCTTCGGTAGAATGTTATTCCTGAGTATTTTCCCGTGTTATTTTTATTTCTGCTATTTATGATAGCAAAGCTATACCTTTGACCATGTGATCAGTTTACGAACTCAGATTCACAGTGACACTGGTATGTAGCCTCTGGCCAGGTAGAGCATGTCCCCCAGTAAGTGAATGACTCTATTCTATGGCATTGGCATATGGTTAGACAGGGCATGAAAACCTGAAATCTACATTAATGTTAATCAGAAATTGTTTGTCTTCAGTGCCATTTGGGCCGAAGCGTTATTGATGTTTATCAAGTATGGAAATTGTTATGTCTAAATGATGGTATATATTTAAATCAAATCAATGATTGTTAGGGAAAGCTTATCACATTATGTCTTTGTTGTTCCTTGCTTCTGCCATATTGGTATATATATGGCATAACGTTATATTGTATCTATTATTGAACTCACTAAGCGTTATCGCTTACCCCTCCCAATGTTTTAACATAATGCAGGCAATAAGCACCCAGTATAGTTGGAAGACTTAGAATAGTTTGTAATAATACTTTTGAACTTCAGTTCATGTATGTATAAAATTACAATATCCTGGGTAGTCATGTAAAATCTTAAAACATAGTCGGTTTGTATCCAATCTTTTGTAATAACTTTATCAATGTAAAAATATTGTTTTATGAATATGCATGTAGCATGTTTTGGAGTAACTATATTGTCAAGTATGAAAGTTTTGGTCTTTCAGAAATATGAAAGTATAGAAAGGGGTTCTTTCAGAAGCGGTCTCGGACTTTAATCTAAGAAAGAAGACCCAAGTGAACCAAGTATAGTCATCAACAATCACGAGGATGTACTTTTTGTCATGAAAACTCTCAACAGCCGATGGACCACAAAGGTCAATATAAAGGAGCTCCATAGGTTCAGAAATGGACTTTTCAATCCGTATAGGATGACCTTTATTTTATTGCTTCCAACACTCACATGCAGCACACATGTACTTGATTTCAAACTTGAGGAGAGGTAGACCTTAGACCATTTCACCAACAACAAGATCATTCATATATTAGAAATTCATACGAGCAAGTCCTCGATGCCATAACTTGCTGACATCAGGAATTTCTTTTGAAAGAAAGCACAATTGAGCTTTTCTGAAAATGAGGTTGATATCCAGAGAATACATATTTTTGTTCCGATCTGACTGAATGAGACACTTTGACCTATCTTCAGTCATAATGTAGATATGCTTGTTGCAAAATTCAACTCGGTGGTGTGCATCAGTGAGTTAGGACACACTGATAAGATTGTGTTTTAGGCCAGCAACATAAGCCACATTGTAAATGGTGAAATTTCAGTTGGTGAAGATACCATAACCTCGGATAATACAGTTTGAGTTGTTTCCGAAAGTAACATAACCACCTTTTGGAGAAAGCTTGTATTAACGCAATAAGTGAATCTTACCATTCATGTGTATTGAACAAGCGCTATCAATATACCATATTGTATCTTGTTCTTCTACACATAGAGCCTAAAAAATTCACAGAGATTTGGAGTTCTTAAGCTCCTTGTTAGCAATAGGGACCTTAATTTTGGCTTTCGACTTGGTCAATGACTTCGAAATAATAGGAATTTCTGATGGCTTTTTCCGATGTACTTTTGGGAAATTGCAAAAAGTAAGAGTCTTTTCATTTATCCAGAAATCATATTCAATCTTAGGTGGACAAATTGTTTCCTTAACTTTCCATTCATAAATCGGAGTAGGTTTCATCAGATGCTTTTTTGTCCTATGTTTTGACATTCTTTCCTTTTCTCGGACTGTCAACAGAGGTTTTGGACTTAGGTAAGGGTCCATTCTTGTAAATGTTTCCTTCAGATGTGGCAGTGAATCTCGAAGATAGCAATTTCCGAGGAGATTGAGTAACTGACGACAATCTCGGAGATTATGATTTTAGAAGAATGATCCACTGATGATAATCTCAGAGATGAGAATTTCCGTGAAGAATGATTATAATCAGAACTAGGAATGACATAAACAAATTTAGGTCCCGTTTGATAGTTTATATCTTGGAAAGTGTTGTCTGGGAAAATTTTCTAACTGGGAAAGAAACCATGTTGTTTGATTGTACATCTGACTGACTGTGCTGAATGATAAAAAATGACCATATTACCTTGTTGTTCTATACTGTGATGGATGAAGTTGTTGAATAATTATAAAAACATACAAATTATCATAAAAAATCAAAATTACACAATAATCATGTAAAAATCCAAATACAAATTGTCATACAAAGTAATTAAACATCAATCAATTAAAATCCAAATAGAATATGGATTAGGTTATTTGTAGTTTAGTGTTTTTCAAGTTGATGTTACGTTGTTATTCTTTCTAGCCATTTTAGTTTTTTTATAACCCAACGTGTGCTTCTTGACCCGGTTTATGTCCAATAGTGGGGTGATGGATGAGATTTTTTTTAAAATAAACTACGATGGTGGTGGTGTTTTCCAAAAAAAAAAAGAATTAATCCAAAAAAATGATTTAAAAAATAAACTAAAAGAAATTAATAATACAATAAAGTAATATTTATTAATATATAAATATTATATCTTATAAATAATTATTATTAATATGTAATAAATTAATAAAAAAGAGTTAATCCTTAAAAAGGAAACTAAAAGAGAATTATTTAAATGAAGTTAATAATCCCATAAAAAAATAATTAATAATACATAAATATTATATAATAAAAATAATATTTATTAATATATAATAATCCAATAAAAATGTAATAATCCAATAAAAAATATATAGATAAAATATTTAAAAAATAAAAATAATCCAAGAAAGAAAAAGGAGATGTTTAGAGTACAATTGTCTTTCCAACCTATTCAGCTAGAAAGATATGGTTTTGGGGCTTTTGTGTAACATCCCGGGATCAGGTATATCTCCTTGGCCCTTCTTCTTTCCTTAAGTTGTCAATTTAGTCCTTAAGAAGATTATGTGATAATCGAGTACGCTGGGCGTACGGGAGTGTACGCTGCGCGTACTCGTGACCGTATTCTTGACGCAGAGGTCACCCAGTACGCTGGGCGTACTAGGCTCAGGATGAAAACCCTAAATGAGGGGTGAGCCCTATATAAGGAACATGATGGCCTCATTTCTGGCCACCATTTCCAGTCTCCAACCCTCTCATAAACCCTAAATCGCGTCCCTTGTGCTAAGAGTCCATTTGTGAGCTTGAAGTAACCTTGAGATACTCTTAGAGTGAAGGAGGTCCCTTGAAGAAGATAGAGTTGGAGTGAAAGCCTTGGATCTAAGCTTTTCTGAGGTTGGAGCATCTGCTGGAGGTAAAAAGCTCAAAGCTCTCTCATCTTTTTGATATGTGCATGTTTGGACCATTTTAGGGTTTTGGTCCCAAAGTTTGGAACTTTAGGAGTTTGTTCAACTCCAGGACCTAATACCGGCTCCTTAGAGTGTCCTTAGTAGAGTAAAATCATAAAAATGGGATCTTGGACTTCATGACCACCCCATGCATGAGTTATGAGCCCTTTTGTGTGCATAGAGTGGGGGTTTTAGTGTTTGAGACTTCTTCAGCCATGCAAAGGCTTAAAGTCTCAGACTTTATGGAGTAAGAGCCTGTAGGAAGTCCAGATCTAGGATTGGAGCTAAGGTCTTAACGGGTTAAGACCAAATAAGTGGAAAGAGCAAAAACTGGGCCGTACACCGAGCGTAACTCTGGTACGACCAGCGTATGGTCAAGGATCCCGCGATGCATGGTGAGGCTGTGCGCCCAGCGCAGAGGGTCGTACGCCCCGCGTACGCGAAACTGCTGACTTTCGTTGACTTTTAGGGTTTGGTCAACAAGTGGACTTTTGGACCCATGGAGGGGTAAAATGATCTTTTACCCTTCTGTGAGTACATAGGAAGGGTTCGTCTGGCCTTGTGAATGCTGTTATTAAATAGGGATATCTATTGTGTATGTTAGGCGGAGGCTAGACTGGTGAGACGAGTTCGAGACTATCCAATTGTTGACAGGTGAGTCTTCTCACTATACCTTACCTGGAGTGGTAGTTATGTGTGACCGGAAGGTCTTATGTGTTTATAAGTGTTATGTAATATATGTTCTATGTGATATGTATATGTATATGTTTGCATGGTTTGGACCGGAAGGTCAACCAGGTTTGGACCGGACGGTCAACAGAGTTAGGACCGGAAGGTCATCATGGGTAGGACCGGAAGGTCTACCAGAGTTGTGGGACCGGAAGGTCACACTAAGACACAATTGACCGGAAGGTCTCGTAGCTATAGCCTCGAGTGGCTAATTTTATGTACGTGGTATTTTGGGGAACTCATTAAGCATGCGTGCTTACCGTGTTATGTGATATGTGTTTCAGGTACTTCAGAGGACCGCAGGAAGGCACCGGCATGATTATACACACACACACACACAGTTGAGATGGAGTTATGTCATGGATCCTGGATTTGATTTAATGTTTTGAAAACTTTGTTGACTGATATTTGGTGTTTAAATAATATGACATGTGTTTTATGAGATTAAAAAAATGAGAATTTGGTTGAGAATTTTCTGTCGTTACATGTTGGTATCAGAGCCCTGGTTTGAGGGATTCGGATATACCTTCGGGTATGTCTGGACTCAAACTGAGGATTTGAGAAAAGTTTTCAAAAGAAGCGATTTTTTTTCTAAAAATGAGTAAGAGATTTTAAAAGAAAGTGGAAAAGAATAACAGTGTGTACAATCAGCCAGCGCCCGAACGGTGATTTCCCAAAATACCCTTACTTTATGTATTATGAGATATGTTATGCATGCTAGAAAGTAGGGTGGGTATTTCATATTTTAGGAATAGAGTGGCCTGATTTGTGATGCCTTAGCCTAGGAATTACTGTTACTGTGAATTTCTGTGAGTACAAGTAGGTAGCAGAGAGGAGCTTATGAGGGGTCTACTAGAGAGTAGCCTGTGTTCCTAGAGTCATAGAGTATTTGTGATCTGAGGTCCTAGGAGGAGGACTTAGGATGAATACGAATGTGGTGTGGAAGGTAGTATTGGGCCCGTACTACTGGAAACACCGGATTAATGAGCAGTCCAAGTAAGAATCTTTTAGATGCTAAGGAATCAGTAGGGTCGGGTGATCGAGTGTGGGTATACTCGAGCGAGTCTCTGATTATTTTTGTGTTGTGTTTCAGAGACATCATGGTGGGAACGTGCCACAACCTAGGATGCAGTGGTACCAGTGGTACGAGTGACGAGGAGATTCGTAGGATTATTCACGAGGAGGTGGCCGCAGCCATTCGAGCTGAGATACCGGAGATGTTTGGGTCTATCAAGACCTTTGGGTCTATCAAGACCATGTTGATTGAGACATTTGACGAGCGATATGCTGCTATTATCGAGGCTGCTGCTGCTGCAGCCACCGCAGCTGTCGCCGCTGCTAGGCCGCAGGGGGGTGACTCGTTGCTGTACCGGGAGTTCAACAACACGAAGCCACCAGAGTTTGATGGGATCCAGGATCCGATTGCCGCGATGAGATGGATCTCTGACATTGAGGGATGCTTCTACACTTGTTCCTGTCCGGAGCACTTGAGAGTACGGTTCGCGCTGAACCAGCTTCGCTTGGGAGCGAAGGACTGGTGAAAGTTTGTGACAGCTCATTTCACCCCTGCAGAGCACACTGCAGTGACCTGGGAGATGTTTACTGCTATGTTCCGAGACGAGTATGTTCCCCCAGTGGAAAGAGAACGGTTGGCCCAGGAGTTTCTGTCCCTCAAGCAGAGGACAGAGTCAGTGACAATCATCACGAGGATGTTTCATGAGAGGGCGATGTTCTGCCCTGAAAACGTGTCGACCGAGCAGGCACGTATGAGCCGCTATCTGAGTATCCTGAGGAGGGACATCCGCAAGTTCGTGGCGAACTCGTCTTACCGGACATTTGCCGAGCTTCAGGCAAATGCCCGAAAGAGGGAGATTGAGCTGGAGACTCAGGCCAGGGAGGAGGCGGAGTCTCAGCGGAGGGATCGGCGGCCGGCACAGTCTCAGCCGGCAGCCAAGCGGGCAAAGACCGCCGATTCGAGATTCGGAGGCCAGAAGGACCGCACTTGTGGGAAGTGCGGCAAGGGTCATGAGGGGACCTGTCGAGCAGGCGCTTGCTACAAGTGTGGCAAGGAGGGGCACATAGCCAAGGATTGCCCCAAGGGGTTCACAGTCTGCTTTTACTGCAAGAAGACCGGCCATAGGAAGGCCGAATGTCCACAGCTTGTCCAGGGACCGACACAGGCATCTGCGCCTGCTGCCTTGCACGTTACTGACGGTCGGCCGGTGAAGGCCGAGGCACCGAAAGCTCGTGGTAGAGCATTTCAGCTGACGGCAGAGGAGGTCCGTGCAGCACCTGATGTCGTGGCCAGTATGTGTTCCTTTATTATCTTATTCAAGTTAATTTGTGCTTATTATGTAATATGCATAGGTACTTTTCTTGTGAATTTTGTACCTTCCTTGGTGTTATTTGAATCGGGTGCGAGTCGATCCTTCGTATCACTAGCGTTTAGTCGTCACATCAGCATCCGACGAGAGGCGTTGAGTCGACCTCTGAGAGTTTCCATAGCCGATGAGCGGGCGGTGTTTGCTACGGATGTGATCCGAGGATGTGTACTCGAGATTTTTCTTGTGGAGTTTTCGATAGATCTGGTTCCGATCGCTATGGGTGATGTTTGTGTCATCGTGGGCATGGACTGGTTGAGCCGATTCGGAGGAGTGATCGACTGTGAGCGTCAGTTGGTGATAATACGAGACCCTGGTGGGGGAGTGCTTACGGTGTACGGTGAGGGTACCCGATCTGGGCCAGCATTTTGCTCGGCGGCCCGAGCGAGACAGAGTTTGCATCAGGGTTGCATGGGTTTTCTAGCGTATGTGGCGGATACGCGGGTTGCTACGGAGAGACCGAGTTCTATCGCTGAGGTTCCGATCGTGAGTGAGTTCCCGGATGTTTTCCCCGAGGAGTTATCGGGTGTGCCTCCCGAGAGGCAGGTGGAGTTCCGTATTGATTTGATTCCGGGGGCGGCGCCTATCGCCAAGGCACCCTATCGCCTTGCGCCACCGGAGATGAAGGAGCTATTCTCGCAGCTTCAGGAGCTGTTGGGGAAGGGATTCATCCGACCGAGTAGCTCGCCGTGGGGAGCACCGATCCTTTTTGTCAAGAAAAAGGATGGTTCACACCGGATGTGCATTGATTACCGGGAGTTGAACAAGCTGACGGTTCAGAAACGTTATCCACTACCGAGGATCGATGATCTGTTCGACCAGTTGCAGGGTGCGACTTGGTTTTCCAAGATTGACTTGAGATCTGGGTATCATCAGATGAGGGTGCGTGAGGAAGATATTCAGAAGACAACATTTAGGACTCGATATGGGCATTACGAGTTCGTGGTGATGCCTTTTGGGCTCACAATGCACCAGCAGCGTTCATGGATCTAATGAACCGGGTGTGTAGGCCCATGCTGGATCATTCGGTGATTGTGTTCATCGACGATATCTTGGTGTATTCGAGGTCTAGAGAGCAGCATGAGGAGCATCTGAGAGAGATTCTGGGGGTACTGAGATTGGAGAGGCTCTATGCCAAGTTCTCCAAGTTTGATTTCTGGTTACGAGAGGTCCAGTTCCTGGGACACCTCGTTAATCAGAATGGTATTTTGGTCGATCCGGCCAAGATTGAGGCAGTTATGAGTTGGGAGGTGCCGAGATCCCCCTCTGAGATCAGAAGTTTTCTAGGGCTGGCCGGGTACTATCGGAGATTTATCAGGGATTTCTCCAAGATTGTCGTCCCTCTCACCAGTTTGACCCGGAAGGGCGTCGCGTTACGTGGGGTCCCGAGCAGCAGACCTCATTTGAGACCCTTCGCCAGAGATTGTGCGAGGCTCCCGTATTAGCCCTTCCGGAGGGAATAGAGGATTTTGTAGTCTATTGCGATGCATCTATTTCAGGCATGGGTGCGGTGCTGATGCAGAGAGGGCACGTGATAGCGTACGCATCGAGGCAGTTGAAGGCTCATGAGACTAGATATCCCACCCACGATCTAGAGCTGAGGGCGGTGGTGTTTGCCCTCAAGATCTGGCGTCACTATCTGTATGGGGTTCGGTGTACCATATACACGGACCATTAAAGTTTGAAGTATCTTATGGATCAGCCCAACCTTAACATGAGACAGAGAAGGAGGTTAGATGTGGTGAAGGATTACGACTGCAAGATCCTGTATCATCCAGGCAAGGCTAATATGGTAGCCGAAGCCCTGAGCCGCAGAGGAGAGAGTACCCCGATCCGAGACGTGTGTTTGAGGATGACAGTGATGACTGCAGTGTTAGATATCATTCAAGAGGCCCAGGCGGAGGCCGTGAGACCGGATTACCGCAAGAGGGAGCGGGTGATTGGGCAAGTGTCCGAGTTTGTGATGGACAGCCGAGGGCTTATGACCTTTCGAGGGAGGATTTGGGTGCCCTATACGGGCGAAGCTCGACGTACACTGATGGAGGAGGCGCATAGATCGAGGTTCTCGATCCACCCCGGGGCCACTAAGATGTACTTGGACCTGAAGAGAGACTATTGGTGGCCCTGTATAAAGAGAGACGTTGCTTGGGCAGTCGAGAGGTGCTTGACCTGTCGTCGGGTTAAGGCCGAGCACCAGCGTCCTCATGACATGTTGCAGCCACTGGAGGTTCCCCAGTGGAAGCAGGAACAAATTTCTATGGATTTCATCACCAAGTTGCCGAGGACCGGGCGGAGTGTCGATGCAATTTGGGTGATTGTAGACCGGTTGACGAAGAGCGCCCATTTTCTTGCTATCAGTGAGAGCTCTTCTGCTGAGAAGCTGGAAAAGATATATGTGAGAGAGGTGGTAGCTCGGCATGGAGTGCCGACATCTATAGTGTCCGATCGGGATGTGTATTTTACTTCCAGATTCTGGAAGAAGTTCCATGAGGAGTTGGGAACGCGATTGCATTTCAGTACAGCCTACCACCCACAGACAGACGGACAGAGTGAGGGGACGATTCAGACGCTCGAGGACATGCTTCGAGCATGTGTTTTCAACTTCGGTGGAAGTTGGGACACATACTTACCCTTGGCTGAGTTTTCTTACAACAACAGCCACCATTCCAGTATCGGTATGACTCCTTTTGAGCTTCTGTATGGGAGGAGGTGTCGGACCCCCATCTGTTGGGGAGAGGTGGGGCAGCGAGTGATGGGTAGCACTGAGATAGTGCTCCAGACGACTGAGCAGATCCAGCAGGTCAGACAGAGGTTACTGACGGCCCAGAGTCGCCAGAAAAGTTATGCGGACAGGCGATGATCCGAGCTTGAGTTCCAGGTTGGGGATTTCGTTCTTCTGAAGGTATGCCTGTGGAAAGGGGTGATTCGGTTCAGGAAGAGGGGCAAGCTGGAGCCTCGATACATTGGTCCTTTCAGGGTGACCTCTAGAGTGGGTAAGGTAGCGTATCGTTTAGAGCTACATACGGAGTTGAGCCAGATCCATGACACCTTCCACGTGTCCCAACTGAGGAAGTGTGTGGCCGATAAAACGACAGTGGTACCACTAGAGGACATTCAGGTGGATGCGAGCCTGAATTACGTTGAGAGGCCGATCGCGATTTTGGATCGAAAGGTACATGTCCTGAGAAACAAGGAAGTGCCCCTGGTGCAAGTACAGTGGCAACATCAAAGGGGATCTGATTTGACATGGGAGACTGAGTCAGAGATGCGGGAGCAGTATCTAGGACTGTTTGCGGAGCATGACTTCGAGGACGAAGTCTAATGCTAGTGGGGGAGAATTGTAACATCCCGGGATCAGGTTTATCTCCTTGGCTCTTTTTCTTTCCTTAAGTTGTCAATTTAGTCCTTGAGAAGATTATGTGATAATCGAGTACGTTGATATGTGCATGTTTGGACCATTTTAGGGTTTTGGTCCCAAAGTTTGGAACTTTATGAGTTTGTTCAACTCCAGGACCTAATACCGGCTCCTTAGAGTGTCCTTAGTAGAGTAAAATCATAAAAATGGGATCTTGGACTTCATGACCACCCCATGCATGAGTTATGAGCCCTTTTGTGTGCATAGAGTGGGGGTTTTAGTGTTTGAGACTTCTTCAGCCATGCAAAGCCTTAAATTCTCAAACTTTATGGAGTAAGAGCATGTAGGAAGTCCAGATCTGGGATTGGAGCTAAGGTATTAACGGGTTAAGACCAAATAAGTGGAAAGAGCAAAACTGAGCCGTGCGTCGAGCGTAACTCTGGTACGCCCAACATGTGGTCAAGGATCCCCCGATGCATGGCGAGGCTGTACGCCCAGCGTAGAGGGTCGTACGCCCCGCGTACGCGAAACTGTTGACTTTCGTTGACTTTTAGGGTTTGGTCAACAAGTGGACTTTTGGACCCATGGAGGGGGTAAAATGGTCTTTTACCCTTCTATGAGTACATAGGAAGGGTTCGTCTGGCCTTGTTAGTGCTGTTATTAAATAGGGATATCTATTGTGTATGTTAGGCGGAGGCTAGACTGGTGAGACAAGTTCGAGATTATCCGATTGTTGACAGGTGAGTCTTCTCACTATACCTTACTTGGAGTGGTAATTATGTGTGAGCGGAAGGTCTTATGTGTTTATAAGTGTTATGTGATATATGTTCTATGTGATATGTATATGTATATGTTTGCATGGTTCGGACCGGAAGGTCAACAGGGTTTGGATCGGAAGGTCAACAGAGTTAGGATCGGAAGGTCATCATGGGTAGGACCGGAAGGTCTCGTAGAGCCATAGCCTCGAGTGGCTAATTTTATGTATGTGGTATTTTGGGGAACTCACTAAGCATGCGTGCTTACCGTGTTATGTGATATGTGTTTCAGGTACTTTAGAGGACCGCGGGAAGGCACCGGCATGATTGTACACACACAGTTGAGACAGAGTTATGTCATGGATCCTGGATTTGATTTAATGTTTTGAAAACTTTGTTGACTGATATTTGGTGTTTGAATAATATGACATGTGTTTTATGAGATTAAAAAAATGAAAATTTGGTTGAGAATTTTCTGTCGTTACATTTTGGGGAAAGACATACTCTACCGGGAAAGACCCTTTTTTGTGCAAATCAAACAGTCATTCTGGTTCATTCGGTCAGAAAGATCTGTTTGGACCTAGAAATATGTCTATGAAACGAGGCCTTAGACCTTTGGACCTGAACAGAGGTGCTAACAGAGTAGGCCTTTTCAATATCTTAGTAGAAACAAATGTATTGTGATTCCTAATGGTAGATTTAACGACTATTGGTGACACGCTCTTCTCACTTTTTAACTTGTGTTTCTTAAGGAAACTAGAGTCATTTGTAGACATAGTTTCAGATTTTAGGGCAATTCTAGCTTCTACTTTAGGTCTTTGATGATTGCCCTATAGAGGGATTTTTAAAGCAAGGCTTTATTGGAACCAAAGTAGACTTTGAGACAACTTTCGAGCTCATAACATATGATTTCGAGGAAAAATCTTTAGCATTTTCACATATGATTTATTCATTATAATCACTAACAAATGTTGCCCAGATGGAACCATTGGTTTCAGTGGACTTATCATAGTTATGTATAGAGATCTCACAGATGATTTCCTCAATGACACAGTTGTTGAGAGGAAGAGAGTCTGGAAATAAACTCATGTACCTCCTATGCCCTGGGGATTTCTTGAGATTGATTTTGGTCCAATGATATCAGAGGTGGAAGTTTAGTGGAATCAGGATATGAAACAATGCTAGGTGTGAAATCATGGACCAAAGATTGAAAGTGTTGGGTTGGCTCTCACATAGAGGACTGTGGAGAGACAAGGGTGTCCAAATAAGTATGATTCAAAATGTCACCCATATGTTTCACATTCCGAAGCTCCTTTAGAGGAGAGGCAATTGGTTTCGGAAACTCGGATCCGAGATGGAGATTGAGTAAATTATGACAAGTTGTACCAGGGATGATGGAAATTAGGAGTCATATGTTCATGGGACTCGATCATATCAATAGAATTATGCAATTTTTCAATGGAAACATTAAGACACATATTATCAGCAACTAAAACGTTTCTTTTACTAATATAAAGTGGACATTTGTCAGTTAAGATAATACTTCCATTCTTAGATATTACAAGTTCATTCTTTAACGAGTCTATCTTAAGCTTGCAATCTTCAAAGTGTAATCTATGTATGATTAATTCATGTAACGTCCCAATTTTCACAACTAAAATTTTCATTTTTAAATTAAGTAAAAATATTTTTTCCATAAAACCAAGTCAAGAAATCATAAATATCAAAATACAATCATCCCAAAAATCAGAGTATCATAAAATGTGGAATCACGAAAACTACCGATGAGTGTGTACAGTCAACCCTTCACCGTCCCACGATCATATGAAGTGCTTGAAACACATTTAGTTCCACAACTAAAAGCACGAAGCTTAGTGAGTTCCCCAAAATATCACATACAGTACAACATAATAAATAGCTACGGGTTATCAGCGACCCTCAGACTATCAGCAGTCCTGAGGACTATCATCGGAAGGTAGCCTGACCTCAAATAATAATGATTGTAACCAGTACGGAAGGCCGTCTTCTGAATTTCATCCTCACTAACTCTCATCTGATGGTAGCCTGACCTCAAATCGATCTTGAAGAACCAAGAGGCTCCTTGCATCTGGTCAAAAAGATCATCAATCATTGGCAGTGGGTAACAGTATTTCACCGTTAACTTGTTTAACTCCCAGTAATCAATGCACATCCGTTGTGATCCATCCTTCTTCTTGAAAAAAAGGATCAATGTTCCACACGGCGAGCTGCTCGACCTAATAAATCCCTTGCCCAACAACTCCTGGAGTTGTGAGGAAAACTCCTGCATCCCCGGCGGTTCAAGGCGATATGGTTCCTTGGCAATCAGGGCAACACCAGGGATGAGATCAATCCTAAACTCCACCTGCCTCTCAGGAGGCATGCCCAATAGATCCTCTAGGAACACATCAGGGAACTCTCTTACCATAGGAACATCGAAAACTGACTTCTTCCCTTCAAACCAAGTGTCGACTACATGTGCAAGGTAACTCGAACATCTATGTTGAAGATACTGCCCAACCCTGGCGCCTGAACAGGCAGCTCTCCCCCACTTTGGGTACGAACTACCAATAACTGATGCTCATAATAAATCAATGCTCCGAACTAAATCAATCAATTCATACTCACGGTTACACTTACATCCCTCATTAGAAGAGGAATAAGGTTAATAAGAAATCCTACACCAAAAATCTCCATCACACAGTCACGGTAAACATTCGAGGCTGAAATTGTGCGATCATCGGTGATGGAAACTTGTAGAGGTTGCTCAAGGGAAATATGAAAATCCCTAATGAATGATGATTACACAAAAGATCGACTCGCACCCGATTCAAACAACACTAACGCATATAATGAGTTCACTAGGAATGTACCTATAGAAGCATGAATATAAGCATACAGGAAATATAAGTTGACATTAATATAAATAAACACAAACCAGTAACAACATCAGACGCCGCCCTAACCTCCTCTGTTGTCAACTAGAAAGCTCACCATTAGGCCTTCGGAGCCTTGGCCTTCCCCTGGCGACCGTCAGTGTTGCGCAAGGACACAGGAGCTGGAGTTTGTACTGATCTCAAGGAAAGCATTGTGCAATCGGCCTTCATATAGCAAACACAAAAAACCTCCGGACAATCCTTCGCAAAATGTCCCTCATTGCGATACATATAACAAACCGACACTGCCCGATAGGGCCCCTCATGACCCTTACCGCACTTCCTGTAAGTGCGGCCTTTTTGATCTCCTGATCTCTAATCAGCAGGTTTGAACCGCTTAGTCACTGACTGTGACTGCACTAGAATAGGCCTCTTCTCCCTCCCCTAGTTCTCCACCTCACCCTTTCTCACCTGTGTCTCCATTTCAATCTCCATCCTCCTGGCTTTGAACTACAACTCAAGTACTAGGTCATCCGCACCTGCTCCGAGGAAACATACTCTAGGTAAAACAAGGATCTCTCATGGAACATCCTGGTGATCTCGGTCACCAACTTTGTAGTCTATCTGAGCGACAGGTACTCCTGAGCCAACCGATCTCTCCACCAATGGAGCATACTCATCACAGAACATATCATAAAACCGCTCCCAAGTCATTACAGCACGCTCCGCAGGAAAATAACCAGTAGTCAAAAACTTTCACCAATCCTTCGCTCCTAAGCGAATAAGGTTCAATGCAAATCGAACCTTCAGATCCTCTGGACATGAACAAGTATAGAAGTATCAGTCAACATTGAAAATCCATCTCATCACAGTAATCGGGTCCTTGGTCCTGTCAAACTCTGGGGGCTTCGTGTTGTTGAATTCCCAATACTACATCGAATCACCCCCATGCAAGGCTGCAGCCTCAACGACAACGTCGTAGCGCTCGTCGAACAAATCGATCAGAATGGTCTTAATAGACCCGAACATCTATGGGATCACCTCCCTCATTGCTGCAGCCACCTCAATAGCAATGATCCTACGGATCTTATCATCACTGGTACCCAGTCTCTCCGGATCGCTAGAGCCTAAACCTCGGGTAGTCACCACCATACTGAAACATGCAAGGAGAAAGGTCAAAAATCAGTCCATAGCATATAAATACACGATACACGCTCCTACTAGCTCCTTAGCAGTCTCGTGACTCTTCCTAAATCTCGTACGACTCCTGTGCTTTTAGTAGTATGGGCCCATGCTACCTTCCACACTTATCCATATTTGACTAAGAATTCCTCCCAATGCCAAGTCAGTAAGCTACTACACACTAAGTACATAAGTACACACATTTCTATTCTCCAAAAATTCACATCTAACACCTAGGTACTTACCCTAGGTTCTCCTCAACCACCTCCCTCACTGCTAGAAGTCCCCATTAATCTCGCTAACTGCTCTGCGCATACCAGTCATACAAAATCCATGATCCGATAGACGGTCAAATAAATAATTCTACCCCAAGTCGACAACCAAACAAGGAACATGAAATAAGACTACACATGGCAATTAACAATATTAATTTCAACTGGTTGCAAAGCATCACAAGTATTCCCTAGGCTACAAGGCATCACAAAATCAGGTAACTCTATCATGCAATTCTTGAAGGGAATCCACAACCTATCAAGTACCATGCATCTCTAACAGCTCATATAACAAGAACTCAATTACAACATATAAAACAAGTATGGATAATTTGGGTAATAAATTTTATCGAGCTCCGACTGACTGTATACATCCAATGTTCTCTTTCCTTCTTTAAGAACCGATTTTTTTTCAAAAAGGTTTATGAAACCCTCAAACCGGGGCTCTAATGCCAATTTGTAACGTCCCAATGTTCACAACCAAATTTTTCATTTTCAAATTAAGTAAAAACATAGTTTCCATAAAACCAAGTCAAGAAACCATCAATATCAAAATACAGTTATCCCAAAAGTCAGAGTATCATAAAATACATAATCATGAAAACTGTCGATGAGTGTCTACATTCAAGCCTTCACCTTCCCACGATCAACTGAAGTACCTGAAACACATTTAATTTCACAATTGTAAGCATGAAGCTTAGTGAGTTCCCCAGAATATCACATACAACACATCATAATAAACAACAATAAGTTATCAACAACTATGGGACTATCAGCAGTCCTAGAGTTACCAACAACCTAACAAACACACATAACAACTATCAACAAATAAGAATCAGCTAGTCTAGTATGCACCCTACTATGACATAGGCAATTGACAGATACCATTTTATGCATCTTTTAGGATAGTTTTATTACCAATTTTCATCATATTTTATGCATTTGCATGTGTATTAGTTTAAATAATGTTCAACTCATGTTTTTAGTAAGAATTCCAGTACTACTCGCGTTTTTATGTTGTTTTCAGATATTTCAAGTGGAGCGAGAATTTGGAAGCAGCTTTGGATGCATTATAGGAGCTTAATGGAGCAAAACACCTGAGGAATCTAGAAGACGGGTCAGATTTGCTGAAGCTGGAGAGTTCATGTCTGACACACACTTTAGTGTTTATTCGATCGTGTTTTTTACCAAGCGATCGTGCTTTTGATCGTGTTTCATCTTCGCAACTATTTCAAGCAAGAAATCAAGTTTCAGGACCTCGAAGTGTTTATTCGATCGTTTTTTCCCACATAACACAATTGCGTTTTTCAAATTTATGCCCACAACAGCATCGTACTTCATTAAATGAAGAATTTGGGACTTCGAATAAAAAACACTATTAAAATGATCGTGTTTTTATCGAAAATTTGATTGTGTTTTTCACTTTTTCGCGTTTTTGGTTGTTGGCTCGTATATAAATACCTCCCATCTAATCAGTTTGAACCCTAGACGAATAAAAACCCTTTTCAGACGATTTTTTGGCGATTTCTCTATGTTTTCATCAATTTCTGGAGATTAGAAGGCCGTAGATCATCTCAATCATTTATTTTAGTAAGAATTACTAACTTAATCTATCTTTTCATTAGTTTTTATCATATTTTATCCATGTCTGGCTAAACCCTATGTCACACCCCCAAACCGGAACGGCAGAAACGTTCGGGGGTGGATGATGTCATATGTAGTATCACAACAATTGCATCATAGTAATCAGAGTAAACACAACCATTACATTGATTAAGTAAAATATTTACATCGGTTTGATTCATGTTTATATACATCAAAAGTATAACAAAAGTAAAAGACGTGACTCTATACGCTCCGTCTTCTCAAAATCTTTATGGGGTACCTGTCTACTGATCTCCTGAGAATACAAGCAGTTTTGAAAGAGTATCAGCATAAAGCTGGTGAGTTCATAAGCATGTTTTTGTAAGAAAATTTGTTAATGAATCAATGAAAGTGTTTGTATGTTCCCAAGAAAATCCATTATTTTCTAACGTGTGTATCTTGTTACTAAATCTCATAATGTATTAGTTTGTACATCTAGTTACCATTCAATATGTTAAACATTATTTGTTTTGAATGAGAAACCCCTTTTTGCATGAAAAACCCTGGCTATCACCAGTATGTATAGTAAGTTCGGAAAACTCTGAAAAGTTTAATATGTATAGTAGTTCTATTACTTTATAATAAAACTAATTGAAGTTATTACCATTCATACATTAATCGTATATTCTTAGTACCAAATTTATGAGTTGTTATAACCATACTTGACCATTGAAATGCCTGAACGACGTTCTTCAGGCGCCGGAATCGAAATGACTTTGTCACCCAGGCCTACCGGCCTAATTGTAGCTAACAGTTATGGTGCGGGATTGTCAATCCCGTATAGATCTATACACAAACTCACGTTCTCCCGTAAGGAGACTTTGGTTATAATCTCAGGACTTTTGTTAGTACTTAGGTAAGTACGCGAAGAATGCTCACTCATAAAATGCTATACTAACGATTACATGCAGAATAAAAAGAATTCTTGAATTTAACTAGCTGAACGTATGTCTCATAAACTATACTCTATATAGCTTATATGTTTGATCAACTGAATCTATGTTTGTACATTGAATCTATGTTTGTACATTGATAAGTCAATGAAGTGTCAGAATCAAGAATGATGGACAATAAAGTGCTTACGGCCAAACCTCTATGGGTTCACGGCCCAAGAAGTGTTCACGGCCCATGAACACATGAAGGTTTCACGACCCAAGATGTGTTCACGGCCCAAAAACACATGAACACTTGAAGGGTTTTCTACCCATTATGAAGGGTTCACGACCTTAAGAAGGGTTCACAGCCGTGAACTCTTGAAGACCATGAAGATGGTGATGAAAAGTGATGAATCAAGGCTAGAATTAAGGAGTTTCTAAGCATTAACAAGTAAGGGATGGAATACTTACGTTTTGAGGCCTTTAAGAGTGTTCACGTTTGAAGATAGTTGAGAGATAATGGGGATGTTCACGGCTGGAGCTTGAAGAAATGAGGAGGAAAATGTGTGACTCACACACATATATATATATATATATATATATATATATATATATATATATATATATATATATATATATATATATATATATATATATATATATATATATATATATATATATATATGGAGGGTGGTTCACGGCCCAAGAATGGGTTCACGGCCGTGAACCTAGTTTGCGGTCATGAACTCCCTTTGAAGGTGTTCCAGGCTCGATTGCAAACTACAGATTCCAAGATAACGCTTCCCAACATTCAACCCTTGAGTGTATTAGGCTTAAAGACTCTCAAACTGACCCTGAATACAATAAAGCGATAACAGAAACAAGTCTGACTTTCATTGGATGAATTTGATTTACAGATAAAGATTTCGGGTTGTCACATCATCCCCCCGATAGAGGGAATTTCGTCCCGAAATTCGAACGTAGAATAAAAATCATGGACTCGGAAAGAGATGGGGATACTTCTGTTTCATCTGATCTCCGCGCTCCCAAGTGAATTCAGGTCCCCGCTTGGCATTCTAGCGGACCTTCATTATTGGTATGCGACTTTGTTTCGTTCTCTTGACTTCTCGGTACATGATTTCTATGGGTTCCTCTATGACGTGTAAGCTGTCGTCTATTTCGATCTCATCGAAGGGTATCACAAGTGTCTCATCGGACAAACACTTCTTTAGGTTCGACACATGGAAGACGGGATGTACGTTGCTAAGTTCTCGTGGTAGACGAAGTTTGTATGCTACGGGACCGATCCTAGCGAGGATCTCAAATGGTCCTATGTATCTTGGATTCAACTTTTCAAGCTTCCCAAGGGTTTTCGTCTCTTATCCGCATAGCTCTTTTGTCTATCTCTTGAAGCTTTTAGTCGTTCCCGGATTTGTACGATCTTTTCAGTAGTTTCTCGGATGATTTCTGGGCCTGTAAGAGTATTATCCCTCGAATGTATATTCGTGTCAGTCTCTCCATTTTGAAGTTTTCTTTGATTGGCAGGAAGTGGGCGGATTTAGTCAATCGATCGACAACTACCCAGATGGTATCGTGCCCACTCGGAGATTTGGGCAACTTAGTGATGAAATCCATCGTAATCCTTTCCCACTTCCACTCACGTATTTCTAGCTGCTGAAGTAGACTTGAGGGCTTTTGATATTCCACCTTCACCTTGGCACAAGTCAGTCACTTGCCCATGAAGGTAGCGATTTCTGCTTTCATGTTCGGCCACCAATAGAGTTGTTTGAGATCCAAATACATCTTATCCGAACCTGGGTGAACGGAGTATCTAGTTTTATGAGCTTCGTTCATGACAACCTCCATGTAACTGCCGTGCTTTGGGGTCCAAATCTGGTTCATGAAATAGTAGACTTCATCACCTTTGATCTCTAGGTTCTTTTCCATTCCCCTCAAAGCTTCATTCGACATGTTTTCTGGTTTTAAGGCTTCCAACTGAGCCTCTCTGATATGAGCGGATAGATGGGAATGGATGGTCATTGTCAGTGCCTTCACTCTACGACCTGAATACTCTTTCCGGCTGAGGGCATCAGCTACCACATTGGCCTTGCCAGGATGATAGCGTATTTCGCACTCATAGTCACTGAGTAGCTCTACCCATCGCCGTTGCCTCATGTTCAATTCCTTCTGATCGAAGATATGTTGTAGGCTCTTGTGGTCGGTGAAGACGGTACACTTGGTTCCGTATAGATAATGTCTCCAGATTTTTAACGCAAAGACCATTGCTCCCAACTCCAAATCGTGAGTTGTATAATTAACTTCATGTGCTTTCAGCTGTCTCGAGGCATAGGCAATAACCTTTCATCGTTGCATGAGCACACAGCCTAGGCCCTGATTGGATGCATCGCAATAGACAACGGAGTCCTCCGTCCCTTCTGGCAGGATAAGATGGGTGTGCTGCATAAGGTCTACTTCAATGTTTGGAACGCAGTGTCTTGCTTTTCTCCCCAACTAAAGGTTACACCTTTATGAGTCAGGGTGGTTAAGGGCTTAGCAATCCTGGAGAAGTTCTGGATAAGTCTGCGATAATAGCCAGCGAGACCCAAGAATTGACGAATTTTTGTGGGTGTCTTCGGTGCTGACCAATTCTCAATCGCTTTGATTTTGGAAGGGTCCACGTGTATGCCTTCCTCGCTAACCACGTGACCAAGGAAAGTTACTTTTCTGATCCAAAATTCGCACTTGGAAAACTTTGCATAAAGCTTCACCGCCCTTAGGATTTCCAGCACTAGTCTCAAGTGCTGTTTATGATCTTCCTCACTCCGAGAGTAGACAAGTATATCATCAATGAATACTATTACAAACTTTTCTAGGAAAGGGCGGCACACCCGATTCATAAGATCCATGAATACAACGGGTGCGTTGGTTAGACCAAAGGGCATCACTACAAACTCATAGTGACCATACCGAGTCCGAAAAGCTGTATTGGGAAAATCATTCTCATGGACTCGCAACTGGTGGTACCCTGATCTCAGGTCTATCTTTAAGAAATAGTTGGCTCCTTGGAGTTGATCGAAGAGGTCGTCGATTCTGGGTAGGGGATAACGGTTTTTGATGGTAAGCTTGTTCAGTTCATGATAATCTATGCACATCCGAAAGGATCCATCCTTCTTTTTCACGAATAGAATCGGGGCTCCCCAGGGTAAGGAACTTGGTCTGATGAATCCCTTATTGAGTAGCTCATTGAGATGGCTGGATAACTCTTGCATTACTATCGGTGCTAGATGATATGGGGATTTAGCTACAGGAGTAGCTCCGGGAATTAAGTCGATACGGAACTCGACTTGGCGCTCGGGAGGGATTCCGGGAAGATCTTCGGGGAAGACATCAGGAAAGTTGCAGACTTCGGGGATGCTCTCGAGGTCTTTAATTTCCTGTTTCTCGTTTACGACATGGGCTAGGAATGCATAGCACTCCTTTCGCAGATATTTCTAAGCCTTGATGCATGAAATGATACGGAGGTTCGAGCTGAGTTTATCTCCATATATAATAAGGGCTTCGTCAGATGGCAGATTGAGTCGTATGTCTTTTTCGTAACAAAGAATATCTGCACGATTGGGGCCCAACCAATCCATGCCAATGATAACGTTGAAGCTTTTTATGGAAATTAGCATAAGGTTAATTGAAAAAGAATAATCGTTTAAGGTAAGGGTACAGCCTATGAATACGTTGTTAGTACTCTCTTTCTTTCCGTTAGCCATCTCGACGGTGAATGTTTCGGTTAAAGGTCGGGATTTACACTTGAGTAGATGTTTTAATGCATGACTGACAAAACTTCTCTCCGCACCAGAATCGAAAAGAATGCATGCATAAGAGTTGTCGAGGAGGAACATATCCGTAACAACAGTGGGATCAGCAACTGCCTCCTCCTGGCCCATCGCTAGCACCTTCCCTGTGTTACCACCTGTTGTTTCCTTGGGGCAATTTCTCTTGAAGTGCCCAACCTCCCCACAGCCATAACTGGCTTGACCCACGCCTGCTCCAGAAGCTTGATTGATCGGTTGAGTTGGTGCCTTGCAGAATCGTGATGTGTTCCCCTTTCTGCCACACTTGTTACATTGCATCTCTCTACAAACTCCCAAATGATGGAAGTTGCATTTGTTGCACAAGGGCAGGTTTCCAGCATAGCGGCTGGGAGTTGTTGGAGTAGTGGGAACAGCAGCAGGAGTGGTAGCGGCATGAACTGCCACTACTTGTTGTTTCTTGGAGGGCTCCTGCCAAGACTGGCCCTTACGCTTGTTCCAGAATTTCTTCTTCCCACCACTCTCCTTTGGTGGTTCGGGAGCGGCTGTCACGTCATCAAGATGAGCCCCGTGATCTATCAGGGTCTGCGCCAAGCACTTGGCGCTGTCAAAAGTGGAAGGCTTAGCAGCCAAGAGATTTCCTTGAGTTAGGGGCGTCAATCCCTAAATGTATCTCTCTATTTTCTTTCTTTCCGGGGTGACCATCCCCGGACAGAGAAAAGTCAGATCACAGAATCTAGCTGTGTAAGCGGAAATGTCGGAACCCTTCATCTTCAGGTTCCAGAGCTCGTGGTCCAATTTCTGTATCTCGCCCCTCGAGCAGTACTCAACAACCATAAGTTCCTTTAAACTCTCCAAACCCATGGCATTAGCTACTGGAAGGGCTAGGGATTTGTCCCAGCCATTCCACCAAGTCAATGCTCTGTCGGTGAAGGTGCAGGCGGCAAACTTCACCTTGCTGGCCTCCGAACAAGCACAAATTTCAAAAATCGATTCGATCTTCTCGAACCATCGGGCTAGGGCAATGACTCCTCCATTGTCGTCGAAAGATTTGGGTTTTGAATTCATGAAATCCTTATAGGAACACTCCTTTTGATGTCCCTGACCGCCGTCAAGGTTACGGGGATCGGTTCCACCTCCTGATCCGCTAGAACCGCCAGGATTCATTTGCGACATTGCAGCAGCCACATCGGCCGTAACTGCTGCATGGAACAACGCAGGGTCGAACTGAGGAGGTGGTGGCGGTGGAGGATTGTTGTTCTGTTTGTTGGGTCTCTTCCTGGGAGGCATCTTTCTCTAAAAGATAGAAGGGAAAGAATGACGATAAGCCTCCTATATGATCATGAATCAAATATTTTTGAGCAAGATATATCTTAATCCTACAACGATAATAAAGACCTATAATGATAGCTACTAACATTAACAAAGAGCTGCAGGTCTGTCATTATAAGGATTTGTACCAATAGTGATGACTTTGTGCAGTGATATAGTACCATAAAATACTCCTATAGTATTTTAACTATGTGTTTACATTAGTATACGATTTGGTGAGTTTTAGACTTGTCGTAACACCGCAGTCACTCCCAAACACATGTTCGTCATATCTCGGACAAATATAGTTGACAAGGTTATATTGGCCCCACATATGACTACATAGCTGTCCAGGTTTAACCGTAGTGTCCAACTCGTCCTAATACTTTTATGTAGTTCTTACTATGTTATGGCCTCTTGTACGTATGTATGCTTGTATACTTTTTGTAAAAATACTTGTATTTTTAGAGTATACTTTTAGTTACAGAGCACTTCGGCCCCTTTAGTGTTTATAGTTGTATACCATGTAAGGTTCGGTATACTTAGTTCAGTATAAACAAGAGCTCTGATACCAATTTATCACACCCCCAAACCGAAACGGCGGAAACGTTCGGGTGTGGATGACGTCATATGTAGTATCACAACAATTGCATCATAGTAATCAGAGTAAACACAACAATTACATTGATTAAGTAAAATATTTACATCGGTTTGATTCATGTTTATATACATCAAAAGTATAAAAAAAGTAAAAGACGTGACTCTATACGCTCCGTCTTCTCAAAATCTGTATGAGGTAACTGCCTACTGATCTCCTGAGAATACAAGTAGTTTTGAAAGAGTATCAGCATAAAGCTGGTGAGTTCATAAGCATGTTTTTGTAAGAAAATCTAATAATGAATCAATAAAAGTGTTTGTATGTTCCCAAGAAAATCCATTATTTTCTAACGTGTGTATCTTGTTACTGAATCTCATAATATATTAGTTTGTACATCTAGTTACCATTGAATGTGTTAAACATTGTTTGTTTTGAATGAGAAACCCCTTTTTGCATGAAAAACCCTGGCTATCACCAGTATGTATAGTAAGTTCGGAAAACTCTGAAAACTTTAATATATATAGTAGTTCTATTACTTTATAATAAAACTAATTGAAGTTATTACCATTCATACATTAATCGTATATTCTTAGTACAAAATTTATGAGTTGTTATAACCATACTTGACCATTGAATTTCCTGAACGACGTTCTTCAGGCGTCAGAGTCGAAATGACTTTGTCACCCAGGCCTGCCGGCCTAACTGTAGCTAACAGTTATGGTGTGGGATTGTCAATCCCGTATAGATCTATACACAAACTCACGTTCTCCCGCAAGGAGACTCTGGTTATAATCTCGAGACTTTTGTTAGTACTTATGTAAGTACGCGAAGAATGCTCACTCATAAAATGCTATACTAACGATTACATGCAGAATAAAATGAATTCTTGAATTTAACTAGCTGAATGTATGTCTCATAAACTATACTCTATATAGCTTATATGTTTGATCACATTGAATCTATGTTTGTACATTGATAAGTCAATTGTTCCATAAACTATACCTATTATAGCTTATATGTTCGTTAATGTATTCATGTTAAACACTAAAAAACTCTATGATTTGTGTTGAAAACCTCCCTTATGCTCAGCAATATACGAAGGGGATGAAATATCCGAATATTTGATAAAAGTATGAAAACTGTGTGGTTGTGTCAATTGTATCAGTTCTAAGTGTATTGAAATCCGTTTTGTATAATTTCATAAGATCTATGATGTTTGGCTTGTATCCCCCCTGAAAACGTTAAAAACTATAAAGAAATAGGGGTATGAACTCAATTGATTAGGAGTGACTTGGATGAATAACAACAACAAGATGCTTGGTATTCTAAGTGAAGTCTCGAGTACAATACGGTCCTATTAAGCACATATTAACATGTATGGGCCTCCAATTAGTGTCTAAAACCACTAACAATCATAGGATACACCCTTATGATGTAGAAAACACTCACAATGAAGTGTCAGAATCAAGAATGATGGACAAGAAAGTGTTCACGGCCAAACCTCTATGGGTTCACGGCCCAAGAAGTGTTCACGGCCCATGAACACATGAAGGGTTCACGGCCCAAGATGTGTTCACGGCCCAAGAACACATGAACACTTGAAGGATTTTCGGCCCATTATGAAGGGTTCACGGCCCTAAGAAGGGTTCACGGCCGTGAACTCTTGAAAACCATGAAGATGGTGATGAAAGGTGATGAATCAAGGCTAGAATCAAGGGGTTTCTAAGCATGAACAAGTAAGGGATGGAATAATTACGTTTTGAGGCCTTTAAGAGTGTTCACGGGTGAAGATAGTTGAGAGAGAATGGGGATGTTCACGGCTGGAGCTTGAAGAAATGAGGAGGAAAATGTGTGACTCATATATATATATATATATATATATATATATATATATATATATATATATATATATATATATATATGGAGGGTGGTTTACGGCCGTGAACCAAGTTTGCGGCCCTGAACTCCCTTTGAAGGTGTTCCAGGCTCGATTGCAAACTGCAAATTCCAAGATAACGCTTCCCAACATTCAACCCTTGAGTGTATTAGGCTTAAAGATTCTCAAACTGACCCTGAATACAATAAAGCGATAACAGAAACAAGTATGACTTTCATTGGATGAAGTTGATTTACAGATAAAGATTTCGGGTTGTCACACCCTAGACTTCCGTTATGCACAGATAAGTACTTTTCATGTAATCAATCGTTAGACTTGGTTTTCATTGTGTGATTCTATCTAGATATTTCAGTTTTGATCTTAATGAATGTTTTATTTTTATTCTTTTCCGCCTGAGCACCTAATTAGGGTTTAATCAATCTGGTTAATTAATTAAAGGAATTCGTAATTGTTCTAATCACCTGGTATTAAGTGAGAAGTATCAGATTGGTTCCAGGTTGGGATTTAACTTTGATATAAACTAAAATTTCATATTTTTACGCTTCCGAGCTTGTGAGAAGTATTGAATATTGTTGGGAATTTTACACATATCATAAAGTTGATTTTCTGAATATAATTTAGAGTTTGTTTAAATAGATCAGTAAAAAGTTAGGGTTGATTACATAGCTTGTTTTGGTTAACTAATTAGGTAAAAGAGAATGTACTAGAGCTTATTAGTTTTTATCGGTACCATCTTAGATAGAAAACATTTTGAATAACCAGGTCAATGTTGATTGCATGATTAGGAAAGTCACATCATAACTAAATTTGTTTTTTATTATTGAATATGACTTAGTTATTTTCACTGCTTTTTTAGCTAATAATTTACATCGAGACCTCCCCCCTTTATTATTTTATGTTATATGACTAGTATGTTCCTTACGCAATGAGGCATTGACCGTTAGGTTGTGTCCCTGAGGATTCGACCGCTCTTCCCTGTGCTATCCTTTAGTGCATTCGGGTAGTGAAATTATTATTCGCTTAAGATGCACGCGGCAACATGTTAACTAATTGGGGCCATTACCGAGGACACGATACTGCTAATACTCTGTATGCCAAGAAATTTCCTACATGTACACCTCTAGGTCTCGATCTAGAATTTGAGAAAACCGCGAGGAGACTGAAGAAGATAACTAAACTTTAGAAGCAACAAATGGGTTCCTTAAATCCATCATCCTCCCTACCACCAGAAATCACCACACCACAAGGCAATCCCTTGTGGAACGAACCAGACCCTAATTTTTCATTATTCCTAAAAGTACCACCATCCTTACGTTCCCAAAGCTCATTTAAAACATACTCGCCAGCACCTTCTGAAAATTCAGAAACACCAGAACCTTCAGAAATTGACTCCCCAAAATTAGCTATGCGAGACGTCGAAAAGAAAGAGAAAATCCTCAGAGAATGGGCCACCTAAGAGGATAATCAGCAGCCCATTAAGTTTCCAACTTTGTCACACCCCCAAACCTAGGATGGCGGAAACGTCCGGGGGTGGAGGACTTCATGTATAGTATCATAACAACAATTTCAATAATGATCAAAGTAAACAAAACCAACATAAATATAATTGAAAAAGTTACATCATAGTATATGTTACATGTTTCCAAATCAATTACATTATGTTGACAAAAATGAAATGTTTGACGCCTTAACGTCCCATCCTCAAAAGCGCTTGTTTACCTGTTTATTTATTCCCTGAGAATACAAGTAGTTTGAAAAAGTGTCAACAATTAAGTTGGTGAGTTCATAAGCTTTTGAATGTAGTGATGAAAACCTTTTCCTTTGTAAAAGTAATGTTTGTTCCAGAAAAATCCAATATTTTCCTTAGAGTGTGAATTGCAGCCTTAAATCCAAAGACCAAAATGTACAAGTAATTTCCATACTTATAGTAAAACAATGCAAGTTTAAATTGACATAAACGCGTTTGATTTGATGAAATTCTCGTAATTCCTATGAGTTTTTAATACTTTACGTGAGTTATTATAACCATACTATGACCTAGATGGCCTGAAACGGCGTTCTTCAGGCGTCGGAAATGTTATGACATTTGTCACCCGTAGACCTCGAGGTCCTACTATAGCTAACAGCAAGGTGTGGGGTGTCAATCCCAATATAGATCTATACACAACTATCACGCTCTCCCTCAAAGAGACTCTGGTTACAATACAGGACTTATAGTGCATTACTTGAAAAGTAACATGAAGCGAATGTCTCACAATTTAGTTATTAACGGATTTACGTGTAGTGAATGAAAACCTTTTTTGTGTAAATGAAACCTCTAGTAATGAACTTGTTGTGTAGTGCATCATAAACTATACCTATTATAGTTTATCAAATGATATTAGTTGTAACGCCCGTAGATCCGAGCTAGTCAATTTAGAGACAATGAGCATCAAAAATGAGTTTTTTATGGAAGATTATTTAGAAGGAGTAATCTTAACCAAGTTGTAGAATATGTCACAAGGGTTCCATACATATAAAGAATGTCGAAATCCGAGTTATAACGAAGAAGTTATGGCACGTCGAAGTTCCGCGACAAAACCGGCACGACACTACGCGACGTAAATAGTGAATTTACGATAGATGACTTTTTGGCCTTAGTGATCTAAACAAAAGTTGTAGTATACGTTAAACCGAGAGCGTGCATAAAAAGAACGCCCAAATCTGACTTCGTATGAGGAAGTTATGATTTTTCTAAGATTTGGCCTAGCAGTGCACGACCCGAAACTCGAATTTAAGATCGAGCGGTTTTTGGCCAACGCGAACTAAATGAGAATTGAAGATTTCATTAATAGGAACTCAACGACAAAAAGACAGACGAAAACGGAGTCCGTATGTAGAAGTTATGAATTTTACGCGGACATTTAACAGTGTAGTCACCTTCTGCTGTTCAATTTAAAATCGATCGAGAATTAGCCGACGAAGTCAAAAGGAAAGTTGTAGATCTTATTTTTACCTACGCGTGGATATAAAGAACGTAAAAAACGAAGCTCGTATGTGAAAGTTACGGATTTTAGAAGTTGGAAGTGTGTTGTGCGAAAATGGGTGATGTGGCACAATATTGGCGATTGCTTTCTCCCCAAGTCTTGCCACCAGATGGTGACATGTGGCACCAAGTTCAGCCATATTTCACCCTATAAATAGAACCTCTCCCACCTTCATTTTCTTCACACCTTTCCCATTCTTTCTTCTATCTACACTCTCTCTAAACCTCCCAAAAACTCCCCTAGCGCTAGAAGAAAGCCCCGGAGCGCTCGACGGCTCCGAGAAGAAGAGCTTTCGGCTCGGAAGTCCTGCCCCTGCAGAGCCCGGCTTCTAGCCAAACCCCCTTGTAGGTAAGATACGCCTACCTAATTTTTAATATAGCTTTTATTTAAATATAATAACGTTATTAGGACCTTATAATAATTATTTGAGTTATTATTATGGGTTATATAAGTGTCGTTATAATATCTTTTTAACCACTCGCGGTACGGGGAATCCGGTTTGAAGGGCCGCCTGGGTTGTTGGATTTCAGAAGTGCTATATGCCAAAATGATCTTGCCCTCTGGTGTTTCATGTCTGGCCCTTGTCTGTACATAGTGGGTGAAGAGTATTGTTTTAACGCTTATATAATAGTAATAATAGCAAGACTATTAATTAGTCTCGTTGAACATTAGACTAAACTGTAGTGGTAATGGTACTAGGTTTTGTCAAAGGAAAATTGTTTTAAGAATAACGAAGTGTTGTCCGAGTGTTGAGTCACCACTTTTACAGGTGAGTGCATAGTTACTTTCATCTTATATATAGATATGAAGTATTTTATATAAATTACGTGCTATGTGTGTATACTGTCTGAATACTTGCTCTCTATGCTGGATGAAACGTTTTATACTTGTTTTAAATGATCTAAACAGTATATGTATTTTATATCTACAAAATGAGTTGGGTAAAACATGGGTAGATTAGAGGTGAGATAAATGATGAGCGATAAAAGATGAGATAAATGATGAGCGATGAAAGCTGAGATGAATGATGAGCGATGATATATGAGTGATAAAATATGGTGCGAAGTGATGACCTAAGCGATGAGCCAAATCGATGAGCCAAAACAATGAGCCAAAACGATGAGCCAAACGATGACTCAAGCGATGGCCCTGTCATCTAGCAGAGTATGGATGACAACCACAGACTATTCTAGACAGTCTAGTGGAACACTAGCAGGCTCGCAACCTGTAGGTGTTGTGAACGATGTGTTCACCCGGTGTACTCTAAAAAAACCCATTGACATGTATTGCGAGTGGACTCTCGAAAACGATATTGTCAATAAACGAGATAAACCCTGGCGACTATGCAGACTTAGTGCCGATTCCTTAGGATACTCCTTAGGAATGAATGAACGAGGAATAGCTGAATCTTAGGGAAGATCCTTAATAGTAAAGAAGATAATGGGGATGGGTAATTGGGTTGATTGTTTGATGTTAAACATAATAATTATATTATTGTGGGTTGAAAACCCTATGTACTCACCAGGTTTCCCAACCTGACCCACTCAAGCTTATTTGTATCACATGTGTCGATATGAAGCTACTTTACACTGAGAGATTTAAAAGAGATGTAGATCACTAGTGTAAATGAATGTAAGTTCTGTTTATGCTTATGTTTCTGTATTGATGATGACATCCCAAATGTTTTAAAATGGATTTACTCGGAAATGTTTTGATAACGTATTTATCATTTTTTTTCTGGGAACAAATTCCGCAACATTTTTATTAAAAGAGGTACTCTGATTTTTATAAAGCATAAACAAAATCGGTCTTTTCTGGCCGAGAAAATGGGGATGTCACAGTAGTAGTAGTGAACATAAATTATACTTACAATAGTTTATCAAAATGTTGGAATGCAATGGATATAGACTTTGTCTATTGTATGTCTATTTACCAAGACAAAATGACATATAATATAACACATATATGCACATAATGATACACACCTTGCTCAACAAGTTACAAGGTGTAAGTGAAATAGATAACATTTTTCTAGTGTTAACATTTTTATTCCTGTTCTTAGAAGATTTATAGAAAACTCATCAAAAGTCCAAATCAGACTCTGTAAATTCTGAGAGTTTGGAAAATGTGTCTAGTTTGTTCATAAATTTTATAATGATTTTTAGTGGCTTCTCACTTGTGTGAAAAAGTCCATATTCACAGACTGGTCCGGATTTGTTCTTGAAATGATGGGCAGTTTTGTAAAAATCACCATAAATTGTAGAAAAATCGTATGGTGATGTGCAAGTACTCATTTTAAAGGTATGAACCTGAACTATTTGCACCTAATACAGTTTTGAAAACTAAAATGTTTAAGTTGACCAAAACAGTCCGTGAATGGAGTTAAACTTTTCTGATGAAAGCTGTTGGGTGAGTTTAGTTGTGTTCTTGGTGTTTTAACTTGTATTCCCCCCCTTAAAACTTAAGAAAAACATGAAAAGATAGGGGTATGAACTCACCTTGTGTGATTTCAGAGGATGGATGATGAAGAAAGGTGGTGTTCAACTCAAGAACACTTAGAAGGTGCTTGAAGATTCGAAGATCTAACATACATATGATGATGTTTGTGTAAGATATCCATGATTTAAGTAGAAAGAAGGAGAAATAATCATGTGAGGAGTGATATTACTTACTAGGAGTAGATGAAGAGCTTGTGATCAGCCTTGGACTTTTCGAGATTAGGGAGAGATAGTGAGAGGGAATGAGTTTTTGCTTTTTGGTGAAGTGTGAGTGAAATGGGAGGAGAGATGAGGGTCTTACTATCCTTGTGTCAAGGCACTTGGTTGAAAAGAGTGGGAAAAAGGACAGTGAAATGACCAGGTATGATGGAATAGTAACTGGGGATGGTCTTGGAGTGGGTATGGGAGGTGACTTGTGTCCTTGCCCAAAGGATAAGTCAACACTCAACTTCATATCTTACCCACTATATTTTTAGTCTTAGATATTGATTACCCTGAAAATATGATTAGATTATGGAAATATGAGGTCTTATATGTCAAACTATAAGTTTGGGTGAAAATCCCACGTTAAAATCACGAAAAACGGGCTCAAAATGCTAAAAATATTGAAAACCGGGTAAAAGTTGCAAATTTCCGAAGTTCCGGGTCGGAGGTTCGGTCCTGGCCATTAGAACCGAAAGTGGACGGGAACCGAGAGTAGGGTTCGGTCTTGAGCAGCTTCGCATCTCGGGCCGAAGGTAGGGTTCGGTTGTATTGGAACCGAGAGATCTCGCAGGCGACTCATCAGAAGGGACCGAAGGACGAAGGTGTACTCTCGGACCGAAGGTCAAGTTCGGTCTCTTAGTAGGTTCGGTTCAGGAAGGTGGTTTCGGTTCTCAAGAGGTTTCGGTTCCTTAAGGGAGGTTCGGTTCCTAAGAGGGTTCGGCACCTTAAGAGGGTTTGGCTCCTTAAGGCTGTTTTTCGCGTAAACTTCCGTTTTCGAGCAGTTTTCGACTAAATTAAGGGTCGCGATACACCGAGTGATTATAAGAAGTTGAGAGAGATTTTGAGAGAGATTTGGGAGAGATTTGACATACTTGGAGAGATTTGGCATACTTAGAGAGATTTGGGAGAGATTTCACATACTTGGAGAGATTTGGGAGAGATTTGACATACTTGGAGAGATTTGGCATACTTAGAGAGATTTGGGAGAGATTTAACATATTTGGAGAGATTTGGGAGAGATTTGACATATTTGGAGAGATTTGGCATACTTAGAGAGATTTGGGAGAGATTTCACATACTTAGAGAGATTTGGGAGAGAGTTGACATACTTGGAGAGATTTGGCATACTTAGAGAGATTTGGGAGAGATTTGACATATTTTGAGAGATTTGGGAGAGATTTGACATATTTGGAGAGATTTGGCATACTTGGAGAGATTTGGGAGAGATTTGACATACTTGGAGAGATTTGGCATACTTAGAGAGATTTGGGAGAGACTTCTTTTGTGACCTTTTTGAGTGTTTGGCTTTGTAACGCAAGGTCCGTAAACCCCGTTAAGCCATGTTTAAGAGTCTTACACACCCCCGAAGGGTATGTAATAGTGTTTTAGCGCTTTGCTACATCACTTAACCTGATTAGGGCTCAAGAATCCTACACATACGAACTTTCGAAGTGATGACTTCTTATTAAAATAACGAATTGTATAATAATTACATAACGTAAACCCTAGTATACAAGAGTTAGTAGAGGTGACCGGTTTGACTTGTTGACTTTATTTGACTTTGACTTGACCAAAATTTGACGGTTGTCACATCATCTCCCCGTTAGAAGGAATTTTGTCCCGAAATTTAGCTTTTTAACTGGGACTTCAAGAATTTGAGAAGAGATGTGGATACTTTTGTTTCATCTGATCCTCGCGTTCCCAGGTGAATTTGGGTCCTCGTTTAGCGTTCCATCGGACCTTCACAATGGGAATACGACTTTGATTTGTTCTTTTGATCTCTCGATCCATGATTTCTACCGGTTCTTCCACGAAGTGGAGACTCTCGTTGATTTCAATTTCATCGAGTGGTATCACGAGGGTCTCGTCGGATAGACATTTCTTTAAGTTCGATACGTGGAAGGTAGGATGTACGTTATTAAGTTCCTGTGGTAGGCGAAGCTTATAAGCTACTGGGCCAATCCTAGCGAGGATCTCGAATGGTCCGATGTATCTAGGGTTCAGCTTTCCTCGTTTGCCGAAACGTATTAAACCTTTCCAGGGTGAGACCTTTAATAGCACACGATCTCCAACCTGGAACTCCAAGGGCTTTCGTCTGTTATCCGCGTAACTTTTCTGTCTGTCTCTAGAAGCTTTTAATCGTTCTCAGATTTGAACTATCTTCTTTGTAGTTTCCCTTATTATCTCCGGGTCAGTGAGGGTGCTATTAGGGACTTGTCCCTTAGCTAGTTGCGTGTCACCCACTTCAGCCCAGCACAGAGGTGACCTGCACTTGCGGCCATAGAGGGCTTCAAATGGTGCAACCTTGATGCTAGTGTGATAACTGTTATTGTACGAGAATTCGACAAGTGGTAAATGGGTATCCCAAGCTTTACCAAAGTCTATCACACACGCCCTAAGCATGTCTTCTAGCATCTGAATGGTTCTCTCACTTTGCCCATCGGTTTGTGGGTGATAGGCTGTACTCAGGTCCAACCTAGTTCCCAAGGACTTCTGAAGTGATTGCCAGAATCGCGAGGTAAATCGACTATCCCTGTCTGAGATAATGGATTTTGGCATGCCATGCAGTCGTACAATCTCTTTGATGTACGTCCTAGTCAGTTTCTCCATCTTGTCGGTTTCTTTTATCGGCAGGAAGTACGCTGATTTGGTCAATCTGTCTACTATTACCCATATGGTATCAAGCTCGCCCGTGGTCTTAGATAGCTTGGTTATGAAGTCCATGGTTATCCGTTCCCACTTCCACTCAGGTATATCAGGCTGTTGTAGTAGTCATGAGGGTTTCTGATATTCTACTTTGACCTTGGCGCAAGTCAAACACTTGCCTACATAGGTAGCAATTTCGGCTTTCATGTTTGGCCACCAGTACAACTTCTTGAGATCTAGATACATCTTATCTGAACCTGGATGGACGGAGTATCGATTCTTGTGTGCTTCGTTCATGATGACGTCTCGGAAACCACCGAACTTCGGTGTCCAGATTCGGTTGATGAGGTAACGAACTTCGTCGTCTTTGACTTCTAGGTTTTTATCCATTCCTCTTAATGCCTCACCCGTCACATTTTCCGGTTGCAAGGCCTCCAGCTGAGCCTCTTTGATTTGTGTGGACAGGTGTGAATGGATTGTCATCGTTAATGACTTTACTCGACGCCCCGAGTATTCCTTTCGACTTAAGGCATCTGCTACTACGTTTGCCTTACCTGGGTGATAACGAATCTCACACTCGTAATCGTTCAGTAGTTCTACCCATCGTCTTTGCCTCATGTTGAGCTCCTTTTGGTTGAGAATGTGCTGAAGGCTCTTGTGATCGGTAAAGACAATACATTTTGTTCCGTAAAGGTAGTGCCTCCAGATCTTTAGGGCGAACACTACTGCTCCCAATTCGAGGTCATGCATGGCGTAGTTGACCTCGTGCGTTTTAAGTTGCCTCGATGCGTAGGAAATGACCTTTCCTCGCTGCATTAATACACACCCAAGCCCCTGGTTTGATGCGTCGCAGTAGACTACAAAGTCTTCGGTTCCTTCTGGCAGAGACAGGATCGGTGCGCTGCACAGGGCTTGTTTTAACGTTTGGAAGGCAGCTTCTTGTTTATCTTCCCATTTAAACATCACACCTTTTTGAGTCAAGGTGGTGAGCGGTTTAGCGATCTTGGAGAAGTTTTGGATGAATCTTCGGTAGTATCCAGCAAGCCCTAAGAATTGTCGGATTTCCGTTGGTGTTGTAGGTGATGACCAGTTCTCGATTGCCTTGATTTTGGAGGGGTCCAAATGTATCCCTCTTTCACTGACCACATGAACAAGGAAATCCACTTCTCGGATCCAGAATTCGCACTTAGAGAATTTAGCATAAAACTTCTCAGCTCTCATTGTCTCTAACACTTGTCGCAGGTGTTGGCGGTGCTCTTCCTCGCTTCGTGAGTAGACCAAAATGTCGTCGATGAATACGATCACGAACTTGTCTAAGTAGGGTCGACACACTCGATTCATCAGGTCCATGAATACCGCAGGTGCGTTTGTTAACCCGAAGGGCATCACTACAAACTCGTAGTGCCCATAGCGAATTCTAAAGGCTGTCTTGGGGATATCTTCTTCTTGAACTCGTAGTTGATGGCAACCCGACCTCAGATCGATTTTTGAAAAGTAGCTTGCTCCTTGAAGTTGGTCGAAGAGGTCGTCGATTCGGGGTAGAGGGTATCGGTTTTTGATGGTAAGTTTATTTAACTCCCGATAGTCGATGCACATGCGAAAGGATCCATCCTTCTTCTTCACAAAGCGAACTGGTGCTCCCTACGGTGAAAAGCTCGGTCTGATAAACCCTTTGCTCAACAGCTCATTCAGTTGGCTGGACAGTTCTTGCATTTCCGCCGGTGCGAGACGGTATGGGGCTTTGGCTACGGGGGTAGCTCCTGGGACCAAATCGATTCGGAATTCGACTTGTCGTGCAAGTGGTACACCTGGAAGGTCTTCTGGGAATACATCGGGGAAGTTGCACACCTCTAGAATGTCTTTGATATCCTTCACCTCTTGTTCCTTATCTACTACGTGGGCTAAGAAGGCGTGGTATTCCTTTCGGAGATACTTTTAAGCCTTGACGCAAGAGATGATTTGCCAGTTTGCACTGGGTTTATCACCGTAGATTATAAGGGTTTCGCCACTTGGCAGATTGAGGCGAACGACCCTTTCTTAACATAGAATGTCGGCACGATGAGAACTTAACCAATCCATACCGATGATTATGTCGAAACTTTTTATTGTTACCGTCATTAGGTCGATTTTAAATGAATGATTGTCTAGAGTGAGGGTACACCTTGAGTATATATCGTTAGTGCGCTCTGCCTTTCCGTTTGCCATTTCTACGACGTATGTTTCTTTTAGTAATTGGGGATCTTGTCTAAGTAATTGTTTGAATTGATGGCTCACAAAACTCCTCTCTGCTCCACTATCAGAGAGTATGCATGCATATGAGTTATTGAGAAGAAACGTACCAGTAACCACTGTGGGGTCCTTGACTGCTTCTCCATGTCTAATAGCCAGGACTCTCCCCACGCCACCAACATTAGGGGTTCGTGCCTTTGGGCAGTTTCTTTTGAAGTGCCCTGTCTCCCCACAGCCGTAACAGGCTTGACTTGCCCGTGTATTAGTGACTTGAGTAATTGGTTGGGCTGGCGCCCTACAGAAGCGAGCGGTATGCCCCTTCTTGTTGCAATTTTTGCATTACATTTCCCGACAAGCACCGGTGTGGTGGAAATTACACTTGTTGCACTTGGAAAGGTTTCCAGCATATTGCCTATGTGGTGCTGGAGTGGCAGGAGCAGTGGCAGCACGGACAACAACTGTTTGTTGCTTTTTGGCGGAGTCTGGTACCGACTGCTTCTTTTTGTTGTTCCAGAATTTTCTTTTATTGCTCCCCCCCCTTAGCTTGCTCATGGGTGGTAGTAATAGTGTCGTGGCAGGCTCTATGGTCGACAAGTTGTTGTGCCAATTCCTTGACATTGTCAAAAGTAGTGGGTTTCGAGGCCAGCACACTATCTTGAATCTGGGATGATAGCCCCCACAGGTATCGTTCCACCTTCTTCTCTTCTGGAGTGACCATTGTTGGGCAGAGGAGTGCGAGGTCATTGAATCGGGTAGTATAAGTTTCAAGGTCTGTGCCCGACATCTTGAGGTTCCAGAGTTCTTCTTCAAGTTTTTGCACTTCGCCCCTCGGGCAATACTCCTTTAGCATCAAAGCTTTCAAGTCCTCCCAGCTTATAGAGTTAGCCACTGCAGGAGTAAGTGACTTAACTCGGCCATTCCACCAAGTGAGAGCTTTACCGGTGAAAGTGAATGCCACATACTTGACTTTGCTCGTTTCGGGACAAGCACATATTTCGAAAACTGCTTCAGTCCTCTCGAACCATTGCATTAGTGTGACCACTCCCCCGCTTCCATTAAAAAAAATCAGGTTTGCCATTTGTGAAGTCTTTGTAAGAACACACTTTTGTACGCTCCGTACTGTCCCCGTGATTAGAGTGCGTAGCACCAGATCCAGAACCACCAGCACCGTTTGTACCTATCTGCGACATTGCGGCCGCCACGACTGCTGTTACTGCAGCCTGGAACATCACGGAATCAAACTGTGGAGGTGGCGGCGGAGGAGGTGGTGCTGTACTGCCGGAAGGTCTGGGTCTTTTCCTTGGTGGCATAGTTCTGTCAAAAGTCATAAAGACGAAAAATCGGTAAGTCTTCAATTGTAAGTCGGAGTTTATTGAATTTTGATTATTTGTTATATGAACCGACTTAAAACATTCAGAAATGATTTATGAAGAAAGTTCATGCGCTCGAACTCCCCGAATTTAGTAGTGACCTAAATGTAATTCTGTAATCTTTGGTTATGCCTGGTCCTTTCCTATGATCACTCGATGCACACCAGTTATTTATGATTATGGTACAATAGGCCGTTGAACTTAATGAGTCTATCCTAGGCCCACAACCAAACAAGGAAAAGGACCTAAGGCGGACTCACCATTTCTAAGTCGGTCGTCTCACAATTACAATTAACCAGGAGGTGCACATTAAGAATCTCAGAAACACCGAAAGCAAATTGTTTGTACTGACATGTTATGAGGTTTATCATAAACTCGCAATGAAATAAAATACATGCCAATTTCATTGATATAATTTGATACATATTGTTTAGGAAAATTTGACCTTTATGCAGGTCTACATCAATGTAACGGAAAATTTTGGCACAACATAGCCCTTTGAGTAGTGTAATCACTTAATCGCAGGGTTAGCTTACATGCAAAAAGAGTAGAACCAACGTATACTCATAAACCTACTCTACAAGGACGTGCGAGTAGCATGAGTTCTACTCACGATGATCATTCCTTGGTGGTGCTTGGGACGAGGTCGATGCGCCCTGGAGTTCGGCCAATCGCCGCTCGGCTGCAATCACTCTTTCCTCAAGTGCCAAGTATTTTTCTTGATACTCCCTTGCTTCTGCTCGAGCGGCGAGAAGGTCCTTGATGAGTTGGTCCCTGAAGTAGGAGTCTCTCTCTAGGTCTCTGGTGCGGGTAGTAGTAGCTTCTATATTGGCACCCAGCTCCCGAATTCGGTCCGTCGTCGCTGTACCGCGATCATCGATGTTAGTTATCTATTGAGTCATGACTGGAAGCGCTCTGTCAGCCGGTCCCCCGTGGCTGAGGTCGTAGTAACCTCGTTGATCGCCAAATGGTGATCATTGTCGTTGTTGACGGCTCCATCGCTCGATCACTGTTTCCCAACGGGGTTCGGTCCCGTTGTAGCCAAAACGGTTCGCAGGCACCCTGGAGATGTAAGGAGGGTTGATGACTTCCTCTTCTAGTTCTTCTTCTTCTTCTTCGTCCCCCATTTCTTCTTCCTCCTCGGGTTCCTCTTCTTCCTCAACCTCTTCGGGGTCTTCCTCAGGATCCTCATCGATCATTTCCTCGGGTTCTGCCTCGAGCCATCCAGCGCTTCCCTCATTAGGGAAGTAAGGGTCTCCAGGTAGATGGAATCCCTCCATGTTGTCTGTACGAGAATAGGGGTGTAAGAGATATGAAATGAATCTAGAATGTCGAGTTATAAATTTACAAAATACTCCTATAGTATTTTTAAATGTTGTGTTTGGTTCTTAGTGCATTCATTATAGGGTGATGTTAGGTTGTCAGATTTGTTGTCCACTACGACTATCCCCCAATATATGCAAGTCACTTCTTGGACAGATATAGTTGATCAGGCTATATCCATCCCAGACTTGACCACATATCCAAAGGCATACTCGTAACGTACAACTCCTCCTCTTTTACCTTATGTTTTTCCTAGTTATGACACTATGCGAGCATGTATGCATGTACTTATACTTTTAACAAGAAACTGTTTACTTTCTAAAAGTATAGTCATTTGAAAATGTTCAATCAGAGACTTTCAGTCCCAAATGTGTTTATAGTTTGTATATATTATGTGGTTCGATATACTTAGTTCAGTATAAACATTGCTCTGATACCAATCTGTCACACCCCCAAACCTAGGATGGCGGAAACGTCCGGGGGTGGAGGACTTCATGTATAGTATCATAACAACAATTTCAATAGTGATCAAAGTAAACACAACCAACATAAATATAATTGAAAAAGTTACATCATAGTATATGTTTACATGTTTCCAAATCAATTACATTATGTTGACAAAAATGAAATGTTTGACGCCTTAACGTCCCATCCTCAAAAGCGCTTGTTTACCTGTTTATTTATTCCCTGAGAATACAAGTAGTTTGAAAGAGTGTCAACAATTAAGTTGGTGAGTTCATAAGCTTTTGAATGTAGTGATGAAAACCTTTTCCTTTGTAAAAGTAATGTTTGTTCCAGAAAAATCCAATATTTTCCTTAGAGTGTGAATGCAGCCTTAAATCCAAAGACCAAAATGTACAAGTAATTTCCATACTTATAGTAAAACAAGGCAAGTTTAAATTGACATAAACTCGTTTGATTTAATGAAATTCTCGTAATTCCTATGAGTTGTTAATACTTTATGTGAGTTATTATAACCATACTATGACCTAGATGGCCTGAAACGACGTTCTTCAGGCGTCGGAAATGTTATGACATTTGTCACCCGTAGACCTCGACGTCCTACTGTAGCTAATAGCAAAGTGTGGAGTGTCAATCCCAATATAGATCTATACACAACTATCACGCTCTCCCTCAAAGAGACTCTGGTTACAATACAGGACTTATAGTGCATTACTTGAAAAGTAACATGAAGCGAATGTCTCACAATTTAGTTATTAACGGATTTACGTGTAGTGAATGAAAACCCTTTTTGTGTAAATGAAACCTCTAGTAATGAACTTGTTGTGTAGTGCATCATAAACTATACATATTATAGTTTATCAAATGATAGTAGTAGTAGTGAACATAAACTATACTTACAATAGTTTGAATGCAATGGATATAAACTTTGTTTATTTTAAATAAATTACCATATTTGTGGAGGTAAAAATCCATTTGTTTTCTGTTGTATGTCTATTTACCAAGACAAAATGACATATAATATAACACATATATGCACATAATGATACACACCTTGCTCAACAAGTTACAAGGTGTAAGTGAAATAGATAACATTTTTCTAGTGTTAACATTTCTATTCCTGTTCTTAGAAGATTTATAGAAAATTCATGAAAAGTCCAAATCAGAATCTGTAAATTCTGAGAGTTTCGAAAATGTGTCTAGTTTGTTCATAAATTTTATTATGATTTTTAGTGGCTTCTCACTTGTGTGAAAAAGTCCATATTCACATACTGGTCCAGATTTGTTCTTGAAATGATGGGCAGTTTTGTAAAAATCACCATAAATTGTAGAAACATCGTATGGTGATGTGCAAGTAGTAATTTTAAAGGTATGAACCTGAACTATGTGTACCTAATACAGTTTTGAAAACTAAAATGTTTAAGTTGACCAAAACAGTCCGTGAATGGAGTTAAACTTTTCTGATGAAAGCTGTTGGGTGAGTTTAGTTGTGTTCTTGGTGTTTTAACTTGTATTCCCCCTTAAAACTTAAGAAAAACATGAAAAGATAGGGGTATGAACTCACCTTGTGCGATTTTAGAGGATGGATGATGAAGAAAGGAGGTTTTCAACTCAAGAACACTTAGAAGGTGCTTGAAGATTCGAAGATCTAACATACATATGATGATGTTTGTGTAAGATATCCATGATTTAAGTAGAAAGAAGGAGAAATAATCATGTGAGGAGTGATATTACTTACTAGGAGTAGATGAAGAGCTTGTGATCAGCCTTGGACTTTTCGAGATTAGGGAGAGATAGTGAGAGGGAATGAGTTTTTGCTTTTTGGTGAAGTGTGAGTGAAATGGGAGGAGAGATGAGGGTCTTACTATCCTTGTGTCAAGGCACTTGGTTGAAAAGAGTGGGAAAAAGGACAGTGAAATGACCAGGTATGATGGAATAGTAATTGGGGATGGTCTTGGAGTGGGTATGGGAGGTGACTTGTGTCCTTGCCCAAAGGATAAGTCAACACTCAACTTCATATCTTACCCACTATATTTTTAGTCTTAGATATTGATTACCCTGAAAATATGATTAGATTATGGAAATATGAGGTCTTATATGTCAAACTATAAGTTTGGGTGAAAATCCCACGTTAAAATCACGAAAAACGGGCTCAAAACGCTAAAAATATTGAAAACCGGGTAAAAGTTGCAAATTTCCGAAGTTCCGGGTCGGAGGTTCGGTCCTGGCCATTAGAACCGAAAGTGGACGGGAACCGAGAGTAGGGTTCGGTCTTGAGCAGCTTCGCATCTCGGGCCGAAGGTAGGGTTCGGTTGTATTGGAACCGAGAGATCTCGCAGGCGACTCATCAGAAGGGACCGAAGGACGAAGGTGTACTCTCGGACCGAAGGTCAAGTTCGGTCTCTTAGTAGGTTCGGTTCAGGAAGGTGGTTTCGGTTCTCAAGAGGTTTCGGTTCCTTAAGGGAGGTTCGGTTCCTAAGAGGGTTCGGCACCTTAAGAGGGTTCGGCTCCTTAAGGCTGTTTTTCGCGTAAACTTCCGTTTTCGAGCAGTTTTCGACTAAATTAAGGGTCGCGATACACCGAGTGATTATAAGAAGTTGAGAGAGATTTTGAGAGAGATTTGGGAGAGATTTGACATACTTGGAGAGATTTGGCATACTTAGAGAGATTTGGGAGAGATTTCACATACTTGGAGAGATTTGGGAGAGATTTGACATACTTGGAGAGATTTGGCATACTTAGAGAGATTTGGGAGAGATTTAACATATTTGGAGAGATTTGGGAGAGATTTGACATATTTGGAGAGATTTGGCATACTTAGAGAGATTTGGGAGAGATTTCACATACTTAGAGAGATTTGGGAGAGATTTGACATACTTGGAGAGATTTGGCATACTTAGAGAGATTTGGGAGAGATTTGACATATTTTGAGAGATTTGGGAGAGATTTGACATATTTGGAGAGATTTGGCATACTTGGAGAGATTTGGGAGAGATTTGACATACTTGGAGAGATTTGGCATACTTAGAGAGATTTGGGAGAGACTTCTTTTGTGACCTTTTTGAGTGTTTGGCTTTGTAACGCAAGGTCCGTAAACCCCGTTAAGCCATGTTTAAGAGTCTTACACACCCCCGAAGGGTATGTAATAGTGTTTTAGCGCTTTGCTACATCACTTAACCTGATTAGGGCTCAAGAATCCTACATATACGAACTTTCGAAGTGATGACTTCTTATTAAAATAACGAATTGTATAATAATTACATAACGTAAACCCTAGTATACAAGAGTTAGTAGAGGTGACCGGTTTGACTTGTTGACTTTATTTGACTTTGACTTGACCAAAATTTGACGGTTGTCACATCATCTCCCCGTTAGAAGGAATTTTGTCCCGAAATTTAGCTTTTTAACTGGGACTTCAAGAATTTGAGAAGAGATGTGGATACTTTTGTTTCATCTGATCCTCGCGTTCCCAGGTGAATTTGGGTCCTCGTTTAGCGTTCCATCGGACCTTCACAATGGGAATACGACTTTGATTTGTTCTTTTGATCTCTCGATCCATGATTTCTACCGGTTCTTCCACGAAGTGGAGACTCTCGTTGATTTCAATTTCATCGAGTGGTATCACGAGGGTCTCGTCGGATAGACATTTCTTTAAGTTCGATACGTGGAAGGTAGGATGTACGTTATTAAGTTCCTGTGGTAGGCGAAGCTTATAAGCTACTGGGCCAATCCTAGCGAGGATCTCGAATGGTCCGATGTATCTAGGGTTCAGCTTTCCTCGTTTGCCGAAACGTATTAAACCTTTCCAGGGTGAGACCTTTAATAGCACACGATCTCCAACCTGGAACTCCAAGGGCTTTCGTCTGTTATCCGCGTAACTTTTCTGTCTGTCTCTAGAAGCTTTTAATCGTTCTCGGATTTGAACTATCTTCTTTGTAGTTTCCCTTATTATCTCCGGGTCAGTGAGGGTGCTATTAGGGACTTGTCCCTTAGCTAGTTGCGTGTCACCCACTTCAGCCCAGCACAGAGGTGACCTGCACTTGCGGCCATAGAGGGCTTCAAATGGTGCAACCTTGATGCTAGTGTGATAACTGTTATTGTACGAGAATTCGACAAGTGGTAAATGGGTATCCCAAGCTTTACCAAAGTCTATCACACACGCCCTAAGCATGTCTTCTAGCATCTGAATGGTTCTCTCACTTTGCCCGTCGGTTTGTGGGTGATAGGCTGTACTCAGGTCCAACCTAGTTCCCAAGGACTTCTGAAGTGATTGCCAGAATCGCGAGGTAAATCGACTATCCCTGTCTGAGATAATGGATTTTGGCATGCCATGCAGTCGTACAATCTCTTTGATGTACGTCCTAGTCAGTTTCTCCATCTTATCGGTTTCTTTTATCGGCAGGAAGTACGCTGATTTGGTCAATCTGTCTACTATTACCCATATGGTATCAAGCTCGCCCGTGGTCTTAGATAGCTTGGTTATGAAGTCCATGGTTATCCGTTCCCACTTCCACTCAGGTATATCAGGCTGTTGTAGTAGTCATGAGGGTTTCTGATATTCTACTTTGACCTTGGCGCAAGTCAAACACTTGCCTACATAGGTAGCAATTTCGGCTTTCATGTTTGGCCACCAGTACAACTTCTTGAGATCTAGATACATCTTATCTGAACCTGGGTGGACGGAGTATCGATTCTTGTGTGCTTCGTTCATGATGACGTCTCGGAAACCACCGAACTTCGGTGTCCAGATTCGGTTGATGAGGTAACGAACTTCGTCGTCTTTGACTTCTAGGTTTTTATCCATTCCTCTTAATGCCTCACCCGTCACATTTTCCGGTTGCAAGGCCTCCAGCTGAGCCTCTTTGATTTGTGTGGACAGGTGTGAATGGATTGTCATCGTTAATGACTTTACTCGACGCCCCGAGTATTCCTTTCGACTTAAGGCATCTGCTACTACGTTTGCCTTACCTGGGTGATAACGAATCTCACACTCGTAATCGTTCAGTAGTTCTACCCATCGTCTTTGCCTCATGTTGAGCTCCTTTTGGTTGAGAATGTGCTGAAGGCTCTTGTGATCGGTAAAGATAATACATTTTGTTCCGTAAAGGTAGTGCCTCCAGATCTTTAGGGCGAACACTACTGCTCCCAATTCGAGGTCATGCATGGCGTAGTTGACCTCGTGCGTTTTAAGTTGCCTCGATGCGTAGGCAATGACCTTTCCTCGCTGCATTAATACACACCCAAGCCCCTGGTTTGATGCGTCGCAGTAGACTACAAAGTCTTCGGTTCCTTCTGGCAGAGACAGGATCGGTACGCTGCACAGGGCTTGTTTTAACGTTTGGAAGGCAGCTTCTTGTTTATCTTCCCATTTAAACATCACACCTTTTTGAGTCAAGGTGGTGAGCGGTTTAGCGATCTTGGAGAAGTTTTGGATGAATCTTCGGTAGTATCCAGCAAGCCCTAAGAATTGTCGGATTTCCGTTGGTGTTGTAGGTGATGACCAGTTCTCGATTGCCTTGATTTTGGAGGGGTCCAAATGTATCCCTCTTTCACTGACCACATGAACAAGGAAATCCACTTCTCGGATCCAGAATTCGCACTTAGAGAATTTAGCATAAAACTTCTCAGCTCTCATTGTCTCTAACACTTGTCGCAGGTGTTGGCGGTGCTCTTCCTCGCTTCGTGAGTAGACCAAAATGTCGTCGATGAATACGATCACGAACTTGTCTAAGTAGGGTCGACACACTCGATTCATCAGGTCCATGAATACCGCAGGTGCGTTTGTTAACCCGAAGGGCATCACTACAAACTCGTAGTGCCCATAGCGAATTCTAAAGGCTGTCTTGGGGATATCTTCTTCTTGAACTCGTAGTTGATGGCAACCCGACCTCAGATCGATTTTTGAAAAGTAGCTTGCTCCTTGAAGTTGGTCGAAGAGGTCGTCGATTCGGGGTAGAGGGTATCGGTTTTTGATGGTAAGTTTATTTAACTCCCGATAGTCGATGCACATGCGAAAGGATCCATCCTTCTTCTTCACAAAGCGAACTGGTGCTCCCTACGGTGAAAAGCTCGGTCTGATAAACCCTTTTCTCAACAGCTCATTCAGTTGGCTGGACAGTTCTTGCATTTCCGCCGGTGCGAGACGGTATGGGGCTTTGGCTACGGGGGTAGCTCCTGGGACCAAATCGATTCGGAATTCGACTTGTCGTGCAAGTGGTACACCTGGAAGGTCTTCTGGGAATACATCGGGGAAGTTGCACACCTCTAGAATGTCTTTGATATCCTTCACCTCTTGTTCCTTATCTACTACGTGGGCTAAGAAGGCGTGGTATTCCTTTCGGAGATACTTTTAAGCCTTGACGCAAGAGATGATTTGCCAGTTTGCACTGGGTTTATCACCGTAGATTATAAGGGTTTCGCCACTTGGCAGATTGAGGCGAACGACCCTTTCTTAACATAGAATGTCGGCACGATGAGAACTTAACCAATCCATACCGATGATTATGTCGAAACTTTTTATTGTTACCGTCATTAGGTCGATTTTAAATGAATGATTGTCTAGAGTGAGGGTACACCTTGAGTATATATCGTTAGTGCGCTCTGCCTTTCCGTTTGCCATTTCTACGACGTATGTTTCTTTTAGTAATTGGGGATCTTGTCTAAGTAATTGTTTGAATTGATGGCTCACAAAACTCCTCTCTGCTCCACTATCAGAGAGTATGCATGCATATGAGTTATTGAGAAGAAACGTACCAGTAACCACTGTGGGGTCCTTGACTGCTTCTCCATGTCTAATAGCCAGGACTCTCCCCACGCCACCAACATTAGGGGTTCGTGCCTTTGGGCAGTTTCTTTTGAAGTGCCCTGTCTCCCCACAGCCGTAACAGGCTTGACTTGCCCGTGTATTGGCGACTTGAGTAATTGGTTGGGCTGGCGCCCTACAGAAGCGAGCGGTATGCCCCTTCTTGTTGCAATTTTTGCATTACATTTCCCGACAAGCACCGGTGTGGTGGAAATTACACTTGTTGCACTTGGAAAGGTTTCCAGCATATTGCCTATGTGGTGCTGGAGTGGCAGGAGCAGTGGCAGCACGGACAACAACTGTTTGTTGCTTTTTGGCGGAGTCTGGTACCGACTGCTTCTTTTTGTTGTTCCAGAATTTTCTTTTATTGCTCCCCCCCTTAGCTTGCTCATGGGTGGTAGTAATAGTGTCGTGGCAGGCTCTATGGTCGACAAGTTGTTGTGCCAATTCCTTGACATTGTCAAAAGTAGTGGGTTTCGAGGCCAGCACACTATCTTGAATCTGGGATGATAGCCCCCACAGGTATCGTTCCACCTTCTTCTCTTCTGGAGTGACCATTGCTGGGCAGAGGAGTGCGAGGTCATTGAATCGGGTAGTATAAGTTTCAAGGTCTGTGCCCGACATCTTGAGGTTCCAGAGTTCTTCTTCAAGTTTTTGCACTTCGCCCCTCGGGCAATACTCCTTTAGCATCAAAGCTTTCAAGTCCTCCCAGCTTATAGAGTTAGCCACTGCAGGAGTAAGTGACTTAACTCGGCCATTCCACCAAGTGAGAGCTTTACCGGTGAAAGTGAATGCCACATACTTGACTTTGCTCGTTTCGGGACAAGCACATATTTCGAAAACTGCTTCAGTCCTCTCGAACCATTGCATTAGTGTGACCACTCCCCCGCTTCCATTAAAAAAATCAGGTTTGCCATTTGTGAAGTCTTTGTAAGAACACACTTTTGTACGCCCCGTACTGTCCCCGTGATTAGAGTGCGTAGCACCAGATCCAGAACCACCAGCACCGTTTGTACCTATCTGCGACATTGCGGCCGCCACGACTGCTGTTACTGCAGCCTGGAACATCACGAAATCAAACTGTGGAGGTGGCGGCGGAGGAGGTGGTGCTGTGCTGCCGGAAGGTCTGGGTCTTTTCCTTGGTGGCATAGTTCTGTCAAAAGTCATAAAGACGAAAAATCGGTAAGTCTTCAATTGTAAGTCGGAGTTTATTGAATTTTGATTATTTGTTATATGAACCGACTTAAAACATTCAGAAATGATTTATGAAGAAAGTTCATGCGCTCGAACTCCCCGAATTTAGTAGTGACCTAAATGTAATTCTGTAATCTTTGGTTATGCCTGGTCCTTTCCTATGATCACTCGATGCACACCAGTTATTTATGATTATGGTACAATAGGCCGTTGAACTTAATGAGTCTATCCTAGGCCCACAACCAAACAAGGAACAGGACCTAAGGCGGACTCACCATTTCTAAGTCGATCGTCTCACAATTACAATTAACCAGGAGGTGCACATTAAGAATCTCAGAAACACCGAAAGCAAATTGTTTGTACTGACATGTTATGAGGTTTATCATAAACTCGCAATGAAATAAAATACATGCCAATTTCATTGATATAATTTGATACATATTGTTTAGGAAAATTTGACCTTTATGCAGGTCTACATCAATGTAACGGAAAATTTTGGCACAACATAGCCCTTTGAGTAGTGTAATCACTTAATCGCAGGGTTAGCTTACATGCAAAAAGAGTAGAACCAACGTATACTCATAAACCTACTCTACAAGGACGTGCGAGTAGCATGAGTTCTACTCACGATGATCATTCCTTGGTGGTGCTTGGGACGAGGTCGATGCGCCCTGGAGTTCGGCCAATCGCCGCTCGGCTGCAATCACTCTTTCCTCAAGTGCCAAGTATTTTTCTTGATACTCCCTTGCTTCTGCTCGAGCGGCGAGAAGGTCCTTGATGAGTTGGTCCCTGAAGTAGGAGTCTCTCTCTAGGTCTCTGGTGCGGGTAGTAGTAGCTTCTATATTGGCACCCAGCTCCCGAATTCGGTCCGTCGTCGCTGTACCGCGATCATCGATGTTAGTTATCTATTGAGTCATGACTGGAAGCACTCTGTCAGCCGGTCCCCCGTGGCTGAGGTCGTAGTAACCTCGTTGATCGCCAAATGGTGATCATTGTCGTTGTTGACGGCTCCATCGCTCGATCACTGTTTCCCAACGGGGTTCGGTCCCGTTGTAGCCAAAACGGTTCGCAGGCACCCTGGAGATGTAAGGAGGGTTGATGACTTCCTCTTCTAGTTCTTCTTCTTCTTCTTCGTCCCCCATTTCTTCTTCCTCCTCGGGTTCCTCTTCTTCCTCAACCTCTTCGGGGTCTTCCTCAGGATCCTCATCGATCATTTCCTCGGGTTCTGCCTCGAGCCATCCAGCGCTTCCCTCATTAGGGAAGTAAGGGTCTCCAGGTAGATGGAATCCCTCCATGTTGTCTGTACGAGAATAGGGGTGTAAGAGATATGAAATGAATCTAGAATGTCGAGTTATAAATTTACAAAATACTCCTATAGTATTTTTAAATGTTATGTTTGGTTCTTAGTGCATTCATTATAGGGTGATGTTAGGTTGTCAGATTTGTTGTCCACTACGACTATCCCCCAATATATGCAAGTCACTTCTTGGACAGATATAGTTGATCAGGCTATATCCATCCCAGACTTGACCACATATCCAAAGGCATACTCGTAACGTACAACTCCTCCTCTTTTACCTTATGTTTTTCCTAGTTATGACACTATGCGAGCATGTATGCATGTACTTATACTTTTAACAAGAAACTGTTTACTTTCTAAAAGTATAGTCATTTGAAAATGTTCAATCAGAGACTTTCAGTCCCAAATGTGTTTATAGTTTGTATATCTTATGTGGTTCGATATACTTAGTTTAGTATAAACATTGCTCTGATACCAATCTGTCACACCCCCAAACCTAGGATGGCGGAAACGTCCGGGGGTGGAGGACTTCATGTATAGTATCATAACAACAATTTCAATAGTGATCAAAGTAAACACAACCAACATAAATATAATTGAAAAAGTTACATCATAGTATATGTTTACATGTTTCCAAATCAATTACATTATGTTGACAAAAATGAAATGTTTGACGCCTTAACGTCCCATCCTCAAAAGCGCTTGTTTACCTGTTTATTTATTCCCTGAGAATACAAGTAGTTTGAAAGAGTGTCAACAATTAAGTTGGTGAGTTCATAAGCTTTTGAATGTAGTGATGAAAACCTTTTCCTTTGTAAAAGTAATGTTTGTTCCAGAAAAATCCAATATTTTCCTTAGAGTGTGAATGCAGCCTTAAATCCAAAGACCAAAATGTACAAGTAATTTCCATACTTATAGTAAAACAAGGCAAGTTTAAATTGACATAAACTCGTTTGATTTAATGAAATTCTCGTAATTCCTATGAGTTGTTAATACTTTATGTGAGTTATTATAACCATACTATGACCTAGATGGCCTGAAACGACGTTCTTCAGGCGTCGGAAATGTTATGACATTTGTCACCCGTAGACCTCGACGTCCTACTGTAGCTAATAGCAAAGTGTGGAGTGTCAATCCCAATATAGATCTATACACAACTATCACGCTCTCCCTCAAAGAGACTCTGGTTACAATACAGGACTTATAGTGCATTACTTGAAAAGTAACATGAAGCGAATGTCTCACAATTTAGTTATTAACGGATTTACGTGTAGTGAATGAAAACCCTTTTTGTGTAAATGAAACCTCTAGTAATGAACTTGTTGTGTAGTGCATCATAAACTATACATATTATAGTTTATCAAATGATAGTAGTAGTAGTGAACATAAACTATACTTACAATAGTTTGAATGCAATGGATATAAACTTTGTTTATTTTAAATAAATTACCATATTTGTGGAGGTAAAAATCCATTTGTTTTCTGTTGTATGTCTATTTACCAAGACAAAATGACATATAATATAACACATATATGCACATAATGATACACACCTTGCTCAACAAGTTACAAGGTGTAAGTGAAATAGATAACATTTTTCTAGTGTTAACATTTCTATTCCTGTTCTTAGAAGATTTATAGAAAACTCATGAAAAGTCCAAATCAGAATCTGTAAATTCTGAGAGTTTCGAAAATGTGTCTAGTTTGTTCATAAATTTTATTATGATTTTTAGTGGCTTCTCACTTGTGTGAAAAAGTCCATATTCACATACTGGTCCAGATTTGTTCTTGAAATGATGGGCAGTTTTGTAAAAATCACCATAAATTGTAGAAACATCGTATGGTGATGTGCAAGTAGTAATTTTAAAGGTATGAACCTGAACTATGTGTACCTAATACAGTTTTGAAAACTAAAATGTTTAAGTTGACCAAAACAGTCCGTGAATGGAGTTAAACTTTTCTGATGAAAGCTGTTGGGTGAGTTTAGTTGTGTTCTTGGTGTTTTAACTTGTATTCCCCCTTAAAACTTAAGAAAAACATGAAAAGATAGGGGTATGAACTCACCTTGTGCGATTTTAGAGGATGGATGATGAAGAAAGGAGGTTTTCAACTCAAGAACACTTAGAAGGTGCTTGAAGATTCGAAGATCTAACATACATATGATGATGTTTGTGTAAGATATCCATGATTTAAGTAGAAAGAAGGAGAAATAATCATGTGAGGAGTGATATTACTTACTAGGAGTAGATGAAGAGCTTGTGATCAGCCTTGGACTTTTCGAGATTAGGGAGAGATAGTGAGAGGGAATGAGTTTTTGCTTTTTGGTGAAGTGTGAGTGAAATGGGAGGAGAGATGAGGGTCTTACTATCCTTGTGTCAAGGCACTTGGTTGAAAAGAGTGGGAAAAAGGACAGTGAAATGACCAGGTATGATGGAATAGTAACTGGGGATGGTCTTGGAGTGGGTATGGGAGGTGACTTGTGTCCTTGCCCAAAGGATAAGTCAACACTCAACTTCATATCTTACCCACTATATTTTTAGTCTTAGATATTGATTACCCTGAAAATATGATTAGATTATGGAAATATGAGGTCTTATATGACAAACTATAAGTTTGGGTGAAAATCCCACGTTAAAATCACGAAAAACGGGCTCAAAACGCTAAAAATAGTGAAAACCGGGTAAAAGTTGCAAATTTCCGAAGTTCCGGGTCGGAGGTTCGGTCCTGGCCATTAGAACCGAAAGTGGACGGGAACCGAGAGTAGGGTTCGGTCTTGAGCAGCTTCGCATCTCGGGCCGAAGGTAGGGTTCGGTTGTATTGGAACCGAGAGATCTCGCAGGCGACTCATCAGAAGGGACCGAAGGACGAAGGTGTACTCTCGGACCGAAGGTCAAGTTCGGTCTCTTAGTAGGTTCGGTTCAGGAAGGTGGTTTCGGTTCTCAAGAGGTTTCGGTTCCTTAAGGGAGGTTCGGTTCCTAAGAGGGTTCGGCACCTTAAGAGGGTTCGGCTCCTTAAGGCTGTTTTTCGCGTAAACTTCCGTTTTCGAGCAGTTTTCGACTAAATTAAGGGTCGCGATACACCGAGTGATTATAAGAAGTTGAGAGAGATTTTGAGAGAGATTTGGGAGAGATTTGACATACTTGGAGAGATTTGGCATACTTAGAGAGATTTGGGAGAGATTTCACATACTTGGAGAGATTTGGGAGAGATTTGACATACTTGGAGAGATTTGGCATACTTAGAGAGATTTGGGAGAGATTTAACATATTTGGAGAGATTTGGGAGAGATTTGACATATTTGGAGAGATTTGGCATACTTAGAGAGATTTGGGAGAGATTTCACATACTTAGAGAGATTTGGGAGAGATTTGACATACTTGGAGAGATTTGGCATACTTAGAGAGATTTGGGAGAGATTTGACATATTTTGAGAGATTTGGGAGAGATTTGACATATTTGGAGAGATTTGGCATACTTGGAGAGATTTGGGAGAGATTTGGCATACTTGGAGAGATTTGGCATACTTAGAGAGATTTGGGAGAGACTTCTTTTGTGACCTTTTTGAGTGTTTGGCTTTGTAACGCAAGGTCCGTAAACCCCGTTAAGCCATGTTTAAGAGTCTTACACACCCCCGAAGGGTATGTAATAGTGTTTTAGCGCTTTGCTACATCACTTAACCTGATTAGGGCTCAAGAATCCTACACATACGAACTTTCGAAGTGATGACTTCTTATTAAAATAACGAATTGTATAATCTCGGACCGAAGGTGTATTCTCGGACCAAAGGTCAAGTTCGGTCTCTTAGTAGGTTCGGTTCAGGAAGGTGGTTTCGGTTCTCAAGAGGTTTCGGTTCCTTAAGGGAGGTTCGGTTCCTAAGAGGGTTCGGCTCCTTAAGAGGGTTCGGCTCCTTAAGGCTGTTTTTCGCGTAAACTTCCGTTTTCGAGCAGTTTTCGACTAAATTAAGGGTCGGGATGCCCCAAGTGATTATAAGAAGTTGAGAGAGATTTTGAGAGAGATTTGGGAGAGATTTGACATACTTGGAGAGATTTGACATACTTGGAGAGATTTGGGAGATATTTGACATACTTGGAGAGATTTGGCATACTTAGAGAGATTTGGGAGAGATTTCACATACTTGGAGAGATTTAGGAGAGATTTGACATATTTTGAGAGATTTTGCATACTTAGAGAGATCTGGGAGAGATTTGACATATTTGGAGAGATTTGGGAAAGATTTGACATATTTGGAGAGATTTGGCATACTAAGAGAGATTTGGGAGAGATTTGACATACTTGGAGAGATTTGGGAGAGATTTGACATACTTGGAGAGATTTGGCATACTTAGAGAGATTTGGGAGAGACTTCTTTTGTGACCTTTTTGAGTGTTTGGCTTTGTAACGCAAGGTCCGTAAACCCCATTAAGCCATGTTTAAGAGTCTTACACACCCCCGAAAGGTATGTAATAGTGTTTTATCGCTTTGCTACATCACTTACCCCGATTAGGGCTCAAGAATCCTACACATACGAACTTTCCAAGTGATGACTTCTTATTAAAATAGCGAATTGTTCAATAATTACATAACGTAAACCCTAGTATACAAGAGTTAGTAGAGTTGACCGGTTTGACTTGTTGACTTTATTTGACTTTGACTTGACCAGAATTTGACGGTTGTCACAAACTTTCATGTCCAAATTTCAGATCCAATGCCAAAATACCACTAAAAGTCATAAATTTTCCAACTTTATGATTTTGCATGCCTATTAAGTGCTTAATACACAAAATCCCAACTTCTTAACACCTTAAGACCTTCTAGAGCATGCATGGGGAAAACTAAGCATCAAGACCACATTTTCATGACTCAAGACCCCTTATTAGGTCTGAAAGGACGACGTATTTGGTTAAGAGCATGCCATGCTCAAGAATCACATATTTGGGACCAAAAACGCCCTAAATGAAGAAATGGCTAGATCTGCCAGATAAGATGATCAAGAAAGGATCTTTTTACATCCTGGAGATTGCTAGCAAGGAGAGAATCCCAGATCTAAGTTGCTTCCAAGCTCCAAGGTCTTCCTACCTTCTTCTTCTTCTTCTTCTTCTTCTTCTTCTTCTTCTTCAAGAATACCACAAAACACAAAGATAAGCTCAAGATGCACTCTTCTCACTTAGGGTTAGTTTGAGGGACATTTTCTCAGATGGAGGCCGATGAGGGAATGAGAAATGAGGTGATAATGATGCTTATATATGGACTAAACCCTAAAAATTAGGGTTTGAGGTTTCTCTACGTACGCCCTGCATAAGCGGTGTACGCTTAGCGTACTAAGGTCCGCCCTAGTACGCCCAACATACACAACGTACGCACAACATACTAGGCCTTTGGCCAAAATCACCAAAATGCCACTATGGGACATTCTTGCAAACTTTCACAACACCAAGGGTCAAAATATAATATTTCTTCATACATAGGGTTAAAATCGAAATTACCTCAACATCGGGATGTTACAATTCTCCCCACTTAAACTATACTTCATCCTCGAAGTCAGCTATTGTGAATATCTCAGGATAATGCTCTTGCATCTCCGCCTCCGGCTCCCAGGTCCACTCGGAGCCTCTCTGATGTTGCCACTGAACCTTTACCAAAGGTATATCCTTGTTGCGTAGGACCTTCATCTTTCTCTCCACTATTGCTATCGACCTCTAAATTTAATTTAGGTGCTCATCGACCTGAATATCATCCAAAGGGACCACTGCCTCATCGTCCAACACGTACTTCCTCAACTGCAAAACATGGAAAGTGTTGTGGATCTAGCTTAGCTCACTCTGCAAATCCAACCGGTAGGCCACCCTGCCTACCCTGGCGATCACACGGAATGGTCCAATATACTTGGGACCCATTTTTCCCCTCTTCATGAAGCGTATGACACCCTTCCAAGGTGAAACCTTCAGTAGTAACATATCGCTGAACTAAAACTCCAACTATGATCGACGTCGGTCGGCATAGCTCTTCTCCCGAATCTGAGTTGTCTGCAATCTCTGCCTGATCTGTTGGATGAGATCTGTAGTCTAGAGGACCACCTTAGTCCTCCCCATGACTCTGTGACCAACCTCCCCCTAACATACTGGGGTACGACATCTCTGAACATATAGAAGCTCGAAGGGCGGTGCACCAATGCTGGAGTGATAGCTGTTGTTGTAGGAAAACTATGAAAGAGGTAGATAGGAATCCCAACTCCCACCAAAATCTATAATACAAGCCCGAAACATATCCTCAAGTGTTTGGATGGTCCGGTCACTCTGGTCTTCGGTCTGCGGATGGTAAGCAGTGCTGAAATGTAGCCTTGTACCCAGTTCCTCGTGGAACTTCTACCAGAATCGGGAAGTGAACTGAACATCTCGGTCTGATACAATAGAAACCGGAACTAAACAACAATCTCCCGAACATACATATCGGCCAACTTCTCGGCCGAGGAGCTCTCCCAGATGGCCAAAAAATGGTCACTCTTGGTCAATCAATCAACGATGACCCAGATAGCATCAAAACCCTTGGCGGTCTTCGGTAGCTTGGTGATAAAATCCATGGTGATCTGTTCCCACTTCCACAGGTCAAGCGCCTCTCAACGTACCGGGCTATATCCCTCTTCATACACAGCTACCAGTAACTTAGTCTCGAGTCCCGATACATCTTGGTGGCTCCCGGGTGTATTGAAAAGTGAGACTTATGTGCCTCCTCCAGAACTGTCTGCCTGATCCCACCAGGCACCGGAACCTATACCTGACTACACCGAGTCAACAATCTCCGACTATCGGTGAAAAATCTATCAATCTCGCCCCTGATCCTCTCCTGTTTCTAGTTATCCTTCTTGACTCATTCTGTATGTGCCCCTTTGATCAAATCCAAAATTGGAGAATCAATGAAAATCCTCATACACATATCCCCAGCTGAGGATACAGCCGACTTGCGGCTCAAAGCATCTGCGACCACGTTCGCTTTACCCAAATGGTATAGAATCTCACAGTCATAATCCTTGACCACATCAATCCACTTGTGCTGCCTCATGTTCAGGTTCGACTGGTCCATAAGATATCACAAACTCTTCTGATCCATGTAAATAGTACACCGAAACCCATACAAGTAGTGCCGCCAAATCTTGAGGCTAAACACTACTGCCCCCAACTCCAAATCATGAGTAGGATAACGTGTCTCATGCGGATTCAGCCGTCGAGAAGCATATACAACCACTCACCCCCTATGCTTAAAAACCGCCCCCAAACCAGTGATGGATGCATCACAAAATACAATGAAATCATCAACACCCTCCGGAAGGGTCAATATTGGGGCCTCGCATAATCTCTGTCGCAGTGTCTCAAACGACGTCTGTTGCTCAGGGCCCCATTGGAAATCCATGCCCTTCCTCGTCAGACGAGTGAGGGGTACAACAATCTTGGAGAAATCCTGGATAAATCTCCGATAATATCGTGCTAAACCCAAGAAACTCCTGATCTCTGAGGGAGACTTCGGAACCTCCTACAACATCACAACCTCAATCTTGGCCGGATCGACCAAAATCCCGTTATGGTTAAGGAGATTCCCCAGGAACTGGACCTCTCGTAACCAAATATTACACTTCAAGAACATGGCATACAATCGTTCTCACCTTAACACTCCCAAAAGTTCTCGAAGGTTCTCCCCATGTTGCTCTCTGGTCTTGGAATACACTAAGATATCATCAATAAAAACAATAACTAGTCGATCGAGCATCAGCCTGCATACCTGATTCGACAAGTCCATAAACACCGCTGGCGCATTGGTGAGCCCAAATGGCATCACTACGAACTCATAATGCCCATAACGAGTCTGAAATGATGTCTTCTCCACATCCTCTCCTCTCACCCTCACCTGATGATACCCTGACCTCAGATCGATCTTGGAGAACCAAGATGCACCCTACAACTGATCAAAGTGGTCGTCAATCCACGAAAGGGGATAACAGTTCTTCACCGTCAACTTGTTCAACTCCCAATAATCAATGCACATCTGGTGTGAACCATCATTCTTCTTGACGAACAAAATTGGCGCGACCCACGGCGAACTGCATGGTCGGATGAACAACTTGCCTAACAACTTCTGAAGCTGAGAGGACAACTCTTGCATCTCAGGTGGTGCCAAACGGTATGGTGCCTTGGCAATCGGAGCTGCACCTGACACTAAGTCAATCCTGAACTCAACCTGCCTCTCGGGAGGCACACTGGGTAACTCCTCTGGAAACACATCAGCAAAATCCCTAACAACTGGCACATCTGAAACCGATGCATGTTCCCCAACCCGAGTATCAACCACATAGGCAAGATAACCCATACACCCATGCTGAATATACTGTTGAGTCCTAGCCACCGAACAAAACCCTGATCCAACCCTGGTACACTCTCCGTAGATGACCAGTTCTCCCTCAATTGGGGTTCGAGCTACTACTCGCTGACCCTCGCATTCAATCATAGCACCAAACCTTCTCAGCCAATCCATTCCTTTATTACGCATACATACCCCATGGGGATGGGAATCAAATAAATCAAATAAGGCACCCTGAAAATCTCCAAAACACAACCCTGATACACTCTAGATGCAGAAATATCATGTTCGTTGGCGATAGAAACCCGCAACGGACACTCCAACTCGCTAAGGGTCATATCCAAATCCCTACTAAAAGACTGGGCTACAATGGATCGACTCGCGCAGGCGTCGAATAACACAAGAGCATGTAAATCATTCACTAAGAATGTACCTATTAGAAACATAAACATAAGCATACCATAAAATAATCGACAGAATGATAAAAAGAAACATACCAGTAACGACGTCTGGCGCCGCCCTGGCCTCCTCTTCTGTGAGCTGAGAAGCACGACATCGAGCCCTCGGGGGCTCCGCCCTACCCTGGCTCCCATCAGTGATCCTCATAGTAGTCGTTGTTGGAGCGTGTGTCAGTCTAGCAGTAAGCAATGGACACTGGGCCTTCGTATGGACCACCTGGTCACAGTGATAGAAAATGCTGGTGCTCGGTACTAAAGCCTACTAATGGAAGTCCTTGGCATAATTCCCATCCTTGCAACATTTTTGGAAACCAGATGAAGATCGAAAAACACCCTCATGAACCTTGCTGCACTTACCACAAGTGCGTCCCCCTGCCCTCTAGACCTCGAATCAGCGGGCTTGAACCGCTTCTTCACATGTTGTGTCTGAACCGGAGCTTGCCTCCGCTCTCTCACCTGGAGCTCCATCTCAATCTCCCGCCTCATCGTGGCCTCCTATAGCTCCACAAGTGTACCATAGTGTTGTGTGTACACGAACTGGCGGATATCCCTCTTGAGCATGCTCAAATACTAGGTCATCTGAGCCAGCTCAAAAGCAGCAAACTCAAGACAAAACACAACTCTATCTGTAAACATCTTGGTGATCTCAGTCACCGAATCAGTCCTCTGTCTCAGATCCAAATACTCTTGAGCCAGCCTCTCCCGCTCCACCAATGGAACATATCACAGGCGAAACATCTCAGAGATCTGTTCCCAAAATACGGCAGCCCTCTGCTCCGGAGTGTACGAGCTAGTCACCAACCTCCACCAGTGATTTTCCCTAGACCAGAGAAGGTTCAAATCACACTTGACCTTCAGGTCAGCATGCAAGGAGCATGTAAAGAAACATCCCTCAACATCTGGCAACAACCTCATAGCAATAATTGAATACTGGACCCCATCAAACACCGGGGGCTTCGTATTGTCGAACTCCCGGTACTGGAAGGCTCTCCTGATGCCAATCCCCACATCAGTGACGACCGCGGTAGCTATAGCAGCAGCACCCTCAGAAAGTGCAGTGTATCGGTCATCACAGAACTCCATCATGGAGGTCTTGATAGACCCAAACAACTCCGGTATCTGCCCTCGGACAATAGAAACAACCTCAGCATGAATCATCTCCCTAACTTGGTCCTCAGTCAGCCCTAGCCTATCCTGGCCACTCGATCCAGCTCCTGACTCGAATCTCCTCGTAACCACCATATTGAAAATAAACTAGAAAATATCAGATGAGGTGCATTTCATACCAAAAGAGCTATTCCAAACAACAAAACCCTAGGGGTTGTGACTTCCCTGCTACGCGTACGGGTCCTGTGCTTCCATTAGTACGTGCCCTACTACCTTACGCACCTACCCATATTTGTCTCAGAAGATCATCACAACAACCCTAATAACACACACTAGAATATGAATACATCCTATTCTCACTTCCTAGAGAAAGGCTAGACATTCCTCAACTGGCCGACTTACCACACATAACTCATCCATGAAACATCCACCAACCCTGCAACACTCGTGTATGCTAATCATACATGCCACTGGATCCTATAGACAGTCGAATATCTGATTCTAACCTAAGCCCTTCATCAAAAAAGAATAGGAAATAAGGCTAAACCAAACATTCTCAGGCTATAGAATCTTAGTTATGTACAACTATGATGTATACACTAAGCAACTACAGTAATGATGTCAATTCCATAACAGAAAGAAACCTTATGCTATCAGGCATCAATTATCAGGAAGTTCTATCATGTAATTCCTGAAGATCCCTAGCCTATCACTAGCATGTTGTTCTATCATAAACATAATAGCAAATAACAGTGTGGGTAATTTTGGGGTATACTCTCTTGCTCCGGTTGATCGTACACATCGCATCCTTCCTTATTTACTTTTGAAAACAATTTATTCAAAATCAGTTTAAAAACTTTTGTAGTTCCCTAGTTTGAGTATGGATTCACACGAATGCTCATCCAATTCTCTCAAACCAAGGCTCTGATACCAACTTGTAACACTCATAAATCACCGTAAATTTAAAATTTCAAAACAAACCATGAATCAATAATGTTTACAAAAAGAGTCATTGTTTCAAAAGCATTATTTCAAATAAGAGTTTTCCCAAGACCTGAAGACATAAAAACACGAAGCTATGTACGATCACGCCTTCTCCTTCCCGAGATCCTCAGAAGTACCTAAAACCATAAACTAAAAATTATAAGCCAAAGCTTAGTGAGTTCCCCCAAAGTACCACCACACAAACATATAATCAAACAGATAACGGGTCCATAACCTCCTGGTTGGATTACTCCCGGCCTACAGCCTTTCGGTTGGAATGCCCCGGCCCACAACCTTTTGGTTGGGTTTCCCCATACATAACGGGTCCACAAGGTCTTGTTGGAATGCCCTGGCTCACAAACTTTCGGTTGGAATGCCCTGGTATGCTGACTGATAGCACAAAGCAATACAATCTCAACCCCACCATATCATGTCGACATATACATAATAAATAACATATATCCAGCAACAAATAATCATATAACCAGTTAACAGACTAACAGAAAGATCTACAGATCACTGTCATATAGCGAAATTCTATAAACCAGGATACATAACTAAAGGGGACGGTGTTGGTGCCTTCTGTTGGGTTATGAGCATTCTAACACTCCTAAGTGTACATGCAACCCTAAATACCTTGGATCTATGTTTTCTCTATTATACATACAATTATGAACATCCAAGGTATTATCCTAATCTAGCATACAAAATAATAAATATAACAAGATAGAATACATACCTCTTTGATGTAGAATGTCTTCATGAAGCTTGAGTGCCTAGTGCCCCAAGTGTGACACCTCAAATGGTTCACACAACACCAAATACACTTGGAATAACTTGAGAGAAACTTGAACACTCCTTGAAATCGTCTAGCCCTCACACTCACACATTAGTGCACGATTTCTTGAGCCATGGGATTCTTTTATATGGTGGCTATTAGGGTTACACCATGTAACTCATAACTTTACCCATTCCTTATGCTCCATGGATTTTAACCTCCATGGAGTATCCATGGGTCACCCCATGGACTTAGTCCAACATAAGGAATCTTGGATCACAAGCCCACATATATAAGAATGAATGATTTACACAATCAACCCATATATTTAATTAGTCTCCTTTTGATCACTTAATTAATTCCAAATTAATTCTTGATCAATACTAATTAAATAACCTTATTAATATATTAGAACTTATAATATATTAACCAACCTTAAGTGTTATTTCTCTCATTATAGTCTATCCAAATGCATGATGCCATGCAACCCAAATGGACCATGCCGGGTCGGGTCAAGTCTTACCAATTATAGTTATGGACTTAGACATTAATCCAACAGTCTCCCACTTGGATAAGTCTAAAACTATTATTGCGTATGACTTCAGGAACCGATCAGCAATCGTAGCTCTCAAAAGCTTCTATCGAACTCTGACCTTGTCGATGAACTCTGACCTTTGTCAATGACTTGTCCATTAGATAAGGGATCATATATTCCTCCATTCTAGATATCATATGGACTGAGACATCGGTTATCAATCATTCTCTTTGTCCATTTGTTGTTTCCCGATTTTCGATTCATGATGACTGACTGATTGAACAAATCAAATCAGTCCTGGCTTGGCCAAGCACTCACATGTATCATCTTTAAATCATCGAGGGGCCCACAGATATCGCTTTTATCCCGAAGGTAAAAGGAATGGATAAACTTCGACTCATATGGCTTGTTCTACTACTTTTTGAATCATACACAAAGGCACGTTTTATAACATCGAGTTACCAATGCGTTTTCGTGCAATCAATGTATAACCAACTCATAGTAACAACTCATATCTCTAGGTTTGAAGAATATAAGATATTATCGTCTCATGATCACTCGTGATAAAATCCATGAAGTGATTCAAATGAGCGCGGGTTGAATCCAATACTCAGAACTTATGAGCACTCATGAGTGTTGTAGCACCACTTTTGTCCACCAACTTGGACCTCTACAAACCAACCCATGACAGTCTTGATTCATATCTACTTCCAACATATGACCGACTGTGGATGGTTTGAATAACTTAATCATTCAGGAAGAGCGACTTAGTTATTCTGGAAGTCAAAACATGCAAAGTGAAACACAAGAATAAATGAATCAAATATGGTATCAAACCCTATGAATATAAATAAACACTTTTATTTATCACCATCTTGATTACTCATTATTCATTGTTTCGGTTTTATCAACTTTATACTTGAATTTAAAACAATAGTTGTCCCATGCTCCAAGCATGTACACTATGTTTTCTAAACACTAGTCATGCCATACACCAAGTATGCATACTATGTTTGTCTATGATCTTTACTTTGTAAAATAGATCAATTGAACATCACTCCAATGATCCTCTTTTCACAGTCCCAAATCCTTACTGCAAATGAAAGAATTCCAAACTCATGCCATTTACTGAAATCTGTTAGATTCTAAACTTATATGCATTGATCATCTTAGTGATTATGCACGAAGTCAGAAAGACTTGACAACAATCATTACAGAGCATTCCAAAGGAGATCAGCTCCTTGGAAACATCCTTCTTTCATTAAGTTTCCTAATCTTACACAGATTGAATAATTTCTAACTTTGAAACATTTCCATATTCCATTTTGACTATCACTTCTGAACAAGAGTTGCCTCCTTACAGATTATGTCAATATGGTCCTTCCAGAATTAACATTATACTTCCAACTGTCCTTGAGCAACCAATCTTTATTAAACCTTAGATTGTCCTCGACAATTGCTTAATCATTTTAGTCATATCCAATTCTAGACCTTTTCCCTTCATAATGCCCCAGGCATTTGGAAAATTTTAGAAAGGATGAATATAGCACATGTAATCGATCCTATATCCGAAGCATATGGGACACGATTCATGATGTCTCACATAAAGACTAAACCAGTCTTTTGCTATAATATTTCCATTTCAATTTGCCAAGTTCTCAAAATTCAGATTATGAAAAAGGATGCCGTAATCATAATTGAATTTTAGAACGCAAATAATGGACCCATATATAGAATTTCCTTATGTTGATCCATTCCAACATGAAATTCATATATATATCCTTGATTAAATACGATTAAAATCTCAATCTAAGCTTTTAGAATTGAAATGAAGTATAATTTCCTCTCCCTTAATTATAGCAAAACAACTTTTTCAACCCCTGCAACCTCACGAATTGAAACTCTTGTTTTCTATAATTAACATTGCTAACTTGCAACCTTTGTCATAATTATCATGCTCCCACTAACATGATGATTATTAGCATAACACTTATGCTCCCACTAGCTTTGACATGTACTCAGAAATCAGCTGGACTTCCAAGTTGTTATGCAACCAATTGAGAACTTTCAGAACTCCTATGCAAAGCCAGCTTTAACTGGAATGGGCACAAAATATGTCAACATGATAGGTTATAAACCTCAAGTCGTGTGCTAGTGAAGAACCTCGGGTTTTATTCTTGATTAGTTCTTGAAATTCTTTTAGGATCTTTTAGACTCCCACTGTCTCCTTGACCTATAAGACTTTCTTGCCAAATATTCAAGAGATAGTGTGGATTCTAATCAAGACAGACACTTAACACAATTGGCCTTAGTTGATCTTTGTTTTATCCAAAACATCACAAATTACCAATTTCAAATGTACAAGAGTAGAAAACTTTTACTCTTACATTTGACAAGTGTTTTTAAACATCTTTTAAGACATGTCACTCAAGTTACAATCTTAGAGAATAACTCTAAGAATTGTTTTTGGAACGATGTATGAATCATCTTCTTGATTTAACCACTTCAACAATTCATAACTCCTCTTCTTAACTATCAGAATGCACTTAGAGGATGAATTGTGATAAGGTCTCAAAATCATTAAGATGATCTTAAAACATGATACTAAAGTACTCTCCCATCTTTTCAGATTTGAGAAACTTTTGTCCTTCTGCCTAATTTGATTCTTCTCATTCGTTCTGTCATACATTGAAACTTTTCCAATGTCTCAGAATTATACTTAAGCTTGTAAGTATAATCATATTTACTAAGCCTTAGTAAATCATGACGAATAGTCTTATCGATCTTTTATGGTGGACTTGATCAGTGCACAAGAATGTGTACTTGATCCCTTAGTCCTTCACTTGACTCACATATACATGTGAACAAGGAACTAGTCTTAATTTTCCAAAATTGAAAATTCTCATTCATCATACTATACAACTTGCATGATTCCAAGTTTCTATCCAACTGAAACTTGGGTGATGAGAATCTTTCCTTATTTGGTAAATTTGGACACTACCACAAATGAAAGAATCAAATTCATATTTTCACTCTTGCTCTTAATGGAATCTTATAAGCAACAAAGATTTTCACAAATGCCATTGTAAGGATATTTTAAAATAAATAAAATAAAAAAATTTTCCTTTTATTTTAAAAACTTTGCGGAAAAAACTATCCTTACAGTGCAAAAGCACATGAAAACTTTTTTGTTATCTATTCCTAAGCAATATATCATAACTCCTAAGAAGTAGCTCAAGAATCCGATCTTCAAACTATGCGATAGAAATCCATCTACGCGATCAGATTCAGCATATTCTTTCTTTAAGTTTCTTCACTTTTCTTTGATTCTTCAAACATCAACATGTGACCCAGTCACATCATGTAATAAGAATCTCCAAGTAGGAACTTAATAGAGTTAGACAATGGACTTTACCTGAAGTAGAGTCAAACTTATTGACTTTAACATCCTTAGGTAAATTTGGCAGCTTCGCAACCAATGCCCCTTCCTTTGGCAATGGACCATTGATAATGGGACTATCTAAGACTTAGCCTCTCTCTTTATCATTTGGTCAACCGAGTTGACTATGGCTGATCCCTTTCCATTGGGAAGAGAGAGCTTTACTGGATATCCAATGTCATCATTGTCAATGTCCATAAAGTTTTAGGATGTTGATCTTAGCAAATAGATAAGATCATTAAGGGTCTTGTCATAGTCTGTTTCATAGGAGTCCCAAAGGAACTCACTATGTGACTTAGAAAGTAGTTGAGCCACCAACTTTCTCAAGACTTTGACACCCAACTCTCCCGGCTTGTCAATATGTGACTACATCTCCAAGATGTGATCACACATAGACCTTTGCTTGCCAATAGGGCTTGAGTGACCTTAAACTTTTCAAGAACTTGTGGGTTAGGGAGAATAATTGGAGGAGGTGGAGGAAGTATGATATCCATGGGACATCATCTTCATTTAGGAAAGCTTGTTACAAGAGATTTGGGAAGATCATAAATGTCTAGACCAGACATCTTTTTGGGAGATATTCAAGATAGTTGATTTAAAGTCCTTAATATGACACCCAATATGAAATATTAAGGCTAGGGCCCAACAAACTATTTTATAACTTAGAAGAGGGATGCCGTAATCCAAGCTATAAAATATTTGAAGGTAGGTGAATGACGATTCACCAATTTCCACCATGAAAAACGAAATAATTTATTAGGTTTTAATTGGATTTGAAAGTCCTAGATCTTTGAGATTCATTGAACTGTTCAAAGGCATGTTTCAATCTCGAGTGTGCCCTTCAGGTTTTGTGACTGGGATGCCGAGGATCACAAAACAAGGTGTGAATAACCATGCAAATATACTTGGTACCCTTAATATTTACCCCTTAATCAGTGTGCCGGTTAACCACACACGCTCCACCGATACTATGATAAATATTAAGTTACCCTTTGCCTACCTTGTTAAGTCCAGTTTAGTGTGTCGGTTAACCACACACGCTCCACTAACGACTTAAGCAAAGTGCAAAGTGTAATTTCATGGGTTAGCACCAAATTCACATTTTCCTAAGTAACTAAGATTGGGTATTAATAAGAGTTTAGTTACTTAGTATTTATCATTAATACTTTTAATGAAAAGAGAATTATAGTCCTTGTCCTACCCGTTCGGCTAACGACCCTCCACCAGTCAAGGAAGCGGTGGGTGAGAGTGGACACCCATTAAACGGCCATTTTATAGGCAGTAACCTTATACTCCCTTATAGACCGGCTTCGTGAATGAGGCCTACTAACGGTAAGACTAACTTTACTCTTATACATATATATAAATATTATTAACTTATAATATTATAAAGTATAATGGTCAAATTTTAACTTTTAAAATTCTAAGGGCTAACTTGGAATTAAAGTATTCATAAGTGAAAACTTTTCAAATTCCAAAACTTGAGGGCAAGTTTTGAAACTATTCAAAACTAATTAATTCCATAACTTATGAGTTTAAAGTAGTTTTAATTAAAAAAAAAAACTCTTCAAGTTCCATAACTTGAGGACAAGTTATGGAAGACTTTAAACTAATTAATAAAAAAAATAACTTTTTTTTATTGTAACTTATGGAACTAATTAAGGTTACACTTTTTTTTAATTTAATGAAGAGACTCTTGAACCTCCATAACTTGAGGACAAGTTATGGAGTCATAAAACCATTTAATTAGAACTAGACTCTTCATTTTGTAACCTTTGCCAACTTTTATGAGTTTTATGATTCTTAAATGTGACTTTTCATATAACTTGAGGACAAGTTACAAAAACACACTTTGGAATCAACTCTTAGATTAAAATGGATTGAAAACAACTATTTCACACAACTTTTCTATTAATCTAAGAACCTCATAAGAACAAGATAATTCAAATCATCAATCTTCAAGAAATTAGCATGAACATACAAACTAATACAAATCTTGAAATTATGACAATTATCTTAGAAATTGGATTAGCATGAACATTACCACATCAAAAACAAGTTTATAAGTCCAAAAACATCTTAGGGTAATGTTCCTAGTCCAATTCCAGCCAAAACAATCGAATATATGCATCCAACTCGATTTTTCAGCTACTTTTGCAAGTATAACAAGAAAACAAGCCTAGGCTCTGATACCACTGTTGGGCTATGAGCATTCTAACACTCCTAAGTGTACATGCAACCCTAAATACCTTGGATATATGTTTTCTCTATTATACATACAATTATGAACATCCAAGGTATTATCCTAATCTAGCATACAAAATAATAAATATAACAAGATAGAATACATACCTCTTTGATGTAGAATGTCTTCATGAAGCTTGAGTGCCTAGTGCCCCAAGTGTGACACCTCAAATGGTTCACACAACACCAAATACACTTGGAATAACTTGAGAGAAACTTGAACACTCCTTGAAATCGTCTAGCCCTCACACTCACACATTAGTGCACGATTTCTTGAGCCATGAGATTCTTTTATATGGTGGCTATTAGGGTTACACCATGTAACTCATAACTTTACCCATTCCTTATGCTCCATGGATTTTAACCTCCATGGAGTATCCATGGGTCACCCCATGGACTTAGTCCAACATAAGGAATCTTGGATCACAAGCCCACATATATAAGAATGAATGATTTACACAATCAACCCATATATTTAATTAGTCTCCTTTTGATCACTTAATTAATTCCAAATTAATTCTTGATCAATACTAATTAAATAACCTTATTAATATATTATAACTTATAATATATTAACCAACCTTAAGTGTTATTTCTCTCATTATAGTCTATCCAAATGCATGATGCCATGCAACCCAAATGGACCATGCCGGGTCGGGTCAAGTCTTACCAATTATAGTTATGGACTTAGACATTAATCCAACACCTTCGACCCACATGCATAGTGAGGAAAACTCACCTTACGACTGATGCATAGCTGAACAATACACTGCTCCGAATACTGGCTCTATATGTCACCTATTCAACAGATAGAGACCAAGGCTTAACTATAGCTCAAAATACCCAAAATACCCTTACGTCAAACTTGGTCAACCCTTGTCAAATTCAAAGTCAAAGTCAACGGGTCAAGGAGTCAACTTGGTCCACTTAGTCGAGTAAGCAGGGCGTACTCAGCTCCTACGTTGGGCGTACTTAGTCCCTTGACCGAAGTCGGGAGGTTGACCACGTACGTGCGGCGTATGTTGGGGTACGTACGACGTACACTCAGAGTCTCCTTTCCTCAATAAGAGCATAATGCATTAAGCTCTCATGTCCAAATTTCAGATCCATGGCTAAAATACCACTAAGAGTCATAAAGTTTCCAACTTTATGACTTTGTATGCCCATTAAGTGCTTAATACACAAAATCCCAACTTCTTAACACCTTAAGACCTCTAGAGCATTCATGGGGAAAAACTAAGCATCAAGACCACATTTTCATGACTCAAGACCCCTCATTATGTCTGAAAGGAGGACTTATTTAGTTAAGAGCATGCCATGCTCAAGAAACACCATATTTGGGACCAAAAATGCCCTAAATGAAGAAATGGATAGATCTACAAGATAAGATGATCGAGCAAGGAGCTTTTTACCTCGTGGAGATTGCTAGTAAGGAGAGAATCCCATATCTAAGTTGCTTCCAAGCTCCAATGTCTCCCCACCTTCTTCTTCTTCTTCAAGAATACCACAAAACACAAAGATAAGCTCAAGATGCACACTTTTCACTTAGGGTTAGCTAGAGAGACATTTTCTCAGATGGAGGCTGATGAGGGAATGAGAAATGAGGTGATAATGATGATTATATATGGACCAAACCCTAAAAATTTGGGTTTGAGGTTTCTCCACGTACGCCCTGCGTACGCGGTATACGCTTAGCGTAATAAGGTCCATCCTAGTACGCCCAACGTAGGCCAGCATACTAGGCATTTGGCCAAAATCACCAAAATGCCACTATGGGCCATTCTTGCAAACTTTCTTAAGCCCAAGGGTAAAAATAGAATATTTCTTCATACATAGGGTTACATCGAATTTACCTCAACATCGAGATGTTACATCTTTGCATCACCTTTCCTGAAGCCTAGAACTTTGAGCTGAAATCTTGGTTGATACATCTTCTTCCCACGTTCAGAGGCTTAGAAAACAAACACCCACATAAATTCCTCAAGGATTTTCATGTGGTTTGTTCCGGAATGAAACCTCACGCCATAAAAGAAAACTAGATAAAACTAAGGGCATTCCCCTTCACACTCAAAAAACATCGAGAGAATGGCTATACGTGCTCCCATCCGGATCGATAACCACGTGGACTGAACTCACGAAATTATCTTAGAAAAATATTTTCTCGAAAAACGATTTTCAAGCCTTCGCCACGAGATCCTTAGTATCAAAAAAGGAAGAAGAGAAGCTTTGCACACTTACTAGGAGTGCTTGAAAAAGTAACTTGTTTGGTGCCCAGAATACGGAATTAGTGATTACCAACTCTATAATTGTTTATGTGAAGGTCTACCACCCATGAAGCGAAGGTTGATAAATGCTTCAAGTGAAGGATATTTAGGCGATATGACACAAAAATAAATTCGGGAGCTGATAGAAAAGCTGGCTATAGAGTCAAAACATTCAGCTACCGAAGAATATTAGTATCCTGATCAGCCAAGAGGAGTTAAAGAAGTCAGTTCCCATCATCTGGAGGCCGAAATTTCTGAATTGACAAAAGTAGTTCTGCTACTGAAGAAAAAAAAAAGGAGCTGCAAAAAAAAACAATGTGGAATCTGCTTGAAGACGGACCATCCTACTACATGCGCCCATTATTGCAAGAGGATACAACGACAATAAAAGTCGTCGGAGGTTATCAGCAAAATTTTCAGAACAATTTTTAGCAATGACGAGCAATATCAGAATCCACCCGGATTCCAGCAGTTCGAATTATCAGAGTCAGCAGCAGTTTCAATATCAGAATTTCCGACAGAACTCCAATCAACAATCTTGAAGTTGTAGTGTGGCATTGGAAGACATAGTAAAAAGTTTAGTCACTAACACTTACGCATTCCAGAACGAAAGCAGAGCAAGCATTAAAAATTTAGATCAACAAATGTCTCAACTTGCTACTTACGTGGGTCGACTAGAGTCTTAAGGGAAACTACATGTGCAAACCGAACACATCTGAAGCATAAAGTGAGCGCGATTACCTTGAGAAGCAGGAAGAGTTATGAAGGTCAAAGCAAATCTGAAACATAAGAGGATGCTGAAAAAAGAAGTAACTAAAGAGATTTTGGGTAAGAGAGGAACTAAAAAGGTGGAAGAAGAAGAAACTCCAAGACCAACGAAGCTGAATCTAAAAGAGTATAAGCCAATCCCACCATTCCCATCTAGACCGAAAATCATGAAGTGTGAATGAGAGGACGAGGAGATCATGAACACCTTTGGTAAGGTATAGGTAAATATTCATTTACTTGATATAATTAAACAGATTCCTCGTTATGCTTAGTTTTTAAAAGAATTATGTGTTTCAAAGAAAAAACTGAAAACTAATGAAACACTTAAAGCTCTTGAAAACTTTTATGTTATTTTGCAAAAAGGCTTACCCCCAAAATGCAAGGATTCTGGAATTTTCTCGATTCATTGTAAATTGGGAAGTATAATTTTTCCAAAATCCATACTTGACTTATGTGCCTCAGTAAATGTCCTTCCCTTATTTGTTTTTGAAAAATTAAAGTTGAGATCTTTACAAAAGACTGGGACTATCATTCCGTTGGCTGATCACTCTACAGTACACCCAAAAGGTGTATTGGATGATGTTCTTGTCCAAGTGAATGAATTAATTTTTCCCGTTGATTTTTACATCTTGGACATGGGGAATTTGGACATATTATGCAAAAACTCAATTATTTTAGGAAGACCTTTTATGAAAACTACTAAGACCAAAATTGATGTTTTTGCTGGTACGCTCTCTGTGGAATTTGATGGTGATGTGGTGAACTTCAATATAAATGATGTTGATATTTCTGACAATGTTTCTGTTAATTTTCTATGTACCAACAACAGTCCTTTGTCTGATGACTAGTGTGAGTTTTCTAATGATTTTTTGCAAGATTTATTTTTAGACAGAAAATTATCTGATGATGCATCAAATGAGTTGAAAATAAGTAAGCTTGGGGAGGTGAAAGTGATTATGATTTCTGATAAAAGAGTTGATATGAAGTTGATATAAAAAGACAAGATTGGGCACAAGAAGTTGGTTGTTGTTAAAAAGATCAGAATAAGTAAACAACCCAAAAAGCTGAAAAGAAGAAATCGTGGAGAAGATGAGGTGACTACTGAGAAGAAGACTAGAAAATGAAAAAAAAATGAAAATAGAGTCTTTCGATAAAAATCTGAAGTTTTTCAAGGCCGTCGAGCAAGTACCAGATCCATCAATTTTGTCATATCTGAAGGGGTTTGGAGTGATAAAGAAGAAAGTTGAGCTAAAAAGAAGTCTCAACCACACCAGTTAACAAATTTGGTTGGGCATAGTCGAGCCAACGACTTTAAAAAAGGACGGCTTCCGGTAGGCAACCCGATGCGTAGTTTTTTTTTTCTTTCAATAAAGATTGGTCGCAGCTCCAAGCAAGCTTGGGGAACCAGAGGATCTTCTAGGAATTGCTGAAAATCATATTTTTCACAAACATCTTCGTCAAAATCAGAATTTTCCGCAACATATCAGGTACAATCTTTCGTAGTTGCAACCTTTTGCATTTATATGTTTTATTGAATTGTTCATTCCTCTCTGAGCATTGAGGACAATGCATCATTTTAAGCTTGGGGAGGAGATTAGTGTGAGAATTTGAATTTTTAGTTAACAATTTTAATATTTTCAGTTTTTCAGTAAAAATTTTCAAATTTTCTTTTTGCATTGCATTTGCATATAAAAATTTGAAAAATCCAAAAAATATTTTCTATTTATGTTTTTTTTCCAACATTATAAAAAAACCCAAAAAGATTTTTATTTTTAGTGTTTATTTTCTGCATAAAAAATGAAACAAATTAAAATTGAAAAATTCTGGAAAAAGTTACACGAGATGATGTAATTCTTACATTCGATAGCTTTGTAAAAATGGAAAATGAAAGTCCGAAGCGACCGAAACAATAGTAGTAAGTTCATAAAAAATTCTCATAACTAGGGGTTACAAAACACCGTGATTTGAGATGCATGATGTAAAAAATATAAAAAATGGCATACCAAAACACTGCATGGGCAGTAATAACAATTTCAGAATTATTTACTTTTGAATGTTTAAAAAGAACCTTGATCGACAAGTGTGGACCCACATAATATAACTCTATTTGTTGACACACGTTACCCTCACAGTAAGATAGAACCTTATATCAGATCCACACAGTCAATAAAGAAATAAAGAAGCGAGCAAAACCGTCATATCCGAGCTCGTCACGGGTACAAACTGTCAAATCCAATACTCGAGTAGTTTTCTTAAATATATGTGCAAAAGTTGATTGAAGAACTATAAGTTGAAGACAAATATACAAAAACTTAAGTTAAATCAAATCAGAAGCCATCTTAAAGACAAATCTGGAAAGTGAAGACATGTGTTATATGATATTTGTCGTTCTCAAGAAAAGTGAAAACATAGAGCTCTGACCCCTACGGGAGAGTTGAATGCTTTAGCGAAAACTGATTTGGTCATGTCGGGTTCTTAAGGGTGTGTCGAGCCTGGTTCTTAACTATTTAGTCTTGAGGACATGAAATTCTGAAATATGTTATTTTTGCTTGCAAGGCTAATTAATGTATAATGTTTAAATAAAAGTTACAATTGGTTTATTGGTTCACACCGTCGAGCTTCTTCGTGAATTTGGGAGTCTGTGAAAGATGGAAGGTATTGCAATGGTTGCCTAGGTAGTGATTTCATTGGAGCTTCCTCGATGTAAGGCATGATCATATGAAAAAAAAGAGAAAAAATTCAAGTGATTTATTTATTAAAATTCAAGTTTTTATTTTCCTTAATTTTATGTCAGTTTTTTATTCTGAGTTCTTTTTAGGTTGTCTACATCTTTCCATTTCAGTTATAATGTTTAATCTTTTTATTAATTGATGGCAAGTAAGGTTCAATCTTGGGGAGATTTGATAGATGCCATTTTATGCATCTTTTAGGATAGTTTTTATTAGCATTCTGCATCATATTTTATGCATTTGCATGTGTATTAGTTTAAATAATATTCAACTCATGTTTTTAGTCAGAATTCCCGTAATCCTCGCGTTTTTATGTTGTTTTTTTTATATATTTAGAGTGAAGTGGGGATTTGGAAGCAACTTTGGATGCATTACATGTGCTTCATGGAGCTAAAACACCTGAGGAAGCTGGAAGATGGGTCAGATTTGCTGAAACTGAAGAGTTTGCATCCGAAACGCGCGTTTTAGTGTTTATTCGATCGTGTTTTTCACCAGGCGATCGTGCTTTTGATCGTGTTTCATTTTTTCAACTTTTACAATCTAGAAGTCAAGTTTAGGGACCTCGAAGTGTTTATTAGATCGTGTTTTTCAAATTTATGCCCGAAACAGCATCGTACTTCATTAAACGGAGAATTTAGGACTTTGAAAAAAACAATATCAAAACGATCATGTTTTGCGCAAATTTTTGATTGTATTTTTCACGTTTTCGCATTTTTTATTGTTGGCTCGTACATAAATACCTCCCATCTGATCGGTTTGAACCCTAGGCATTCCCAGGCGAAGAAAAATCCTTGTCAGACGGTTTTTGAGGCGATTTCTCTCCGTTTTCATCAACTTTTGAAGGTCTGAATGTTGTGGATTATCTCAATCTTTTACTTTAGTAAAAATTAGTAGTTTAATCTTTCTTTTCAATGGTTTTGATCGGAATTTAGCCATGTTTGGCTAAACCCTACATTTCAGTTCTGCATAGATAAGTATTTTTCATGTAATTAATCATTAGACTTGGTTTTGATTATGTGATTCTATCTAGATATTCCAGTTTTGATCTTAATGAATGTTTGATTTTGATTCTTTTTAGCATGATTATCTAATTAGCGTTTAATCAATCAATTCAACCAGTTAATGGAATCTATAATTGTTCTAATCAACTGGTAATAAGTAACAAGTATCAGATTGGTTCTAGGTTGGGATTTAACTCTGATATAAACTGAGATTTCATAGTTTTACACTTCCGTGCTTGAGAGAAGTACTGACTATTGTTGGGAATTTTTAAACAGATCATAAAGTTGCTTTTCTGAATATAATTAAGAGTTTGTTTAACTAGATCAATAAAAAGTTAGGGTTAATTGAAGAGCTTGTTTTGGTTAACTAATTAGGTAAAAGAGAATGTACTAGAGCTTATTAGTTGTTCTCGGTACCAACTTAGATAGAACACACTTTGAATAACCAGGTCAATATTAATTCACTGCTATTTTAGTTAATAATTTACATCACAACCCCCCCCCCCTTATTATTTTCTATTATATGACTAGTATGTGCCTTATGAAAAGAGGCATTGACCATTAGGTTGTGTCCTTGAGGATTCGACCCTGCTTCCCTATGCTATCCTTTAGTGCATTCGAGCAGTGAAATTATTATTTTCTTAAGATGCCCGCGACAACATGTTAATAATAATACAGTGAGAAGACTCAGGTCGCAAACATCATGCTAACACAACAACTCTCTGACAGTGAAGACCTGTACTACGAGACACCTAAAAACTATATATGAGTACCTTCTCAGTCTACACCCTAAAACCCTTAAGTTGATTATAGTCAACAATGGTCAAGAATTCAATGATCAAAGTCAACAGTCCAAGTCAGCCCCAGTTGACCCCCACGTTGTGCACACCCATTGGCCACGTCGTGGCTGCGTTAGGACAAAACAATCGCAAAGACTATCCGTCGCCACGACGTGGTGGCCACCCCCACGCCGTGGAAACTGCTCAGATCAACTTAATGTATTAAGATCTTAATCCTTTCAAGCCACTTATTGTACTGAACTCAAGTTAGGTCAAAATGGTGAAAATGAGTTTAAGATGTCATGCATGGAACTCATAACTCAACAACTTTACGGATCTGGGACTAGATGCCACAAAAGAACCTCAATGACCTATAAACTTGCCAACTTTATGGAATTCCAACACTCAAACCACCTCAAACATGGAGGAAAATGGACAAAAACCTAGATCTAGCATGCTTGAACACAAAAGGTAGAAGATTGAGGACTTACAAGGGTCCAGAAGCTACACAAGATGATGAGGACGAGATTTGCTTGCTGGAACAATGCACCAAAACACCTTCTTATTTTTCAAGGGACTAAAGCCACCACAAAAAACTCACACAGTCAACAATGGAGGCTAGGGTTTTCTCTAGATTAAAAGGGAACTGATGGAGGTTAACAGTGTGGAAACCCTAGCCATCGCATCCCAAATAAGGCACAAAACCCATAAAATTAGGTTTTGTGCATTGGCGGCCATCACGTTGTGGTGCGCACAAATGATGTGTGTTCCCTTTGGCAATGACCACATCGTGGTGTATCCTTCACCACGTCATGGCCATCACAAAATCCCCATTTTAAAATCATTAACCACTAAAAACATAATCAAATTATTTACCTGTAATACGTGCTACAATTCATTGTTCATATTCTCTCTGTCATCCATGGCACTCTCATAAGCTTTTAGGAAAACTGTCATGTCGGTTCAATTTTAGTCAAATATGGTTCACGAACAGTAATATTAAAATTATTTTCAAAGATCATGTCTCATACCTGTTTTATGATTCTTCGGCATGGAGGGTCATTTGGGGCCATGTAGAAGTAGTTTGGTTCAACAACATCGCCATCATCATCAGATCCATACGATCAATACCTAGTATCACATTCCATATCGTTTCGAGCCGTGAGACACAAGTTTTGTTCATCACCATACTCTTTTTCGTCACCTGACAGCCAGTACCCATCAACGTTATGTGAGACAATGGCAACAAATGCCTTCTCACTCTCAACTAGATCGTTATCCCGTCTAGCGTATTAATCAAAATCCTTGACCGTAGGTTTGATAGGAGGATCGGATTAGCAATCCCTTGTATAGTGATTTTCGAGCCCATATTGTAGCATACAGTCTTTGGTTTTTTCAGTAGGAGGGGTCGGTTGGGAAACCTGAGGAGGATTGTTCGGAAAGTTTGGTTAGTAGGATGATGGTTTTTCATATGGTTTTGAGAGAGGCTGGGAATTATTTTGGTGAGGAGCGGGATCTGAGGGTTAAGTGTTTGTGTGAGATATGTTCGAATAAGGTTTCTGACTGTTTTCCCATTGACGTATGTTTTTATTTCATGGTTAACAAGGCAAACTCCTATTGGAATTGAAGTTCATCAGCTGCAGCTTCAGGATCATAGTTATCTTTGGAAAAAGGAACCGAACGAGTAGGATCTGAAGGAGCATAGATCGAAGGTGGTGTACTAACAATGCTCACGAGAGCCAGGGGTCCTCTAGACAACTCACATAGAGTTTAAGCAACATTTAACTCATGTCCTTAAAGCTCGTCAAAGAGTTGAAATAGAGTAAGATTATTGAGCAAAACATTACTTTGGAGACATGACTTAACATTGCCCCAACCTTTTCCTAGGTTGTTGATGAACTTTAGATTGTGCTCGATTGGAGTTCTTGTTATACCATGGGCTGTCAAGTTGTTCACCAGAATTCGATAGCGATTTACTACAGACGCCACTGATTCACAAGGAGAAGCCGTGAAAGTGCCATACTCATTCACCACTAATGTCATCCTCTTGTCTTTGACATTTTTTGAACCCTCAAAAAAATCTTTGAGAGTATCCTATATCCCCTTAGTAAATTTACACAGCTTAATATGTTTAAAAAAAGATAGACAGATACCAAAGACTAGTTCTGAAAACACAAAGTCGTCTGCATGCATCTTTTCTTCGTCCATTAGAGTTGGTGGTGTAGGACGACTTCTTCTTGACCCATGAGATTTGCAGCAGGATCTCTAACAACTTATCGATCAGGAACATGAGGTACTTCGGTGACTGGTCTCCAAATATTTTCTCCTTTATCTTTTCCTTTCAAGAATATCTCCATTCTCATCTTCCAAGGATCACATTCTTTGACAATCAACAATGGGTCTCTCGTTGGTCAACCCATACTGTTGGCAATTTATACTGAATACAATGGTTGATTTGGGCTAAGAGAAGCCATTATTGTGTTGTTTTGAGCACAAGTGGTATAAAGAAGAATTTTTATCCTAATACATAAATGATTAAGAAACCAATGTATTCTTGTCACAACTAGCATTTTAGGGCTAAAAATCCCTATCCATATACAACTAGCATCCTTTGTGTAACTATGTAACACTATGTGCAGTATAAGTAAATTTCAATACAATACTAATTTATACGTTCAGAATTTGTTTTAAGTCGAAACCTTCTTCGTGTAAACCCAAAATATAACTCAATGAGCAATGATCACTCAACTTTGAGCCTTAACCCAAACTCTCTCGGTCCAAACTCCTTATTGGGCCAAAACTCTCTTATTGGGCCCTCTTGGGCCAAAAGCCCTAATTAACCATGTTATGGGCTGAGAACCTCTATTTGGGCCATAGTTGGGCCGAAAACTCTTCATCAACATAGTATTGGGCCGTAAACCTCCTAATGTGCCTTATTGGGCAATGAGGAATTATTTAAGACTTAATGGGTCCTATTTGGGCCGAGAACCCTTTCACTTACCCCTTTTGGGCCGCAAACGCGTATGTGGGCCCTCATGGGCCGAAAAATCTCTATTCGGCTAATGTGTTCTCAGTTGCAATTCAAATCCAAGCCCAACATTCTTTTCTTTCCTTCCCTCTCCTATTCTCGGTTATAAAAAAAATAAAAAAAAGGGGGTGGACTTTTGAGTGCCACCTCATAATTATATAACATATAACAATGTTATAAACTAACATGTAACTAGGAGGGAAGAGTTTGTCCATCAAATATCTAGGCTAGTCATTTCTTCCCCCCTCATCGGCCGAGACCACTCTCACCCCCCTCATTTCTCACTTCAACTTTCACTCATATCTTCCTCCCTCTCTAAATCTTCAAGAGCCCTCTCATTTTTCCTCCAAGAAATCGTGAGTTTGTGTGTTGCTTCAAAAGATCCTCTTGAAGCCTTTCATCCACTTGGTAAGTTGTTAACTATACTCAAATTGTTTTAGTCCATTTTATGCTAGATCATTCCTCATAACCACCTCTTTTCGTGATTAAGGTCCTAGAGCACCAAAACTTCACCAATCCTTACAAAGAAGCTAGCTAAGACCGAAAATCTCCTTCATTTCCCTCTTCAAAACCGATCAAACCTCAAGGTGAGCTTCATACCCCTTGTTTTTGTGATTTACTATCTTTTGGGGGAGAATACTAGCTAGTTTTATGAAAAATCTTAGTATGTATACTTGCATGTGTATGTTTTGTGTGAGATATGTGTTAATATGTTGTGATATTATGCTAAAAACTCCAATATTTTGAGATTTACCCAAACCTTGAAGTTGTTGGAATAACTTACATTATGTAACTTCTTATGTTTGGTTAATGATGCTAAGTAAGTTTGAATATTCACAACAAAACTAAAGAAATCATAAAAATGGGCTTTTAATGACATTCACGATATTATTGGGCCTAAAGTGTCATTTTTGATAAAAATGGGCTTTTAATGTCATTCACGGTTTTATGGGCCAAAAGTGTCATTTTTGATAAAAAATGGGCTCTTAATGACATTCACGGTATTATTGGGCCTAAAGTGTCATTTTTGATAAAAATGGCCTTTATTTGACATTCACGGGTTTATTGGGCCAAAATTGTCATTTTTGATGAAAATGGGACTTTTATTGTCAATTTCGATGTTTTTGGACTAAAAGGGTCATTTTTGGTAAAAAGGGGCTTTTTATGACATTTTCATTTACAATGGGCCGAAAATGAACTATTTAACAAATCTGGGCTAAAAATGACTTTTTATATAAAATGGGCCGAAATTGGATTATTTAGTAAAATGGGCCATCTATAGCAATTTGGACCAAAAATTGGGCCTTATATGACCCTTCTATCCCAATTGGGCCTTATATGACATCTTTTATGTTAATTGGACCTTAGTGTCAATTTTATGTAAATTTGACCTCTCGTGAACATATCGTTAACAATTGACTATTTTGATAACTGTAACAACCGGATTTCCAGGGACATTATTTGTGTATGTTAATCTTGAGACTTGAGGAGGGACTCGACGAGTTGAGGGACCAACTCGCCGAGTCGAGTCAATATTGCCGCGTGGATTTAATGAATGGACTCGACGATTCAGAGGAGGGACTCACCGAGTAGGTGCTGGGCAGAGAAACCCTAATTTCCCGGGTTTGGGGCCTATTTAAAGGCATTTATAGCCTCATTTGCGGCTACCTTCCCCTGAGAGCAAACCCTAATTGCTATTGGAGCTAGAGAGTGAGAGAGAAGCTCATATTGTGGTTCTTGGTGCATTTATATGAAGAAGGATGAAGAGATTCATGATGGGGAACAAAGGAAGACAGTGGATCTGTGGTATTGAGTGTTCCAGCTGCTAAGAGAAGGTACAAAGTCCTCATCTTGTTCATTCCTTGTACTAGATCTCATTTTGGCAGTTTTAGGGCTTTGCTTCCATCCTTTTGAATCTATGAGTTGAATGAGACATGGTTGTGGTTGGAAACCTCATATCTGGACCTCCTAAGGTCCTTAGAGTCTAGATGTCCCAGCTTTAGTCGTTCAAATGAGGGTTGATGAGCTAAATCCCTCATGAAAGGCATGTATTAGAATTTTGGAGCAATAATCTCATGTATGAACGTAAAGATCGAAGCTTTATGTGATTATTGAGCCTTGGGATGATAGATCTAGTGTTTGGAGTAATAGATCTGATTGAAATCGTCTGAATGAACATTTGGCCTGAATGAACTCGCCGAGTCAATGAGCCGACTCGACGAGTTGGTTAGGGTTTGTCCCGAAGAACTGAATCATGCGACAGCTCGACGAGTTGGGGGCCAACTCGACGAGCTGAGCTGGACTGTCACCAGACTTCTGAGGAAAATAAGTGGACTCGACGAGTCGCAAGGTTGCACTCGGCGAGTCGGGTCAAACATGGACCGTTGACTGGAGTTGACTTCAGTTGACCTTAGGGTTTGGTCAAACTGATTAAGAGGGGTCAAGGGGGGGGGGGGAGGGGGGGTAAGATGGTCTTCTACCTATTCTCTATAGAAGAGGATATAAAGAGAGTATTGATTAGAATTATTATCATTGTGCTAGGCGGAGGCTAGATCGAGGATATCGAGCACGAGAGTTTACTAGACATCATACGAGGTGAGTCTTCTCATTATACATTACCTAGAGTGGTATCTATGTGCAGACCGGAGGGTCTTATGTGTTATGTGTATGTTTGAGTTTATGTGCATTGTTTTATATGTATGCTATATGTTATATAGACCGGACCGGAGGGTCCAACGATTTAGACCGGACCGGATGGTCCAACGATTTAGACCGGACCGGAGGGTCCAACGAGCTACACCGGACTGGAGGGTCCAACGAGCTACGGGACTGGAGGGTCCCGCTGAGACACATTGACCGGAGGGTCATACCGAGTTATAGCCTCGAGTGGCTTATGTGTTGTATGTGGTATTTTGGGGAACTCACTAAGCTTCGTGCTTACCGTATTAGGTGTTATGTGTTTCAGGTATCTCAGAAGATCGCGGGAAGGCACCGGCTTGATTGTACACACCAGAGAAAGAGTTATGTCTTGAGGATCCTGGATTGTTAATGGAGTTGTGTTTTGTAATTTGAATAAACGAGATTTCTATACAATATGTTATGAAAAGTATGCGATTTTTAAATGAAAAATTTGTTTGAAAAATTACGGTGTTACAAGATGGTATCAGAGCCTTGGTTTGAGGGATTCGAAAGCACCTTCGGGTGCGTTTGAACTCAAACTGAAGATTTGTGAAAGATTTTCAAAAGAGATAAATTTTTCTAAAAATGAGTACGAGTTTAAGGGAAATGAATTGGAGCAGTGTGTACAATCAGCCAGAGCCCGAACGGTGATTTCCCAAAATACCCTTACGTTTGTATTATGAGATATTTATGAGATATGCTATGAGATATTATGCATGCTAGAGATAGGCTAGGTATTTCATATGTTAGGACTAGAGTGGCTTTATTTGTGATGCCTTAGCCTAGGAGTTACTGTTACTTGTGATGTGCTTACGAGCATGTGCTGGGTAAGAGTATCCAGCATGAATCCTCTTAGAGAGGGATGTGAGTGGAGGAGTAATCTAGGAGAGATACCTAGATAAGCATTTGAGGAGTCTACTGAGAGAGTAGTCAGATGCCCGCGTGGGGTAAAGTTGCTTAAGTTCGGTGGTATTCTTTGAGTATGAGGAGAGCAAGTGGGTAATAACCTAGAGTGGTTTTACATGTTGGTAGAGATTATTCGATGCCCGAATGCTGCTTGCTTCGTGCTTTGTGGAACTCTTGATGATGAGAGTCAGCTACTAAGTGAATATGACGATATTCAGGAGGTAGATGGCTGGCATCATAAGGAGTTCTTCAACAGCTGATGGCGGAGAAGTGTGAGAACCTAGGAAGAGCCTAGGAAAGGGTGACCCTACTCAGATGAGTACGCTGACAGAGTAGGATATTTCGCAGAGGAGCGAACACGCATGACGGGGTTGGTGAATGAGAAGGTCGAGCAGCTACTTAGGAACTCAGGGATGGTCCGTGTGGAAAGTATGGGTAGATGTGGCAGGTAGTATGGGCCCGTACTACTGAAAGCAGAGGACCCATACTCGATATAGGGAACATTCCGGAGGTTTTAAGTAGCAGACCGAGAGGTGATTTCATGATTGGTGTACCATGATTTGTAGCAGATCGAGAGGTGATGTCATGGTTCGAGTACCATGATTTGTAGCAGATCGAGAGGTGATTTCATGGTTCGAGTACCATGATTTATAGCAGATCGAGAGGTGATTTCATGGTTCGAGTACCATGATTTGTAGCAGATCGAGAGGTGATTTCATGGTTCGAGTACCATGATTTGTAGCAGATCGAGAGGTGATGTCATGGTTCGAGTACCATGATTCGTAGCGGATTGAGAAGAGATAACATGGTTCGGGTACCATGATTCATAGCAGATCGAGAGGTGTCCACATGGTTCGAGTACCATGACCCGTCGCGGTTAGTGTTACTGGTTCCACCAGTTATTCCGTTGTGATTGGTTAGACTGAGATCAGATGTGAAAGAGTATGGGGCCAGAGGGCCATGATGAACAAGTTTTAGTGGAGCATCCCTTGAGAGGGAAATCGAGTTAGCTCCGAGGGATTTTTGGTAAGATGTCAGATGAAGTCGCAAGGCTCAAGGATGAGTAGAGATGGCGGTTATGGAGGATTGCGGCATGAGTTGAGCAGTTAACCGATAGTGGAGATGTCACCTTCTGTGACATGGATGGTATTATTTCCGTTTCCTATGGGAAACATAAGAGGTGTTGAGAATTCGGTTTCTGAGCTTGGGGGTAAAACCCTGCGGGTTAGCATTGATGGCGACCTTCCATCAGAGTATTTGGGCAGTATGTCTGCCGAGAGGTAATGTTAGAGCATGAGCAGGTTGTCAGTGGGGACTGAGACGGTCAAGGACAAGGATACACCTTATTTGAGCATAGTTGGGCATGTATTAGCTGCAGAGGCAGACGATCAAGAAGAGGATATTGGGGCGGTAGCTCTTATTGTCTATGATGGGTATCGAGTGTGGTAATGAGGTCTCCGCTCTTATTACAACCCACGTGATGGAAAGTTGGTTGAGGAGTCGAGAAGGAGAAGTATGATAGTTCATTATTTCAGATTAAGGGTCAGAGTTACTACTGGACAGTTGAGATGTCCGGTAATAGGATGGTATGAGATTTTGTATGATTAAAGGCAATCATGATGAGAAGTTTCTGAGGATTTCACCTGAGATTCGGGGTATCTGGAGTTGCGGGGTCTCTATCGTGGGGGGACCACCGAGCATCGCGTAGTACCTTCCAAGTGTAAGGGTGATGTTCCTAGTGGAAACAGTCTGTGGAATAGATCTTTGGTGCGCCAAACGATGATGGTTCGAACCCTGAGTGGGGGGAGAACCGGGTATTCTATTGAGAGGATCAGAGATAATGCATGTTGTACGTGTTAAGGAAAGGATGAGTGTCTCCACGGCAAGTGGCCGTCGGTCGAAGACCGTGTGGTGGCTGGTAAGGATAATTTCGTCGGCTGGGAATTTCTGGCTCAAGGTATGGGATTCTAAGCAATAGAGGAGGGAATTTCGGATGTTCGTCAACATGTTCTGAGTCGTTGACAATTCTTTCGTGTTTCAATCGAGAAGTTCGAATATTCCGAAGATTCGTGATGTGTGGCATGAAGATTAGTTGTGAATCCTGAAGGAACGCATTGTTGTATCTGTGTATGACGTTGTAAGTAGGAGATCAGTGGTTGAGACAGGACATCATGAGGTTCTGTGATGGTGTGCCGATGTATCCGAGTATGATGTTCTAAATTTCGGATTATTTTGAGACTTGAGTTATGGGATGACGAGTGGTATATCATGTGTCTACGGTTCCAGTGGGGGCCCTTTCAGCTAATTGACATCAAGCGGGATTATTCGAGAATGTGGATTGCAGCAGGGAAAAGTGTTTTGTTATGGCGAATGTCGTCAGAAATAGCAATTCATAATTTGGGTAAGTGTGTACACCTATGGTTGGTCTGCAGGGCATGAGTTAATGATCGCAGTTTGGCGTCGGCTTGAGGATGAGATTGTGAAGTGGTAAGAGGAAGGGCGGTGATGCTACGGGGAGTCGTAGTACTCACTATTCAGTGGGAGGTTGTGGTGATGCTACGGGGAGCCGTAGTAGTCACTATTCAGTGAGAGGTTGTGGTGATGCTACAGGGAGCCGTAGTACTCACTATTCAGTGAGAGGTTGTGGTGATGCTACGGGGAGCCATAGTACTCACTATTCAGTGAGAGGTTGTGGTGATGCTACGGGGAGCCGTAGTACTCACTAATCAGTGAGAGGTTGTTGTGATGTTGCAGGGAGCCGTAGTACTCACTATTTAGTGAGAGGTCGTTGTGATACTGCGGGAAGCCGTAGTACCCACTAGTCAGCGAGAGAATGATGTGATGAAGTACTCTCTGATCAGAGCGTGACGCAGAAGAGTTTTAGGCTTGGGTAGCCCTAATATTTGAGTTTGTGGGAGCCTGGTGGTCGAACCAGGGGCGAGACTGGGGTCTCCATATTTGTCGGAGTCGTTATATTTTGAATTGAGTAGTGGTTGTCACAACCAAAGGGAAGTGGATAAGTGAGCAACGTATGGGTTGCGGGTCATGAGTCATTAGTTGAGTGGTTCGTTGGGACAAGTGGTTCCAACTCTGTGCCGGACCAGACTCTCGAGTTGAGTTAGATTCTAGTGGTGTATTGAGTAGGCAGAATGAGATTCCGGATTCAGAAATGAATTTCGTTTGGAAGGGGGTATTAGTTCCATCTGGTGTCTTAGACCTGAGTGGGTCAATTCATTGGTATGAGAAAACCGCGAAACGCATGAAACTAATGAGCAGTAGACGGCAGAGGTCGAGAGTGAGTCGAATTCTGTATTCGCTTGAGGTGAAGCGAACTTCGTGACTTGTGTGTCACACAGGGCCGAGATAGTTGCATTGATAAGGAAGCCAGTGAGGCGTTTTGGTAGACGCAATGGGTAACCTTTGGAGATTCAATTGCTTGATCGGGAGATGACCTGGTGCTCAGTCTTGAAAGGGATATTGAGAAGGGAGCTGAGATTTATGTTTTTCAGATGTCGGGGGACGCTTCTGAACAAGCATGGTCATTGTTCGTGTCTGAGGACAGGGTGTTGAGGGTTCGTTGTTCAGAAGGGTTGTGATTGCAGTACAGTGGATGAGTCCCTGGTGTGATGTGATCCTTCCATTCCTTGGTATATGATCTGGATTGTTTATCATGTCTGGGACAAGTGATCGGTAGCCAGTTTTGGGCATGGACTTGTTTTATTGGTTCCCACTAGAGAATCATAGGGGCAGTGAGCTATCGGGGTTTGTTATTCGAGGAGCGAATAACGTGGTGACATCTGGAGAGGGCGGTCTGGCTGTATGTCAGGCTACTAGAGTTCCAGATTCTTGAGAGTCAGAAGGGGTAGCATAGTGGCAGATGGGTCTGTCCTTTTCCAGGGAGGAGTTCCTGTTTAGATTCAGGTGTCTAGATAGTTGTGTGGTATGAGACCCTTTCGATGGTGCTGTTTGGTTATTGGATTAGATCTATATGTTGTGGAGGAGCGATTTCGAGGGCGAAATCTAATTCAAGTGGGGGAGAATTGTAACAACCGGATTTCCAGGGACATTATTTGTGTATGTTAATCTTGAGATTTGAGGAGGGACTCGACGAGTTGAGGGACCAACTCGCCGAGTCGAGTCGAGATTGCAGCGTGTATTTAATGAATGGACTCGACGAGTCAGAGGAGGGACTCGCCGAGTAGGTGCTGGGCAGAGAAACCCTAATTTCTCGGGTTTGGGGCCTATTTAAAGGCATTTATAGCCTCATTTGCGGCTACCTTCCCCTGAGAGCAAACCCTAATTGCTATTGGAGCTAGATAGTGAGAGAGAAGCTCATATTGTGGTTCTTGGTGCATTTCTATGAAGAAGGATGAAGAGCTTCATGATGGGGAACAAAGGAAGGCAGTGGATCTGTGGTGTTGAGTGTTCCAGGTGCTAAGAGAAGGTACAAAGTCCTCATCTTGTTCATTCCTTGTACTAGATCTCATTTTGGGAGTTTTAGGGATTTACTTCCATCCTTTTGAATCTATGAGTTGAATGAGACATGGTTGTGGTTGGAAACCTCAGATCTGGACCTCCTAAGGTCCTTAGAGTCTAGATGTCCCAGCTTTAGTCGTTCAAATGAGGGTTGATGAGCTAAATCCCTCATGAAAGGCATGTATTAGCATTTTGGAGCAATAATCTCATGTATGAACGTAAAGATCGAAGCTTTACGTGATTATTGAGCCTTGGGATGATAGATCTAGTGTTTGGAGTAATAGATCTGATTGAAATCGTCTGAATGAACAGTTGGCCTGAATGAACTCGCCGAGTCAATGAGCCGAATCGACAAGTTGGTTAGGGTTTGTCCCGAAGAACTGAATCATGCAACAGCTCGACGAGTTGGGGGCCAACTCGACGAGCTGAGCTGGACTGTCACCAGACTTCTGAGGAAAATAAGTGGACTCGACGAGTTGCAAGGGTGCACTCGGCGAGTCGGGTCAAACATGGACCGTTGACTGGAGTTGACTTCAGTTGACCTTAGGGTTTGGTCAAACTGATTAAGAGGGGTCAAGGGGGGGGGGGGGGGGGTAGGATGGTCTTCTACCTATTCTCTATAGAAGAGGATATAAAGAGAGTATTGATTAGAATTATTATCATTGTGCTAGGCGGAGGCTAGATCAAGGATATCGAGGACGAGACTTTACTAGACATCATACGAGGTGAGTCTTCTCACTATACATTACCTAGAGTGGTATCTATGTGCAGACCGGAGGGTCTTATGTGTTATGTGTATGTTTGAGTTTATGTGCATTGTGTTATATGTATGCTATATGTTATATAGACCGGACTGGAGGGTCCAACGATTTAGACCGGACCGGAGGGTCCAACGATTTAGACCGGACCGGAGGGTCTAATGAGCTAGACCGGACTGGAGGGTCCAACGAGCTACGGGACTGGAGGGTCCCGCTGAGACACATTGACCGGAGGGTCATACCGAGTTACAGCCTCTAGTGGCTTATGTGTTGTATGTGGTATTTGATGGTTTTCGAGCAATACATGAATCCTATGGTGTACATGCAAACCCTAATAGCTTTGGATCTAGTTTGTCTAATGAACATGCAATTGATAATCCAAAGCCATAAACCCTAGATCTAATAAACTATAACTGAAATTAGGGTTTAGATCTTACCTTTGATTGTTATATAGCAATAACAATCAATCCTTGGCTTCAGAATGCTTAGTGCCTCAAGTGTTGCACCTCTAATGGAGTCACAAACACCACTAAGCAATTGGATGAATGAGAGAAGAGAGGAGAGGCACCAAAAATGGTTGGAAACCCTAATCCATGTGTTAGCCACGTTTTTGGTGCCCAAGGGTTCCTTATATACTTAGGCTATTAGGGTTATCCAACAAGGAAACCCTAATTTGACTGCTTATGCCCTAAGCAGCCCATGGACCCCTTCTGGAACATGCCTTGGACGATTTCTAATGGGCTTCCCCATTTAATTCGTCCAACCTATTATTCCAAGGTGATCCATAGCCCAATTGCAATTATCTTATAATTACAATTCCAGTCCCCTAAGTTTAATTAATCTCTTTTAGCCACAGAATTAATTCTTTATTAATTCTTGACTAATATTAATTAAACAATATGATTTCTTCTTTAATATATTATTCTCATAATATATTAATAAATCATAATTAAACCTTTCTCTCCTTAATTCATCCTACATATTGCTATGGTGAAGGCAACCCAAAAGGACCATGCTCATAATCGGGTCAAGTACATACCAAAATAGTTATGGACTTAGACACTAATCCAACAGTCTCCCACTTGGATAAGTCTAATAACTATTCTGCATAACTTCAGAACCTGATCAGCAATCGTAGCTTTCAAAAGCCGCTGTCAACTCTGATCTTATCAGATACGCGTGTCCTTTAGATATGGGATCATATATTCCTCCATTCTACAAGATATCGTATAGACTTGAGACATGGATTCAAATCATTCTCTCTGTCTATGTATTGTTTCCCGACATCCGATTTATGACGACTGACAACAGACTACAATTGAACACATCAACTTAGTCCCGGCTTGGCCAAGCGCTTAGGGTGTCATCACTAAATCATCTAGAGGCCCATAGATATCGCTTTTATCCCACTTTGGGTAAAAGAAATGGATAAACTTCGACTCAAATGCTCGCTTGCACCTACTGATCGAATCACACACAACAATAAGTTTTATAACACCAAGTTACTGGTGCGTTTACTTATCATCAATGTGAAACCACCCAGCAAATAACAACTCACACGTCTTGGTTTCAAGAATATACAATGTTATCGTCTCACTAATCACCCGTGATAAATCCATGAAGTGATTCAAGTGAGCGTGGGTTTAATCCAATACTTTAATGTTATCAAAGCACTCATGAACTCTGCAACAAACTTGTGCTATGTCTAAACACTTTAGACAATCTGCAGACAGATTCATGACAGTCTTCCTTCATACCTACTCCCAACGTATGACCGGCTGTGGATGTTTGAATAACCTAGTTATTCTGGAAGTCAAAACATGCAGAGTGAAACACAATAATAATATTAATCCTATATGGCCCCAAAACTTTTGAGCGTAAATAAAAACACTTTTATCTAAACACCATATTGATTACTCATTATTCATTGCTTACTGTTTCAGAAAATCAACTTATTTCTCGAATTATATCCACAATTGTCCCATGCTCCAAGCATGCACACTTTGGTTTCCTATGGTCCATACTTTGTGAAATAGATCAATCGAAATTTTTTTCCAATGAAAGTCATTTCACAATTCCCAATCCTTATTATTAGTATAAGAATACCAAATTCTTGCTACTTTTAGAATATGTCAGATTCTAACATTTTATGCAATGATTCTTTCGTAATGTCATAGCACAAAAGTCATAAAGACTCAGCCAATGAAATCACAAGGTACTCTATCAGAAATTGTTACAAAACAATTATATATATGTGATGTCTCTCATTCAAAGTACATTCCTTTGAACATCCTTTTTGCATAAAATTTTCTAATCTAGACATAAATTCTAAATTTCCAACTCCCAATTATGGAAACATTTCCATGTTTGCTATATGACAACTCATTCTTAATAGAATCTTATCTATTCATAATAATGTCAATATAGTCCATCCAGTACTATACTTCCAACTACTCACAAGCGACAAATCCTCGGTGAACCTCAGATCGTCCTTTGATAGTTGTTTAATTATTTTAGTCAAAACCGATTCTAGTCCCTTTTTCCCTCTTAATGCCCTAGGCATTTGGAAAATTTTAGAACGGTCAAATATTATAGCATATGCAATCGATCCTATACCCGAAGTGTATTGGACATGATGCATAATGTCTCACATAAAGACGTGATACTTTATCAGCCTTCTGCCATAATATTTTATGTGCCCTGTTCCCACAATTTGAACTATGAAGAGGGATGCCGTAATCATAATCGAATTTTGAGAATGCGCTATGTATCCTTGACTAAATTTTATTAACATTTCTCGGTCTAAGCTTTAGAATTTTGAAACGAAGTATACTATTCTCTCCCTTAATTATAGCAAAACAACTTTTCAACCTTTGCAACTTTGCAAAGTGAATCTTTGTTTTCTATAATTAATATTGCTAACTTGCAATACTTACCATAATAATCATGCTCCCACTAACATGATGATTATTTTCTTACCAACATAACACTTATGCTCCCACTAGCTTTGACATGTATTCTGAAAACAATTGAACTTCCAGAAAACAATGCTTATTGAATTCCTTAAGTTCATATTTCTAATACCTAATGCTTTGATAAGACTTTGTCTAAGCTTTTTAAGCTCATATACCTTTGCCTTAGATAGCTCATATGTGTGTCTAAACAATTCAGAATTTATGTCACTAAGTCCCAAATGTTCAGACCAATTGCCAAATCTCAGAATTCGAGCTATGAAAAGGGATGCCGTAATCATAATCGAATTTGAGAATACAATTTTTCACAATTGCTATCTTCTTAAAATCTCTCTTAGTGAAAGCATTTCCTCACAATCATTTTCATGAAGGAGGGAAACCTTATGACACTTAGATTTTATGATGTATGTGTTCCTATCCATGTGAATTTGTCAAAACGAAGGTTTGTGACAAATCCAAAACCATATGGACTGAACTTGTTCAATCTTGATTTCTTGCCTCATGGTAACACGAGTGCCCACCATGTCTTCCAAGCAACTCACCCCTACATATCAATGTACTTTCCATTGATCAAGGTGCTTTGTCTTTGTGCATTCAAATGAGAACTCATAGAACTCACATGCACAATTAACTCAACTGGAATGGTACAGAAACAAGATAACGTCAACACGATAGGTTATATACCTCAAGTCGTGTGCTAGTGATGATCAATTAGGTTTATTCTTGATTTGTTCTTGAAACCTTTCAAGACATTTAAGACTCCCACTGACTCCTTGACATATAAGATTCTCTTGTCAAGAAACATTCCTTGACAAAACAAATATTCAAGAGTTAGTGTAGTTTTTATCAAGACTATCACTTCACATAATTGGTTCTAGTTGGTTTTTGTCTTATCCAAGACATCACAACTTACCAATCTCAAATGTGAAGGAATAAGAAGACTTTTTCCAATTCCACATTTGTTGAGTGTTATAAACCTACTAAAGACGTGTCACTCAAGTCATAATCTTGGAGTATGACTCTTAAGACTTGATATTGGAACGAAGTATGATTGACTTATTGATTTAACTATTTCCATAATTCTCGATTCCTCTTCTTAGACATGCAAATGCACTAAGACTCACTTAGAGGACCAATTGAGAAATAGTTCTTAATCATTAAGACCTATCATAAAACACAATAAAAGGTACTCTCCCTTCTTCTTAGAATAGAGAAACTTTTATCTTTCTGCCTACTTGATTCTTCTTATTCGTTCTGCTATTGATTGAAACTCTTTCAATCAATTCAGAATTATACTTTATCTTATAAGTATAACCATATTTACCAAACTTGAGTAAATCATGACGAATATCTTTATCACTCTTGTGGTGGACTTGATAAAAGCACAACCTAGTGTACTTGATCTCCCAGTCCTTCTCTTGACACTTTGTCAAAATAGTCTAATTTCCAAATATGAAGTTTCTCATTCATCATGCAACCTAGTTGTATGATTCCAAGTTTCTGTCCAATTGAAACTTGGGCGATGAGAATCTTCCCTTATTTGGCAAATTCTCGACATTTCCACAAATAACATAATTAAGAATCAAATCCATTATTGCTAATAATAGAAACAATTAAACATCAATTTTTCATACACACCATTGCAAGGATAAATAAATAAGACAAAATCAAAATTTATTTTATTGCGTAAAAATTTGTCCTTACAATGCAATTCAACTGAAAAACTATGCTATTTCATATTTCTTATCATTCTATCTAACTCTAGATTAGTAGCTCAAAAATCTGATCTTTGAATCCATGCGATTGAAATCCGTTTCTTCATGATCAGATTCAGTGCGCTTCTTCCTTAAGCTTCCTCTCTTTTCTTCGATCCTACAAAACATCAAAATGTAATCTTATCACATCATGTATCAAGAATCAAAGAATAGGAACTTACAGAGTTAGATAATGGATTTTACCTGAAGTAGAGCCATATTCCTTGACTCTCCCATCTCTTAGATCTCTCAGGTAGTTTGGGCAGCTTCGTCTCCAATGCCCCTTCTCTAGGCAATAAAAGCAAATGGACTCCTTTGGCACAGCACATGGGACAATCTCATGCTTAGTCCTTTCTGGACTTCTAATGTTGCCAGTGTCCATTGAAGTTTGATTCACCAGACAAATTTGCTTGACCAGCACGCCAAATCATTGCTGATTCAGCAGCTATTAGCAAATAGGTGAGATCAATGAGGGTCACGTCGTGTTCCATCATATAGTACTCTATTATGAACTCACTATATGATTCAGGAAGTGACTGAAGAACCCAGTCAACAACCAACTCACCTGAAATCTCGACACCCAACATACTTAACATGTCAATGTGTGACTTCATCTGTAAGACGTGTGCACACACAGGTTTCCCATCTTCGTGTTTACTTGCCAAAAGGGCTTAAGTGAGCTTGAACTTTTCAAGCCTTCGAACTTATGGGTTAGGGAGAACAATTGGAGGAGGTGGAGGAAGTGAAGCATGATCTCTTGTTCCTCGATCATATCGTGGAACGTCATCTTCATTTGGAAAGCTTGTTCCATAGGATTTGGGAAGACCATTGTAAGATTCATACATCTACAAAACGGGAGAAAATTCAAGTTAGTTGATAAGAGTCTTTGATGTAACACCCAAATGAAACATCAAGGCTAGGACCCAACACAATATTCTGCAACCTAGAAGAGGGATGCCGTAATCTAGTTGCAGAATATTTGAAGGTAGGTAAATGACGATTTACCAATTCCCACCATGAAAAACAAAAATGAAGTTTAAGTTTTAAATGAATTGAAACTCCTAGGTCTTTTGAGATTCATTGAACTTTTCAATGGCATGTTTAATCTCGATTATGCCCTTCAAATTTGCGACTGGGATGCCGAGGATCACAAACAAGGTGTGAATAACCATGCGAACCTACGCGGTGCTCTCAATGCTACTACCACCTAATCAATGTGCCGGTTAACCACACACGCTCCATTGATCTATGATAAACATCGAGCCACCCTTCACTACCAATGTCAACCCCAAATTAGTGTGCCGGTTAACCACACACACTCCACTAACGTTTGACAAGGGTACGAAGTGTAATTCCATGGATTAGCATACAATTTCACATTTTGCCTAAAGTAACTAGAATTTTGGGAATTTGTAAAAGCATGTAGTTACTTTGTACTTCATTATACTTATAATGGAAGGTTTCGTCCTATCCTACCCGTTCGGATAACGACCCTCCACCAGTCAAGAGTGCGGTGGGTAAGAGTGGATACCCATTCAATCGCCATTTTATAGGCAATTTCCTTAAACACCCCTTATAGACCAGCTTCGTGAATGAGGCCTACTAACGGTAAGACTGACTGTTTACTCATACATATATAATATTAGACTTTTAATGTCATATATACATAGTATAGGGTGTATTTTAAACTTTTAAAATACTAGGTGGTCTAATTTAATTAATTATACTTTTAATTTAATTAAAAGTAAACCAAAACTTTATGGAATTATTAACTCTCTTTTAATTATACACTTTAATTAACTAATAAAACCATAAGGGTGTAAATTGAACCTTTTTAAAAAATACGAGGGTTTTAGAATTTAACATTTCAAAATTAAACTTTTAATCAACTTTTAAATTCCAAAACTTGAGGGCAAGTTTTGAACTTTTCAAAACATTAGGGTTTAAAATTTAAATCTTTCAAAATTAAACTTTTAATCAAAAATTTTAAATTCCAAAACTTGAGGGCAAGTTTTTGAAACTTTTCAAAACATTAGGGTTTAACTATTCAAATTTCAAAAACAAAACATTTAAGTTCAAATTTAAACTATAAAACCTAAAGGGAAAAATTAAAACTTTTTCACAAGATAATTCAAATCTAAATTACAAATAATCAATCTTTATCTAATAAAACAAAAGATTATCTAACTTTTGACAATTATCTTCTATTTTGGCAAGGATAATCTCCAAATATTGATAAAAATCGGATTTTATTAACAAAAAACGTTTTAGGCAATTATCCACAGCCAAAACAGGTCAAAATCCCGAAATCTGCTCCATCTGCGACTCTGACTCGTCGAGTCTAGCTTGGACTCGTCGAGTTCACTGTGGACTCGGCGAGTCCAGTCCCCAGAAACCAAAAATTTTCGATTTTAAGCATGAATAATCAACTATAACATCAAATACATCAAACAAACAGCCCTAGGCTCTGATACCACTGATGGTTTTCGAGCAATACATCAATCCTATGGTGTACATGCAAACCCTAATAGCTTTGGATCTAGTTTGTCTAATGAACATGCAATTGATAATCCAAAGCCATAAACCCTAGATCTAATAAACTATAACTGAAATTAGGGTTTAAATCTTACCTTTGATGGTTATATAGTAATAACAATCAATCCTTGGCTTCAGAATGCTTAGTGCCTCAAGTGTTGCACCTCTAATGGAGTCACAAACACCACTAAGCAATTGGATGAATGAGAGAAGAGAGGAGAGGCATCAAAAACGGCTGGAAACCCTAATCCAAGTGTTAGCCACGTTCTTGGTGCCCAAGGGTTCCTTATATACTTAGGCTATTAGGGTTATCCAACAAGGAAACCCTAATTTGACTGCTTAATCCCTAAGCAGCCCATGGACCCCTTCTGGAACATGCCTTGGACGATTTCTAATGGGCTTCCCCATAGAATTCGTCCAACCTATTATTCCAAGGTGATCCATAGCCCAATTGCAATTATCCTATAATTACAATTCCAGTCCCCTAAGTTTAATTAATCTCTTTTAGCCATATAATTAATTCTTTATTAATTCTTGACTAATATTAATTAAACAATATGATTTCTCCTCTAATATATTATTCTCATAATATATTAATAAATCATAATTAAACCTTTCTCTCCTTAATTCATCCTACATATTGCTATGGTGAAGGCAACCCAAAAGGACCATGTTCATAATCGGGTCAAGTACATACCAAAATAGTTATGGACTTAGACACTAATCCAACAGTATTTTGGGGAACTCACTAAGCTTCGTGCTTACCGTGTTATGGGTTATGTGTTTCAGGTATCTCAGAGGATCGCGGGAAGGCACCGGCTTGATTGTACACACCAGAGAAAGAGTTATGTCTTGAGGATCCTGGATTGTTAATGGAGTTGTGTTTTGTAATTTGAATAAACGAGATTTCTATACAATATGTTATGAAAAGTATGCGATTTTTAAATGAAAAATTTGTTTGAAAAATTACGGTGTTACAATAACAACGATGAAACAACGAACTATCCCAACACTCCCGATAAAAATGATTACATTTTTACTATTTATGAGTTATATTAAAAAATATACACTTGTAACATTATTTTAACGCTAAAATAATGAAACACACTATTCGCGTAGAAATTTCGTTAAGGCTCTTGTGAGACGCATCTTCACTGTACCTACCTTAGTGTACACCGTAAGCCCTGTAGTTATAACCAGAGTCTCCTGGAGGGAGAACAAGAATTTGTGTATAGATCTATACGGGGTTGACACCCCATACCTGAGTTGCTCGCTACAGCTAGACAGGCCAGTCTAGGGTGACAAATGTCTTCTTAGAAACCGACGCCTGAAGAACATCAAGACAGGCACTCCGTCATATTAGTATGGTTATAACGACTCACGTAGAGAATAACAAAACTATTATAAGTTTTGCAAAGTATAAACACTATGTTGATTATTTATACTATCCATCTCACTCCGGTCTTTGGGTTTAAGACCACAATTTTCTCATGACACAGAAAATACAGGATTTTCTGGGAATCACTCTCTATACATTTTTCAAATAAGATAAAACAAGGATACACATGCTATAATACAAGATTTGAAACAAAACTCACAAACTATTTTTACAGAAAATATCGGATTTTCTGGTGTTTTCAAACCAACGTAAAGTTTTCATATAAACATGCTTATGAACTCACCAACATTTTATATGTTGACGCTTTTCAAAATAACTTGTATTCTCAAGAACTCATTAAGCAGGTTGGTAGCTTTGGACTTTTGGGAAATTGCTGTATTTTGTTTTCACCATACACTTGTTAATTTTTGGGATGTAATTTATGAATGGATACAATGATGCAAACCATGTAAGTTGTTATATTTTATGTATAGTGATGATGATTGTCTATGTTTCATTTATATACACTTCTTATGATATTACAAGATGAAGTCATTCGTCCCCGGACGTTTCCGCCGTTCCTGTTCGGGGGTGTGACAATTCTTAATCAATGATAATGTGATCTTGTAGATTCAAAGGACAACCACTCAATCTCTGATACAAATTTATAAGGATGATATCACGAGGATATTGCAGGAAAAAAGTTGAAATCCTTAAACCTTGAATGAACAACAAAAATGGAGGCTAAAAACAAATTTCCAGTCAAGTTTGGATTAGATCTAGCTGAGCCTTGAAGAACGATAACCAGGTATTTAGTGCAAGATAATATTAAAGTAAAGTAAAGAGAATGAACAACGAGAATGAGAGAATGACAAATATGAGTATTCTATTGATAAAGGCGTAAGGAATACAAATGGAGATGCTCCTATTTATAGTGACTAAGAGCATAAGGACATAGGAGACAAAAATTACAAACATGGACTGCAGATCAACAGCCTGACAAATATATTGCGGTTGATCTTGTCTCCTACAAATATTACAACGAAAAAGACAAATACAAAAAGTCAAAACAATACAAGTCTTCAGATCATCTGACATTCTCTCAACCTCGGAAACATAGTATTCTCGGAGCTTCTCAACTTCGGACAGTCCATACATCTCGGAAACACATTAACTTTCGATAGCCTAAAGGGCCACTTTCATGTATTAACAATATATATATATATATATATATATATATATATATATATATATATATATATATATATATATATATATATAGAGAGAGAGAGAGAGAGAGAGAGAGAGAGAGAGAGAAAGATTTTAATTAAATAAATAGATAAAAGAAATTAAAAAGGGCAAAAATGTCATTTTATGTAGCACAAAGACCAGTCGTGTAAGTTTTAGAAACCATAAGAACCGTTAATGCAAGTTTAAAAACCACGAGGACCATTCGTGTAAAAAAATTAATAGGGACTGAACTTATACTACTTGGTAAACCGTAGGAACCATTTATGTAATTTTGTCTAAGTATAATATGTTTCTTTCGATTACTTAAATTCATTTTTGGGTTTTAACTCTACTTTTGTACATGTAAAATAAAAAGAGCATTGGTTTTGTATTTCAAATATTTTATCATGTATAATATAAATAAAACTTATGATGAAAATATTAACTGAACGAAAGTAATTTAACTTACATATATTTTAACGATTTGAACGATTGTTGTTATTTTTATTAAGAAAACTATGTTTCTACTTTCTACTACGAATATCATATATCAATTTCCACAAATCAAGAACGGATTCGATGGTAAAGTTTATTTTATATTATGCTTCTAAGATATACGACTTTAAATATTAAACAACTTTATCTAAATATTGTTTCGAGGTTTGATTACATTTGTATCCCCGTATCTATATTTTTGACTTCGCTATAAACACATACATGTTCTACACAATGTGCATGTAAGGATGAAAAAAAATTTCTTTGAATAAAAAATTGATAGAAACATTCATATGGATTATATATAAAAAACGATTTCTTTTTTCAAAAGTTTTCTTCAGATTTTCATATAAATCTTTAACTATATCGATTTTTTATAAAAAAATTCACATGTGAATTCTTATTGTACCCGTTATTTCCAATAACACTTATCATTTACTAGGTGTAAGACTCATATAATACATGAGTTAATTAAAAAAAATTAAATATAAAGGTCTAATTATTTAAAAACTTTAGATTTATAAGAAAATAAGAAAAATATAGAATTATTAAAATTGATTTTGTTTATCTTTTAATTTTAAATAAAAAAATAAACTAATAAGCTTTAATTTGAAAATTTTGAAATAAGAAGTTAAATTCATTAATGAAATTGATATTCATTTATTACTATATTTATTGTAATTATTACATTAAAGTATCATGTGGGGTTTATTAAAATAGAAAACCCATAAAATGACATGTGGAAAAGAAATTAATTCAAAATAACGACAAAATGACGTTTGGCAAATGGCATGAGAGTGCGACATGTGGCAAAAAAACGTTCATTTATTAGAGTAGACATGTGAATTTAAGTAAATTCATTTATGATTATCAGTAAGTTTATTTGTGTATAATCAAAATGTTGAAATCTACAAAATTAACATGACCATCGTATGAAAAAATCGTTAAAATATATCGATTTCATAATCCACATTCACGCTTTGATTATAGATATGAATTAAAAATATCTATGTAAATATTCGTTAAAATAGATATATCAATTTTACATGTGAATTCGAACAAAAATTCACATTCATATGTGAATCTACCTAAATTAAATGTGAATCTAAATATATTTTGTGGTATCCTCATTTTCATAGCCATTACTTTTTATTTATGCTTATTTAATTCAGAGTATAAAACTTAATGAAGAATTTATTCCTAACACATAATAGATTTCTGAAGAAACAATTTTCATTTATATAAAACTTTGGGATATCATTCAATACATATACATAAGCATAAACTAGCTTTATCAGGCCTTACAACGATTTATTATACTATGGCCTATTAACTCCTCAAATCACTCATCATCCTTGTGTCTTCGTACCGCTACTTGTGATACAAAGAAACTGAGTGGGTCAGGCTTGAGAGCCTGGTGAGCACATAGGATTTTCAACCCATAATAATTAAGTTCTTTAGTTATATATTTCACATCAAATAATTTACTCGATTATCCATTCCCGTTATTCTCACATTCTAATCTAACTATTTATCTCAAAGGACCTATCCTAAGGATCATCATCAACAACGCGCAGAGAATACTGCTTGGGAGATTCCTTTAGCAATATATCAATAAGTCAACCATGTGGGGATAGAATACACAAATGAACAGATAGTTCATTAACACCTATAGGTTGCGAGCCTATCAACGTTCCAATAGACTGTCTAAAATAGTTTGTGGTCATCATCTATACTCTGCTAGATGACTAATTCATCAATAGTCAAGGTGTGACAACCCGAAAAATTCGTCACCAACCGTTGTTAGAATTTAGCATCTCAGATTCATGTAATAAGACGACAATGTAATATTTCAATATATGAAGGAATACATTCGATTTTTGTCCTTAACTCGTACAATTACGTCGAATATTAGGCTCAAATATAAATGCGTGAAAAATTGTGCCATCTTATGAGCAGTTTAACATTTTTAGAATATACACATCAACGGGATTCCAAATATATAAACATTGTAAAAATCTGACTTTGTGTAGGAAACATATGGTTTTATGGTAAATAAAAATCTACCGTACATAAAAAGTTACAACGACGAAAACTACAAAGAGAACGGTCGTCTTTTAGCGAAATTCACTAAAAGGAAAATCTAAAACGGAATTTTGGGACAAAGAACACCTAAAATGGAACCTGAACGAAGGAGTTATGATTTTTATAAAATCGCAACGGTTATAAAATACTGGCTAAAAATGAAAGTAAAAATTAGCAAAAACAACATAAAGGAAAGCTGTAGTGTATGTCGAGACCTACACAAGGATATAAGAATTATAGAAAATGGAACTCATACATGGGATTTACAGAATTTAGAAACTGGATTCTCGTAACACGTGCACTACTGCGCGTCACGCACAGTGCGCGTTTTGCCGTCTAAAATCCGTCAGGATACTGGTGACATGGCACACTGTATGGAGGACACATGGCAGCTCCCTAATAGAGCCACAGGAACGACTTGCATGACGTGCGCCCTAAAAACTTGCTATAAATAGCAAGCTCCAGCAGTCCATTTCTCACACATCCAAACAACTATCTTTCTCTCTCTCGATTTATGTACCCCTACCTCCCGAGCGATTCCCGATTTCCAGCTTCCCAATTCTACCCTACATCAACGGTTCACACTTCAAGGGTGAGCTCACGCCCCTCTTTTATAGTTTTCAAACCTTTTACCGGGGGGGATACATGCCAAACTACTACTGATTTTATAATTATTACTAACTGTATAGCCTTTGTGATATAATCATGCCTAATGTATCAGGGTAATATTATGTCTGGTTGGTATCCTGTCTAACTTTTATGGATAACATTATGCCTAGTTATTACGCTAACTTGCCCATCTGTAAAACATAAAAACCTAGTCGTTACGATGGCCAAACTTTTAGAGAACATTATACCTAGCTGTTGCCCTGTAAAAACTATTGGATAACTTAGTACCTAACAATTACTATGCCCATAATATCCAAGCAAACCAAACATTCATGAGTTATATATATATATATATATATATATATATATATATATATATATATATATAAAAGAAGTACAACTTAACATACCGATAAGACATGATATAACATCAACACATGATGACAACACAATGGTTAGATGAGACACTATTTATCCTTCGCTAAATGACCTTTAACTAGCCCCGACCTATAATCGATAAATATTAAGTGATCGGGAAAGATATGTATAGATATATACGAGGCTGACGCCATCACTTGCGGTTGCTAGCTACAACCTGATGGTCAAATAGAAGTAGGCATAACTTTCTAAACTTTGGCGACGTCCGATGAAGCGTCATCTCGGTGAATACAACAGTCGTAATCTCAATTATAGGAACTCATTGTAACATTTTTGAACTTAACTATCTACAAACTACAATTAGAAATAAACCTAATAATGTAGGGATATCACACACAACTCCAAGAAGCGAGTTACAAAATCATAACATTACCAAAACAACACAAACTCTATAGAATGCTTTAAAACATATAAACTGTGAACTCACCAGCATTATGTTGACGTTTCAAAACTACATGTATTCTCAGGATAATGTGTTTAGAAGATGATGGGAGTTCGGTGAGAAGCTTATGTGTTATGCTACTTTATTTTGCCTTTGTAATGTATTTGTACCTCAAACACCTATATAATATTTATTACTTAATAAATAAGAATTAACGTTTGTGAGACATATATATATATATATATATATATATATATATATATATATATATATATATATATATATATATATATATATATATATATAAGATCTGGTGAGGACTCATTTTAAAGTGGGGACTCGCGAGGACACCTTTAAAAAAATTGAAAAAAAAATCTAAAAAAAATACAAATCATAAAATCGAGCATAGATATATGTTCGGGAGAAAAAAATGGATCATTAAAATTGAATAATGGATCATAATGATGCAAAATTAAAAATTAAAATTGAATCATGGATCAATTTTAATGATGAAAAAAAAATTCCAATTTTTTTTCTCCCGGACATACATCTATGCTCGATTTTTTGATTTGTATTTTTTTTTAGATTTTTTTTCAATTTTTTGAAGGTGTCCTCACGAGTCATCACTTTAACATGAGTCCTCATAGGAATCAGACCCTATATATATATATATATATATATATATATATATATATATATATATATATATATATATATATATATATATATATATATATATATATATATAATTCAACGTCCTAAAGTCGCACAGCCCGACGATTCCGTCGCCGGCCGAGAGTGTAACAGATTGGTATCAGAGCTATAGGTTATAGGGAATTAGTAATTACTTAGGAACTACAACTATAACCTAGGGCTTACACTCTAAATTAGGTTTAACCTTTCAGTCTAATAACTAAAAGTATTATTATTAATTAAACTATTGATAGACTACTTACGAGAGAGGTGGCTAGTTTGAACTGTCACTTGGGTTGATGGATTTCAGAATGGCTATATTGTAAAATGGTCCTGCCCACCGGCACTTCTCACCTAGCCGATCCTTACTTGATAGTCTTGATATACAAAACCAAAGGTTAATAAAATACACCCGACAAAAAAAAAAACTTGATATAGAGTTATATATATAAACTCTTATAAATACACTTACTTACCAAAACATGAAATCCACGAAATCATAAACTCATAATTTTAGGTCAAAAACAATATCTAGATTTATTATAGTATAGTGCCCGTACCACAACTAGACCTAAAATGCAAAACTAAGTATTATTATGGTCCGACCGATGCACAAATGAACTATGATATGGTAGTTGACAAGCTAAACACCTGAGGACTTATGGATTGGATACTTAGTTTTAGGATACTATATTAGAGGATTATTCGACTTAGAGATCTCTACACTTGAGGATTCCTATCTTAGAGACTACTATACTCGAGGATTTTTGGATTGATGGCATAGCTTCGAGTTACTTGAGGATTCATGGTCTACAGCTAGTAAGGAGTCACATGATATACGGGTACTATCTATTACATTCTTATAATTGGAAATTATTTGTATTTATTTGATCACCACATTCTCTCATAAATTCTGTCATGTTTGATGTCTTATGCAGGTTTGTCAGAGCACTATGGCTGACATGGTGGTGTGGATGACAGTTCCCCCACCAGAGGAGAATCAGGTGGTACCCGGCACAACAGACTCCGAGGACACTCCGTCCCCAGTTGTCCACACGATGCTCACACCCATGGATTCTAAGGAGGAGCCAAAGGAGGATGTCGACGAAGGAGATGTTTACGATGCTATAGGTTCAGACACTTCCGAGCCTACAGAGGACGACTCTGCCCAGGAGGATCCTGAGCCTATCAGTTCAGACTACCATCAAGAGGAGGAGGAGGATACTGCTACTTCTGCGGATATTTCTCCACCACGACTACCACCCTCCCATATGTCATATACACATTACTAGTACAAGGGTCAAAAATACCCCACAGAAATCTACTCTGATCCCTTCATAGAAGAGGCATTCGTCTCCACCAGCATCACCACCACCAGTAAAGAAACTATGCGGGGAACATTCGTGGATGCCAAGGATAAGGGACTTGCAACATGAGGTGGACATTGGGATCCATTTTGAGGCGGTAGAGTCTTCTACCACCCCAGCACCAGCCCTTGTACTAGATATTCCTGTCGAGAAAGTTATATCATTCTTGGTACCATGGACAGCATGACACTCGGACTGTTTAGGCTCTATGGATTATGAGCTTGTCATGATACAGATGGCGATGAGGTAACTGACAGAGCGAGTCAAGCACTTGGAGGAGGAGAGAGGACTTGCATAGATGCGAACCTCACTTGTTTATGACTAGCTGGAGGAGGCTCGAGTTGAGATACAAGTCCAACAGATTGTGATAGAGGAGGTAATGAGTCACGCAGTGAGGATGGATGAGTGGATAGCGAGGGATGGGACGATAATGTATGTCTCAGACCTATGGATAGATTTTGTGTACTGACAATTGGTACAATTGGTTTCTCTGTTGGTTGTATATTCTGCGTTTTAGATTTCCCTGGCATGGGTGGCTAGGAAGAACATATTTTTTGGTTAGGGTATGGAAAATTCTGCAAAGTATAGTATGGTTGCTCATTTTGTAAAAACATTATGCTTTTCCTACACTAACCATATATTTTGTTGGTTCCTTTGTATAAAACTATGATGCATATATGAAATATTAACATTGTATCAAATATATGTTTTTGTGATATTGACAAACTTACTTGACTAACACTAACATGCGAAACATGAAAATTTGTAAACGAATTCATACAAATTGTGCTAACTCTTACAAATATGGTTAACCATATGTGTTCAAACTACTAACAGTGAATTCGACCAACTAACACATATCTCGATACTAACTTTAGGACCAAGAAAATGTTACCCCCAAGAATCATCAGATCTAATCCCAGAACCCATCCAGACCAAGATGCATAATCAACTCAAAACCCTGTCCCTATGGACCCAACAGCCATAGAGGCATTAATAGCACAGTGCGTCACTGACTCCATGGAAACTTTTGAAGCCAACCACAACACATGATCTGGACTGGGAATAGGAGGTGATAGCTCATAAGGGGATAATCGAGGTCTTCTAAGGGCTTGTACGTATAAGGACTTTATGAACTGCAAGCCCAAGATGTTCTACGTCAATGTGGGAGTCGTAGGACTCACACGGTGGATTGAGAAGACTGAATATATTTTTGAGATTAGTCTCTGTACAGAGGAGAGTAGGGTAAAATTTGTTGCTTGCGCCTTTATGGATGCATCATTGTCCTGGTGGAATGGCTACACCAAAACTCTGGGAATCGCCAATACAAACTCTTTGTCTTGGGTAGAGCTTAAGCAAATGATGATCGGGGAGTATTTCCCTCGAGAGGAGATGTAGAAATTAGAACGAGAGTTGTGGAGCTTAACCATGACCGACGCTGACATCATATCCTACACCAACTGATTTAATGACTTAGCAACTCTCTGTCCCAGTTTTGTGACCTCTACGCACAAAAAGGTAGAGAGATACATTTAGAAATTAATTCAACCCATATAGGGATTGGTCACATACTCTCAACCATCAACTTACAACTTAACTAATCAAGATATTGGAAGCAGCACCATAGTTCCGAGGGCTAACATCCCATATCTAGAGAGAACAAATGAAAATATGGAAATGGATACAAGGGAAACTCCAAGCGAACCCCGAGAAAGAAACAAGAGACAATGAAAGCCTATGTCGTCACTCCAGCTCCAACCACAGTAGCAACCACCACCCTTTCAGGTCAATATGCGTGAAGACTCCTGAAATGCAACCAATGCCACTTTCATCACGTTGACAGTTGCATGATCTCCAACAAATGCAACAGAGCAGGTCATATTGTCAAGTACTGCAGACATCCAACAACTACGATTGCAGTTCCGACGAACCAAATGACTGTTGCTACCGTCGGAAACTGGCCATGTTATGAATGTGGAGAGATAGGGAATATCAAGAGGGATGACCCAAAGCTAAATAAAGTCGGATGGAATGCTAGAGGAAGAGCATTCGTGATTGTTGCAAGAGATGCTATTCAAGACCCAACAGTGGTGACGGGTACATTTCCAATAAACGATTTATACGCAACCATACTTTTTGATTCTGGTGCTGAGAAAAGTTTTATTACATCTGAATTTAGACAACTACTAAGCCATAAGTCTAGAAAACTAGATAAACCTAATTTAGTAGAAATGGCTAACGACAAATCAGGCAGCACCCGAGAAATTTTAGAAAATTGCCTTCTGACTTTAAATAACCACACTTTCCACATAAACCTCATGCCTATGACCATTGGGAGCTTCGATGTCATAATTAGTTATCACCGCACTGAGCCGAGATACTATGCTATGAGAAATCTGTACGAATTTCCTTACCCAATGAAGAATCCCTAATTTTATATGGGGATAAGCCTAGAAAAAACCTTCAAATCATATCCTACATGAAAGCATAGAAGTAATTACACAGGAAGTAGTATGATTTTGTAGCCCATGTCGTAGATAAGTAGTGCAAGAAGAAAGAAATCAAGGATATACCTCAAGTATGCGATTTACCTGATGTGTTTTCGAAAGATTTACCAAGATTTCCCCCAGTTCGTGAAGTCGAATTCTGAATTTACTTGATTCGAGGGACAGTCCCAGTAACAAATTCTCCCTACAGACTAGCTCCCTCGAAAATGCAAGAATTATCAAGACAACTTCAGGAGCTTCTTGACAAGGGTTTCATTAGACCAATTTTCTTACCTTAGGGTAACCCCGGTTCTACTCGTCAAGAAAAAAGATGGATCCTTTAGGATGTGAATCGACTATAGAGAGTTGAGTAAGCTAATGATCAAAAATAGGTACTCGCTTCCAAGAATCGACAACCTATTTGACCAGCTACAAGGGTCTAGTTACTACTCAAAGATGGATTTAAGATCAGGATATCATCAACTTCGGGTACAAGAGGAAGATGTTTTGAAGACAACATTCATGACTCGCTATAGCCACTACGAGTTCCCGATTATGCCTTTTAGATTAACTAACGCCCTATAAGTTTTTGTGGATCTTATGAACCATGTCTACAAGCCCTACCTAGACAAATTCGTGATCGTATTTATTGATGACATATTGACATACTCACGAACAGAGGAGTAACACGGCCAACACTTATGAATGATCCTAGAGCTGCTAAGAAAAGAGAAATTGTATGCCAAATTCTCGAAGTGTGAATTATGGATTAGAGAAGTACATTTACTAGGGCACGTGGTTAGCAATAAGGAATATCAAAGCAATAAAGAATTGGGAAGCACCTACAACGCCGACTAAGGTGCGCCAATTCTTAGGATTGGAAGGCTATTATCGATTTATCGGAGATTCATCAAGAACTTCTCCAAGATAGCTAAACCCCTCATGACATTAACGCAGAAGGACACGAAGTTCAAATGGGAAGAAAAAGAAGAGTTTGCACTCCAAAAGTTAAAGCATGTGTGTATAGTGCACCAATTCTATCACTACCAGAAGAAACCGATGATTTTGTCGTCTGCAGAGAGACAAGGTCATCGCATATGCTTTACGTCAACTTAAGGCGCACGAGAACAATTAAAACACCCACGATTTAGAGTTGGGAGTTGTAATCTTCGCCTTAAAGATCTGCGACATTACCTGTATGGCATCTAGTGCACCATATACGCCGACCACAAAAGTCTCCAGCACATCTTCAATCAAAAGGAACTTAACATGAGATAGAGAAGATGGATAGAACTGTTGAATGACTATGCGTGTGAAATCCGATATCACCCACGCAAAGAAAACATAGTAGCTGATGCCTTAAGCAGAAAGGAACGAGCTAAGCCTCGTAGGGTGAAAGCATTCACCTTGACTATACAGTCAAATCTTCATGTCCAAATCAGAGAAGCTCAACCGGAAGCCCTTAAAGAAGAAAATAAGGCAGAGGAATTCCTGGGAGGAATGGAAAAGCAATTTAAGACCAAGGATGATGGAACACTGCGATTCATGGACCGAATTTGGGTACCAAAGTTCGGTGATATCAGGAGTTTGGTCCTGGACGAAGCTCACAATACATGGTATTCAATTGACCCAGGATCTAACAATATGTACCTTGACTTATAGAAAATATATTGATGGTCGAACCTAAAGGCAGAAATCGCCACCTATGTGAGAAAATGCTTGACCCGTACTAAGGTCAATGCAAAGTACCAAAAACCATCAGGTTTACTACAACAACCATAAATACATGAGTGGAAATGGGAACAAATCACAATGGACTTCATCACAAAACCACCCAAGACGCCTAGTGGGTACGCACTATTTGGGTAGTAATCGATCGTCTAACTAAGTCCGCCCATTTTCTGCCAGTCAAGGAAACAGACAAGATGGAAAAATTAGACAAAACATACATCAAGGAGATAGTCAGGCTACATGGTGTGCTGACATCCATTATATCAGACAACGATAATAGATTTACATCCTGATTGTGGCAGACGATGCAATGAGCATTAGGACCATGTCTCGACATGAGCACAACTTACCATCCACAGAAAGATGGCCAAAGTGAAAGGACTATCCAAATGATCGATGATATGCTCTGAGCATGTGTGATAGACTTTGGAGATGCATGGGATACTTACCTACCCTTGGTTGAGTTTTCATACAATAACATCTACCACACTAGAATCAAGGTTGCACCAATTGAAGCATTATTTGGCAGAAAGTGTCGCTCACCGATATGCTCGACAGAAGTCGGTGACACCCAATTAGAAAAGAAACTTGCAGGAAACACCGTGCTAATAGGGTTGGAGATCATTCACAAGACCACGTATAAGATCGTGTAGATCAGCGAGTGACTAAAGACCGCCCGCGACTGCCAGAAGAAATATGCTAATTTCCGACAGAAACCCCTTATATTCCAAGTTAAAGACAAGGTCATGTTTAGAGTCTCTCCTTGAAAATGAGTAATAAGATTTGGAAAACATGGAATACTCAATATGATGTATATATGACCTTTCAAAATCCTTGCTAGAGTGGGCCTGGTAGCCTACCGGCTCGCATTTCCCCAAGAACTCAGCAGCGTGTACGATGTCTTCCACGTATCAAATCTCAAGAAATGTCTCTCTGAGGATGACATCTTATTCCTCTCGAAGAAATTCAAGTCGACACGAAACACAACTTTTTCAAGGAACCAATCGATATCATGGATTGAGAGGTTAAGAGACTGAAACAGAGCCGCATTCCCATTGTCAAAGTACAATGGAACTCTAGGCGAGGGACAAAATATACGTGGAAATACGAAGACCAAATGAAGAACCAGCACCCTCACTTGTTCGATAACATTCCAACCAGAAGCTAAATTTTGGGACAAAATTTCCTTTAACGGGAGGAGGATGTGACAACCCGGAAACATCACCAACCCCTTTAGAATTTCGCATCTCAGAGTTATGTAATAGGACGACAATGTAATATTTCGATATATGAAGGAATATATTGGATTTCTTTCCTTAACTCATACAATTACGTCAAATCTTAGGCTCAAAAACAAATGCACGAAAAATCATGTCATCTTATAAGCAGGTTAACATTGTAAGAATGTAAACGTCAACGAGATTCTGAAAATATAAACTTCATAAAAATCTGACTTTGTGTGGGAGAGAAATGGTTTTTATGATAAATAAAAATCTACCGCACATAAAAAGTTACAACGACAAAAACTACAAAGAGAACGGTCGTCTTTTAGTTAAAGTCACTAAAAAAATCGTAGTACTTCTCAAAGTATGAATTTTGGGACAAAGAACACCTAAAACGGAACCGGAAAGAAAGAGTTTTAATTTTTTTTAAATCGTAACGGTTATAAAATATAGGCTAAAAATGAAAGTAAAAATTAGCCAAAACAACCTAAAGGAAAGTTGTAGTAGATGTCGAGACCTACACATGGATATAAGAATCATCTAAAACGGAGCTCATACGCGGGAGTTATGGAATTTAGAAACTGAATTCTCGAAACGCATGCACTACTGTGCCCCACGCACGACGCATGTTTTGACATATAAGATCCGTCAGGATACGAGTGACGTGGCACATTATATGGAGGACACGTGGTAGCTCCCTGATGGAGCCATTCGCACAACTTGCGCGACGTGAAGCACGACGTGCGACCCAAAAACTAGCTATAAATTGCAAGCTCCTGCAGTCCATTTCTCACACCTCCATACAACTATCTCTCTCTCTCTATTTCTCTCTCTTTCTCTCTCTCTCTCTCATATTTTGTGCCCCTAACTCCCGAGCGATTCCATAGTTCCGGCTTCCCGATTCTACCCTACATTAAGGGTTCACGCATCAAGGGTGAGTTCAGGGACCTACTTTTACAGTTTTCAAAACTTTTATGCAGGGGGGGGGGGGAATACATGTCAAAATACTATTGATTTCATCATTAGTACTAACTGCATAGCCTTAGTGATATAATCATGCCTAATGTAGTAGGGTAATATTATGCCTGGTAGGTATCTAACCCAAATTTTATGGATAATATTATGCCTAATTATTATGCTAACTTACCCATTTGTAAAACATAAAAACCTAGTTGTTACGCTAGCCAAACTTTTCGGGAACATTATACCCACTTGTTGCCCTGGCCAAACTATTAGATAACATAGTACCTAGAAGTTACAATGCCCATAATATCCAACCAAAGCAAACATTCACGACTTAGTTATATATATAGGATTACAACTTTATATATATATATATATATATATATATATATATATATATATATATATATATATATATATATATATATATATATATATATAAGTAAAACTAAACATAACGATAATACAAGATATAACGACAACACATGATGACAACACAATGGTTAGATGAGACACTATTCATCCTTAGCTAAATGACCTTTAGCTAGCCCCGACCTATAAACGTTAAATCTTAAGTAACCAGGAAAGATATGTATAGATCTATACGGGGTTGACACCGCACATGCGGTTGCTCGCTACAACCTGATGTCCAAGTCAAATAAGACATAACTTTCTAAACTTTGGCGACGTCCGATGAAGCATCGACTCCGGGAATACAACAGTCGTAAGATTGATTATAGGAACTCACCGTAACATTGTTGAACTTAAATATCTACAAACTACCATTAGGAATAAACCCAAGAATGTAGGAATAACATACACAACTCTAGGAAGCGAGTTAGAAATCATAACATTACTAACACAACACAAACTCTATCGAATGCTTTAAAACATATAAATAAGTGAACTCACCAACATTATGTTGACATTTCAAAATAACATGTATTCTTAGGAGAATGAGTTTGGATGATGATGAGAGCTCGGCGAGAAGCCTATATGTTATGCTACTTTATTTTGCATTTGTAATTTGTAACATTCAATATTCAGGTAATTTAAAATTTTGACCCTAAGTATGAAATTTAATTTCAAAATGGTCCCATGGCTCCAGAAGTAAGAAACGCGTGACTTGTGCGTATGTTGGGCGTACCCTTTGGTACGCCGGGCGTACGTGGCAAAAATCTAAACCCTAATGTTTAGGGTTTAAACCCTATTTAAGCATCATTATCTCATTGAGACTCCTTCGTTCATCAGCCTCCATCCCCCTTTTCGTCCCTAACAAACCCTAATTCCTTGTGTGAGCCTTTGTGAGCTTAAGGGTACATTTATGGTGTTCTTGAAGGAATGAGAAGGAAAGGAAACCATCTTGGAAGCTTAAGGAACTTTGGATCCAGAAGTGTTTCACCCTCAAGCATCAATTGGAGGTATAAAGTCTGAAACTTGATGAGTATTTGCCTAGATCTTGTTAGCTTGGAGTTTGTCTTCATTTTGGTCCCATAAGCTTGGCGTTCATGAGTATGGCTTACTCTAACCCATAAGGGTTGTCCTTCCAAACGTTTTTAGGAGCTTAGGACCATAAAAATGTGATCTTGGTCCCTTTCCATTCTTCATGCATGAGATATGAGGTTTTGGTTTGTGTATTAAGTTAGGGTTTAGTTATTGGACCCTTTCTAGCCTTGGAAAGTCATAATGTTGGAAACTTTATGACTTAGAACAATATTTGGAACTAGATATGAGTTTTGGACGTGGTGTCTTAATAAATTAAGCATTTAATATAAAAGAAAATGTGGCAACCAAGTACGTTGGGTGTACCTGATGGTACGTCGCGGGTATGAAACATCCCAAAAATACAGACCAAAAATTTCGTTTTTAATTATTAACAAAACCATAGTTATCCAAAACACATGTCATAATATCTCAAACATCATATCAATGTATATCAAAATATCAGAGTATAAACATCCCAGGTTGAACAAATGGTGTGTGCACTGCAATCATCCCGAGCCCTTCACCTTGCTACCAGACGTACCTAAAACCAAAACTGAAAACTATAAGCACGACGCTTAGTGAGTCTCCCCAAACTACCACATACCATACACATAACATGCAACTTAGAGATACGAGCCCCGCCCACTCTCATGGAGATTCGGGCCCCGCCCACACTCTGTTGTCTAGAAGATTCGGGCCCCGCCCACACTCCGCTGTCAAGGAGATTCGGGCACCGCCCACACTCCGCTGTCTAGTAGATTTAGGCCCCGCCCACACTCCGCTGTCTAACATGCATACAAGTATCACACAGACAACAAGTATATCTACTCCTATCAAACAGTCACATAACTATACTCAAATAATACTACGAGATTCAGGCCTCGCCCACACTCGACTGCTATGAGATTCGAGCCCCGCCCACACTCAGCTTCTATCTTATCACATATACGGGCTGGCCTTGGTGCTGTAGACCCGTTCCTACTGAAGGAAACTCACCTCGCAAGGCTGGCTGCTGAAAACTCAAGTGAGGAATCTCTGACTGCTGCTCCGGCGGCTCCCCGACTATCAATTTCATAATAACACTTAATCAAAAATCTGATAATCCTCCTTAGGGTAAAATGACCATTTTACCCATGGTCAAAGTCAACGTTTGGGTCAAAATCAACCTTCTGGTTGACCCAACTCGTCGAGTTGCTCCATCAACTCGTCGAGTCCTAGATCCTGAAATCGTGATCTAATTCGTCGATTCTCCCCCCGACTCGTCGAGTTTCAAGGCTACTCTCAGTCACGATCTACCAATTTAACTCGCCGAGTCCCTTCACCGACTCGTCAAGTTCTTCCTTAAGCTAAAACATGACAACCCATATCAAATCGTCGAGTCCCTTTATGGACTCGCCGAGTTCCTCTGTCTGATTGAGCCATCTCAATGGATTAAGCTCCTACCCTTCAGATCCAAACTCCAAACTTTATCTACATACTGGGAATACACTTTTAAGGGTAAAGTTTCCAACTTTACCCATCCTTAGTCATTCTTAATGGGTTTAGCTCAAACCCTAACTTCTCTAGAACATAGATCTTGGTCCACAAGCCATAACACCCTAAACCAAGGCAAACTATACTAGGTCTAGGCTCTAAACACCAGTTGGACACGTAAAGTTCCTATATTTCCTTCCATGCATGGCCTCTTAAGGCTAAAAAGGCCATATTAATGCTTAAAAGCTTGCATGGGGCTTCCATGGTCATAAAGTTTGCACCTTTATACCATGGAACCCCTTCTAGATCCCAAATCTAAAATTTAAGTCACTTGGGACGTCCAATTCCCAAAGACCAAGGTTCTTGAACCAAAACCCTCATAAAATGGAAGTAAATAGATCTAAGAAAAGAATGATCAAGTTAGAGACTTGATTACCAGAAAATGTAGCCAAAGAAGTGTAGTTTCTGGAACTACTCTCTTCCTCTTGAGCCTTCTAACTCCTTCTTCTTCTTCAAGCTTCAAGAACACAAAAGATTGCTTACAAATGGCTTACAGACTCACAAGATGTTTAAGGGTTTCGTGGATTAGGGTTTAGGACAAGGAGGTTGTAAATGAGGCCAAGGGTTGGGGATTAAGATGCTTAAATAGGGTGCCAAACCCCGAAATTAGGGTTTCACTCTGCCAGGCCTACTCGCCGAGTCCAGAGCTCTTGACTCGTCGAGTAGGTGGCTGAATCCCGCGTCCAAGGCTAACTTCTACTCGATGAGTATGGGCTTACAACTCGTCGAGTAGCCTTTCAAAAAAGAATAATTTATAAATAAATGCGTACCAGAGTTCGGGCGTTACAATTCTCCGCCGCTTGTCTTAGACTTCATCCTCGAAGTCTGTTGCGTCTGAAAAGAACTCCGGGTAGTGCTCCCTCATCTCCTCCTCGGGCTCCCATGTCCACTTTGAACCCTTGCGGTGCTACCACTGCACCTTCACTAACTGAACAACCTTGTTCCTTATGGTTTTCTTCTTGCGATCCAGAATCGCCACCGGTCTCTCGATGTAGTTTAGGCTTTCGTCAACCTGAATATCCTCCAAGGGCACAATTGCTGAATCATCCACTAAGCACTTCCACAACTGGGAAACATGGAAAGTGTTGTGGATCTGACTGAGCTCTGCCGGTAGATCCAACCGATAAGCCACCCTGCCCACCCAGGCTATAACCCTGAAAGGACCAATGTACCTGGGGCCCAGCTTGCCCCGTTTTCAGAACTGGATGACACCTTTCCAAGGTGACATCTTCAGGAAGACCATATCTCCCACCTGAAACTCTAAATCTCAATGTCGCTTGTCGGCGTAGCTCTTCTGCCGACTCCGAGCAGTCTGGAGCCTGCTCCGAACCTGTTGGATCTGCTCTGTAGTCTTGAGTACTACCTCAGTACTCCCCATGACTCCATGACTGACCTCGCCCCAACATATTGGGGTCCAACACTTCCTCCCATAGAGCATCTCAAAGGGAGGTCGGTCTATGCTAGCGTGGTAACTGTTGTTATACGAAAATTCTGCTAACGGAAGATACGTATCCGAACTGCCACCAAAATCCAAAACACATGCGCGTAGCATGTCCTCGAGAGTCTTTATCGTCCTCTCGCTCTGCCCGTCTGTCTGAGGGTGGAAAGCGGTGCTGAAGTGGAGACGAGTACCCATCTCCTCATGAAACCGCTTCCAGAATCCGGAAGTGAAACGAAAATCTCAGTCTGACACCACCGAGTCAGACACTCCATGTCGTGCTACTATCTCGCGCATGTATATGTCGGCCAGCTTCTTGGCCGAGATACTCTCTTGGATCAGGACAAAATGAGCGCTCTTGGCCAACCGATCCATGATGACCCATATCGAATCCACTCCACGTGCAGTCCTGGGAAGCTTGGTAATGAAATCCATAGTGATATCTTCCCATTTCCACACGGGAATGTCCGGTGGCTGCATCTTGCCTTGGGGGCGCTGATGTTCGGTCTTGACCTTCCTGCAGGTCAAACACCGCTCTACGTACCAAGCCACATATCGCTTCATGCAGGGCTACCAATAATCAGGGCGAAGATCTCGGTACATCTTCGTCAAACCATGATGGATGGAGAACCTCGACTTATGGGCCTCATCCATCAGAACCTGCCATACTCCGCCCCAGTACGGGACCCAGACCCTCCCATGCATGGTCAACAACCCTCGACTGTCATAATCAAACGAGGCCACCCAACCTACAATCCGCTTACACTTCTGGCGCTCTTCTTTCAGGCCCTCAACCTGCGCCTCTCTAATCTGCTCCAGCAGTGGAGTAATCACTGTCATCCTCAAACATATATCTCTAATCGAAGCCGCCACCGCCTTATGGCTCAGGGCATCGGCCACCACGTTGGCCTTGCCCGGGTGGTAAAGGATCTCATAATCATATTCCTTCACCACATCTAACCACCAATGCTTCCTCATGTTCAGATTCGGCTGATCCATGAGGTACCTCAAGCTCTTGTGGTCCGTGTAAATGGTAGAACGGACTCCGTAGAGGTAATGCCTCCAAATCTTGAGGGCGAAAACCATAGCCCCCAACTCTAAATGATGTGTCGGATAGTTAGCCTCGTGAGGCTTTAGCTGCCTCGACGTGTAAGCTATCACATGACCCCTGCATCAAAACTGCACCCATGCCCGTAATTGACGCGTCACAATAAAATACAAAGTCATCAACTCCCTCGGCCAGAGTCAAAATCGGTGCCTCGCATAACCGCTGTCTAAGAGTCTCGAAGGCCTCCTGCTGCTCAGGCCCCCAGCGGAATGTCACCGACTTCTTGGTCAGTCTGGTCAAAGGAACAGTGATCTTGCTGAAATCCTGAATGAATCTCCGATAATAACCCGCTAGACCAAGAAAACTCCGAATCTCAGTTGGAGACCTTGGAACCTCCCACTGCATCACGAATCTCTATATTGGCCGGATCAACCAGAATACCCTTCTGGTTGACGAGATGTCCAAGAAACTGCACCTCGCGCAACCAGAACTCACACTTGGAGAACTTCGCAAAAAGTCTCTCCCTCCTCAGTGTCTCCAGCACCTCCCTCAGGTGCTCCTCATGCTGCTCCTAAGTCTTGGAATAGACCAAGATATCATCGATGAAGACTATCACAGACCGATCCAGCATCGGTCCGCACACGCGGTTCATGAGGTCCATGAACGCGGCTGGAGCATTGATGAGCCCAAAAGGCATCACCACGAACTCATAGTGACCATAGAGAGTCCTAAAAGTTGTCTTATGCACATCCTCATCTCTGACTCGCATATGGTGATAACCAGATCACAGATCAATCTTGGAGAACCAAGATGCACCCTGTAGTTGGTCAAACAAATCATCGATCCTCGGGAGGGGATAACGGTTCTTCATCGTCACCTTATTCAGCTCCCGGTAGTCTATGCACATCTGATGCGACCCATCATTCTTCCTCAAAATTAGGATCGGGTCTCCCCATGGCGAACTACTCGGTCTGATAAATTCCTTGTCTAGCAGCTCTTGCAGCTGCGTAGACAACTCTTGCATCTCGGGAGGAGCCAACCAATATGGTTCCTTGGCTATCGGAGCCGCACCAGGGACCAGGTCAATCCTGAACTCAACCCCCGCAACCCTGCTGAAGGTAGTGTCTCGCTCTCGCTGTTGAGCATAGAGTCAATCCACCCTGCGGCCTCTCCCCCTGTATCACTAACCCTCCCCCACTAGGAGTCCGAATCCTTACTAGCTGTTGCTCGCAGTCGATCACTGCCCCATTGGGGCTTAACCAATCCATACCCACTATAACCTTATTCCCTCGCAGAGGAATAGGGACCAGATCCACTGAAAACTGCTCTTCGAATAACTGTAGTGTCCAACCTCTGTGAACCCTCGCAACACTAACGGTCCTGTCATCTGCTATCTCCACATGAATTGGGCAATCCAGCTCCCCCGGAGCTCCTACGATTCGCTTGCTGAGCGCGAGCGACACAAAAGATCGGGTAGCACCCGAATCAAACAGTACCAAGGCTGATATACCATTCACTAAGAACGATCTATAACAAACACATAAATATAAGCAATAATCAATACAAATAAAGAGATAAGGATAAGGTACATACCCGTAACGACATCAGGAGCTGGACGTGCCTCCTCTACTGTTAACTCGAAGGCTCTGCTCTTCACCACTGGCGTCTCTGTCCGAACCTGACGGCCGTCTGTAATCCTCAATGTAGCAGGGGCAGGTGCCGCCACCTTCTATGTTGTTGCCAAACTCGGACACTGGGACCTATTGTGGCCCCTCTGACTGCACTGAAAGCAAATCAAATCAGATGATGTGATGGTGGTGGTAGCAGTACAATCCTTGCTGACATGCCCAGTTCGGCTGCACTTGAAGCAACCCGAACTACCAGCCCTACACGGCTCATCGTGCCCCCTTCAACACTTGTCGCAGCGGCCTCGGCTGTACTGGCCCTTCCCTCGGGAATCTACCTTGGGCTTTTTCCCGAGCCCTCCACACCAGACACAGAATCTGGCTTCCTCTTCCTCTCCATCTCTAAAACAATCTCTCTCTCTCACGATCCCTAGCAATCATGTCCTCCAGCGTCTTGCAGATGGAGCGGATCACAAACTGGTGGATATCACTCCGTAGCATCTCATGATATCGGGCCTTCTTCATCTCCTCGTCTGCCACATACTGCAGAACGAGAAGGGCCCTCTCCCTAAACTTGGCGGTGATCTCCGCCACAGTCTCTGTCGTCTGCTCCAAATCCTGGAACTCCCTCGCTAACTGTTGCACCTCAATCACAGGTGCAAACTCGGCCCTGAACCTGTTCAAAAATCACTCCAGGTAATCTCATCCAAAACTGCATCATCTCTAATGGCTCTCCCAACCTCCTCCCACCAGTCACGTGCTCTGTCCTTCAGAAGACAGGACGCAAGTCTCACCTTGTCCCCCTCGGGACATCTGCTGGTGCGGAATGTGTTGGCGACATCCGCCAACCATCTGGTGCTAGCAACGGGGTCCCGAGCCCCATGGTAGTCGGGAGCTCCACAAGCCCTGAACTCCCTGAAAGTCAGTGTGCGTGACCCCATCATGGCCGCCACCTCAGTGCGGAAAGCGCTTAGCTTCTCATCCAGAAGCTCCAAAATACCCTCCTTGACAGAACAAAAGATCACAGGAGTCTGGTCTAGAATGGTATGTGTGATCTCAGACGAGATGAACTCCCTCGTCTGCTCGTCAAGCTGGCCGGCTCCAGTGCCCGATCCTGACCCCTCACTAGTTGTAACAACCCGTCATTCTCAAATCAATAAGACTCAAAAACTACATTTCAATTCTTGTGTATGCATATCCTTTATTGCCGTAAGGGCATGCTTATAAGCTAATAACTAAATGTAGCTTAAGTTCCAAGTTGAATTATGATATTATAATCTAACATAAGTTGGTAGACTAAGGTTTAAACCATAATTAACACCCTCATATATGTGTTTTTGGTTCTAGAGTTCTAGAACACATGGTTTACGGTCCAAGAAATTAAAACAAAAGGGTTTACGGATTTGGAATATAAATCAAGAGGGTTTAAGGTTTGGAAATGAAACCAAATGGTGTTTTCGGTTGCTTTATGGCCGAAAACCCATCCTTGGAAAAGACTTGGGCGAAAACCCTTTTCCACTTTGACTCAAATCCGAAAACACTTCTTCCTTATTGACTTTAGGGGCGAAAACTCATTAAGGATCCATTTGTGGACCGAAAACCCAAAGCTAAGGCCCATTATGAACCGTAAACACCCCCTATACAAAAGTGTTTTGTCAAAAACACAATTCATTTCTCCATATTACATCCGAAAACACCCTCAAAATTTATGTGCTAGCATGATATGTTATATGTGATAGTAGTAGTAGGAGTTGAAATAGTCCTCGTATGTTGGTCGTAAGGACCGACGGGTAAGTCAAGCACCCCAGGATGGCTTGACCTAGGTAGGCCAGGCGCCCCAGAATTGCCTGGCAATATATGTGTGTTATATTATTGCGTGGTAGTTGTAGGGGGTGAAACAGTCCCCGGTAGTCGGGTGAAATAGACCGACGGGTAAGTCAAGCACACCAGAATGGCTTGACCTGGGTAAGTCAGGCACCCCAGAATTGCCTGACAGTATGTTATTGTATGGTGTGTGGTATGATGGGGGAACTCACTAAGCTTCATGCTTACAGTTTTCAGTTTTGTTTCAGGTACCTCTTCAGCGAAGGGGAAGGAGCCGGCGCGGTAGCTGCACATCACATTCACTCAGGATTTCGCATTTTGAGATCTATGGGATTGTACTCTGATTTTATTATTATCCGAAAATATGTTTTCGAGACACGACATAATAGATTTATGAATTAATACAATATTAGCAATGTTTTGGACAAATGATTTTTCATGTTACTTAATTGAAAATAAAATTTTTGGCCTTGAATTTTGGGATGTTACAAGTTGGTATCAGAGCCTTAGTTTGAGGGATTCGGATACACTCCCGGGTGTGTCTGAACTCAAACTGAGGACTTGGTATGAATTTTTTCAAAAGGAAAATCATTTTTTTTATGAAAAGAAGTTGAAAAGAGAAAAGAACTTTGAAAAAGAACAAGATGTGTGATGTGCGCGACCGGCCGAGCTCAAGTAAGTTTTCCCCAAGATACCCATACATGTTATGTTATGATATGATATGATTATGAGAAATGCATGCTAGAATAGGGCTAAGGATCTAGGAAGGATGCCTTATATGCCTGCTGTATATGTATGAGAACTGAATGCTAGAATAGGGCTAGAGGAGCTAGGAAGATGCCTAATATGTCTGCTATATGTTTTTATTGAGCTTCAAGATAATACTGATTAGTCAGTTATATGATAGCCTGGACAGAGTATGTCGGATTGTGTTACTCAATGCCCGAATGCTGTTGCTTTGTGCTTCGGGAGTTCTAGTTATCTTTAGCTAACTAGTAAACGAATACGTTAAGTTACATATTGCGAGGACGAAATAATTTCAGAAGGTTAGGTCTGGCCCTACTGCGCAGCTCTTGTTTGAGTCCAACCGTTGTGGGATAGGACCTTTCATTCGAAGAATTATCTGGTCTTAGGAATATGTAATGGTATTCGCAAGCTAGTTAGGTAAAGGTAGCAGGGGTTCCTTATGCAGCTGATGGCGGAGAGTAGGTCGGAGAGCCACCCTAGGGTGGGCCTAGGATGAGTTTAGCAAAGAGTGCAGCAGTAGTCGAAGGGACTTGGTGAAGTCGAAGCAATCCTTGAGGAAAGTACATATATATGTGGAAGGTCGTATGGGCCCGTACTACTAAAAGCAGAGGATCCGTACTCGAGTCAAGGAAGGCTAAGATTGAATCAGGGAACTGTAGAGTGTATGAGTCTTCCCGAGAGTTATGTATGATTTTGACGATTATGTGTTATGTTTAAGAATGGTGATGATCACACGTCACGGAGGAGGAGGTTCAGGGTCAGGATCAGGTTCAGGATCAGGTTCGGGATCAGGTGTTGCGCCAGTTGATGAGGGACTACGTGAGTTCATTGCTTCTGAGATCACTAGAGGCATCCTTAAGTCGACCCCAGTGATTTTTGGGTCGATCAAGGAAGGGATCATAGAGTTGATGGAGGATCGCCTCAGGGCGTTCAGGAGCGACATGGCACTCAGCCAGTCAGGATCACGCACACCGTCCTTCAAGGACTTCAGGGGTAGTGGTGCACCAAATTTCCATGGGGTGAAGGACCCCATTGCTGCCAGACGGTGGATTGCATACATGGAGTCTGCACAGCTGACGAGCTTCTGCCCTGAGGGGTCGAAGGTTCGTTATGCTGCGGGATGTTTGAGGGACCGAGCTAGAGACTGGTGGGAGTCTGTTGGTGATTCCTTGGGAGCCTCAACAATTGAGGCTATGACCTGGTCTGACTTTGTGACCAGGTTTAGGGCGGAGTTTGTGCCGTCTGTGGAGCTTCAGCAGCTGGCCAGGGAGTTCCTCGACATGAGGCAGACGACTGAGTCAGTGGTAGAGATCACCGCCAAATTTCGGGAGAGGTCATTGTTGGTACCGCAGTATGCGGGGGACGAGGAGTTGCGAAGGACCCGCTACCATGACATGTTGAGAGCCGACATCCGGGAGCATGTCAGCTTCTCAGCATGCCCGACCCTGGACTCCATGATTGCCAGGGAAAGGGAGAGGGAGATTGACTTAGAGCACATCAGGAAGAGGAGGGCAGAGGAGGGATCGATGACTGGGGCTTCTGGGAAGAAGCCCAAGGGAGCAGACACTAGGCTGAAGGGCCAATCGGGATAGGGCCGCTGTAGGAAATGCGGCAGGGCACACGAGGGAGCTTGTAGATTGGGAGCGTCTGGCTGCTAAAAGTGTGGCAAGACGGGGCACTTTAGCATGGATTGTACCACCCCTGCGGCCACTTTCCAGACGTCAGAGTTGTTGTGTTTCCACTGCAACCAACGAGGCCATAAAAAAGGCCAATTTCCCTCAGTTGACAATAGCAGCGCCAGTAAAGGCGCCAGCTCCAGCGACCCTGCGGATCACTGATGGTCGGCAGGGCAAGACAGAGGCTCCAGTGGTGAGGAGCTGAGCCTTACAGTTGACTACCGAGGAGGCACGCGTCGCACCCGATGTGGTGACGAGTATGATTTCTTCTCCTTCGCTTTTATTTTATGTTGCTTATGATATTGATGTGCCATGTGATATGTCTTGTTTAGGATCGTTCCATGTGAACGGTATCCTAGTTCAGGTGTTGTTTGATTCGGGTGCTACCCGATCATTTGTCTAACTTGCGCTTAACAAGAGGTTTCCTAAGTCTTCAGGCATGTTGGATTGCCCTCTAGAGGTCGAGATTGCCGATGACCGATCAGTGCGAGCGTCAGCGGTTTTCAGAGATTGTGTACTGAGGTAATTCGAGGAGCGCTACCTGGTAGACTTGGTTCCCATTCTGTTGCGTGGGAACAAGGTGATTATAGGCATGGATTGGTTGAGCCCCAACGAGGCAGTGATCGACTGTGAGCAGCAGTTGGTTCGGATCAGGACACCGAGTGGAGGAGAGCTGGTGATTCAGGGCGAGAGGCCACAGCACGGACCAGCCTTATGTTCAGCAGCGAGGGCTAGGTGCTATCTACAGCAGGGTTGCACTGGGTATGTCGCCTATGTTATGGATACCCGGGAGGTGGGTAAGGAAATGGTGAGCGATGTTCCGGTGGTGCGAGACTATGCGGATGTATTTCCAGAGGAGCTGTGACAACCTGAAATTTCTATGTTGTACAGTTATTCAAATCAACCAAGGTCAGACTCGTTTTTGCTATCTTCTAGCATTGTTTAGAGTCAATTAGAGTGTTCTAAGCCTAGTACCTTCAAAGTCAGGGTTTAGAATTAGGTTCCACAAGTTCACCACTTCCCAAAATGGCCAAACACTCCAACATGAGGAGTGTACGGCCGTACACTTGGGTGTGCGGCCGTACACCCCCCTTCTGGCCGTACACTCTCAAGTATAAATGAGAGACTTAGCCTTCATTTAGCTCTTCACACTCCTAAGCCAAGAACTCGTTTCTCTCTCAACTACCATCCGATTTTTCATCTAGATCTTCAAGATTGTAAGTGTTTCTTCCCTTGAATTGTTGATTCCTTTCACTATCTTGTAAGGATCATTGATTTCATCCATGAAATCACTTCATTTTGGTAGATCTTCAAGTGTTCTTCAGTTTCACCAAGAACACCAAGAGCACCTACTAAGTTCTTGGACCTCAAACACCCCTAAAGGCTTCTATATCATAAGTACCACTCCCTATGCTTGTTACTTACTAGATATGCTCCTTAGAAATCATCCAAACCATGATCATCAAGGAGTGTACGGCCGTACACACCTCATGTGGTCGTACACCCCTTTGTTTAGTGCATATTCGCCTCAAACTCATGTTATATGCTAGCACCAAGTCATGAACACTTAGGGGATGCAAGATAGAACCTTGGAATACACTTTTTGACCATTTCTTCAAGGAGTGTACGGCCGTACACTCCATGGCCATACACACCAGGCCGTACACCCAAGTGGTCGTGCACCTGGTGACCGTACACACACTTGTGTGACCGTACACCCATTAGATGCAACCCTTTGTACTTCTAACACATCAATCTAAGTGTTTCCTAAGTCCTAGAGTGTTTTCCTTACATGATTAGTTGTATAAACACTGATTATATACATATATGTGTCGTTATATGCTTATTAGGATCCATTGTGCTAAAGTCTTCACTTGACACATAGCATCCTACAAACCGATCTTTCATTCGTATCACTCACTGCAGGTGAGTTCATACCCCTTAACTTATCTTTTAAATGATTTTAAATGCTTTTATGGGGGGAATACAAGTAGAACAATTATAGTTATTATATCAATCACATGTAATTAATAACTATCAAACATATAGAATTCTTATACTTCAAACTGTGTTTTCATCAAATTGCTTCAAATAGTTTTACAACCTCTTTTATATGTAAAACTCTTTATCAAAACTCTTTTAAACTTATATTTTGTCAAATCATGTCTATATGGATATAGCTATATAAGTAGGATTGAAAGGACTTAGGACTGATAACTCGCCTGATTTCCTGTTCCTTGTTTGGTTGTGGACTTAGGGTATCGGTTGTTTGTCCGAAGGTCGTTTGAATCTTAGTTATATATTATGTATATGTATATAGATATAAAAGTTCTTCGTTTAGTTCAATACCTTTGGGTAGCAAAGGTGTACAAACATGTTCATCCATACAAACAACATTGCTAGTAAACTATAATAGGTATAGTTTAGGAAGTCACTAATACTATCTCTAGAATAATGAAACATACAAAGAGTCAGTTCATACATGAGTCAGAGAGAACATACTATAACGAGAGACAATACTCACTATAAAGAGAAACAGTTCATGCTATAACGAGAAACAATACATTCTACACACTATACACTAGAGAACATACTACACACTAGACAGAGAGAACATACACTACACTAGAACATACTATACAAATACAAGAATACTATAACAATAATGTGAGATACTACTTCATGGCTCGGCAATATACTGTTGCGTCACGTTTTGTACCCAGAGTCTCGTGGAGGGAGAGCGTGAATTTGTGTATAGATCTATACGGGACTGACCCTCCTACACCTTGTTGCTAGCTACAGTGGGACCTGCAGGTCTACGGGTGACGAATGTCATATCATTTCGACGTCTCGAACGTCGTGTTATACTAGTCGATCAAGTATGGTTACAATCATATCACATTTTACCGTAATTAAACTAACAAGTTTAAGGTAGTTAGTACATTGGTAGTTACCTAGATAAAACTACAATACATCTTTATTTTCCCATTTTCATTCACATTGTGATTTTCTCACATAAACGGTAATGAAAACTATATTTTGGTAATGATAGTCATATTTTGGGAAAAACGCACACTTTTACAAAAGAACAAACATAGAGAACAGTTGAGTCTTTGTAGAAGACTACTTTAGTAGAAAATATAGGATTTTCTAGAAAATTTACAAACATTTACATCAAACACTTACAAACATTTACATCAAACATTTACAAGTACTTTTTTCAAACGTATACAAACAATGACACTAATATACTTATGAACTCACCAACTTTAATGCTGATCTATGCTTTCAAAATAACTTGTATTCTCAGGTCACCAGTAGACAGGTACAGATGACCTGGTTTTGAGAAGACGGAGCTTTCAAGACTCGTCTATATTTTGATTATTCATTTTTGGTGTCTTATAAACTTCAGAACACACTTGTATTAAAATTATACTATTAATGCAATGGATGATGTTGTTGCTTGTTTACTATTATGCATTGTTGTGATACTGTACATGACGTCCTCCGCCCCCGAACGTTTCCGCCGTTCTGGTTTTGGGGTGTGACAGATTAGTATCAGAGCATTGTTTATAGTGAATTGAGTATATCAACCCATAAAAGATATACAACTATAAACACAACGGGATTAAAATACTCTGACCAAGAGTTTATACTTTTAAATAATAAAATATTTAACCAAAGTATACATACCTGCATTCATACTAAAATCAGTATCACTAGGACAGAACAAAAGTATTGCGATTGTTGGACAGCACAAGTAGGCTTGGAGACATATAATCAGATCTGGGAGTGATATAGTCTGATCAACTATATCTTTCCGAGAAGTGATTGCATGTGCCTAGGAATGGTTGTCGTGTTGCAGCAAGTCTAAAAACTTACCAACACTACTACAATGAGAACATTAGAACATAACATAAACTTAAAATACTATAGGAGTATTTTGTGTTATTATAATTTCTTATGTGAAAACTAAAAAGGTCTTTATTAGTATGTCAATAGTTGCTGAGTGGATACGCTAAGGTTATATGTGACTAGGGTGTTATAGACTTAAAATTTGTGATCTTTGCTTTACTTCTTGTTCCTTGTTTGGTTGTGGGCTTAGAGTTAGGGTCACTTATTCGAAGGTCTATCCTGTTTTGGTTACATATGACTGGTATGCATTACGCAAATGTTGGAGTAACTCATAAGGATCATCTTATAATTATCTTAATTAGTACGTCTATTAATTATTTCTTTTACCCCTATTCTCGCGTAGATAACATGGCTGGATTCCATATCCCTGGAGACCCGTACTTTCCCAACCAAGGTAACGGTGGATGGCTCGATGTCGAGCCAGAAGAGGAACCTGCAATTCCACTGGACGATGACTTCGCTGAGAACTTCCCGGAGGATTCTGACTCCGAGCCCGAAGTCAATGATCAACCCCTGGTAGCTCCAAACCCAAATCCTAACCCTCGTCCGGTTTTTCAAGGCCCGACGCCTCTGTGGGTGGAAAGTTTGGAGACATGGAGTCAGGAACAGGGTCAACCCATTCCATACAATGGAGACAGAGGTTTCTACAATGTGAGCGAAGGAGGCTCAGCGGACAGAGTCCTGCCTATTCTGGTCCGCAGGGTTGCTCGTAATGAGATACAGGGTAGGACAGCCATCAGTCGGATTGCAGAAGTTGATGCCAATGTGAGGATCAATAATATCCACACTCGTCGTGTGGAGGATGCTCGCAATAGAACTAAGAGAGACCATGAGTCTCTTTTGCAAGAGCTATCTGTGACTCGAGCTGAAGTCATAGAACATCGCGTACGCCAGCGAGTGTACGAGCGACGCCTTCTTGACTTGGAGCGTCAGATGAATGACTTAAGGGTTCGCCCAAGGGGTTCCCGTCGCCACTAGGGAATGCTCTGCTCAAATTTCCTTCTTATCTAAGGATTAGCCTTCTTATCTATGCTCTAAGTAGCACTTTTCCCTGTAATTTCCTGTTATTTTAAGACCTTGAACTTTCGGTCGATAGGTCTTTATTCTGTCAAAATTTTCTTATCTTGGTTTGATGTAAGACCTACTCCTAGGTCATTTTTTCCCGAACTAATTACATCGGTAATACCAATATTATTGTAACAACGTAAATTTTCAAAACAATTTTTCATTTTTAAAACATAATGTCATTCATAAGATATCATAAGAATCCATTGTGTCACATGTTATCATAATAAAACAAATCCCAAGATCTCCAATACATAAATCCCATCAGTGTGTACAGATCATGTCGGCGCCTTCCCGCGATCCTCACTGGTACCTGAAACACATCACACAAACACTGTAAGCATAAATGCTTAGTGAGTTCCCCAAAATACCACATACGCACATACGCCACTCAAGGCTATAACTCTACAAGACCTTCAGGTCCATGTATCTCAGGGGACTTCCATCCCACAATCCTGGTTGACCTTCCGGTCCATATCATAATGACCTTCCGGTCCATAACATAATGACCTTCCGGTCCATATCATAATGACCTTCCGGTCCATAACATACTACCCATAACATAACATAGCACATACATGTTAAATAATAACATACATCACATACTCCTCTTAGCACATAAGACCTTCCGATCACACATATTACCACTCTAGGTAAAGTATAGTGAGAAGACTCACCTCGTACGATGTCGGATAACCTCTCGTGCTCGATAACCCGACCTAGCCTTCTCCTATCAACATAATAACATCTCTAATCAATACTTTCTTTTGTCCTCATTTCTAAGGAGTGGGTAGAAGACCATCCTACCCCTCCCAGATCTTTCTCTAGAACTAGCTTGACCAGAACCCTAAGGTCAACTGAAGTCAACTCAAGTCAATGGTCAAACTTTGAGCAGACTCGTCGAGTACACTTGTGTGACTCGGCGAGTCTGGTGTCTTCCGAATCCTCATAGATCCTCACTCGACTCGTCGAGTTAACCTTTCACTCGACGGGTTAACACCGGTCATGAATCGCGGGGCAACCCGACTCGACTCGTCGAGTCCCCTTATGGACTCGGCGAGTTCCTTCCATGGCAACACTCAAATGACCTTCTGAGGTCAGATCTGTTTCTCTAACCTATAGATCTGACCTTACCATACTCAATAATCACATAAAGGTCCGACCTTTACACTCATGCAACGTTCAATATGCTTCTTTTGGTGAAATAGCCTCTAAAATGGCAACCTAGACTCATATCTCTAAGGAAGTAGCATAAAGCAGGGAGGTTGGGGCTCTCTGGACCTCTCAAGGTCCAGATCCAGAGTTTAACACTCAAAAGGGACATCATAAGCATCATATCCGAGCCAATAAAGGATAGAGAAAACCTTAGATTCAAGGGTTCTTCACCAAAACAGAAAAGGGTTCGATTTAATACCTCAAACATGGAGTTTCCTTGCTTGAAATCACAGAATAGCAACCCCCTTGACCTTCTTTTGCTGGAATCTCCTTCTTCTTTGCAAAAACCACACCGACAAGGATTAAAATAGCCTTTCTCCTCACACCACACACTCAAGCTCACTAGGGTTTCTCTATATGGACTGGTAGCCGCAAATGAGGGCCATAAGGTTCCTTAAATAGGGCACAGGCCCGAGGATTTAGGGTTTCCACCCACAGCGCCTACTCGGCGAGTCTACTCATGGACTCGTCGAGTAGTTCATTAAACTTACGTGGCCACCCCGCTTCTACTCGACGAGTTATAGCACTAACTCGCCGAGTAGGTCAATGATTCACAAAAATAAATAATTAAAATAATATACCTGGAAATCCGGGTGTTACAATTCTCCCCCACTAGAATCAGACTTCGCCCTCGAAGTCTCGCTCTGCAAACAGCTCTGGATGCTGCTCCCGCATCTCCAACTCCGGCTCCCAAGTCAGCTCGGACCCTTTCCGATGTTGCCACTGGACCTGAACCAGGGACACCTCCTTGTTCCTCAGAACCTTGATTCTCCGATCCAAGATCGCGATCGGTTTCTCAGCATAATTCAGGCTTGCATCCACCTGAATATCTTCTAGTGGTACTACCGCCGACTCGTCGGCTATACACTTCCTCAACTGAGACACGTGGAATGTATCATGTATCTGGCTCAACTCCATAGGTAGCTCTAAACGATACGCTACCCTGCCCACCCTCGCGGTCACCCTGAAAGGACCAATGTACCGGGGCCCCAGCTTGCCCCTCTTCCTGAATCGGATCACTCCTTTCCAAGGAGATACCTTCAGGAGTACGAAGTCTCCAACCTGGAATTCAAGCTCGGATCGTCGCCTATCCGCATAATTCTTCTGGTGACTCTGGGCTGTCAGCAATCTCTGCCTGACCTGTTGTATCTGCTCTGTCGTCTGAAGCACTATCTCAGTGCTACCCATCACTCGCTGCCCAACCTCTCCCCAGCAGATGGGAGTCCGACACCTCCTCCCATACAACAACTCGAAGGGAGGCATACCAATGCTCGAATGGTGGCTGTTGTTATAGGAAAACTCAGCCAATGGTAAGTACGTGTCCCAACTTCCTCCAAAGTCCAACACACATGCTCGAAGCATGTCCTCGAGTGTCTGGATCGTCCGCTCACTCTGTCCATCCGTCTGTGGGTGGTAAGCGGTGCTGAAATGCAACCTCGTACCTAACTCCTCATGGAATTTCTTCCAGAATCTGGAAGTGAAACGTACATCTCGATCTGACACAATCGAGATCGGTACTCCATGCCGTGATACCACCTCTCTCACATACATCTCTGCCTGTCTCTCTGCGGAAGAGCTCTCGCTGATAGCAAGGAAGTGAGCGCTCTTCATCAGCCGGTCAATAATCACCCAAATTGCATCGACACCCCTTGCGGTCCTCGGCAATTTGGTGATAAAATCCATGGAAATCTGTTCCCACTTCCACTGGGGAACCTCGAGTGGCTGCAACTTGCCATGCGGACGTTGGTGCTCGGCCTTAACCATGCGACAGGTCATGCACCTCTCAACAAACCACGCCACATCCCTCTTCATACAGGGCCACCAATACTCTCTCTTCAGGTCCAAATACATCTTAGTGGCCCCGGGATGGATCGAGAACCTAGATCTGTGCGCCTCCTCCATCAGGATGGTACGTGCCCCGCCCGTAAACGGCACCCATATCCGACCCTGAAAGGTCATAAGCCCTCGGCTATCGGTAACAAACTCAGATACCTGCCCAATCACCCGCTCTCTCTTGCAGTTCTCCGGTCTCACAGCCTCTGCCTGGGCCTCTCGGATGGCATCCAACACCGGAGTCGTCACTGTCATCCTCATGCAAATATCTCGTATCGGAGCACTCTCCGCCCTACGGCTCAGGGCATCGGCTACAACATTAGCCTTGCCCGGGTGGTACAGGATCTCATAGTCATAATTCTTTACCACATCCAACAATCTCCTCTGGCCCATGTTCAGGTTGGGCTGATCCATCAAGTACTTCAAACTCTTGTGGTCTGTGTATATGATACACCGAAACCCATACAAATAATTACGTCATATCTTGAGGGGGAACACCACGGCCCCCAACTCCAAATCGTGGGTGGGATACCTCACCTCGTGAGGCTTCAGCTGCCTCGATGCGTATGCTATCACGTGCCCTCTCTGCATAAGCACCGCACCCAACCCCGATATCGCTGCGTCACAATACACCACGAAATCCTCCATTCCCTCTGGAAGGGCTAACACCAGGGCTTCGCACAGCTTCTGGCGAAGAGTCTCAAACGAGGTCTGCTGCTCTGGACCCCACGTAAAAGCAACGCCCTTCCGGGTCAACCTAGTGAGTGGCACGGTAATCTTGGAGAAATGCTTGATAAATCTCCGATACTAGCCGGCCAACCCCAGAAAACTCCTGATCTCGGTGGGGGATCTCGGCACCTCCCAACTCATCACCGCCTCAATCTTGGCCGGATCGACCAATATCCCATTCTGATTAACGAGATGCCCCAAGAACTGGACCTCTCGTAACCAGAAATCACACTTGGAGAATTTGGCGTAAAGCCTTTCCGATCTCAAAACCCCGAGGATCTCCCTAAAATGCTCCTCATGCTGCTCTCGGGATCTCGAATACACCAGAATATCGTCGATGAACACGATCACCGATCGATCCAACATCGGCCTGCACACCCTGTTCATGAGATCCATGAACGCTGCCGGTGCATTGGTGAGCCCAAAAGGCATCACCACGAACTCGTAATGCCCATAACGAGTCCTGAACACCGTCTTCTAGTTATCCTCATCTCGCACTCTCATCTGGTGATATCCAGACCTCAAATCTATGTTGGAGAACCAAGACACTCCCTGTAACTGATCGAACAGATCATCGATCCTTGGTAAGGGGTAATGGTTCTTGACCGTCAACTTGTTCAGCTCCCGGTAATCAATGCACATCCGGTGCGAACCATCCTTTTTCTTGACAAAAAGGATCGGCGCTCCCCACGGCGAGCTACTCGGTCGAATAAACCCCTTCCCCAGCAGCTCCTGAAGCTGCGAGGATAACTCCTGCATCTCTGGTGGCGCAAGGCGATAAGGCACCTTGGCGATAGGCGCTGCCCCCGGAACCAAATCGATACGGAACTCCACCTGCCTCTCGGGAGGCACACCCGACAACTCGTCGGGAAAAACATCCGGGAACTCACGCACTATCGGAACATCATCAATCGAACTTGATCTCTCCGCTGCCACCCGTGTATCCATCACATAAGATACAAACCCGCTGCAACCCTGCTGTAAACTCTGTCTTGCTCTGGCATCCGGACAAAATGCTGACCCACATCGGGTACTCTCGCCATATACAGTCAGCACTCCCCCACTAGGGTCTCGTATCGCCACCGTCTGCTGCTCGCAGTCTATAATCGGTTCAGCCAATCCATACCCACTATAACGCAAACGTCCCCCATCGCAATCGGGACCAGATCTATCGGGAACTCAACACCGAAGATCTCGAGTACATATCCTCGAATCACGTCAGTAGCATACATCGCTCGCTCGTCAGCTATGGAAACTCGTAGAGGTCGACTCAACGCCTCTTGTCGAATACTGATGTGCTGACTAAATGCTAACGACACAAATGATCGACTCGCACCCGAGTCAAATAACACCAAAGCAGGTACAGAACTCACAAGAAAAGTACCTACGCATATCACAATATAAGCACAATATCACAACTCAACATAAATAAATGAATGAATACATACCAGCCACGACATCGGGCGCTGCGTGGACCTCCTCCGCTGTCAACTGGAAGGCTCTCCTGCGAGCCTTCGGTGCCTCGGCCTTCACTGGATGACCCTCAGTAGCTCGTGCAGTAGCAGGGGCAGATCCCTATGCTGCTCCCTGTGACGGCTGTGGGCACTCGGCCCTCCGGTGACCCGTCTAGTTGCAATGAAAGCAAACCATAAATCCATTGGGGCAGTCTTGGCTATATGCCCCTCCTTGCCACATTTGTAGCAAGCACCCGCCCGACTCACTCCATCACGTCCCTTGCCGCACTTCCCACAAGTGCGGCCCTTCTGGCCTCCAGATCTCGTATCAGCGGGCTTAGCTCGCTTGGCTGCCGGCTGTACATGTACCAGTCGCCGTTCACTCCTCTGAGACTCGGCCTCCTCCCTGGCCTGAGTCTCTAGCTCAATCTCCCTCTTCTGGGCATTTGCCTGAAGCTCGGCAAACGTCCGGTACGTCGAGTTCGCCACAAACTCGCAAATGTCTCTCCTCAATATGCTCAAATACCGGCTCATGCGTGCCTGCTCGGTAGACACATGCTCAGGGCAAAACATCGCCCTCTCATGAAACTTCCTGGTGATCACAGTAACAGAATCAGTACACTGCTTGAGGGACAAGAACTCCTGGGCCAGCCGTTCCCTTTCCACCGGGGGAACGTACTCATCAAGAAACATAGTGGTGAACCTCTCCCAAGTCACTGCAGTAAGCTCAGCAGGGGTGAAATCCGCCGACACAAACTTCCACCAGTCCTTCGCCCCCAAGCGAAGCTGGTTCAGCGCGAACCGTACTCTCAGATGCTCCGGACATGAGCAGGTGTAGAAGCATCCCTCAATGTCAGAAATCAATCTCATCGCAACAATCGGATCCTGTGTCCTGTCAAACTCTGGTGGCTTCGTGTTGCTGAACTCCTAGAACAGCAACGAGTCACCCCCTGAGGTCTAGCAGCAGCAACAGCTGCAGTAGCTGCAGCGGCTGCAGCCTCAGTAACCGCTGCGTATCTTTCGTCAAACGTCTCAATCAGGGTGGTCTTGATAGAGCCAAACATCTCTGGTATCTCTGCGCGGATAGCCGCAACCACCTCATCGTGGATCATCTGACGAAGCTCCTCTTCACTCACGCCGCTGGTCTCTGCTCTGTGGCGTGTCCCAACCATGATGTCTCTGAAATACAACATCAAAATATCAGAGACTCGCTCGAGTATGCACGCACTCGATAACCCATCCCTACTTGTTCCTTAGTACCCTAAGGATTCTTACTTGGACTGTGCACTGATCCGGTGTTTTCAGTAGTACGGGCCCTATACTACCATCCACACCGCATCAGTATTCACCCCAAGTCCTCCTCCTAGGATCCCAGATCACAAGTACTCTACTTCTTGCTAAGCACAGGCTACCCTTCGGTAGGCCCCTCATAAGCTCCTTACTGCTACCTACTCACTCTCAAGCATCTCATAGCAGCAGTAATCTCCTAGGCTAAGGCATCACAAATCAAGCCACTCTAGTCCTAACATGAATACCTAGCCTTCTCTAGCATACATAACATATCATATCATATCTCATAACACATAATGTAAGGGTATTTTGGGAAATCACCGTTTGGGCGCTGACTGATCGTACACACTGTTTCTTTCCGCTTTTCTCAAATTCTTTTACTTTTTAGAGAAATTGTTTCTTTTGTGAAAAACTTTCTCAAATCCTCAGTTTGAGTTCAGATACGCCCAGAGGTGCATCCGAATCCCTCAAACCAAGGCTCTGATACCAACTTGTAACAACGTAAATTTTCAAAACAATTTTTCATTTTTAAAACATAATGTCATTCATAAGATATCATAAGAATCCATTGTGTCACATTTCATCATAATAAAACAAATCCCAAGATCTCCAATACATACATCCCATCAGTGTGTACAGATCATGCCGTCGCCTTCCAGCGATCCTTACTAGTACCTGAAACACATCACACAAACACTGTAAGCATAAATGCTTAGTGAGTTCCCCAAAATACCACATACGCACACACGCCACTCAAGGCTATAGCTCTACAAGACCTTCCGGTCTATGTGTCTCAGGGGACTTCCGTCCCACAATCCTGGTTGACCTTCCGGTCCATATCATAATGACCTTCCGGTCCATAACATAATGACCTTCCGGTCCATATCATAATGACCTTCCGGTCCATAACATACTACCCATAACATAACATAGCACATACATGTTAAATAATAACATACATCACATACTCCTCTTAGCACATAAGACCTTCCGATCACATATAATACCACTCTAGGTAAAGTATAGTGAGAAGACTCACCTCGTACGATGTCGGATAACCTCTCGTGCTCGATAACCCGACCTAGCCTTCTCCTATCAACATAATAACATCTCTAATCAATACTTTCTTTTGTCCTCATTTCTAAGGAGTGGGTAGAAGACCATTCTACCCCTCCCAGATCTTTCTCTAGAACTAGCTTGACCAGAACCCTAAGGTCAACTGAAGTCAACTCAAGTCAATGGTCAAACTTTGAGCAGACTCGTCGAGTACACTTGTGTGACTCGGCGAGTCTGGTGTCTTCCGAATCCTCATAGATCCTCACTCGACTCGTTGAGTTAACCTTTCACTCGACGGGTTACCACCGGTCATGAATCGCGGGGCAACCCGACTCGACTCGTCGAGTCCCCTTATGGACTCAACGAGTTCCTTCCATGGCAACACTCAAATGACCTTCTGAGGTCAGATCTGTTTCTCTAACCTATAGATCTGACCTTACCATACTCAATAATCACGTAAAGGTCCGACCTTTACACTCATGCAACGTTCAATATGCTTCTTTTGGTGAAATAGCCTCTAAAATGGCAACCTAGACTCATATCTCTAAGGAAGTAGCATAAAGCAGGGAGGTTGGGGCTCTCTGGACCTCTCAAGGTCCAGATCCAGAGTTTAACACTCAAAAGGGACATCATAAGCATCATATCCGAGCCAATAAAGGATAGAGAAAACCCTAGATTCAAGGGTTCTTCACCAAAACAGAAAAGGGTTCGATTTAATACCTCAAACATGGAGTTTCCTTGCTTGAAATCACAGAATAGCAACCCCCTTGACCTTCTTTTGCTGGAATCTCCTTCTTCTTCGCAAAAACCACACCAACAAGGATTAAAATAGCCTTTCTCCTCACACCACACACTCAAGCTCACTAGGGTTTCTCTATCTGGACTGGTAGCCGCAAATGAGGGCCATAAGGTTCCTTAAATAGGGCACAGGCCCGAGGATTTAGTGTTTCCACCCACAGCGCCTACTCGGCGAGTCTACTCATGGACTCGTCGAGTAGTTCATTAAAATTACGTGGCCACCCCGCTTCTACTCGACGAGTTATAGCACCAACTCGTCGAGTAGGTCAATGATTCACAAAAATAAATAATTAAAATAATATACCTGGAAATCCGGGTGTTACAATTATTGACAGATATCTAATCTCATGGAAATTTTTATCCAAATGCTTTCATCTTTCTAGTGCTAGATCTCTATTCAATCATACTTTCATTTGTGTTGTTGGGCTATGGAGAGTTAGTCCATGAGTCACTCTCATCATTCTCTCTATTAAATTCTTAACAATATCTTCATCTTTGTGATTTTATAGCTTCAAGATGCCTCCTCGTAGATCAACGAGACGCACTAATCCAATAACTCCGAATCAAACTCCTCCTCCTCAATACAATCCGACAGCAATCCAAGCTGCTGTGAATACGGCTGGTACGGTAGCCCTAGCACAATTCACCTCGACCGGTACTAGTAGGATTGGAACTAATGTGCCTCCCACTATCGTTGAAGCTCCAGTGCGCTCTAGGGATTGCTCGTACAAGGACTTCACTAGCTGCAAACCCAGAAACTTCAATGGCACTGGTGGAATCATTTCCCTCTCGCAATGGTTCGAGAAAACGGAATCGATCTTTGAGATTTGTTCCTGTCCGGAAGGGAGCAAAGTAAAATTTGTTGTCTGCTCCTTCGCGGACCGAGCCCTGACGTGGTGGAATAGCCATGTCAAGTCACTAACTCTGATAGTGGCAAATGCCATGGGCTGGGAAGCTCTTAAGGAGCTCATGATCGAGGAATACTCCCCGAGGGGCGAAGTTCAGAAGTTGGAGCAGGAACTCTGGAGCCTAACCATGAAGGGCTCCGACATAGTCTCCTACAGTGCCAGATTCAGCGATCTGGTAGCGCTATGTCCGGGAATGGTCCCTTCGGAGGCAAAGAAGGTGGAAAGGTACATTTGGGGGTTGGTGCCTCCATTCCAGGGGAATGTACTAGCTTCAAACCCCGCTACCTTCGATAGTGCCAAGCGATTGGCACAACGGCTCATTGACCATGGGGTCCGTACCCCGTCAACAACAACAACCCTAGCCATCTCAGAACCCTCCAAAGCCGCTGATAACAAGCGGAAGTTCAGGGATGACAAGAAGAAGAACGTTGTATAGAAAGCTACCAAAAAGCAGCAGGTCGTAGCGGTTCATGCTGCGATAGCACCTGCCGCTGCTGCGTCAGTAAAGCAGTATGCGGGAAGCTTGCCGAAGTGCAACAAATGTAGCTTCCACCACAACGGACCCTACCAGGAAATGCAGTGCTCTAACTGCAACAGGAAGGGGCACACTGCCCGTTTCTGCAAAGCTCCGGCAAGGCCAATCACCCAGGTCCCCGACGCTTATGTGGGCCAGGCTTGCTACGGTTATGGCGAGGTGGGCCACTACAAAAAGAACTGCCCGAAGGCAGGGAATGCCGGTGGAGTATGAAGGGTTTTGGCTATAGGCCACGAGGAAGCAGTTGCTGACCCCACAGTGGTCACTGGTATGTTTCTCCTTGATAACTCTTATGCATGTATTCTGTTTGATAGTGGAGCGGAGAGGAGTTTCGTGAACCAGAAATTTGATCACTTGCTTAAACATAAATCTCATGCACTTAAAGAACCGTTCATCGTAGAAATGGCTAACAGAAAGATAGAGAGCACTAGCTGCATATACATAGCATGTACACTAACACTAGATAGCCATTCATTTCCAATCGACCTCATGCCGGTCTCAATTAAAAGTTTCGATGTCATTATCGGCATGGATTGGTTGAGTTCTCATCGTGCCGACATCATGTGTTACGAAAAGGCTGTTCGCCTTAATCTGCCGTCAAGTGAAACCCTAGTTATCTACGACAAAAAACCCATCACGAACCTTTGCATCATCTCGAGCATACAAGCCCAGAAGTTCCTACGAAAGGAATGTCGCACATTCCTTGCTCATGTTGTCGATATGAGCCAAGAGATGAAGGACATAAAGAACATCCCTGTGGTATGCGATTTTACCGACATCTTTCCAGAAGAACTCCCAGGATTACCTCCGCAACGTCAAGTCGAGTTCAGAATCGACTTAGTTCCAGGGGCTACCCCAGTAGCCAAATCGCCTTATCGTCTAGCACCAGCCGAGATGCAGGAACTATCTAGTCAACTTAACAAACTGCTCAGCAAGGGCTTCATTAGGCCAAGCTTCTCACCCTGGGGAGCACCGGTCTTGTTCGTCAAGAAGAAAGACGGATCGTTTCGTATGTGCATCGACTATAAGGAACTTAACAAACTAACCGTCAAAAATCGTTACCCTCTGCCTCGCATTGACGATTTGTTTGACCAACTTCAAGGGGCGAACTTCTTTTCAAAGATAGACCTGAGATCCGGGTATCACCAGTTATGAGTGCTTGGGGAGGATGTTCTGAAGACAGCCTTCCGAACTCGTTATGGACACTACGAGTTTGTAGTGATGCCGTTCGGATTGACCAATGCGCCTGTAGTATTCATGGACTTAATGAATAGGGTGTCCCGTCCTTACTTCGATCAGTTCGTCATTGTCTTCATCAATGACATACTTATCTACTCTCGTAGTAAGGAGGAGCATAGTCAACATCTGCGTCAGGTTGTGGAAACACTGCAATCAGAGAAGCTTTATGCGAAGTTCTCGAAATGCGAATTTTGGATCCGAAGAGTCGAATTCTTGGGGCACGTGGTTTGCGAAGAGGGAATACACGTGGACCCTTACAAAATCAAAGCCATTGAGAACTGGTCAGCACCGAAGACGCCTACAGAAATTCGTCAATTTCTAGGCCTCGCAGGCTACTATCGCAGATTCGTTCAGAACTTCTCAAGGATTGCGAAACCGCTTACAACGTTGACCCAGAAAGGCTTGGCCTTTGACTGGGAAGAGAAGCAAGAGAAAGTGTTCCAAACGCTAAAGCGAGCCTTATGCACCGCACCGATACTGTCCCTCCCCGAAGGAATAAAAGACTTCATGGTCTATTGCGATGCATCCAATCAAGGGCTCGGTGGTGTCCTGATGCAACGAGGTAAGGTCATCGTCTATGCCTCAAGACAGCTGAAGACACACGAGGTCAACTACACCACACACGATCTTGAGTTAGGAGCAGTAGTGTTTGCTCTGAAGATCTGGAGACACAACCTATATGGTACAAAAAGCACTATCTTTACAGACCACAAAATCCTACAACACATATTCGACCAGAAGGAGTTCAATATGAGACAACGACGGTGGGTTGATCAACTCAGTGACTACGAATGCGAAATTCGTTATCATCCAGGCAAGGCCAACGTAGTAGCTGATGCCCTAAGCCGGAAAGAATACTCTGGTCGTAGAGTCAAATCTTTGACTATGACTATCCATTCACACTTGTCCACAAAAATTAAGGAGGCTCAGCTCGGAGCCTTGAAACCTGAAAATGTGGTAGGTGAATCCCTGAGAGGGATGGATAAGAACTTGGTAGTCAAGGGTGACGGAGCCTTATATCTCATGGATCGGATCTGGACACCGAAACACAGTGGTTTCAGAGACTTGGTCATGACCGGAGCTCACAACACTCGATATTCCGTCCACCCAGGTTCAGATAAGATGTATCTGGATCTTAAAAAGTTATACTGGTGGCCTAACATGAAAGCAGAGATTGCTACCTTCGTGAGTAAATGCCTTACTTGCGCCAAGGTTAAAGTCGAATACCAGAAACCATCAGGTTTACTTCAGTAACCGGAGATACCTGAATGGAAGTGGGAGCGGATCACGATGGACTTCATAACGAAGTTGCCCAAGACAACGGGTGGTCTCGATACCATATGGGTGATCATAGATAGGCTAACAAAGTCCGCACACTTCCTGCCTATCAAAGAGATTGACAAGATGGAGAAGCTAACAAGAACATACATTAGGGATATCGTACGGCTGCATGGTGTTCCCATATCCATTATCTCTGATAGAGATAGTAGATTCACTTCGAGGTTCTGGCAGTCTCTACAAAGCTCCCTAGGAACTCGGCTGGACATGAGTACAACCTACCATCCACAAACTGACGGACAAAGTGAGAGGACTATTCAAACTTTAGAAGATATGTTGCGAGCCTGCGTGATAGACTTTGGGAAGGCATGGGATACTCATTTACCCCTTGTCGAGTTTTCCTACAACAATAGTTATCACACGAGCATAAAGGCTGCTCCATTTGAGCCCTCTATGGCCGTAAGTGTAGATCCCCTATGTGCTGGGCTGAGGTGGGCGACACGCAGTTAGCTAAAGGACGAGTTCCTGACAGCCCTCTCACAGGTCCAGAAATCATTCGGGAAACGACAGAGAAGATCGTTCAGATTCGTGAACGATTGAAAGCCTCTAGAGACCGACAGAAAAGTTACGCAGACAAAAGAAGGAACCCGTTGGAATTCCAGGTGGGCGACCGTGTTCTATTGAAGGTCTCACCCTGGAAGGGCTTGATACGCTTTGGAAAGCGTGGAAAGCTAAATCCAAGATACGTAGGGCCTTTCGAGATTCTCGCTAGAATCGGCCCTGTAGCTTATAAACTCAAACCACCTCGCGAACTCAGTAATGTACATTCTACTTTCCACGTCTCGAACTTGAAAAAGTGTTTGTCCGATGAGACTCTTGTAATCCCACTCGACGAGATCGAGATCAACGAGAGCCTCAACTTCGTGGAAGACCTGTAGAGATCATGGACCGAGAGGTCAAGCAAACAAAGCAAAGTCGTATCCCGATAGTGAAGGTTCGCTGGAAAGCCGAGCGAGGACCTGAATTCACTTGGGAGCGCGATGATCAGTTGAAACTGAAATATCCTCATCTTTTCTCTTAGTTATTTGTAATAGCTTAATTGTTTAAACTCTAATTTTGGGACGAAATTCTCTCTAACGAGGGGATGATGTGACAACCCGAAATTTCTATCTTGTACAGTTATTCAAATCAATCAAGATCAGACTCATTTTTGCTATCTTCTAGCATTTTTTAGAGTCAATTAGAGTGTTCTAAGCCTAGTACCTTCAAAGTCAGGTTTTAGAATTGGGTTCCACAAGTTCACCACTTCCCAAAATGGCCAAACACTTCAACATGATGAGTGTACGGCCGTACAATTGGGTGTGCGGCCGTACACCCCCTTTCTGGCCGTACACTCTCAAGTATAAATGAAAGACTTATCCTTCATTTAGCTCTTTTCACACTCCTAAGCCAAGAACTTGTTTCTCTCTCAACTACCATCCGATTTTTCATCTAGATCTTCAAGATTGTAAGTGTTTCTTCCCTTGAATTATTGATTCCTTTCACTATCTTGAAAGGATCATTGATTTCATACATGAAATCACTTCATTTTGGTAGATCTTCAAGTGTTCTTCAGTTTCACCAAGAACACCAAGAGCACCTACTAAGTTCTTGGACCTCAAACACCCCTAAAGGCTTCTATATCATAAGTACCACTTCCTATGCTTGTTACTTACTAGATATGCTCCTTAGAAATCATCCAAACCATGATCATCAAGGAGTGTACGGCCGTACACACCTCATGTGGTCGTACACCCCTTTGTTTAGTGCATATTGGCCTCAAACTCATGTTATATGCTAGCACCAAGTCATGAACACTTAGGGGATGCAAGATAGAACCTTAGAATACACTTTTTGACCATTTCATCAAGGAGTGTACGGCCGTACACTCCATGGCCGTAAACACCAGGCCGTACACCCAAGTGGCCATACACCTGGTGACCGTACACACACTTGTGTGGCCGTACACCCATTAGATGCAACCCTTTGTACTTCTAACACATCAATATAAGTGTTTCCTAAGTCCTAGGGTGTTTTCCTTACATGATTAGTTGTATAAACACTAATTATACACATATATGTGTCGTTATATGCTTATTAGGATCCATTATGCTCAAGTCTTCACTTGACACTTAGCATCCTACAAACTGATCTTTCATTCGTATCACTCACCAGGTGAGTTCATACCCCTTAACTTATCTTTTAAATGATTTCAAATGCTTTTATGGGGGGGGGGGGAATACAAGTAGAACAATTATAGTTATTATATCAATCACATGTGATTAATAACTATCAAACAGATAGAATTCTTATACTTCAAACTGTGTTTTCATCAAATTGCTTCAAATAGTTTTACAACCTCTTTTATATGCAAAACTCTTTATCAAAACTCTTTTAAACTTATATTTTATCAAATCATGTCTATATGGATATAGTTATATAAGTAGGATTGAAAGGACTTAGGACTGATAACTCGCCTTATTTCCTGTTCCTTATTTGGTTGTGGACTTAGGGTATCGGTTGTTTGTCCGAAGGTCGTTTGAATCTTAGTTATATATTATGTATATGTATATAGATATAAAAGTTCTTCGTTCAAATCAATACCTTTGGGTAGAAAAGGTGTACAAACATGTTCATCCATACACACAACATTGCTAGTAAACTATAATAGGTATAGTTTAGGAAGTCACTAATACTATCTCTAGAACAATGAAACATACAAAGAGTCAGAGAGAACATACTATAACGAGAGACAATACTCACTATAAAGAGAAACAGTTCATGCTATAACGAGAAACAATACATACTACACACTATACACTAGAGAACATACTACACACTAGATAGAGAGAACATACACTACACTAGAACATACTATACAAATACAAGAATACTATAACAATAATGTGAGATACTACTTCATGGCTCGGCAATATACTGCTGCGTCACGTTTTGTAACCAGAGTCTCCTGGAGGGAGAGCGTGAATTTGTGTATAGATCTATACGGGACTGACCCTCCTACACCTTGCTGCTAGCTACAGTGGGACCTGCAAGTCTACGGGTGACGAATGTCATATCATTTCGATGTCTCGAACGTCGTGTTATACTAGTCAATCAAGTATGGTTACAATCATATCACATTTTACCGTAATTAAACTAACAAGTTTAAGGTAGTTAGTACATTGGTAGTTACCTAGATAAAACTACAGTACATCTTTATTTTCCCATTTTCATTCACATTGTGATCTTCTCACATAAACGGTAATGAAAACTATATTTTGGTAATGATAGTCATATTTTGGGAAAAACGCACACTTTTACAAAAGAACAAACATAGACAACAATTGAGTCTTGGTAGAAGACTACTTTAGTAGAAAATATAGGATTTTCTAGAAAATTTACAAACATTTACATCAAACACTTACAAACATTTACATCAAACATTTACAAGTAGTTTCTTCAAACGTATACAAATAATGACACTAATCTACTTATAAACTCACCACCTTTAATGCTGATCTATGCTTTCAAAATAACTTGTATTCTCAGGTCACCAGTAGACAGGTACAGATGACCAGGTTTTGAGAAGACGGAGCTTTCAAGACTCGTCTATATTTTGATTATTCATTTTTGGTGTCTTATAAACTTCAGAACACACTTGTATTAAAATTATACTATTAATGCAATGGATGATGTTGTTTCTTTTTTACTATTATGCATTGTTGTGATACTGTACATGACGTCCTCCGCCCCCGAACGTTTCCGCCGTTCCGGTTTTGGGGTGTGATAGGAGCTGCCTGTGATACCTTCGGAGCGACAGGTGGAGTTCAGGATCGACCTAGTTCCTGGTGCGGCTCCGATAGCCAAGGCACCATATCGGTTGGCTCCTCCCGAGATGCAGGAGTTGTCTACGCAGTTGCAGGTGCTATTAGACAAGAGATTTATCAGGCTGAGTAGTTCGCCTTGGGGAGCCCTGATCCTGTTTTTCAAGAAGAAGGACGGGTCGCATCGCATGTGTATAGACTTCCGGGAGCTGAACAAGGTAACGGTGAAGAACCGTTACCCACTCCCGAGGATAGATGACTTGTTCGACCAGCTTCAGGGAGCATCTTGGTTTTCCAAGATAGACTTGCAGTCAGGCTACCATCAGATGAGGGTCAGGGATGAGGATATACAGAAGAATGCTTTCCAGACTCGCTCTGGCCACTACAAGTTCGTGGTGATGCCCTTCGGGCTCACCAATGCTCCTGCCGCGTTCATGGACCTCATGAACCGCATGTGCAAACCGATGCTGGATCGTTCTGTGGTAGTTTTCATTGACGACATCTTAGTTTACTCCAAGACACAGGAGCAGCATGAGGAGCGCTTGCGCGAGGTGTTAGATACACTAAGGAGGGAGAGCTTGTATGCCAAGTTCTCTAGGTGCGAGTTCTGGTTATGCGAGTTGCAGTTTCTGGGGCACCTGGTCAAATAGAACGGGATATTGGTCGACCCGGACAAAGTGGAGGTCGTGATGAGATGGGAGGTTCCGAAGTCACTATATGAGGTTCGGAGTTTCCTCGGATTGGCGGGCTATTACCAGAGATTCATTCAGGACTTCTCCAAGATAGCCATACCCTTGACCCGACTGACGAAGAAAGTCGTTGTTTTTCGCTGGGGGCCTGAGCAGCAGGCAGCGTTTGAGACGTTGAGACAGAGACTATGTGAGGCGCCGATCCTTGCCTTACCCGAGGGCGTGGAGGATTTTGTGGTATATTGTCATGCGTCCATTTCGGGTTTGGGCGCAGTTTTGATGCAGAGAGGGAATGTCATCGCCTACGCCTCGAGGCAGCTGAAGCCTCACGAGGTGAACTACCCAACGCATGATTTGGAGTTGGGGGCGTTCGTCTTCGCCCTCAAGATTTGGTGACACTACCTCTATGGGGTCCGATGTACCATCTACACAGACCACAAGAGTTTGAGGTACCTCATGGATCAGCCGAATCTGAACATGAGGCAGCGTCAGTGGTTAGACGTGGTAAAGGATTACGATTGTGAGATCATTTACCATCCGGGGAAAGCCAATGTCGTGGCCGATGCGCTTCACCGCAAGGCAGCGCCTATTAGAGACATCTGCATGAGGATGACCGTGGTGACTCCGCTATTGGAGCGGATTCGAGAGGCCCAGCAGGAGGCCATGAAGGAGGAACATCGTAAGAGTGAGCGTATTGTGGGCCAGGTTTCCTCCTTCGATTACGACACTGAGGGTTATTGAGACTACATCGTAGGGTATGAGTTCCCTATCATGGGGGTGTACGCCAGGTTCTAATGGAGGAGGCGCACAAATCTCGATTCTTAATTCATCCCGGGGCGACAACGATGTATAGAGATATTTAACCCGATTACTGGTGGCCTTGCATGAAGCGGGACGTCGCCTGGTACGTAGAGTGATGCTTGACCTGCAGGAAGGTCAAGGCCGAGCACCAGAGGCCACACGGAAAGATGCAGTCGCTAGACATTCCCATGTGGAAATGGGAAGATATTACTATGGATTTCATCACCAAGCTTCCCAGGACTGCACGGGGACTGGATTCGATTTGGGTCATCGTGGATCGGTTGACCAAGAGTGCCTAATTCATACTGATCGAGGAGAGCATCTCAGCCGAGAAGTTGGCCGATATCTACATCCGAGAGGTAGTAGCTCGGCACGGAGTGCCGGTTTTGGTGATTGCGGACCGAGACGTGCGGTTTACTTCCAGATTCTGGAAGAAGTTTCACGACGAGTTGGGTACTCGTCTGCACTTCAGCACAGTTTTCCACCCGTAGACGGATGGTCAGAGTGAGTGGATCATCCAGACTCTGGAGGATATGCTGCGGGCGTGTGTTTTAGACTTTGGAGGTAGCTGGGATACCTATCTTCCGTTAGCTGAGTTATCCTACAACAACAGCTATCACGCGAGTATCGATCGTCCTCCCTTTGAGATGATGTACGGGAGGAAGTGCAGGACCCCGATATGTTGGGGTGAAGTCGGACAGAGGGTCATGGGGAGCACCGAAGTGGTGCTCAAGATGACAGAGAGGATTCAGCAGGTTAGGAGTAGGCTTCAGACTGCTCAAAGTCGGCAGAAAAGTTATGCCGACAAGCGTCGTTCGGACCTGGAGTTCCAGGTCGGGGATATGGTCCTCCTTAAGGTGTAGCCTTGGAAAGTTGTCATTCGATTCAGGAAGCGGGGCAAGTTGGGCCCCAGGTATATTGGACCTTTCAGGGTTGTCGCCCGGGTGGGCAAGGTGGCGTAAAGGCTGGACCTGCCAGCCAAACTTAGTCAGATTCATAGTACTTTTCACGTCTCCCAGTTACGGAAGTGTTTGGTGGAAGACTCGGCAGTGATGCCTTTGGAGGATATTCAGGTGGATGACAGCCTGAATTACATCGAGTGACCAGTAGCTATCCTCGACAGGAAGCCGAAGGATCTGAGGAACAAGAGAGTTGAACTGGTAGAAGTGCAATGGCAGCACCGCAAGGGCTCGGAATGGACTTAGGAGCCGGAGGACGAGATGAGGGAGCACTACCCCCAGCTTTTTCAGGACTCAGCGACAGACTTCGAGGACGAAATCTAAAATAAGTGGGGGAGATTTGTAACACTTGGTTCCTGGTACATATTTAAATTTAAGAAATGTTGCAATTTACTCTGGGACTCGGCGAGTTGGAGGCCCAACTCGTTGAGTAGACTCGACTTTTGAACGGGGGTTTAAGTGACCTACTCGACGAGTCGGGAGACCGACTCGACGAGTAGGAGCTGTCTGGAAAAACCCTAATATTTAGGGTTTTCACCCTATTTAAACAACTTAACTCGTCCCAAACCAGCCTCCATCGTCCCTCTCACTTACAGAAAACCCTAACTCGAAACCCTAACCATTATTGAGTGTTCTTGAGCTTGTGGTGCTCTCTTTGTGTGTGTTGAAGTTGGAGAAGAAGAAGGAAGCTTGGAAGTTCAAGTAGAAGCAAGGACATCCAGAAGTTTCACTTCATCCTCAGCTCATTCAAGGTAAAAAGTTGGAACCTTGACCATTTATCTCTTATATTTTGATTTGGGGCTATTTCTACCCCTTTTTATGAGTATAGAGAAGCAAAAATCGGATTTTGTGGGTGTGCTTGGGGTTTCACTTCGGATCTGGGGCTATTGGGGGTCTTTATGGCATAAAGGTGCCAACTTTGTTGCCAAAAACACCCCATGCATCTTGTAGACCCCTTTTATGACTTTTTGAGCCAAAGGCCCCATGCATGTACATCAATTTTGAAGCTTTACATATAAAATGGACCCTAGGAGGCCAGATCTATGGTTTTGACGCGTTAAGACCCATTATAATCGACTGTATAGTTTTGGACAAAGAGGGACTCGGCGAGTCACTTGGGTGACTCGGCGAGTCGGGACGCTTTTTCCCCCAATACGTCTTCTGGAAATGGTTTTGCTTGAGTGGAAGGAACACTCAACCTGCTAGGGGTTTGTCTTGGACCTGGAAATCATAGGACTCGGCGAGTGTATGAGCAGACTCGGCGAGCCCAAGACAATCTCCCAACCCATGAAGACGGACTCGACGAGTTGTTCATAGAACTCGACGAGTCATAGATTGGACACATTAATATGATGAAGATGAACTCGACGAGTTCAAGGATGAACTCGGCGAGTCGGTTGAAGATGGTCCTGATGCTATGGTTGAAGGTGAACTCTTCGAGTTCTTGCTAGACTCGACAAGTAGAGTCGGGGATTGTATCCTTTTGAAAACATAGGGACTCAACGAGTTGGTGGACCAACTCGGCGAGTCAAGTCAACTGGATGTTGACTTTGACCAGGGTTTGACCTTGACTTTGACTTGGTTTTGGGTTGACCCTTGTAAGGGTTATGAGTATGCATTAGTAATCGGAAAAGGTCGTTCTGTAGGGATTGAGGAGTATAAACGAGTCGTTTCCCGTGCCGAGGACTGTGCGGACACTACACGACATTGAGGTGAGTGACCTTCCAGTACCGGTGGGTCTACGACCACAATGTCGGCCCACCAGTAGGAGTTGTATGTTAGATGATTGTCTTTGTGATATTCATCTACGTTTGCTACTACATGATATGTTTATGTGCTAGCATGATATGCTATATGTGATAGTAGTAGTAGGAGGTGAAATAATCTTCGTATGTCAGTCGTAAGGACCGACGGGTAAGTCAAGCACCCCAGAATGGCTTGACCTGGGTAGCTCAGGCGCCCCAGAATTGCCAGGCAGTATATGTGTGTTATATTATTGCGTGGTAGTTGTAGGGGGTGAAACAGTCCCCGGTAATCGGGTGAAATAGACCAACAGGTAAGTCAAGCACACCAGAATGGCTTGACTTGGGTAAGTCAGGCACCCCAGAATTGCCTGACAGTATGTTATTATATGGTGTGTGGTATGATGGGGGAACTCACTAAGCTTCGTGCTTACAGTTTTCAGTTTTGTTTCAGGTACCTCTTCAGCGAAGGGGAAGGAGCCGGCGCGGTAGCTGCACATCACGTTCACGCAGGATTCTGCATTTTGAGATCTATGGGATTGTACTCTGATTTTATTATTATCCGATAATATGTTTTCGAGACACGACATAATAGCTTTATGAATTAATACAATATTAGCAATGTTTTGGACAAATGATTTTTCATGTTACTTAATTAAAAATAAAATTTTTGGCCTTGAATTTTGGGATGTTACAAGTTGGTATCAGAACCTTAGTTTGAGGGATTCGGATACACTCTCGGGTGTGTCTGAACTCAATCTGAGGACTATGTATGAATTTTTTCAAAAGGAAAATCATTTTTTTTATGAAAAGAAGTTGAAAAGAGAAAAGAACTTTGAAAAAGAACAAGATGTGTGATGTGCGCGACCGGCCGAGCTCAAGTAAGTTTTCCCCAAGATACCCATACATGTTATGTTATGATATGATATGATTATGAGAACTGCATGCTAGAATAGGGCTAAGGATCTAGGAAGGATGCCTTATATGCCTGATGTATATGTATGAGAACTGCATGCTAGAATAGAGCTAGAGGAGCTAGGAAGATGCCTAATATGCCTGCTATATGTGTTTATTGAGCTTCAAGATAATACTGATTAGTTAGTTATATGATAGCCTGGACAGAGTATGTCGGATTGTGTTACTCAATGACCGAATGTTGTAGCTTTGTGCTTCGGGAGTTCTAGTTATCTTTAGCTAACTAGTAAACGAATACGTTAAGTTACATATTGCGAGGACGAAATAATTTCAGAAGGTTAGGTCTGGCCCTACTGCGCAACTCTTGTTTGAGTCCAACCGTTGTGGGGTATGACCTTTCATTCGAAGAATTATCTGGTCTTAGTAATATGTAATCGTATTCGCAAGCTAGTTAGGTAAAGGTAGCAGGGGTTCCTTATGCAGCTGATGGCGGAGAGTATGTCGGATAGCTACCCTAGGGTGGGCCTAGGATGAGTTTAGCAAAGAGTGCAGCAGTAGTCGAAGGGACTTGGTGAAGTCGAAGCAATCCTTGAGGAAAGTACAGATAGATGTGGAAGGTAGTATGGGCCCGTACTACTGAAAGTAGAGGATCCGTACACGAGTCAAGGAAGGTTAAGATGGAATCAGGGAACTGTAGAGTGTATGAGTCTTCCCGAGAGTTATGTATGATTTTGACGATTATGTGTTATGTTTAAGAATGGTGATGATCACACGTCACAGAGGAGGAGGTTCAGGGTCAGGATCAGGTTCGGGATCAGGTGCTGAGCCAGTTGATGAGGGACTACGTGAGTTCATTGCTTCTGAGATCACTAGAGGCATCCTTGAGTCAACCCCGGTGATTTTTGGGTCGATCAAGGAAGGGATCATAGAGCTGATGGAGGATCGCCTCAGGGCGTTCAGGAGCGACATGGCACTCAGCCAGTAAGGATCACACACACCGTCCTTCAAGGACTTCAGGGGCAGTGGTGCACCGGATTTCCATGGGGTGAAGGACCCCATTGCTGCTAGACAGTAGATTGCAGACATGGAGTCTGCACAGCTGACGAGCTTGTGCCCTGAGGGGTCGAAGGTTCGTTATGCTGCGGGATGTTTGAGAGACCGAGCTAGAGACTGGTGGGAGTCTGTTGGTGATTCCTTGGGAGCCTCAGCAATTGAGGCTATGACCTGGTCTGACTTTGTGACCAGGTTTAAGGCGGAGTTTGCGCCGGCTGTGGAGCTTCAGTAGCTGGCCAGGGAGTTCCTCGACATGAGGCAGACGACTGAGTCAGTGGCGCAGATCACCACCAAATTCCGGCAGAGGGCATAGTTGGTGCCCTAGTATGTGGGGGACGAGGAGATGCGAAGAACCCGCTACCATGACATGTTGAGAGCCAACCGAAAACACCATAACCCCCAACCGAAAACCCCATTATCCAACCGAAAACGTCCTTCAACACTTCAAATAAATCCAATTAAATTTTTAAGTATTCCTTACATAATTAAGGTGTTGTGTAACACTTTAATTATTATTTAATTCATTATTTAAATTAATATTTTATTAATTTAAATACGACGTCGGAAATAATTATTTTAGGATAACGTTATTCGCACGTACGTTTACCCGAGGATTGCCTCTACAACTCGCTATTCAAGCTAACGCACATTTGAGGTGAGATCACATACCCCTACATTTTCAATGTTTTTAATGTTTTTAGGGGGGGTATACAAGTAAAACACAAGGACTTTTGTGTTTATACAAACATTTTTAAACAGTTTCAAAACCTTTGCAATTGATTCAAAACGAGTATTCGCTACATTTCATAAAAAATATTCTTATATTTTTAACCCTTTTGTAATATGTCGAGCATAAGGGTATTTTACTTTCATACAATTAGATTGCAAATGTTTTCAGTACATTACAGAACATTACAGTTAAACTATAATTGGTATAGTTTGATAATCACTACACTATTTTGCTAAGTGCAATACACAGGACAAGAACATATATTTAAACTATAACAAGTATAGTTTGGGAAACACTACTATAATACATTGATACAAGTATACACTACTAAAATAATTATTTAAGTATAATTATTTTACACTACAAAGTACATGAATACAATGCAATACTTACAGTTTCCATTACAAGAGAACACTACAACACTACAACACTACACGTAAACTAGTTAATACAGGGTTGTGAGGCACTACTTCAATTGTATCCATCAGGGTACGGAACTAAATCCTATATAGTATAACCAGAGTCTCCTGGAGGGAGAGCGTGAGATTTGTGTATAGATCTTTACGGGACTGACAATCCCACACCTGAACTGCTAGCTACAGTTAGGCCGGCAGGCCTGGCCTGACAAATGTCATAACTTTCGGACGCCTGAAGAACGTCGTAGAGGTCACTAGGTCATATCAAGCATGGTTATATGAAACTCACAACAGTATAACTAAAACATTTGTTTACGGGATTAACACTACTTCAAGGGTTTTATTCTAATTAATAAAACTACAGTACACTACCTTACACTACAGCTGGTGGTAACCAGGCATTCATACCAAGGTTTTCATACAAACACTATTACAGTACACTAATTTACATTATTGTTGGTGGTATCCAGACATTCATACAAAGGCTTTCATACAAAACTAGTTATAGTACATTATTTTCTAGTACTGAGTACACTAATTCAGTATACATTTACAAGGAACATACACGACTACATTACATTCACTAAAGAAAATATTGGATTTTATGGAAGTACACTATAACGATCTTCAAGTAACCAGGACAAGCATTTTCCATCTCAAAAACATACTTATGAACTCACCAACTTAAATGTTGATACACTTTCAAAATCACTTGTATTCTCAGGGAACCTGTAAGACATGTACACTCGCATGTTTTGAGAAAATGGAGCTTTTAGAGTAGCGTCTTTTATACTTTTGCTATAGATTTTGATGTCATTCAAGCTATGTATTGAACATATGTAAATACTTTACTTTATCAATGTAATGGTTGCATTTGCTTTGATTCCTATTATACAATTGTTGTGATACTGTACATGACGTCCTCCGCCCCCGAACATTTCCGCCGTTCCGGTTTGGGGGTGTGACACCAGTTCCTGAAGTGCCAACTGGCCTAGTGCGTAGTGTCACCATACTGAAAATACACCATAACAAACATTAGTATACTCATCATATCTCAAGGGATATAACACACTACAAGCTTCCTCGATTCATCTCAGCCTTCCTTGATTCGAGTATGGATCCTCTGCTTTCAGTAGTACGGGCCCATACTACCTTCCACATCTATTCGTACTTTTGTAATATGTCGAGCATAAGGGTATTTTACTTTCATATAATTAGATTGCAAATGTTTTCAATACATTACAGAACATTACAGTTAAACTATAATTGGTATAGTTTGATAATCACTACACTATTTTGCTAAGTGCAATACACAGGACAAGAACATATATTTAAACTATAACAGGTATAGTTTGGGAAACACTGCTATAATACATTGATAAAAGTATACACTACTAAAATAATTATTTAAGTATAATTATTTTACACTACAAAGTACATGAATACAATGCAATACTTATAGTTTCCATTACAAGAGAACACTACAACACTACAACACTACACGTAAACTAGTTAATACAGGGTTGTGAGGCACTACTTCAATTGTATCCATCAGGGTACGAAACTAAATCCTATACAGTATAACTAGAGTCTCCTGGAGGGAGAGCGTGAGATTTGTGTATAGATCTATACGGGACTGACAATCCCACACCTGAACTGCTAGTTACAGTTAGGCCGGCAGGCCTGGGGTGACAAATGTCATAAGTTTCAGATGCCTGAAGAACGTCGTAGAGGTCACTAGGTCATATCAGGCATGGTTATATGAAACTCACAACAGTATAACTAAAACATTTGTTTACGGGATTAACACTACTTCAAGGGTTTTGTTCTAATTAATGAAACTATAGTACACTACTTTACACTACAGCTGGTGGTAACCAGTCATTCATACCAAGGTTTTCATACAAACACTATTACAGTACACTAATTTACATTATTGCTGGTGGTATCCGGGCATTCATACAAAAGGCTTTCATACAAAACTAGTTATAGTACACTTTTTTCTAGTACTGAGTACACTAATTCAGTATACATTTACAAGGAACATACATGACTACATTACATTCACTAAAGAAAATATTGGATTTTCTGGAAGTACACTATTACGATCTTCAAGTAACAAGGACAAGCATTTTCCATCTCAAAAACATACTTATGAACTCACCAACTTAAATGTTGATACACTTTCAAAATCACTTTTATTCTCAGGGAACCGGTAATACAGGTACACTCGCATGTTTTGAGAAGACGGAGCTTTTAGAGTAACGTCTTTTATACTTTTGCTATACATTTTGATGTCATTCAAACTATGTATTGAACAGATGTAAATACTTTACTTTATCAATGTAATGGTTGTGTTTGCTTTGATTCATATTATACAATAGTTGTGATACTGTACATGACGTCCTCCGCCCCCGAACGTTTCTGCCGTTCCGGTTTAGGGGTGTGACAGATTGGTATCAGAGCATTGTTTATAGTGAACTAAGTATATAAAACCATACATGATGTACAACTATAAACACTATGGGGCTGAAGCGCTCTGAACTAAAAGTATACTTTTAAAATCAAAGTATTTCATAGGAAGTATACAAGTATACATACATACCAGAAACAGTATCACAAGAAGAACAAAACAAAAGTATTTAGATGTTGTACACTACGGTTAAACCTGGATAGTTATGTAACCATATCTGGGATAAATATAGTCTGATCAACTATATTTATTTGAGATACGACCAAAATGTGTTTGGGAGTGATAGTGGTGTTGCAATAAGTCTAAAACTTACCAAACTCTATACAAAGGAAACAATAGAACTGGACATACAGTTAAAATATTATAGGAGTATTTTATAGCACTATAGCACTGGAGCTAAACACGTGAAAACAAAGAACTCTTACCGATAGATCTATAATTTCTAAGTGTATACATCTAATTTATATATAAGTAAGATTTTATAGACTCGGAATAGGTGGTTTAGCTTTACTTCCTGTTCCTTGTTTGGTTGTGGACTTAGAGTAGGATCACTTAATCGAAGGTCTATTTGGTTTTAGTTATATATAGTTTGTGTACACTATGTGATTATAGGGGGGGTCAGGAACAAATCACATTATACAAATTCATTCCAAGTGTTGCTATTAATTTCATGGCGATTGTTTACTTGCATTAGTATACTTCCACTGTAAATCACTTAATAGAACACTATAACTGTCAGGATAAGATATACCTTGTTTAGTATCACCTGACTCATGACCACTATAGAGGACTTATCATCATTTTCTCTTAAATCATTTTAGAGAAAGATGCCTCCAAATAAGTCCAACAGGAAGAAAAACAACACTTCGACGAATCCACTACCGCCACTACCTCCCCAGTATGACCCTGTTGTCTTCCAAGCAGCAGTAACCGCCGCTGTGGCTGCCGCCAGATCGCAGATCAATGCAAGCAGCACTAGCGGATCGGGTAGTGGTGACAATCCTCTTAACCACGGAGATAGCCAAGGACACCCGAGAGAGTGTTCCTATAAGGATTTGACAAACGCTAAACCCAAACCCTTCGACGAAACCGGAAGAGTCATTGCCTTAACCCGTTGGTTCGAGAAAACCGAATCAACATTCGAGATATGTGCGTGCCCCAAGTCTAGCAAAGTGAAATTTGCAGCAAGCACCTTCACCGATAGAACCAAGTCAAGTCGCTGAATCTTCCAATAGCAAATGCTATGAGTTGGGACGACTTGAAGGAACTAATGTTAGCTGAATACTGCCTGCGGGGTGAAATGCAAAAACTAGAGCAGGAGCTCTGGAATCTGAAAAGGAAGGACTCCGATGTCGCTGCTTACACTACTAGGTTCAATGACCTGGCTCTTCCGTGTCCCGGGATGGTCACCCCGGAGAGCAAGAAGGTTGAAAGATACATATGGGGATTGACACCCCCAACTCAAGGGAACGTCTTAGCTGCCAAACCACTCACCTTTGATAGTGCCAAGCGTTTGGCACAGACCTTGGTGGATCACGGGGATCGCCACAACCCCATGACTGTCATCCCTGAACAACCCAAAGAGGGTGGCAGTAAGAAGAAGTTCTGGAACAAGCGGAAAGGCCAATCTTCGCAGGAACCTTCCAAGAAACAGCAAACAGTGGCAGTCCATGCTGCTACCATTCCTGCTGCTGTTCCCACTACTCAAGCACCTACCAGTCAATATGCTGGAACCCTCCCGAGGTACAACAAATGCAATTTTCATCATCATAGACCTTGTCAAGAACTGCAATGCACTAGCTGTAATAGAAAAGGACATACAGTCCGTTTCAGCAAGACACCTGCACAACCTAATGCTCAGACTCCCGGAGGTGGAGTAAGCTAAGCCTGTTGTGGGTGTGGTGAAACCGGGCACTACAAAAGGAATTGCCCTAAGGCAAGAAATGCTGGCAACGCAGGGAGAGTGCTAGCAATGGGCCAAGAGGAAGCAGTAGCAGATCCCACCGTAGTCACGGGTACGTTCCTCCTCAACAATTCTTATGCATGCATTCTCTTTGATAGTGGTGCGGAGAGGAGTTTTGTTAGTCATAAATTCAAACACCTTGCACACCCCGGCCGTCGGCGGAAACACTGGGCAGTGTAACATCATTTCTTGTATCATAGTTATCAACTTCCTGAAAATACATGCATTTTAAAATACGTCAACATAAAGTTGGTGAGTTCACAGGTTTTGACTCCATATGAAAATAATACTTTTTCTAAGTTCAAAAGTTTAGTTTTAAAAGTATCATTTTGACTCTCCAACATTTAGTATATATATTAGGTATAATGGTTTACTTATTAAATAAGTGATATACCTATAAGTTTCACATATTATGAATAAATGAATGTAATCCCATACAAACTAAGGTTGCCACGTATAAATCTTATTTCAATTCTATACGAGTAAAATCGCTACATATAAATCTATTTCAATTCTATACGAGTAAAACCGCTACGTATAAATCTATTTCAATTCTATACGAGTAAAACTGCTACGTATAAATCTATTTCAATTCTATACGAGTAAGTGTGCTAGGTATAATTGTGTACTTAATGAGCAAGTAGTATACCTACAAGTTCCTTGTACTTAGAGTATAAGTCTTTGGGAAACTTATACTTAACATTCATACTTGTATATCGACAAAGTATAATGCTTCTAAAGTTGTGCTACCATGAGTCCGTAACCGCTGCTAGACATACAAACCTCTGATTAAAAGATATCCCACCAATGGTTCCTCCATTGGTGCCATAATAAAACCGCCATTGGTGCCATCAAGGATTCCACCAAGGTAAATACTTCCCCCGTACGCTTCATCGACGCCGGGTCCATAACAATCAATAGGACAGTTCATCACCCGCAGACCGTTGGGTTGTAGCTAGCAACCACGGGTGGGGTCGTCAACCCGCATAGATCTATAGTCCATCGTAAAACCGATTGGGTTGTAGCCAACAACCACGGATGGGGCGTTAACCCACATAGATCCATACACAAATTCCTCGCTCACATGGGATTAACGGTTACAGGTCAGAGGATTTCCACTAAGATTCCCAATCTTAGTTGATGAATGAGGTAGCTCATGTAGACTTTTTCGGCTTCCTATAACTCTAACAACAAAGCATATTCGTGTCTAAAACCCTAAGTTACTAGACAATGCTTTTAAACATTACTCCTAATTTCATAATATTTAGGCAATATAACAGCTATAACTTGAGGTAAAACCAGGTTTTATCATAAAACCAACAATAACAACATATAGCATACCAAGTTTTATCTTGACATAAAACCAATAATAGCAACATACTTTATAAACTAACATATAGAACTTCCGCATATAACTTCGGAACTATATCGCACACAACATATATATAGAATCCTAAGTATAACTCAAGATCTACATTAGTATAATAACATGCTAACAAGTTGATAATAGTTGTATATATATTCAAATAATTATATTTAAACAACTATATCCCCGTTAATATAACTATCTACGTTGATACTAATATACTATCATATAGACATAATATTAACGTATATACAATATTTAGCATGAGTTTCCCCCCGAAAATACTAAAAAGTGGGGCCGTGAAACTCACTTTAATATCGCGCTTTGACAGAATCTAACTGAAAACAGTCAGCGGTTCGCGATCGTCGGGCTCGGGAAGCGAAACGGCTCCAGCAAACGAGAGAGAAAGAAGAGATTTTAGGTGTACTAAGCCTTGGGGTCGAAATGGCTATTTATAGGCGGATTTTTGGCCCTCACTATGTGAAAATGATAGGTTCACATCGTGAATTATGGCAAGAGTCATCCCGTAGCCTTAACGCGTGTTTTCTAGCCTCGAATAGTGTCCTGCAGCGTCCTCACGTCGTGAGAAAACCTTGCTCACATCGTGAGCTTTTGGGTTATCGTTCCTTAGACTTCTAGCTCCAAAATGTGGTGTTTTGACTCCTCACGTCGTGAGTTTTTATGCTCACGTCGTGAGTCCAGTCAGATTAGGGTTTCTGACAGCTGTATCTTCGGAAGGTCGTAACTTTTGCATACAAACTCCGTTTTTGACGTTCTTTATATGCACGCGTAGGTATTTACGAGCACTACAACTCTCTTTTAGACTCCAATAGCTAATTATAAGTCTATTTTAAATTCCTCTTATTATAGAGATTTATAGTGTTAGGGTTTATCATAACTTCTTCACGCGAAGTCATATTTAGACGTTCTCTATATTTTTGGAATCGTATGGACGTATACTTTGAGTTGTATCATAAATTATGTATGAAAGTTCATAATTTAACATGAATTACATAGTAAGTTTATCACATTACTAGTTTAACAAAATCACATTACATGATTGGCATAATCACATGTGATTTTTATTGACCTATTTTGACTGGTGTTACACACTTACTCAAATACAAACCACAAACACTAAACGAAACATTCACCATCGAGATGGCTAAGGGGAAGAAAGAGAGCACTAAAAACATATTCATAGGTTGTACCCTCACTCTAAACGACCACTCTTTCTCAATTGACCTTATGTCGTTCTCCATAAAAAGATTCGACGTCATTATCGGCATGGATTGGCTAAGTCTTAACCATGTTGACATCCTTTGCTATGAAAAACCCATTTGTCTCAATCTGCCAAATGGCGAAGCCCTCGTTATCTACGGTGACAAACTCAACACGAATCTTCGCATCATCTCGTGCATCAAAGCCCAAAAATACCTGCGAAAGGAGTGTCACGCATTCCTAGCTCATGTAGTTAACAAAAAACAAGAAGTCAAAGACCTCGAGAGCATCCCCAAAGATCTTCCAGGAGTTCCTATTGAACGCCAGGTTGAGTTCCGAATCGACTTCATTCCTGGAGCTACCCCCGTAGCCAAATCCATGTATCGTCTAGCGCCATCTGAGATGCAGGATTATCCAGCCAATTAAATGAACTGCTCAGTAAGGGATTCATCACACCGAGCTCTTCACCTTGGGGAGCATCGGTCTTATTTATGAAAAAGAAAGACGGATCGTTTCTCATGTGCATAGACTACCGCGAACTGAACAAGCTCACTATTACAAACCGATACCCTCTCCCGCAAATAGATGACCTCTTCGATCAACTCCAAAGAGCCAGCTACTTGTCAAAGATAGACTTAAGATCGGGGTATCACAAGTTACGAGTCCATGAGGATGATGTTCCCAAAACAACATTTCGAACTCATTATGGTCACTACGAGTTTGTAGTGATGCCCTTTGGTCTAATTAACGCACCCGCCGTGTTCATGGACTTAATGAATTGGGTGTGCCGTCCTTTTCTAGACAAATTTTTGATAGTATTCATAGATGATATACTTATTTATTCACGAAGCGAGAAAGAACATAGTCAGCACTTGAGACGAGTTCGATAAACATTACGGGAGGAGAAGCTATACGTAAAATTCTCAAAGTGCGAGTTTTGGATTAGGAAGGTAACTTTCCTTGGTCACGTGGTCAGTGAAGAAGGCATACACGTGGACCCTTCCAAAATAAAGGCAATCGAGAACTGGTTAGCACCGAGAACGCCCACAGAAATCCGTCAATTCTTGGGTCTTGTTGGCTATTACCGTAGATTCATACAAAACTTCTCCAGAATTGCTAAGCCGCTTACTACCCTGACTCAGAAGGGTGTAACTTTTAGTTGGGGAGAAAAACAAGACATTGTGTTCCAGACACTGAAGCAAGCCCTGTGCAGGGCACCTATCTTGTCTCTTCCAGAAGGGACAGAGGATTTCGTTGTATACTGCGATGCATCCAATCAGGGGTTAGGCTGTGTGCTTATGCAGCGAGGAAAAGTTATTGCTTATGCCTTGAGACAGCTTAAGGCACAAGAACTCAACTACACTACTCACGATCTTGAGTTGGGAGCAGTGGTCTTTGCACTAAAAATGTGGAGACATTACCTTTATGGTACCAAGTGCACTATCTTCACCGACCACAAAAGCCTTCAACACATCTTTTATCAGAAGGAACTTCACATGAGACAACGACGATGGGTAGAGTTACTCAATGATTACGAATGTGAAATTCACTATCATCCCAGTAAAGCCAATGTAGTAGCGGATGCTCTTAGTCGAAAGGAGTACTTAGGTCGTAGGGTGAAGGCACTAATCATGACAATCCATTCACATCTGTCCACACAAATCAAGGAGGCTCAGTTAGAAGCCTTGAAGCCGGATAATGTATCAGATGAAGCCTTAAGAGGAATGGAGAAGAACTTAGAAATCAAGGGTGACGGAGTTTGTTACTTCATGAATCGGATATGGACACCGAAGTTTGGTGGATACAGAGACGTTGTCATGAATGAAGCCCATAAGACTCGATATTCCGTTCATCCAGGTTCAGATAAGATGTATCTGGATCTCAAGAAACTCTATTGGTGGCCAAACATAAAAGCAGAGATTGCTACCTACGTGGGCAAGTTCCCAACTTGTGCCAAAGTCAAGGTAGAATATCAAAAGCCCTCAGGTTTACTTCAACAGCCCGAGATACCTGAGTGGAAGTGGGGGAGAAATACAATGGATTTCATAACCAAATTACCCAAGACATCGGGTGGTCATGACACCATTTGGGTAATCGTCGATAGATTAACCATATCCGCTCACTTCAACCAATTAAGGAAACAAAGAAGATGGAGAAATTAACCAGAACTTACATCAAAGAGATTGTACGACTGCATGGTGTGCCAATCTCTATTATCTCTTATGGAGAAAGTAGATTCACCTCAAGATTTTGGCATTTGCTACAGAAATCTCTGGGAACTAGGATGGACATGAGTACAGCCTACCATCCACAAACCGACGGGCAGAGTAACAGAACCATTCACACACTAGAAGACATATTGAGAGCCTGTGTGATCGAATTTGGTAAAACATGGGATACCCATTTGCCACTTGTCGAGTTTTCATATAACAACAGTTACCACTCTAGCATCAAGGTTGCCCCGTTCGAAGCTCTATATGGCCGCAAGTGTAGATCCCCTCTGTGCTGGGCTGAAGTGGGTGACACGCAGCTAGCTAAGGTACAAGTCCTTGATAGCACTCTCACTGGTCCGGAAATCATTCGAGAAACCACATAAAAGATCGTACAAATCCGAGAACGACTAAAAGCCTCTAGAGATAGACAAAAGAGCTACGCAGAAAGGAGACGAAAACCCTTGGAATTCCAGGTTGGTGACCGCGTTCTATTGAAGGTCTCTCCCAGGAGAGGCATGATACGCTTCGGAAAGCGTGGAAAGCTAAATCCAAGATAAATTCGGTCATTCGAGTTCCTCGCTAGAATTGGCCCAGTAGCCTACAAACTTCGTCTACCACAGGAACTAAACAACATACACCTTGTCTTCCATGTGTCAAATCTAAAGAAGTGTCTATCCGACGAGACTCTTGTGATTCCACTCGATGAAATCGAGATAAATGATAATCTTAACTTTGTGGAAGAACCAGTTGAAATCATGGATAGGGAAGTCAAACGAACGAAACAAAGTCGCATACCAATAGTGAAGGTTCGCTGGAATGCCAAACGGGGACCTGAATTCACTTGGGAGCGAGAAGACCAGATGCAACAAAAGTACCCACATCTTTTTCCTAGTCCATGATTGTACTCACTATAGAAAGAATTTCGGGACGAAATTCCCTCTAACGGGGGGATAATGTAATAACCCGTCATTCTCAAATCAATAAGAGTCAAAAACTACATTTCAATTCTTGTGTATGCATATCCTCTATTGCCGTAAGGGCATGCTTATAAGCTAATAACTAAATATAGCTTAAGTTCCAAGTTAAATTATGATATTATAATATAACATAAGTTGATAGACTAAGGTTTAAGCCATAATTAACACCCTCATATATGTGTTTTTGGTTCTAGAGTTCTAGAACACATGGTTTACGGTCCAAGAAATTAAAACAAAAGGGTTTACGGATTTGGAATATAGATCAAGAGGGTTTATGGTTTGGAAATGAAACCAAATGGTGTTTTCGGTTGCTTTATGGCCGAAAACCCATCATTGGAAAAGATTTGGGCGAAAACCCTTTTCCCTTTGACTCATATCCGAAAACACTTCTTCCTTGTTGCCTTTAGGGGCGAAAACTCATTAAGGATCCACTTGTGGACCGAAAACCCAAAGCTAAGGCCCATTATGAACCGTAAACACCCCCTATACATAAGTGTTTTGTCGAAAACACAATTCATTTCTCCATATTTCATCCAAAAACACCCTCTAAATTCTCACAAGTATCATCCGTGAACTCTCTCAATCTTCAAGAATTTTACCCAGATTCCTTCAAATCTTCATATTCCCATCAAGAACATTCAAACCCACCTTCAAATCTTCATATGATCTTCAAATCTTCATAATATTCCCCAAGAACATCAAGATCCTACCGAAAACACCATAACCCCCAACCGAAAACCCCATTGTCCAACCGAAAACGTCCTTCAACACTTCAAATAAATCGAATTAAATTTGTAAGTATTCCTTACATAATTAAGGTGTTGTCTAACACTTTAATTATTATTTAATTCATTATTTAAATTAATATTTTATTAATTTAATTATGACGTCGGAAATAATTATTTTAGAATAGCGTTATTCGCACGTACGTTTACCTGAGGATTGCCACTACAACTCGCTATTCAAGCTAACGCACATTTGAGGTGAGATCATACCCCTACATTTTCAATGTTTTTAATGTTTTTAGGGGGGGGGGGTATACAAGTAAAACACAAGGACTTTTGTGTTTATACAAACATTTTTAAACAGTTTCAAAACCTTTGCAATTGATTCAAAACGAGTATTCGCTACATTTCATAAAAAATATTCTTATATTTTTAACCCTTTTGTAATATGTCGAGCATAAGGGTATTTTACTTTCATACAATTAGATTGCAAATGTTTTCAGTACATTACAGAACATTACAGTTAAACTATAATTGGTATAGTTTGATAATCACTACACTATTTTGCTAAGTGCAATACATAGGACAAGAACATATATTTAAACTATAACAAGTATAGTTTGGGAAACACTACTATAATACATTGATACAAGTATACACTACTAAAATAATTATTTAAGTATAATTATTTTACACTACAAAGTACATGAATACAATGCAATACTTACAGTTTCCATTACAAGAGAACACTACAACACTACAACACTACACGTAAACTAGTTAATACAGGGTTGTGAGGCACTACTTCAATTGTATCCATCAGGGTACGGAACTAAATCCTATATAGTATAACCAGAGTCTCCTGGAGGGAGAGCGTGAGATTTGTGTATAGATCTTTACGGGACTGACAATCCCACACCTGAACTGCTAGCTACAGTTAGGCCGGCAGGCCTGGCCTGACAAATGTCATAACTTTCGGACGCCTGAAGAACATCGTAGAGGTCACTAGGTCATATCAAGCATGGTTATATGAAACTCACAACAGTATAACTAAAACATTTGTTTACGGGATTAACACTACTTCAAGGGTTTTATTCTAATTAATAAAACTACAGTACACTACCTTACACTACAGCTGGTGGTAACCAGGCATTCATACCAAGGTTTTCATACAAACACTATTACAGTACACTAATTTACATTATTGTTGGTGGTATCCAGACATTCATACAAAGGCTTTCATACAAAACTAGTTATAGTACATTATTTTCTAGTACTGAGTACACTAATTCAGTATACATTTACAAGGAACATACACGACTACATTACATTCACTAAAGAAAATATTGGATTTTCTGGAAGTACACTATAACAATCTTCAAGTAACCAGGACAAGCATTTTCCATCTCAAAAACATACTTATGAACTCACCAACTTAAATGTTGATACACTTTCAAAATCACTTGTATTCTCAGGGAACCTGTAAGACATGTACACTCGCATGTTTTGAGAAAATGGAGCTTTTAGAGTAGCGTCTTTTATACTTTTGCTATAGATTTTGATGTCATTCAAGCTATGTATTGAACATATGTAAATACTTTACTTTATCAATGTAATGATTGCATTTGCTTTGATTCCTATTATACAATTGTTGTGATACTGTACATGACGTCCTCCGCCCCCGAACATTTCCGCCGTTCCGGTTTGGGGGTGTGACACCAGTTCCTGAAGTGCCAACTGGCCTAGTGCGTAGCGTCACCATACTGAAAATACACCATAACAAACATTAGTATACTCATCATATCTCAAGGGATATAACACACTACAAGCTTCCTCGATTCATCTCATCCTTCCTTGATTCGAGTATGGATCCTCTGCTTTCAGTAGTACGGGCCCATACTACCTTCCACATCTATTCGTACTTTCCTCAAGAACTGCCTTGACTCCACCAAGTCCCTTATACTACTACCGCTCTCTGCTAATCTCATCCTAGGCTTGACCTAGGGTAATCACCAATCCACTCTCCGCCATCAGCTGCATAAGAAGTCCTTGCTATCTCCCCCTAACTAGCTCGCGAATACTATTACATATCACTAAGACTATATTATTCTTCAAATGAGTGGTCCTACCCTACAACGGTTATACTCAAACGAGAGCTGCGAAATAGAGCTACACCTAACCTTCTGAAATTATTTAATCCTCGAAATATGTAACTTAGCATATTCGTCTACTAGTTAGTTAGAGATAACTCGGACTCCTAGAAGCACAAAGCAAGCAACATTCGAGCAGCGTGTAAACATAATCAAGCATATCACATTCAGGCCATCACTGACTAATATGTACTAGCATGTGGTTTATAAATCCGAGATACATATAACAGGCACATAAGGCATCCTTCCTAGATCCTTAGTCCTAAACTAGCATGCAATTCTCATAAAGCTGATACACATATAATAGGCACATAAGGCATCCATCCTAGATCCTTAGTCCTAATCTAGCATGCAGTTCTCATAAACATATCATAACATAAACTTGTATGGGTAATTTGGGAGTACTTACTTGAGCTCGACTGATTGCATGCACCACACCCTTTTCTCTTTTCAAAAAAAAAACTTTTTTCTTCTTTTCAAAGTTCTTTTTATAAAATGATTTTATTTTTGAAAATTTTCATACAAAATCCTTAGTTTGAGTTTAGACACACCCGAGAGTGTGCCCGAATCCCTCAAACCAAGGCTCTGATACCAACTTGAAACATCCCAAAAATACAAACCAAAAATTTCGTTTTTAATTATTAACAAAACCATAGTTATCCAAAACACATGTCATAATATCTCAAACATCATATCAATGTATAACAAAATATCAGAGTATAAACATCCCAGGCTGAACAAATGGTGTGCGCACTGCAATCATCCCGAGCCCTTCCCCTTGCTACCAGAAGTACCTGAAACCAAAAATGAAAATTGTAAGCATGAAGCTTAGTGAGTCTCCCCAAACTACCACACACCATACACATAACATGCAACTAAGAGATACGGGCCCCGCCCACTCTCATGGAGATTCGGGCCCCGCCCACACTCCGCTGTCTAGGAGATTCGGGCCCCGCCCACACTCTGGTGTCTAGGAGATTCGGGCCCCGCCCACCCTCCGCTGTCTAACATGCATACAAGTATCACACAGACAACAAGTATATCTACTCCTATCAAACAGTCACATATCTATACTCAAATAATACTATGAGATTCGGGCCCCGCCCACACTCGGCTGCTATGAGATTCGGGACCCGCCCACACTAAGCTACTATCATATCACAGATACGGGCTGACCTTGATGTCGTAGACCCCTTCCTACTGAAGGAAACTCACCTCGCAAGGCTGACTGCTGAAAAATCAAGTGAGGAATCTCTGACTGCTGCTCCGGCGACTCCCCGGCTATCAATTTCATAATAACACTTAATCAAAATCTGATAATCCTTCTTAGTCTAAAATGACCATTTTACCCCTGGTCAAAGTCAATGTTTGGGTCAAAGTCAACCTTCTGGTTGACCCAACTCGTCGAGTTGCTCCATCAACTCATCGAGTCCTAGATCCTGAAATCGCGATCTAACTCGTCGAGTCTCCCCCCGACTCGTCGAGTTTCCACGCTACTCTCAGTCGTGATCTGCCGATTTAACTCGCCCAGTCCCTTCACCGACTCGTCGAGTTCTTCGTTAAGCTAAAACTGGACAACCCATATCAACTCGTCAAGTCCCTTTATGGACTCGCCGAGTTCCCTTGTCCGATTGAGCCATATCAATGGATTAAGCTCCTACCCTTCAGATCCAAAATCCAAACTTCATCTACACATTGGGAATACACTTTTAAGGGTAAAGTTTCCAACTTTACCCGTCCTTAGTCCTTCTTAATGGGTTTAGCTCAAACCCTAACTTCTCTAGAACATAGATCTTGGTCCACAAGCCATAACACCCTAAACCAAGGCAAACTATACTAGATCTAGGCTCTAAACACCAGTTGGACACGTAATGTTCCTAGCTTTCCTTCCATGCATGGCCTCTTAGGGCTAAAAAGGCCATATTAATGCTTAAAAGCTTTCATGGGGCTTCCATGGTCATAAAGTTTGCACCTTTATACCATGGAACCCCTTCTAGATCCCAGATCTGAAATATAAGTCACTTGGGACGTCAAATTCCCAAAGACCAAGGTTCTTGAACCAAAACCCTCATAAAATGGAAGTAAATAGATCTAAGAAAAGAATGATCAAGTTAGACACGTGATTACCAGAAAATGTAGCCAAAGAAGTGTAGTTTCTGGATCTATTCTCTTCCTCTTGAGCCTTCTAACTCCTTCTTCTTCTTCAAGCTTCAAGAACGCAAAAGATTGCTTACAAATGGCTTACACACTCACAAGATGCTCTAGTGTTTCGTGGATTAGGGTTTAGGACAAGGAGGCTGTAAATGAGGCCAAGGGGTGGGGATTAAGATGCTTAAATAGGGTGCAAAACCCCGAAATTAGGGTTTCACTCTGCCAGGCCTACTCGCCGAGTCCAAAGCTCTTGACTCGTCGAGTAGGTGGCTGAATCCCGCATCCAAGGCTAACTTCTACTCAACGATTCTGGGCTTCCAAATCGTCGAGTAGCCTTTCAAACAAGAATAATTTGTAAATAAATGCGTACCAGAGTCCGGACGTTACAGTGTACCTGGTCGAGACCCCGTAACTGGACCAAGGGTGCACTATGTTGGGCGTAGTGGTTGAGTACACCGAGTGTACTCAGTCTGAGTTGAATCGTTGACTTTTTGACTTTTGACCTTTGACTGGGATTTTGACCTAAGGGTATTTTGGGTGCTTTGAGCTGTGGTTTCAGTTTAGGTCACTATTTGTTGTATAGGTGAACAGTTGTGACAACCCGAAACTTTTTCCGTTATCCTTACCCAGTTTCCGTTAATAAAATTTGGGTTTTTATTTAATTCCGTCAAATTCCTTAGTTTGGGAAGGACTTCACGTTTTAGATAAATCAATTCGGATTTATTTCCATTCACGTTAGTATTATTGTTGGTCTAACGGAATATTCTAAGCTCCGTTCAATCGAGTTTTGGATTCAAAAATGAGGTTTTCTAAGTCAAAGCATAGCATCCGGGCCAAACAACCCTTCGAGAGGAGTTTACGGCCGTAAACTCAATTTACGACCGTAAACCCTGTTCACGGCTGTAAACCCTCCACCCCACCCCTTAGCCGTAAACTCACCCCTATATAAGGGATGAGTGGCCTTCATTTCTCACTTTACACACTCCAGAAGCTTTCTCTCTCTACTCTCTCTCTCTCTCTCTCTCTCTCTCTCTCTCTCTTTACAAACTTCGAATTTGCTCAAGGATCCTCAAGAATGTAAGTGATTCTTCACTTTGATTGTGTTTCTATCCTTATTCTAGTGATGAATCCATGTCTCATCTCCTAAATTTCATCATTTTCTAGATTTTCTCTCTCACCAAGAACACTAAGAACGCACACTAGTTCTTGGTGGCAAAAAACCTCATTCCAAGCTTCTTAACAGTAACTAACTACCATCCGTACTTGTTATCTACTAGAAACCATCGATTTTCGCCTAAAAATGACCTGAAACACATGAACTGACTGTTTACGGCCGTACACCCTTCAATGGTCGTAAACTCCATTTTTGGTCGATTATTGACCTTTAAACTCTTCCTTGAGCTGGGCACGAGGCTTAGAACACTTCCAGAAGGCTAGAAAGGACCTTGAAACACCGAAAATCGCGCCTTTCACCAAGTGTTTACGGCCGTAAACCCATGGACCGCAAACACTTGGGACATAAACATATGGGCCGTAAACCCTGTTGGGCCGCAAACCCTTGACCGTACACTCCTTTTATGACCGCAAACTCCCCATTTTCAAATCACATGCGATTCTAACACTTAGTTTCAAGTATTTCCTAGTTCCTAGGATGATTTCCTTCCATAACAAGTAGTGTTAAGCCCTCACCTAATGCATATATGTACTTTTACATTCTAAATAGGATCCGTTTGTGCCCGAGGCTTTATTTGACACTCAGCAATTCCTAGCAACTTACACTCGAATTCCACGTCAAACAGTGAGTTCATACCCCTACGCTTTTTCCAAGTTTTTCATGTTTTAGGGGGGGAATACAAGCAAAAGTACAAGGAAACTTGTGCTCAAAGTATATTATTTTGTTAAAATAATTATAGTTTCAGTACGCTTTTAACACAGAAAACAGTTCCACCAAACGATTAAGAAATCAACTCGTAGAAACAATTTTCAAAACTAAAGCAAGGAACTTGTGAATCTTGTCATAAAATGTGATATTTTATAAAGGATTCATACAAATCACAAACGGGATTTTCGGTATTATTACATGCAAATTTTTAGTCTAAAGTTGGAGACACGTCCTTGGTAACACTCCCACCGGATTCGAGAGTGTAGGACTAACACTTGTAACCAGAATCTCTTGTAGGGAGAGCGTGACTGTTGTGTATAGATCTACCGAACCAAGTGCACTATCTTCACTGACCATAAAAGTCTGCAGCATATCTTCGACCATAAGGAGCTGAACATGAGACAACGGCGATTGGTTGAGCTACTCAGCGATTACGAGTGCGAAATCCGCTACCATCTCGGCAAGGCCAATGTGGTAGCAGATGCCCTCAGCCGGAAAGAGTACTCAGGTCGTAGAGTGAAGGCACTGACCATGACTATCCATTCCCATTTCTCCGCACAAATCAAGGAGGCTCAGTTGGAAGCCTTAAAACCAGAGAACATGTCGGGTAAAGCCTTGAGAGGAATGGAAAAGAACCTAGAAATCAAGGGAGACGGAGTCTATTATTTCATGGACCGGATCTGGACCCCAAAGTTCGGTGGTTACAGAGAGGTTGTAATGAGCGAAGCTCACAAGACTAGATACTCCGTTCATCCAGGCTCGGACAAGATGTACCTCGATCTCAAGAAACTGTATTGGTGGCCGAACATGAAAGCAGAGATCGCTACCTTCATGGGCAAGTGCCTGACTTGCGCCAAGGTGAAGGTCGAATATCAGAAGCCCTCAGGTCTACTCCACCAGCCGGAGATACCTGAGTGGAAGTGGGAGAGAATTACTATGGATTTTATCACCAAATTACCCAAGTCTCCGAGTGGGCACGACGCCATTTGGGTAATTGTCGACCGACTGACTAAATCCGCCCACTTCCTGCCGATCAAGGAAAACTTCAAAAGACTCACACGAATCTACATCCGAGAGATAGTTCGACTGCATGGTGTGCCAGTGTCCATTATCTCTGATCGAGATAGCAGGTTCACTTCGAGGTTCTGGCAGTCACTGCAAAAAGCTCTTGGAACTAAGCTGGATATGAGCACAGCTTACCATCCTCAGACAGATGGGCAGAGTAAGAGAACCATTCAGACCTTGGAAGACATGTTGAGAGCATGTGTCATTTACTTCGGTGAGTCGTGGGACACCCATTTGCCCTTGGTCGAGTTTTCCTACAGCAACAGTTACCACACCAGCATCAAGGTTGCGCCTTTCGAAGCCCTCTATGGTCGCAAGTGCAGATCCCCTATGTGCTGGGCTGAGGTGGGCGACATGCAGCTAGCCAAGGGGCAAGTCCCTGACAGCACTCTCACTGGCCCAGAAATCATCCGCGAAACCACAGAAAAGATCGTACAAATCCGAGAACGACTAAAAGCTTCGAGAGATCGACAAAAGAGCTACGCCGATAAACAACGAAAACCCTTGGAGTTCCAGGTTGGAGACCGTGTCCTGCTAAACTCTCACCCTGGAAAGGCATGATACGCTTTGGAAAGCGTGGGAAGCTAAATCCAAGATGCATAGGACCCTTCGAGATCCTCGCTAGTATCGGTCCCGTAGCCTACAAACTTCGTTTACCGCAAGAACTTAGCAATATTCATCCTTTCTTCCACGTTTTGAATCTTAAGAAATGCGTATCCGAAGAAACCCTTACGATTCCTCTCGACGAGATTGAAATCAACGAGAACCTGAACTTCGTGGAAGAACCAGTCGAAATCATGGATAGAGAGATCAAACGAACAAAATAAAGTCGCATCCCGATAGTGAAGGTTCGCTGGAATGCCAAGCGGGGACCTGAATTCACTTGGGAGCGCAAAGATCAGATGAAACAGAAGTATCCGCATCTCTTTTCTAATCCATGATTTGTATTCTATGTTCGAATTTCGGGACGAAATTCCCTCTAACGGGGGAATGATGTGACAACCTGAAACTTTTTCCGTTATCCTTACCTAGTTTCCATTAATAAAATTTGGGTTTTTATTTAATTCAGTCAAATTCCTTTGTTTGGGAAGGACTTCACGTTTTAAATAAATCAATTCGGATTTATTTCCATTCACGTTAGTATTATTGTTGGTCTAACGGAATATTCTAAGCTCCGTTCAATCGAGTTTTGGATTCAAAAACGAGGTTTTCTAAGTCAAAGCATAGCATCCGGGCCAAACAACCCTTCGAGAGGAGTTTACGGCCGCAAACTCAGTTTACGACCGTAAACCCTGTTTACGACCGTTAACCCAGTTCACGGCCGTAAACCCTCCACCCCACCCCTTAGCCGTAAACTCACCCCTATATAAGGGATGAGTGGCCTTCATTTCTCACTTTACACACTCCAGAAGCTTTCTCTCTCTACTCTCTCTCTCTCTCTCACTCTAAAAACTTCGAATTTGCTCAAGGATCCTCAAGAATATAAGTGATTCTTCACTTTGATTGTGTTTCTATCCTTATTCTAGTAATGAATCCATGTCTCATCTCCTAAATTTCATCATTTTCTAGATTTTCTCTCTCATCAAGAACACACACTAGTTCTTGGTGGCTAAAAACCAAATTCCAAGCTTCTTAACAGTAAGTAACTACCATCTGTACTTGTTATCTACTAGAAACCATCAATTTTCGCCTAAAAATCGACCTGAAATGCATGAACTGAGTGTTTATGGCCGTACACCCTTCAATGGCCGTAAACTCCATTTTTGGTCGATTATTGACCTTTAAACTCTTCCTTGAGCTGGGCACGAGGCTTAGAACACTTCCAGAAGGCTATAAAGGACCTTGAAACACCGAAAATTGCGCCTTTCACCAAGTTTTTACGGCCGTAAACCCATGGACCGCAAACACTTGGGCCGTAACATATGGGCCGTAAACCTTGTTTGGCCGCAAACCCTTGACCGTACACTCCTTTTACGACCGCAAACTCCCCATTTTCATATCACATGCGATTCTAACACTTAGTTTCAAGTATTTCCGGGTCCCTAGGATGATTTCCTTCCATAACAAATAGTGTTAAGCCCTCACCTAATGCATATATGTACTTTTACATGCTAAATAGGTTCCGTTTGTGCCCGAGGCTTTATTTGACACTCAGCAATTCCTAGCAACTTACACTCGAATCCCACGTCAAACAGTAAGTTCATACCCCTACGCTATTTCCAAGTTTTTCATGTTTTCAGGGGGGGAATACAAGCAAAAGTACAAGGAAACTTGTGCTCAAAGTATATTATTTTGTTAAAATAATTATAGTTTCAGTATGCTTTTAACACAGAAAACAGTTTCACCAAACAATTAAGAAATCAACTCGTAGAAACAGTTTTCAAAACTAAAGCAAGGAACTTGTGAATCTTGTCATAAAATGTGATATTTTATAAAGGATTCATACAAATCACAAACGGGATTTTCGGTATTATTACATGCAAATTGTTAGTCTAAAGTTGGAGACACGTCCTTGGTAACACTCCCACCGGATTCGAGAGTGTAGGACTAACACTTGTAACCAGAATCTCTTGTAGGGAGAGCGTGACTGTTGTGTATAGATCTATACGGGACCGACTATCCCACACCTTACTGCTAGCTACAGTTGGACCGATAGGTCCAGGGATGACAAAGTCATAAAAAGATATTGGCCCCGTTACGTGCCATATCAAGTCTAAGTACGGTTATGACACTCACAACCTAGATAACAAAACTTACTTTTGTAATAATGAAACAAGTGAACTAACCTCAAAGTAATAACCGATTTGATTACTAGAGGGTATTAATAATACCCTTAGGATTTAGTTCACCACATATTTATTAGTTTTTTTATGTAATAAGGCTAATACATCTCACATGGAGCGAACAGGGTTTTTCAAGGAAACTACATCTAACGATACAAGTATGGTAGATACTTGTACACCTCAGACAAGAACAGATAACCAACTATCAACTTTTAAGGAAAATATAGGATTTTCCTGGGATAACTCAACCTTACTTAAACAGGCTGTTAAACAAATAACGAATGGATAATCAAACATCTTTCATAAGAAAATATAGGATTTTCTTGGGAAACACTTTTCAAAGGATCAAAGAAACATTTCTTTCACCAGAACTAAACGCTTATGAACTCAACAGCTTTATGCTGATATTTTAAAACTGCTTGTATTCTCAGGGCAACAATAGACAGGTACTCTTGCCAACTTTTGGAGAAGACGGAGCATTTTGGAGTCACGTATTTTACTTTTGTTATATACTGTTATGAACAAACTATGTTTTCAAACAATGTAAATATTCTTCTTATAATGTAATGGTTGTGTTTACTTCGCTTGCTATGATACAACTATTGTGACACTACGCATGACGTCACCCGCCCCCGGACGTTTCCGCCGTCCGTTCCGATGGTTCGGGGGTGTGACACCAGTAGAGTTGACTTTTGGAGCAACATTCTTTTCTGCTATATTTTTAGACTGTGAGGTGAGTTTCATCATTGTACTCGTGGGTCGAAAGAACCAATCTCGGCCCATTCGGTTATGTATCCTCGTATATAGGATGTTGCTATGTTGTAGTAATTTGTTAGATATATATGATTATATGTTTGTTGGTTATATATTTATCTGTTGGATATGTCAACATAGTGCGGTTGGGTTGAGGCAATATTGCTCTGTGCAGAAGCCAACATATCCGGGAGCAATCCAGACATTAGTTGTGGGCCTCAAAGGCAAGCCAGACTTATGTTGTGGGCTCGGGAGCACGCCATACATAAGCTGAGGGTCGAAAAGGCAATCCAGACTTATGTTGTGGGCTCGACAGCAATCCACACATGTGTTGGGCTAGAAAAGCAAGCCATGCTCATGTTGTGGGCTTAAGGGTAATCTAGCATGATGGCTGTGGACCCAGTATGCATGATGTTATATGTTTGTGTGGTGTTACTTTGGGGGAACTCACTAAGCTTTGTCTTACCATTTAATTTTTATGTTTCAGCTACTTCAGATGATCGGGGTAAAGCAAAGGCGTGATTGTACATATTGTTTTGTGATATGTTTTGGAGATGTTATAATACATTGATTTTGGAACAATTATACTTGATCTTGGGTTTTTATTACTTGGTTTTGATTGAATACAATGATCTCTCTATAATTTAAAATGAAAAATTTTATTGTGATTTTGGGATGTTACAAGTTGGTATCAGATCCCTGGTTTGAGAGAATTGGTTGATCATTCGTGTGAATCCAGACTTAAACTAAGGATCTGTTGAATTTTCAAAATGGTTTTCCAAAAAATGGTTTCTTTAAAAAAATTGTTTTCAAAAGTAACCAAGGAAGGATGAGATGTGTACGACCAGCCGGAGCAAGAAAGTATACCTCAAATTACCCACACTGTTATTTGTTTGTGGTGATTATGATAGAACTGCATGCTAGTGATAGGCTAGGGATCTTCAGTAATTGCATAATAGAATTGTATGATGTATGATGCTTGATAGCCTAGGAGACTTCTTATAGATTAGATGAAATTGACATCATTACTGTAGTTTCTTAGTGTATACATCATAGTTGTACTTAACTAAGATTCTATAGCATGAAAATTTTTGGTTTAGCCTTATTTCCTATTCCTTGTTTGGTTGTGGGCTTAGGATAGAATAAACTATTCGACTGTCTATGGAATCCATCATTATGTATGATTAGCATGCACAAGCAGCTGCAGGGTTGGTGGAAGTTTCATGAGTGAGTATGTGAGTAGCCGGTCAGATGATGAATGATTAGCCACTCTCGAGAGAGTGGGTATAGGATATATATGCATCCTAGTTATGGGTTTGTTTTCGGGTTTTTTGTGATGATCCGTTGAAACAAATATGGGTAAGTGTGGAAGGTAGTATGGGCCCGTACTACTGAAAGCACAGGACCCGTATGCGTAGCAAGTAAGTCACAAACCCTGAGGGGTTAGTTCTATGTGATGATTGTAATAGTATGAATTGTGGTATTTTTTATATATTTTTGTTCATTTTCAGTATGGTGTTCACGAGTGGATCTGGTTTTGGAGCTAGTGGCCAGGATAGGCCAGGATTAATAGATGCTAACATCCGTGAGTTGATCACTACTGAGGTAGTTTTTGCTGTTCGGGGTGCCATCCCTGAGGTTTTTGGGTCTATCAAGACCACTATGATTGAGTTGTTTGATGAGCGGTACGTCGTCGTGGATGAGGTTGTTGATGTTGCAGCCACCGCAGTCGTCGCTGTTGCGGGAGGCCGAGGAAGAGGTTCATTTTAGTATCGGGACTTCAGCGAAGCCCTCGGAGTTTGGCGGGGTCAAGGAAATGATTGTGGCTATAAGATGGATTTATGATGTGGAGGGATGATTCTTTACCTGATCCTGTCTGGAGAACTGGAAGGTCAGGTGCGCCCTGAACCTCCTTCGATTAGGCACGAAGGACTGGTGGAACCTGGTGACCGGTTCCTACACTCCTGAGCACATGACTGATGTTACTTGGGAGAAGTTCTCTGAGATGTTTCGCATAAGGTATGTCCCCCTGGTGGAGATGGAGAGATTGGCCCAGGAGCATTTGGATTTGAGGCAGACGACAGAGAAGGTGAAGAAGATCACCAAGATGTTTACAGAGAGGGATCTATTCTATCCGTTGTTTGTTGCATCAGAGCAAGCCCAGATGACTTGATACTTAAGCATGCGCAAGACTGATATGTGGCAGTTTGTGTCTACCCAGCGTTACAGTACCCTGATCGAGCTTCAAGATGTCACGAGGAGGCGAGAGACTGAGATAGAGACCCATACGTGGGAGCAGCGTCAGGCTCCTGTTCAGTCACAGCCTCCAACGAAGTGGTTCAAGCCCACTGATTCACGATCTCGGGGACAGAAGGGTCGTACTTGTGGCAAGTGCAGCAAGGTTCATGAGGGTTCTTGTCGGTTTTCTTCAGGGCACTACAAATGTGGCAGGGAGGGCCATATTGCTACAGATTGTCATCAGCATGCCCCAGTACCAAACACCATGATTTGCTATCACTGTGATCAGGTTGGCCATGTGAAGGCCAACTTCCCCTTGCTCGCAACGAGACCGATGCAGGCTCTAGCACCGGCTACTTTGAGGATCACGAATAGACGTCAGGGAAGGGCGGAGCCCCCGAAGGCTCGAGTTCGTGCGTTCCAGCTCACAACAGAGGAGGCCAGGGTAGTGTCATACGTCCTTACTGGTATGTTTTCATTTTCATCCTGTCAGATTATTTTATTGTATGCTTATGATTATGATTATGCTAGGTACCTTCTTAGTGAACTCCTTACATGCTCTTGTAGTTTTTGACTCGGGTGTGAGTCGGTCCTTTGTGTCTCAGTCTTTCAGTAGGAGTTTTGACATGTCTCTTGGAGATTTGGAGCGCCCATTGCGAGTTTCCATCGCCAACGAGCACATGGTTTTCGTTTCAATCGTTTTTCGGGATTACATTTTGGAGATCTTTTGGATGTCTTACTCGATCGATTTGATCCCTATCCCTATGGGGGATGTGTGTGTGATAGTAGGGATGGACTGGTTGAGTAGGTTTGGTGCAATGATTCACTGTGAGGGTCAGCGGGTGGTAGTTCGAACCCCAAATGGGGAGAACTGATTAGCTATGGAGAGAGTACCATAGTTGGATCAGCCTTTTTTTCTGCTTCCAGGGCTCGACGGTATTTACAACATCAGTGTATGGGTTACCTTAAATTTGGGTATTTATAAGTTTTACTATAAAACTATTTTTCACAAAAAATTAATTTTTAACCGGTAACCGGTAAAAACGTTTTTATAAATATCCATTTATAAACATCTTATGTTATCTTTTAAATAATTTTTTACTCAAACTCAAAGTGATATTATCTTATGTTAAAATGTTTTTTGACATGTAAAACTCATTTTCATATGCAAAACATAACATACAATAACATAAAACAAACATCACATGCATGCATTTTAATGTGTATAAACCAAGTCATATCTAGTAATAATTTTTGTGAGCCAGCACAAGAATTATTAAGTCTTTCCTGAAGGACTTAACGGACAATTCAAAAGGTCTTCAAGCTCCCACTTGCCAAGTCAACTCTTACTTGCAAAAGGACTTCAAATCTTCATGTTGTAAAGGTTGGTGTACTTAAACCATTAAGACTATAATTAAGCCCAAAACCAAGAGTAGAAGCTCATGGTTGGGATTATGGTCTCAAATGGTTAAGTCATCTTCAAGGTGGTCATTTTTTCATCATGTTACATTTAAAAATAAATACAAATACTTTAACTAATTTATTACAACAAATCTACAAATGAAAAAAAGTACATATTTATCTATTACATCTTATGAATAAATAATATCAACCAACAATTACACAAAGGTCAAAATGGCTTGTTTATACACAACAACATATCAAATATTATAACAAACAACTCTTTGTTTTTTCTAAGGCAACTTTTATATAAACAAAATGCATAAAAAATGGTTATACATAAAAATAAACAATTTTAACCAGGAAATTGTCAAAGAAGACAAATATGGATTTTTCTTAACCAAAAGAAAGTCATGCCTGTTTTTAAAAAGCCAAAGATTTTCAAACATATAAAAGATGGCTCTGATACCACTGATGAGTTTTGATACAAAATATAAGTTTGTTTTTCACAAAAACTGCAACAGATGTCTTATAAAAATAACAAGTTTATTTTTAGTTTGTAACAAAACCAAACCATCAAGGATCCTTTTTGTAGAGGTTATAATAAAATAAAATAAAAACAACCAAAGAGTGTTTTAGAATGACAACCTTTGAAGCCTTTGAACCCACTTGGTTTTGGGGTGTTTATGAAGATAGCAAAAATCAAAGAGTACGATTTCTCTATGTATATCCAACATCAAGAATAAGGCAGTTGGAATGCTAGTTCCTTCTTATATTCTTGAGTGTCTTAAGCCTTTAAGTGATTAACTGAAATAAGCACTAAAGGAGACAACTCAAGAAGGCTTCTAATCTTGCAACAATCTTCAAAAGACAACAAGAAGAGGGAGAGTAAGGTTGTTTCGTCCACATGAAGAAATGGAGAGAATCACTAGAAAAAACTAGCTCCAAACTCATGCAAGACACCCCTTTAAACACCTATGCAAAAGCAAAAGCAACCCCATTAAATAATACAAAATAATCATCTTACTTTAGAGGCATGGGGGACAAAGGAGGGAGGTTGACAAGCAACCTCCCATACCTCTCTTAACTTTCGGCCATGCCTAATAAACAAGAAGAATCCTTTGATTTTTATAAACTCAAAGTTTATAAAAATACAAGAATGATCCCATAATGATCCCATAATTAAAATACAAGAATTGAAATACAAGAATAATGATCTCATAATTAAAATACAAGAATTGATATTATTTGTTAATAATCACATTATTAATAAATATACAAAATGTGCCAACTTGATAAAGATGTGACTCAATAGGAACATATATTATTAGCAATGTCACTTAATAATAATTCTTGGGCATATAGATTCAACAAAATGGAGTGTTGTTCGTTTCGTTTCCGATATCCGATTTCAGATTTGGTTAAAGCACGCAACGAAACTGAGTTTCATAGCCCACTTTTAAACTCTTCAATGTTTCAGGGGAGATACTTGCAATTTAGTTGTTATTATTTTTATATAAATGTTTTAAATTAGTATTTAATTGTTTATATAGTTATAAAAATTGTTATATATTCATTTGTTAAACAGTTGGTTATTTAAACTGGTATACACTTGTTTTTAATATGTATATATATATATATATATATATATATATATATATATATATATATATATATATATATATAGAGAGAGAGAGAGAGAGAGAGAGAGAGAAGTAAGTTCAAATAAAAACTCTAAATAATGTAAAAACGTAAAAAAACTATGTTTATGTTATTATTTTGCATTGAATGTTGTATATGTGTATTATTGAAGTAATTCTAATGTGAATATTAACGTTTGATTATTCATATTTTCATTAGAATGTTATTATTCTATTATAAATTTTATGTATGTGTACTATTGTAGTAAATTCTAATATTAGTTTTAACGTGTGATTATTCATCTATTCATTGCTGAATAATGACATAAAGATCGGGATACAAAATTGATTGTAGAATAATAACATAAAAGTAGTATTTTTACGTTTTCACACTATTACTGTTTTTATTTGAACCATCCCCTATATTTGATGTTTATTTTTTATATAAATGTTAAATATAGTTTTATAATTATAAATAATAAATAGTTATTTGTATTTATATAAATATAATCGTTAAATATATGTTTTATCGTTATATGCTAAACTAAAGTGATATATGCATCTATTTAGTCTATTATACATATTTGGTATTGTTGGTTTTACGTTGGTTAAAACCCGGCTTTTACTCAATTTATAGTCGTTATGTTGCCCGATTTTTGTTACAACTTTGTGCACGGTTGATCCTTTGGTCTAGTAACTTTATTATTTAATTTTCAAGGCACACACTCACTCACTTTTAGAACTATTTAAACTCGAGGAGTCTACATGATTGTAACATCCCAAAAATATAGATAAAAAAATTGTTTTTAAATTCATTCAAAACATACGATACTCATATCAAATCAGTCGAAAGTGTATCATAGCAACATATTATCATATTACAAATTCCCAAAATCTGAAAATGAGGAAATTATAGGGTGATGTGGTGCGATCAGGCCAGGCCCTTCCCCTTCGAACTGAAAGTACCTGAAACATAAACAGAAAACCGTAAGCACAAAGCTTTGTGAGTTCCCCCAAAATACCCCATAATTTACAAACATACAGCCAAGCATATATGGGTGCTTGCCATCCCCTTCAGTCTATTTCAACTGGATACAATCAAGCATATATGGGTGCTTGCAATCCCTTTCGGTCTATTTCAACCGGATATTGGGTCTATTTCACCCCTACCACTACCATATAAGACCATAACAAAGAATCACATAGTCATCAAGCAAACACAGGCATAACTAACAGTTGTCACGAAGTTGACCATCATACTACAACATAAACTAGTGGGTCGGAATTGGTGCCTTCGACCCACAGATACAGTGAGGAAACTTACCTCTCGATTGATAATCAACTATTGCTACTCACACAGTCAGCTACATCGGTGTTGCTCCACACCTAAATAATCATTCAAGACAAACCTTAGGTTTACCCTTCAAAACCAAGAGTTGACCAAAAGTCAACTCTGATAGAAATTCAACGTCCAACGTCAAAGGTCAACTTTCCCCTCAGTCTACTCTCACTTTGTGACCACTATGGTTCACGTCGTGAGTATGAACTCGACCTGCATCCACTCAGCGAGTTGACACAACTTCACTCATCCAATAGAATCCTCAGTGCTTCACTCATCCAACACCTTCCTCGACCCTGAAGACCATAAAAATCGTAACTTTTCAGGCATGCATATCCAATGCATGACTTAGACACAAACTTGGTCAAAAGAAAGGTAATAAGATCAAGAATCATGTGTGGAGTCCAAAAACAACACCAATCCAAGGGGTCTCATATAGAAGATGTCTCAATGATCCATAAAGTTGCCAACTTTATGGATCTCATGCATGTTACACAATCCAACCATGAAAAGAAAGGCTCTAAAGTTTAGATCTAGCATGCAAGACGCAAAAAGGTAGGAGTTTTATGACTTACAAATGCCCAAAAACTCAGCAAGACCAAAAGGTAGAAGCTAGATTGCCAAAATAAAGCACCACAAGAGCCTTCTTCCACTTCAAAGAACTAAAAACCTCCAAGTAAGCTCTTCAAGATCACCAACAATGGCCAAAGGTCTCAAGGAGGCCGAATTTAGGGTTTTCAGGGGGATAGAGAGTGTGAGAGGTTGAGGATGGGCAACCCTAGCCCTCTCATCCCTTTAAATACTCGAAAATTATGGTTTTGGGTCATCAGGCTTGGCTCACATCGTGAGACCTTATGCCTCACGTCGTGAGGTTCGAAAATACAGGTCAAATAGTCAATGGTCACGCTCACGTTGTGACCACTATGGATCATGTCGTAAGCATCCTATAAAATGAAAATATTCAAAAAAATGTAAGTACCTCAAGGATTCGGATGCTACATTGATGTTCATTCATCAATATAAGAATAAAGACTTAGTAAAGTCATATATTCTATAACTGTTAATCCAAAGCGAGCGAGGAAGTTGTGTATAGATCTATACGGGTTGACACCCCTACCTATGGTTGCTACCTACAACCTTTTCCTGATGAGTTATAGTTGGTGATAACTTTCCATTTTTGTTGTTTACGACATCGATGAATCATCAGGGGAATTTGTTTCGGCATGCCCTAGTAGTGCCAAGCGGAGGCAAGATCATGTCATATAGCCCGGTTATAGATTCATGATAAACACCGAGTAGACTCTACAAGAACTCATATAACTTGAAATAGTATTTATATGTAGCTCGAACACATATTTTAACGGTTTATAAGTATTTGTATTTTATATAAGTATCATAAACACTTATATACTGATTACACAAACTTTTGTTGTTATAGAACTTATACTATAAGTAAACAAATATACACAACACTCATATTTTTATGGTTTACCAGTAAGATTATGTATAAGTCAGGTAAGTATTTATACACTATAAACATATACGTTTTGCTTAGAAAAAGTACTATTTTATATAAGTATAAAAGACTTATATATTGTACCGTATAGTTTTTGGTTATAAAAAGTACCTTTTTATATAAGCTAGTAAAATAGCTATATACTGTATAAACATACTTTTATTATAAAAAGTACTCATAGTCAAAACTTGTGAACTCACCATCATTATGTTGACATATTTTCAAAACGCATGGTATTCTCAGGGACGTAAGAAGCTAGAAGTACACCCATTCACGTCACTTAGAGAACTCTTGTTTATTCATCATCATACTATATTTTAATGCCTAAGTGTTTAAGGAACATATTATATTTGGGATTATCATGTAATGATAAAACAAGATACAATGTAATTCACTTTTGAACAAATAATAGAAGTTATATTTCTCGCTATGTAATTACAATGTTCTGTGTATGCAAATGATTGTGATATATAAATAAGTCGCACAGCCCGGCGTTTCCACCGGCCACCGGGGGTGTAACACAAGACTACAAGGAGTAAGTAATTCTTTTAGAAAGAATACATACATTAATATTTATACACATTTAGAAAAGATTTATTATAAAAAGATTTTCTCATACTCATGTCATTGACTATGATCTTTATCATACTCATGTCATTGACTATGATCAAACCTTTAAACAAGTAGTTATGATTAGATCAACAAAGATATTATTTACCATACCTTTATATTCTTAGTATGATATATGGCAAATAGATTTCAAGAAAAACCGTTTTTCTTAATAGACACATATTTAAAGATGTCTATATAATTTAGCCTAGATTAATCCATGTTAACCTAACATAATGTGTATGCCTTAAGATCCATTTGTGTATATAAAGCAAACATCTCAAGGTTGGAATCATCATTCTAATAAGGAAACACATGATATGTTTTTATATCAAAATGAAGATAAAATTTGTGTTTACTAAGAGCTAGTAGGAGATTAGTGATATTCCTAATCTTGTATGAACAAGTCATGCTTAATCATGAGAAACAACATTATGACTATCCAAGGTTCTTTCTCCTTGACTCGGAAAGTGTTTCTAAGATGAAAGACTTAAGAAAGACAATATACATTCTTGGAATGTAAAATCTATATAGATTGATAAATACGATTGTGTAAAAGTTTTAAGTCTTTTACATATATTGACAATATCTTGAAAGTGATCAATATACAAGTTTAGAGGACTCTTGGCATTGCCACATGGCATCATTTTTGAGCCAGCCTCAAAAGAACCTAACACATAGGTTTGAACTAGATAAAATGATTCATATTCTATTTACTTGTCAAATAAATCCATCATGGATGTCATATTATGCACAAGACCAGGTATATGAGCATGCTAAGAACATATCATAAGATACCAGTTGGATATATGGGTAAGTCACTGGATGATTCCGAGAACATTCTAAGAGTACTTAAGAATAAGTATAAGTCTGGTAAGTATTTATACACTATAAACCTATATGTTTTTCTTAGAAAAAGTATTATTTTATATAAGTATAAAAGACTTATATACTGTAGCGTATACTTTTTGGTTATAAAAAGTACCTTATATAAGCTGGTAAAATAGCTATATACTGTATAAACATACTTTTATTATATAAAGTACTCAGAGTCAAAACTTGTGAACTCACCAACAGTATGTTGACATATTTTCAAAACGCATGGTATTCTCAGGGAGGTAAGAAGCTAGAAGTACACCCATTCACGTCACTTAGAGAACTCTTGTTTATTCATCATCATATTATATTTTAATGCCTAAGTGTTTAAGGTACGCATTATATTTTGGGATTATCATGTAATGATAAAACAAGATACAATGAAATTCACTTTTGAACAAATAATAGAAGTTATTTATCTCGCTATGTAATTATAATGTTCTGTGTATGCAAATGATTGTGATCCGTGAATAAATTGTACAGCTCGGCGTTTCCACCGCCGACCGAGGGTGTGAAACAAGACTACAAGGAGTAAGTAATTCTTTTAGAAAGAATACATACATGGATATTTATACACATTTAGCAAAGATTTATTATAAAAAGATTTTCTCATACTCATGTCATTGACTATGATCTTTATCATACTCATGGCACTGACTATGATCAAACCTTTTAACAAGTAGCTATGATTCGATCAACAAAGATATTATTTACAATAACTTTATATTCTTAGTATGATATATGGCAAATAGATTTCAAGAGAAACCATTTTTCTTAACAGACACATACTTGAAGATGTATATATAACTTAGCCTAGATTAATCCATGTTAACCTAACATAATGTGTATGCCTTAAGATCCATTTGTGGATATAAAGAAAACATCTCAAGGTTGGAATCATCATTCTAATATGGAAACACATGATATGTGTTTATATCAAAATGAAGATAACATTTGTGTTTGCTAAGAGCTAGTAGGAGCTTAGTGATATTCCTAATCTTGTATGAACAAGTCATGCTTAATCATGAGAAACAACATTATGGCAATCCAAGGTTCTTTCGCCTTGACTCGGAAAGTGTTTCTAAGATGAAAGACTTAAGAAAGACAAGATACATTCTTGGAATGTAAAATCTATAGAGATTGATAAATATTAATGTTAAAAGTGTTAAGTATTTTGCATATATTGACAATATCTTGAAAGAGATCAAGATACAAGTTTAGAGGACTCTTGGCATTACTACATGGCATAATTTTTGAGCTAGCCTCAAAAGGACCTAATGGCATCAACATATACGTTTGAACTAGACAAAATGATTCATATTTTATTTACTTGGCAAATAAATCCACCATGTATGTCGTATTATGCACAAGACCAGGTCTATGACCCTGCTAAGAACATATCATAAGATACCAATTAGATATATGGGTAGGTCACTGGATGATTATGAGAACATTCTAAGAGTACTTAAGAACAACTAACATAATATACACGAGTTAATCAGTTTAGAAGAATATCTTTATGTAAAGAGCTACACAAGATGCTAACTTCAAAATAGATAAATATAATTATGATTTATAGTTAGATTATGACTGTTGGATAAGGTGTCTAAGTCCATAACTATAATTGGTATGTGCTTGACCTGAGAGTAGCATGGTCCATTTGGGTTGCATGTCACTAGAACATTTGTAAGGATGGACTTTTGAGAATAGGCTATTTATGATTTATTAATATATTATAAGTTCTAATATATTAATATGAAATCATATTATTTAATTAGTATTGATCAAGAGTTAATTTGGAATTAATTTAGTGATCAAAATAGACTAATTAAATGTAAGGGGTTGATTTGGTAAATCAATGGTTCTTATAGTGTGGGCCTATGGTTATTTAGGTTGGGCTAAACGAACATGGTAGTCCATGGATAGTCCATGGAGGTTTAACCCATGGAGCCTAAGTAAGATGAAAGGTCATGCACATTAGGGTTTACATGGATGTAACTCTAATCCTTGCCACACTATATAAGAACCCCTTTAGCACATGAAATCGACCACTAGTAGTCTTTGGAAGAGCATAGCCGAATTTTGAGTATAAGTAATCTTCTCTCAAGCCCTCCATTGTTGGTGGTGGTGTGTGAAGCATTTGAGGCATCACATTTGGGGTGCTAGGCTCTTAAAGGTCCAAGGAATCAAGCTACGAAAAAAGGTATGTCATCTAACTAGTTTTTGTTATACAAGTACCCATGTTTGCATGCTAGTTAGGGTAATGCTTTGGAAATTCAAATTGCATGTATAATTAGAGAAAACATAGATCCAAAGCATTTAGGGTTGTATGTGCACCTTAAGGTTGTTAGGATGCTCAAAACCCCATCAGTGGTATCAGAGCCTAGGATGGTTTTCTATTATACTTGATGTTTTATTGGTTTTCAAAGTTGAAAAAGTCGAATTTCTGCATTCTGATTGGTTAACTCGTCAAGTCCACTGGGTGACTCGCCGAGTCCACTCAGAAATAGACCAACTCGACGAGTCCAATTCATGTACTCGCCGAGTTGGTGCCCCTGTGTGCAGAATTTCGAGTTTTAGCCAGAAATTGGATTAGGATCATTACCCCAAACTGTTTTTTGAATCATGAAATCTGTTTTTTCATAAGGTAATGATCATGCTTGTCCAATTAAAAGATAATTGTCATAATTTCAAGATTTGTATTAGTTTATATGATTAGGCTAATTTCTTGAAGATTGATGATATGAATTATCTTGTGCTTATGAGTTTAACTAGATCATGTATGTATTTTTGATTATTGTGTTAATTAAAATAATGATCTAAATGGTTTTAATGGACTCCATAACTTGTCCTCAAGTTATGGAAAACCAAAAGTCTTTTCTTTAAAAGTCATTAAACTCATAAGTTATGGAAATGAAAGGTTTTGAATAGTTTCAAAATTTTCCCTCAAGTTTTGGAATTTGTAAAGTCACACTTATGAATACTTTAATTCCAAACCCTAGAATTTTAAAAGTTTAAAATTCAACCTTTATACTATTATAAGTTTAATAATTATATATATGTATAAGACAAGTCAGTCTTACCGTTATTAGGCCTCATTCACGAAGCTGGTCTATAAGGCGTATAAGGTTACTGCCTATAAAATGGCGGTTTAATGGGTGTCCACTCTCACCCACCGCTTCCTTGACTGGTGGAGGGTCGTTAGCCGAACGGGTAGGATAGGACACTAATTCTCATTAAAAGTATGATGAAAATTATAAAGTAACTAAATGTTTTATTAAATTCCCAATCTTAGTTACTTTAGGAAAATGTGAATTTGATGCTAATCCATGAAGTTGCACTTTGCACCATGCCAAGTTGTTAGTGGAGCGTGTGTGGTTAACCGGAACACTAACATGGACTAGTAAGGGTGGCAAAGGGTAGCTTGATGTTTGACATAGATCAATGGAGCGTGTGTGGTTAACCGGCACATTGATTAGGTGATAATTGACTTCAAGTGTACCAAGTAAATTTGCATGGTTATTCACACCTTGTTTGTGATCCTCGGTATCCCGATCACAAACTTGAAGGGAATAATCGAGATTTCAACATGTCATTGAAAAGTTCAATGACTCTCAAAGGAATCTAGGAATTTTAATCCAATTAAAACTTAATAATCAATTTCGTTTTTCATGGTGGAAATTAGTAAATCGTCATTTACCTACCTTCAAATATTATGCAAGTTGGATTACGGCATCCCTCTTCCAAATTGTAAAATATTGTGTTGGGTCCTAGCCTTAATATTTCATTTGGGTGTTATATTAAGGACTCTTATCTAATCTAAACTTTGTCTTTTTCTTTTCAGATGTCTTCCAACACTGCTTCTGGCTCAAACCCTGCTAGCTCCTTCTCTCTCATGAAATTGTGTGGGAGAGTCATCTTTGATGGCACCAATTTCAATGACTGGATTAGGAACATCAGGATGGTCACTCGCTATGAGGACAAGGAATATTTCCTTGACAAAGAGCTTAAGGAAATCGATGAGTCTTCTGCTACTCCTGAGGAGATCATTGAGTTTAGGACTCATGAGAAGGATGCCACAAAGGTGTCTTGTATCATGTTGGCCACCATGCCAGCTGAACTCCAAAAGTCCTATGAGGACTTCTACCCTCTTGAGATACACCAGGACCTGATGGAAAAATACCATCAGAGTGCTCGTCAAGAGAGGTATGAAATCATCTCTTCCATGATAACAACTAAGATGAAGGATGGTGAACCCATCACGGCCCACTTGCAGAAAATGCAAAGGTTTGAGGACCGTTTGCTAAAATTAAATATGAACTTCGATGAGGAGCTGGCTATAGATATATTCTACACTCCTTACCTCCATGTTATGATTAGTTCTGCATGACCTATCATATGAATAAGGAGGAGGTCACACTTAGCAAACTTCAAGGGCTTTTGAGGACCGTTGAAAGTAGTCTCAAAAGTAAATCGGTTGTTACTACTCCTACCACTGCCCCTATTTTGACAATTGGACAAGGAAAGGGGAAGAAGAGGAAGTCTCCCTCTAAGAGCCGCAAGGGAAAGTCTCTTGATGGATCCTCTTCAAGTGGGACCAAGGTTGGTTCTGCTGCTCCCTCTTCCATTTCTAAGGAAGCAGAGTGTTTCTACTGTCATGATAAAGGGCAATGGAAGCGAAGATGCCCCAAATACTTGCAGGATGTCAAATATGGGAAGGTTAAGGCCACCCATGCAGGTATTTATACTATTCTATCTAATAACTCATCACATTCTTGTTCTTGGGTCCTTGATACGGGTTGTAGAATTCACATTTGTTATGATTTGCTGGGACTAAAAAGAAGTAAGGATGTGGAGCACGAGAAGATAAACTTGATCATGGGGAATAGGAAGGTTTCACCTGTCACCAAGATTGGAGTTTATTCTTTATTGTTGACTAGTGGGTTAGAATTAGATTTGTAGAATTGTTGCTACTCGTCTGAAATGGCAAGAAATGTTATTTCCTTTCATGGTTTGTACAAACAAGGTTTTAGTTTTTCATTTGATAATGAAATTGGTGCTATTAATGCTTTTTATAATGGTGTTTTTTATTTTAAAGAATTACCTTGTAATGGTGTATATGAAACTGTGATGGTTGTAGATAACTTAGGAAATAATGTGTTGCACATTGATTCTTCCAATGAATTGGATAAGGCATGCTTGTGGCATTGTCGTCTTGGACATGTCAACAAGAAGCGCATAGGCCAACTCCAAAAGGCTGGAGTTTTGGATTCATTCGAATTAAGAACGGATGATACTTGCGAATCTTGCTTACTTGGAAAGATGACCAAGTCACCCTTCATTGGTACTTGTGAAATGGGTGAAGGTTTGTTGGATCTCATACACACCGATGTGTGTGGGCCCTTCAGAACCGCCACAAGGGATGCTAACCGCTTCTATGTGACTTTTACTGATGATTACAGTATATATGACTATGTCTACTTAATCAAGCATAAGTCGGAAACCTTTTAGAAATTCAAAGAGTTTAAACAAGAAGTGGAGAATCAGCTGGGCAGGAAGATAAAGATGCTCCGATCCGATCGGGGTGGTGAGTATCTTATTATCGAGTTCCTAGACTATCTTAAGGAATGTGGGATTGTTTCACATTTGACGCCACCTAGGACACCATAGCTTAATGGTGTGGCTGAGAGGCGCAATCGAACCTTGTTGGACATGATTCGTTCCATGATGAGTCGAGCTTCATTACCTATCTCATTCTGGGGGTATGCCTTAGAGACTGCCGCCCATATCCTTAATCTAGTCCCAACTAAGAAGGTTGCCAAAACACCTCACGAGATGTGGACAGGGAGGGTTCCCTCGTTATCACACATCAAGGTTTGGGGTTGCGAGGCTTTCGTGAGGCGTGAGACTCACGACAAGCTCGAACCTTGTAGTGAGCGGTGCATTTTCATCGGCTACCCACAGAAACCCTTTGGTTATCTCTTCTACAGACCAAATGACAATGTTGTCTTCGTTGCGAGGAGAGGAGTCTTTCGCGAGAGAGGGCTCATAGGCCAAGGAGACAGTGGGAGGCAAATTGACCTTGAAGAACTTCAAGAGTCAAGTGGTGAAGGAACCTCAAACACTAGCAGTCAACCTGAGGAGGAAACTCATGTTGATCCAATTGATGAGTCCTTACCTCTAAGGCGTTCCAGTAGAGTTAGAAATACACCTGAGTTTTATGGTTTCCATATTACTACTGAAGGTGATACATTTATCAGTGATAGCATACTGGTAAATTTGGATGAACCTAACAATTACAAGGAAGCCATGGCAGGCCCCGAGTCTGCTAAATGGAAAGAGGCTATGGACAGCGAGATTCATTCCATGTATGACAATCAAGTTTGGAACTTGGTTGACAATGTATCGGGTCGTAAGACAGTCGGGTGCAAATGGATCTTCAAGAAGAAGACCGACATAGATGGGAAAGTACACACATATAAGGCACGACTGGTTGCGAAGGGCTTTACTCAAACTCCGGGAGTTGACTATGATGAGACCTTCTCACCAGTAGCGAAAATTAAGTCTATTAGGGTTATGCTAGCCATAGCTACATTTCATGACTATGAAGTATGGCAAATGGATGTCAAAACCGCTTTCCTTAATGGAAAGTTGGCTGAGGATGTTTACATGAGTCAGCCAGAGGGTTTTGTCAATGCAAAGTACCCTAATAGAGTGTGTAAGCTTGAGAAATCCATTTATAGATTGAAATAAGCATCTCACAGATGGAATCTTTGTTTCGATGAGAAAGTCAAAGAGTTTGGATTTTCGAGAAACGAGGATGAGTCATGTGTATATGTCAAGGCTAGTAGGAGTACAGTTAGCTTTTTGGTGTTGTATGTGGATAACATACTGTTCATAGGAAATGACATTCCAACCTTGCAGGAAGTTAAGTCCTGGCATGGGAAGTGTTTCGCTATGAAGGACCTTGGAAAAGTTGCTTACATCCTAGGGATAAGGATATTGAGAGACAGGAGTAAGAGACTAATTGGACTTAGTCAAAGTACCTACTTGGAAAAGGTGTTGAAAATATTCAACATGATGGATTCCAAGAAAGGTGCCTTACCGATCCAGAGTAATGCCAAACTGAGTAAAACTCAGAGTCCGAGTACAGAGGCTGAGATAGCAGAAATGAGTCATATACCATATGCTTTCGCAGTTGGTTCGATCATGTATGCTATGACTTGTACTCGCCCTGATGTGGCCTTTGCTTTGAGCATGGTCAGCAGATATCAAGGGAATCCTGGTAAGGCTCACTGGACTGCAGTAAAGAACATTCTCAAGTACCTGTGGAGGACTAAGGATTGGGTCCTTACCATCGGTGGGAGTGATGACTTGAGAGTGGTGGGGTATAGTGACGCCAGCTTTCAGACCGACAGAGATAATTTCCGCTCTCAGTCGGGCTGGGTATTTACCCTGAATGGAGGAGCAATAACTTGGAAAAGTTCCAAGCAGGAGACAGTAGCTGATTCAACGTGCGAATCAGAGTACATAGCAGCAAGCGAGGCGGCGAAGGAGGCAATATGGCTGAAGAACTTCATCGGAGACCTTGGAGTTGTATCAGCTATAAAGGAGCTTATGGAGATTTTCTGTGACAGTGAGAGTGCGGTTGCCTTAGCCAAGGAACCAAGGGATCATGGCAGATCCAGGCACATTGACAGAAAATATCACTTCATAAGACATCGAATAAAAGAAGGACTCCTCATAGCAAAGAGGGTATCGTCAGAGGAGAACCCAACAGATCCCCTCACGAAGGGACTGAGTAAGGTTAAGCACTTACAACATGCGAGGCGTATCGGGTTGAAGGACGATATTAGTTTTAATGATTAGATAGTTTTGAAACTTGTAATAGTTGAAATGTAGTTGACATTTGATGATTAAATAAAAGGTGTTTTTTATTTATAAGTAATGTTACTATCTTGTGTCAATCATTTACTATTGTTTCACTTTGCATGTTTTGAATTCCAGAATAATTATATTATTCAAACTGTCAACAGTTGATCATACTTTGGAAGTAGGTATTGAGGTAAAACTGTCATGAATTTGGCTTGTAGATTGTCTGAAGTGTGCTAGACATAGCAAAGTTTGCTACAACATTCATGAGTGCTCATAAGGTCTGAGTATTGGATTAAAACTACGCTCACTTGTATCACTTCATGGAATTTATCACGAGTGATCGTGAGACGATAATATCATATAAGTCTTCAAACCAAGATATATGAGTTGTTGACTATGAGTTAGTTGTACATTGATAGTGCGAAACCGCATTAGTAACTTGATGTTATAAAACACACTATTGTGTATGATTTAACAAGTAGTTAGTACAAACATATACTGTCGAAGTTTATATGTTCCTTTTAAGTCCTTGGAGGATTAAAAGCGATATCTTAAGCTCCTCGATGATTTTGTTTTGACTTATGTGTCGGGCCCGGTCAGAACTAAATTGATGTGTTCGATTAAGATCTATGTCAAATAAATCGGAAATCGGGAAACAAATGTTGGACAATAAGAATGACTATGTTCCATGTATATGTCCGGCTGATATCTTGAGAACATAGGATTATATGATCCCTTATCTAAAATGGCGTGTCACAGTTCGAAAAAGGCTGTTAAGAGCTACGATTGCTAGTCGGTGTTTTAGGTCATACTTGTAGTTATAGTTATTAGACTTATCCAAGTGGGAGACTGTTGGATAAGGTGTCTAAGTCCATAACTATAATTGGTATGTACTTGACCTGAGAGTAGCATGGTCCATTTGGGTTGCATGTCACCAGAACATTTGTAAGGATGGACTTTTGAGAAGAGGCTATTTATGATTTATTAATATATTATAAGTTCTAATATATTAATATGAAATCATATTATTTTATTAGTATTGATCAAGAATTAATTTGGAATTAATTTAGTGATCAAAAGAGACTAATTAAATGTAAGGGGTTGATTTGGTAAACCAATGATTCTTATAGTGTGGGCCTATGGTTATTTAGGTTGGCCTAAACCATCATGGTAGTCCATGGATAGTCCATGGAGGTTTAACCCATGGAGCCTAAGTAATATGAAAGGTCATGCATATTAGGGTTTACATGGATGTAACCCTAATCCTTGCCACACTATATAAGAACCCCTTTAGCACATGAAATCGGCCACTAGTAGTATTTGGAAGAGCATAGCCGAAATTTGAGTACAAGTAATCTTCTCTCAAGTCCTCCATTGTTGGTGGTGGTGTGTGAAGCATTTGAGGCATCACATTTGAGGTGCTAGGCTCTTAAAGATCCAAGGAATCAAGCTAGAAGAAAAGGTATGTCATCTAACTAGTTTTTGTTATACAAGTACCCATGTTTTGCATGCTAGTTAGGGTAATGCTTTGGAAAATCAAATTGCATATATTATTAGAGAAAACATAGATCCAAAGCATTTAGGATTGTATGTACACCTTAAGGTTGTTAGGATGCTCAAAAACCCATCAATGACTTCATTATGGAATGAAGAGTAAGTTTGATTGGAATGATGTCCAAGCAAAACAAAATAGCACAATCTACTACAAAATCAAAATACATTGTTGCTTCAAAAGCTGTAATAAAATATGATTAGATGAATGAGTTCGTTGAAAAACTAAGTTGATTCCTTCCATTCAAGGATAAATTAGAAATATTTTGTGACTTTAAGAGTATACTTAATCAAGCTAAGAGACTCTAAATCACATAAGAACACCAATCATATTCTATGGGATATTTAACTATACTTAGAAGAAAGTTAAATACGGAGATGATAGTATTCGCAAAGTTCACACAAATTAAATTTAGTTTGACCCATTGATAAAGTCTTTCCTTAAGCTAAGTATGAATGGTCACATTTCATCTATAAGACTTTGTTATTCTAGAAATGGGATTTGATTTGGATTTAGTATTTGGATATTGGAACATTGTGATAACAACTGTTATATTGTTTTGATATATTGGGATATTATCTTCACATCAATATTTGTTGTGATCTATATTAAAATGTTTAATTTGTGAATAATCTTATTATTCTAAAAGTTCATAGTCAGTTATAACTATAGGAGAAAACATGAAGTAAGACTAATATGAATTAGATTGGTTGACTCTCACTAGATGAAAGTAGGGAATAGGTTGTAGCCAAGATTCATAGGTACTTGTTAGAGAACTAGTATTGGATACACCCGTATCAAATTCATGTCATGGATCACTATCATGAGTGATGATTGATTAAAAATGCACTATCTTTATATCCTTGATACCTGAGTTACATGGTAGGACTTAAGTGTAGGGAGTGTTATGCTTTGATGTGGTCAAATGTTGATCCTTAACCAGGTAGTTGTAAAGGCTATTTTTAGGTGTAGTGTGAACTATGCAAGAGGCTTATGTAGTCAAGATGGATTTGTATCTCTTATGAGTTGAGAGTCAGACATCTACCACACGGTACCTAAAGTTGAACACCATGTAAGATTGATTGCGATCCAAGTCTCATGTTCAACATGATGTGTGTAACAAAGGGATAACTAATAAACTTACTTATACATCAATTGTATCTTAGAGATTTTAGGAATTGGATGTTAATGAATGGCATTTTTTGTCGTGTGTTAGCGGGGGGCAGTGAAATGTTGCTAGACGTTCACCACTGTCTATATCAATCTATGATGAGTCTTGTGCAAGTGGAAGATTGAAAGATCTTTATGCCCAAGAGTCATTATAGAATGATATTTCTTAGGACATATGATCCTATAGGATCACACCTTATATCAAGTAACTACTAATTGATTATTTATTATTAATTTGATTATTAATAAACATAAACAAAACTTGTATTTAATGGGAAAATTATTATTATTTAAAAATAAAATTTTTTAATGACTAATTAGGAAATTAATATTTATGGAAAATAATATTTATTGGATAAATAACAACTAATAAAATATGTCATAAGGTATGATTTTTATAATTTATAAATATATCTCATTAAACTTGTTAGAGTTTATTTATATATAAAAGGTATATATATATATATATATATATATATATATATATATATATATATATATATATATATATAACTAGTTGGAGGTAGAGTAAAGGACACATTTTGGACTTGCTTGTAGTATAAAAAGAAGGCATAACTAGATTGAAAGGTTTGTTCCTTTTGATGATGTTCTCTCCATATGGGGATGCCTTATTCGTAAATATGAGCCTCTCTCCCTCTTATTATTCTTGCAATTTTGGTGCTTAAATTAAGGCCTTATATGTTGCTTATGTTTAAGGTTTATTTGGTATAAATCTTAAAGCTTAATAGCAACATATATACAAGTGAAGACTAGCATCTTTGGTGGTTTATCCTTGCTTGGTGGATATCTCTAGAGTGCTTCAACTTTGGAGCTTCATGCCATCTTTTTGCTTTTTATTTTCTTCAAAACAAACTTTCTTCCCTATCCTTTGTTGCTTTGTATTTTCTTCTTTTGTAGCCTCTTTATAAGTCGTCTTGAGTTTCTCTAATAGAGTATATATTAACTATATTCTCATAGATCTCCCTTTTATCTGAGTTTCTGGTGCTTTTCGACTCAACGCATCAGTTACTACATTTGTTATTCCATCATGGTAGATTATTTCTCATTCATAATCATTAACTAATTTGATCAACTGTCTTATCCGCATATTCAAATCCTTTTTAGTAAACACATATTGGAGACTTTTATGATCAGTGTATAATTTACACTGTATATATTATAAGTAGTGTCTCCAGATCTTCAAAGAAAAAGCCATAGCCCCTAACTTTAAATCTGGCATCGTGTATCTTGTTTCAATTTCTTTTATTTGTCTTGAAGCATAGACAAACACTTTTCCACATTGCATTAAAACACATATGAGACCTTTAGCTGAAGCGTCACTATAAACCACAAAATCATATATGCCCTCTAGTAATGAAAGAACTAGTGCTTCACATAATTTCTTTTTTAAGATTGAAAATAAATCAGGTTGTTCTTCACCCAAAATAAACTTTATCTCCTTTCTCGTCAATTTGGTAAGTGGCACCGAAATATGAGAAAAATCTTGTATAAAATGACGGTAGTATCCTATTAATCCACGGAAGCTTCATACTTCAGTTGGAGTCTTTGGAGGCTCCCATTTAATAATTGCTTTAGTTTCAGCAGAATCAATTTGAACTCCGGCACGAGAAATAATTTGTCCGAGGAATTGTACTTTTCTTAACCAGAATTCACCTTTAGAGAATTTAGCATATAACTTTTTGTTTTCGAAATTTGCAACATATCCTAAAGATGTCTTGTATGCTCTTCCTTCGTTTTTTGAATAGAAAAGAATATCATTGACAAACATGATAACTGATTTGTCAATAAACTATTTACTCACTCAACTCATCAGATTCATAAATTCTTCAAATGCATTTGTAAGGCCAAAAGTCATTAACAAGAATTCATAATGATCGTCATGGGTCCAAAATATTGTCTTCTCGATATCACTATCTTTGACTCACACTTGATCATAACCGGACCGAAGATCGATCTTTGAAAAAAAAATCAGCTTTGTGAAGTTGATCAAACAAATCTTCAATCTTGGTAAATGATACCAATTCTTGACTATCAACTTATTAAGTTCGTGATAGTAGATGAACATTCTCATCGACCCATCTTTTATTTACACAAAAATATCGGTGCACCTCACAGTGAAGAACTCGGGAGTATAAAGCCTTTATCGAGTAATTCTTGAAGTTGAAACATAATCTCCTGCATCTCTATAGGAGCAAAATGATATGAAAAACAAGCTATCATAGTAGCTCCTGGTACCACATCAATTTAAAACTCTACTTGCCTTTCGGGTGGCAAATTAGGTAAGTCAACAGGGAAAACTTCGGGAAAATATCGTACCACCTTTATATCTTCTAATTGTTTATTTTCTTTCTTCGAATCAATGACATAGGCTATAAATGATTCACATTCTTTCTTTACACATCTACAAGATTTAATTTTAGTAATTAAACTTTGCATTCAATGATTCTTTTCCCATACAAAAACACTTTTCTGTTGTTTGGCACCTTTACTGATATGACTTTACTATCACACGAAATTTTAGCATGATATTTTCCAACCAATCCATCTCCACTACCACATCAAGTACTTTTATTCATATAGGTAGTAAATTGGCATCAAACTTTTCTCTATCAATTTCCACATAACAATTTTGATAGACTTCTCTTACCATCAGATGTTCTCCGGTTGCTACTTCTATCTTAAAAGTTTTGTCTAAGGCTACTAATGGAGTATTTAATTTCTCCTAAATTCATGAGACACAAATGAATAATTTGCACTAGAATCAAACAAAACACTGCAGAAAGAGAATTTACAAGTAGAGTACCTGACACCCCATCATGTGTCTCATTTGCCTCTTTAGCGGTAATTTAGAATGCACGTCCTTTAACTTTCACCAGTTCCACTTTCTTAATTGCAGTAGATGCCACTATTTCAGTTTTTCTTTTTCGAACAATAGGTACTAATATGTCCTTTTTGGTGACATGAAAAGCACTCCACATCATTCATGTCTCTAGCCTTACAATCAACCGCCTCATGACCCATTCTGCCATATTTAAAACATCAGCCATTGGCACCTCTACATTCACCACGATGAGGTTTTCCACATATTTTACACTTCAGAGCATCATTAGGCTTGAGCTGCCACTAGAGAAATGATTACTCTTATTTGGAATCGCGGACTCACTCTGAGGTCCTTTTTCACCTACTTTATATTTCTCCACTGTGTTTCTATTAATCATATCTTCAACATTTTGTGTAGCCATAATTGCATCATCTAATGTATTCACCTTTTTCACTTCTACTTCATAATCAGCAGGTAGACCTTTCGTGTATCGACTAACACGGTCTCTTTTAGTTGGAAGTGTATCCCCCAAAAATAACAAGATATCAACAAACCTTTTGGTGTATTCATCTACTGTAAGTTTACCTTTTTGATGATCGAAAAAAGCATCAACAAACTTTTCAACATCACGGGGGGCACAATACTTATATGTTTCACAAATTCTTCCCAAGTCATAAGTACATCTGCATCCTCACCAAGATCTGAACATACAGTTTCCCACTAAACAAGATCTTGGCCTTTTAACATTTAAGAGGCATACGTAACTCTCTGGTCATTTCCACAACCGTTATCCCTAAGGTTTCAGGCAATTTCAGTAATCCATTTCATAGTCACCTTCGGATCCCTACACCCCTCATACTCTTTCAGTTGCCATGCGATAAAGGTCTTATTGGAACAACCTTTCTCTGTATCTGTCTTTGGAGGATTTTCATGATTTGCTCCTTGAATACGAGATACACCTCCAACAGACTCAACGGCTGTTGGAATTTCTACATCTATAGGAGGATGTGTGTGAGTAAGTACTCAAAGACACTCATTAATCATTCGTTCATCTCTTGTTTAGTCTCTCCATTCATATAATTTAGAAGATTTTGAATTTTTTCCATTGTAACCGATTGTGAATTCTGGTTCATTCTTGTACTCCCTTCACCCACGAGTGGTATTTCGTGACCATCACCAGGATTTGCAATTTCCTTTCAAGTTAGTCCAATCTAGTATCCATTTATCAACAAAACTATTGTACATAAAGCTAATAGCATGGAAATTCTTAATTCATGTAATCATAGTTATCATATTATCACATAACATCGATAAGAGTGATCATATAACACTCTTCTCTCATAGTTTAAGCTAGTATTAGACAATCCAAACCTAATTCGCTAAAATTGTGGCTCTAAAACCAACTTGTAACACCCATTTCATTTACAAGGATTTTTTTATAATATTATATAATATTACCAATAGTTTGTTTAACCAAAAACCTCAAGTTTTGTTTCCAAAAGATAAAATCGGATATACAAATATCATAACCATAAGTAAAGCAACAAGAATAATCATTACAAAAGACTATGTCGTGTCCTCGTTATTATTCACTCTACTACTTTGTACCAGATCATGGAATATATCACAATAACAAAACACATATTAGAAAAATTATCTGGTGAATTACAAAAAGCAAAACAAATAAATTCAGAATAGTTCTTTTATATCTTATTCACATAACTTGTCCCATTTGTACATCATCACATCTCATTATTTTAACTCTGGCCATTACTAAGAGATTCTCTTAGGCAAGGTCCTACATATAAAACATCAACCTTTTCCCCGATGAACAAATCATTCGAACCAAGCCTCATACTTGTTCTTATGGAACTCTAGATAACCATCAATCACTTTCAATTCATTCATCACTTACACAATCACTTACTAATTACTTCTCAATCTCTTACTCAATGTATCACATATCCACTATGTTATTATATTATAACATTTTATTCACATATGTTCCTTAAGTAATAGCATATACACTTAACATTACATTCAACATATCTCAAGATCAATTAAGTACATAATTCATTAAGTACTAAGCTATATATTCATATGATTACACATATGTAAAACTCACCTTTCAAGTTAGTGATAAGTAACTCTAATTCAACTTTATACTGACTCTTTTGGTTTCTTTACCTCCTTTCCTTGCCAATACATATCCAATGATCTTATTAAGCTCTTTAGAATGAAACTTAATTCATTAAAAGCATGATTACAAATTTCATTTCAATATAATCAAATTATGACCTCCAAAGATAATGGGTAATGTCTCGTCTCCAACCAAGTTAAAATTCATGAATGAAGCTTCTTACATCTTAGTTTATTAATCTCTTTACCAAATCTTTCAATCCCACACTTTTTATCATTTAGGGTTTAAAACCCTAATGATTCAATCTAAAATTCATACCATGAAATCACCATATTAAGCTCATTACTAACTATTATACACCTACTATAACATCAAAATAATGTTATTTATTTACTAATTTAAACTTCTTATTTTAATTACACATCCACGATGGGAGCTTATAAGCTCAAATAAAGAAGAAGATAGTACCTTCTTATGCTCTTAAAGGTTACTCCATTCTATTCTTGATTCCAATCGAACCAAGTTCTCTTTTGCCTTAAAAATCACCCTAACCTAGCTTTAGAAATGTGGAAATTGGGTTTTTGCTCGTAAGAATGAAGTTTAATAGATTAAAATCTATTATGAGAATAGTTTCCTCGCGTTGCGGTATTCATAGGTTTGCATTGTGATCCGTTCACGTAACGCTTCTTTTTCCTTGCATCGTGATCTTCGAATTTTATATTAACAACTTACTTTCAAATTTGTGTATCTGCCTATCTGTGTGTCGCGACGCAACCAAAATACATTACCAAACATTTACGTCAAAATTTTAACACTTCAATTTCGCCTCGTGTGACTATATCTTCGCGCCGTGAGCCTCAGCTTTACAGATTCCTTATTCACTTTACACTACTCTTACCCTGATACTTGTACCTAAGGATTTGCAGATTTTCCCATTCGCTATTAACTACTTTTACACATAATAACAAGTTCTATTAAGAAGTTCATAAGATGCAATAATTACATTAAACATGAATTTACATAATTCTAACTTTTGGACCAAAATACGCTTTGGTACCAAAATTTCACACACATATACTCTTACATGTCAAGATTCATTTCCAAATGTTTTCAACACCTCTTACACACATATAAAATGCACATAATGTCATTTCACATTCTTACACTACAACATATAGTTAAAATTATCAAAATGATAATATTACCCTTTACACATATACTATATCACTATGTCATATTTTCCAAAATTTATGAGTCGTTAAAGTTATGAGTTTGGTAATCTATCAAAAGGCATGGCAGCCTCTGAGCCTACTTAATGTAAAGAGACCATAAAGATGCATTCCATGTATGACAATCAAGTATAGACTTGATTGATCAGGCTTCTAACTATAAGATAGTTAGAAAGGTCTTTAAGATCAACATGAATGAAGTTACACAAGTAAAAGCGAGTTGTGGAAAAGAGTTACACACAAGCTAATGGTGTAACAATAAGATGTAAAACTACTTTCATTAAGGAAAGATTGACTTAGGATATGTTCATGACACTGCCAAAGTGTTTTTGTATATCCTAAAATATGTGTAAGCTTTAGAGGTCCATTTTTGGACTCAAATAAGCATCTTTAACCTAGGAGTCGCTATTATGATTAGAAAATCAAATACTTTTCATTTTATAAAAAGTGAAGGTGAAGCTTAAGTATATGACAGAAATAGTGGGAGCTCTATTGCCTTTAGAGTGTTGTTCATATGTAACAATGTCCCCACTTAGCAAAGTATGAAGATTTGACTAAGGAATTGTTTATAAAAACGTGAAGGGTATATAGAGATAGATCAACAACTACTATTGCAACATCCCTTTTTGTTATTCTCCTTTCTTCCTCTATCTTTCTTCAAAACTCATATATTCCCTTACCCTTTTGTTTCCTTTCACCTAAGTCACCTCCTAACCACCAACCCTAGATCGATTATGTTGTCGTCGTTCCTGGCCTTGGACCAGTTATACTTCTTTGGACCGGCTAGGCCATCTTTCCTATTCTCGAGATCTGAAAATTACAGCTCATGTCTTTCTTTTTCTCCCTTTAATCCAGCAATTAGAAATCAAGAATCATAGACACTTTTCATTATTGTTCATATCTCACCCCACCTATTTTATTTTGATTTTACAAGTGGATATTAGCTAAAGAGACGATGGATAAGGGTCGTTTTCTTCTCCTTCACACATGTTTCAAATTAAATAAAAGAGCATGGGTTTCTACTGTTGGTGTTCTTAGTGGCGAAGATGTAGATGGTAGTGGCTTATGGTGGCGTGAAAATGGTGCCCTAAGATGATGGTCAAAGATTGGTTTAGGGTTTCTTCAAAAGAGATGGGAGAGATATATTAGGTTTAGAATGGGTGAGGTTTATTTTTTTATTTTAATATTAATAAATGATTAGTAAATATTAAAGAAAATGAAAATTTTAAATTATAGGGGTAAAATAGTCATTTTAATTTTCGCAGGGACCAAGTACAAATTGAAACTACTAAATAAGGACCATATCTACAACATTTTCAAGGTTTGAACATTAGCCGCATAAAATGACAAATCACAATGACCTTTTTGGCAATTTTCTCTTATTATTATTAAATAAATAAATGGAGCCACCTATCCAACCCACCCTACTCTTGAACTTGTTAGTGTCCTTTTTCTTATTTTCTAGATATGTCAACCACAACCACCTAAACTTTTCATTAACCACCACTTAAATTTGTCATCAACCTGCAGCTGCCGTCCACCACCATCATATTTGTATATCCAACTTAAAAAAGAAACCAAATTGAAATCATAATTCAAACCCAAAAATTGATCTCAAATCCAATTGTTTACAACTTGAAATTGATTTCAAACCCAATCGTTCAAAGCATGAAATAATTTCTAACCTAAAATTCGATCTAAATTCAATTGTTCAGACCCTAAAACTTATTTAAACCTAATTGTTTAAAGCCTGAAATCTAACAGTGGATGTTTATTGATGTATATTTTGTAGATATGGTGTTGAGGCTACCAACGCAAACAACAAAGTATGTGATAGGGGTGTCATATATGTTGGGAACCAATAGAGAGAGTGTGCGAGAAAACACATATGGTGATGAGAGGTGGTGGTGATAACTTGAGTTGTTGGTGGAGTAGAACGATTGGGGGAGTTGATTGGTGGTAGGAGGAGAACGAGTGGGGGAGGCGGAGGAGATGAAGAGACGAAACTTTGCCAGAAGTAGTGGTGGTGGCCAATGATGGAGCAGACATGGTGGCTGGCAACAGGGTGGATGAGGTGAGCGACCAAGGAGGCGGGGAAGTCGATCTACATGCCTAACGGTTTGGGGAGAATGAGTAGTATGATGGCTCAAGCTTCTTATTTCAGTTTTATGAAGAAAACAAATTAAAAATGGTCCTTGAAATATAAAAGGTATTATTAAATTTTGTCCAAGGGTAAAAGAAATATTTTACAAAAAAATACTAACGGTGTTAGAGGAAATGACAAGATGTTATTGATTTGCCGACTATAGGATTAAATGGTGTCAAATTTCCCAACTTGGACGAAAGTGTAGAAAGATGTATGTCATTGGACCAAAATTTAAATTTGCTCTAAACTAAAATATAAAAAAAACTCATAATAATGGCGTAAACGCATTTCATGTGTAGAATTGCTACTACAGTACTACTCATGTGATTTGGTGACATTTGGTAAATAATGCCTTATCCTTCAAGTTCATTCCTAGTTTTCCAACATGATTCTATCTACCAAGAGATCATGCCAATAGACCAGTGGACGATGGTCCTGTGATCCAAAGTGACTTCACCGGGTAAAGTAGTCCATTGGACCATTGGCAAGCAACCAAACAACCTTAGCAGCACACACAGAAAGAGTTCAAATTACCAATTAGAAGACAATCGGATTGTTTGATGTTAAACGTTTTAGTCGTCTACATTCTTAACTGGTTAATCCTGCTTTTGAAAGAAAAATTTCCATAATAGTCGGTAGGTGGGCATATGCTAGGGATAGGAACTATATATCATTAACTTAATGGTTCTTGAATTCCCTGCAAATTGCAGGAGCTTTGTAGCACACACCTCCATTATTTTACTCCATTTTCATGCTCATTTAACTTCTGATACAAGACCCACAATTTGATCCTAGGTGGGGACAGAGTGCACCCTAAGGCACCCCCACCCCGGTCAACCCCACGCTGTCTCTATGATTTTGGCTGGTGGGGGATGGGGTGGGGTAAATCTGTCGTACTGAGTGCTAGAAGTTTGGCCTTTATAAACTGAGGACATAAATGCACACCAAGGCCTACAGTACATGCTGCATTTTGATCAAATATGAAGGTAGTACTTGTAGCATGCTTGTGGGTTCTTTTGTTTTATAGCGTAAATGGCAAAGAAAAGGAAGTGGTTAGCAAGAACATATCTTCTACGGATCAAGGAAAGAAAGCAACAAGAAACGGAACTGTCAATAGTATTGTAATCGACAACAAAGGAAAAGACAACGGAGGAGGTGGATATGGATGGGGGTTCGGTTGGGGATGGGGTGGTGGAGGTGGTGGTGGAGGAGGTGGTGGAGGAGGAGGCGGGGGAAAAGGAAGTGGTGGTGGCGGAGGTGGTGGAGGAGGAGGAGGTGGATGGTGGAGATGGGGATGCAGGAAACACCCAAGAAAGAGAAGCGGCAGCCATAGTCGTCATCATGGTGAGCACAGAGACTTTACTCCAATCGGGGAAAACTATTACGTGACCGGGGAATTTGCAGAGTGCATGGGAGGAGGGCGGTGCAGAGGGATGAGATTGGACTGCCCTCTTCACTGCGCCGGCCCATGTTTCTACGACTGCACTTATATGTGTATACCTCACTGCCGCAATCGCCGCCGCCACCGGTAACCTCCTCCGGCTGTTCCTGTTAAGTTTGTTTCTTCGGTTTTCTTCATTTTTGTGTCAGATTTCCCACTGGATTGCAAATGTAGTTGATTTTCTTGTTCCCTTATTCTTGGATTTCATGATTAGGGTTTTCATAGTGCGGTTATTTTGGTTTGTGGAACGAGCCACTTTTATAGTGGTTTTAGTTAATTCATTCATTTGACCATGTTGGTGTAATGGTATCTGTCTTTTGATGGCTTGAGTTTTTGAAAACTTGATCCTATTGTTTCAAATTAGTATTAGTATGAAATTAATGATAATGATTGTTTGATTATTTGGTTAAAATCAAAATGTTGAATTGGATAATTTGCATTAGGTTATTTGGTTCGGATATTTGGATTTTAGGAATGATATTTAGTTTATAAAACAATAATCGAATAGTTCAAAAAAAAGAATAAAATTTTGTTCTTAATTTATTTATATTATATATTTTTAATATATATTTTCAATCATTTATAAATTTACTAAATAAAATTTTAATATATTAGATAATTCCATCCAATATAATATATTATTATCAACTTATAATAAAAAGATTTTTTTGTCTATGAAATATTAGATTATAATACATGCTTTTTAGTAATTGTTTATAAATTTTAATTCACAAATATATATATAATTTGTGTTAGGTTATTTTATAGAGTTTATTAATATTCAAATTATATGTTTTTCAAAACTTTTGTTGACACTTGAAAACCGAATTGCAAAAACTGATCCAACAGAATAGCTTTTTGGTTGGATCGGATCGGATTTGTATTTAAATTGAACTAGTCAGATCTATGGTTTGAACCGAAATCAATTTAGATTCACCTGATCGGATCTTATCAAACTGATTCATCCAAACGAGCACCCCTAATAAAACTACTATTTATCAATTTCGAAATGAGAAATAACTTTTCCAAAGTTTTTTTAAAATATGAAATGTAATATTATCACGAAAAAATGAAATTGAGGTATGCTTGTCATATAATAAATAATTTTTTTTTTGTTAATTTTATGAAATTTAAGTTTAGCATCAGATATTAATTAATTATGCTAAAATATAAAAGGCCTAAAAGGCAATGTATAAAATATCAAAATAATTACAAAAAATCAATAACGATGTTATATAGGAGTTTAAAAAGTAATCTTACCTTATTTCAAGAGCATCTTCAATTAAAATTTTATATTATCATTTAATATTTTTGCCACCTTATTATTCTAATAGTTTTGATTTCTAATTAAATGACATTTTTGATGGTTAAGTTTTTTAATAGTTTTTTTCTTTATCAGTTTGACTTATTGATCCTTATCTATCTAAATTGTTCCATAAAACCTTCTCATTTAGTTAGTTATTTTTTAAGCATATTATACTTTAATATGAAATGTTTTAGTTAGTTATTTTTTAAGCATATTATACTTTAATATGAAATGTTTTAAGTTAAGATTATCATTAGGATTAGTATATAAACATTTCATAAATGAAAAAACTATGATAGAATAATTAAGTAGTTAAAAAAATGGAAAATAATTAAAACTAAAATATAATTAAGGGGGTAAAAATAAAATATGATAAAAGAGGAACCGGCTAGTTATACAAACCTTTAGAGTATATTCACAATCCAATATATATTGAGTGGACAATCAAAATGCACAAAAAAAACTAAACACTCCAATGATATTAAATGAAAATAAATTATCAATCAATAGCAAAAAGTTATAAATAAATCCTCATTGGAGATGATCTAAACAAAGCAAGATTGTTATTTTTTTACGATTCAAAAACATAAAGTTGTTGGATCGTATGAAAAAACACAAATTATATGACAATATGAACCATGGGTGTCGACGGCAAGGTACTAAATGTTAGGTTTTCGAACACTAAATACATAATTAAATATAAGAAAAAGGAAAATTGAATAAACTAGTCATTATAAATTAGTACTATAATAAAAATAATTAATTATTTTCAAATTTGGAAATATGACCACCTTCTTCAGAATTAGGTCATTCCGGAATAGTAATATTAATTTTTTGAGTTAACGGGGTTGGTAGTTTGGATTCTGGAATGTGTAGCCATACATTTCGGTCTGACACAATCAATTTTGGATGATCGTAGTCAAAACCATACATGTTGGACTGACATTTCGGACAGTATATATGTATTACATATTGCTATCGTACATTCCGAACACAAATTCCAGACACCCAATATAGATTTTCTACCCAACATAACATGTGTATTCCATCTTTTTTTTCTATCACTTACAACCAAATCTTCGTGATTGTGTTTTATAACTACTTCAAAATGAGCTTCTTAAATAGTGATCATGAAAAAAGTTTTGTCTAATTGTCTACTTACTTGCTAAATCCTAAAAAGTTTTGTCAACTTGTCTACTTACTTGCATAACCTTGGGAGAGAGAACCCCTATAGTTATACTAACATCATAACAGATGTCATTGATCGTTTTCATGTATGTTTTTGGCTCTTGGATGTGTGGTAAGATAATTTTTTCCAAATTTTAATCGTTTATTTAAATTTTCTTATGATTTTACAATTAGTTGTTTTACTTTGCCAAAAATATGTAGCTTTATACATTCAGAGCGTGTGTGTTACATGTCATCTTTATATGTAGTGTCTATTTAAGATGTGACTACCTACTAAAAATGTTCATAACGGTTGTTATAGATGGAAACAACCATACCCTGCCTTTAGCGTTTGTCTGGGCATGGCAAATATTGTCGACTCTTGTACCTGGTTCCTGATGAGGTTGAAGGAAGCTCTCAGGGTCGACGATAAGGAAGTATTGTAACGACCCAGTTTTCAAAAGAAATTTTTTTCATTTTTAATTAACCAAAACACGTTCCACCAATCATGTAATCACAAATACAATTGTTTTCAATTTCATAACAACAACAATTTTTATTTTAAAACATCAGAGTGTACCATGATAACGACTGAGAGAGAGTGCACGCCGCACCATCAAGCCTTACCCTTGCCCTTGGGCTCAGATGTACCTGAAACAAATCCACAAACTGTAAGCTAACGCTTAGTGAGTTCCCCAGAGCATACCTCACACACAATCCACATATCACATATCATATTAGCTATAGAAGCTACATATATATCACATAAGCCATGCATACAACAAATAGGGATGCCATGGGCTCGCCCCCAGGGTCTTACTCCAGGATGTCATGGGCTCCCCACATGGTCTTACACCCAAGTGTCATGGGCTCTCCCATGGTCTTCAATAGGAAAGCCATGGGCTCTCCACATGGTCTTACATCCAAGTGTCATGGGCTATCCCACGGTCTTCCATACAAACATACCACACATACCACTAGCATACTTCCTAGCTCATACCAACTAACATGCCATATAATATAACTTCAGCCAGGATACCACATATCATAAAATGGGTCGTCCTTGGTGCCTTAGACCCATTGGTATGGTGAGGAGACTCACCTCTCGAAGGCTGAACTGACAAGCTAAGATTAGATGTATCCTCCGTACTGCTCCTCCTCAACTGCCTATAACCAACATGTGATTAACTTGTCATAATCCCATAATTACCCTCAAAGTCAACCCTGGTCAACCTTGGTCAAAGTCAAAGTCAACAGTCCATGTTGACCTCAACTCGTCGAGTGCATCCTAGTAACTCGCCGAGTTCCTCCCGAGTCCATTCCACTGAATCCCGTATCAACTCGCCGAGTCACCCTCGTGACTCATCGAGTTCATCAAATGTCCAGAAAACTAAACTCCGTTCAGACAAAAACCCTAATCCTTCACTGCACTTATCTAGAAGCTCAGAAACGGGCAAACCCTACCCCGACTTGTCGAGTCAGCTAAGGGACTCGACGAGTTCCTTCAGTCCCTTTCAAGTTCAACCCTTTTCAGTGGGATCTAAGGTCCCAAACTCTAGATCCAAACTCCCCTAGTGCAGATACCACGTAAAGTTGCAAACTTTACATGCATGCAAGGCCCTTCAAGGCCATAACATCGAAACTAGGCTTCTTACAAGGTTTTTGTGCATGGGAAGGGGCTAAGCTATATAAAGTGAGCAACTTTATGTCATTAGGGACCTAGAGAGGTCTAGATCTAGAACCATATCCTTATGATAATTCCATATCCGAGTTTGACTCCATTTTGCACCAAAAATGGTCATTTACTTCCAAGAAAAGGGATCTAATCAACTAGAGATCAAGGTGACGACTTTATACCTCAAGATGATGGCCAATACAGAGTAGATGTCGGATATACTGCTTCTCTCCTTGCTCCTTCCTCTTTAAGCTCCATAATCCTTCACAAATACCCCAAAATTGCTAACAAAAGCTCTTACTCTCACTCCAGAAGGTACAAGGTCGAATTAGGGCTTTCTCTAGCTAATAGGGTGATAAGGGAGGCCACAAGAGGCGGATTATGTTCTTTAAATAGGGTGCAAACCCAAAAAATTAGGGTTTCTCTTTACAGCTCCTACTCGTCGAGTCGGGGCCTTCCAACTCGTTGAGTAGAACCCAAATCCCGCGTCCTCATAATAGTCTCTACTCGACGAGTTGGAGCACCCCAACTCGCCGAGTCCATGCACAAAACCCTAAAAATCATATAAATTAATCAATACCTGGAACAGGTGTTACAAGTATCATTTATAACCAAGATGTTGTAAGATTGTGACAATGATGGTTGTGGGCTCAAGAGTTGGTCGAAACAATGATCCTTTCTTCTGTCGGACATGCAAATCATATACAATGTATGATTTTCAAGAAAACTTTTGTCGACTACACTATGCCGCATGTAAGTGGCTTGCCAATACTGGTCATGAGAAATGGGCAAAACCCTATTACCCTAACTTTCATTGGAATGTACTCAACATTGATATTCCAGAATCTATCTAGATATTATTAGTTCATGAATGCAATTTACCAATTACAACGCTAATTGAGGTTGTCCGTGAGTACACTTAATGGATTTTTATTCAACGCAGTTACGTGGGAGGTAAAATACTATATAAATAACGAAATATTATTTAGTCGTAGAATCACCAAAATCATGATGTTTCTTTTTCAGGGGGGGTTAACTAGTGTACTCACCATGTATACAAAGATGGTGCTTCAGAGGAAGATTGTTAAGACATAAAGTGACCCTCGGCAGCTGAAGTGTATGAACCATACCGCAGAGTTGATGATTCAAAGGAACCGGAGAGGAGTTAAGGCCTACCGAAGAGCCTTGTACGTTGTTGATCTATACCAAAGAGGAAAAGTCTAACTGAGTATAAAGACGTTGTTTTGTCTTTTCAGTGATAAAACAATGATCAACTTTATACTGAAATTTCTTGGTAGACTACACAAAACAGTCATGGGCAATAGAGCCGCCCAAGCTACTCATATTTTCTAACTTGGTCTTGAATGCAAGCCTTGTTACGATTCAACTGAGTATTATTTACTTGCTTATATTTTTAAGTAAACTTGTTGCTATATCTCTTCCTTATTATTCCGCAATCCAAGTTATTGTTGAGCTTCATTAAAAGATCCATTAATTCCGCATATATCTCAATATCATTCAAAGATTAACCTCTTTTTTAAAAACAAAACTCATTTTCAAAAGAAGAACTCTGATTTAAAAGCCTTCTATACCACTTAGCTCATTATTTTTAAGGAAATATGGCACAAACTTACTCATTAAATATATCTAACAGTGTTGGAGGCTCTAATAGAGCTCCAATACTCGTTGCAAGTGAATATCATCACTAGTCTCAACATATGGAAAGATATTTGAAAAGACTAGATAAAGAAGTATGGAGATCCATTGAAAAAGGACCACATGTACCTGTCCTTACTCCCATTGTCGTCGATGACGCTCAAGTCAAACTTGGAGGTGGTCAAGTAGCCATGACCAGATCCACCAACGATGACATAAGCAAGATGGAGAAAGATGAAATTACTTTCTATGAAATCTCTTCTGGAGTTCCACCCGACAGTTTCAATCTTATTATCAACTGTTAATCGGCAAAAGAAATTTGGGATGTTCTTAAAAATCTTTATGAAGGTACAAAGCAAGCTCAATACAAAAAGCTGACAACTGCTCAAAACGAGTTCAACATCTTTAAAGCTCTTCCTGGTGAAAATCTCGATGATTCCTTCAAAAGATTCAACCTTATCGTCACCAAACTGTCGAATGCAGGAATCACTCGTAGTGATCATGAAACAAACATGTAGTTTCTAAATGGCCTGAGAAAACAATGGACAATGGTGAAGATGATTGTTCAAGGTGATAGCAAAATCAAAACTCTTTTGTTGCATAAACTCTATGGTGAACTGCAAGCTCATGAGTCTATAGTGAAGAAGGACTGCATGGATCTAGGTGGACCACTCGCCTTAGTCGCCCACTCACCGCAGACTACCAACCCATCTCATCAGTATCATCATACCGGAGAAACACCATACCAAACCTCATATGACGACACAATGCAGTCATATGAACCAGAAATGCAACACAATGATGAAGAAGCCTTTCAACATGCATTAGCCCTTGTTAGCCAACGGTTCAACAGACTCCCTCCTCTCAACTACCGTAATTCCGTAAAAACCAACAATTTACAAGACCTTCATTTAACCGCAACTACTATTCTCAAAACAACTCCCCTCAACCTTATCATCAAAACAAATCCCCTCAACACTATCCTCGGCCTTCCAGATATCCCAAAAATCCATCCTATCAACCTCAGTATCAAAGCACACCATTAATGATCTCAAACTCCTCTGAAGCATCCAAAGAAGAAAAACCTTCAGATACCGTAGAAGATACAGAAGAGAAAAAGAAAGGAGTTCTCATATGCCACAAATGTCACAAAGAAAATCATTTTGCTAGAGACTGCAAAGCCAATGTCACCAAAGACAAAGTATTTTACGTTAGAATGGCTCAAGAGGCTGAAGACAAGGAAAAGATTGAGAAAGACTTTATGGCACAAGTAAGAAGAGATCATCAAGGTTGGTCCTCGAGAGATGAAGATGAAGATAATGACAATAAGAGGAAAAGAGGCAAGCTATGTATGGTTGCAATGGAGAACACTGAAGAGATGAAGAAAAACTACTGCTTCATTGAAAAGAAAGGAACCATCAGCATCATTGAACAGGTAAAACTTATGATTCAGTCAAATAATTACAACATGCATGATTGTGAACCATATCTAGTACAACTTACTCAAACGTGTGATGACGTACTTTCAGATTACAACAAAGCCTTAGATGCAAATAACATAGCGACCCAAGAGTTGTACCACTTGAGAAGAAGACTAGAAGACAAAAAGCTTAAGGTCATCATGTTAGAAGCAGATTTGAAACTATAAAAGGATGCTAGATTGCTTAGTGAAACTCAGTTAGACGTTGCTTTTAATCAACGGGATCTAGCCCGAAATGAAATTGTACGCTTAAACAAATTAATAGAAAATATCTTTTAATTAAAGTGAAGCAATTAAAAACTTAGTCAATAATGGGTCCGTAGATAACACTTATAACTGGGGATGGTCAAATGGTTACAATAGCGGAGAGAAATCTCCACTCGGTTTGATGTCGAACATCCCTATGCCCCCCAAACAGAAACTTTCACTTCCCAATCAATGACAATACCTATCCCGAACACATTCAATGTCATTTTGGAAAATTCCGTGTCCTAAACAAAGACTGTGTCGTTGAAGAAATTGTCTCAGAATCCTCAGGACTCTCTGAAAATATGCAATCCATACCAGTCATTCGATCAATATATCCTAGCTCATGATCTAACTTGGACAAAGAAATCATTATGGATGAACCAAAAGAGTCCCCAAAGCCAAATATCCCAGGAAAAGTGAGTACTACACACACTGCGATATCTCACTCAACACAAGTCGCACTGCAGACTTCTCTTAAATCCATCACTAAGATACAAACTCTTCCTCAAGGAGTAAGAACAGAAAAATTTGAGGCCGTACAATGCTCAAAATGTCAAGAACTCTACAGCTCCGATGATTCCTCTCCTAGACCCATAACCAAGTCCAGACTCTTTAAAATCCAAAGACCTAAACCGGACAAATCTTTTCAAAATAACTTTACGCAACAACCTTCTAACAAAACCAAATCCAATTCTGCGCAGAAGATAAACAAGGAACAAAAAATCACAAGTCCCAAAAGGACTCAAAGTCACAAAAGAACTGAAAATCCCAAGACTGTCCAGAACAAAAAGCCTGACGAAAAACTCAAGGCACTAATGGTTGATAACACTCTTGTTATCAATTAAAAGGACAAAGAAAAGGCTGAAATAAAACTGAATCTGGATAAACATATGGTTTATGTTCCTAAATCAAAACTCGGGCAAACAATTTGGATAAATGAAAAGAAATTAACCATTAGTACTTATCCACCTGTTAAGAAGCCTGTCCTGTAACCCAAAGAAAAGAACCTCGCTTAAAAAGGATATGGATTAAGAAGCAAACAAAAAACAACACATCATCAAAAGTCACAACTAAACCATACACTACATACATTCAATCTTATGATGGTGTTGCGGGCCCCAAACAAATTTGTGACATCCCCAATTTCACGGCCAGAAAATACCGATTTGTTTATGCTTTGTTTGAAAAATCAGAGTAACCTTTTAAAGAAAAGTGTTGTGGAATTTGTTCCCAAAAGAAAATATGATAAAGATTTATCAAAGCATTTCCGAATAAATGTACTTCATTATATTAAAACCTCGGGATGTCATCGTCAATACAGATCAAAAGCATAAACAGAACACCATAGGCCTTACAACATTTATTTATATCTACTGGCCTATAATCCATAATCCCTCATCAATTCATCCAACTATGATCTTGTGCCACTACCTGTAATACAAGAAACTGAGTGGGTCAGGCTTGGGAGCCTGGTGACACATAGGGTTTTCAACCCACAATAAATAGTTTATTAGACTCATCAAATCAATCATCCCGATTACTCGTTCCCGTTATCCTCACTTTACGTCCCTAAACACTTATCATAAGGGATCTATCCTAAGGATTTTCATCGGGATGGACACTACTGCTAAGCGGGTTCCTCACCAATAAATGTCTGTAAGGCAACCATGAGGGGGATGGAGTACACCGGTGAACATCGTTCACAAACACCTACAGGTTGCGAGCCTGCTAGCGTTCCATTGGACTGTCTAGAATAGTCTGTGGTCGTCATCTATACTCCGCTAGATGACTGGATCATCATCAACATCGAGGCCCCTCATCATTTTATTTCATCACACACCATCTATTACATCTACCCATGTTTTACCCAACATATTTGTAGATATAAAATACATATACCGTTTAAATCATTTAAAACATGTATAAAATCGTTCGTCCAGCATAGATATCAGGTAAACAGATAATATGCACACATAGCACGTAATTTATATAAAATACTTCATATCTATGTGTAAGATGAAAGTAACTATGCACTCATTTGTTAAGGTGGTGATTCCGAACTCAGACAGCGCTTCGCTTAATTTATTTTCCTTCGACGAAACATAGTATCATTACCACTAGATTTTAGTTTAACATTCATTGCGACTAATTATTAGTCTACATTCATCACTAACTCATAGTCAACTTCATGATCTATCAAGTAAGGATCAGCCAGGCAGGACAGCTGGGAGGCAGGACCATTTCGGCATATAGCTTTTCTGAAATCCAACAACCAAACCCAACGTGACCATTCTAGACACCTCTCCCGTAAGTAGTTCAATCATTATAACGACTTTGAATCACAGATAAATCTTATTTATAGGTTCATAATAATGATATTATATTTAAATATAAGCTATATTTAAAGTAGGGTAGGCGTATCTCACTTACAGCGGGTTTTCTTAAAAACCGGGCTCCGCTGGAGTACAGCTTCTGAGCCGAAAATCACTTTTTCTCGGAGCCTTCGGGCGCTCCGTGGCTTTCCTCTAGCACCTTGAGGTTACTAGGGCTTCAGAGGGGTTTTGGGAGGTTTAGAGAGAAGTTAGAGTGAGAGGGAAGTGGGTTTTGGTGTGAGAAATGAAGGTGATATCGCAAGGTATTTATAGGCTGAAACACAGCTCAACTCATCGAGTTTTGGCCTCAAACTCGTCGATTTGGTGCCGCATGTCACCATCTGGTGGCAATGCTTGGGGAGAAAGCAATGGCCCAGATTCAGCCACGTCACCCCCTTCGCAGCAGCACCCTGCCGACTTCTAAACCCCGTAACTTTCACATACGAGCTCCGTTTTCAACGTTCTTTATATCCACGCGTAGGTATTGACAAGATCTACAACTCTCCTTTTGACTCCATTGGATAATTCTCGACCAATTTTAAATTTAACAGTATGATAATGTTACACTGTTTAACGACCGTGTAAAATTCATAACTTCTACATACGGACTCCATTTTCGTCTGTCTTTTTATCATTGAACTCTTATTACTGAGATCTTCAATTCTCATTTAGGTTTTGTCGTTTAAAAATCGATCGATCTAAAATTCGAATTACGGGTTGCGCACTGCTATGCCAAATCTTAGAAAAATCATAACTTCCTCATACGAAGTCAGATTTGGGCGTTCTTTTTATGCACGTTCTCAATTTAACGTATACTACAACTTTCATTTAGATCTATAAGGCTAAAAAGTAGTTTATCAAAAAATCAGTTTTTACGTTACGTAGTGTCGTGTCGGTTTAGCCGTAAAACTTCGACAGGTCATAACTTCTTCGTTATAACTCGGATTTCCGCGTTCTTTATATGTCTGAAATCCTTGTCGCGACCACTACTAATTTCTTCATAGATATCGGGTTTATCTAACATTTTATTTTTGATGTCTATTTTCATTCTTGATTTATTATATCTTTATGGACAAGTATATAAGTACATAAAATCACATAATATTCAAGTAATTCATCTTTATTACTTCAAAACGAGTTACAATGGTTAACCTTGACTATTACATCACCATACTAATACGTAGCCCAGAAACATGGGCGTTACAATTCTCTCCCCCTTGGGATGATTCCGTCTCGGAATCATGCATCAGCAAACAGATGTGGGTAGTGACTCATCATGTCACTTTCTGTCTCCCAAGTGAGGTTCGGCCCATTCGTATGTTTCCAACGCACAAACACTAAGTCGACCATCTTGCGTCGTAAATTTTTAGTCTTACGGTCAACGATTACCTCAGGCTCTTCGATTAGCCTCATATTTTCATCCATCCTTAACTCTGAATTTGGAATTATGGTGGGAAATTCTCTCGTGAACTTCCTCAAATAACACACATGGAAAGTGTTATGAATACCATCTAGTTCTTCCGGTATTTCTAGCTTGTACGCTTGGTTTCCAATCCTCTGAAGAACTTTGAATGGTCCAATAAACCTTGGACTAAACTTTCCTCTTTTCCCAAATCTTATAAGTCCCTTCCACAGTGAGACTTTAAGCAAAACCGAATCTCCAACTTCGAATGTCATCGGTCGTCTTTTCTTGTCAGCATAGCTCTTTTGACGATCCTGAGCTGCTAACATTATTTCCCTAATCACTTTCAGCTTTTCAGCAGTCTGATGGACTATCTCGGGGCCCATAAACTGCTTTTCTCCAGCCTCAAGCCAACAAGACGGCGTACGACACTTCTGTCCGTACAAGGCTTGATAAGGTGCCATCTTGATGCTCGAGTGGAAACTATTTTTGTAGGAAAATTCTACCAGAGGTAAGTGCTTATCCTAGTTACCTTGGAAGTCTAGGGTACATGCTCTTAGTATATCTTCCAGCGTTTGAATCGTTCTTTCGCTCCGACCATCAGTCTGCAGATGGTAAGCTATACTTAAACACAACTTCGTACCCATTTCCTCTTGTATACTTCTCCAAAACCTTGACGTGAAACGACTATCACGATCTGATACAATCGTTAAAGGAACATCGTGAAGTCTTACTACCTCCTTCACGTAATCATTTGCAAGCTTATCCATAGAACATCTCTCATTGGCTGCTATGAAGTGTGCACTCTTAGTGAGCCGATCCACGACTACCCAAATCATGTCGTGACCGTTCTTCGCTCTGGGCAGTTTAGTCACAAAATCCATGGTGATGTCTTCCCATTTACCCATGGGTATAGGTAAAGGTTCTAAACTCCCATATGGTTTCTGATGTTGTGCTTTAACTCTCGCACATGTTACACACTCTGCCACATACTTTGCAACATCGAGCTTCATCGTCGGCCACCAGTAGTAGGGTTTCAAATCCCTATACATCTTAGTGCTGCCGGGATGAATCGCGTACATGGTCTTGTGAGCTTCTTCCATCAGAAGATCTTTTATTCCTCCCGTCTTAGGTACCCAAATCCTATCTTGGAATACCTTCAATCCTTGACCATTTGTACCGAACACCAACGTTTTGCCTAAACGTTCTTCCTTTCGGTCATTTTTCTCTCAAGCCTCTTCCTAAGCTTTCTTGATGCTTTCCACAATTGTCGAGACAACTTCTATTCGTAACGCTCTTGGCCTTTTTCTTTCAAGGTTTACTTTTCAACTTAGAGCATCAGCTACAACATTTGCTTTACTAGGGTGGTAAAGTATCTCACAGTCGCAATCCTTAAGCAACTCTAGCCAGCGTTGTTGTCTCATGTTTAATTCCTTTTGATTAAAGAGGTACTGGAGACTCTTATGATCAGTGAAAAGTTTGCACTTCGTGTCGTAGAGATAATGCATCCATATCTTTAGGGCGAATACTACCGCTGCCAACTCCAGATCATGAGTAGGGTAGTTCTTTTCGTGATCTTTCAATTGTCTCGATGCGTATGCTATCACCTTTTCTCTTTGGATTAGAACACAACCTAACCCAACTCTAGACGCATCGCTATAAACTGCGAAGTCTTCAACTCTGTCAGGAAAAGAAAGAATTGGTGCTTCACACAACTTTTTCTTTAGCTTCTCGAATGCTTCTTCGTGCTTCTCAATCCATGTATACGTAGCTCTTTTATGGGTCAAAGCTGTCAATGGAGCAGCTATCGAAGAAAAGCCTTGGATAAACCTTCGGTAATATCCAGCTAATCCCATAAAGCTACGAATCTCCGTGGGACTTTTTGGTCGTTCCTATTTCATCACAACTTCAATCTTTGCTGGGTCAACCATTATCCCTTCCCTGTTAACCACATGACCCAAGAATTGGACTTCTCGAATCCAGAAATCACATTTGGAGAGCTTTGCGTACAACTTCTCCTTCTTCAGAACTTCTAACAATTCTCTTAGATGCTTGCCATGCTCCTGCTGGCTCTTTGAGTATATCAGAATGTCATCTATGAACACTATCACGGATTTATCGAGGAATGGTTTACAAACCCTGTTTATTAAATCCATGAATGTTGATGGAGAATTGGTTAGTCCAAATGACATAACCAAGAACTCATAGTGTCCGTATCTGGTTCTAAATGCAGTTTTCTCAATATCATGCTCTCTCACCTTTAGCTGATGATATCCTGACCTAAGATCGATCTTTGATAAATAGCTCGAACCTTGCAATTGATCGAACAGTTCATCGATCCTTGGCAATGGGTACTTGTTCTTCACTGTTGCGTTGTTCAGCTCTCTATAGTCTATACACATCCTCATGCTTCCGTCCTTCTTTTTCACGAATAACACCGGAGCTCCCCAGGGTGATGAACTAGGTCTAATGAAACCGTTGTCCAACAACTCCTGAAGTTGTGTCATAAGCTCCTTCATCTCCGTTGGTGCTAGTCGGTATGGTGCTTTCGCTATTCGTGTCGTTCCTGGTAACAAGTCTATCTGAAATTCTACTTGTCTATCAGGTGGTAATCCAAGAAGATCTTCAGGAAAGACTCCCAGATAGTCACACACCACTGGTATATTTTTCATCTTCTTCTTCTCCTTCTTAGCATCGATCACAAATGCCAAGTATGATGTGCATCCTTTACACAAACATTTTTTGGCTTTCATTAGGGAAATGATTCCAAAATTCACTCTGTGTTTGTCCTCGTACACCATAAATGACTCTTTCCCCGGTGGGTTTACTCTTACTATCTTCTTCCTGCATAGTATCTCGACACCGTTGGCGTTAAGCCAATCAATTACTAGTACGATGTTGAAACCATTCAGCTCAATGGGTAACATCTCTTCATTGAATTCGTTTCTGTTCAGGTAGATGACGATATTCTTAATGCAATCGCTAACAGGTATGAATTTTCCACTAGCAACTTCTATAACTAGAGCATTATCAAGTTTATCTACAGGCAATGCTAGTCTTCCACCAAATTTGTGTGATATAAAGGAGTAATTTGCTCCGGAATCAAACAATATATTGGCACACAATCCATTTACAAGAAAAATACCTGAAGCAACATCTGTTGCATCCTTCGCGACTTCCAGGGTCATCTGGAAAGATCTGGCTTTCGGCTTTGGTGGAACATTGGGCCTTGCTGCCTCCTTCTTCTTCGGGCAGTCCCTCGAAATGTGCCCTTCCTCATTACACCCATAACATAATTTCTTGTTGAGGGTGCATTCATTGGCATCGTCCCCAGGCTTTCCACACTTAAAACAAGTGACCTCTCTGTCACATTTCCCATGGTGATTCTTCTTGCATTTTTCGCACCACTTCGCTTCACCTCCTCCTCCGAGTTTCTTCGAACCAAACTTCGAGAATTTACTTTTCTTGTTGAAGTTAGAAGATCCATCGAACTTCCTTTTCTCACTAACCTCAGTTCTCTCCAGACCCCTTTCTCTTAACTCCGTCTCAACATTCTTGGCTGTTCTAACGACTGCCTTCAACGTGCTTGCCATTTTGACTGTTGGGCTAAAGTCTGATGGCAATCCGTTAGCAAACTTCTCTATATTGGTGAGTTCAGTCAGCACCAAGTATGGAAATAACTTCATCTTCTCGGTGAATGCAGTAGCATAGTCATCAATGCTCATTCTCCCTACTTCAAGTTCTGGAACTCATTGTTTAGATCTATCATATCTATTTCGGAGCAGTACTGTATTTTCAACTGTTCCATGAACGCTTCCCAAGACATCTTCATAGCTTCTCCTCGTGGCATCGTATCTGCTAATAAATTCCACCAGCTTAAAACATCGGTCTTCAGTTGTCTAACCGTAAAGACGGTTTTCTGGTTGTCGCTACAATTGCAGCTCTCAAATACCATCTCCATTTCGGAGATCCAGTCTATAATCTCTACTGGTTTTGGGCTTCCAGAAAGACTTGGTGGTTTGGTACCCAAGAAGTTCTTATTCATACGCCCATCCCTGTCGATTCCCCTTTCCGGGTCATTCCTCTCTACCCCTTGGGGTCCAGCTTAACACACGGTGCGACTATAATACCCTTCTTCTGACTGTTTAACGATCAGCTCAAGTTGCATAATGGGCATAGTAGGTTCATCCTTATTTTCGTGCAACATCTGCCTCATCTCTTCCCTCTGTTCAGCCATCATAGCCCGAATCGTGGCTTGTACTCCAACCATTGTGATTGGCTCAGGTGCAGTGCTACTACAGACACTTGCTCAATCACTTGGGGATGTGGCTGCTGATTGCCATTTGCATTGACATTTCTGACTCCACTTCGGGTTCTTGCCATTTTGATCTATACACCAAATTAGGCGAATTTAGATCTTTATTTACGATAGACGTTTAAATTCTCTTTATTACTCTGAAACTTTACACGCTAGTTCTAATATCGTAGTCGTACGCTTAGAATCCTGAACAAATAAGGTTTCCAGATCCGGTCAAGAATAGACCATGGATCCGAACAAGTAATAGCATATAAGGCATCTTTATAGCTATAACATGAAGCATTTAGCACATAAAAGCATTTTAGGCATCTTTCCTAAAATAAATTAGTGCTCGTGTCTAAAATATAGTAGACACTCATCTCACAATCATCGCTTAGAATTCTAAGTTTAAGTCTAGAAATCCTACAAATTCCTAGTTCGCTTAAACTAATGCTCTGATACCAACTGTGACATCCCCAATTTCACGGCCAGAAAATACCGATTTGTTTATGCTTTGTTTGAAAAATTAGAGTAACCTTTTAAAGAAAAGTGTTGCGGAATTTGTTTCCAAAAGAAAATATGATAAAGATTTATCAAAGCATTTCCGAAGATATGTATTTCGTTATATTAAAACCTCGGGATGTCATCGTCAATACAGATCAAAAGCATAAATAGAACGACATAGGCCTTACAACATTTATTTATATCTACTGGCCTATAATCCATAATCCCTCATCAAGTCATCCAACTATGCTCTTGTGACACTACCTGTAATACAAGAAACTGAGTGGTTCAGGCTTGGGAGCCTGGTGAGCACATAATGTTTTCAACCCACAATAAATAGTTTATCAGATTCATCAAATCAATCATCCCAATTACCCATTCCCGTTATCCTCACTTTACATCCCTAAACACCTATCATAAGGGACCTATCTTAATTATTTTCATCAGGATTTATACTACTGCTAAGGGGGTTCCTCACCAACAAATGTCCGTAAGGCAACCATAAGAGGGATGGAGTACATCGGTGAACACATCGTTCACAAACATCTATTGGTTACGAGTATGCTAGAGTTCCACTGGACTGTCTAGAATAGTCTGTGGTCATCATCTATACTCCTCTAGATGACTGGATCATCGTCAACATCGAGGTCTCTCATCATTTTATTTCATCACACACCATCTATTACATCTACCCATGTTTTACCCAACATATTTGTATATATAAAATACATATACGGTTTAAATCATTTAAAACATGTATAAAATCGTTCGTCCGGCATAGATATCTGGTAAACAGATAATATGCACACATAGCACGTAATTTATATAAAATACTTCATATCTATGTGTAAGATGAAAGTAACTATGCACTCACTTGTTAAGGTGGTGACTCCGAACTCAGACAGCGCTTCGCTTAATTTATTTTCCTTCGACGAAGCCTAGTATCATTACCACTAGATTTTATTTTAGCATTCATTGCGACTAATTATTAGTCTAGATTCATCATTAACTCAGAGTCTACTACATGATCTATCAAGTAAGGATCAGCCAGGCAGGACAGTTGGGAGGCAGGACCATTTCGGCATATAGCTTTTCTGAAATCCAACAACCAAACCCAACGTGGCCATTCTAGACACCTCTTCCGTAAGTATTTCAATCAATATAACGAATTTGAATCATTGATAAATCTTATTTATAGGTTCATAATAATGATATTAAATTTAAATATAAGCTATATTTAAAGTAGGGTAGGCGTATCTCACTTAAAGCGTGTTTTTCTTAAAAATTGGGCTCCGCTGGAGTAGAGCTTCTGAGCCGAAAAGCACTTTTTCTCGGAGCCTTCGGGCGCTCCGGGGCTTTCCTCTAGCACCTTGAGGGTACTAGGGCTTTAGAGGGGTTTTGGGAGGTTTAGAGAGAAGTTAGAGTGAGAGGGAAGTGGGTTTTGGTGTGAGAAATGAAGGTGATCTCGCAAGGTATTTATAGGCTGAAACACAGCTCAACTCGTCGAGTTTTGGCCTCAAACTCGTCGATTTGGTGCCACATGTCACCATCTGGTGGCAAGGCTTGGGGAGAAAGCAATGGCCCAGATTCAGCCACGTCACCCCCTTCGTAGCAGCACCCTGCCGACTTCTAAACCCCGTAACTTTCGCATACGAGCTCCGTTTTCGACGTTATTTATATTCACGCGTAGTATTGACAAGATCTACAACTCTACTTTTAACTCTATCGGATAATTCTTGACCGATTTTAAATTTAACAGTATGAGAAGGTTACAGTGTTTAACGACCGTGTAAAATTCATAACTTCTACATACGGACTCCATTTTCGTCTGTCTTTTTATCGTTGAACTCTTATTAATGAGATCTTCAATTCTCATTTAGGTTGTGTTGGCTAAAATCGATCGATCTAAAATTCGAATTACGGGTTGTGTACTGCTATGCCAAATCTTAGAAAAATCATAACTTCCTCATACGAAGTCACATTTGGGCGTTCTTTTTATGCACGCTCTCGGTTTAACGTATACTACAACTTTCATTTAGATCTCTAAGGCTAAAAAGCAGTATATAAAAAATTCACTTTTTACGTTACGCGGTGTCGTGTCGGTTTAGCCGTAAAACTTCGACAGGTCATAACTTCTTCGTTATAACTCGGATTTCGGCGTTCTTTATATGTCTGAAATACTTGTCACGACCAATACAACTTGCTTCATAGATATCGGGTTTATCTAACATTTTATTTTTGACGTTTATTTTCATTCTTGATTTATTATATCTTTATGGACAAGTATATAAGTACATAAAATCACAAAACATTCAATTAATTCATCTTTATTACTTCAAAACGAGTTACAATTGTTGACCTTGACTATTACATCATCATACTACTGCGTAGACCAGAAACACGGGTGTTACAAATTTGGGTGCCCAAATTAACTAAATAATAATACAGGAAATGTGTGAGGTGGATCACGAAACAGAATGGTTGATAGATAGCTCATGCTCCTTGCACATGACAGGAAGGTTGGAATACCTTCGTGACTTTAAGGCAATCACAAATGGTGGTCACATAACTTTTGGAAATGATACAAATGGAACCTTTCAAGGATATGGTGTCCTGAGAAATGGAAACTTCTCAATTCAAAGAGTTGCCTATGTCGAAGGATTAAAACACAATCTCATCAGTGTTGGGAAACTCTGCAGAGCTGTTCATCACGTTGAATTTGATGGAAAATACAGCTACATAATGACGAAAGATAGATCACGGTGTCTAATCAAATCAAAGACTGCTGGAACAATGTTCCCATTAGACATATCTTTAGTCATCGGTAAACCACAACTGCGTTTTCCGTCAAAATCTGTCTCCGAGGTCAGCTGGCTATGGAACAGGAAGCTTGCTCACCTCAATTTTCGATACATCAATAATTTGGTTACCAAAGAGATGGTGCGAGGATTGCCTCTTCTCAAATTTGACAATGACACTTTATGCCCTGCTTGTGAATGTGGAAAGCAAACCAAGGGAAGTCATCCTTTGGTACTTGATTCTTCCATCACTGAACCTTTGGAGTTGCTTCATATTGACCTCTGTGGTCCCTCGACGATGGCAAGCATACATCATAAGAATTATATTATGTTCATAGTCAACAATTTCACTCGTTTCACATGGGTGTTTTTCTTAAGACTAAAATCAAAAACACCGCAGACCTTGATCAACTTTACTATTCTGTCTTTAGTTTAATTAATAGTTTTATTTTCTGATTCAAAATCATACTCGTTTCCCTGGTGTTTGATACTCGGTCTTGCCACAATTATACTGCTACACGATTAGGTACACTGCCTAGTGTGTGTTACAATCCAGTTGCATTAAATTTTTTTTTAAAATTTAAATCTTTGATATAATATTTTTTATATATTAAACCACACACAACTTACATGGGGCTAAATTGAACCCAAGGGTTCACAATATCTTAGTAATTGTCAGGAAGACACAACCTATACACTTGGCCTAATAAGAAAAACAAGAATAAATATATGTGGGGAAATTAATTTATTATTTATTGAAGCGTCAATAAATAATTAGAAATTAATAGATTAATTTATTATTTATTACGTGCTAATAAATAATTAGAAAATAATTAATTAATTAATATTTATTAAAGTGTTTAATACATAATTATAAATTAATTAAGTGTATAAATAAAAGGATAATGCCAAATGATCATTTTAATATTATTTGAATTAAATGGATAATCTTGAAGACATTAAAGTAATAATATTTCCTAGGATTTTTGTACCTATACAAGGGAGACAAAATCAAGGAAATCATATGCTCCTTTTGAAAATCCTAAGTCATCCACTCTTCCTCCCATTTCTCTCTCTCTCTCTCTCTCTATCTCTCTCTCTCTTGCCACTGTCAACCTCATTGGGTTTACGCAAGATCGTCAACCCATTGGGTTTATAGTAAAACCCAAGTCGATTTTTTCGAGGCTCATAATTAGGGTTTCTTTTTTACTTGTTGGTCAAGGGATGCGATATTGTCATAGGGATTATAGTTTGGATCATATTTCCTTTTATTGACAACTTGACAAGGTATTCCTTAAACCTTCTTTTGATGTATGGTTGCTATTAACTGACTGAAATCAAGATCCAATGTTTAATCCTAGTGTTATTGTTTTAATTGCTTTCATTGCTTATTTGATTTACTAAAATCGAAATACACACTATGATCCACCAAATTTTAAGTTTGTGGTATGATGTGTTGTATGAAACCAAAATGCATACTTAGATATAAATAGGTAAACATTATAAAATACGTACTTAGATATCTCACCAAAATTAGTTAAATACCCCACTAAACTCATTTTTATTATCTCACCTAATTCTCTGTCTACCTTACACATACCACTCTTTACCACCATTATATAAACTTGTTAAAACATTGCATGTCTCACACCAAATCTCAACCTACTCAATGCCATTACATTTTCTACACAAATTTTCAACTTGCTCGACAATGCATGTCTAGTAAAAAATCTCACATAAGTGTAGGGGGTCAAGTTCAAGCTCCTCCAATCCCCCATCAAGTACACGAGGATGTCCACAGAGATGGAGACTATTGTGCATGCTCGAGAAGCACATGTCGAAAGTTGTATGAGGACGCTTACAACGCAATCAGAGAAAAAGACGATCTTCTTCAGAAAGTTAAAGACAATAATGAATGACTTGAGGAAACAAAGAGAGAAAATCATTTAGACAAAAAAGTGGTTAGCCAAATACACATGACGAGCTAATCTTCAAACCTATTTTTTGTGACATTCAGAAAGTCATTATAGAAAAAACAAACCTAGTGTTGGGTTTTTATTCAAAAATCTGGTTTCACAACCGGTAAAATTGACAACGGAAGCTTTAAAAATGTTGAATAAAACTAAAATTATTTTACCCACCAAGGATCATTTTGCAAGAGTTGGGAAGATTAAAACAACCATAGAAGGGAAAGCGTAACAACCTTTGAAGACTTTGATCCTCATGGGAGGTTGGAAGTTGATGAAGTGTGGCATGAAACTCTAAAGCAAGAGTTCTCTACAAGTATCCACCAAGCAAGAGTAGAACCATCAAAACATGCTAGTATTCACTTGTAATTTGTTGTTCATAAGCCTTTGAAATATATACCAAATATATGTTCAAAGGTGAAGCAACAAAGGGACATTCTTTTAAACATCAAGTGCAAGAGAATGGAAGAGAAGAAAGATGCTTTAACTTCGAAATTTGGCAGCCTCTTGGGAGCACTTTTGCTCTCGGTTTTGCTAGCCAAAAAAGAGGAAGAAAGAAGCTTAAAAACTTCCAAGAAGTAAGTTCTTATGCTTCCATACCTTAGCTTTTATACTAGCCAAAAGTAATTAAGTGTCTTACATAAAGTAAGCCTAAGGTATGGAGACAAGCATGCTTGAAGAATATACAAGGCATTCATGCCTTGTCTCTTCTTCCAATTTCGAGATTAGCTAGGCATGGTGGTGGATTAGACAAGGCATGCATGCCTTGTCTCCTCCATTTTTCGGCCCTATGGTTAATATGTGGAACCAAGGGATGTTCCATCATTATATGTCTAGTGTACAAATATATATACCAACTTTATATAAAAGGCTATCATTCATATAAAGTGATTCTTATATTCAAACAACTAGTTATATATTTATATAAATATCTCTTTTATATAAAACTACCTTTTATATAAATAAACTCTAACTAGTTTATAAAGATATAAATATAACTTATAAATAATCATACTTTATGATATATTTTATAAGTTGTTATTTCTCTAATAAATATTATTTCCACAAATAATAAATTCTCAATTAGTAAAATATTATTTCCATGAAATAATAATTTTCCAATTAAATACAAGTGTTGATATATTTATTAATAATCAAATTATACTAATAAATAATCAATTGACGGTAACTTGCTATATGGTGTGACCCTATAGGATCATATATTATTAGCAATATTATTCTATAATGACTCTTGGGCATACTAGATCTTTCAATCTCCCACTTGCACAAGACTCATCATAGATTGATATAGACAGTGGTGAACATCTAGCAACATTTCACTACCCCCAATAACATATGACGAAGAATGCCATTCATCAACATCCAATTCCAAAAGCTCTAAGCTTCAATTGATGTATTAAGGTAAGTTTATCAATTATCCCTTTGTTACAGACATCCTGTTGAAACATGAGCCTTGGATCGCAATCAATCTCATTTGTAATTCAACTTTGGGTAACGCGCGTTAGATGTCTAACTCTCAACGAATAAGAGGAACAAATCTCATCTTGACTACATAAGTCTCTTGCATAGTTCACACCATACCCGAATATGACTTTTATAACTGCCCGGTCAAGGAACAACATTTGGCCATATCAAAGCACAGTACTCCCTATACTTAAGTCCCACTATGTATCTCAGGTGCTAAGGACACAAAGATAGTACCTTTTAATCAAGTATCACTCATGACTGAGATCTATGAGTTGATCTTGATTAGGGTCCATTCAGTACTAGTTCTCTGACAAGTACCTATGAAACTTGGTTACAACCACTTGCCTACTTTCATCTAGTGAGAGTCAACCAATCCATTTCATATTAGTCTTACTTCATAATTGCTCCCACAATTATGACCGACTATGAACCTTTAGAATAATAAGATTATTCATGGATTAAACATGTTAATATAGAACACAACAAGTATTAATGTAATGATCATATCCCAGTATATCAAAACATTATTTAATAGTTGTTGTTACAATGTTCCAATATCCAAATACTAAATCCAAACCAAAATCCCATTTCTAGAATAATAAAAGTCTTATGGCTTAAGTGTGACCACTCATACTTAGCTTTAAAAGGAAAGACTTTATTAATGGGTTCGTCTAAATTTAATTTGTGTGAATTTCGCGAATACTATATCTCCATATTTGACTATTACTCTAGGTATAGTTAAATATCTTGGAGAATTTGATTGGTGTTCTTTCGTGACATAGAGTCCCTTAGCCTGATTAAGTCAACTCTCGAAATCACAAAGATTTCTATGTGATCCTTGAATGGCAGAAATCAACATAGTTTTTCAATGAACTCATTCATCCAATCATATTTGACTTCAACTTTAAAAGTTGTGTATTCTTATTTTGTAGTAGATTGTGTCATTATGTTTTGCTTGGACCTCATTCCAACTAAACTTACTCTTCATTCCAAAATGAAGTCATAATCCAATTTTAATTCATAATTATCTATATTTACTTAGAAATCAAAATCCTATGTAGCTCTTTACATTAAGATTTTATTCTAAACTAATTATCTCATATACATTCTCTTAGCTCTTCTTAAGTACTCGTAGAATGTTCTCACAGTCATCTAGTGACTTAACCATGTATTCAATTTTGTATCTCATGATATGACATAAATGATGGATTCATTTGTCAAGAAAATAGAATATAAATCATTTCTTCTAGCTCAACCTATGTGCCAGGTCCATTTGAGACAAACTCAAAAATGGAGTCATGTGACAATGTCAAGAATCTTCCAAAGGATTCTTGTATCTTGACCTCTTTCAAGATATTGTCATTTCATGCAAAAGAATTTTAAAGCCTTTAGCATTCATCTTTATCTATCTCTTATAGATTTTACATTCCAAGAATGTATCTTGTCATTCCTAAGACTTTCATTTTAGAAATATTTTCCGAGTCAAGGTGAAAACCACCTTGCATAGTCGGAATGTCATTTCAAATTATTAAGTATGTCTCTTTTATACAAGATTAGGAATATCACTATCCTCCCACTAGATCTTAGTAAACACACATGTTCCTTTTTATTTTGATATAAAAGCATACCTTGTATCTTTATATTAAAATGACTATTCGAACCTTGAGATGTTTGCTTTATATCCACAGGTGGATCTTAAGCCTTACACATTTGGTTAGGATAACATGGATTAAGAAAACCTCCAGGCTAAGCTATATAGATATCTTCTAGTAGATGTCTATTAAGAAAAACGGTCTTTCTTGAAATCTATTTGCTATATCTCATATTAAGAATATGAAGTTATAGTAAATAATATCCTTTCATAGCTACTTGTGTAAAGGTTTGATCATAGTCAATGTCATGAGTATGATAAGGACCATAGTCAATGACATGAGTATGAGAAAAACTTTATATAACAAGTACTACTAAATGTGTATAATTATCCATGTATTTGTTCTTCCTAGAAGAATCTCTTACTCCTTCTAGCCTTGCTATAGAGAGAAAGATTAATCAAGGCCATACTTGATTATTAAACATGGATTACACCTCAATGTTCATGACTTTAAGTCATTTGTCAGATTCAAGATCTGATATATCCTTTTGGTAGTTGATGGTTTAACTAGAAGCCATCAAGAACTCATCAATGATTCCACAATTCTCAAGTCATATATGATTTCTACCATTATTGTGAACAATTTGTGTTTATGAATAGCTATTATTCATGTTTAACAATTTTTAGTGCCAACAATTGTTACATCAGGCTATGGTTCTTGAACTACTTCAACTTCCATGTGCCTCCCACTTGCTTTGTCATTAGAAGCTTGCTTTCTGCTAACTCAGCTTTCAGGGGAATAAAGGAAATTATTTTTGGTGGGTTTGTATATAATAATATAAATGCCCTTTTTAAAATATTCTACAATTATGTAATTAGTTGGAGTTTGTATTCTAGATACAATTAATAGTGATCGAAGTATAATTCCAAAAAAGTTAAAAGGAGGACACTTCTACCGATTAGAAAGTAAACTATATCAAGTAAAGTTTAATTTACCCTTTATCATCATGAAGGCTTTAGATGGTACTAGTGGGTTGTATCTTGTGCTTAATCGTAGACATTCTATAGAAAGGAAATCATACACCAAAGTGTATAGTTCCTTAATAATTATTTTCTCTACACTTTAGTGAAAATATTATTAGGAATCTTTTATATATAAATAAGATTCACATATGTCAAATAATCTACATTATTTGCCTTCAAAGATCCCTTTCTTGAAGTTGGAATATGTGGATTTCATTTATACAATAAAGATGGCAATGTCATGGATAAGTTTGATTTAAAACAAGTTTAAGTCAAAAGGGCTTGCATATAGAACTTAATTTTATTTATAGAATGTTGATATTTACTTTGTAATTCTATTAAGAGATCTAGTCTCAGAAATAGAAGTCAATCATTTCTGGATATGAGTATTATCGTCATGAAAAACGATCAAGTAAATAATCAATCATTTAAATAAATAACTGAGACATAAATATTTAGACATGCTAAATTTAAAACATACATTGTTCCAAAACAAACATTGTTTTATATTACAAGCAATTTATGTTCTAAGCATAAATTATAAACTAAACTTCGAGAGTGTAGTTCCAACTTGCTTGTGCTCAGCTAGTTACTCTTCTGTAAATATTTGCAATCAAGTTACAAATATTAGATTAACATTTAAGTACCAAATACTTGAGTGTTACACAAAAAGTATAAGTTTTATCCCGCAGATACATGAAGTACTAGTCTCTTCCAGACTTTCTTTCTAGATAAGAGGAGCAGTTCCTCTACCAGTGTCCAGTTTCTTCACAAAAGAAACAAGATCCATCTATGTGGGCCTTATTGAATTTCTTGGGCTTAAAGGTGTTTAGTTCATAAAACATAGGCCTTTTAGATCACACAAGGTGACCCTTTTAGCCTTGCATTATTCCATTGTTTAAACTAGCTTTAATAAAATATCACTGTATTTATTGGAATATTGCTTGTCCTGTTACATCCTTAGATATATGCTTTAATTATTCAAGACTTCCTAGAAGTCATGAATAACTATTCCTAGCTTGATGTTAGAAGCATCTTGAGCATCACAGTGATGCCTTTACTAGGTAACATATTTAGGTCTATTACTCAAAGTAATTTGTTTAGGATTAGGACATTTAAGTGTATACAATTTCATATCTCTCATGAGATTGTCTCTTAAGACATGAACCCATTCATTGAAGTTGTATCTATTTAATGTTATTGTTTCACTAAGTCATTTAAAGAGAAATGACATTTCATGGTTATGAGAGTGGATTATATATCTACAAAATTCATTTAGTATTTTCAATATTTAATCTTTAATAATTAATACCATTTTAGTTTCTAAAAACATTAATTATCAAAGTCTAGGATCCAAGTTGCAAAACAGATAAATAGTTAGGTATCATTTATCCCATCTATCCGAATTCAACCCGGTAGATATCGATTATCAATTATATCTTACCATATAGTTCCTAGATTTATGGGATCGCTAATAACAAATTTAATTAGACATGTTTGATCTCATCTATGCCTCAGAACTCTCTTGCTTAGGTATCCTTTATCACAAGAGATTTCCGATCAAATCATCCAATTTGAAAAACTTGTGTAATCGGCCTATAACTTGGTTATAGAAATCGCGAAGACACCTCGCCCATCAAAAGATAACACTAAGTGGTTAGGTATCCTTTATCCCAATAGTGCATACAAGAGACGTGCGAGTGTTCTTTAAAAAAGGATTGCATAGATTTGAGGTTTGTAAGGGGTCTTTGATGTTTTTATAATTCTAGTTTAAAAAACATGTTATATCATGGTTATTGCATGCATTCAATAAACCATGGTATACTTTTAAAAATCTTATTTCATGTCAAATCACATTCTTTAACAATGTTCTATATATAAAACCCGGTTTTATATTATTGACGCGATCAAAGTTTTAAATTAATAACTAGTATTAAGTTATATCGTTTGAGCGCTTTTTAACATTTGCAAACCTTTTAATAAAACTTCTTTTTATAAAATAAGGTTTGGAGTTTGATAAGTTTACAAATCTCTATTTTAAACTTATACAATTTTAATCCCAAAATTTTACCGGTTACTAGTTTTAACGATAAAGCTTGTTTTACTGTAAAACTATTTTAGCATCTTATGTTAAAAGGTAAATTTTATTAAAACCAAACTCTTTGTGATGTTTATTTATGTTCAAATATTATTTTGCATTTGAAAAACTAATTTATCAACCATAACATAATAATAATAACATAAACATAAAACATCACAAGCATGCATAACAATTATAATATATGTGCATAAACCAAGCCATTAACTAGTAATAATTTTGTGAGCCATCACAAAATTATCAAGTTCATTCCTAAAGAGACATAAGGGACATTTATCTTGTAAAGTCTTCATGTGCTCCCACTTGCTTCAACACCTTGTAGCAAGTTTATAAAACTAATTTTATAAAGTTTGAGAAACTTTAATAAAATCAACTTTATAAACTTTTGATCTTCAAAATGGTCACCATCTTCATTCTTGTTACATTTTTACAAAAATAAACTATTTCTAAAACTAATCTATTACTTATAAAAATTAACAAAAGAAAACTACCTATTTAATTATTACATACCACATGAATAAATAAATAGTTACAACCATTTTAAATAAATCAACACATGCAACAACACAAAGGTCCATGGCTAGTTTATGCACATCATATATACTCAAAAATATATAAAACAACTCTTTGTTTTTCTAAGACAACTTTTATGACCAAAAGGATGCATGTAAACTTTTGGTCAAAAAATAACAATTATAAACATTTTAAAGTTGTCATAGAAAATATGTATGGATTTTTCTTGCAAAGAAAAACCATCCATGTTTTCCAAAAACAAAGATTTCATCAACTAAACAAATAATCTAACTAATCTTGCAAACAAGTCTCTGATACCAATTGTTGGGTTTTTATTCAAAAATCTGGTTTCACAACCGGTAAAATTGACAACGGAAGCTTTAAAAATGTTGAATAAAACTAAAACTATTTTACCCACCAAGGATCATTTTGTAAGAGTTAGGAAGATTAAAACAACCATAGAAGGTAAAGCATAACAACCTTTGAAGACTTTGATCCTCATGAGAGGTTGGAAGTTGATGAAGTGTGACATGAAACTCTAAAGCAAGAGTTCTCTACAAGTATCCACCAAGAAAGAGTGGAACCATCAAAACATGCTAGTATTCACTTGTAATTTGTTGTTAATAAGCCATTGAAATATATACCAAATATATGTTCAAAGGTGAAGCAACAAAGGGACATTCTTTTAAACATCAAGTGCAAGAGAATGGAGGAGAAGAAGGATGTTTTAACTTCGAAATTTGGCAGCCTCTTGGGAGCACTTTTGCTCTCGGTTTTGCTAGCCAAAGAAGAGGAAGAAAGAAGCTTAAAAACTTCCAAGAAGTAAGTTCTTATGCTTCCATACCTTAGCTTTTATACTAGCCAAAATTAATTAAGTGTCTTACATAAAGTAAGCCTAAGGTATGGAGACAAGCATACTTGAAGAATAGACAAGGCATGCATGCCTTGTCTCTTCTTCCAATTTCGAGATTAGCTAGGCATGGTGGTGGATTAGACAAGGCATGCATGCCTTGTCTCCTCCATTTTTCAGCCTTATGGTTAATGTGTGGAACCAAGGGATGTTTCATCATTATATGTCTAGTGTACAAATATATATACCAACTTTATATAAAAGGCTATCATTCATATAAAGTGATTCTTATATTCAAACAACTAGTTATATATTTATATAAATATCTCTTTTATATAAAACTACCTTTTATATAAATAAACTCTAACTAGTTTATAAAGATATAAATGTAACCTATAAATAATCATACTTTATGATATATTTTATAAGTTGTTATTTCTCCAATAAATATTATTTCCACAAATAATAAATTCTCAATTAGTAAAATATTATTTCCATGAAATAATAATTTTCCAATTAAATACAAGTGTTGATATATTTATTAATAATCAAATTATACCAATAAATAATCAATTGACGGTAACTTACTATATGGTGTGACCCTATAGGATCATATATTATTAGCAATATCATTCTATAATGACTCTTGGGCATACTAGATCTTTCACCTAGATCGATAGTGAAAAAGCAAAATTCTCCGAGTTCCAGAATTCCATAAAAAATAGATGATTAGTTAGTGTTTTTATGTATCATATAAAAGTATTGATTGTACTTTGTTATTGATGCTACCAAGCAATGTAGGGTCCTTTCACGGATGAGGAAAGAGTTAGATCAGTGGGTCTTGGTATTCTTGTGTAAGGATGAGGTATCATACCTCCTCGTATTGATAGTGGTTTGTATTTATAGGGTAAAAATCTTTATGTTGTGTGGTGAAAGGTTTTCATTTACTACTTATCCTCCTTATTATTTTGTTTGTAGAGTTATGATGCATTTGTACGTGTATTATTTATTCAGGTTTGTTTTCCGGGAAGATCTATGTGATTTACTTTTCTTTGGATAACATATTCTGAATAGCAACTATAAGAAGTGTTTTTAGATGTTTTCTCTTCCAAGGTAACGGCTAGCCTGGTACTCGATTGTCTGAACTATCCTATCAGTCGAGTAGGTTTTACTTTGTCCGCGTAAATTTGGGTGAGCTACGTATTAGTCATCATTTCAATTTAACTATTTTTATCTTAATTTAAACATAAAGCTAACAATGATTCGAAAATACTTTTCATCTTAATTTGAAGGGCGCGTTTGTTTTGTGGGATTCCTAAGGAAAGTGAAGTACATGGAAACTAGAATCCCGTAGTCATCGTGTTTGGCTTACCAATTGAATGGAATCGGATTTCCATAATCATATTTTAATTCTGTAGTTGATTGATTTCTAATTCTTTCCCAACATATCAAGAATCTATATTCAATTCTATATCCTCCTATTATCTATATGCTATTGAAATAAAAAAAAACCCACCGATTGTCATTATCTTTTCCCCGAATATCGTATCTCAATATATCTACATATCTCGATCGGTTCTACAATACAATTCCATTGCCGATCGTTTTTGCCGTACGCCTGCGTCTGATACCTTTGTTGACCTGAGGTTAGTTGTTCTTCCTATTCTTTGTTTCATCCTTTTCATTGTCAAGAAAAAATGCCGAATTCAGTTCTTCAAATAACAGTGCTTCACCATTCTTGTATAGATTTTTATACGTTTTTGCTTCATCTTTGAGTAATATAAAATAATTAATTTCTTAATTAGCTTATGAATTATGGTCTTTAGACTTTGACTCTCTGTTAACTTGTTGAAATTTAGTACGCAGATGTTAAAGTCACAATAACGTTTATGTTTATATTTTATTCAATTTGTGATAGTTTGGTAAACGCATGTTGGCTGTTTTTTTTAATCTTTGGATATTTGTTGTGCCGCTTCAATAACAATGCTTCAATATTTGTTGCAATGCTTTGATTATCCTTGTTGACATCCTACTACAATTCAACTATGTGTTCTTTTATGTGTCGTAACTGCAATTAAGCCTGCAAGTAAAGTAATTGTTAATTTTGTGGTTGAAATTTACCATTGGTAACATGTACTAGTTGTTGGTAGAAGTATGTACACCAAGTGTTTGTGTTTTTGCTTGTGTGGTGTTTTTTTTCCTGCATTATTTTTTGTTTTCAATCCTTTTTCCATTATGTTTGTTTTCGTGGAAAAGATGAGACAAAAATCCAACAATTGTGATAAAAGCCATAATTACAAACCAAAATACTCACAAAAATTGTTTGCAGATTGTAAACATTTTGGAGTACACTTCCTTGTTAAAGAAATATGGTTTCATTGGTTCATTTTAGACCCACCCCTTTTTATGTATTACATTGGATATAAAACACAAGGTAAATCATTTTATAATGCCAACTGTTGAGTTTTGCAGTCTGTTAATGAGGTTAGTTCACTTTCATATAGAAATATATTTGATAATATTGTTTTTTTGAAATAACCATTTAATTCCTTTCTTTACAAAATTACTTGTACCAACAAATTTATACTAAAACTCAAATTTGTTGACGATTAAAATCCACAACAATGTCAACTATTATGTCTTTAAATTGTAAAATTTTCCTTTTCTGGGAGATGAGCAGGAAATGGCACGGCTTAGTCTAACTAGAAGCAAACATAGAAAACAGATAAGTCAAATAGTCGTTATATTTTGGAATGAAGTTATGACTAGTATTACATGGTTTTTTATCATGGTGTGCAAGCTACTACAAATATACAGAGGAGGTAAACCACGTATAAAAAACATATCGTCGGATGTGGATCGGCAATCAATAATGCACAAATACGCTTACAAAAGTGACACTACGTGCATATCAAATCTCAGGATGACCCGAAGATGTTTCACAAAGTTGTGTGACATGCTTCATACATTAGGTGGGTTAAGAACAAGTAGACATATGGATATTGATGAACAAGTGGCCATATTTCTTCACATTATTGCACATAATGTGAAGAATCGTGTCATGATAGGTCGTTTCCAGCGTTCTGGAGAAACAATTAGCAAAATTGTTTCGCGAGTTTGCAACGCGGTGATAAGGTTGCATCCACATTTGCTTAAGAAACCCTAACCTGTTACAGAAAACTCTACAGATCAAAGATGAAAGTGGTTCAAGGTATATATTAGACTTATAAAAAATTTCGAGTACTGCATAAATTGATTGATATGACATATGACCATTTCTTTTCTTATATTATGTAGAACTATCTAGGAGCTTTAGATGGAACACACATAAAGTGCTTAGTGCCACTTAAAGATAACCCTAAGTACAGGACAAGAAAAAATGATATTGCCACAAATGTCTTAGGGGTGTGTTCACAAGATATGCAATTTATCTATGTTTTATCGGGATGGGAGGGCTCAGCTGCGGATGGTAGAGTGCTTCGAGATGCCTTACTTAGGCCACATGGATTGAAGGTCCCAAGGCCGTGTACGTATAATAATTGCTATTTTAGATATGTATTAGTTATTAATTATGCTAACTATACTACATATATAGGTTATTATTTGGTAGATGCTGGTTATACAAATGGTGAAGGTTTCTTAGCCCCATATAGAGGTCAACGATATCATTTGAATGACTGGCGTGCAGGACACCAACCAACTACACCTAAAGAATTATTCAATATGAGGCATTCATCTGCAAGAAATGTTATAGAAAGATGCTTTGGTATTTTAAAGGCAAGATGGAGAATTTTAATGGACAACTCATATTATCCTATTGATCTAAAAAATAAGATCATAATGGCATGTTGTCTTCTTCATAATTATATAAGGCAGGAAATGACAACTGATCCGTTTGAGAACCACTTTGAACTAGACGAGGGAACCGGAGATGTCGGTGGTGGAGGTTATGATAATATCACTTCTGTTGGTGTATCAACCGAGTGGACCACATTTAGAAACAACTTAGCGCAAAATATGTTTGATTCTTGGAATACTACACATTGATCATTTCTATTTTTGTTATGCTTATCATTTACTATGAATTTGTGCTACATTTTTTATTTTCAATAATGAGCTTTAATTTACTTTTACAGGTTATATTTGTTATATATATGGTTGTGTATTTTTTTATAGCATGCATTGTTTCATCTAATTATTATGTTTATAAAAATAGTAGGTGTGATGGAAAAAATCAGAAACTATCGCAACTGGACAATTACTGAAGATGCCAAGCTCGTGGAAGCATTGGTAAATATGGTGAACATAGAAGGATTTAAAGCCGATAATGGTTTTAAATCTGGATATTTACTGCATCTAGAAAACGCATTGAAGGAAAAAATTCCTAACTCTGGCATATTAGGTAAACCCCACATTGAGTCAATGATCAAAACCATGAAAAAAGATTAGCAAGTTGTTTATGATATGGTAAATGGTACGAACACAAGTGGTTTTGGTTATGATAGCTCCACTCATTCTGTAACAGTTGAACCAGCGGTTTGGGATTCTTACATACAGGTACAATATTATAACTTTTATATATTTTGTTACTTCTCAACTATTTATATTATATTTTTATGTGCTAGCCTTTTATGATACAAAATAGGTTCATAAAGAGGCAGGAAAATCGAGAAATAAGATATTTCCTCATTACGAGGATTTATGTATCATTTTTGGAAAGGATAGAGCTCAAGGGAATAAAGCCAAGGATTTTGCCCAAATGGAAGAAGATGCAAACAATGAAGAACAATCAGAACAAATAGAAGATGTTTTTGAAGAACAAACCACTGAAAATGATGAATCTCCAAACACAGACTCGAAGAAGAGGAAAAGAGTTGATGCTGTTATTAAGGGAATAACTATTGCAGCTAACGTCCTTGGAGAAAAACTTGAAAAAGCAGCAAATAGCATGAACCAAGCAATCCTAGGAGAAACAGAAGTAAAAAAAAAAAAGCTTCAATGGTGATTCCTGAAATTTCAAAAATGCAGTCATTAAGTGCTTTGATAGGTTCAAAGCAAGTAGGAAAATAATGCGTGACCCTGAAACCGTGTTAAGTTTTTGGAATTTGGAAGGAGAAGATCGGGAGAACTTTGTGAGGTTTATGTTGGAAGAGTGATATGATTATGAACTAGGTATTTAGACATTATTTTACACAGTGTGTGGTTACCTTTTTTTTTTAATTTTAGATTGAGAATAATGAATGACATTTGTTGCTTTATATTTATATATTTAATGGTTTTATTTCAATTTTTTTAATTATATAAAATTTCGTCATGTTTATTAAAAAATATGATAAGCTACAAAAAATCATTAAAGGGTATTTTTGTCATAATACGTAATTTGTTTTCCAATTCCGTTGGGAAATCAGCAAACCAAACAGAAAACAGATTTCATTCCATGTCAACCAAACACATTTAAGTTTCTAGTACATTCAGATTCAAATTCCTCCAGATTCCAATTCCTTTGACAAATTTCATTCCTTTCAAAAACATTATGTGAAACAAACGCGCCCTGAGTATCTAAATAAATAAAAGAGTAAATCACTGAAATCGTCCCTATGGTTTGGTCAAAATTGCATGTTTGGTCCCTAACATTTTTTTTGCACTCGGATCATCCTTGTGGTATGATTTTGTTGCGTTTTTCGTTCCTCACGGACATAAAAAGACTATATTACCCTTATACTTTATTAAACTGTAAGATTGGTCCCTGTGGTATCCAAAAAACTTTGGATGGGGTCCAAAAATTTTCCCACTTGCATACAAAGTCCAAAATCAGATAATTCCTGTGATTTTAGTCCTTGAAAGACTTGAAAAGACCATTTTCCCCTTTTAATCTCTTTTTATATTAATTTTATATTTTTTTAAGTATTTAAATAATTCAAAAGAATAATCAACCAAACCTTACCCCCGTTACATCCTACCCCACCAGTAAAATAGCACCTCTCTCTCTCTCTCTCTCTCTCTCTCTCTATATATATATATATATATATATATATATATATATATATATATATATATATATATATACTAGACGAATTCCCGCGCGTTGCGCGACGCAGGTTAAAAATATATTGTTAGAATATAGTTTTCAGACACCTTTTAGTTAATTCGATTCATCAATTTAGGTTCTTTTATTATTATTATATTTAATGTTTTCCTTTTAACTATGTTAAAAAATATATATTGAATTTTTTTTAAATATTATTTGATATTTTACTTTAGGTTTTAAATTTTACACTAAATTTTTAAGCTTATTTGATATATTAATGTAGGTTATTTATTTAACTATATACTGAAGTTAACAAATTAAGTATATCATATTGATAAGTCATAAATTCTTCTATTTATGATAATGTTTACAACTAAAAGCATATTTAAGTTAATAAATTAAGCATATTGTATGGAAATATGAAAAGTTGGGAATTTCAAATGAATGTGGTGAAAGAAAAAATGTTTCCTTTATAATATAGTATGATGATTATAGTTTTAATTTTTAAGTCATTGCGATATATACAATTATTTGATAATTTTATAAACCGTTTAAAATTGTGTAATTTGTATATCAAACGTATGATAATTTATATATAACGGATAACAAAATGTATGAATAAAAATATGAACTACAACTTTGAGTAACATAAAAATACAAAAACATCTATTATAACATTTGTATTAAAAAAGATATATATACAACGAATAATAAAAAAATATGAAAAATAAACACTACAACTTTTAATAACATAATATTAACTTTTCATATTTAAATCACAAATCTCTTCAAATACATTAATGTTTTTAATGAGCAAAACTTTACAACCTTATAAAAGAAAGGAAAATAAAAAGTTATTAATGATTACTAATTAATAATCATAAGTTAAAAACTGGAAAAATGACTTATTAAAGTAATTAACTTTTCGATATGTTTATATCTGGGTAACTATCTTTTTTTTGTACACATTTAGGCAACAAACTTGTTGAAAGTGTTTACATATGACCATTATGACCTGCTGTAGCAGGTTAAATCCTAGATGTGAACACTTTCAACAAGTTCGTTACCTAGTTGTGTACAAAAAAATAGTTACCCAAATATGAACAAACGAAAAGTAATAGTAAATTACACGAACGGTCCCAGTGGTTTCGGGGATGTGTTTTTGGTCCCTAACTTATTTTTTTAACTCGGATGGTCCATACTATTTATTTTTGTTGCACGTTTGGTCGATGTCTTACCTAAAAAGACTATTGTGCCCTTATTAATTTATTTTTTAATTAATTTTCTTATTTATGTATTTATTTTTTATATATTTAAAAAAATTAATAGACCCCACATATCTGTATCTCCTCGGATGATCCATGCTGTTTATTTTTTAATTAATTTATTTTTTTAACTCGGATGATCCCTACGCGCAACAATAGTCTTTTAAGGTAAGACGGGGACCAAACACGCAACAAAAATAAACAGTAGAGATCATCCGAGTTAAAAAAATAAGTTAGGGAGCAAAAACACAAATTCCCCCAAACCACAGGGACCATTTGTGTAATTTTCTCTTACTTTTTGTTTTGTTCCTATTTGGGTAACTATTTTTTTTGTACACATCTAGGTAACCAACTTGTTGAAAGTGTTCACATCTAGGATTTAACCTGCTACAGCAGGTCATAATGGTCACATGTGAATACTTCCAACAAGTTTATTACTTAGATGTATACAAAAAAAAGATAGTTACCCAGATGTGAACGTACCGAAAAGTTAATTACCGTAATAAGTCATTTTCCCTTAAAAACTCTTGAGTTGTAACTAATAAATATACATAAATTAGAAAACTCTTGAGTTGTAGTGTGATTTTCAAATGAATACGGTACTTGGAAATGTGTATTTATTATTATTATTATTATTATTATTATTATTATTATTATATTCGTCAAAATAATTGGGTTTGATGCATCATTTTAATCCCTTCAATTATTAAACATAAAGATATTTAATTATAAATTTATAACACACATAGGTGCATATATATGTTAAACAAATCACATATAATATATATTTTCGTATATGTCATATGTAATTCTTGTCGTAGTAATATGGATAAATTATTTTCATATGAAGAACATATCATGATAAGTCATCATAATTACATATCAAATGTTAAAAATTATGTTATCGTCTAAATATTGTCTTGTAAATATGTTGTGTAGGATAACCCAACCAAAAAATAATAGAAAATAAACATAATCAAAATAAAAAACTACAATCAAATAAATAAGAACATTGGGTGGTTGAATATATAAATAAAAATGTTACATAAATAGACATTTAAATCAAAAGAAAAAACTAACATTCGTCTACTTTGCTCAAACAAAAAAAACCTATATCTGTTTTCTGAATCTTCTTTCTTTATTTGACACCATTCAACCATAGAAACTTGATGTCAATTCTTCACTAACCTGCAATCAAAATGTTTTTCTTGAAAAAGAAGAATGAGAAAGATATTCCAAGCAAAACATTGATGTTTGGAGAGTCACATTCAAGATTGAGTAATACATACAAATCACATATAATGATCAAATGGGAAATTGAATATAAAGAAAGAATAGAAAAGTTTCATTTGTTTTGGTTGAAAGAAAAAATCATATTACAATTACCATCGATGCGACATAACTCATTTCTTCAAATCATCATATTTGGATCGTGAATGCTTCAACTATATGAAAACTTTTGAATCATAATATCTTCAACCAAATGACGACTTTTTGTAAGAAAAATGTACTAATATAACTACATATATAATGAAGGTGAAAGGGTGTGGGGGTTTCAAATGCATGAGGTGTTGGCAAATTTTTATGGGGGTTTCAAATGCATGAGATTCAAGAAAAAATGATAGCTTTATAAGTATGTATGATATATATATATATATATATATATATATATATATATATATATATATATATATATATATTAAATGCATTAGGCAAGGAAAAGTAATCTAACCCTCATCTTCTTCTTCCTCGTTAGACCTGCAACTGAAACTATACATACATAAACACACTTAAATTTGAAACACACCTCCACCACTTGCATGTAGACAACTCAAAGTTTCTAGCAACATAACTATACTCAGAACCATTACCACAACCTTTCATCTTACCGAAACAATAAACTCCTATCTTGAAATTTACACCAAATTCCTATCAGACCTTATCAAAATCACCAGTTTAAACATAATGTCACCAACTACATATTCGTCCAAACCCTTTTCACAGAATCATATGTACCTGAATCTATAGATTAACATTATATAGCCTAACAAAATTTAATCACAAAACCACATCACAGATACACTGATACCTAAGAATACACCAATTTCTAATCAATCTAACCTCTCTGGTGATGTGTCTTCTTGATAAAGTTCAGAGTTTTTAGCTTGCTTTTTTCTTGCCTATGACTGAGTGAGGTTGAGAGGGAGTTTGATGGGGTTTTTTGTTCATCTGGTAAAGGGAAGAAGATCACAGGTGGCAGTGGGGAATATCACATATATGTGTTTATATACCTTTGTTGGACCCGTCTTCACCGATGAAGTTCTACTTCCACCACCTTCCAGTGACGAACATATCTGAAGCGTTCGTACCCAATGGAGCACAATAAATCATCGTTCATCACAAAGCTTCCAGTAATCATGGCAGCGATCAGGGAAATCGGATATTAAGCTGTGTTGATCGGAGAAATCATCGATAAGAGATCTATTGGAAGCAAATTGATGGTTGAGGAACCGGATATTGAGCTGATGTCGCCGGTGGAGGCTTGGACAGAGGCGAAAGATGGTCTTGTCGGAGAGATTTTTGAAGATGGAGACTGAAGAGGCACCCGATGGGTTAGGTCGGAGAGAAATAGAGATACAGAGGGAAACGATAGAGAACAGAAGGTACGGTAGGGGTTGGTTGGTGGGCCCAATTTTTTTGTTTTTAATTTTAAATTAATAAAATACTAAAATAAATATAAAAAAATACAAAAAAAAATTAGAAGGGCAAAAAAAAAATTTGGACCTTCCATGCAAGTTGAAAACTTTTTGGACCCTATCCAAAGTTTTTATTGAACCACAGGGACCAATTTTGCAGTTTTGTCTTATTTTTTCACCAGATTATTATTTATTAATTACAAAAAATTAATTAGGTAATTTATAAGATAAGTGGGACCCACTCCCACTCTCACTGTCACCACTCCCAACAATACCGTCACCGGTCACCGGAAACCACCGCTACCACCAGTCACCGCCAATCACCATCATCCACCACCGAAAACCTGAAATCGTATCCAGAAAACCCCTCAGGTGAACCTGAAATGAAATCCTTTATCACACAAACTTGAGAATCTCAAATAAATCTACCACAACACCCACAAACAGATCTGGAGACAGAGAAGAGACTAAACCATTGCAACCTGCAACACTATCACCCAAACCATTTCAACCCTCGCCAGAAAAATTATACCAGAATCCAAAATCTTAAACCCTAGATGAAAATAAAAATGACAAGAAAATCCAGAAACCAAATCAACTTAACCCTTGAACTTGTTACAGAAGGAGATCCAAGATGAAGGAAAAAGGGTTTGAAGTCGTTACCAGCAGCACCACTACCATTACACCCAAGAAAAACCATCGATGCATATTTCTAAAAAAACCTAAAATCCATAGCTTAAAATCAAAACATTCAAAACCAAAATCGCATGAAATCGATCTAGAACTCAAAATCTGGAATCCAAGAACGATGAATCGGTTTGTGGTTTCAGTGGCAATTTTCAGTTAACTATCTGATTTTTAGGGGTTTTAGTAGCGATTTTCAGGTGACGGAGGGAGAGTTGTGGTTTTCAGGGGGGTGATGTTTCCGATGACATAAGAATGAACGATGGTGATTGAAACAACATGATAAGAGAGTTGATTGTGTGGTTCCAGGAAGCAATGGTGTTTCTTCGATGGTGGTAGTGGTAATGATGGTTTATTTTTTACTCCGATGAAGCTTTCGATGGATGGTGGGAGGGGTTTATAGGTAGCAGTAGTGTTTCTTCAATGGCAGAGGCAAGAAATGAGATAGAAGGATACAAGTGAAGGGTGTAGGGTTTTGGGTGGATCCCATTTCCAATTCCAAATAATAATTTACATTATTTAATAATAAAGAAATAATATTAAAAACTGAAAAGAAAAAACAAAGGGCAATATAGTCTTTTCATGTCTATCAGGGACGAAAAATGTAAAAAACTCATACCACAAGAATGGTCCGAGTGCAAAAAAAAACATTAGGGACCAAACGTGTAATTTTGATCAAACCACAGGGACGATTTTAGTAATTTACTCTAAATAAAATAATCTGATTTCAGAAATAGTTAATTTCATATATAGTCGATTTCCAAAATATTGAATTTTCAAACTAATTTGCAGTTAAAACAAATTAACTTAATTTTCAAATTTCAAAATTTTCAAACATTAAGATTAATCAAGGAAATTAATAAAAAAAAACATAACATACTACAAAACGGATATTTGGGTGAATATCCTAAATACATTATTAAAAAAATTCAAATTAAAAGGACGTAAAATACACTTTTTCATCATCGATTGTTGTTAAAATTGTGAACACGTTTGCTAACCAATACGATCTCAGGAAATGTCCACATAGGCAAATGCAATGAAAGACCGACACGTGGCTATCGTTCTCTTATTTAACACGAAACAACACCCATTTTACCTTACCCATTTTTCAAAGTTTTCTGGCAAAAAAAGATAGAGAAAGAAATCCAAACCGAAGGTTGTGAAAATGGCAAGCAAATCCATGGTTATGGCTTCATCATTGACCGGAGAAGTCTTCGAAACCATCGACGTTTACGTCTCCTATTCCGACTCCGACTCGTGGGAGGTTGTCGAACCGTCCGATTCCGATGACGGAAACTTTTCTTACGGTGACATCACCTCCGATGACGACGAAGTGGTGGCGGATGTCGACGATCTACTTCAACAGGCTTACGGATCTCCGTCGCCTGACATATCTTTGCAGTCTTTAGTAGAGGAAATCACTCACCACTGTGAGGTAATTAGTTTGGCTTAATTTGGTAACTTATACTCTTGTTTTTCGTGTTTTTTCATCTTCAAGACCTCTGAAATCAACAGGAAGTTAAAGACGCGTATGAAATCGATGATCTCCGTCACGTAATCGTGGAGGATGATGGTCGGATCGACGGTGCATATGATCCGTACGAAGAGGATGCAGATGAGAGTGAAGAAGAAATCGATGATGATGATGATCATGATGATTTGGACGACGAATTGGTGCCGAAATATTTGAACAACAAATTCGAGCGACAGAGGATGAGGAAATTGGGGAAAAGGGCGTATCCAAAGATGAAAAAATCCAAACGGGTCGCTAATCAGTTCAACAAACCTGGATGTGTTCGTGGAAAGCATGGATTGGGATTGAAACACAATCTCATCTGGTAAACAAATCGATCTGATTTCATGTTTTATCTGAACCGATCTGATCATCATCTTTGTTAATTTGAAATGTACAGCAGTTAATTAGGGTTAACGGGTTGTTCTACAGTTAGGATTAGGATTTGAAGTTGGTTTCTTTTGGGTCTTGGAATGTACATACGAATCATCTAATCAAAATCAAAATGCAATCTGATTTCGCATATCTCCCGTAATTTCTCTATTCAAGAACTGTAAATCGAATTTGTTGCCTGATTTATCTTTGAAATGGATAAGTAAATTCAATAATAAATGGTAATCTCGATAAAATTTAAATTATAGTTTTGAATATTAAACCAAAGTTGCGAACAAAGAGAGACCACACATGTTGGCTAATATTATTGATCACAGATCATATGTTGGGCATTTTCGGTCATATATCTAACATTTAAAATGATTGTGATTATTATAAATGTTTTAAAAATTAAAAAATATATATATATGAAAGACTATTATAAATGTTTTTAGAGTATTGGTTAGTTTAAGATAACATAAAATCCGAACTAATAAACTTGTGTGGGACAAAAAAACATGGACAAAATTTGTGGTCTATGTTTTGATTTATTTTCGATGAACTCATTAATCATTGTGACATTAGAATCAAATAAATTGTAATGCTAAAGCAAGTTAGAATAAATATTTTTTGTGTAAAAGAAAGATGCTTTTGTTTTTTGGTGGAACATAAATATGATCCACTCCACATATCACTATTTTTCCATCCACTCGTCAAAATTCCAAATCGTCTCATAGCTCAAAACACTTTAAACACTCCAAAGTTATGAGGTGGTAGAGGACTAGAGGTTCACAAAATGGGTCCGGATGGTCTTAAAATTGTCCGAATTTTTTTTTCGGTATTTTTTTTGGTCCGGTTATATTCATAGATTAGGTGTAAGACTCATGTATTACATGAGTTAATTAAAAAACAATTATATATAAAAGTCTAAATATTTAAGTGTTTTTGATTTATAAGAAAATAAGAAAAAAAATGAATTATTAAAATTGAATTTTTTTTATTTATTAAATTTAAATAAATAAACAAAATAAACTAATGAATTTTAATTTGGAAATTTTGAAGTAAGAATGTAAGTCCATTAATTAAATTGATATTCATATATTACTACATTTATTGTTATTATTACATTAAAGTATTACGTGGAATTTATTAAAATAGAAAAAACCATAAAATGACATGTGAAAAGGAAATTAATTTAAAATAACCAAAAAATAACATTTGACAATTTAAATGAGAGTGTGACATGTGGCAAAAAAAATCTTTATTTATTATGATAGATTAGCCAGCTTCTGTGTCATTTAGTTCATTTTTTTCGGTTTAGATTCAAGTTTTTTTTTCTCTAGATTCGTATTTTCTCAGTTCTTTTAATTAAATTAAATTCAACTTAGTACTTAAAAAAAAACTTTTTCAAACCTAAGTACACATAAAAAAAATAAAAAACATTTTATAATTGTTCTTTGGATACTAAAATCGATATTTTTTGGTTTTTTAGCTATCTACAAATTAAACAACTGATTGAATAACCAGACAACAAAACACATATGACAACTATTTTATCCAAAAGAAAGGGGAAAAAAATGTTTGGCTAGTTCATTGCATATGCATTTTAAGTAAATACATGTTTATTCTTAATGAATTTTTTTTAAAGAATTTGAAACGCAATCATGAAATATGATATGTACCATATGTCATTCTATTTGACCGAAGTAATTGGTAACATTTATCGGATCTCTAGTCCAAAACAATTCATTTCATCATTTTATAAAGTGTAAAAATCTTGATTATTGTATGTAATACTAAAAAAACATGTACTTATTTTTGCGAATGTCCATAAGTTTGTTGGTAAACTTTTGGCAAATCGATTTAACATTGGGTGTTCAAAGATTAGTAAGGATTATGGAGCAATCCACATCATCAAAGTTCGTCAAATTTTAGACGGTCCTTTTGATATTGAATCTTTATTAATGGTTTTACGAAGAAAGAGTTTAGTTTTCAAAAAAGGCATTGACCATTTGACCTATAAGATCATCTATCTTTTTATCATCGTTATAGTAGGTCTCCATATTGCTTTGTAAGAAGCAAAATATGGTGAAATGTTTTTTTAGATGCTAAAGTGGGAAATAAAGGTTTGATATTCCTACTTTTTATTCAGATGTTGAGATAGAGCTTATATGGTTGCAAATCATTGATTTTTGTAACATCTTTTTAAAATGAGCTCAGAAGCTTTGGTCATTTTTAAATAAAATGTTGTTTTGAAAAATAAATAAATAAGTAATATTAGAGATGCACTCGAAGACGAGGGTGTCGAAGATGTTTCAGCATCGTCCTCATCTTTGGTCTTGAACTTCTTCCATCGAAGCGGGGAACCATTTGGGGACTTCATCATCCTCATCTTTGTCGGAATGATGAGGCAACGAGTTTTATTTCTTTATTCTTATTTACATCCAGATGCTGACTATCAAAATTGAACCCGATTAGCAAAGAGAATTATTTTCAACCGAAATAAATATATCGGTCGCCAAATAAAAAGCATAAGCGCTCCTCTACTATTAGTTGAGCATTTGGTCTAACCTCGTGCAACATCACCACTTGAATAAGCAATGTGTCCCGTTAATATCAGGTGTGTCCACCCAAAATCCGAACGTTGTGGACTGAAATAACTCCAACATTCTTTTCGTAAACACCATATAATATCTTTAACATTCCATGCATTGTTGTAACATCCTAAAATTTAAAACCAAAAATTTCGTTTTTAAATAAGTTGTTATGAAAACCAACAGTATAAAAACATCCATAAAAACATCCCAAGTCAAAACCAAAGTGTCAATAATCAAAACATGTTATCAGAAAACAATATCAGAGTGTAATCTCAAAGATCTCATGTGCGGAAAACATAGTGTGATGCGTTGCGATCGAGTCGGCTCCATTCCTTTGAAAACGAAGTACCTGAAACCAAAACTGAAAACCGTAAGCACGAAGCTTAGTGAGTTCCCCCATCATACCACATATCATATACACATAATGGCAATCCCTCGGTATCTTTCAACCAATATCTATCTGGCATAATTGGAAGCTGGACTCCCCTTCGGTATCTTTCAATCGGTAACCGGGAGCTGGCATCCCCTTCGGTATCTTTCAACCGGTAACTGCCTTCGGTATCTTTCAACCGGTAACCGGGGACTATTTTACCCCCTACCACTACCACATAGTAACATATCATACTAACACATAAACATAACAGATAGTGGCATACCAGACAATTATCACAAAGACAATCATCTAACAAACATCTCCTACTAGTGAGCCGACATTGTGGCCATAGACCCACTTCTGCTGGAAGGTAACTCACCTCACACTGCTGAAGTCCCGCAGACAAAACTCTAGCTGTTGGATGACAGATTCCCGAACTGTCAATCATCAAAATAACACCCAATCAGTAATTGGGTTCCAACATATATCCATAAGTCCATGCTTGGGGTAAAAGACTACTTTACCCCCATCTTAGCTTGATTCAAGCTCAAGGCCCAATCCAAAGGCCCAAAAGTCCAACTATGAATCAAAGCCTAGCATATGGCCTAATTTTCCAAATTGGGCCCAAACCTTTACATGGTCTTACCCTAAAGCCCATCCAAATATTCCAGTGCCAATATTTGACATTCTAATGGTCCAATATCTCATAATCATCAAGGCCCAATTACGGCCCATCTATGGCCCAATTTTCCAAATTGGGTCCAAACCCCTTACATGGGCATTACCCTAAAGCCCATTAAATTATTCTCGTCCATATGTTTGTTCTTGGATGACCCATTATTAGCCCAATCACCAAAGCCCAAAAGGAAGGCCCAACTTAAGGCCCAAGCAAGATTAGGGTTTTCACATAAAATGACGCTTAGGGTTAAGTGTTTCTTACTTAACCCATTAAGGACTTAATCCATTAAGTCCATCAATCTACTAGGTCAGTCATATAGTGTGGTCGGGCTTAATACATAATCCCAATCCGATCATCCAAAATGCAAGTCCCGACACTCCAAAACCCATATATCAAAAATTAGGGTTTTCTAAACCCTAATTAGGGTCTCCAACCCAATCACAACCCAATTAGGCCCAAAATCTAAGTCTTTAGATCAATTAGGGTTTCATTAGGTCAACTAGGGTTGAACAAGTCGGGCACCACCCACTACCACCTCGAGTAGTGGTGGTCAACGGCGACTCACGGTGGTGGTTATGGTTCTAGTCCAATTTTGTCCAAGCATCACAAAAGCAACTAAACACAAGCAAAAGCACACCGCCACCCAACACGGCGGCTGGTGGCGGCAACCACCACCTCATGGTGGTGGTTATGAGTTTTCTTTTGATTATTCCAACACCGATTACAACTTTACAATGCAATGACCCAAAATAAACACACACACAATAAGATAAACACACACAGCCACCCTTGTGGTGGTCGGCGGTGGTACAAGGTGGCAGCCACCACCTCACGGTGGTGGTGATGGCTTTTCCTAAGAATTTCGGGTAAACAAAGCACCCAAACACCACTTCACTAAAATAAACACCATTTAACACATACACAGCCACCTCCCACGGTGGCTGGTGGCGGCAGAAGAGCGTTCACGGCGACAACCACCATGGTTGGCTGCCATGTTGGTCTTCTTGCGTCTCCCGGCCACCTAAACACACTGACACCGCGACATGGATTGCAACTAACACCCACACGTCGGAAGCCATACACTAACGAAGCAGCAGCCTCACCCTCGGAGGAAGGTGACGGTCGGAGAACCCAAAAATGTGAACAACGAGAAACGGCGGCGGCGGTCCGGTGACAACACAACAACAGAAGAACGTGGAAGGAAGGGAGGTCGCGACCCCGACTGGCGAACGGCAGCAGCGGCAAATCGCGTTCTTCCAATCGCCCACTGCCCCGACGTCCAAGGGCAGCATTCATCTTCAATGGAATGAACGCAGCGGTGGTTCTCAGCTTCGACGTCGACGGTGCAGCAGCGGTATCCAGGGGTCACGGTGGCAATACGACGGCTGGAGGAGTGGAGGGATAAGGGTGGCGGCTGGTGTGTTGCGGCTAGGGTTAGGCTACTCTGCCTACTCTGGCGGTCATTCTAAAAGGACCGATGTATCGGGGCCCCAGCTTGCCCCGCTTCCTGAATCGGATCACCCCTTTCCATGGGGATACCTTCAGGAGGACCGAATCTCCAACCTGGAATTCTAGCTCGGATCGTCGCCTGTTCGCATAACTTTTTTGGCGACTCTGGGCCGTTAGTAATCTCTGTCTAACCTGTTGAATCTACTCAGTCGTCTTTAGCACTATCTCAGTGCCACCCATCACTCTCTGCCCCACCTCTCCCCAACAAAATAGGAGTCCGACACCTCCTCCCATATAAAAGCTCAAAGGGAGGCATACCAATACTCGAATGGTGGCTGTTGTTGTAGGAAAACTCAGCCAGGGGTAAGTAAGTGTCCCAACTTCCTCCGAAGTCCATGACACAGGCACGCAACATGTCCTCAAGCGTCTAAATCGTCCGCTCGCTCTGCCCATCCGTCTGCGGGTGGAATGCAGTACTAAAGTGCAAGCGCGTGCCCAACTCCTCGTGAAATTTCTTCCAGAATCTGGAAGTAAAGCACACGTCTCGATCTGACACTATCAAGATCGGCACTCCATGCCGAGATACCACCTCTTTCACATAAATATCGTCCAATCTCTCTGTAGAAGAGCTCTCACTAATAGCAAGGAAGTGAGCACTCTTCGTCAGTCGGTCCACAATCACCCAAATCGCGTCAACTCCACGCGCAGTCCTCGGTAACTTGGTGATAAAGTCCATAGAGATCTGTTTCCACTTCCACTGGGGAATCACCAGAGGCTGCAATGGACCATGTGGACGCTGGTGCTCTGCCTTGACCCGACGACAGGTCAAGCACCTCTCAACTACCCACGCAACATCCTGCTTCATACATGGCCACCAATAATCTCTCTTCAGGTCCAAATACATCTTAGTAGCCCCGGTATGGATCTAGAATCTCAATCTATGCGCCTCCTCCATCAGTATACGCCGAGCTCCGCCCGTAAAGAGCACCCAAATCCGCCCTCGGAAAGTCATGAGCCCTCGGCTATCCGTCGCAAACTCGGACACCTGTCCAATCACCCGCTCCCTCTTGCGGTTCTCCGGTCCACGGCCTCCACCTGAGCCTCTCGAATGGTATCTAAGACTGGAGTCATCACCGTCATCCTCATACACATATCTCGGAGCGGAGCACTCTCTGCTCTGCGGCTCAGGGCGTCGGCTATCACATTAGCCTTGCCCGGATGATACAGGATCTCACAGTCATAGTCTTTCACCACATCCAACCATCTCCTCTATCTCGTGTTTAAGTTGGGCTGATCCATGAGATACTTCAGGCTCTTGTGGTCCGTGTATATGGTACACCGGACCCCGTACAAATAGTGGCGCCAGATCTTGAGGGCGAACACCACCGCCCCCAGCTCCAGATCGTGGGTGGGATATCTCGTCTCATGAGGCTTCAACTGCCTCGATGCGTATGCTATCACGTGCCCTCTCTGCATCAGCACCGTACCCAACCCAAATATAGTTGCATCATAGAAAACCACAAAGTCCTCCACTCCCTCGGGAAGGGCTAACACCGGGGCTTCACATAATCTCTGGCGAAGAGTCTCAAATGAGGTCTGCTGCTCGGGACCCCAAGTAAAAGTAACGCCCTTCCGGGTCAAACTGGTGAGGGGGACGACAATCTTAGAGAAATCTCAGATAAATCTCCGATAATAGCCGGCCAATCCCAGAAAAACTCCTGATATCGGATGGGGATCTCGCCACCTCCCATCGCATAACTGCCTCAATCTTGGCTGGGTCGACCAATATCCCACTCTGATTAACGAGATGTCCTAGGAACTCGACCTCTCGTAACCAGAAATCACACTTGAAGAATTTGGCATATAGCCTCTCCGATCTCAAAACTCCAAAAACCTCTCTAAGATGCTCCTCGTGCTGCTCCCTGGACCTCTAGTACACAAGAATATCGTCGATGAATACGATCACCGATCGATCCAACATAGGCCTACACAGCCGGTTCATGAGGTCCATGAACGCCGCCGGTGCGTTGGTGAGCCCGAAGGGCATCACCACAAACTCGTAGTGCCCATAACGAGTCCTAAAGGCCGTCTTCGGAATATCCGCCTCGCAAACTCTCATCTGATGATATCCAGACCTCAGATCAATCTTGGAGAACCAAGATGCCCCCTGCAACTGATCGAACAAATCGTCAATCCTCGGAAATGGATAACGGTTTTTAATCGTCAACTTGTTCAACTACCGGTAATCAAAACAAAGTTGTTAATCAGCACATGGATCTACACCTGCTTCTTTGAGGGCACTCGGCCTTCCGGTGGCCGGTCTGGTTGCAATGGAAGCAAACCGACCTCTGGGGGCACGGAGTCGAGTGAGGCCAGATCTGAGAAAGCCGGAAAGCGCAGCAACCAGAACCCCTTGGGGCAATCCTTCGCCATGTGCCCCTCCTTGCAACATTTGTAGCAAATCCCCTCACGACACGAACCCTCATGGCTCTTACTGCACTTGCCACAAGTGCGGCCCTTCTGGCCCCCAACTCTAGTATCAGCGGGCTTAGCCCGCTTCGTCGCCGACTGCTACTGTACTGGTCTCCGGTCCCTACCCCGAAACTCCTCCTCCTCCCTGGTCTGCAGCTCAATCTCAATCTTCCTCCTCCTGGCATTGGCCTGAAGCTCGACCAATATCCTGTACGACGAGTTCGCCACGAACTCTCGTATATCCTTCCTCAGTATGCTTAGATATCGGCTCACACGTGCCTGCTCAGTGGACACGTGCTCAGGGCAAAACATCGCCCTCTCATGAAACATCCTCGGAATCTCAGTCACTGACTCTGTCTTCTACTTGAGAGACAGAAACTCCTGTGCCAAACGTTCCCTCTCCACCGGGGGAACATACTCGTCTCGGAACAACTGAACAAACCTCTCCCATGTCACTGCAACATGATCTGCAGAGGTAAAGCTGGTTGTCACAAACTTCCACCAGTCCTTCACTCCCAAACGAAGCTGGTTCAGCGCAAACCGAACTCTCAAGTGATCTGGGCATGAACATGTGTAAAAACACCCCTCGATATCAGAGATCCATCTCATCACAACAATCGGATCCTGTGTCCCATCAAACGCTGGTGGCTTCGTGTTGCTGAACTCCCGGAACAACAACGAGTCACCTCATTGTGGCCTAGCAGCGGCGACAGCTGCAGTGGTGGCAGCAGCAGCAGCCTTAGTGACAGCAGCGTATCGCTCATCAAACGTCTCAATCAGGGTGGTCTTAATAGACCCAAACGTCTCGGGAATCTCTGCTCGGATGGCTGCGGCCACCTCCTCATGAATCATCCTCCGAATCTCATCATCACTAGTCCCACTGCCTCCAGGGTTGTGGCGTGTACCCACTATCCAATTAATAAATAATGTTCAGATTCTCATCTTTAATAATAAACTAGTAGAAGTCACCATGTGTGCTGCGATAAGGAACTCCTTTGCAATTCGTATATAGCATGTGATTTCTAAATGTCAACAGTCCACATATAGAACGATGATGATTCTACCATATCAAATGTGCCACAAAAGAATTAAAATAAAGTTTCAATCCAAACAATTATGTATGGAGAGGCAGACAAAAATAAGGTTTGAAAGTGTATATTGTTTGGTGCAATACGTATAAATTTTATGAGTTAATACCATAATAAATACAATAAAAGGTTTATAATGTTTAAATAAAAAGTAATATTAATAAAAACGAAAACTATAAAAAAGATTATGTAAATTACCAAAAATGTAACTTTAAAATACAGTAAGGTAGCAAAATCGAAATTTATAAAATATCGATAATTTAATTTTAAAATTATGAAAGATGAAAACGATTACATCAAAATTATTAGAGGGGAAAATATAAATATGAAAATTTGTTATGATCTAAGGCAAAATCTCTATTTTCATAGACTTTTATTTTGCATCTTGTATTGATGTATTGATAAGGTTGTAATATAATTTGGTATTAATGGTTTTTAAACTAGAAATAAGAAAATGATATGAATATTAACTTTCTCTCACAAACTCATTTTGGTAATATATATATATATATATATATATATATATATATATATATATATATATATATATATATATATATATATATATATATATATGGATGGGGTTCTTCGGGTTCGATGTTATATCGAGAAAATCGTTGGACTTGCTCATGTAATTAGGCTACTTGTTCTTTTAACTCTTTCACATTAGCATCTACACAATTGGGTTGTCATCGTGGTCGTCGTGGATGTCAGGGTGTGATGCACCCGCAGATGAGGTTCCTGAAGATGATTTGGCCTCTTCCTCGTCTTGGGTCTTGAACTTCCTTCGTTATGGTGGGGAAGCTCCGTTGACCGATCAGTTAATTCAACATCAACCACAAATTGTTGGAACCTAATATAGTAGTCAAATTATGGATCTTTCTGTAACGGTTGCATTTTTGCGTACGACACACACCCCTCCTAAAATTGTTATAAACATCAAACATTCTTATTAGTAATTTCTTTAACATTTACAAAACAAAAAAAATACCAAATTAATGTGAAAACATACCTCAGAGTCGTCTAGATGCTTATAAACTTCATGCCACTCCATATACTTAATGTAATTCAAATCTAACGTACGTGGAACCTGTCTATCCGACAGACGCATAATAATCGTTGCTGACAGCCAGGGAACATTTCTAACTAATATATATACATATATTTTTAAAATCATGCCTTGTGTGGAAAAACAAAAGCACACATTGTACTTTAATTTTTTGTAGTTTTTCCTAAGTATGAGATGGATTTCATAATTATGTAGCTTCTTAAAAAAATTTGCAACTCAATGTAAGTGTGTGATCACAAAAAACTCCCCCACGTGTATCTATCATACAAAGAAATAAAATGCATTTTTTAAATAACATAAAATAAAACACATTTTTTTGAAAACCTTAAAAATTAATTGCATATTTTATACCTATTCCAATGTGCAAATCATCGGCTAGTGTGAGGCAACCAATAGTTACCTTTTCATTATATACTAGGTGTAAGACTCATGTATTACATGAGTTCATTTAAAAGAAAAATAAATGTAACAACGTAAATTTTCAAACCAAAATTTTCAAATTTTAAAACACATTTTCTCAATTCAAACATCTCAAAAGTGTTATAGTATCAAATCATCCAACACATATCCCAAAAAACTGTATATATATAACAAATCCAGAATCCTCTCAAACATGACTCAGATCTCTGACGTGTGTACAATCAAGTCGGCACCTTCCCGTAATCCTGAGAAGTACCTGAAACACATAACACATAACACGGTAAGTAAAAAGCTTAGTGAGTTCCCCAAAATACCACTCATATCTCATCAGTCTCTCATGGCTATGCTCAGATAAGACCCTCTGGTCAAATGTGTCTCTTAGTGGGACCCTCTGGTCCCACATCTCAGATGGACCCTCCGGTCTCTCAACTCAACAACTCAATATAATACACAGCATACATATCATAAAGACAAATAGCAGGATATCTTAATACACAATATATGCACATAAGACCATCTGGTTACACATAGGTTACCACTCAAGGTAAGCATAGTGAGAAGACTCACCTCGTAATAACTTGGATAATCTCGAACTCGAATCACCGGTCTAGCCTCCGCCTAACACCACGCTAATAATCCCTAATTAATAAGGCTCTCACTGAATCTAAACTAACCCTTCTACAAACTCACAGAAGGGAAAAAGACCATTTTACCCCTCTATGGCCTTATAGTCCACAAATTGACCAAACCCTAAAAGTCAACCGAAAGTCAACGGCAGGGAGTACGCTGCGCGTACCAACTCTCTACGCTGGGCGTACTCGGCTGCCATGCGGGCATCGGGGATGCTCAACCCCTATGTCGCGCGTACTGGGATTACGCCCATCGTACGTCCCAATTTCACTCTCCTCATATATTTGGTCTTAATGAGTTAAGACCTTGGCTCATATCTCAGATCTGGACTCCCTAATATCTCTTAATCCATAAAGTCAGTGACTTTAAGCCTTTGCATGGATGATTAGGTCACCAAACACTCAAAACACTAATCCTCTTTCATCATAAAGCTCATATCTCATGCATGGCTTACTTCTAACGTCCAAGATTGGATTTTTATGACTTTACTCCACAAAATACACTAAAAGGGGGTAGATTAAGGTCTTTGGAGCTCATTATCTCATAAAGTCTCCATCTTTTAGGACAAAACCCTAAAATACTCCATATAAATGCACAATTCAAAAGAGTGAGAAAGCTTGAAGCTTTATACCTCTATGTAAAGCTTTCCACACAGCTAAGCTCAGATCCAAAAGCCTGGACTCTCACTCCTTCTTCTCCAAGGCTTCTTCTCCACTTCAAGAACACAAGATTACACTCACAAGCTCTCAAATGCACTCACAAGCTATAAGAACGATGATTTAGGGTTAGGAGGGTTTGGTGTCTGGGAATGGAGGCCAGGAATGAGGCCATCATATCCTTTATATAGGGGACTCACCAACAATTAGGGTTTTCATTATGGGCCTAGTATGCCCAGCGTACCCTCTGGTACGCCCCGCGTACTATGTGGTCTCCGCGTCAAATGCACGCATATGAGTACGTTGAGCGTACACTCTAGTTATGAACCTGCTATGAACCTGCTAGAGTACACCGGTGAACACATCGTTCACAACACCAACAGGTTATGAACCTACCAGCGTTCCACTGGACAGTCTAGAAAGAGTCCGTGGTCGTCATCCATACTCCGCTAGATGACTAGATCAACAACAACATCGAGGCCTCTCATCATTTTATTTCATCACACATCAACTATCTACCCATGTTATACCCAACAGTTTTGTAGATAACATATACATATATACATACTTATATAACTTAAAAACATGTATAATATATTCATTCAATACTCATTCCAGATAACAGATAATATACAAACACATAACACGTATTTTATAGAGAATAATTCATATATATGTGTTAGAAGAAAGAAACTACACACTCACTTGATAAGAAGATTATCGGACAGCACTACGGCTCTTAAAGCAGAATTCTTCGGTGAAACTGTGATCTCTTCACACACCGGGCTTCTCGCGGGCAGAGCTTCGGCTCGGAAACTATTTTCTTCTCGGGATCTTCAGAGCTTCGGGACTCGCTTCGGGTCTCGGGATGATACCGGGGCTTCGGGGGTATAACTTGCACGTAAATCGAGGTAATATGGAGTGAGAGCAAAGAAATTGGCAACCCTAAACGGCTGGCCTAGCTTTCTATATATAGGAGGCTGAAATTCTATGCTCACGTCGTGAGCCACTAATGCTCACGTCGTGAGCTCGATAGGTCACTGCGTTCGTCATGGCCACTTGCCGTGGAGGATGTCCATCACCTGCTCACGTCGTAAACACTGTGCTCACGTCGTGAGCTCTGACACAGGGGTTGAAGTTCGTGCCCCGAACTTCAGAAATTCATATCTTTCGCATACGAGCTCCGTTTTCGATGTTATTTATACCCACGCGTAGATGAGATTATGCTATACAACTCTCGTTTAGACTCCGTAGGCTAATTTCAACTTTAACTTTTATTATATTATTTTTAGTAGGCCGGGACAGGAAAACTCCGTTAGAAATTCATAACTTCTTCATCTGACATCCGTTTTCGTCTGTCTTTTCACCGCTGGACTACTATCGACGAGATCTTCGATTCTCGTTTAGATTGTTTTGGCTAGAAATCACTCGATCTTATATTCGAACTTTGGGCTGCATACCGCTAAGTCGAAACTTCGAAAAATCATAACTTCCTCATACGAAGTCAGATTTAGACGTTCTTTTTATGCACGCTCCCGGTTTAACGTATTCTACGACTTTCGTTTAGATCACTAAGGCTAAATATCGCTCTATCGTAAATTCACTATTTACGTCATGTAGTGTCGTACCGGTTCTGTCGCGAAACGTCGACAGGTCATAACTCCTTCGTTATAACTCGGATTTCGGCATTCTTTATAATTTCGGAATCCTCGTAACGACCACTACAACTTCATGCATAGATATCAGGCTTATCTAATATTTTATTATTACGCTTATTTTTGTTCTTAATTCATTTAAGTTACACAATTAAGCATAAAACACATAACACTCAAAATAATACATTTTTATTATTTCACAGCGGTTTACAAAGGTTAACCTAGACTATTACATCATCATTAATGCCTAGCCTAGAAACACGGGTGTTACAATTCTCTCCCCGTTAGGATGATTCTGTCCCTGGAATCACACATCAACAAACAAATGCGGATAGCGACTAATCATGTCACTCTCTGTTTCCCAGGTGAGATTTGGTCCATTCGTATGTTTCCAACGGACAAGCACTAATTCGACCATCTTGCGTGGCAACTTCTTAGTCTTACGGTCAACGATTGCCTCTGGCTCTTTAATTAACCTCTTATTTTCATCAATTCTTAATTCCGAAAGTGAATTATATTGGGAACTTCTCCCGTGAACTTCCTCAGATAACACACATGGAAAGTGTTATGAATACCATTCAGTTCTTTGGGTAATTCGAGCTTGTTAGCTTGGTTCCCAATCCTCTGAAGAACTTTAAACGGTCCAATAAACCTTGGACTTAACTTTCACCTTTTACCAAACCTTATAAGTCACTTCCATGGTGAGACTTTAAGCAAAACCGAATCTCCAACTTCAAAAGTCATCGGTCGTCTTTTCTTGTCAGCATAGCTCTTTTGACGATCCTGAGCCGCTAACATTCTCTCCCTGATTATTTTCAACTTTTCAGCAGTTTGATGGACTATCTCAGGTCCCATAAACTTATTTTCCCCATCCTCAAGCCAACAAGAAGGCGTACGACACTTCCGTCCGTACAAAGCTTGATAAGGTGCCATATTTATGCTCGAGTGGAAACTATTATTGTAGGAAAATTCTACCAAAGGCAAATGTTCATCCCAGTTGCCTTGGAATTCCAGGGTATATGCTCTCAGCATATCTTCAAGTGTTTGTATCGTCCGTTCGCTCTGCCCATCATTCTGTGGATGGTAAGCTGTACTCAAACACAACTTGGTACCCAATTCCTCTTGTAGACTCTTCCAAAATCGCGAGGTGAAACGGTTGTCACGATCTGATACAATCGTTAATGGCACACCGTGAAGCCTCATAATTTCCTTCACGTAAGAATTCACAAGCTTATCCATAGACCATTTCTCATTGGCTGCTATGAAGTGTGCACTCTTAGTGAAGCGATCAACGACCACCCAAATCATGTCGTGACCATTCTTTGTTCTGGGCAGTTTAGTGACAAAATCCATGGCAATGTCTTCCCACTTACCCATCGGTACAGGTAAAGGTTCTAAACTCCCATATGGTTTCTGATGTTGTGCCTTAACTCTCGCACATGTCACACACTCGGCCACATACTTTGCAATATCCAGTTTCATCGTCGGCCACCAGTAATAGGGTTTTAGGTCCCTATACATTTTAGTGCTACCGGGATGTATCGAGTACATGGTTTTGTGAGCTTCTTCCCTCAGAAGATCTCTTACTCCTCCTGACTTAGGCACCCAAATTCGATCTTGGTATACCTTTAGTCCGTGACTGTTTATACCGAACACTAACGTTTTGTCCAAACGTTCTCCCTTTCGGTCATTCTTCTCAGAAGCTTCTTCTTGAGCTTTCTTTATACTATCCACAATTGTCGAGACAACTTCTATTCTCAACGCTCTTGGCATTTTTCTTTCAAGATTGACTTTCCGACTAAGAGCATTAGCAACAACATTGGCTTTGCCGGGGTGGTAAAGTATCTCACAGTCGTAGTCCTTAAGTAACTCTAGCCAGCGTCTTTGCCTCATATTCAATTCTTTCTGACTAAAGAGATATTGGAGACTCTTATGATCAGTGAAAAGTTTGCACCTCGTGCCATAAAGGTAATGCCTCCATATCTTTAGAGCAAATACTACCGCTGCTAACTCCAAATCATGAGTGGGGTAGTTCTTTTCATGCTCCTTCAGCTGTCGAGACGCATATGCTATCACCTTTTCTCTTTGGGTCAACACATAACCCAATCCAACACCAGATGCATCGCTATAGACAGCGAAGTCTTCAACTCCGTTGGGTAGAGAAAGAATCGGTGCTTCACATAGCTTCTTCTTTAGCAACTCGAATGCTTCTGTGTGCTTATCACTCCAAGCATAAGTAGCTCCTTTGTGAGTCAAAGCTGTTAATGGAGTAGTGATCGAAGAAAAGCCTAGGATAAACCTTCGGTAATATCCAGCTAATCCCAAAAAGCTTCGGATCTCTGTGGGACTTTTCGGTTGTTCCCACTTCATCACAACTTCAATCTTTGCTGGATCAACCATTATCCCTTCTTGGTTGACCACGTGACCCAAGAATTGGTCTTCTCGAATCCAAAAATCACATTTAGAGAACTTAGCATACAGCTTCTCCTTCTTCAAGACTTCTAACACTTCTCGCAAGTGTCTGCCATGCTCCTCTTGGCTTTTTAAGTAAATCAGAATGTCATCTATGAACACTATCACAGATTTATCAGGGAACAGATTACAAACCCTGTTCATTAAATCCATGAATGTTGCGGGAGCATTGGTTAGTCCAAACGAAATAACCAAAAACTCATAGTGTCCATATCGTGTTCTGAATGCAGTTTTCTCGATATCCTACTCTCCCACCTTCAGCTGATGATATCCTGACCTAAGATTGATCTTCGAGAAATAGCTTGAACCTTGTAGCTGATCGAACAGGTCATCAATCCTTGGCAATGAATATTTATTCTTTATCGTTGCCTTATTCAGCTCTCTGTAATCAATGCACATTCTCTTACTCTCGTCCTTTTTCTTTACGAATAACACCGGAGCTCCCCAGGGTGATGAACTAGGTCTAATGAAACCCTTGTCTAATAACTCCTGAAGTTGCATTATCAGCTCCTTAATCTCTGTTGGCGCTAATCGGTAAGGTGCTTTTGCTATTGGCGTGGTTCCTAGAAACAAGTCGATACGGAATTCTACTTGTCGATCAGGCGATAATCCAGGAAGATCCTCGGGAAATACTTCCGGATAATCACACACGACAGGAATGCTCTACATCTCCTTTTTCTCCTTCTTTGCATCAATCACGAATGCCAAATATGGTGTACATCCTTTGGCCAAACACTTTCTGGCTTTCATTAGAGAAATAATCCCAGAATTCACTCTGTGTTTGTCCCCATACACCATAAATGACTCTTTCCCTGGCGGGTTTACTTTTACAATCTTCTTTTTGCACAGTATTTCGGCATCATTGGCGCTAAGCCAATCCATTCCCAGCACGATGTCGAAACCATTTAACTCAATAGGCAATAATTCCTCGTGGAACTTATTCCCATTCAAATCAATCAAGATGTTTTTTATACGATGGCTAACAGGTATAAACTTGCCACTAGCAACTTCGACTAATAAAGCATTATCTAGTCTATCAATAGGCAAAGCTAGTTTTCTACCAAATTCATGCGAAATAAAGGAGTAGTTGGCTCCTGAGTCAAACAAAATTTGGGCAGGCAATTCGTTTACGAGAAAGGTACCTGAAGCGACATCAACTTCTTCTTTAGCAGCTTCCAGTGTCATCTGAAAGGCTCTCGCCTTCGGCTTTGGTGGAATGTTGGGTTTTGCTGCCTCCTTCTTTTTCGGACAATCCCTCGAGATGTGCCCCTCCTCACCACGCCCATAACAGACTTTCTTAGTAAGGGTGCATTCGTTGGCATAGTGCCCTGGATTTCCACATTTGAAGCATGTGGCTTCCCCGCCACATTTCCCAAGATGCTTCTTCTTACATTTGTCGCATCATTTCGCTCCGCCTCCTCCACCTCCTCTCGAACTAGACTTCGAGAGTTTAACCTTTTTGTTGAACCCTGAGGGTCCGTCGAACTTCCTCTTCTCACCAACCTCTAACCTCTCCAGACCCTTCTCCCTGATCTGAGTCTCAACATTCTTAGCAGCCCAGATGGCGGCTTTCAATGTGGTTGCTTGCTTAACCATTGGACCAAAGTCCGCTGGTAATCCACGGGCAAACTTGTTGACCTTTGAGAGTTCAGTTGGAACTAGGTATGGGATAAGCTTCATCTTTTCTGTGAAACTTGCAGCGTATTCAGTAACGCTCATTTTTCCCTTCTTCAAATTCTGAAACTCATTATTGATTTCCAAAAGGTCCTACTCTGAGCAGTATTGCAGTTTCAATTGTTCCACAAAGTCTTCCCAAGACATCTTGCTAGCTTCTCCAATGGGCATCGAGTCAGCTAATAGCTTCCACCAACTCAATACTCCAGATTTTAACAAAGGGATCGCAAGAGCGGTTTTCTGCCTGCTGCTGCATTCACAACTTTCAAACATTGTCTCCATTTCGGAGATCCAGTTTATAACTTCTACCGGCGTCGGGCTTCCGGATAGACATGGTGGTTTGGATGCCATGAAATCTTTATACTTGCATCCACGTCCGTCGTTTCCTCCATCCTGGTTGTTACATCTAACTAACGGTGGGTTGGCTTGACCAACAATCCCACTGAAGTTTCCTCCATCCGACTGCCCTCCATTCACTTTGGGCTCTTCAACTTGTATCGAAAGTTCTTCACGATTCTGCCGAAGCAGACGTCTAGTTTCTTCCATCTGACGATCCAACATCGTCTGAATCATCAATTGTACACCAGCCATTGTCATTGGCTCAGGTCCTGCTGCTACAACAGGTGCTTGCTCGATTACAGGTGGTTGATTCCTGTTTTTGTTCGCGTTTCCAACTTCACTTCTTGTTCTTGATGGGTTTTGAGCATTCTAACACTTCCTAAGTGTACATGCAACCCTAATAACCTTGAATCTATGTTTTCTCTATATACATGCAAATTTCTTTTTCAAGGTTATTTCCTAACTAGCATGGCATGGGGATTACATAAAACATAAAACTAGTAGAAATACATACCTTGTTGTTGCTTGGATTCCTTCAAGACTTTGTGAGCCTAGCACCCCAAATGTTGTGCCTCAAATGCTTCACACAACACCACAAGACTTGGAATAACTTGAGAGAATACCTCTAGCACTCAAAATCGGTTATGCCCTCTCTAGTAACACTAGGTCCACTAGCTCACCATTTTGCTAGCCATAGGGTTCCTTTTATAGTGTTGTCACAATTAGGGTTTACTCATGAAGACCCTTAATTGTCATGACTCTTGATTTCCCATGACCCATGGGTTTGTAACTCCCATAGACTATCCATGGAGCTCCATATGGTTATAACCAAACCCATAAACCATGGATCATTAATCCACCATAAAAGAATTGATGATTGTCATAATCAACCCTATATATTTAATTAGTCTCACTTTGATCACTAGATTAATACTAGATTAATACTTGATCAATACTAATTAAATAATACTATTATTAATATATTAGAACTTATAATATATTAATAATCATAAGTGCCTTATTCTCTCATTTAGTCTATCCAAGTATTGCAATGCCATGCAACCCAAATGGACCATGCCGGGTCGGGTCAAGTACATACCAAATAAAGTTATGGACTTAGACACTATATCCAACAGTCTCCCACTTGGATAAGTCTAATAACTATATTTGCAAATATGACTTCAAAATCCGACTAGCAATCGTAGCTCTTTCAAAGTCTCTCGGAACTGAGATGATGATGATACGCCATTTAAGATAAGTGATCATATAATCCTCTGTTCTCATGATATCAGCCGGACAAACACATGGAACATGGTCTTACTTATTGTCCAGCATTTGTTTCTCGATCTCTGATTTGTTTCGACATAGAACTAAATTGAACACATCAATTAGGTTCTGACCGGGCCCGGTACATAGGTCAAAACCAAATCATCGAGGGGCCCAGATATCGCTTCTATTTCTAGAAGGAACAGATAAACTTCGACTGATATGCTTGTACTAACTACTTGTTGAATTATTCACAAAGGCACGTTTTATAACATCGAGTTACCAATGCGTTTTCGTACAATCAATGAATAACCAACTCATAGTCAACAACTCATATCTCTAGGTTTGAAGATTTATATGATATTACCGTCTCACGATCACTTGAGATAAATTCCATGAAGTGATGCAAGTGAGCGTGGGTTGGATCCAATACTCAGCCCTTATGAGTACTCATGAATGTTGTAGCAACCATTGCATTATCTAAAGCACTTTAGACAAATCATACAAGCCAAATTCATGACAGTCTTGATTCATATCTACTTCCAACATATGACTGACTGTGGATGGTTTGAATAATATGATATATACCATAACATAATTATTCTGGAAGTCAAAACATGCAAAGTGAAACATAAGAATAATACTAATCTTATATGGCCCCAACACTTTGAGTGTAAATAAAAACACCTTTTATTTAAGCACCATATTGATTACTCATTATTTATGTTTCGATTAATCAACTTTATGCTTGAATTAAAACACTAGTTGTCCCATGCTCCAAGCATGTACACTATGTTTTTCCAAACAACAATTATGCTATACTCCAAGTATGCATACTATGTTTACATATGGTCCTCTCTTTGTGAAATAGATCAATTGACAATATTCCAATGATGCTAATTTCATAATTCCAATCCTCGTTGTAAATGAAAGAATACCAAACTCTTGCCATCTACTGTAATCTGTTAGATTCTAAACTTATATGCAATGATCCCCTTGTAATGACTATGCACAGAAGTCACAAAGACTTGGCAACAGAAATTACAAAGTATTCCAATGGAAAACAATTCCATGGAAATGAAGTCTCAAATTCAAAGTACATTCCTTTGAACATCCTTCTTAGCATTAAGTTCTTTAATCTTACACAAATTCAAAGAATAACTTCCACCTATGGAGACAATTCCATATTACCATTTTGACCATCACTTCTGAACAAGAGTTGTCTCTTTTCAAAATATGTCAATATGGTCCTTACTCTATACTTCTAATTGTCCATGAGCAACCAATCTTTGGTAAACCTCAGATTGTCCTCGACAACTTTGCTTAATCATTTTAGTCATTTCCAGTTCTATTCCTTTTTCCATCTTAATGCCCTAGGCATTTGGAAAATTTAGAATGGATGAATATTATAGCACATGTAATCAAACCTATACCCAAAGCATATGGGACATGATTTATGCTATAAAAATTTTTATTTGCCATGTTTTCATAATTCGAACTATGAAGAGGGATGCCGTAATCATAATCGAATTTTGAGAACGCAACATATATAGAATTTCCTTATGTTAAACCATTCCAACATAACATTCATATATATATTCTTGACTAAAGTATATTAAATTCTCAATCTAAGCTTGTAGAATTGGAGTGAAGTATAAAATCCTCTCCCTTAATTATAGCAAAACAACTTTTTCAAGGCGAATTGAAACTTTTGTTTTCTATAATTAACATTGCTAACCTGCAATATTTAACATAATCATCATGCTCCCACTAGCATAATGATTACCAGCATAACACTTTATGCTCCCACTAGCTTTGACATTTACTCAAAAATCTATTGGACTTCTAGAAATCAATACTTTATTGACTTTCTTACCAAAGTTCATATTTCTGATACTAGATTGCTTTGATAAGACTTTATCAAAAACATACACCTTTCCTTAGATAGCTCACATGTTTGTCTAGACCTTTTGCAATTCTCACTAGTTAGTGTGTCGGTTAACCACACACGCTCCACTAACTATATGAGAATGCAAATATCACAACCGTTATCTACTTAAAATCTTCTTAGTGGAAGCGTTTCCTCACCATCATTTTCATGAATCGAAGAGAAACCTTATGACACTTAGATTTTATGGTGTATGTGTTCCTATCCATGTGAATTTGTCATAACCATAATCACAGGACTAGGTTAGTGACACTTCCAAATTCATAGGGACTGAACTTGTGCAATCTTAATTTCTTGCCACCTGGTAGCACAATGCCCACCATTGCTTCCGGGTTGTTATGTAAACAATTGAGAACTCATAGAACTCACAAGCATAATCAACTTTCAACTTGAACAGACACAGAAACAAGAATATGTCAACACGATAGGTTACAAACCTCAAGTCGTGGGCTAGTGATTAACAAAACTCTTGATTTAGTTCTTGAAACTATTTCAGAATCATTTAGACTCCCACTATCCTCTTGACATATAAGACTTCTCTTTGTCAAGAACCATTCCTTGACAAAACAAATATTCAAGATCTAGTGCGGATTCTTATCAAGTTAAACACTTCTCACTATTGGTCTTAGCTGGTCTTTGTTTTATCCAAAACATCACAACTTACCAATCTCAAATGTACAAGAATAGGAAACATCTTACCCTACATTTGACAAGTGTTATGAACTTTCTAAAGACTATGTCACTCAAGTTACAATCTTGGAGTATAACTCAGGATTTGTTTTTGGCACGAAGTATGAATTATCTTTTGATTTAACCATTTCAACAATTCACGATTCCTCTCCTCAGGCAACAAACACACTAAGGTGTCCTTAGAGGATCAATTGTGATATGGTTCCATAATCACTAAGATAATCATAAAACAAAATACACAAGTACTCTCCCATCTCTTCAGATTGGAGAAAATTTTATCTTTCTGCCTTATTTGATTCTTCTTATTCATTCTGCCATACATTGAAACTTTTCCAATGTTTCAGAATTACACTTAAACTCGTAAGCATAACCATATTTACTAAACTTTAGTAAATCATAACGAATAATCTTATTTATCTTTGTGGTGGACCTCACCGGCACACAACCAAGTGTACCCAATCTTTTAGTCCTTCACTTGACTCACATGTACATGTGAACAAGGAATTAGTCTTAATTTCCCAAGGACGAAAACTTCTCATTCATCATACAATACAAGTTGCATGATTCCAAGTTTCTATCTAACTGAAACTTGGGCGATGAGAATCTTTCCTTATTTGGTAAATTATGATACTACCACAAATGAAAGAATCAAATTCATTTTCAAATATTGCTATTAATGGAAACATATAATCAACAATTTTTCACAAATGCCATTGTAAGGATACTCAAAATAAATAAAATCAAAACTTTTCTTTATTTTAAAACTTTGCGGAAAACTTATCCTTACAACCCATATGAAAACCTTGTTGTTATCTATTCCTAAGCAATATGTCTCAACTCTTAAGTAATAGCTCAAAATTCTGATCACCGAACCATGCGATCAAAATCCCTCTTCGCGATCAGAATCAGCATATACTTCCTTTAAGTTTCTTCACTTTTCTTTGATTCTTAAAACATCAACATGTGACCCAGTCACATCATGCAATAAGAATCTCAGAATAGAAACTTAATAGAGTTAGACAATGGACTTTACCTGAAGTAGAGTCAAACATTTGACTTTACTATCCTTATGGACTTTTAGGTAAATTTGGCAACTTCGCAACCAATGCCCTTCCTTTGGCAACAGAAACATATGGACTCTTTGGAAACGGTACACGGGACTATCACAGACTTAGCCTTTCTCTTTACCATTTGGTCAACCGAGTTGACTATGGCCAATCCCTTTCAATTGGGAAGAGAAAGTTTTTCTGGACTTCCAATGTTACCATTGTCAATGTCCATGGAAGTTTGGGAAGTTGATCTTCCAATCAAATTTTGCTTTACCAATGCTCCAAATCATTGCTGATTCAGCATCATCAAGCAAATAGGTAAGATCATTAAGGGTCATGTCGTGATCTGTTATCAGGGAGTGACCAAGTCAACAGCCAGCTACCTTGAGACTTCGACACCCTACTCTCTCGGCTTGTCAATATGTGACTTAATCTCCAAGACCTAAGCACATATAGACTTTGTTTGCCAATAGGGATTGAGTGACTTAGAACTTATCATGTCTTGAAACTTGTGGGATAAGGAGATTTATTGGAGGAGGTGGAGGAAGTGAAGTATGATTTCCAGTCCCACTAATGCACAACAAAGGGATTGATCTTTCACCTTGGTTGCCATTTGGGATATCATCTTCATTAGGAAGCTTGTTCCTAAAGATTTGGGAAGACCATAGCTGTCTAAACTAGACATCTATAATGGGAGAAATTCAAGTTAGTTGATTTAAAGTCCTTAATATAACACCCAATATGAAATATTAAGGCTAGGACCCAACAACCTATTTATAACTGGAAGAGGGATGCCGTAATCCAAATTATAAAATAGTTGAAGGTAGGTAAATGACGATTTACCAATTTCCTACCATAAAAACGAAATATAATTAAGTTTTTAATTGGATTTGAAACTCCTAGATCTTTTGAGATACATTGAACTTTCAATGGCATGTTTGAATCTCGATTGTGCCCTCTCAAGTTTGTGACTGGGATGCCGAGGATCACAAACAAGGTGTGAATAACCATACAAATTGACTTGGTACCCTCAACAATATTACCTAATCGATGTGCCGGTTAACCACACACGCTCCACCGATCTATAATAAAGTCAAGTTACCCTTTGCCACTCTTACTAGTCCATGTTAGTGTGCCGGTTAACCACACACGCTCCACTAACGACTTGGTAAGGTACAAAGTGTAATTTTATGGGCTAGCACCAATTTCACATTTTCCTAAAGTAACTAAGATTGGGAATTTATAATGTATAGTTACTTTATAATTCATTATACTTTTAACGAGTATTTAAAGTCGTATCCTACCCGTTCGGCTAACGACCCTCCACCGATCAAGGAAGCGGTGGGTGAGAGTGGACACCCATTAAGTCACCATTTTATAGGCAACAACCTTATACCCCCCTTATAGACCGGCTTCGTGAATGAGGCCTACTAACGGTAAGAATGACATATTCTTATACATATCTATATAATTAAAATTATAATAATAGTATAAGGGTGTATTTTAAGCATTTAAAATACTTGGTGGTTTAATCTATTAATTAAACTATACTTAATTTAATTAAACTTAAACCATGTCTTTATGGAATTATTAACTCTTTTAATTAAACACTTTAATTAATTTAATGAAGTCCATAAAGCTTGAATTTTACCTTTAAAAAATTCTAAGAGTTCAATTTGGAATTAAAGTGTAAGGCTTTTCAAATTCCAAAACTTGAGGGCAAGAATTGAAACTATTCCAAGTCTCTTCAATTTGTAACTTATGAGTTTTAATGGTTCATAAAATGAAGACTCTTCATTTTATGAAACCTCTTTAGTTCTTTAATCATAATTAAAAGAAGTGACTTTTGGTTATCCATAACTTGAGGACAAGTTATGGACACCATCATTAGCATTAAGATCATGAATTAAACAAGCATGTAAGTTACACAAAATTCCTATGATCTTCTAAAAACTCATAAGAACAAATATTCATATCAAACAATTTCAAGAAAATCATATAAACATATACAATACTTGAAAATTGATAAAAGTCATGTAAAATGGGTTAACATAATCATTATCATTTTGAAAAACAGATTTTACAAGTCCAAAACAGATTGGGATAATGATCTTAATCCATTTCCAGCAACAAAACTCGAAAAAACTGCCCAGCACGCTCCTACTCGCCGAGTGCATTATTCTACTCGTCGAGTAGGATGAATTTGTTCATGGACTCGGCGAGTCCAGTCGTCAAAATGCAGAATTTTCGATTTTTTAAGCAGTTTTGCATCAAGTATACAGAAAACAATCCTAGGCTCTGATACCACTGATGGGTTTTGAGCATTCTAACACTTCCTAAGTGTACATGCAACCCTAATAACCTTGAATCTATGTTTTCTCTATATACATGCAAATTTCTTTTTCAAGGTTATTTCCTAACTAGCATGGCATGGGGATTACATAAAACATAAAACTAGTAGAAATACATACCTTGTTGTTGCTTGGATTCCTTCAAGACTTTGTGAGCCTAGCACCCCAAATGTTGTGCCTCAAATGCTTCACACAACACCACAAGACTTGGAATAACTTGAGAGAATACCTCTAGCACTCAAAATCGGTTATGCCCTCTCTAGTAACACTAGGTCCACTAGCTCACCATTTTGCTAGCCATAGGGTTCCTTTTATAGTGTTGTCACAATTAGGGTTTACTCATGAAGACCCTTAATTGTCATGACTCTTGATTTCCCATGACCCATGGGTTTGTAACTCCCATAGACTATCCATGGAGCTCCATATGGTTATAACCAAACCCATAAACCATGGATCATTAATCCACCATAAAAGAATTGATGATTGTCATAATCAACCCTATATATTTAATTAGTCTCACTTTGATCACTAGATTAATACTAGATTAATACTTGATCAATACTAATTAAATAATACTATTATTAATATATTAGAACTTATAATATATTAATAATCATAAGTGCCTTATTCTCTCATTTAGTCTATCCAAGTATTGCAATGCCATGCAACCCAAATGGACCATGCCGGGTCGGGTCAAGTACATACCAAATAAAGTTATGGACTTAGACACTATATCCAACAGTTCTTGCCATCGTTGATCTATACACCCAATAAGGTGAACTTAGATCCTTATTCACGATAGATAATTAAATTATCCAAATCACTCTGAAACGTTTACATGCTAGTTCTAATACCGTAGTCGCACGCTTAGAATCCTAAACACATAAGGTCTCCAGATCCGGTTGGCAACAAACCGTAGATCCGAACAAATAATATCATATATGGCAAACATATAACATTTAGCACATAAAAACATTTTAGGCAACTTTCCTAAAATAAACTAGTGCTCGTGTCTTAAATATAACAGACACTCATCTCACAATCTTCACGTAGCATTCTAAGTTTAAGTCTAGAAATCCTACAAATTCCTAGTTCGCTTAAACTAATGCTCTGATACCAACTGTGACATCCCCAAAATCACGTCCAGAAAAGACCGATTTAATTTATGTTTTTAAAATAATTTCAGAGTAATCCTTTGATTAAAAGAGTTGCGGAATTTGTTCCCAAAACAAAATATGATAAAATAAAATTTATCAAAGCATTTCTTAAAGAAATGTATTTTCATATATAACAAAACTCGGGATGTCATGTTCCGATACAGACCAAAAGCATAAACGGCACATTATAAGCCTTACAACAGTTATATACAACTACTGGCCTATAAACAAAATAACTTGATGATTCATCCATCTTATGCTCTCGCGCCACTACCTGTAATACAAATTAAACTGAGTGGGTCAGGCTTGGGAGCCTGGTGAGCATATAGGGTTTTCAACCCACAATAAATAATTATATTTAATTTCACCAACCAACAATAACCCGATTACACATTCCCGTTATCCTCACTTTACGTCCCTAAAACAACAACTATCACAAGGGACCTAGTCTAAGGATTTTCATCGGGATGGACATTACTGCAAAGGGGTTTCCTCGACAATAGATGCCCTAAAGGCAACCATGAGGGGGATAAAGTACATCTGTGAACACATCGTTCACAACACCTACAGGTTATGAACCTGCCAGCGTTCCACTAGACAGTCTAGAAAGAGTCTGTGGTAGTCATCCATACTCCGCTAGATGACTAGATCAACAACAACATCGAGGCCTCTCATCATTTTATTTCATCACACATCAACTATCTACACATGTTATACCCAACAGTTTTGTAGATAACATATACATATATACATACTTATACAACTTTAAAACCTGTATAATATATTCATTCAATACTCATTCCAGATAACAGATAATATACAAACACATAACACATATTTTATAGAGAATAATTCATATCTATGTGTTAGAAGAAAGAAACTACACACTCACTTGATAAGAAGATTATCGGACAGCACTACGGCTCTTAAAGCAGAATTCTTCGGTGAAACTGTGATCTCTTCACACACCGGGCTTCTCGCGGGCAGAGCTTCGGCTCGGAAACTCTTTTCTTCTCGGGATCTTCAGAGCTTCGGGACTCGCTTCGGGTCTCGGGATGATACCGGGGCTTCAGGGGTATAACTTGCACGTAAATCGAGGTAATATGGAGTGAGAGGAAAGAAATTGGCAACCCTAAACGGCTGGCCTCGCTTTCTATATATAGGAGGCTGAAATTCTATGCTCACGTCGTGAGCTCGATAGGTCACTGCGTTCATCATGGCCACTTTCCCTGGAGGATGTCCATCACCTGCTCACGTCGTAAACACTGTGCTCACGTCGTGAGCTCTGACACAGGGGTTGAAGTTCATGCCCCGAACTTCAGAAATTCATATCTTTCGCATACGAGCTCCATTTTCGACGTTCTTTATACCCACGCGTAGATGAGATTATGATATACAACTCTCGTTTAGACTCCGTCGGCTAATTTCAACTTTAACTTTTATTATATTATTTTTAGTAGGCCAGGACAGGAAAACTCCGTTAGAAATTCATAACTTCTTCATCTGACATCCGTTTTCGTCTGTCTTTTCACCGCTGGACTACTATCGACGAGATCTTCGATTCTCGTTTAGATTGTTTTGGCTAGAAATCACTCGATCTTATATTCGAACTTTGGGCTGCATACCGCTAAGTCGAAACTTCGAAAAATCATATTTTCCTCATACGAAGTCAGATTTAGACGTTCTTTTTATGCACGCTCCCGGTTTAACGTATTCTACGACTTTCGTTTAGATCACTAAGGCTAAATATCGTTCTATCGTAAATTCACTATTTACGTCATGTAGTGTCGTACCGGTTCTGTCGCGAAACGTCGACATGTCATAACTCCTTCGTTATATCTCGGATTTCGGCATTCTTTATAATTTCGGAATCCTCGTAACGACCACTACAACTTCATGCATAGATATCAGGCTTATCTAATATTTTATTATTACGCTTGTTCTTGTTCTTAATTCATTTAAGTTACACAATTACGCATAAAACACATAACACTCAAAATAATACATTTTTATTATTTCACAACGGTTTACAAAGGTTAACCTAGACTATTACATCATCATTAATGCCTACCTAGAAACACGGGTGTTACATACTACCCCCAGCGTACCCTCTGGTACGCCCAACGTACTAGGTGGTCTCCGCGTCAAATGCACGCATATGAGGACGCTGAGCGTACTCTCTAGTACGCCCCGCGTACTCATTTACCACCTTTTTCTAAAAAGGGCCAAAATGGACAAATGCTCAAAAGATCAAGGTATACCTGGACTTTGGATGTTATAATAAATATGAAAATTCTAAACATTTAAAAAAGTTTGAATTTATAAGAAAAATTAGAAAAATATTGAATTATTAAAATTAAAGTGTTTTTGTTCTTTTAAATTTAAACAAATAATTTAGATAAATAAATAAAATAAAGTAATGAACTTTAATTTGAGAATTTTGAAATAAGAATGTAAGTCCATTAATGAAATTGATATTCATTTATTACTACATTTATTGTAATTATTACATTAAAGTATTATGTGGAATTTATTAAAATAGAAAAACCCATAAAATGACATGTGAAAAAGAAATTAATTCAAAAAAAATCATAAAATGACATTTGGCAAATTGAATTAGAGCGTGACATGTGGCAAAAAAATCTTCATTTTTTAGGGTAGATTTACATATAAATCTGTTACAAAGAACGTACAACAAGTAGACTGTTACTGCGTACTCGTCAGTAATATTGTAAAACTGGTCGCCGAAGATTAGAGAATTCAAGTCTCTAACTGACAGCGAATTGTCAGACTTGTACGGGAAACAACGTCTAAGGAATGATGAATCAAGAATTTTGAAATCTTTTTTCGATACATCAGGATGCCTGTGACATCCCTAATTTCATGGCCTAAAAAGACCGATTTTTTTATGATTTATTTGAAAATCAGAGTATACTTTTAAAGAAAAATGTTACGGAATTTGTTCCAATAAAAATATAGATAAGAATTTATCAAAGCATTTCCGAAGAAATGTATTACATTACAAAACTCGGGATGTCATCGTCAATATAGATCAAAAGCATAAACCAAAAATAACATAGGCCTTACAACATTTCTATTTATTTCTACTGGCCTATAATCCATAATCTCTCATCAGATCATCACATCTATGCCCTTGTGTCACTACTTGTAATACAAAAAATTGAGTGGGTCGGGCTGGGGAGTCTAGTGAGCACATAGGGTTTTCAACCCACAATAAATAAGTTTGTTATTTCCAACAATCATTCAACCCGATTACCCTTTCCCATTATCCTCACTTTACGTCCCTAAAACATTTATCATAAAGGATCTATCCTAAGGAATTTCATCGCGATGGACACTACTGCTAAGGGGATTCTTCATCCATATATGTCCGTAAGGCAACCATAAGGGAGATGGAGTACACCGGTGAACACATCGTTCACAAATACCTACAGGTTGCGAGCCTGCTAGCCTTCCACTGGACTGTCTAGAAAAGTCCGTGGTCGTCATCTATACTTCGCTAGATGACTGGAACATCGTCAACGTCGAGGCCTCTCATCATTTTATTTCATCACTCATTAACTATTTCATCTACCCATGTTATACCCAACATATTTGTAGATATAAAATACATATACAATTTAGATCTGAAGAAAAAGGTTTAGATCTGAAAAAAATACATATACAGTTCAGATCTGAAAAAGAAGTTTAAATCTTTCATCCAGCATAGATCTATAAAATACATATAATATACACACATAACACGTAATTTATATAAAATACTTTATATCTATGTGTAAGATGAAAGTAACTATGCACTCACTTGATAAGGTGTTGATTCCAACTTAGACAGCGCTTCGCTTCGACGAAACCAGAAGGTTTGCTTGAAAACCGGGCTCTACAGGGGCAGATTTCCGAGCCAAAAAACTCTTTTTTCTTGGAGTCTTCGGACGCTCCGGGACTCGCCTCTAGCACTTGGGAAGTGCTAGGGAATGGAAGAGAGGTTTTGGGGGTAATGAGAGAGAAAGAATGGTTTTGGTGTGAGTTTTGGGGGTGATCCACGCCTCTATTTATAGGCTGTCTGGAGCCTCTCAAGTCGTGAGACTTGGCTCTCACGTCGTGAGCTTTGTGTAGGCACCAAGGCGAAGCCTGGTGCTGACACGTGGCGTCGGACGCAGGTAAAACAACCAATCTTTAAAAATTCATAACTTTCGCATATGAGCTCCGTTTTTGACATTCTTTTTGACGGAGGTTTTTTTTCTCACGACATCTTACGTGAGACAATTATTAATGAGGTGTTTGAGGCTTTTGATGCTTATGTCCATCATGATCTCGACTACTTGGTTGTTTAAGTCATGTGTTCTGAACGTCATAACTTCTTTATACGATCTCAGATTTTAACGTTCTTTATATCCATGTGTTTGTATTTTAGTCTACTATAATTTTCGTTTAGATTACTCCTGTTAAAAAGTAATATTTTTACTTACGATCTTTATATCCATACTTTTTTTCATGAATGCATGTATGAATGTTTTTTTTATATAATCGTAAGTAAAAATATATTATATTTTAACGGGAGTAATTTTAACGAAAGTTGTAGCAGACTCAAAAAATGAACACTTGGATATAAAGATCGTTAAAATCTAATATCGTATGAAGAAGTTACGACGTTCATAACACAAGACCTAAGCCAAACAACAAGACTTACGCAACCAAACAGTCGAGATCGTGATAGATATAAACATAAACATCGCCAAACACCTTATCAATGATTGTACCACACAAGATGTCGTGAGAAAAAAAAAACCTAAAGAATCATTCATAAGTACTAAATGAGTACAAAAACAAAAAGGGCTTATTTTGAAACGAAAAAATATTAAGGACTAAATGTGTACAAAATGAGAAATATATTACCTTATTAAGTTATTTTTCCCGGCTAACTTGGAGTAACCGGTCATAAGGACTGAATGTGTACAGTTTAACAAGTTGAAGGGATAAATGTGGACGAAAAAAAAACTCAGTGACCAAATGTGTACAAATCGAAAAATATATTACCCTCTTAAATCATTATCTCTATAGTTTTTTCACAAATCACAGTCCACTAGACTTTTTTGACAATCAAAAGTCACATTGTTTTATAAAAAGAAAAGGGATAATGATTTAGGAGGGTAATTAGGTTTCTAGTTTGTCCGTATTAGGTCACTAAGGTTTTTTTTGTGCGTATTAGACCAATATGGTTGTTATTACCGTTTAGAAATAGACATTTTTACCGGTTTCTTCCTGTTTAACCGGTAAAAATGACTATTTCTAAACGGTAATAACAACCATAATGGTCTAATACGCACAAAAAAACCCTTAGTGACCTAATACGGACAAACTGGAAACCTAATTACCCTCCTAAGTCATTAACCCTAATTTTAAAGACATTGAGAATATATGACCATCAACAGTAAACTAGTTCGTTTAGAACTCGCGTCGTCCCATATCGACCAGAAGAAGAACCTGCTACTCCTATATATGGCGAAGCTCTTCATCTATAGTTGTCCCTTCGGGGACATCCGATAAAATTGGAACGATACAGAGAAGATTAGCATGGCCCCTGCGCAAGGATGACACGCACAAATTGAGAAATGGTCCAAATTTTTTTTAAACCCTTCGTCGTCTTCTCTGAAACCCTAATTCCATTTTCAAATGCTAATAGAGTTCAATTGCAATTCTTACGTTTCAGTAAATGAACTATTGAAGTCATGATCAGACAACATGTGGATTCCATGGTCAAATTGATCTTTTTTGTTGATGTCTTCAACCATTTGTGGCAAGTAAGGGTGATCTTTCTTTCTATAAAGTCTTCTTTAAGTTTTTTACTTTTCCTGTCATTAAGTTTCATGCTTTTTAAACTTCCGTTTATGTGTTGTATATAGTCTGTATGTGTTTGTTTATGTGCTGATTTTTTATTCATTTTGCAACTTCAGTTTCTTAGTTCATGTTGTGGTTTTGCTGTTTATAAAATAATTGATAATAGGCATCCTTTGCAAGTCCCTGTTGGTTTTACATTTCCATTCGTTATCAAATGTAGACATTGATGGGAGGTATCAAAGTGAGATTGTTTTTGTACATATGGATGTGTTCATGTAAACATTTAAATGACAAAAAAGAAGTTATTGATAAAATGTTGCATATTTATGTAATGAAGATCATCAATCATATGAGTTTTTGGACTTGGAAATTCTAGAAGGGTTGTGTGATAAGTTTAAATGGAAGCAACTATTTTCAGTCAAACAAGTCAGTCACATTGATTAGTAAGCATGTTTTCTAAATAATTAGGGTTAATGACTTAGGAGGGTAATTAGGTTTCCAGTTTGTCCGTATTAGGTCACTAAGGTTTTTTTGTGCGCATTAGACCAATATGGTTGTTATTACCGTTTAGAAATAGTCCTTTTTACTGGTTAAACAGGAAGAAACCGGTAAAAAGACTATTTCTAAACGGTAATAACAACCATATTGGTCTAATACTCACAAAAAAAACCTTAGTGGCCTAATACGGACAAACTGGAAACCTAATTACCCTCCTAAGTCATTATCCCAAAAGAAAATTCTATACGTAACCTTAAAGTGCATGATATACCCTTTGAATGGAATAATGTTTATTTACCTTATGATTTGATAATTATTATATATATATTAAAGATGTGAAAGTTAGGAACAGTAAAGTTCCTAACGATTTGACAGAATTGGTCCACAACTTTTTATATTTTCAATGGTTAAGGATTTTGCCACAAGAGTTTTTCATATTGGCAATTTAGTCCCTGAACATTCATCTGCATTGTATATTGATACGTGTCATTCTTTCCTTCCCTCTTCCAACATAATTGATACGTGGCGCTGGTTTTGGCTTTAATCTCTGCAACGTGTTCATGTTGTGTTCGTCACCGCCTCTGTTGCCCAATATCTATCTTCCACCGTGATTGCTCACCTCTTCACCGCTAATTGCATCGATTTCAATATGCAGAAGAAAACTTTTTTTTCATCTCTTTCTTTATTCTCTATCGCTCCACATTTACACCGCTCCTTAAACCAACCAACCCATCGATCGTCTCCATCGCCTATCCCTTCTTCTTCGTCACCACCTACCGGTGTAGCGGCGGATATCTCCTTCGACTTTGTTGACGTTGATTCCGCTCTAACCTTATGAAGTTGCGTTTCTTCTACATCCATGGTGAATCGAAGTGGACGAATCGATTTCTCAAAGAATATTAACAACGATTACATTCTCTTCACATGTTTCCAGTCTTTTGGAAATCGGCTATTTCCGGTATATGCTTCTTCCTTCACGATTTTCCTTTATATTCTACTTCTACTTCTTCTTTCAACGGTGTTAGAATAATCAGCTTTTACATGACAATTTGTGTTTTACCTTTTTTTTTCAGAAGGGATTCATCGGGTTGTCAATTTGAAGTTTTTTAATTGGTTTTAAATCGAAAGGTACAATCTTCGTATTTGAAGCCCTAACTGGTGTTTATTTTTGACTTTTGATCCCCTTTTTTGATATTTACTTAGCAACGACTATACAACTTATTTCAACCACTAATGCAATTACATGCAATATTCATTTCTTAACCAAACATCAGCTTTATCATATGAATCTAAGGTACATCTGCTAAAATCCTCTCTTATTTATTTTAATTAGTGACATACAGTTTATAATTTCTATTGAAAATTAGTTTCATGATCTCTACAAACCATTTATAGAGATAGCTCCATCTTTATCCACTGGAATACAATATTAACTATTTTTTTTACTCTTTTTATTTCCCACCTGACTTATCTCCCTTTGTTCTAAAATTCGTGTTTGTATAATGGGTTTTAAGATTTATGAAGCTTTAATTCAATTTATTTTATGTAAATTAGTGAAATTGATTTTCTGGAGTTTGCATGCCAACTGTTTGTTTATATGTCTCCATGAAACTGGATTGCTAACTTCCATGTCTTCATGAAATCATATGAGTTTTATTTTGTGCAGTTACATCTCTATTGTTATCTTTGTAGACTAATTTCTAGTTGCTTCTCTTTATATGATGGTTTGTTTACTTTCTCAATATATTGTAAATTGATTTGTTCCATGGTTCTTCCTAGCAGCAGGAGGATTTTTGAATGAATAGTTTTCCTGTATCGCCAACACTATTCAATCCATTGGCTGAACCAAATCCTTTGGGGTTAGGCCAACTAACCACTAGCAGGGTAGACCATTGGGCACACCATTGGATACACCGTCTGTATTTTATGAAATCATCTTCATACACTCTTTCTTTTCAGCAAAAGGTGAATCATCTATACATCTTTTATAGTTCTTGCTTCAACATTTGTTTGGTTTTTTATAAAAGACGTGTTGAATTTGCCAAATCATAGACTTATATGCTTTTTTGTTATTGTAACAGGCAAATCATCCAAAAAGAATGATTGTACTGCATCTTAACATGAAAGTACCTGCAACTATTTTTCTTAAAAAATAAATAAATAATATTTTGATTTTATTGGGTTTAAAATTAGACACATAAATTGTTGAACTGGTTTTGGCTTTAATCTCTGCAACGTGTTCATGTTGTGTTCGTCACCGCCTCTCTCGCCCAAGTTTACTTTGATCTTTTTAATTTCTGGCCTAAAACGTTTTTCAATAATAAGAATATTATTAAAAGTTAGAGTGTATTTATTAAAATGATTATCGAAGAAACTTGATGTGATAAATCATTCTATCAGACTCCTCAAGTCAAAACTGGATTTTAATTTTGAACAATGTTTGGTTTTTATTATCTTTTTACATTTTGGACTAACAATTTGATCTGATTTTTTTTCTTTTTGAAATAAGAAAACCTCCTGCAAATATTGCGAACAAGAAACAGTGTTTCCCTGAGGTATAATTGAATTCATCTCATTCTACAAACCATGTTGATTTTTCTCTACTTTGTTAAAGATTTTGACTCTTTATTCAAACTATTTACCAGGAGATTAAGAAGTCAAATTCATCAAATGGCGAATTTGGTTTATGAGAAGATCAACATGTGCAAATGTTCTTGGAAATATCAGAAAGAACGTCGGATCAAGGAGATCATCAGATGGTATTTGTTTCAATTCAATCAGTGTGGTTGACTGAAAATTCTCTTGAGTTCATTAGTTTGACTTTTTGCATATCTTTATGCTCAAACCAATGTTTCTGGTAAAACCAAAGTTAAAGTTGTTCACATTATACTAAATTCTACAACTGTTTTGAACTTACAACTTTTATGAATTTAATTTTTAGGATTTTTTTTGCAAACTTTTTTTTTGTTTTTTTGAAATTACTAAACTATTCTACCTACAATCATCCTATTTTATAATGTTTTTTTAGTTTGTTTATTTTTGTAGATGTGTTATTAGAAGTGAATGGTTTTACTTTGATCAATTCCAGTCGTTTGAATCACGGGCAAGGAAAAGGCTTGCGTGAACATAATGTTCACCGACTCTGGAAAAGCAACAACCACTACTCACCTGATCTACAAGTTGGTGTCATGAAAAATGACAAAGATCCGGTAAAACTGGAAGGCAATGTTGATGATGTTTGATAAGTATGGGTTGAGTAACAAATTGTAAGTATGTTGTTATTAGGTATAAAGAAATGTAAATAAGTTGCTATTAAAGATAGAAACTTAAATTCTAAGTTTCTTACCTATTTCTATTATTAGTAAAAAAAAAAAATATTTGTCCTCTGAGGTTGACATGGATTGATGCTGTTAGACTAAAGAGGAGGTAGGGGTAAAGTGGGAAGGTGGACATATCTTGCTAATACATATTACATAGCTGGTCATCATAAAAACTCTGGAAAGTGTTCAAGGAAAAGGTGATTGATTATGGTCTTCTTTCCTACCAATAACCATTGAAGTTTTGTTTCTGGTCTACGACAACAACAACAGACTACAAAATTGGAGTCTAATTGTTTGGCAACTCGATGTGCTGTTGCAGTACATAGAACAGGGAAGCTGAAAGGTTACAAAATTCAAGTGAACAGCTTTCGTGGCCCAGAAATGAAATGGATTCAATATTAAAGGAAGGGCCAGGGGAGTCTCTTGGTGTTGAGCTGACTATAGCTTGGGCTGGGCTTGCAATGGTTCACAAGGCCACTAAAAAACTGATCAAAACGAATCAGAATATGCACTAGGTTATTCCGGACGACACATAAGGATAGAAACTCTGTTGCGTCTTTTTTTAATGTTTCCATATATTTCACATCTTTTGCGTATGTATCAACGTTACGAATGTTTACTTTCAAATGCAATTCATCCTCCCATGTAAAGACACTCTCTTGATACAATCCAATAAAAATAAATAAATAAATAAGCCTCTAAAAATATAAGGTTACCCAATATATCGTAAACGACATCGAAAGCTTCTGACCCCGCATAGCGGGGATACCTATCTAGTTTATATTAATAAGTAATCATGAAATGAAATGATTTTCTTTTTAAATTTTGTATTAGTCGACCAAAATCGTCAACTCCCCCGATAGGAAAATCTTATCTTTTTCTAATATAACAAAAAGAAAAAGAATATAACCCCAAAAAATCCGAAAAGCAAAAGCGAATCGAAATAACGTGGCTGCTGTGAATATATTGTAGCGATAAGACTATCTGACAGACACAGAGACTCTGATCGATCCGGAAGGGTGACGACGATAACAAAGAGGGAGGAATCGAACAGCGACAGATGGCGGACCACGGTGGCGGAGGAGGATGTTGTCCACCGATGGATCTATTCCGTTCAGAACCGATGCACTTGGTACAAATCATCATTCCTATTGAGTCAGCTCACTTGACTGCCTCTTACCTGGGAGATATCGGCCTCATTCAATTCAAAGATGTATGTACTCTTTCTATATCTCTGCTCGGTTGTTGTTGTTGTGTGATTTCGTGATCAGTATGAAGCGTAGTTCAAATTGTACGTTTTTTTGTGCATTAGCACCGTGTATCTAGAACTGAAGTTTGAACCTTGTTGATTTATAGAAGTTAGGAATTTACTGTGGTTCAAATTAATTTTGTTTGAGGAAATTTGATAGTTCGAGGTGAATGTTGCTGTTGACTGATTAACAAATCTCGATTTTTTTTCTGCATGATTTTCCGCTCTAACAAATTATTGTATATTTTTTAATTATGTCTACTGAAGCGAATCGCTTATAGGACAAGATCAAGATGTCATTAAGCTGAGTTTGAAATGTTGTTGATTTATTGAATTTAGGGCTTCAAGGTGGTTTAAATTTGCATTTTTTAAGGAAATTTGATTGTTCTAGCTTAAAGTTACACTGGATTGAAGATTGATCAAGAAACACTAGTTTTCTCTCTGCATAATTTCTAGTTCCAACAAATCTGTATGTTTTTAATTATGTACTCTGAACTTAATTGCTCATGGGACAAGATCAAGGTGTTGTAGAACTGAAGTTTGAATATTGTTGAATGCCGATTTAACAAGGGCTTTACAGTGGTCTAAATTAGCTCCTTTTGGGGGAAATTTGGTTGTGTGACCTAATGTTATTGTTTACCAATTGAGCAAAACTAGATTCCTCTGCAGAGTTTTCAATATGGACAAATTGTTATCTTTTTAATTATGTATTCTGAAAAAGGCTTAGTTATGTATGAAAAAGGCTTAAATACTATATAAAGGTGCTAGCTTTTATAAGCTAAGAGATTATGCTGCATCACACAGACAAAATAAGAAGCCACAAGATTGTTAAATTTAACATTTCCATAACTAAACATTTCAACAGTGTTCCTTTAGGTTCCTGATTGTTATCTAATTTGGTTCTTTCCTTAACATTACTTCCATCTGGTGTTGCAGCTGAATGCAGAAAAAAGCCCTTTTCAAAGAACATATGCTGGACAGGTGATTTTCTTTAGTTAATGCATCTGTTTTTTAGTAACTTCTTGAACTTTTTATTAATGAGACAATGCTTTAAAATTTTTTCAATTGTGAAGATCAAACGATGTGGAGAAATGGCACGAAAATTGCGTTACTTCAAAGATCAAATGTCAAAGGCAGGTCTCACACCCACACCAAAAACCGAGGCACAAGGTGATATTAATCTGGATGATTTAGAGGTATATATGAATTTTAATACAAAAAAATATCCTCAATGAGGCTCATATTTGTCATTTTTTAGGGAATTAAAATTAACCCTTGTTTACAATGGCTATTTTTTTTTAGGTAAAACTTGGAGATCTTGAAGCTGAGTTGATTGAAGTAAATGCAAATAGTGAAAAGTTGCAGCGTGGGTATAATGAGCTTGTGGAATATAAGCTTGTGTTACAGAAGGTATATGGAACTACTTTTTGTCATACAATTACCAAATATACCCTTAATGTTCAAATTATTTGCCAGGCTGGCGAGTTTTTCAGGACAGCAGAAAGCAGTGTTGTAGCTCAACAAAGAGAAGTTTCATCTGATCAAACTCCTGAAGAATCTTTGGAAACTCCTCTTCTAACAGATCAAGTACAAACCATGATACTAATCTTTTTGTATTCATTATTTTATTTTATTTTTTTGTTATCAATTGATTTAAATAATTAATTTGCAGGATTCAAAAACTGAGCAAGGGAAACAAGTGAAACTAGGGGTTCTTGCTGGGCTTGTGGCTAAAGGAAAATCCATGGCTTTTGAAAGAATTCTATTTCGTGCTACAAGGGGTAATGTCTTTTTAAGGCAATCTACTGTTGAAGAAGCTGTTGTTGATCCTAGCTCTGGAGAAAAGGTCGATAATACCCTTCTTCTTATTATCTTTATTGGAAGGAAACTGTAAATTTATATAATCATCTTCTTACTTATTTACCTCTATACAGGTTGAGAAAAATGTATTTTTGGTTTTTTATTCTGGAGAAAGAGCAAAAAGCAAAGTTCTCAAAATATGTGAAGCTTTTGGAGCAAATCGTTACCCTTTTGTGGAAGATTTAAGCAAACAAGAACAAACAATAACTGAGGTATGCATTATGCAACAACATTTTTGTCAATTATTATTGTTACAACTTACAATAACTGAATTTTTTTTTATTATAATTATAATTTTTTTTAGGTATCTGGAAGGACATCTGAGCTGAAGAGAACAATAGATGCTGGACTTTTGCATCGTGGAAATTTGTTACAAACAATAGGAGAACAATATGAAAGGTGGAATCTTCTGGTATGTGTTTTTTTTTCCTTCCATTTAACCCTTATAGATAAAACATTTCTTAATCTATATATTTTCTTTAAATTTTTTAAGGTGCGAAAAGAGAAATCGATCTATCACACTCTAAACATGCTCAGCATTGATGTAACAAAAAAGTGTCTTGTGGCTGAAGGGTGGAGTCCCATATATGCAACTGAACAGGTATTTATATTTCTATTTTTTATTTATATAAATAAATAAAAATAGTAAATTACTATTTCTTGCATTTAACCCTAATATTATTACCTTTTTTTTACAGATTCAAGATGCATTGGCTCGTGCAACTATAGACTCTAACTCACAAGTTGGTGCTATATTCCGAATTTTACACACAAAAGAATTACCTCCAACCTTTTTTAGAACAAACAAATTCACTGAATCCTTTCAAACAATTGTTGATGCATATGGGTGAGAATCATTAATTATGTGAATAACTAGAATAAATTACATTTTTGGTCCCTTAGTATAGTTGGTTTTTGTAATTTTGGTCCCAAAATGTTTTCTCTTACAATTTTGTTCCTTTTTTGAAGTTCTTGTAACGTATTTTTGTCCCTGTTACATGTTAAATTACTCTTTGGTCCCTTAGCATAGCTGATTTTTGCAATTTTGGTCCCAAATATTTAATGATTTCACTTGGAAACGTTACAAAAATCTCAAATAAGGACCAAAATCGCAAGAGAATTTTTTTTGGGACAAGAATTGAAAAATAGCAATACTCTGGTACCAAAAATGTAACTTAATCAAATAAAACTTTTACTTATGCTGAGTAAATTACATTTTTGGTTCCCATTTAGAACTGACTTTTTCAATTTTGGTCCCTAATATATAGTGATTTTACTTGTAAACGTTAAAAAAATCTCAAATAAGGACCAAAATCGCGAGAATTTTTTTTGGGACAAGAATTGAAAAAATATCAATACTCGGGTACCAAAAATGTAATTTAATCAAATAAAAGTTTTTCTTTTTTGAGTAAACTACATTTTTGGTCCCCAGGTAGAACTGATTTTTGCAATTTTGATCCTAATAAGTTGTCTTTCAAATTTAGTCCTATGAGGTTGTTGTAACTTGTAACGTATTTAGTCCCTATTTCAAGTAAAATGATTATTTTTGGTCCCCAAATTTTTGCAATTTTGGTTCCAAAATATAGTCATTTTTTACTTGGAACAAGGACCAAAAAAAAAAAAAAATCAGCTACATTCAAGGACTAAAAATGTAATTTACTCTTATTCTCATTACCAAGAGTTTTAATCTGGTGCTATGCAGGGTTGCAAAATACCAAGAAGCAAACCCTGGAGTATACACTGTTGTCACATTCCCATTTCTGTTTGCTGTAATGTTTGGTGATTGGGGCCATGGAATATGCATATTGCTAGCAGCTTTATTTTTAATCTTCAAGGAGAAAAAATATTCAACTCAGAAGCTCGGAGACATTATGGAAATGACATTTGGAGGACGCTATGTTATATTGCTCATGTCACTCTTCTCAATCTACACCGGCTTAATCTACAACGAGTTTTTCTCAGTTCCATTTGAGTTATTTAGCCCTTCAGCTTACGTATGCCGTGATACTTCTTGCAGGTAAAAAAAATAAATAAATAAATAAATAATATTTTGTTTTAAATGAATTATATTTTAAAAGTTATTGAATCGTTTTGTAGTGAAGCTACCACTATTGGACTGATAAAGGGGAGGGACACCTACCCATTTGGTGTGGACCCCGCATGGCACGGGAGTCGAAGTGAACTTCCATTTTTAAATTCTTTGAAGATGAAAATGTCGATTCTTATTGGTGTAGCACAAATGAACCTTGGAATAATAATGAGCTTTTTTAACGCGTTGTACTTCAAGAACCCTGTAAATATCTGGTTAGTTAGTTACTTCAAATAGTAAAAACATTACTCTATGTATGATTTTTTTTTTTATAATTGTTTTTTAATTTTCAGGTTTCAGTTTATTCCTCAGATGATATTTTTGAACGGGTTGTTTGGATACCTTTCGTTTCTTATTATTCTTAAGTGGTGCATTGGTTCAAAGGCGGATTTATATCATATAATGATATACATGTTCCTTAGTCCTACTGATGACCTTGGAGAAAATCAGCTTTTTGCAAATCAAAAAACAGTTCAACTTGTGTTGTTACTATTATCCCTTGTTGCTGTCCCATGGATGTTGCTTCCCAAGCCTTTCATTTTAAAAGCACAATACAACAGGGTACGCTTTTTTTTTTTCTTTTTTTTTTTTTTAACTCAAAATTTTTTAATGGAATTTTGTTTTTTTGTAAACCTTAGACACACCAAGGGGAGTCCTACACGCCACTTGAAGGAGAAGATCAATCATTACAAGTGGAGTCAAATCATGATTCACATGAAGAATTTGAGTTTAGTGAAGTGTTTGTTCATCAACTTATTCATACGATAGAATTTGTACTCGGGGCCGTGTCAAATACAGCTTCTTACCTTCGTCTATGGGCACTCAGGTGAAATGACTATAATACCCTTTCTTCAATAACTAGTGTTATGTAATAATAATCTTGAGTCTAATAAATTATAAGTTATCTTTCAGTTTGGCACATTCGGAGTTGTCAACCGTGTTCTATGAGAAGGTTCTTCTTCTTGCTTGGGGGTAAGTTAACTCCACTTGCTTTTGTATCTTTTTTTACTTAATCTGGATAAAATGACTTAATGGCCTAACTATACCTTTTTACAACATGTGAAGGTACAATAATGTGATAATTCTTGGCATTGGAATTCTCGTGTTTATTTTTGCAACGGTTGGTGTGTTGCTAGTGATGGAAACTCTTAGTGCCTTTCTACACGCTTTAAGACTTCACTGGGTGGAGTTTCAAAACAAGTTCTACGAAGGAGATGGGTACAAATTCCATCCTTTCTCCTTCATGTTACTCGGCGATGAGGATGAATAATTGTTTAATTATTTCACACTCTTTACAAACCACCACGGACTTTATACTTTATACTTTATTTATTTATTTATAATGTATTGTTTGCTACTACTATCTATCAACAATAATAAAGAGGTGTGAATGTGAGATTGTTATTTATGTTAATTAAGCATTCGTACATAAAAATAAATTATTAGAAATTAGAAACAGATTAGTAGGTTTGCAGAATGTTAGTGTTGGGCAACTGCAACGACTGTGGAGACCATGGAATCAACACCACAAACATTAGGACCTTTACATATTTTGTAATATCCGTTTTCTCCCCAATTTGGTCCCCATGAGTTCTTAATGATCCAGTATGGTTTTTCCTTCCTTCTTATTGGGGAGTATCCGGAAGCACCATAACCAACCATTAGTACACCATGGTCTAGCCTTTTTGAGCATACATATGGGCATGACACTCCCCCGATATATGTCTGCATATAAACCGCATTGATAGCCACTGCATGTGAACACAAAATTTAAGAACAAAAAAGATGAGATAAAAGAATCAATTCGTTAGGCAAAACTTAAAATCATAGAAAAAAGATGCATACCAGCAAGAGGACCATGTTTTACAAGATTAGCAGCAATCTGATCTTCATCAAGGGACACCACACTGAAATTACTCACAGATGCTACAATCTTGTTTTTATCAAATTTACATCTTCCACCATCACTCCCTGTGTAAGGATAGTCTTCTTCCCTCATAAGCCCACCAGCTTTCAACGTATACTCAAAAGCACTGTTCATCAGACCTCCATCACACCCTGAATCACATGAATCCTTTTCTTCTGGATCACACTACACTTATCACAAATTTCAATCAATACAATAACAAAAATTGACATAAAGTGATAAAGTAACAATCGAATCAAACCTCATGGTCACAATCAACAAGTTGCTGTTCACTAAGGCTTTCAAGCTTCCCTGTAGCAAGGAAATTAGCACCTTCGAGTGCTCCAGTTGTACTAAACGACCAGCATGACCCACACGAACCCTAATTTAACACTCATCATTTGAAAAATCAACGTCGAATTTTGCAATTTGCATTGCGGAAACAAATTAGAAACAGAGTGTCGATATACTGATTGTGTAAATCGGAGTACCTGATTCTTCACATTGGTGACTGCACCATGATCTCTCCAATCGAAATCATCGGGGAGATCGTTCGTCGGAAGGATGGGAGCCTCGCTGGCGTCTGCGGGGAACCTGAGACGAGATCTCAGTCCGAGATGCTTTCGGAATTCCGATGGAGTCATGTCGGAGAATTGAGTGACGCCATGGACCGCCGATGGATCAAGCTTCTGGTGACGCTTTGCGCGGCGGAGGTTAGTTTTGAAGACAGTGAACCTGTAATCGTGTTCTTCCTGTGACGCGTATGATTTACCGAATTTTCGCTTGAAGACACCGAAGTGATGCAGATGCTCCTCCGTATTCAACGACTGGACTCCGTCGTCGACCACCTGACGGATGAAGGCGTCGTCTCCGGCGACCAAAGAGGCAACGGCGAGAAGAGAAAAGGAGAGGAGGAGAAAGAGCCGGTGATCCATAATGTGTTGAATGTCGGAGTGTTTTGTTGCGGTTCTTCGATTTCAATTTCATGTACCGATTGTTCGCCGTCGAATGAATAGGAAGAAGGTTGCTTGAAAACAGCCAATAAGAAGAAGACACGTGGATGTGTTTCATTGGTGAAGCTTGCTTGTTGGTTCGGTTATTCTTGCTGCTTAGTATTGGACCGACCCGAATCCAAAGAATAAAGCGGGAAAAGGCATTTCGGGCAATTATATAGATTTTTATTAAATATAAAGTCTTTTTTTTAAATGAAAAAAGCCAATGATAATATATCATTAACACCATTTAGTTTTTTTCATGATAAAATATTATTTTTGGTTATACAAAACCAATAAAAAATTATAAGTATATGATTCTTAACTCAAACAAAACTTATTAGTATATTAAGATTAAGAAAGGTAATTTATTTATTCTGAATAAATAGTTTTTCTGACATCAAGGGTATTTCGGTAGCAAGTTTATAAAAACTTTTAGTTTTTTAAAAAAATTGAGTAAAAAGTTTTGTTCGTAAGTATGAACTTAAATTTTTTTATTTTAAACAAATAATGTATGATCCAAAAGTTGTTGCAAATATATTTTAAGAACTTTAATTTTAGTTTTTATATAATTTTACACCTTTAAAATGTTATAACTATTTTTGTCAAACATTTCTATATGATATAAAACTATAACTTTTAGCCACCAACTATTGGTTATTAGATTGCAACTAAAAACTAATTTTGCAAAACATATCCTAACTGTTTATTTTAGTTTTTTATAAAGGGATATCTCCAGAAAAGTCCTAATATTTTGGGCAAATTTTTAATAAAGTCCTAAATTTCATTTTTTGAATAAAAATGTCCTGACATTTTCACATTTTGAATAAAAAAGCCTAAGGAACCGGCTGATTTATTCACTTTAGCCCTTTTTCACATGTTCAGCAGGTCGTGGGACCAAATTGTTAATTTTTCGAAAATAATGAGAATTTTTTGCAGATTTCGTCAAAATTTTTATATAATGTATAAACATATTTTTTACATATCTATATCTATTTTTACGTATTTGTGTGTTTTTTATGTTTTTATATGTATATATTTACGTATTTTTTATGTATTTTAAATATATAAACGTATTTTTTTACTTATTTATATGTATTTTTAACCATTTTACATATTTTTTTATGTATTTTTTATGTGTTTTTTTATGTATTATGTATTTATATGTAATTCTATGTATTTTTACGTTTTTATGTATTTTTTATGTATTATGTATTTATATGTAATTCTATGTATTTTTACGTATTTATGTACTTTTTAAAGCTTTTTATATAGAAGTTTATGTATTTTAAATGTATAAACGTATTTTTTACGTATTTATATCTATTTTTAAGTATTTTACATATTTTTTTATGTATTACATATTTATGTATTTTTTAAGTGTTTTATATAGTTGTTTTTCAATATTTATGTATTTTAAATGTACAGACGTATTGTTTTACGTATTTATATGTATTTTTTTAAGTATTTTACATATTTTTTGTGTGTTTTTATGTGTTTTTTTATGTATTATGTATTTATATGTGTTTTTTTAGTTTTCATATATAGATGTTTATGTATTTTTATGTATATTAAATGATTAATTGTATTATTTTTACGTGATTAAACATTTCATATACATAAAAATACATAAACATCTATATAAGAAAACAAAAAAATTACATAAATACGCAAAAATATATATAAATACATAATACATAAAAAACACATAAAAACACACAAAAAATATGTAAAATACTTAAAAAATACATATAAATACGTAAAACAATACGTTTATACATTTAAAATACATAAATATACAAAAATATCTATATAAAAAACTTTTAAAAAATACATAAATACGTAATACATAAAAAATATGTAAAATACTTAAAAATAGATATAAATACGTAAAAAATACATTTATACACTTAAAATATATAAAAATCTATATAAAAAGCTTAAAAAATACATAAATACGTAAAAATATATAAAAATACATAATACATAAAAAATAACACATAAAAATACATAAAAAAATGTAAAATGGTTAAAAATACATATAAATAAGTAAAAAATACGTTTATACATTTAAAATACATAAAAATACGTAGATATATACATATAATAACATAAAAAAATATAAAAATACGTAAAAATAGATATAGATATGTAAAAAATATGTTTATACATTATATAAAAATTTTGACGAAATCTGCAAAAAAAGTCCCATTATTTTCGAAAAATTAACAATTTGGTCAAATGATCTGCTGAACAGGTCAAAAAGAGCTGAAGTGAATAAATTAGCTGGTTTCTTGGACTTTTTTTATTCAAAATGTGAAAATGTCAGGACTTTTTTATTCAAAAAATAAAATTTAGGAATTTATTAAAAATTTTCCCAAAATATTGGGACTTTTCTGGAGATATCCCTTTTATAAAATATAACTAGAGGTGTTGACGGGAATATTAAACAATTTAATCTGATGTAGTTTGACGAATATTATGGATTTTATACTTATTTAACTCAAACATATTTTGATCTATTATCCAAATCGTATGATCGGTTGATCTGTCGATCTTGCTATTTCTATTTTTGTGATTTAATTTCCAAAACATTATAATAGTTACAAGACTTGATGCAATGAATTGGGTTGAAAGAATAATGGACTTTAACAGAAAAAATTGAAAGAAAGGAAAAAGGCAAATATCAAAAGAATAGCATAACGACTGATAAAAAAAAAATTACTACAATCATTGATATAGCTCGCATTGTTGTCACTGAGGGGTAAAAAGGAACACAAACAATTCCAAGCGTTATGAACATAAAACTTAGAATTTGATTTTCAGATCAATTCACTGAAAATAGTACATTACTACATACATTAAGATCCTTTTTAAACAAAATATAACCTAATGTTTTCTAGAAAAAGAATTATAGAATAAAGATGGTAGACAACATATACATTTAAGAAACTAATTCTATATTAACGAAAGTAAATGAGCTAAATAAAATAAGTATATTATTTTTAATAAGCCATCTCTAACCTAAGGAGAGTAAAAAACAAATAATATCTTTACTTTGAAACAGGAAAAGTAAACAATTAAAATGTATGTTTGGCAAAATTAATTAATAGTTAAAAGTTGAAAACTATAGTTTTTATTGTTTTTAAATGTTTGGCAAAAATAATTATAATAGTTTGAAATGTGTAAAATGAAATAAAATCATCTAAAAGCTCTAAAAATCATGAATTAGATTTTGGATATGATATTTTTATTCAAAATAAAAGCTTCAAGCTACAGTTGAATAAAACTTTTTTTTTAATTCGTTTTTTTTCATAAAAAACTAAAATATCCTCCTTAAACATACTCTAGAACTTGTCTTGATTATAATCTTTCATATTAATTTCAAATGATGACCACAAAAATGACCGTTTTTCATATATGGATAAAAAAACTTAAAAATGACAAAGTGGCCCTCTATTTTAAATGTCAAACTCCTATATTCAAGAGTTTTACCTATTGAACTTTTTTTGATTTTTGTTTTTTTTTTCTCTATCATTTTTCATCATCATTCTCCTCACATTTTAATTTCAAATCTTCAGTTTGTAACGAACAAATGTGGGTTCTCATCTTTCTTCTCTATAATATCATTCTAATAGATATCTAACATGAAAATACACTTCGAAACTCAACCCAAACACATGAAAAACAAATTGAAACTCATGATAAAGTTAAAAATTTTCAATTTTGCCCTAAAAATATTTTCAAACATTCGTAATTAATACAGGAGTTCGAAAATGGTCTATTTTCAAACTTCATCATCATTTTCATATTTTTATAAGAAACATCATTATCTGATATTCATGTATATGAAAAATGGTTATTTTGGTAATTATTCATTATTCAACAATGCACGGTTATCCAATACTTTTATCACTAATTTTAGTCTTCTATCCTTATTTAAATATTTCGAAATTATGATGCTTTCCATTAAAAGTATCTTAAGCTTGGCCTCTAAGTTTCATATCTCTCGAATAGGTATCCAATATTTTATTATTCAAATCTATAGAGACACATGTAGAGCTGAATTTTTGACCTTTTACTATCTTAGGTAAAATTATGAGATAAGATAGATATCTTTGGAAATAAAGCCTGCCAAAGTGGTAGTGGTACTGCCAATTTTTCTTAAGATAAAGTTTTGCTCCATTTGAATCTATGTAACGGTAGGGTAAATGATTGAGAATGCTATAATTAAATAAATACAATTTTTTATTGTAAAACATTAATATTAAAATGTTGAAGAAAGACGATTTTGTACATTAAATGAGTGAAAAATATACTAATAAATTGAAGCTCTTTCTAGTGATGTTGGTTTATTTATGGTAGTGGAAGAAACTTTGAAGGCCTTTGGTCAATGGATGTGTGGGAAGTGTATGACTTTGCAGGCTCTTAGCCGTTATTGTCATCACCCGGATGGTCGTGTGAGGTTTATTACAGGGGATGACGGTTCGAGTCGTTATATTGTCGGTATTCTAAAGCCGTCAACTAAAGAGTCGGTGACAAATGCTCTTGGAGGTTTGGTTTTTGATGTTGCGCTCCTTGATCGTGTTTTTAAAGAGCCTATCACTACTGTCAAGAGTATCCCCCATAGTTGTCGTCTTGCTTTCTCTCAGGCTTTGAAGACCGCTCTTTACAAGGTGATTGCCCAACCTGGCTCGGTTGAGGCATGAATGTGTTTGTTACTTCTTCCTCGATGCACACTGCAGGTGTTTAGACCCAAAAATAGACAAGAATGTAGGTCTGGGAATAGAAAATCTTTACAGCAAAGCTCCATCCTGAAGTCCTTGGATACATGGGGGAAAGAGGGTGGTATCACGAAGTTAGTTCAAAATATGTTAGACAATCCTGAGGTTGGAGCTATGAGGCAGGGTGGAGGCATCCTTCTGAAGGAGGCTACATCAAGTAACACTAACATCAGATAGTGTCTCCGTAAGGTTGCAGATGGTCATTTTACCGCAGCAGTGAAAGTGTTATGCTCATCGGGTGTTGCACCATATAATGGTGATACTATTAAAGCTTTGGAGGACAAACACCCTTTCAGACCACCCCCATCCATGCCGAGCCCCATAATTTCTGAACCTCCCCTTGTAACAGACTTTGACTGTGTATTTGGTTGCTCAACACTTACTAGACGCCCTTTGTGGAGAAGGGTCTGCTATTGCCACAGATCTCATACATGCTATCACTTCAGTTGTTAATTTATTGTTAGCGGGAAGATGTCCAACCATTTTGGCAGAGTTTGTTGCATCCGCTCCTCTCACGCCTCTACTTAAACCTGACAACGGGATCCGTCCGATTGCAGTAGGCACTATATGGAGACGTCTGGTTTCCAAGGTTGCCATGAAAGGTGTGGGTAAAGAAATGGCCAAGTACCTTAATGATTTTCAGTTCGGGGTTGGTGTATCTGGCGGTGCTGAGGCTGTGTTACACAGTGCCAATAGGGTGTTGAGTGAACACCATGCTGATGGGTCTCTTGTAATGCTGACTGTGGATTTTTCGAATGCCTTTAACCTGGTGGATCGATCAGCATTGCTCCACGAGGTTAAGAAGATGTGCCCTTCCATTTCTTTGTGGGTGAATTTCTTGTACGGGCAAGCAGCGAGACTTTATATCGGAGACCAACATATATGGTCTGCCACTGGGGTGCAGCAAGGTGACCCCTTGGGCCCTCTTCTTTTTGCCCTCGTTTTGCACCCGCTTGTGCACAAGATTAGAGACAATTGTAAGCTCCTTCTCCATGCTTGGTATCTAGATGATGGGACTGTCATTGGGGATTCAGAGGAGGTGGCTAGAGTGTTGAACATAATTCGGTTGCATGGTCCAGGATTGGGTCTTGAGTTGAACATCAAGAAAACGGAGATTTTTTGGCCCTCATGTGATGGTAGGAAGCTTCGTGCCGATTTATTCCCAACGGATATAGGGAGACCTTCTTTGGGGGTGAAGCTCCTTGGGGGGGGGGGGGCTGTTAGCAGAGACGCAGGGTTTATTAGTGGGCTGGCCATGAAGAGAGCGGTCAATGCTGTTGATTTGATGGGTCTTCTTCCACAACTATGTGACCCGTAGAGTGAGCTCCTTTTGCTTCGATCATGTATGGGCATTGCAAAACTTTTCTTTGGTTTAAGGACATGCCAGCCGGTACACATAGAAGAGGCAGCGTTATTCTTTGACAAAGGATTGCGCAGGTCTATCGAGGATATGGTGGTATGTGGAGGCCCCTTCTTTGGAGACATTCAGTGGCGCTTGGCTTCCTTACCTATTCGTTTCGGTGGTTTGGGTTTGTACTCGGCCTACGAGGTTTCCTCATACGCATTTGTAGCCTCGAGGGCCTAATCTTGGGCATTACAAGACCACATCTTACGTGACAGTGGCATATGTGGTATGGACTCGGATTACCTATGTGCTATGACTCGTCTTTTCGATACGATTCCGGGATTTGACTGTAGCGGTTTCACTAATAAGGACACCGCCCCCCTAAATCCCAAAAAGCTTTGGCGTGTGCCCTTTTTAGCAAAATCGTCCAAGATATGGAAGTCGACTTCGACATGACTGTCAGACAGAAAGCAGTCATTGAGTGTCTACGGGCGCCTCATGCTCATGATTTTCTGCTAACTATCCATATTGATGGTCTTGGCCAGCATATGTCTCCTGTGGAGTACCGAACTATCCTTCGTTACCGCCTCATGATTCCCATATTCCCAATTGACGAGATATGCCCAGTTTGTCGCAAGGCATGTTTGGATACCTTTGGGGAACACGCGGTTCAATGTAGAGAGCTCCCTGGTTTCAAGTATAGACATGATGTGGTTCAGGATGTTCTCTTTGATGCTTGTCGACGTGCTGGTATTTCTGTGAAGAAAGAAGCGCTAGTGACCTTTTTGACGGACCCGCAGGGTGGCAGGTCCACACTTAGACCGGCTGATATTTTGGTCTTTGGATGGATAGGAGGGAAGCATGCATGCGTGGATCTTACTGGGGTCTCTCCTCTCGTTGGTTTGGGGAGCGGGGGTTTCACAGCTGGGCATGCCGCTTTGAAAGCCGATGCGTGCAAAGTGGTAAAGCACGAGAATGCATGTATAGAAAATCAACATGTGTTTGTTCCTTTTGCATTCGATACATTTGGTTTTCTCGCACTAGAGGCGTGGAGCTCCTTAATAGAGTCCAACGGGTCATGCATTCTAATGTCATATCTCCTAGATCTACAAATGTTGTTTTCAAAAGAATTGATTTTGCCATCCAGAAAGGGCTAGCGGCGCAGCTTGTTGCCCGTTTGCCTTCAATCGATATGTATTGAACTATTAAGTTTTGAATGTTTAAACCATAAATTGATAAATGGTAGAAGTGGTCGTTTGATACATGTCGCATGAGTTAGGTTTAATTAAGTCAAAGTCTTACTGATTCAGTCTGTTCAAAGATTATAAGACCGAATCAAAGACTCATATTTGTAGTATCAAATGGTTTGAATCTGACTTAATCAGACGATACCTCTTATCAGACTCAATAAAATACATTTCAAAAGTCCATATAAATATGTTTTTTTTAAACAATTTCTTAGAAATAGGCAAAGCGCGTTGGGACGATTGACGATCGGTACCAATTATGCTTAAAGGCTCCCCACCACGCATTTACATGAAACATGCATTAAACTCATTTGAAAACTACAAACAAAAACTATAATATAATCTACAAAATCTTTTATTTTTCTTTAATTTGGTTTTATATATGCAAACAATGGAAGCTTAATCAAAAGAGGGTGTGTAATAAATTTGTACGAATAAGTATTTTTCAAAACTTAGTAAAAAATGAAGGTAATTTTTTCCCATTAACCACGCATTTAGCAATAGACATTGCAATGCTAACATGTTCTATGTAACAAATGAGGCCTACACATAATACAAGCACCAAATATGTTTGAAAAATAAGCAATTATAATTATCATGCATATAGTTTCATATAGTTTCATGTAAGATAACCAAGTTGGAACTATAAACATACGATTTTGAGACAAAATGGATTTGTTTGTTACACAAGGCTAGATTGGACTAAACTAAACTACACAAACTTTGTAAAACTATTTTCAATGATGATCTTTGTAAAACTATTTTCGATGATGAAGATCATGATACAAAATTGCATTTTTTATCACATGTACAACACAGTCCAAATGCTATACATGTCAAACGCAGTACAACATGTTCTAAGTATCACCTTGCTTGAAAAATCGACAAGATTCATATCACACTAAAATGTGATCCATAAAAGTATCACACTATCACAAGAAAAAACAACCAAAATTCAACTATAACAAAAACAAGATAAACAACATAAGAACAACAAAAGGATGGTAAAATATAGTAATTTTAGATTATATAAATCCATCACAAGTAATATATAATATCACTCTTTACATAGAGAGAAAGAGGGCTTCAAGACTTATTCTAATATGATAACCAAGCTTGTATTTAGCAATTTTTTATTTACATTCTCTCGCATGATATAATATGAAAATCATTAAAAGACCTCTATGATATAATATCATCTTCTTCTATGAGTCAAATCAATGGTGGCCTTTTCTTGTTATAGCTGTAAATAGAAGAAAAAATGGCCATAGAACCAAAATCACTATGCACAAGTGAAAAATCCACATGCAAAATGTAGATGATCTTCGACAATTGCACCAATGGTGATCCACCTTTTTTCCACATTTGTAACAAAATTCAATTCCACATCTACACCAAATGTTTAAAACCCATCATCATATATTCATATTCAAGAACAAGAACAAGAATCAAATCAAGAAAATCTTGAAAATTTTATATTCTTTTTGGGTTTTAGAGACACCATATGGATATGATATGCAAAAAGTTTCGTTGTAAATATGATCATCTTGAATTTCCCAAAACATAAACTTTTCCAATTTTAGGAGAAATTTAGGTATGAAAACACCAAATGTCATTCTCGGTTTTTTAAATCAAGAAACAACATATGATGCAATGTTTCTTCTTACTTCAATTATAACCGTAATCAAGCTAGGAAACACGACAAAAACCATGAATTTTTTTGAAATTTTAGACACAATTTGTGGATCTAATCAGTTAACCATGGATTCCACCTTCTAAATTCTAATTTATCTTGATTCTTTCCCTCAATACCCTCAATCGGTTCTTTCTTTCTTAAATTGAATAAGAAATTCACAAACACAAATACCCAGGATAATAAACAAAACAATCAAGTTATCCACATTAATATATGAAAAAAAAAATAAAAAAAAAACCTAAATTTGTGAATGGAATCTTGATATGTGTTTGATAGAGGGAATAAGAGATACCTGCATTTAACAATGGCACAACCTTTGACAAGTTCAACACAGTGTCTGCACATAGGGCACCTCATCCATTGATTCCTCTCAGAAAGAACACCAAAAGCGATGTCGTTTCGATCCCTCATTTCACCACTCTCCTCGCACCTATACCCAGCATGCCATGGAACCTTACATCGGAAACAGAAGGCTTTCTTACAATTAGGACATACACATCGCTTTAAATTACCTTCGCCACCACACTCGTTGATAACCAAAGCCGAACAATCTCTGTTAGGGCAGTAAACCCGATCAAGCCCTAGCACCGCCGACTCGCAGAGTACGTCACACCATTTGTCGAACAGTTGGTGTGCAATCTTTGGGCGACATGAGAGGGGCTCGAGGGAGTGATCACAGGTGAGAGCTGGACATTTGATGTCTGATACGTTGTCCTCGAGCTTCACTTGGATGTATTTGATCATACAGTCGGTGCAAAAGGGGTGGACGCATCTGTTGCTGTTCCTGAATTTCTTGTTCGGGAGTGTTACGGGTTCTATGCAAATCTCGCAGGTGAATGTCGATGATGCTGATTCTTCTTCTTCAATTTGTTGAAGGGTTTGCGAATTTGGTTGGGGTTTCTGATTAACATTTCCCATCTAACCAAATACCAAAAAGAAAAAGGTGCAGTGAAATTGTGAGCAGGAGGGGTGGAGGTTATAGAGTAGTGTCGAGTAATGGCGTAAACTGAAGGCATTTACAAGGGAAAATTGCTAGTAATTGTGGCGAAAATCGCTGTGTTTTTGGTATCCTCCATGAGGATGATTTAGGGTTCTTGGTCATTCATTAGTCCACTTTATCGACTCTAGAGTCCAAGCCGGGGTGAGAACTGGGACCGTACTTGGAAAAAAATGTACCTGTACCAATTATTAAATTATAAATGCATATAATATTTTAGGGCCAAAATTACTTAATTGGTCCCTCTCGTTTATCATATTTACATCCCCAGGACAATCATATTTAAGTTGGCTTGTCTTTTTTAGGTTTCAGGACTTTATGTTCATAATGATGGCATGTTTGTCACTCTTTTTTGGGTTTCCATACTTAAGACTTTATGTTTGTAATGATGTCATGTTTGTCTTTAGTACTTCGGACTTCGGAGAAAGCAAATCTTAATCGAACCTTTAAGTTTAGGAGATACAATTTATTCATGGTAACACTTCATATGTTTTTCGATATGTATTTATCTTAATAAATTGATGACATTCAATACGTGTCATAATATACGATCGTTGGGTTGGCAAAACTTCATATGGTTGTCGGGTTGGTTAAATATTATCAAAAAAATAAAAAAAACCTTACCCCCACCGCACTTAACACAAAAACTCATTTCTCATTCTCTTTAAAGAAATAGTCATGTCTCTACAATACCACCACCAGCCACCCAACCATTGTCATCACAACAACATCCACCTCCACCCAGCTTGAAGACCCATCTCTTTCCTCTCTCCCTCACTAACAGTTCCTCCCTTTCCTCACCATGAACTCGTTACCAACAAAGACTAGTAGAAGAGGAGGCAAGTACTTTTGATTCAAAACCTATAAATAAAGGTGACAGTCAGAGGATGAGGGTTCATTCGATCTAGGGCTTCGTCGATGAAGGTAACAATTAGAGGAAGAGTAAGGTGATGGGAAAAGTCCCCAGCCAACCCTTTAGATTTTGATTCAATAACATGCATTAATATATGGATCCTTAGGTGAAGGAGATTATATAATTCGTGAAACAAAATGGGAATTTATGAGGTGGTATCGGCGAAGGTGGTAGAAAACCGGCGAAGGTGACGGTTATGGTGGTGTCGGTAACAGTGGCGGACGATGGTGACAATATGAGGTGGTATCGACGAAGGTGGTAGCAAACCGGCAGTTGGTCTGTTTGTTCATGAATGTGTGTGTATGTTTGTGTGTGTGTTTTAAAGAATAAACCTATAAAATCTAGAGTGTGTGAATGTGTTCATAAAGATGTCGAGGAGTGAGTGTGTGTGTGCACGTTCATGAAGAACAAACCTAGATGGGTGGTAACGGTATGGAGAGAGAGAGAGAGAGAGAGAGAGAGAGAGAGAGAGAGAGAGAGAGAGAGAGAGAGAGAGAGAGAGAGAGAGTGTGAGTGTGTGTGTGTGTGTGTGTGTGTGTTGTTTTTCTTTTCAAGATTCTTTTCTTTTAATTTTTTAAAAAATAATGTATAAAAATGCAAAACAAAATATAAAATGGCCAAAAGAAAAGAACTTTTTATATGATCAAAGGACTAGACAATAAAATGAAACAATATGGACTAAATGCATAAAGTTACTAACATTGTCCTTAGAGTGTTAAATCTGGTAAAGCATATGGACCCATCATGTAATTTTGTATATTTTGTAATTTTGCATATTTTGTAATTTTGTCTATTTTTAGGCAAATTGAAAAATTAAACATTTCCATACGCTTTTTTATCAATTAATCTGTTTCCTTCTGTTTTACTATTTAATGAAAAAAACATATTCTCTTATCATTTAGCATACAAAATTGTGTTTTAAATCATTTCTTGCGGTGTATTTCTTATACATCAATGCATGGGCGTTTTGTTAAATAATTTTAATGAATGTTAAATAGACAACTTAACATTTAACAAACAAATCATGTCATTCAATGTTGGCATGCTTTTTTTATAAATTATCTTAAACACCAATACAATACTGCAGATAGATTTTTAGATTATCGTATGCTTCTCTATAAATATTTCCAAATCATTGGAGAAAACCATAATATTCGTTTTTCTTCCTATTCTAGATAGTGTTCGTATTTTATTATTAAGGAAAAATACAAAAAAAATACAACCATTTATATATCAACATTTAGAAAACTCTTACATTTTGTTTATAGGCAGAAAAACCATTACATTTTCAATTACCTTTCACATTTACCCAAATATTTGTTTTTTTAGAAGTTACCGGCTGTTTTGTGACATGACATTTATCTTGTTCGTTTTTAGGTTGACATTGAAAAAAATAATAATCAATGTTTGCTTGAGTAAATGGTTGTTGTGTAAATGATTTATTTATCACGTTTTACCTTAGACAATGGGCAACGTCACTTATATTTGTTTTCATTTTAACCTAAAACAAAAAATGATAAATGTATAATGTCACAAAACAACTAATAATTTCTTAAAAAAGTTGATATTTGAGTTAACGTGAAAGGTACTTAAAAATATAGTCTTTGAGATGGATCACAGTTAAAACATACAATGAACAATACAAAACTCGTAATACAAATTACATTATTCTATTAACTTATAATAGTGATTACAATGTTTGCGATCAAAAGGTACATCAAAAGATTACAAGTTCATTAAAACATAACACTAAGCTTAATAGTTGTTGGAACAGATGTGCCATAACAAAAACAAGGAATAGTGATTTATAACAAGGATTCTATACTACTCGATGTGTGTGCACTTATAATTCTTAGGTTCCTAAGAATACATGCATTTTAAAGATACATCAGCAATAATGTTGGTAAGTTTCAAAGGTTTTGACTCTGCGTATTTTTATAATCAAAATTATATTTATATAATTATGATTGGTGGACCCGCTTATATAAAAACGTACTTTTTATAACCAAAAAGTATAAAATTAGAGAATATAAGTATTTACCTTACTTATGTGAATACGTGTTTGTAACTCATACAATTGTTTGTATTGTGTATAAGTTCTGCCTCACTTATGTGAATTTGTTCTTGTAACCTCGTACAAGTGAGTTTGTTGTTTATAATTATTTATTTATAAAAATATAAGTTTTATAACAACAAAAGTTTTATAAGTATTTATTTTACTTATATAATATACTGGTACTTATCGATCGTTCTAAGTATATGTTTATGCTACATATAGTCTTGTTTCAACTCATATGAATGCTTTTAGAGTGTACTTTGGGGTTATCATGAACCTATAATCAAGCTATATGACTAGATATGCCTCTGTATGACACTAAAAGGAGGCGTGCCGAACAACATCACCAACGCCTCATCGACGTCGTGAAAGAGATAGAGAATGAATAGTTATCGTCCATTTTGACTCGTCAGACGGAGGTTGTAGGTAGTAACCACAGGCAATGGTGTCAACTCGTATAAATCTATGCACAATGTTCCTTGCTCCTTTAAAATTAATGGTTGTAACACATAGGGTTTCACAAAGTTTTCGATCGGCACACTTTTTGAGCAAAACGACACCACATGGTTACTATTTCCCTAAAGATCACAAAATCAATTTTAACACATAAAGATGTGTTCAAGTAATCATATACAACAATTCCCTAGACTCCGCTACGATTTTTCCCATGCGTATCTTAGACCCCAATTCCACTTCCTAACCTTTGGTATAGATTCTTTCTCGTGTAATGTCCTGCCTACAAGGCACACTATACCATAATTTATTCTTAACCAACTCATCATGTTGAAATCATAATTTCTTAGTGTCACACAACAATGTAACACAACTAGAAAATTTATAACTTTCGAAAATGATTACAACATTTATTCATACATTATGTCTTTTATATCAGGCTACACACTATACTATTATTTATGTGGAACTACAACTTCATGCTTTAAACTTTGGGTAATTAGCCTCCTTCACTTGGTCTCTTCAAGCATTTTCTGTTCCATCCTCTGTTGCATCCAGGATCATCTGGAATGCTCGTACCTTTGGTTTTGGTGGCACATCCTGCTTCACAGCTTCTTCCTTATTCGGGCAGTCCTTCATCACATGCCCTTCTTCCCTACACGTGAAACACACCCTTCCATCATAGTTGCACTCATCAGAATAGTTACCAGGTCTTCCGCACATGTAGTAGGTCACTTATCTTTTACATTTCCTAACATGCTTCTTTTTGCATTTATTGCACCAATCTGCTTCATTATTATCCATAGATCTCTTGTAACGTCCCAAAAATAAAACCCAAAAATTTCATTTTTAAATTAATAAAACAAGTATCCCAAAAACATCATCATACAAATCCAGATAAAACAAATTTATCAATCATCATATCATATCAGAGTAAATCAAGAAAATGCGGAACGAGGTGGTGTGTGCTCTGCAATCATCCCGAGCTCTTCCCTTTGGAACCGAAAGTACCTGAAACATAAACTGAAAAATGTAAGCATAAAGCTTAGTGAGTTCCGCAACATACCACATACCATACATACATAACACATAACGAGCCCCGCCCAATGAGTGTAACGGGACCCGCCCACACTCGTATAACGGGCCCCGCCCAAACTCGCATAACGGGCCCCGCCCAATAAGTATAACGGGCCCCGTACAAACTTGCATAACTGGCCCCGCCCAATGAGTATAATGGAACCCGCCCAAACTCGCATAACGGGCCCCGCCCACATACAATTCATATAAGCATAACAGGTAAAAGCATACAGAATAACCATCGGGGCCCTGCCTAGTAAGCATACAAGCACATACACATACAAGTGTCACACAAACATCGAGTATTCTAATATAACAGATCATGGGACGACATTGGTGCCTTCAACCCGCTAAACATGGTGAGGAAACTCACCTCGAACTGCTGAATAACATGAATAAATCTCTGGTTGCTCGTCTAACAAATCCCCAAGCTATCAATACCAATAACATCCAATTAATAATTGGATTCTAATCCATAACTATCAGTCCAAAATTAGGGTTAAAATACCATTTTACCCCTTACCTAGTTTGGTCCAAGACTAAGGCCCACACCTATGATCCAAGAGGCCCAAATACCAAAATAATCATCCAAGGCCCAATCATGGCCCAATTTTCCAAATTGGGCCCAAAACCTTTCATGGGCCTGAATCCAAGGTCCAAACATATTCCTAGTCCAAAACACTTGAATTCAGATGGCCCAACAAATCCCTAAACATCTAAGCCCAAAAGAGTGGCCCAAACCAAAGATCCAAGTTCTGAAGCCCAACTGGTTAAGTACGTGGGGCGTACTCAGCTCGTACGCGCATCATACTCGCCTTAGGGCTTAAACGCTAAGCGTACCTGCTTGTACGCCCAACGTACTCCCTCCTTCAGCCAACTTTCATTTCCAGCTCTTAATCCAATAATACTTTACTCCAAAACTTAGATCTGACTTCCATGAGATGGTTTATCAGGTAAAGTTGCTAACTTTACGTGCATGCATGACTTAATGAATCTCTTAAAGCTCAAAAGGACTTAATAGATGACTTAATGCATGCATGAGACCACAAACCCCATAAAGTTTGCACCTTTAAGCATAATGAACCCTCCAAACATCCAGATCTACAATGTTTAGCTTCTAAAATGGACTTAACCCATCAAGACCAACCAAAAGGGGACAAAGAAGCATAAAACCATAACATGAAGAGATCTAAGCAAGGAGAAGACAACGTATGAACTTGATACCTCAAAAGACTTGCAAAATGAGTGATGATTATGGATCTCTAAGTTTCACACTAAGCAATGCACCTTCAATCTTCTTCAATCCCTTCAAAAAGAGCAAAATAAGCACCAACTTCTTCTCAAGAGCTCAAAGACACAACAATGGAGGCTAAGGGTCGAAATTTAGGGTTTAGGAGGTATGAAAGTTGGTAAAGAGGCCAGTCCTATGGACTTAAGGACCTTAAATAGGGTGCAACACCCTAAAATTAGGGTTTATTATTCTCCATGTACGCTATGCGTAACCCTCATACGCCCAACATACAAGGCCTCACACCCGCGATCAAGCTCCACCTTAATACGCTAAGTGTACCATGTGGTACGCCCCGTGTACTAGCTTAGTACGCTAAGTGTACCATGTGGTACGCCCCGCCTACTGACCCCAAGGGCGAAATATGCAAAACTTCAAAATATAAAGGGCAAAAAGGAACATACTCATAACAAGCGCTACAATTCTCCCCCACTTGAGTCAGACTTCGTCCTCGAAGTCCGCGGCCCCAAATAACATTGGATAGTGCTCCCTCATCTCATCTTCCGGCTCATAAGTCCACTCTGAACCCTTCTGGTGCTGTCATTGCACCTTCACCAAGTCGACAACCTTGTTCCTCAAGGTTTTCGTCTTCCGATGCAGAATCGTCACTGGTCTCTAAATATAATTCAGGCAGTCATCCACCTGAATATCCTGCAATGGCACCACTGCGGAATCATCCACTAAGCACTTTCGCAGCTGAGAGACATGGAACGTGCTATGAATCTGACTGAGCTCATCTGGAAGATCCAAGCGATAAGCAACCGAGACCACCCGAGCCAAAACCCTAAAAGGACCAATGTACCTGGGGCCCAACTTGCCACGCTTCCTGAACCGGATGACACCTTTCCAAGGTGACACCTTCAGGAGAACCATATCTCCCACCTGGAACTCTAAATCTGACCGGCGCCTGTCGGCATAACTCTTCTGCCGACACTGAGCTGTTTGGAGCCTACTCTGAACCTGCTGAATCAGCTCATTGGTCTTGAGTACCACTTCGGTACTCCCCATAACCCGCTGACCAACCTCACCCAACAAATCGGGGCCCTACACTTCCTCCTGTAGAGCATCTCAAAAGGATATTGATCAATGTTGGCATGATTACTGTTGTTATACGAAAATTCCGCTAACGGAAGATACGTATCCCAACTCCCACCGAAACCCAAAACATACGCCCGCATCATATCCTCTAGGGTTTGAATAGTCCACTCACATTGACCATCGGTCTGTGGATGGAATGTTGTGCTAAAATGGAGACGAGTGCCCAAATCGTCATGAAACCTCTTCCAAAACCTGGAAGTAAACCGGACATCTCTGTCAGAAACCACCGATATCGGCACCCCATGATGTGCCACAACCTCCCTGATATAAATCTCAACCAACTTTTATGCAGAAATACTCTCCTGAATCAGGATGAAATACGCGCTCTTGGTCAAATGATCCACGATGACCCAAATCGAATCTACTCCGCGCGTAGTCCGGGGTAGCTTCGTGATAAAATCCATGGTAATATCCTCCTATTTCCATACGGGAATCTCTAACGGTTGCATCTTGCCATGAGGTCGCTGATGCTCGGCCTTAACTTTCCTGCAAGTCAAGCACCGCTCCACATAACATGCCACATCCAACTTGTAACACCCCGAATTTAGAAGGCTAAGAAAGGAAAGGGAAAACCCTAAGTCAAGGAGTAAACTCGTCGAGTCCAGGGAGGAACTCGACGAGTAGGAGCGAGTTTCCGTGTCGCGGATTAAGTGGCCGACTCGGCGAGTTGGGGGAATGACTCAGCGAGTCTGGTCTGGGTTGGGAAACCCTAATTTCGGGACTTGGTGCCCTATTTAAGCATCTCATTCTCATTTCCTCAGCCTCCTGGATGCTCTCTCAAGACCAGAACGAAACCCTAGTGCATCTTATGAGTGTTTGAGCCATTTTTGTGTGGATTGTGCACTCTTGAAGAGGAAGAAGGAGAAGAAGGAAGTTGGAGGTGCAAGAAGGAGGAAGTAGATCCAGAAGATACACTCCTTTGGCTGCATTTATTGGTAATCAAGTCTTCATCTTTACTTCTAGTTTGTTTGATCTCTTTATGGCCCCTTTTTATGAAGTTTATGGACCAATAATGATTTCTTGTGGGATTTGGACGTCCCCAAGCTAGATCCTTTCAGATCTGGGACTATTTGGAGTAGTTAAGGCACAAAGGTGGAAGCTTTATGCCAATAGAACTCCCCATGCAAAGTTTAAGAGGTTGTTATGGACTTTTGAGCAAAAAGGGCCACGCATGGATGCAAAGGTATTAGCTTTGCGTGTTATTCCGACCCTAGGAGGCTAGATCTGGGTCTTAGATGCCTTGTGCTTGAGTGAAATCGTCTTAATATAGTTGGACATAGAGGGACTCGGCGAGTCACTTGTTGGACTCAGCGAGTCAGGCCATTTTCTTGCCCCAAAACTCTTCTGTTAAGGGTATGAGTTGAGTTGGTAAGGGCTCAGCTAGTCTGGGTCCATAGTGGACATGAAGTTCATCGTACTCGACGAGTTCAAGGAGGAACGCGATGAGTCCAAGGCAATCTCCAAACCCATGAAGATGGACTCGACGAGTTGTTCATACACCTCGGCGAGTCACAGACTGGACGCATTCATATGAGGAAGATGAACTCGACGAGTTCAAGGAGGAACTCGACGAGTCGGTTGAAGATGGTCCCGATTGTATGGTTGAAGGAGGACCCGTCGAGTTCTTTCTAGACTCGACGAGTAGAGGCGGGGGTTGTTTTGGGTAGTAGGAGCATGGACTCGACGAGTTGGTAGACCAACTCGACAAGTCAAGTCAACCGGAGGTTGACTTTGACCAAGTTTGACCAGGGTTGACTTTTGGGTTATTGTGGTCTAAATGTTATTTTGGGTATTGATAGTTTGGGAAGCCGAAGGGTCAGCGGTTCAGAAGTTGCCGGTTAGCAGTCAGAAGTGTTCAGCTAGTCTTCAGCAGTGCGAGGTGAGTCTCCTCACTGTGTGCATGGGTCTACGGCCACAATGCCGGCCCATTATGTTTATGTTTATGTTATGTATAGGAGGAAGACCCGGGGGTTAGACCTAGGCAATGATTGTTACATGTTCTGGGTTACGACCTTTACTAGGCGAGGCCCGAGGAATGTAGTATGCTAAAGGTAGTTGTGATTCTCGTATGTGTCAGAGTTGATAGGTTCCGGATCAAGGTCCGATGTCGGGGCAAGCCCGAGGAAGGTTTATATGTTAAATGTTATATTATACTTGTTGTCTTTGTGACACTTGTATGTGCCTGGTAGGGAGGTGAGTGTGGGCGAGGTCCCGTATCTCATCATAGCCGAGTATGGACGGGGTTCCGTATCTCATCAGTAGTAGGACAGGGGCGAGGCCCAAGTTAGGCGAGGCCTTGGATCAGGAGTATGGTAGAGTATATTTAGCTATTTGTTATGTGTGATGTTTGTATGTGTTTAGCGGGCGAGGCCAAGAGACAGGCGGGGCCTAAGAGAAACATATTTGTATACCGAGCGGGGCTTGATGCCAGGCGGGGCCTGATGCCGGACGGGGTCCGATGCCGGGCGAGGCCCGATGCGGCGGGCGGGGGCCCAGTATGTGGTTATGTGTTCAGGGTTATGTATGGCATGTATGGATCAGTTGATATGTATGGTATGTGGTAGATTGGGGAACTCATTAAGCTTCGTGCTTACGGTTTTCAGTTTTGGTTTTAGGTACTTCCGGTAGCGGAGGGAAGAGCTCGGGATGATCGCATGGCACACACCAAAGAAGTTTAGCCTGGGATGTTTACTCTGATAAAATAAACAAGTGTTTTGAAAAGATACTCTGATTTATTATAGAACCCTTTTAGTATGTTTGAAATGATTTAATATTGTGGTTTAGTAATGTTTTAAAAAGAAATTTATGGTCATGATTTTTGGGATGTTACATGTTGGTATCAGAGCCTTGGTTTGAGGGATTCAGGTACACTTTCGGGTGTGTCTGAACTCAAACTGAGGACTTGGTATGAAAATTTTCAAAGGAGAATCATTTTTATAAAAGAGCTTAGAAAAAGAAAAGAACTTCGAAAAAGGAATAATGACTTTAAAAAGAGAAAAGGGTGTGGTGCATGCAATCAGCCGAGCTCAAGTAAGTTCTCCCAAATTACCCATACAAGTTTATGTATGATATGATTATGTGCTCAGCATGCTAGATTTAGGGCTAAGGATCTAGGAGGATGCCTTATATGCCTGTTATATTTGTTTGTCGAACTGCATGCTAGTATTGGTTAGACAGTGGTAGGATAACCTGCTTAGGTTATGCCTGATTATATGAGCTTAGCATCGCATGCTAGTACGGATTCCTGTTGTGTGGATAGAATTGCTTGATTATGATGTGGTTAGTTTTTCCCCATTGTCTGAATGCTGCTTGCTTTGTGCTTGTGGGACTTTTAGTAATGCGAGCTAGCTATTAAGTGAATATGCTAAGTCACATGTGGCACAGGCTGGATAATCTCAAAGTGACAAGATTTGACCCTATTGCGCAGCTCTTGTCTGAGTCCAACCGTTCTAGGGATGAGTCTTTTACTCGAAGGATTATCTGATCTCTGTTGTATGTTGCTATATTCATGAGGTAGCTAGTTGGCATTAATGGGAAGTCCTTCAGCAACTGAGGACGGAATGAGTTAGATGATACCCTAGGGAAAGCCTAGGATGAGAGTAGTGCTGGGAACCGTGTTAGTAGCAGTGAAATGGACTTGGTGTAGTCGAGGCAATTCTTGAGGAAAGTACGGATAGATGTGGAAGGTAGTAGGGGCCCATACTACTGAAAGCAGCGAATCTAAACTCGATTCAAGAGGGGCCGAGATAAAACCAGGGAACTTGTAGTGTGAGTGTGTGTGATCCCTCAGCAGTGATGTGTATTTTGATGATTGTTATGGCATGTTTTCAGCATGGCGACGTTGCGAGATAGACCAGTGGATGGATCAGGTGTCTGAGAGGGATCAGGCTCAGGTTCAGGAACCGAGCAGCTCGAGGAGCGGATGAGGGAGTTTGTATCAGCTGAGATTACGTGCAATATTCTAGACCAGACTCCTGTGATCTTTGGTACGGTCAAGGAGGGCATACTGGAGATTTTGGATGAGAGGCTTGGAGCCTTCCGCACTGAGATGATGGCCATGATGGGAGCGCGTACATTGACATTTCGGGAGTTCAGAGCTTGTGGAGCTCCAGATTACCATGGGGCTAGGGACCCCATTGCTAGCGGCAGATGATTGGCTGATGTCGCCAACGCTTTTCGTTCTAGTCGGTGTCCTGAGGGGGACAAGGTTCGACTCGCCTCCTGTCTTCTGAAGGACATAGCGCGGGATTGGTCGGAGGAGGTTGGTCATGCTATCGGGGATGATGTCGCGTTGGACGCGATGACATGGAGCGATTTCTCGGCCAGGTTCAAGGCCGAGTTTGCACTTGTGATTGAGGTGCAACAGTTAGTCTGGGAGTTTCAGGATCTGCGGCAGATTACAGATTCAGTGGCAGAAATCACCGCCAAGTTCAGGGAGAGAGCCCTTTTAGTTCCGCAGTATGTGGCGGATGAGGAGATGAAGAAGGCTCGGTACCACGAGATGTTGAGGAGCGATATCAGTCAGTTTGTGAGTCGGTCCAGCTGCAAGACGCTGGAAGACATGATCGCTCGGGCCAGAGAAAGAGAGATTGATCTTGAGACGGAAAAGAAGAGAAAGTTGGCAGAAATTCAGATATCTACAGAATCGGGCAAGAGGCTCAAGACATTAGATTCTAGATTGAGAGGTCCTCAAGACCGGGGCCGTTGTGGCAAGTTCGGCAGGACGCACAAGGGTACGTGTAGGAGTGGCAGCGGTGGTGATTCTGGCTGCTTCAAGTGCGGTCGGATTGGTCATTTTAGCAGGGATTGTACTGCTACCACCACCCAGGGATCAGACCTGATATGTTTTCATTGCAGTCAGAGGGGCCACAAGAAGGCCCAATGTCCGAGTTTGCTTTCAGCAGGACAGGTGATAGCACCTTCCCCTGCAACCTTGAGGATCACCGACGGCCGTCAGGGCCGTGCAGAGGCGTCTGCAGCGAGGAGCAGGGTGTATCAGTTGGTTTCAGAGGAGGCGTGAGCAGCCCGATGCGTCAGGTGCGTATATTTCATTTTCTCTATCAGCTTATATTATGATTTTATTGTTATGGTTTTGCATCGGTAATGATAATGATATTTCGGAATATTGTGGGCTGCTTGTGATTGAGTTATATGCCATCTGCATACCTTGGATTTTAGAATGATAGTTTGAGGTTGTTCCTTTTTAGAGCAGGTTACTCAGGATGTAGTAACCGTAGCATGCAGGTGTGGGACTCGGTAGTGTCTCGCTAGTTTTCGGGGGAGGTGTCGTTTGGGAATGGATCGGTTAGATCACCAGCTGTGGTAAGCATGGGTTTCCAGCAGAGTGGTCAGGGGATGGTAGGGAGAATTGGGAATTCTTCCAAGCTGTGAACTGTGAGAATCTAGTCAAGTCGAAGTGGGGGAGAGCCACCCGAGTGGCCAAGGGACAGAAGTAAGTGCAAGACTGGGATGGTTTCGCAGTCTTGGAGAGGAAGAAAGCAGCTCAAGTGGTTGCTTGGATTGAGGAGCATGCAAATTGGGAGTTGGGGAAACTTTCCAACCTTGAGTGTGTGTATTCGCGATTAGTTGATGACTGGTTCGGGGAAACTAGGTATGAGAGCTTCCGGCAAGGTGCGATATTAGTCAGGATATAAGACTGCGGGATATCCGCATCATTCCCCATCAGCGAGTCAGTGAGGGAAGTGTTGTAATACTGCAGGTAAGCCGTATCATTCTTTAGCAGCTTAGTTAGCGGAGTGTGGGCGGGGGCCTGTATCTCCAATTTAGCATAATGAGAATCAGGAAAGGATAGCGAGTTGAGTTAGAGGTGGAGTGGGCCTGCATAGCCCTGGATAGGTGAGACATATGGGAGAGGCCGCTCCGAAGTATAGTTTGGGTGAGACCCGTGGGCGAGGCCCGTGTGTTTTTAGCAGCAGGTGGGACCTGGTAGAGACCTTAGGGTTAAGGCAGGGGATCGAGGATCCCAGATCTTCTAGAGCCAGAATGGCTAGGTTGGTAGAGCAGTCCAGGTAGTCGCCGTATCTTCAGAAGTCGCTGAGAGCGAATGAAAGGTTGTTCTTGTGTTCGGTAACCGGTGGAGGACCGGTATTTCGGATAATGGTAGATCAGTTGGGACCCAGGTGGTCTCGGTTCATCCAGAAGGCGGATGGGAGTCAGCAGGATTTCAGGAAGGAGTGGTGATGAATCCGTGCATAGAGCAGTGAGCTGATCAGGTAATGCTGAGTCACTTACGTTGGATAGAGCTTACAGCTGTGGGGCATAGTAAGTGAAATCATTCAGTAGGTAATGGTGTGATGGCCGGCACCGGGAGTGGTCAGAATTTCAGTTCCAGCAGAAGGTCTATTCGTGATGGAGATAGGGAAGGTTAGTTGTTGTGTATGGAAAGTTGCCTTGGGAAAGCCGTGTATAGCGCAGGAAAAAGGGGTGAATCCATAGGAGGATGTCCAAAATAAGTGCTCAAGGAGTACCAGAGAGGGATTTTCGGTTGGTTAAGAAGCATGTTCTCAGGATTGTTGGTGATGGGAGTGCTCTCGAGGTTTTTATCACCAAGGATTTACTTTGCGGTATGACCAGACGGTTCTCCGAAGGGTGGACCACTGGGGATTGGAGTGGGAGGGCGAAGTGCGTATCGTGTGGGGAAGTTATAGGCGGACGGTAAGGAAGTTGGCCATTGCGGACTTCTAGGACGAAGTCCAGCTTAAGTGGGGGAGAATTGTAACACCCCGAATTTTAGAAGGCCAAGAAAGGAAAGGGAAAACCCTAAGTCAAGAAGTCAACTCGTCGAGTCCAGGGAGGAACTCGACGAGTAGGAGCGAGTTTTCGTGTCGCGGATTAAGTGGCCGACTCGGCGAGTCGGGGGACTGACTCGGCGAGTCTGGTCTGGGTTGGGAAACCCTAATTTCGAGACTTGGTGCCCTATTTAAGCATCTCATTCTCATTTCCTCAGCCTCCTGGATGCTCTCTCAAGACCAGAACAAAACCCTAGTGCATCTTATGAGTGTTTGAGCCATTTTTGTGTGGATTGTGCACTCTTGAAGAGGAAGAAGGAGAAGAAGGAATTTGGAGGTGCAAGAAGGAGGAAGTAGATCCAGAAGATACACTCCTTTGGCTGCATTTATTGCTAATCAAGTCTTCATCTTGACTTCTAGTTTGTTTGATCTCTTTATGGCCCCTTTTTATGAAGTTTATGGACCAAGAATGATTTCTTGTGGGATTTGGACGTCCCCAAGCTAGATCCTTTCAGATCTGGGACTATTTGGAGTAGTTAAGGCATAAAGGTGGAAGATTTATGCCAATAGAACTCCCTATGTAAAGTTTAAGAGGTTGTTATGGCCTTTTGAGCAAAAAGGGCCACGCATGGATGCAAAGGTATTAGCTTTGCGTGTTATTCCGACCCTAGGAGGCTAGATCTGGGTCTTGGATGCCTTGTGCTTGACTGAAATCGTCTTAATATAGTTGGACATAGAGGGACTCGGCGAGTCACTTGTTGGACTCAGCGAGTCAGGCCATTTTCTTTTCCCAAAACCCTTCTGTTAAGGGTATGAGTTGAGTTGGTAAGGGCTCAGCCAGTCTGGGTCCATAGTGGACATGAAGTTCATCGTACTCGACGAGTTCAAGGAGGAACGTGACGAGTCCAAGGCAATCTCCAAACCCATGAAGATGGACTCGACGAGTTGTTCATACACCTCGGCGAGTCACAGACTGGATGCATTCATATGAGGAAGATGAACTCAACGAGTTCAAGGAGGAACTCGACGAGTCGGTTGAAGATGGTCCCGATTGTATGGTTGAAGGAGGACCCGTCGAGTTCTTTCTAGACTCGATGAGTAGAGTCGGGGGTTGTTTTGGGTAGTAGGAGCATGGACTCGATGAGTTGGTAGACCAACTCGGCGAGTCAAGTCAACTGGAGGTTGACTTTGATCGTTGACTTTGACCAAGTTTGACCAGGGTTGACTTTTGGGTTATTGTGGTCTAAATGTTATTTTGGGTATTGATAGTTAGGGAAGCCGAAGGGTCAGCGGTTCAGAAGTTGCCGGTTAGCAGTCAGAAGTGTTCAGCAAGTCTTCAGCAGTGCGAGGTGAGTCTCCTCACTGTGTGCATGGGTCTACGGCCACAATGCCGGCCCATTATGTTTATGTTTATGTTATGTATAGGAGGAAGACCCGGGGGTTAGCCCTAGGCAATTATTGTTACATGTTCTGGGTTACGACCTGTGACGGGCGAGGCCCGAGGAATGTAGTATGCTAAAGGTAGTTGTGATTCTCGTATGTGTCAGAGTTGATAGGTTCCGGACCAAGGTCCGATGCCGGGGCAAGCCCGAGGAAGGTTTATATGTTGAATGTTAGATTATACTTGTTGTCTTTGTGACACTTGTATGTGCCTGGTAGGGAGGTGAGTGTGGGCGAGGTCCCGTATCTCATCATAGCCGAGTATGGATGGGGTTTCGTATCTCATCAGTAGCAGGACAGGGGCGAGGCCCAAGTTAGGCTAGGCCTTAGATCAGGAGTATGGTAGAGTATGTTTAGCTATTTGTTATGTGTGATGTTTGTATGTGTTTAGCGGGCGAGGCCCAGAGACATGCGGGGCCTAAGAGAAACAGATCTGTATACCGAGCGGGGCTCGATGCCAGGCGGGGCCTGATGCCGGACAAGGTCCGATGTCGGGCGAGGTCCGATGTGGCGGGCGGGGGCCCAATATGTGGTTATGTGTTCAGGGTTATGTATGGCATGTATGGATCAGTTGATATGTATGGTATGTGGTAGATTGGGGAACTCACTAACCTTCGTGCTTACAGTTTTCAGTTTTGGTTTCAGGTACTTCCGGTAGCGGAGGGAAGAGCTCGGGATGATCGCATGACACACACCAAAGAAGTTTAGCCTGGGATGTTTACTCTGATAAAATGAACAAGTGTTTTGAAAAGATACTCTGATTTGTTATAGAACCCTTTTAGTATGTTTGAAATGATTTAATACTGTGGTTTAGTAATGTTTTAAAAATAATTTTTTGGTCATGATTTTTGGGATGTTACACCACTTCATGCAGGGCCACCAATAATCAGGACAAATGTAACAATCTGTTATTTCGACTATATGTAATAGTATATATATATGTATATATATATATATATATATATATATATATATATATATATATATATATATAATAAAGGGAAATTTTTATATACTATGTATATTTACATATCAACCCTCAAAAATGAAATGTTAAACAAACTTGTTTCGGATGAACGTAGTGGTAGAAATCGTGTCAAGGATTCCAAAAATATAAACAACGCCCAATTCCGAGTTATAACGAAGAAGTTATGAGCTATCGAAAATCCGCGACAAAACCGGCAAAACACTGTTTAACGTAAAAAGTGAATTTTCAATAAAATGCTTTTTAGCCTTAACTATCTAAATGAAAGTTATAGTATACGTTAAACGGAGAGTATCCATAAAAAGAATGACTAAATCTGACTTCGTATGAAGAAGTTGTGATTTTTCTAAGTTTCGACACAACAGTAGACACCTAAAAACTCGAAATAAAGATCGAGTGATTTTTAGCTGACACAACCTAAACGAGAATCGAAGATCTTATCAAAAGAAATCCAATGACAAAAAAAAAAGACAAAAATAGATGTCGGATGAAGAAGTTATGAATTTTTAACGGACTTTTCCTGTCCCGGGCTGTTAAAAATATAACTTTAAAAATAAAGTCAAAACTAGCCTGCAGAGTCAAAACGAAAGTTGTAGAGCTTGATCTCACCTACGCGTGAATATAATGACCGTGGAAAACGGAGCTCGTATGCAAAAGATATGAAATTTTGAAGTTTTTAAATAAAAATAAATAAAAATTCAAGACTTATCCGAGGTGGTACGCCCCGCGTAGAGGCTTACGCCCAACGTACTTCGCTTCGTACGCCCAGCGTACTTCGCACGTATGCGACCCAGAATTATCCACGTCGACCCTCCGTCACCCAATCTCGCATGCATGTCATGCATGCACACTAGCTCCGACGCGTAACCCATAGGCTGGGCACGTACGCTACGTCCAGCGTACAAGGAGGCTTCAACCTCCTATAAATAGGAATCGAGACCTTCGGTTTTAAGTGCCAATTTCCAACCTCTCTCCTACATTCACTCACTTTTAAGCCTCTCAAGACTACCCCGACGCCCCGTTGACATATCCAAGGTACGACGAAAGCCCGTAGCCCTGAAATTCTCGAAAAGCTAACCTCTTTCCAGTCGAAGTGCTGCCCGCGTAAAGCCCAATTTTTCATCAAATCGTCACTTTTACCAAGTGAGTTCATACCCCCGTATTTTCATAGTTTTTACTGTATTAAGGGGGGGGGGGGGGGGAATACAAGTCTAACACAAAGATTTTGTGTTACAAACTAATGGTTTCTAAGATTGTGTTAAAATGACATCAAGTTATCAAAAGTGTTTCAAAATGTTAAACTTCTTTTAAATGGTTTTATAAACTTATATTTTTCCCCAGAAATCATATATATATATATATATATATTTATATAAATAAAGTTTAAAAGGCTTAGGACTGATAGCTCACTTTGGTTCCTTTTCCTTGTTTGGATGTGGGATTATAAGTAACGGTTATTTGTACAAATATCATTTAAATTTTACTTATATATATTTGTATATATATATATATATATATATATATATATATATATATATATATATATATATATATATATATATAAGTTAATTCGTTCAATTCAAATACCCTTTGTAACATGTTGAGCAAGGGGTTGCATTCATGAATAGTTAGTATCAATTCAGAAAGTACATATAAATTATAATAGGTATAATTTATGATTCATAGAACATTAAATCACGATTCAAGTATACTAAAATACACTGTTTTACAAGAACAAAGGTTTGATTCAAAACTAATCAAGAGTATACATCTTTCGAATACTAATTCAGGGGCATACTATCAATCATTCATTTCAGAATGATTGGGTTTTCAAAACTATTATACATGTAACGTCTATATGCTTTTTATGAGTCATTTGATTCAGGTTGTTTAGTTCATTTAAACAACATAGTTAAAGTACTGACATTATAACCAGAATCTCCAGTCGGGGATCGAAACAATGTGTGTATAGATCTATATTGGGATTGACAACCCCGCACTCAGGCTGCTAGCTACAGTCAGGCATACACTCCTACGAGTGACAATTGTTATCAACAGTTTTTAGACGCCTTCAAAGCGTTGGGTCAGGCCATCTAGTCTTAGTATGGTTATAATAACTCATTAAAATGAATATTAACAATACGTTAGTGTATAATTAACTAAACGTAAGTACATTTTCAAAGTACTAGTTTACCATGATACATTTTTTATAGTATTACATCTCAGTATTCAATAAACAGTTGGTTAAGCCAGGCACACTCTCACTTATACGGTTTATACAAAAAGGAATTCAATAACAGAACATTGGTTTACAAATAGGAAGGTTTTATGTGATTAAAACTACTTTTCATATACAACAGAAAATATAGAATTTTCTGGAACAGTTTACATATTCAAGAAACAGAAAACATATTTTAAAACATAAATACTTATGCACTCACTCAACTTTATGTTGATACTCTCTTTTCAAATTACTTGTATTCTCAGGGAATCATTAGACAGGTACTCCCCGAGCTTTTGAGAAGATGGATGTTTTGAGTCATGTCTTCTTCTTTTGTATAACTATTTTAGTTTCAATATACAATGATTGAACACATGTAAATATTTATACTTTTTAAATTCAATGGTTGTTTGTACTTTGATTACTATGATGCTTGTGTTGTGATAATACAAATGAAGTCCTCCACCCCCGGACGTTTCCGCCGTCTGGTTTGAGGGTGTGACATATTGGTATCAGAGCATTGTTTATAGTGAACTCAATATATCAATCCATAAAAGATATACAAACTATAAATACATTAGGGCTAAGAGCTCTGACTACAAGTATAATTTTTTAAAATTTAAGTATTTTCACAAGAAGTATACTAAGACTCATACCTACAAGTACAGTATCATAGTCATAAGAACTTAAAAGTATTTGGATGTTGGACACTACAGTCAAACCTGGGCAGTTATGTAATCATATTCTGGGATTAATATAGCCTGATTAACTATATTGGTTTGAGATATGACCAACATGTGTTTGGGAGTGATGGTAGTGTTGCGACATGTCTAAAACTTACCAACTATACAACAGAACTCTAGAACATAACATAAAGATTAAAATACTATCGGAGTATTGTAGGCACCATATACTAATAACAAACATGTGAAAACAGAAGAACTGTTGTTGGTAGAACTATAAATATTAAGGGTATATTAAAGTTATATATAATTAAAGTTATATAGACTTAGAATATGTGATCTAGCTTCATTTCCTGTTCCTTGTTTGGTTGTGGATTTAGAGCCGGATCATTTAATCGAAGGTCGATTATACCCGAGTTATATATAATTAGTATACACTTTGTAGTTCTAGTAATACCCAAAACAAGTCATACATAATACATTACTTGTTAACTGTAAGTTTCTCTCGTAGAAACTTGTATTTGCAATCTATCGTTACTAATTATATTCTATATCTCTTATAATTATTCTCGCACATACAGAATGGCAGAATTTCATTTACCAGGGGACCCTTACTTTTCGAACCACAGTAACGAAGGATGGATAGTAGAGGATCCGGAAGAGGATCCAGAAGAAATTATGGAAGAGGATCCAGAAGAGGAAGAAGAAGATGAAGATGAAGATTCAGAGGGTACCGACACAGAACCCACGGTATACAATCCCCCACCGGCCATTCCACCTCCTGCAGTCAGGCAAGAATTTCAAGGGCCAACGCCAGTTTGGGGAGATCACATATACCACTGGAGCTGACAACAGGGTTAGCGCCCACCCTATGGAATGTGCTGAGATTTCTACGACCTCAGTAACGGAGGATCAGCCGACAAGGCTCTTCCTGTCATTATTCATCGCATAGCTCGCCAAACCGATCAGGCGAGGGTTTCGATAAACCGGATCCTGAAAGTCAATGTAACGGCACAAATCAACGCTGCGGATATTCTTCGTCTGGACGAAATTCAAGATGAATCCCAAACCCACACCGAGGCACTGCAAAACCAAATGAATGCTGCCCTAACATATATAAGAGAATTAAGGGAGCATCAGACTACCTTGGAAAGACAGCTAATGGAAACCAAACACCAGGAAGCAGAGTCTAGTACTCGTCGCAGTACGCGACGCAAGTAGTATTTATTCTACTTCCAATTTTGTTATAGATTAGGACTTCGGCTAAATGTTTTATTTTCAGTAAATTGGTGTACTGTAGACATTTAGATAGGTCCAACTTTCCAAACAACATATTGTATTTCATAAGTTTTGGTTATAGTGTAAATCTAGGAATATGTTCTAGTGTTATTTTTCATGTTTTTCAGTACGACCACGGAAATTTCATTTTCGGTAGGTGGGTTTAATGTCGATATTTTCCCAGTATTGTGGTATATTATAGACCTGATTTAAGGTCAAGTTTTCCAGACTATATGTACTTAATATACCAATACAATCGACATGTATTTTCATACTCTTTGAAAAATAACCACTCAAATTCATATTATCTTTTTGCAAGTTGTACTTGTAATAGACTTCTATTACCAATTCTTTATAAGATTCATATTGAACCAAATGTTTAGTTCAGAGATATCATATTCATATTCACTCTTGATATCTTATCATCTTTTCATCTTTTAACTTTTATAGTAAAAGATGCATCCACGGAGAAATCCAAGGCGTGTCAATGTTAATGAAGCGCCACCACCTCCTCAATTTGACGTTGCCATGTTTCGGGCGGCAGTCATGGCAGCCGGTGCAGCTGCTATGTCTCATATAAACACCCCTGGTGCAAGTGGATCAGGAGCTGGTGCACATCCCCCCAACCACGGCGAGAATCACGGGCACTCACGAGAGTGTACCTATAAGGAATTCTCGAACGCTAAACCCAGGACCTTTAACGGGACTGGAGGAGTGATGGCGTTAAGACAATGGATCTAGAAAACAGAGGTAGTCTTCGAGATATGCTCCTGCCCGGAGGGTAGCAAAGTCAAATTTGCTGTCTGTACCTTTGCTGACAGAGACCTAACATGGTGGAACGGCCATGTTAAGTCACTAACCTTGGTAGTGGCTAACTCCATAAGTTTGGAGAACTTGAAGACCATGCTGATGTGGGAGTACTGCCCGCGGGGTCAAATTCAGAAACCTGAGCAAGAGCTCTGGGGTTTTACTATGGTTGGTTCAGACATAACAACCTATACAAATCGATTCTGTGACTTAGCGATACTTTGTCCAGAAATGGTTGCTCTGGAGAGCAAAAAGATTGAGAGGTACATCTGGGGGCTATCGTCCCAGATTCAGACAAGTGTCATTGCTTCTAGGCCTGTTACCTTTGACAGTGCCAAAGAATTGGCACAATCCCTTATTGACCACGGAACCCGTCAAAACTCTGTGGTTGCTGCCCCAGAACAACCCAAGGGAAACAACAACAACAACAACAAAAAGAAGGGTTGGAATAAGAGGAATGGAAAATCTTCTCAGGAACCCTCGAAAAAGCAATAGCTAGTGGCGGTCCATGCTGCTACTGTACCTGCTGCTGTTCCTGCTAACCCTGCACTAGCTAAGCCTTATGCTGGTAATCTTCCCAAATGCAACAAATGGAATTTTCACCATAACGGAAATTGCCGGGAAATGCAGTGTCGTAACTGCAACAGAAAAGGGCATACTGCCCGATTCTGTAGATCACCACCCCAACCGATTAACCAAGTACCTGCCGGTGGAGTAGGTCAAGCATCCTACCAATGCGGTGATGTGGGGCATTTCAAGAGAGATTGTCCGAAAGCTGGAAATGTCGGTGGAGTTGGGAAGATTTTAGCAATGGGTCACGAAGAAGCGGTGGCAGACCCTGCGGTGGTCACGGGTACGTTTCTTCTCAACAATAATTATTGTGACATCCCCATTTTCACGGCCAGAAAAGACCGATTTTGCTTATGCTTTGTTTAAAAATCAGAGTAATAATTTAAATAAAAGAGTTGCGGAATTTGTTCCCAAAACAAAATTTGATAAAGATTTATCAAAGCATTTCCATAGAAATGTATTTCATTAAAAAGACTCGGGATGTCATGTTCGATACAGATCAAAAGCATAAACAGTACAACATAAACCTTACTACATTATTTCATATTTACATGCCTATAATCCCTTATCTCTCATCCAAACATCTATGCTCATGCGCCACTACCTGTAATAAAAGAAACTGAGTGGGTCAGGCTTGGGAGCCTGGTGAGCACATAGGGTTTTCAACCCACAATAAATAAGTTTATTAATTTCATCAACCAAACAAACACGATTACCCCTTCCCGTTATCCTCACTTTACGTCCCTAAAACATCTAACACAAGGGACCTAGTCTAAGGACTTTCATCGGGGTGACAACACATGTTTCGGGGGTTCCTCAGCAATTCATGTCAAATAAGGCAACCATGTGGGGGATGGAGTACTGTTGGTGAGCACACAGTTCAAATAAATACCTACAGGTTGCGAGCCTGCTAGCGTTTGTCACACCCCCGAACCAGACGGCGGAAACGTCCGAGGGCTCATGTGACTTAAATTGAAATATCATCACAATGAATATACATGAAACTTAACATAAACATCACCATGCATTAATACATTACAACTGTCATTGTTCACATCAAGTACATTGTTTACATTACATAATCCCAAACATAAATTGTTTATCAAATGACATCATACAAAAGACATTCAGACACACGCTTGATAATTCTTCATTCTAACGGTTACCTGAGAACACAAGTTATTTGAAAACGGTCAACATATATAATGTTGGTGAGTTCATAAGCAGGTTTGATATGAAAATGTTTTGTATTGTTTGTAAAACCCAGAAAATCCGATATTTTCTGAAATAGAAATTGTTTACGAAAAAGGTGTGATGATCCATAAGTATACGAGTGAATGATTTCAAAACATGTAAAAGTGAAATGTTTTTCATAATAGTTTCTTGTATTATAGTTGTTGTAAGTAAAAGTGAATAATGTTGTTCCCCCGGAAAACCCGATGTTTTCCGATATAAATAGTATGATAGTTTTGTATTATTGTATCATCACAGCATATGAACATGATTTCCCAATGATTACTTAGATGGTAATAGATCTCTATGTGAGTCGTTATAACCATGCATAATAATGACTAATTCGTCTGTCTTGGCATTTTATCGAATGTCGGTCTTGAATTAAGATTTTGTTACCCTAGACTGGCCGAGTCTAACTGTAGCGAACAACTTAGGTGTGGGGGAGTCACCCCCGTATAGATCTATACACAAACTCTCGCTCTCCCTCCAGGAGACTTTGATTATAACTACAGACTACGACCGACACTTATTGGTGTCACCCGTTATTTCTCACTAAATCCAAAAGGAATTGAATAACATTGTTTTACAACCCGGTTTATGTTTACTTGAATAAAGGTAGGCCTAACAGACAAAAAGAAGAGGACTACGGAGGCCCACTAACTTTGTATGTTATTACAGGCTGTCGAGTATGCTACGGACACGTTATAGCCCATTAAACATATTATGAATGTTTAGGGTCTTATTAGCAATGCAAATGGACCATTAAGGCCTAATAGCATATTAAAGCTGATAAAGGCCCAATGGGTATGTAATTGGGTCACCGGAAGCCCAATAAACATGTGTGATTATATTGGGCCCAATAATCATGATATTGGGTCATAAAGGCCCAATAGCACGAATAGAAGATATTTGAGCCCAATCATTGAATCATTTATAATTTATTGATCTTAAGTTCGTAATGTAGCTATTTGGTGTAAGCGAAATGTTTATTCGAAGTATTAAAATACTCTGACGTTTGATTTATAACGAAGCTTTGGTTATACGTATATATATATATATATATATATATATATATATATATATATATATATATATATATATATATATATATATATATATATAAACCATGCGTTATAAACTTAATATTTTTAACCCAATAATTTAATATTCGTCTAATTGGCCCAAAAACATTTAGTTTGACCATTTCAGCCCCTTTATCTATAAAAATGACACTTTTAGTCCCCTTTTATGAAAATTGATATTTTTTGGTCCTTAAACCGTTTTTCTTGACGTTTTAGACCCAAAATTTATTTGAAATAATAAATTCAGCCCAAAACTATTGTATTTGCCATTTCCAGCCCTTAGTTGAAAAAAAGTTTACATTTTTGGCTCAATTTCCGTAAGTTTTACAATTTTGATCCCAAAGTCGAAAACTTTGCATTTTTAGTCCAACTTTTACATCAAAGTCATTTTCAGCCCTTAAAATAGTTTTATTCACGTTTTAAATTCATAGTTTGTTAACTTTTCCATTTCAGCCCCTCAAATACTTCATTTTTCGCAACTTTGGGCCCAAAACTCGTAAGGCCCAAATTTAAAGCCGATTAAGCTAAAATTTATGTTTTTGACCCCTAGACAAGTGTTATTTTCATAAAAGTTAGATTTCTATGTAAATAATACTATTTTGCCCTTATAAAACCGAAAATATCATATTTTACCCAAACTTTGATTATTTTTGCAAAAATGACACTTATAAGGATTTTGACTTTGTTTTCACTTCTTAAGCCTAAAGATCCTTAGATCTTTGAAGTAAGTTGTTTAGTATGTACATTGTTTATGTATTCTTCACACTTTAGCCATAGATTTCAAGATTTAGCAAATAATATCATATTTTCACAACATAAACCAAAGAAATCACATATAACAAGCATACACACATAGATCAACACATAGTACTTGTATTCTCCCCCAAAAACAAGTAAAAAACAAAAACAAGGGGGTATGAATTCACCGTGCTTTGTTGCTCACGGTTTTGAAGAAGAAATGGAAGGGGTTGAGGTGATTCTCGGCCCTAGCAAGCTTTTTGAGAAATCTTTGGGCTTAGATGGGTTCTAAGAAGCATGATCATGAATTTGAATGAATTAAGAGAAGATTTTTGATAATATATAGAAGTTAATCCATGGATCTAAGTAAAAACTTAGCAAGGATTTGTGACATGAGTGAAGAACCTTCTTGGAATGCTTGCAAATCTCGAAATTTTAATGGAAGAATGAAGGTGTTCTTGAGAGGATTTGGAAGTATTTGGAAGTGAATTAAGTGTGTGTGTGTGTGTGTGTGTGTTGATGCTCTCGGCCGAGAGTAGAAGAAGAAGAGGGGAGAGAGAGGGTGAGGTGACATTGCATGGATGTCCACCATGGAATAAGGAGGTGGCATGCTCACAATTTTCCTCCTTAATCCATTTTATCTTAATTCTTCTTCTAATCTTTTCTTTCTTTTTAAATGGGCCGAGAATTGCATTAAGAAGGGAAGAGGATTCATTTTGGCCCAATTCTTGATCCTTACTTGAAATCATGAGGTCCATAAAGAAGTTTTCGGCCCATTGGGCCCTTAGGGTGGTTCACGGCCCAATTAGCATAAAAGATTAGGTTTGTGGCCCATTAGGGCTAATTAGATTAGTTATGGCCCAACAAGGTTAATTAGGCTAGTTATGGCCCAGTAAGGCTTATTAGAGTAGTTTATTTCCATTTTAGGCCCAATATGGCCCAAAAATGTCAAATCTCATAAAGGTGGGTTGGATTAGAGCCCAATTAAGGGTTCTAAGCCGAAACTAGTCAAATTGGAAACTTATTGGTCCATTAGGCCCAATAAGGAATCCTAGTCCATAATGGACTTAAACCGGGATTTTTAGGGTTTCCAATATTTTGTTGACTATTTGAAGTGTTTGCATAGGGTGATTGATGGAACTTTGGTGTTATTGAATAAACATCATGCATACTTTCAAGTTTTAGTCACAAATGTTATCATTGTTAATGTTTACAAAAGCATTAGAGTTCCTAGTTGTGACAGCGTTCCACTGGACTGTCTGAAATAGTCTGTGGTCGTCATCTATACTCCGCTAGATGACTAGATCATCAATAACATCTATAACGAGGCCTCTCATTATTTTATTTTGTCAAACAGCAACTATTACATCTACTATTATTACTGTTATATTATCGTTAAACAACACTGTATATAACTCATAATAATAGCCCAAATAATTATTTTAAGGTCCTAATAATGTTACTATAATTAATTAGAAGCTATATTAAAAATAGTGTAGGCGTAGCTCACTTACAGGTACGAACTTGCCACGGGCAACTTCTACAATCAGGGAAATATCTAGTTTTTCTACAGATAATGTTAGTTTCCCACCAAACTTATGTGACACAAAGGAGTAGTTTGCTTCGGAATCAAACAATATATTGGCAGGCAAACCATTTACAAGAAAGGTACCTGAAGCGACGTCTGCTGCCTCATTCGCAACCTCGAGCGTCATCTGGAAGGCTCTCGCCTTCGGCTTCAGTGGAATGTTGGGCCTTGCCGCATCTCTCTTCTTCGGGAAATCCTTAGCAATGTGCCCTTCTTCACGACACTCATATCACACCCTTTTGTTGGCGGTTCACTCATTAGCGTAATGCCCTGTCTTCTCACACTTGTAGCAGGTCACCTCCTCGCTACATTTCCCAAAGTGCTTCTTCTTACACTTCTCGCACCATTTTGCTTCATTCCCTCCTCCTCCAAACTTCTTTGAACTGAACTTGCTCTTCTTATTGGGTTTAGCAGACCCATCGAACTTCCTTTTCTCGCCAACCTCAACCTTGCTGGCAGCTCTTCCCTTGATCATCTCCTCCACAGATTTGGCAGCCCAGATAGCTGCCTCCAGAGTATGTGCCTGACGTACCGTCACTTCATACTCCCATGGGAGTCCCTTGGCGTACTTGTCGATTTTTATTAGTTCGTCTGGGACAAGATGCAAGGCAAACTCCATCTTCTCTGTGAAGTTGTTGGTGTATTCATCAATCGACATGCTTCCCTTCTTCAGGGTCAGGAATTGGTTCTCTAGCTCAAACAAGTTTTGGGCTGAGCAGTACTTGCGTTTGAACTGCACCAAAAATTCTGCCCATGTTAGTTGCAGGGTCTCATTGGGGCTCAAAGTCTTCCTCAGGGTATTCCACCAACGCACAATACCTCCTCGGAACTGACGCACTGCAAATGTGGTCTGTAGTTTGCCTCTGCAACCACACGTCATGAAAGCTAGCTCCATTTCCGAGATCCAATCCATGACCCCGATCGGATCTTCCTTTCCAGTGAAAGTCGATGGCTTACAAGTCAGAAAATCCTTGTACTTGCATCCATTCCTCTCGAATCCGTCATCCTGGTTGTTTTGTCTAACTATTGGTGGGTTGGCTTGACCAACGGTCCCACTGTAATTCCCCTCCTCAGACTGCCCTTCGTTCAACTCGGGTTGTTTGATCGGTATGGTAGCTTCCTCTCGATTCTATTGGAGCAAACGTCTGGTTTCCTCCATTTGACGATCCAACATCATCTGGATCATCGCTTGCACTCCGGCCATCGTTATTGGCTCAGCAGCGGCTACCACAACCGGTATTTGCTCAATCACTGGAGGTTGGTTTCTGTTTCCATTTGCATTCCCGGCTCCACTGCGGGTTCTTGCCATTTTGATCTATACACCGAATAAGGTGAATATAGATCTTTATTTAGGATATTCGTTTAAACCGTCCTTATCACTCTGAAACGTTCACATGTTAGTTCTAATATCGTAGCCGTACGTTTAGAATCCTAAACACATAAGGTTTCCAGATCCGGTCGGCAACAGACCATAGATCTGAACAAATAATAGCATATCAAGAACAAAGCATTTAGCACATAAAAGCATTTTAGGCACAATTCCTAAAATAAGCTAGTGCTCACACCTCATAATCATCGCTTAGCATTCTAAGTTTAAGTCTAGAAATCCTACAAATTCCTAGTTCGCTTAAACTAATGCTCTGATACCAACTGTGACGTCCCCATTTTCACGGCCAGAAAAGACCGATTTTGCTTATGCTTTGTTTAAAAATCAGAGTAATAATTTAAATAAAAGAGTTGCGGAATTTGTTCCCAAAACAAAATTTGATAAAGATTTATCAAAGCATTTCCATAGAAATGTATTTCATTAAAAAGACTCGGGATGTCATGTTTGATACAGATCAAAAGCATAAACAGTACAACATAAGCCTTACTACATTAATTCGTATTTACAGGCCTATAATCCCTTATCTCTGATCCAAACATCTATGCTCATGCGCCACTACCTGTAATACAAGAAACTGAGTGGGTCAGGCTTGGGAGCCTGGTGAGCACATAGGGTTTTCAACCCACAATAAATAAGTTTATTAATTTCATCAACCAAACAAACCCGATTACCCCTTCCCGTTATCCTCACTTTACGTCCCTAAAACATCTAACACAAGGGACCTAGTCTAAGGACTTTCATCGGGGTGACAACACATTCTTCGGGGGTTCCTCAGCAATTCATGTCAAATAAGGCAACCATGTGGGGGATGGAGTACTGTTGGTGAGCACACAGTTCAAATAAACACCTACAGGTTGCGAGACTGGTAGCGTTCCACTGGACCGTCTAGAATAGTCCGTGGTCGTCATCTATACTCCGCTAGATGACTGGATCATCAATAACATCTATAACAAGGCCTCTCATTATTTTATTTTGTCACACAGCAACTATTACATCTACCCATGTTTTACCCAACACATTTTGTAGATATAAAATACATATACAGTTTAAATCATTTAAAACATGTATAAAATCGTTCATCCAACATAGATAGCAAGTATACAGATAATATGCACACGTAGCACGTAATTTATATAAAATACTTCATATCTATGTGTAAGATGAAAGTAACTATGCACTCACCTGATTAGGTGGTGACTCGGTACTCGAACAACACTTCGTTATCTCAAAACAATTTTCTCCTGACAAAACCTAGTATCACTACCACTAGGGTTTAGTCTAACGTTAACCGCGACTAATTAATAGTCTAGCTATTATTACTATTATATAAGCGTTAAACAACACTGTATATAACTCATAATAATAGCCCAAATAATTCTTTTAAGGTCCTAATAATGTTACTATAATTAATTAGAAGCTATATTAAAAATAGCGTAGGCATAGCTCACTTACAGCGGGTTTTATAGAAAACCGGACTTTGCTTGGAGCAGCGTTTCCGTACCGAAAGACCCTTTTTCTTGGGACTCCGGGAGCCTCGGGGCTTCCTTCGGGTGCTAGGGGGTTTACCTAGGCTTAGGGGGGGGGGGGGGTTAGGGATCTTAGAGAGAGAATGAATTTTGGTGTGATTTCTTCGGCAGCCCTCGCAGCCCTTTTATAGGCGCTAGCCTCGGACGTACGCTGGGCGTAGTCCTTGGCTACGTGGGGCATAGTTCGGATAAGGTCACAGGTGGCGTAGGCGAGGGGCGACGTGTCGTAATCCGAAGCGAAGCCTTGGGCAACAAGCAACGGCTCAGATGCGGCCACGTCATCACCTTTCTCGCGGATTCGTAATTTTGCTTCCCGACTTCTAAAATTCATAACTTTTGCATACGAGCTCCGTTTTCGACGTTCTTTATATCCACGCGTAGGCGGGAACGTACTCTACAACTTTCGTTTAGACCCCGTCGGCTAGTTTTGAATTTATTTTAAATTTATATTTTTAATAGGCCGGGACAGGATTGGTCCATTAAAAATTCATAACTTCTTCATCCGACGTCCGTTTTCGTCTGTCTTTTTATCGTTATGCTACTATTAACGAGATCTTCGATTCTCTTTTAGGTTGTGTCAGCTAAAAATTGCTCGATCTAATATTCGAACTTCAGGCTGTACACTGCTAAGCCGAAACTTCGAAAAATCATAACTTCCTCATACGAAGTCAGATTTGGGCGTCCTTTTTTATGGACGCTCTTGGTTTAACGTTTTCTACGACTTTCGTTTAGATCGCTAAGGCTAAAAGTCGCTCTATCGTAAATTCACTATTTACGCTTCCCGGTGTCGTGCCGGTTCCGTCGCGAAACTTCGATGGGTCATAACTTTTTCGCTATAACTCGGATTTCGGCGTTCTTTATATCCCCGGAATCCTTGTTTCGACCACTAAAACTTTATGTAGAGATATCGGTTTTATCTCACACTTTAATTTTGACGCTTATTTTTATCCTTTATTTATTATACATTTATAAATAAATAATAAGCATATAAGTTCACATAATTCACATAATAGTCAAATATTTCATATTTATTACTTCAAAAAGAGTTACAATAGTTGACCTAGACTATTACATCATCTGGTAATGCTTAGCCCCGAAACCCGGGCGTTACAATTCTCTCCCCCTTAGGATGATTCCGTCCCGGAATCACGCGTCAGCAAACAGATGTGGATAGCGACTTATCATGTCATCCTCTGTTTCCCAAGTGAGATTCGGCCCACTCGAATGTTTCCATCGGACTAGCACTAAGTCGACCATCTTGCGTCGTAACTTCTTAGTCTTACGGTCAACAATTATCTCAGGCTCTTCGATTAGCCTCTTATTCCCATCCATTCTTAACTCTGAGATCGGAATTATGTCGAGAACTTCTCCCGTGAACTTCTCCCGTGAACTTCCTCAAATAACACACATGGAAGGTGTTATGAATACCATCTAGTTCCTCGGGTAATTCGAGCTTGTAAGCTTGGTTCCCAATCTTCTGAAGAACTTTGAACGGTCCAATAAACCTTGGACTCAACTTTCCTCGTTTTCCGAATCTTATAAGTCCCTTCCACAGTGAGACTTTAAGCAAAACCGAATCCCCAACTTCGAAGGTCATCGGTCGTCTTTTCTTGTCAGCATAGCTCTTCTGACGATCCTGAGTTGCTAACATCCTTTCCCTGATCACCTTCAGCTTCTCGGCAGTCTCATGGACTATCTCGGGGCCCATAAACTGCTTCTCTCCCGCCTCAAGCCAGCAAGACAGCGTACGACACTTCTGTCCGTACAAAGCTTGATAGGGTGCCATGTTGATGCTCGAGTGGAAACTATTGTTGTAGGAAAACTCTACCAGAGGTAAGTGCTCGTCCCAGTTTCCTTGGAACTCCAGGGTACATGCTCTCAGCATATCTTCCAGTGTTTGAATTGTTCTTTCGCTCTGGCCATCAGCTTGCGGATGGTAAGCTGTACTCAAACACAACTTCGTACCCAATTCCTCTTGTGGACTTCTCCAGAACCTTGACGTGAAATGACTATCACGATCTGATACCATCGTTAGGGGAACACCGTGAAGTCTTACTATCTCCTTCACATAAGCATTTGCGAGCTTATCCATAGACCACCTCTCGTTGGCTGCTATGAAGTGTGCACTCTTAGTGAAACGATCCACGACCACCCAAATCATATCGTGTCCGTTCTTCGCCCTGGGCAGTTTAGTCACAAAATCCATGGTGATGTCTTCCCATTTACCCATGGGTATAGGTAAAGGTTCTAAACTCCCATACGGTTTCTGATGTTGTGCCTTAACCCTAGCACAAGTTACGCACTCGGCCACATACTTTGTAACATCGAGGTTCATCGTCGGCCACCAGTAGTAGGGTTTTAGGTACCTATACATTTTTGTGCTACCGGGATGAATTGAGTACATGGTTTTGTGCGCTTCTTCCATCAGAAGTTCTCTTACTCCTCCTGTCTTAGGTACCCAAATCCGATCTTGGAATACCTTCAGTCCTTGACTATTTGTACCGAACACTAATGTTTTGCCCAAACGTTCTTCCTTACGGTCATTCTTCTCTGAAGCTTCTTCTTGAGCTTTCCTGATACTTTCCACAATCGTCGAGACAACTTCTATTCTCAACGCTCTTGGCCTTTTTCTCTCAAGGTTGACTTTTCGACTAAGAGAATCAGCGACAATATTTGCTTTACCAGGGTGGTAAAGTATCTCACAGTTGTAGTCCTTGAGTAACTCCAGTCAGCATCGTTGTCTCATGTTCAATTCCTTCTGATTAAAGAGATACTGGAGACTCTTATGATCAGTGAAAAGCTTGCACTTCGTGCCATAGAGGTAATGTCTCTATATTTTTAGAGCGAAAATTACCGCTGCCAACTCCAAATCATGAGTGGGGTAGTTCTTTTCGTGCTCTTTCAACTGTCGAGACGCGTATGCTATCACCTTTTCTCTTTGGGTCAGAACACAACCCAACCCGATTCCAGATGCGTCGCTATAGACCGCGAAGTATTCAATTCCATCGGGTAGAGAAAGAATTGGTGTTTCACATAATTTCTTCTTTAGCTTCTCGAATGCTTCTTCGTGCTTATCACTCCATGTATAAGTAGCTCCTTTGTGGGTCAATGTTGTTAATGGGGCAACTATCGAAGAAAAGCCTTGGATAAATCGTCGGCAATATCCGGCTAATCCTAGAAAGCTTCGAATCTCCGTGGGACTTTTTGGTCGTTCCCACTTCACCACCGCTTCGATTTTTGCTGGGTCAACCATTATCCCTTCTTGGTTGACCACATGACCCAAGAATTGGACTTCTCGGATCCAAAAATCACACTTGGAGAACTTTGCATACAACTTCTCCTTCTTCAAGACTTCCAACACTTCTCGTAGATGCTGGCCATGCTACTCCTGGCTTTTCGAGTAGATGAGAATGTCATCTATGAACACTATCACATATTTATCGAGGAATGGTTTACAAGCCCTATTCATCAAATCCATGAACGTTGCTGGAGCATTGGTTAATCTGAATGACATAACCAAGAGCTCGTAGTGTCCATATCTTGTTCTGAATGCAGTCTTCTCAATATCCTGCTCTCTTACCTTTAGCTGATGATATCCTGACCTGAGATCGATCTTGGAGAAATAGCTCGAACCTTGCAGCTGATCGAATAGGTCATCAATCCTTGGAAATGGATACTTGTTCTTCATCGTTGCCTTGTTCAGCTCTCGGTAGTCTATACACATTCTCATGCTCCCGTCTTTCTTCTTTACGAATAGCACCGGAGCTCCCCAGGGTGATGAACTAGGTCGAATGAAACCATTGTCCAACAACTCCTGAAGTTGCGTCATGAGCTCCTTCATCTCTGTCGGTGCTAGTCGGTACGGTGCTTTTGCTATTGGTGTCGTCCCTGGTAACAAGTCTATCTGAAACTCAACTTGTCTATCAGGCGGTAATCCGGGAAGATCTTCGGGAAAGACTTCCGGATAATCACACACCACTTGTATACTCTGTACCTCCTTCTTTTCCTTCTTAGCGTCGATAACAAATGCCAAGTATGATGCACATCCCTTGGACAAACACTTCCTGGCTTTCATCAGGGAGATGATTCCAGAATTTACTCTGCGTTTGTCCCCGTACACCATGAACAACTCTTTTCCGGGTGGGTTCACCCTTACTATCTTCTTCCTACAAAGAATCTATGCATCGTTGGCGCTAAGCCAATCTATTCCCAAAACGATCTCAAAACCGTTCAACTCTATGGGCAATAGCTCTTCGTGGAATTCATTTCTGTTTAAGTCAATGACTACGTTCCTAGTACGATTACTAACAGGTACGAACTTGCCACTGGCAACTTCTACAATCAGGGCAATATCAAGTTTTTCTACAGATAATGCTAGTTTCCCACCAAACTTATGTGACACAAAGGAGTAGTTTGCTTCGGAATCAAACAATATATTGGCAGGCAAACCATTTACAAGAAAGGTACCTGAAGCGACGTCTGCTGCCTCATTCGCAGCCTCGAGCGTCATCTGGAAGGCTCTCGCCTTCGGCTTCGGTGGAATGTTGGGCCTTGCCGCATCTCTCTTCTTCGGGAAATCCTTAGCAATGTGCCCTTCTTCACGACACTCATAGCACACCCTTTTGTTGGCGGTTCACTCATTGGCATAATGCCCTGTCTTCTCACACTTGTAGCAGGTCACCTCCTCGCTACATTTCCCAAAGTGCTTCTTCTTACACTTCTCGCACCATTTTGCTTCATTCCCTCCTCCTCCAAACTTCTTTGAACTGAACTTGCTCTTCTTATTGGGTTTAGCAGACCCCTCTAACTTCCTTTTCTTTCCAACCTCAACTTTGCTGGCAGCTCTTCCCTTGATCATCTCCTCCACAGATTTGGCAGCCCAGATAGCTGCCTCCAGAGTACGTGCCTGACGTACCGTCACTTCATACTCCCATGGGAGTCCCTTGGCGTACTTGTCGATTTTTGTTAGTTCGTCTGGGACAAGACGCAAGGCAAACTCCATCTTCTCTATGAAGTTGTTGGTGTATTCATCAATCGACATGCTTCCCTTCTTCAGGGTCAGGAATTGGTTCTCTAGCTCAAACAAGTTTTGGGCTGAGCAGTACTTGCGTTTGAACTGCACCAAAAATTCTGCCCATGTTAGTTGCAGGGTCTCATTGGGGCTCAAAGTCTTCCTCAGGGTATTCCACCAACGCACAATGCCTGCTCGGAACTGACGCACTGCAAATGTGGTCTGTAGTTTGCCTCTGCAACCACACGTCATGAAAGCTAGCTCCATTTCCGAGATCCAATCCATGACCCCGATCGGATCTTCCTTTCCAGTGAAAGTCGATGGCTTGCAAGTCAGAAAATCCTTGTACTTGCATCCATTCCTCTCGAATCCGTCATCCTGGTTGTTTTGTCGAACTATTGGTGGGTTGGCTTGACCAACGGTCCCACTGTAATTCCCCTCCTCAGACTGCCCTTCGTTCAACTCGGGCTGTTTGATCGGTATGGTAGCTTCCTCTCGATTCTATTGGAGCAAACGTCTGGTTTCCTCCATTTGACGATCCAACATCATTTGGATCATCGCTTGCACTCCGGCCATCGTTATTGGCTCAGCAGCGGCTACCACAACCGGTATTTGCTCAATCACTGGAGGTTGGTTTCTGTTTCCATTTGCATTCCCGGCTCCACTGCGGGTTCTTGCCATTTTGATCTATACACCGAATAAGGTGAATTTAGATCTTTATTTAGGATAGTCGTTTAAACCGTCCTTATCACTCTGAAACGTTCACATGTTAGTTCTAATATCGTAGCCGTATGTTTAGAATCCTAAACACATAAGGTTTCCAGATCCGGTCGGCAACAGACCATAGATCTGAACAAATAACAGCATATCAAGAACAAAGCATTTAGCACATAAAAGCATTTTAGGCACAATTCCTAAAATAAGCTAGTGCTCACACCTCATAATCATCGCTTAGCATTCTAAGTTTAAGTCTAGAAATCCTACAAATTCCTAGTTCGCTTAAACTAATGCTCTGATACCAACTGTGACATCCCCATTTTCGCGGCCAGAAAAGACCGATTTTGCTTATGCTTTGTTTAAAAATCAGAGTAATAATTTAAATAAAAGAGTTGCGGAATTTGTTCCCAAAACAAAATTTGATAAAGATTTATCAAAGCATTTCCATAGAAATGTATTTCATTAAAACGACTCGGGATGTCATGTTTGATACAGATCAAAAGCATAAACAGTACAACATAAGCCTTACTACATTAATTCGTATTTACAGGCCTATAATCCCTTATCTCTGATCCAAACATCTATGCTCATGCGCCACTACCTGTAATACAAGAAACTGAGTGGGTCAGGCTTGGGAGCCTGGTGAGCACATAGGGTTTTCAACCCACAATAAATAAGTTTATTAATTTCATCAACCAAACAAACCCGATTACCCCTTCCCGTTATCCTCACTTTACGTCCCTAAAACATCTAACACAAGGGACCTAGTCTAAGGACTTTCATCGGGGTGACAATACATTCTTCGGGGGTTCCTCAACAATTCATGTCAAATAAGGCAACCATATGGGGGATGGAGTACTGCTGGTGAGCACACAGTTCAAATAAACACCTACAGGTTGCGAGCCTGGTAGCATTCCACTGGACCGTCTAGAATAGTCTGTGGTCGTCATCTATACTCCGCTAGATGACTGGATCATCAATAACATCTATAACAAGGCCTCTCATTATTTTATTTTGTCACACAGCAACTATTACATCTACCCATGTTTTACCCAACACATTTTGTAGATATAAAATACATATACAGTTTAAATCATTTAAAACATGTATAAAATCGTTCATCCAACATAGATAGCAAGTATACAGATAATATGCACACGTAGCACGTAATTTATATAAAATACTTCATATCTATGTGTAAGATGAAAGTAACTATGCACTCACCTGATTAGGTGGTGACTCGGTACTCGAACAACACTTCGTTATCTCAAAACAATTTTCTCCTGACAAAACCTAGTATCACTACCACTAGGGTTTAGTCTAACGTTAACCGCGACTAATTAATAGTCTAGCTATTATTACTATTATATAAGCGTTAAACAACACTGTATATAACTCATAATAATAGCCCAAATAATTCTTTTAAGGTCCTAATAATGTTACTATAATTAATTAGAAGCTATATTAAAAATAGCGTAGGCATAGCTCACTTACAGCGGGTTTTATAGAAAACCGGACTTTGCTTGGAGCAGCGTTTCCGTACCGAAAGACCCTTTTTCTCGGGACTCCGGGAGCCTCGGGGCTTCCTTCGGGTGCTAGGGGGTTTACCTAGGCTTAGGGGGGGGGGGGGTTAGGGATCTTAGAAAGAGAAAGAAATTAGAGAGAGAATGAATTTTGGTGTGATTTCTTCGGCAGCCCTCGCAGCCCTTTTATAGGCGCCAGCTTCGGACGTACGCTGGGCGTAGTCCTTGGCTACGCGGGGCGTAGTTTGGATAAGGTCACAGGTGGCGAAGTCTCGGTGGTGCGACGTGTTCGCTTCTGGGCCGAGGAGAACAGCTGTACGCAGCGCGTACCTGAGCTCGGACGCTGGGTGTAGGCGAGGGACGACGTGTCGTAATCCGAAGCGATGCCTTAGGCAAGAAACAACGGCTCAGATGCGGCCACGTCATCACCCTTCTCGCAGATTCGCAATTTTGCTTCCCGACTTCTAAAATTCATAACTTTCGCATACGAGCTCCGTTTTCGACGTTATTTATATCCACGCGTAGGCGGGAACGTACTCTACAACTTTCGTTTAGACTCTGTCGGCTAATTTTGACTTTATTTTAAATTTATATTTTTAACAGGCCGGGACAGGATTGGTCCGTTAAAAATTCATAACTTTATTCATCCGAAGTCCGTTTTCGTCTGTCTTTTAATCGTTATGCTACTATTAACGAGATCTTCGATTCTCGTTTAGGTTGTGTCAGCTAAAAATTGTTCGATCTAATATTCGAACTTCAGGCTGTACACTGCTAAGCCGAAACTTCGAAAAATCATAACTTCCTCATACGAAGTCAGATTTGGGCGTTCTTTTTATGGACGCTCTCGGTTTAACGTTTTTTACGAATTTCGTTTAGATCGCTAAGGCTAAAAGTCGCTCTATCGTAAATCCACTATTTACGCTTACCGGTGTCGTGCCGGTTCCGTCGCGAAACTTCGATAGGTCATAACTTTTTCGCTATAACTCGGATTTCGGCGTTCTTTATATCCCCGGAATCCTTGTTTCGACCACTACAACTTTATGTAGAGATATCGGGTTTATCTCACACTTTAATTTTGACGCTTATTTTTATCCTTTATTTATTGTACATTTATAAATAAATAATAAGCATATAAGTTCACATAATTCACATAATACTTAAATATTTCATCTTTATTAATTCAAAAAGAGTTACAATAGTTGACCTAGACTATTACATCATCTGGTAATGCTTAGCCCCGAAACCCGGACGTTACACTTATGCATGCATTCTATTTGATTGTGGTGCTGAGAAGAGCTTCGTGAGCCATAATTTTAAACACCTGCTAAATCAAAACTCCCAACCACTTAAATGAAACTTTCACAATCGAAATGGCTAACGGGAAATCCGACTACACCAACGATATATACATAGGATGTACCCTTTACCTTGAATAACTTTTCGTCCCAAATAGACCTTATGTCGGTCTCTATCAAAAGTTTCGACACCATAATAGGTATGAAGTGGTTGTGCTCTAACCATGACGACATCCTATGCTATGAAAGAGCCATTCGCCTGAACTTGCCGACTAACGAAATTCTTATTATCTACGGCGACAAGCCCGAAACGAACCTTCAGATCATTTCTTGCATCAAGGCACAGAAGTACCTTCGCAAAGAGTACTGTGCTTTGTTAGCTCACGTGGTAGACCAAAAGCAAGAAGTGAAAGACATCGCGAGCATTCCTGAGGTCTGCAACTTTACTGACATTTTTCCCGATGATCTTCCAGGAGTGCCTCTCGAACGACAAGTCGAATTCAGAATCGACTTAATCCCTGGGGGCTACCCCTGTAGCCAAATCCCCCTATCGTCTTGCACCTTCTGAGATGCATGAATTATCCAGCCAGCTTAACGAACTCCTAAGCAAAGGTTTCATAAGACCAAGCTTCTCACCCTGGGGAGCACCGGTTTTGTTCGTAAAGAAGAATGATGGATCATTCCGTATGTGCATAGACTACCGCGAGTTGAATAAACTTACCATTAAGAATCAATATCCTTTGCCTCGCATTGACGATCTGTTTGACAAACTTCAAGGTGCGAGCTACTTCTCGAAAATAGACTTAAGATCCGGGTATCACCAGTTACGGATTTTGGAGGAGGACATTCCCAAAACCGCGTTCAGAACTCTTTATGGGCATTATGAGTTTGTAGTGATGCCATTCGGATTGACGAATGCACCTGCTGTGTTTATGGACTTGATGAACAGAGTGTGTCGTCCATTCCTGGACAAATTCGTCATAGTCTTCATTGACGACATTCTTATCTACTCAAGAAGTAAAGAGGAACATGGCCAACATCTTCGTCAGGTATTAAAAACTCTGAGAACCGAGAAACTTTATGCGAAGTTTTCAAAATGTGAATTTTGGATTAGGAAAGTAGATTTCCTGGGTCATGTGGTTAGTTCAGAAGGAATACACGTGGACCCTTCCAAAATCAAGGCAATTGAAAACTGGTCAGCACCCAAAACACCTACAGAAATCCGACAATTCTTAGGTCTTGCTAGCTACTATCGCAGATTCATCAAAAATTTCTCCCGAATCGCCAAACCACTTACCACCCTGACACAAAAGGGTGTAACTTTTAGTTGGGGAGAGAAGCAAGAAACAACGTTCCAAACGCTGAAGCGAGCACTGTGCAGTACACCGATCCTGTCTCTTCCTAAAGGGACAGAAGATTTCGTAATGTACTGTGATGATTCTAATCAAGGGCTTAGGTATGTTCTTATGCAAAGAGGAAAGGTTATATCCTACGCCTCAAGACAGCTTAAGACGCATGAGGTCAACTATACAACACATGACCTTGAACTAGGAGCAGTAGTATTTGCTCTGAAGATCTGGAGACATTATTTATATGGCATGAAATGCACAATATTCACGGACCATAAAAGTCTCCAACATATCTTCGATCAGAAAGAGCTGCACATGAGACAACGATGGTGGGTAGAGCTACTGAACTACTACGAATGTGAGATTCTTTATCACCCTGGTAAAGCAAACGTAGTAGTTGGCGCCCTTAGCAGAAAAGAATACTCGGGACGTCGAGTAAAGTCGTTGACCATGACAATCCATTCACATCTGTCCACACAGATCAAAGAGACTCAACTCGAAGTCTTAAAACCCGAAAACATGGCAGATGAAACCCTAAGAGGAATGGATAAGAACTTCGAAGTCAGGGATGATGGAGTCTGTTGTTTCATGAACCGGATATGGACACCAAAGTTCGGTGGTTACAGAGACGTTGTTATGAATGAAGCACATAAAACCCGATACTCCATTCATCCAGGTTCAGACAAGATGTACCTGGATCTCAAGAAACTATACTGGTGGCCTAACATGTAGGCCGGTGTAACATCCCGAAATTTCAGAAGTTCAATGAAGGGCCAAAACTGTAAATAAAAGGAGGGACTCGACGAGTAGGTCCGCTTACTCGCCGAGTCGGAGCGGGACTTTGTCGCAGGTTTAAGTGGCCAACTCGCCGAGTCGGCGGCTAGGACTCGACGAGTTGGTGCTGAAGAGAGAAAACCCTACTCTTAGGGTTTGCACCCTATATAAAGAACATTATATCAAGGGGCTTGTGTAGATCTGGAATCTACATCAGTTTGGGCACATCTCAAAGGTAAGGAGCCCTTATCCTAAGCTATTTCCTTTTTAGATTCATCCATGGTGGTTGATTTGGGGTTCCTTAGCTTGTTTGTGATCCATTTCGAGTTAGAGGCTAGATCTGAGGTTGCAACTCCGGATCTAGGTTAGTTTTGAGCTATGGAAGCATAAAGCACCATCCTTTGGGATTGTTGAGGGGATCCTTTGTCTTAAACCCAAGCCCTAGAGTGATTTGGACCTTTAACTCCTTGGTTTCACGTAAAGTTTGCAACTTTACGTAGGGGTTATGCCCTAGAAGGGTGGATCTACAGTTTGGAACCCCTGCATGGCTCGAAAAGCCTCTGTATGGATTGAGAACTGAAGAGACTCGGCGAGTCACATGGGTGTGCTCGACGAGTTGTATGAACATGTGCATGGACTCGGCGAGTTGAAGAACAACTCGGCGAGTCTGTTGAATATTGCCTTGGACTCGGCGAGTCTGTTCTTGGACTCGGCGAGTCTGGTCGCAGAACCTAACCTCTTGTGGTTAAAGCTTTGGATTAGTAAGTTGGTTGGCGACTCAGTGAGTTGGACAGTATGGGTCTCAGAGATCGTTGGACTCGACGAGTCTTAGGGCGACTCAGCGAGTTGAGTCGTGTTATGGGAGTTTCTGAGTATAGAAACTCGACGAGTCGACGGGTTGACTCGGCGAGTAGAGTCAACCAGGAAGGTTGACTTTGACTGAGGACTTTGACTTTGACCAAGAGTTCACCAGTTTGACTTCCAAGGGTATTTTGGTAATTTTGGTATTGGCTCTTTGGTAGTGTGCTGTGGTGAAGTTTGTGTCGGTGGTCGGAGCAGCTTGGTCGTATCTCTTCAGTCGGCAATTACAGGTGAGTTATCCTCACTATATCGACAGGGTCTACGGCACCAAGGCCGGCCCTTTAGCGGATGGAAATCTGGGTATTGTTGTTATGTTATTGCTTTGCTATATCTGCATCCTGGTATCTAGGATGGTGTTATGTTAGTGACCTGGTCAAGGTCGGTACCCGGTATATAGGGTAATGTTATGCTAGTGACCGATTAGGTCGGAATCCTGGTTAGGATGTTGTTATGCTATGTGATCTGTTGGACTGTTTGTCTGGTTGAGGATTGTTATGTGATAAATTGTTTTATGTGCACATGGTTGTTTGACGGGGGTTGGGTTGAGGCGGGTCCTGCTTTGTGCTGTAGGCCAACATACCCAGGGCGGACCGGATATTCCGAAGGCCCAGCGAGCGGTCCGGATAGGCTGAAGGCCCCAAGAGGGCGGACCAGACGTGCCGAGGCTCGGAGAGTGGACCAAGCCGACTGAAGGCCTGGTGTGGGCGGACCAGTCATACTGTAGACTCAGAGAGTGGACCAGGTGGATTGAAGGCCCGGTGCGGGCGGACCAATCACACTGTAGACTCGATGTACATGGCTAGACTCAGAGGGTGGACCAGGTGGACTGAAGGCCCGGTGCGGGCGGACCAGTCACACAGTAGACCCGATGTGCATGGCTGTTCTATTTGTGATATGTTATAAGTATGATTATGTGTGGTTGGTATTTTGGGGGTAACTCACTAAGCTTTCGGGCTTACAGTTGTAGTGTTATGTTTCAGGTACTTCAGGAGATCGTGGCAAGGCGAAGGGGTGATCGTACTGCTCCTCATGTTTTATGATTTATGTGATATGGTTCTGGGGGATACTCTGATGTTTAAACTATTTTGAAAATGAGATGTATGAACTTCATGGTTTTTGAATGAATTAAAATGTTTTAAATTGGCTCAATTTTTATGGGTGTTACAGCCGGAATCGCTACCTTTGTGGGCAAGTGCCTTACTTGTGCCAAAGTCAAGGTAGAGTACCAGAAACCTTCAGGTTTATTACAACAACCTGAAATCACTGAATGGAAGTGGGAGCGGATTACAATGGATTTCATAACTAAGTTATCCAAGATATCAGGTGGTTATGATACTATTTGGGTAATCGTCGATAGATTGATCAAATCCGCCCACTTCTTGCCAATAAAAGAAACCGACAAGATGGAGAAGCTAACACGAACTTACCTCAAAGAGATTGTTAGACTGCATGGTGTACCGATATTTATTATTTCTGACCGAGATAGTAGATTCACCTCTCATTTATGGCAGTCTTTACAAAACTCTCTGGGAACTAGGTTGGACATGAATACAGCCTACCATCCACAAACCGACGGACAAAGTAAGAGGACAATTCAAACATTAGAAGACATGTTTCGAGCTTGCGTGATAGACTTTGGAAAGGCATGGGATACTCATTTACCCCAAGAACTAAGTAACATTCATCCTACCTTCCACGTTTCGAACTTGAAGAAGTGTTTATCCGACGAGACTCTTGTTATCCCACTCGATGAAATCGAGATAAACGAGAGCCTCAATTTCATTGAACAACATGTAGAAATCCTAGACAGGGAAGTGAAGAGAACTAAACAAAGTCGTATCCCGATAGTGAATGTTCGTTGGAATGCAAAACGAGGACTTGAATTCACTTGGGAGCGAGAAGATCAAATGCAACACAAATATCCACATCTTTTTCCCTAGTCTTTCCATAACGTTATAGTCCTAATTTCGGGACGAAATTCTCTCTAACAGGGGGATAATGTAACAATATGTTATTTCGACTTTATGTAATAGTATATATATATATATATATATATATATATATATATATATATATATATATATAATAAAGGTAAATTTTTATATACTATGTACATTTACATATCAACCCTCAAAAATGAAATGTTAAACAAACTTGTTTGGGATGAACATAGTGGTAGAAATCGTGTCAAGGATTCGAAAAATATAAACAACGCCCAATTCCGAGTTATAACGAAGAAGTTATGACCTATCGAAAATCCGCGACAAAACCGGCAAAACACTGTTTAACGTAAAAAGTGAATTTTCAATAAAATGCTTTTTAGCCTTAACTATCTAAATTAAAGTTATAGTATACGTTAAACCGAGAGTATCCATAAAAAGAACGACTAAATCTGACTTCGTATGAAGTAGTTATGATTTTTCTAAGTTTCGACACAACAGTATACAGCTAAAAACTCGAAATAAAGATCGAGTGATTTTTAGCTGAAACAACCTAAACGAGAATCGAAGATCTTATCAAAAGAAATCCAACGACAAAAAGACAGACAAAAACAGATGTCGGATGAAGAAGTTATGAATTTTTAACAGACTTTTCCTGTCCCGGCCTGTTAAAAATATAACTTTAAAAATTAAGTCAAAACTAGCCGACGGAGTCTAAACGAAAGTTGTAGAGCTTGATCTCACCTACGCATGGATATAAAGACCGTGGAAAACGGAGCTCGTATGCAAAAGATATGAATTTTTGGAGTTTTTAAATAAAAATTCAAGACTTATCCGAGGAGGTACGCCCCGCATAGAGGCTTACGCCCATCATACTTCGCTTCGTACGCCCAGCGTACTTCGCACGTACGCGACCCAGAATCAGCCATGTCGACCCTCCGTCACCCAATCTCTCATGCATGTCATGCATGCACACTAGCTCCGACGTGTAACCCATAGGCTGGACACGTACGCTACGCCCAACATACGCAGCGTACGCCCCGCGTACGAGGAGGCTTCAGCCTCCTATAAATAGGAACCGAGACCTCCGGTTTTAAGTGCCGATTTCCAACCTCTCTCCTATATTCACTCACTTTTAAGCCTCTCAAGACTACCCCGACGCCCCGATGACATATCCAAGCTTCGACGAAAGTCCGAAGCCTTGAAATTCTCGAAAAGCTAACCTCTTTCCAGTCGAAGTGCTGCCCGCGTAAAGCCCAGTTTTTCATCAAATCGTCACTTTTACCAAGTGAGTTCATACCCCCGTATTTTCATAGTTTTTACTGTTTTAAGAGGGGGGGGGATACAAGTCTAACACAAAGATTTTGTGTTACAAACTAATGGTTTCTAAGATTGTGTTAAAATGACATCAAGTTATCAAAAGTTTTTCAAAATGTTAAACTTCTTTTAAATGGTTTTATAAACTTATATTTTTCCCCAGAAATCATATATATATATATATATATATATATATATATATATATATATATATATATATATATATATATATATATATATTATTTGTATAAATAAAGTTTAAAAGGCTTAGGACTGATAGCTCACTTTGGTTCCTTTTCCTTGTTTGGATGTGGGATTATAAGTAACGGCTATTTGTCCAAATGTCATTTAAATTTTACTTATATATATTTGTGTGTGTATATATATATATATATATATATATATATATATATATATATATATAAATATAAAAGTTAATTTGTTTAGTTCAAATACCATTTGTAACATGTTGAGCAAGGAGTTGCATTCATGAATAGTTAGTATCAATTCAGAAAGTACATATACATTGTAATAGGTATAATTTATGATTCATAGAACATTAAATCACGATTCAAGTATACTAAAATACACTGTTTTACAAGAACAAAGGTTTGATTCAAAACTAATCAAGAGTATACATCTTTCAAATACTAATTCAGGGGCATACTATAAATCATTCATTTCAGAATGATTGGGTTTTCAAAACTATTATACATGTAACATCTATATGCTTTTTATGAATCATTTGATTCAGGTTGTTTAGTTCATTTAAAAAACATAGTTAAAGTCCTGACATTATAACCAGAATCTCCAGTCGGGGTTCGAAACAATGTGTGTATAGATCTATATTGGGATTGACAACCCCGCACTCAGACTGCTAGCTACAGTCAGGCATACACTCCTACGAGTGACAATTGTTATCAACAGTTTTTAGACGCCTTCAAAGCGTTGGGTCAGGCCATCTAGTCTTAGTATGGTTATAATAACTCATTAAAAAGAATATTAACAATACGTTAGTGTATAATTAACTAAACGTAAGTACATTTTCAAAGTACCAGTTTACCATGATATAGTTTTTACAGTATTACATCTCAGTATTCAATAAACAGTTGGTTAAGCCAGGCACACTCTCACTTATACAGTTTATACAAAAAGGAATTCAATAACAGAACAATGGTTTACAAATGTAACGCCCCGATTTTCAGGTATTGGTTTATTTAAGAATTTTCTTGGTTTCAAGGTCTACTCGACGAGTTGGCTGCCCCACTCGTCGAGTAGCAGCGGGTTGGTCCGCGTATTTTAGTGATCTACTCGCCGAATCCAAGAAGGGACTCGACGAGTAGGAGCTGGCAGATGAAACCCTAAATCCCGGGGTATTTCACCCTATTTAAAGGATCATTGGCCTTCCCCAGCCTCCCCCTTACAACTCCTTGGCACCCTTAAACCCTAAATCGTGTGTGTGTGTGTGTTTCTTTGGTGTGATAGAGCTTGGAAGAAAGATCTTAATGAGGAACACTTGGGGATAACAAGTAAAATCGAAGCTAGGAACTCGTGGGAAGCAAAGATATACATTAGTTGACACTCTTTGGGAGGTATTAAGTTGTCTCTTTGGCTCATCTCATCTTTAACCTCTCTTTGGGTGGGTTTTAGGAAAGGCTTTTGTGTTTGAGTCAAGATCTGAAGTTGCAACTTAAGATCTGGACTCCCTTTGGTATCTAGATCCATAAAGGTAGCAGCTTGGAAGGTTAGATCTGCAATCTGGAGCCTTTGCATGGCTTAAAAAGCATCTGTATGGATGAAGGTCTGAAGGGACTCAGCGAGTGGCATGGTCGACTCGGCGGGTCCAATGAAGTTGGTCGTGGGCTCGACTGTGACAACCCGAAACTTCTATTATGTATAACCATTCACTTCAATAGAAGTCAGAACAGTTTTTGCTAACTTTTGAGCTGTGTAGAGTCAGTTTGAGTATTCTAAAGCCTAGTACTTCAGGAGATAACAGGAGAGAGGATGCCCTAGGGTTTATTGTGCAACAATAATGTCCTAAAACTCCAAGAGTTTGGAGTTTACGGCCTAAACAAGGTGTTTACGGCCGTAAACCCCAAGGGTATAAATATGGCACTTAGCCATTTTTAGCACTTTTTCACCATTTCAAGTCTAGAACTCAAATCCTCTCAAGTAGCATCCGATTTTCCTTCTTGATCTTCAACTTTGTAAGTGTTTATTACCCTAATAAGTTGATATCTTACTTAATCTAGTGATCTTACATGATTCCATCCGTGAAATCATTCCAAATGTGTAGATCTTCAAGTTTCACCAAGAACACCAAGAACACACACTAGTGTTCTTGGACGTTTAGCACCTTTTCAAGCTTCTACATAGTAAGTACTCTTACCTTGGCTTGTTATAAGGCTTGCTACAATTCATAATCATCTAGAAAACATAAGGAAACACAAGATCAAAGGTGTTTACGGTCCAAGATGTTCTTGGACCGTAAACCCTAATAAAGGGGCCAAAGTGTGCCATAGTCCCTTACCAAGCCTTGGATACTAGTCTAGATCATATCCTTAAAGTGCTTAGGACCTTAAACATCAAAAAGACCATAAACCATTTGGGTTTACGGCCGTAAACCCAAGGAGAAATGGTCCATGGACCGTAAACTCCACAAAGGAGTGAAATGGTGCCCTAATCACTTCCTAAGGCTTAAACATGAAGTAGGAATGCTTCTTATGTCCTTTAAAGCTTCAAAACACAAAATAGTAAGAGTACCATGAGTTTACGGCCATAAACTCATGGGTTTACGACCGTAAACTCAATGAGAGTTGGTCCCAAAACCGTAAACTCCAAAAGAGTTTACCCTTGGACCCCAAACTCAATAGCCAAGTCCTACAAACCCTTAGATGCAATCCTTAGCACTTATAAGCACTTAAATCAAGTGTTTTACATGTCTTAGGATGTCTTAACTTGGTTAATTAGTTGTTAAATGACTAATTGGATACATATATGTGTTATTATATGATAAATAGGATCATTGTGTGTGTTCAAGTCTTCACTTGACACTTAGCATCCTATAACAATCCGTTCATCCAAACCACTCACTACATGTGAGTTCATACCCCTAATTTACCTTTTAAATGTTTTTAAATGCTTTTATGGGGGGGGGGGAATACAAGTTGAACTATTATAGTTATTATATCAATCACATGTGATTAATAACTACCAAACAAGTGGATTTCTTACTTTTCAAACTCTGTTATCAAACTGTTTTACATCAAACTGTTTTACTTCAAACTGTTTTACAAACTCTTTTTCATATCAAATACTTTTACTAAACTCTTTTAACTTATATTCTGTGTATCTATATAGATATAGTTATATAAGTAGGATTGAAAGGACTTAGGACTGATAGCTCACCTTACTTCCTGTTCCTTGTTTGGTTGTGGACTTAGGGTATTCAGGTTATTTGTCCGAAGGTCGTTTGAATCCTAGTTATATATTATGTATATGTATATAGATATAAAAGTTCCTTCTTTCATTCAGTTCAATACCTTTGGGTAGCAAAGGTATACACACATGTTCATACGTTCAAACAACATTACTAGTAAACTATAATAGGTATAGTTTAGGGAGATACTAATACTATTACTAGAACAGTGAAACATACAATGAGTCAGTTCATACATGAGTCAATAACATACAGATAAAGAATACTATGATGAGAAACAAACAATAGAATACTATGATGAGAAACAAACAATACCATACAGAGAGAACATACATACATGCTAGACAGGGAGATAACATACAATACAGCTAGCACATACATATACTAGAACATTACTACAGTTATGTGAGCCACGTAACGGGGCATGGCACTACCTGTCATGACCGTTTTGTATCCAGAATCTCCTTAAGTGGGGAGCGTATGAGTTTGTGTATAGATCTATACTGGATTGACTATCCTACACCTCGCTGCTCGCTACAGTGGGACTTGCAAGTCTACGGGTGCCAAACGTCATTTCTTCCGACGTCTTACATCGTCGCGTTCTATAGTCGGTAGCAGGATACAGGCCGATCACATGGTACTTTAAATAACAATTGGTTTAAGGTAGTTAGTACAGCAGTAGTTACTTAATACAACACTACAGTACTATTTCATTTTCCCATTGCATTCAATTTGTGATATTCACACAATAAACAGTAATGTAAAAACTATATTTTTGGTTAATGATAGTCAGATTTGGGAAAATACATACTCTTACAAGAGACACACACACAGACACTAGATGCCTTGGTAGAAGGCTACTTTTAGTAGGAAACATAGGGATTTCTAGGGGAGTTCAAACAATTACAAACTTTTACAAACACTTTCATACAAATACAGACACTTTATGAACTCACCAGCTTTAAAGCTGATAAACTCTTTCAAAATAACTTGTATTCTCAGGTCACCAGTAGACAGGTACCGGTGCCAGGTTTTGAGAAGATGGAACTCGTTCAAGACTCATCTTTTATTTTGATGTATATTTTTGGTGTCTATATAACTTGACAGAACACACTTGTATTAAATTATATTATTAATGCAATGGATGATGTTGTTGCTTGTTTACTACTTTGCATTGTTGTGATACTATACATGACGTCCTCCACCCCCGAACGTTTCCGCCGTTCAGGTTTTGGGGTGTGACAGATTGGTATCAGAGCATTGTTTATAATGAATCGAGTGTATCAACCCATAAAAGATATACGAACTATAAACACAGCGGGATTAAAATACTCTGATAAAGAGTTTATACTTTTAAATAATAAAATATTTAACTAAGTATACATACCTGCATTCATACTAAAATCAGCGTCACTAGGACAGAACAACAGTATTACGATTGTTGGGCAGCACAAGTAGACTTAGAGACATATGGTCAACCCTGGGAAGATATAGCCTGATCAACTATATTATCCGAGGAGTGACTAGCATGTGCCTAAGTGTGGTTGTGAGGTTGCAACATGTCTAAAAACTTACCAACACTACTACAATGAGAACAGTAGAACATAACATAAACTTAAAATACTATAGGAGTATTTTGTGTTACTATTAATTACTTATCTGAGAACTAAAGGTCTTTATTATTAGTATGTCAATAGTTGATGAGTGGATACACTAAGGTTATATGTAACTAGGATGTCATAGACTTAGAATCTGTGATCTTTGCTTTACTTCCTGTTCCTTGTTTGGTTGTGGGCTTAGAGTTAGGGTCACTTATTCGAAGGTCTATCCTGTCTTGGTTACATATGACTGGTATGCACTACGCAAATGCTAAAGTAACTGATAAAGATCATCTTATAATTATATAGATAGTCTGTCTATTAATTATTTCCTTATCCCTTTTCTCGCGTAGATATAATGGCTGGATTTCATCTTCCGGGAGACCCGTACTATCCCAACAAAGACAATGTCGGATGGCTTGGTGAAGAGCCAGAAGATGATCACCCAATCCCATTGGATGATCATGAAGCTGAAGGCGTTTCTGATGGTTCTGACTCGGAACCTGAGGTCAACAACCTACCCCCAGCTGCTCAAGACCCAAACCTGAATCCTCGTCCAGCATTTCAAGGACCCACACCTCTGTGGGCCACAAACTTGAACAGATGGAGTCAGGAACAGGGTCAACCCATTCCCTACAATGGAGACAGAAGCATCTACAACCTCACCGAGGGAGGTTCAGCTGACAGGGTCCTACCCGTCATGGTCCGGAGGATTGCTCGGAACACCGAACAAGGTCGAGCGACTATCGACCGAGTCATAGAGATTGACGCCAACTCTGGCATTAACACAGTCTGCATTCGCCAGCTAAAGTCTGCTCATGAGAGGACTCAGGTCCGCAATGCAGCTCTACAGAGGGAACTTGCTGAAACCCAAGCTGAAGTCAGGGAACTTCGAGCTCAGCAAGCAAGATCTGAAAGGCGTATGAGGGACATAGTACGTCTCCTGTCAGAGTTAAGAACTCACTCTAGTAGTTCTCGTCGCCGATAGAGTCTCACCTACTTCTCTTCTGGATATAACCTAGTTTGTGTAAAAACTCTAGTCTAATTTCCTATCTTTGTAAATCTTAGACCTTTTAGGTCTTGATTAGGTCATAGTTCTGTCAAAATTTTCCTATCTTAGTAGATGTAAGGCCTACTTCTAGGCCATTTTTCCCGAACTTGTTACATCTGTAATTCCAGTATTATTGACAGATATCTAATCTCACTGAAATTATTATCCAAATGCTATCATCTGTTAGTACTAGATCTACATTCAAATTGTGTTATTCAATTGTGTTGTTGGGCTATGGAGAGTTAGTCCATGGGTCATTCTCATCAATTTTCCTATCAAATTCTTATCAATATCTTCATCTTTCTAATCTTACAGTTAAAAGATGCATCCACGTCGATCAACGAGACGCGATCCTCCCGCACCAACACCACCTGCTCCTCAAATCGATACGGCAACTCTAAATGCTGCTGTAGCTGCGGCTGTGGCTACAGCCATGGCTCAATATCATTCATCTGGTTCCACTGGAGGAGGAACCCATGTTCAATCTACTCTTGGTGAAGCTCATGTGCGCTTGAGAGAGTGCTCCTATAAGGACTTCACCAACTGCAAGCCCAAGTCCGTTAGAGGGACTGGTGGAGTCATTGACCTCTTGCAATGGTTCGAGAAGACCAAATCGGTTTTCGAAATCTGCTCCTGTCCAGAAGGGAGCAAGGTCAAGTTCGCTGCTTGCACCTTTGAAGAAAAAGCCCTGACATGGTGGAATAGCCATGTCAAGTCACTATCTCTTGTGGTAGCTAATGCTATGGGCTGGGAAACTTTGAAAGACCTCATGATTGAGGAGTACTGCCCGAGGGGCGAAATCCAAAAACTAGAGGAAGAACTGTGGAGCCTAACCATGAAGGGCTCCGACATAGTCTCCTACACCGCCAGGTTCTGTGAACTGGTGGCCCTCTGTCCCAACATGGTTCATACAGAGGGGAAGAAGATAGAAAGATTCATATGGGGGCTGGTGCCTCCATTCCAGGGAAATGTTTTGGCTTCAAACCCCACTACATTCGACAGTGCCAAGCGATTGGCACAGCGGCTTATAGACCATGGGGTTCGTACCCCGGCCGCAACAACAACCCTGGCCATCTCAGAACCTTCCAAATCCGCTGATTCCAAGCGGAAGTTCTGGGATGACAAAAATAAGAAGAAGGCTGCTAAAAAGCAGCAGATCATGGCAGTTCATGCTGCGATAGCACCTGCTACTGCTGCTGCTCCGGTAAAGCAGTATGCTGGAAGTTTGCCCAAGTGCAACAAGTGTAACTTCCACCACACAGGAGCCTGCCGGGAAATGCAGTGTTTGAACTGCAACAGGAAGGGGCACACTGCCCGTTTCTGCAAAGCTCCGGCGAGGCCAATCACCCAAGTCCCTGGCGCTGGTGTGGGCCAAACTTGCTACGGTTGTGGCAAGGTGGGCCACTACAAAAGGAACTGCCCGAAGGCAGGGAATGACGGTGGAGTGGGAAGAGTTCTGGCCATAGGCCACGAAGAAGCGGTTGCCGACCCCATAGTGGTCACGGGTACGTTTCTCCTCGATAACTCTTATGCATGCATACTGTTTGATAGTGGAGCGGAGAGGAGCTTCGTGAACCAAAAATTTGCTCATTTAATTAAGCAAAAATCACGAGCACTTAAAGAACCGTTCACTGTAGAAATGGATAATGGAAAGACAGAGAGCACTAGAAGTATATTCATAGGGTGTACCCTAACTCTAGATAGCCATTCATTTTCGATTGACCTCATGCCGGTCTCAATTAAAAGTTTCAACGTCATTATCGGCATAGATTGGTTGAGTCTTCATCGTGCCGACATCATGTGTTACGAAAAGGCTGTACGCCTTAATCTGTCTTCTGGCGAAACTCTAGTAGTATATGGCGACAAACCCGGCACAAACCTTCGTATTATCTCGAGCATTCAAGCTCAGAAATTCTTGCGAAAGGAATTCCGCGCATTCCTTGCTCATGTGGTCGATGTGAGCCAAGAAACGAAAGACATTCAGAACATTCCAGTAGTACGCGACTTTCCCGATATCTTTCCAGAAGAACTCCCAGGATTACCTCCACAACATCAAGTCGAGTTCAGAATCGACTTAGTTCCAGGGGCTACTCCCGTAGCCAAATCGCCCTATCGTCTAGAACCTGCAGAGATGCAAGAACTGTCATGTCAACTTAACGAACTGCTCAGCAAGGGCTTTATAAGACCAAGCTTCTCACCCTGGGGAGCTCCAGTCTTGTTCGTCAAGAAGAAAGACGGATCGTTTCGTATGTGCATCGACTACAGGGAGCTCAACAAACTGACCGTCAAAAATCGTTATCCTCTGCCTCGTATTGACGATTTATTTGACCAACTTCAAGGGGAAAACTTCTTTTCAAAAATCGACTTAAGATCCGGATATCACCAGCTACGAGTGCTAGGGGAGGATGTTCCGAAGACAGCCTTCCGAACTCGTTATGGACACTATGAATTTGTAGTGATGCCGTTCGGATTAACAAACGCACCCGCGTTATTCATGGATTTAATGAATAGGGTGTGTCTTCCTTACTTGGATCAGTTCGTCATCGTCTTCATCGATGACATACTTATCTACTCTCGTAGTAAGGAGGAACATAGTCAACATCTTCGACAGGTCTTAGAAACACTGCGTTCGGAGAAGCTCTATGCGAAGTTCTCGAAATGCGAATTTTGGATCCGAAGAGTCGAATTCTTAGGGCACGTGGTTAGCAAAGAGGGAATACACGTGCACCCTTCCAAAATCAAAGCCATTGAGAGTTGTTCAGCACCGAAGACGCCTACAGAAATTCGTCAATTTCTAGGCCTCGCTGGCTACTATCGCAGGTTCATTCAAAACTTCTCCCGCATTACGAAACCTCTTACAACACTGACCGAGAAGGGCGTGGCCTTTGACTGGGAAGAGAAGCAGGAGAGAGCGTTCCAAACGCTCAAGCGAGCCTTGTGCACCGCACCAATACTATCCCTCCCCGAAGGGATAGAAGACTTTGTTGTCTTTTGCGATGCGTCAAATCAAGGGCTCGGATGTGTTCTGATGCAGCGAGGTAAGGTCATCGCCTATGCCTCGAGACAGCTAAAGACACACGAGGTCAATTACACCACACACGATCTTGATCTAGGAGCAGTTGTATTTGCTCTGAAAATCTGGACACACTACCTGTACGGTACAAAAAGCACTATCTTTACCGACCACAAAAGACTACAACGTATATTCAACCAGAAAGAGCTCAACATGAGACAACGACGGTGGGTCGAGCTACTCAGTGACTACGAATGCGAAATTCGTTATCATCCGGGTAAAGCCAACGTAGTAGCTGACGCCCTAAGTCGGAAAGAATATTCTGGTCATAGAGTCAAATCTTTGACTATGACTATCAATTCACACCTGTCCACGCAAATTAAGGAAGCTCAGCTCGATGCTTTGAAACCTGAAAACGTGGCGGGTGAATCCCTGAGAGGGATGGATAAGAACTTGGAGGTCAAGGGTGGCGGAGCTTATTATTTCATGGATCGGATCTGGACCCTGAAACTCGGTGGTTTCAGAGACTTGGTCATGAATGAGGCACACAACACTCGTTATTCCGTCCACCCAGGTTCAGATAAGATGTATCTGGATCTTAAAAAGCTATACTGATGGCCTAACATGAAAGCAGAGATTGCTACCTTCGTGAGTAAATGCCTTACTTGCGCTAAGGTCAAGGTCGAATACCAGAAACCCTCTGGTCTTCTACAACAGCCGGAGATACCGGAATGGAAGTGGGAGCGGATCACTATGGACTTCATAACCAAGTTGCCCAAGACAACGGGTGGACTTAATACCATATGGGTCATCGTCGATAGATTGACCAAGTCCGCACACTTCCTGCCTATCAAGGAAACAGACAAGATGGAGAAACTTACAAGAACTTACATTCGGGAGATTGTACGACTGCACGGTGTTCCCATATCCATTATCTCGGACAGAGATAGTAGATTCACTTCGAGGTTCTGGCAGTCGCTACAAAGTTCCCTAGGAACTAGGTTGGACATGAGTACAGCCTACCATCCACAGACCGACGGCCAAAGTGAGAGGACTATCTAAACCTTGGAAGATATGTTGCGAGCCTGTGTGATCGACTTTGGGAAAGCATGGGATACTCATTTACCCCTTGTCGAATTTTCCTACAACAACAGTTATCACACGAGCACAAAGGCTGCTCCATTCGAGGCCCTCTATGGCCGAAAGTGCAGATCCCCTCTATGCTGGGCTGAGGTGGGTGATACCCAGTTAGCTAAAGGACGAGTTCCTGAAAGCACTCTCACAGGTCCGGAGATCATTCGGGAAACGACAAAGAAGATCGTTCAGATTCGTGAACGATTGAAAGCCTCTGGAGACCGACAGAAAAGCTACGCAGATAAACGAAGGAAACCGTTGGAATTCCAGGTGGGCGACCGTGTTCTATTGAAGGTCTCACCCTGGAAGGGCTTAATACGCTTTGGAAAGCATGGAAAGCTAAATCCAAGGTACATAGGGACTTTCGAGATTCTTGTCAGAATCGGCCCTGTAGCTTACAAACTTAACTTACCTCGTGAACTCAGTAACGTACATTCTACTTTCCACGTCTCGAACTTGAAAAAGTGTCTGTCCGACGAGACTCTTGTCATCCCACTCGGCGAGATCGAGATCAACGAGAGCCTCAACTTCGTGGAAGAACCTGTAGAGATCATGGACCGGGAGGTCAAGCAAACGAAACAAAGCCGTATCCCGATAGTGAAGGTTCGCTGGAACGCCAAGCGAGGACCTGAATTCACTTGGGAGCGAGAGGATCAGATGAAACTGAAATATCCTCGTCTTTTTAATTAGTTATTTGTAACTACTTATTTGCTTAAACTCTAATTTTGGGACGAAATTCCTTCTAACGGGGGGATGATGTGACAACCCGAAATTTCTATTATGTACAACCATTCACTTTAATAGAAGTCAGAACAGTTTTTGCTAACTTTTGAGCTGTGTAGAGTCAGTTTGAGTATTCTAAAGCCTAGTACTTCAGGAGATAACAGGAGAGAGGATGCCCTAGGGTTTATTGTGCAACAATAATGTCCCAAAACTCCAAGAGTTTGGAGTTTACGGCCTAAACAAGGTGTTTACGGCCGTAAACCCCAAGGGTATAAATATGGCACTTAGCCATTTTTAGCACTTTTTCACCATTTCAAGTCTAGAACTCAAATCCTCTCAAGTAACATCCAATTTTCCTTCTTGATCTTCAACTTTGTAAGTGTTTCTTACCCTAATAAGTTGATATCTTACTTAATCTAGTGATCTTACATGATTCCATCCGTGAAATCATTCCAAATGTGTAGATCTTCAAGTTTCACCAAGAACACCAAGAACACACACTAGTGTTCTTGGACTTTTAGCACCTTTTCAAGCTTCTACATAGTAAGTACTCTTACCTTGGCTTGTTATAAGGCTTGCTACAATTCATAATCATCTAGAAAACATAAGGAAACACAAGATCAAAGGTGTTTACGGTCCAAGATGTTCTTGGACCGTAAACCCTAATAAAGGGGCCAAAGTGTGCCCTAGTCCCTTACCAAGCCTTGGATACTAGTCTAGATCATATCCTTAAAGTGCTTAGGACCTTAAACATCAAAAAGACCATAAACCATTTGGGTTTACGGCCGTAAACCCAAGGAGAAATGGTCCATGGACCGTAAACTCCACAAATGAGTGAAATGGTGCCCTAATCACTTCCTAAGGCTTAAACATGAAGTAGGAATGCCTCTTATGACCTTTAAAGCTTCAAAACACAAAATGGTAAGAGTACCATGAGTTTACGGCCGTAAACTCATGGGTTTACGACCGTAAACTCAATGAGAGTTGGTCCCAAAACCGTAAACTCCAAAAGAGTTTACCCTTGGACCCCAAACTCAATAGCCAAGTCCTACAAACCCTTAGATGCAATCCTTAGCACTTATAAGCACTTAAATCAAGTGTTTTACATGTCTTAGGATGTCTTAACTTGGTTAATTAGTTGTTAAATGACTAATTGGATACATATATGTGTTATTATATGATAAATAGGATCATTGTGTGTGTTCAAGTCTTCACTTGACACTTAGCATCCTATAACAATCCGTTCATCCAAACCACTCACTACATGTGAGTTCATACCCCTAATTTACCTTTTAAATGTTTTTAAATGCTTTTATGGGGGGGGGGGGAATACAAGTTGAACTATTATAGTTATTATATCAATCACATGTGATTAATAACTACCAAACAAGTGGATTTCTTACTTTTCAAACTCTGTTATCAAACTGTTTTACATCAAACTGTTTTACTTCAAACTGTTTTACAAACTCTTTTTCATATCAAATACTTTTACTAAACTCTTTTAACTTATATTCTGTGTATCTATATAGATATAGTTATATAAGTAGGATTGAAAGGACTTAGGACTGATAGCTCACCTTACTTCCTGTTCCTTGTTTGGTTGTGGACTTAGGGTATTCAGGTTATTTGTCCGAAGGTCGTTTGAATCCTAGTTATATATTATGTATATGTATATAGATATAAAAGTTCCTTCTTTCATTCAGTTCAATACCTTTGGGTAGCAAAGGTATACACACATGTTCATATGTTCAAACAACATTACTAGTAAACTATAATAGGTATAGTTTAGGGAGATACTAATACTATTACTAGAACAGTGAAACATACAATGAGTCAGTTCATACATGAGTCAATAACATACAGATAAAGAATACTATGATGAGAAACAAACAATAGAATACTATGATGAGAAACAAACAATACCATACAGAGAGAACATACATACATGCTAGACAGGGAGATAACATACAATACAGCTAGCACATACATATACTAGAACATTACTACAGTTATGTGAGCCACGTAACGGGGCATGGCACTACCTGTCATGACCGTTTTGTATCCAGAATCTCCTTAAGTGGGGAGCGTATGAGTTTGTGTATAGATCTATACTGGATTGACTATCCTACACCTCGCTGCTCGCTACAGTGGGACTTGCAAGTCTACGGGTGCCAAACGTCATTTCTTCCGACGTCTTACATCGTCGCGTTCTATAGTCGGTAGCAGGATACAGGCCGATCACATGGTACTTTAAATAACAATTGGTTTAAGGTAGTTAGTACAGCAGTAGTTACTTAATACAACACTACAGTACTATTTCATTTTCCCATTGCATTCAATTTGTGATATTCACACAATAAACAGTAATGTAAAAACTATATTTTTGGTTAATGATAGTCAGATTTGGGAAAATACATACTCTTACAAGAGACACACACACAGACACTAGATGCCTTGGTAGAAGGCTACTTTTAGTAGGAAACATAGGGTTTTCTAGGGGAGTTCAAACAATTACAAACTTTTACAAACACTTTCATACAAATACAGACACTTTATGAACTCACCAGCTTTAAAGCTGATAAACTCTTTCAAAATAACTTGTATTCTCAGGTCACCAGTAGACAGGTACCGGTGCCAGGTTTTGAGAAGATGGAACTCGTTCAAGACTCATCTTTTATTTTGATGTATATTTTTGGTGTCTATATAACTTGACAGAACACACTTGTATTAAATTATATTATTAATGCAATGGATGATGTTGTTGCTTGTTTACTACTTTGCATTGTTGTGATACTATACATGACGTCCTCCACCCCCGAACATTTCCGCCGTTCAGGTTTTGGGGTGTGACATCGACGAGTCGGATGAGTAACTCGGCGAGTCCGATGAAGTTGCCCTGGACTCGGCGAGTCAGTGAGTGACTCGGCGAGTTGGTAAAATTAGGCAAGAACTCGGCGAGTAGTTGAGGGTGCTCGACGAGTTGAGGTTAACATGGACTGTTGACCTTGCCAGTTGACTTGGACTTTGACCAAGGGTTAACCAGTTGACTTCTGGCGGTATCTCGGGAATTTATGAACTTTGGGATGTGTTGGATATAGGTGGTGGAGTTGGTGGCGGTGATCCAAGAGTTGAGCTTTCTATTTCCAGTCGGCAGTTGCCAGGTGAGTTATCCTCACTATACTCAAGGATCTAAGGCACCAAGGCCGGCCCTTTTTGGATTGTTATCCTGATATGTTATGCTAGTATGATCTGTTAGATCGGTATTCTGGTAGATAGGATGATATATGCTATTATGATCTGTTAGATCAGTATCCTGGTAGATAGGATGTCATTATGTTGCTATGATCAGTTAGATCGGTTTATCTGTCTATAGACTGTTATGTGATTATTTGTTATATGTGCACATGTTTGTCTGGCGGTTGAGGATTATCTGCTTTGTGTGGAAGCCAATAGACCTGGGCATTCCAACCTGTTGGTTGTGGGCCGTGAGTATTCCATCCCGAGGATGACTGGACTCATAGTATGTGGGCATTCCAACCTGTTGGTTGTGGGCCTGGGGTATTCCATCCCGAGGATGATTGGACCCATAGTATGTTGGCATTCCAACCAGAAGGTTGAGGGCCTGGGGTATTCCAACCCGATGGTTGACTGGACCCATAGTATGATGTTTATGATTATATGTGTATTGTTGCGGGTATGGGTATTTTGGGGGAACTCACTAAGCTCTCGGGCTTACAGTTTCAGTTTATTGTTTCAGGTACATCAGGGGATCGTGGCAAGGCTAAGGCGTGATCGTACAACTCCTCACTTTTTATGACTTTGTTTATGGGATACTCTGATATAACACATTTTGAAAACAAGTTTGTAATGGTTAATAGATTTGAAATGTTTTTAAAAGTTTAAATTTGGCATGATTTTTATGGGTGTTACAACAAATAGGACGGTTTATGTGACTAAAACAACTTTTCATATACAGCAGAAAATATAGGATTTTCTGGAACAGTTTACATATTCAAGAAACAGAAAACATATTTTCAAACATAAATACTTATACACTCATTCAACTTTATGTTGATACTCTCTTTTCAAATTACTTGTATTCTCAGGGAATCAGTAGACAGGTACTCCCCGAGCTTTTGAGAAGTTGGAGTTATTTTGAGTCATGTCTTCTTCTTTTGTATAAGTATTTTGGTTTCAATATACAATGATTGAACACATGTAAATATTTATAATTTTTAAATTCAATGGTTGTTTGTACTTTGATTACTATGATGCATGTGTTGTGATACTACAAATGAAGTCCTCCGCCCCCGGACGTTTCCGCCGTCTGGTTTGGGGGTGTGACAACAAATATCCCTATACATCTTCGTCTCCCTGGGATGAATGGAGAACCTAGACTTATGCGCCTCCTCTATCAGAACCTGCTACACACCGCCCCCAATACAGAACCTAAACCCGCTGATGCAAAGTCAACAATCCACGGCTATCATAATCGAAGGAAGCCACCTGACCTACAATACGTTTCCTTCATAGATTCAGCCTGAGCCTCACGAATCCGCTACAACAACGGAGTAATCACGGTCATCCTCAAACATATGTCTATGATTGGAGCCACGACCGCCTTGCGGATGAGAGCATCGACCATCACATTGGCTTTCCCCAGGTGATAAAGGATCTCATAATCATAATCCTTCACCATATCCAACCACCGGCGCTGCCTTATATTCAGATTCGGCTGATCCATCAAATACCTCAGGCTCTTGTGATTCGTGTAAATAGTACAACGGACCCCATAGAGCTAATGCCTCCAAATCTTGAGGGCGAAAACCATGGCCCCCAACTCCAAATCACGTGTCGGATAATTCGCCTCATGAGGCTTCAGCTGCCACGAAGCGTAAGCGATCACGCGACCTTTCTGCATCAACACTGCCCCCAACCCTGTGATCGACGCATCACAATATACCACAAAATCCTCAACACCCTCCGGTAGGGTCAAAATCGGTGCCTCACACAACCACTGTCTCAAGGTCTTAAAAGCTTCCTGCTGCTCTGGGCCCGAGCAAAATGTAACTGTCTTCTTTGTCAACCGGGTCAAAGGAATAGCTATCTTAGAGAAGTCCTGGAAGAATCTATGATAATAACCCGCCAAACCAGGAAAACTCCGAATCTCAGATGGAGACCACAGAACCTCCCACTGCATCATCGCCTCAACCTTGGGCGGGTCGACCATACCATTTTGGTTGACAAGGTGCCCCAAAAACTGCACCTCACGCAACTAGAACTCATACTTGGAGAACTTTGTGAAAAGTCTCTCACTCCTCAACGTCTCCATCACTTCCCTCAAGTGCTCCTCGTGCTACTCCTGAGTATTGGAATAAACCAGGATATCATCGATGAATACAATCACAGAGTGATCCAACATCAGTATGCACACGCGGTTCATGAGATCCATGAACGCGGCTGGAGCATTGGTGATCCCAAAAGGCATCACCACGAACTCGTAATGACCATAACGAGTCTGAAAAGCTGTCTTCTGCACATCCTCATCCCTAACCCTCATCTGATGATAACCTGATCGCAAATCAATCTTGGAAAACCAAGATGCACCATGAAGCTGGTCAAAAAGATCATCAATCCTCGGGAGTGGATAACGGTTCTTCACTGTTACCTTATTAAGCTCCCGGTAGTCAATGCCCATACGATGAGACCCATCCTTCTTCTTCACGAACAAGATTGGTGCTCCCCAAGGCGATATGCTCGGTCGAATGAATCCCTTGTCTAACAGCTCATGCAGCTGTGTAGACGACTCATGTATCTCGGGAGGACCAACTGATATGGTGCTTTGGCTATCGGAGCCGCACCAGAACCCAGATCAATCCTGAACTCAACCCGCCTCTCCGGAGGCACCCCAGGCAAATCCTCCGGAAACACATATGGGCAATCCCACACAATCGACACATGATCCACGGTCGCCTTACCCTTATCCCAGCTATCCATAACATAGGCGACATAACCATAACAACTCTGTTGAAAATAGCGTCTGACCCTTGCTGCTGAACACAAATTCAGCCCACGTTGAGATCTCTCCCCATTAACCACTAACTCTCCCCTACCTAGGATCCGAACCCGAACTAACTGCTGCTCACAATCGATCACTGCCCCTTTAGGGATCAACCAATCCATACCCACAATAACCTTGTTCCCACGCAAAGGAATAGGAACCAAATCGACCATATACTGCTCACTGGATAATTAAAGAGTACAACCCCAATGAACCCTTGCAACCCGAACTGACCTATCATCTGCAATCTCAACATCTAATGGACAATCCATCTCCCTCGGAGCTCCAACAAACCTCTTGCTAAGCGAGGAACGATCCTAATTAAACACATAAATACCAAAGGATCGGGTAGCCCCCGAATCAAACAATATCAAAGTAGAAATACCGTTCACGAGGAACGATCCTAAAAAAACACATAAATATAAGAAGCAATTCAATATAAATAAAGAGATAAGGAAAAGATACATACCCGTCACCACATCTGGTGTCGCGCGAGCCTCCTCGACTGTCAACTGAAAGGCACTGCTCTTCAACATAGGTGCATCTGCCCGGCCCTAGCGGCCGTCAGTAATCCGAAGAGTTGCAGGAGTGGGTGCTGAAACCGGTCCTGTTGCAGCCAAACTCGGACAATGGGCCTTCTTGTGGCCCCTCTGATTGCAATGAAAGCAAATCAGGTCAGATACCTGGGTGATGGTGGTGGTAGCAGTATAATCCCTACTAATATGATCAGTACGACCGCACTTGAAGCAGCCATAACCACCCACCATACACGCCCCATCGTGCGTCCTACCACACTTGCCACATCGGCTCTGACCCTGCTGGCCCTTCCCTATCGCATCAACAACCTTGTTCCTCTTTCCCGGACCCCCTGATACCTGAACCTCATCCGACTTCCTCTTCCTCTCCATCTCAAGATTAATCTCTCTCTCTCTAGCCCTCGCTATCATATCCTCCAACGTCTTGCAGTTGGATCGGATCACAAACTGTCGGATGTCACTCCTCAACATCTCATGATACCTAGCCTTCTTCATCTCCTTATCCGCCACATACTGCGGAACCAAAAGTGCCCTCTCTCGAAACTTCGCGGTGATCTCAACCACTGTCTCATTAGTCTGGCGGAGATCCTGAAACTCTCATGCCAACTGCTACACCTCAATCATCGGTGCGAACTCAGCCCTATACTTGGTCACAAAATCATCCCAGGTCATCGAATCAACAACCTTATCACCCACTGCGCTCCCGACCTCCTCCTACCAATCTCGTGCCTTGTCCTTTAGAAGACAGGAGGCAACTCTGACCTTTGCCCCCTCGGGCAACTACTGGTGTGGAAGGCATTAGCAATATCCGCTAACCACCTCCTGCTCGCTATTGGGTCATTCGCCCCATGCTAGTCCAGAGCTCCACATGCACGGAACTCCCTGAAGGTCAATGAACGCGATCCAACTAAGTCCACCATTTCAGAACGAAAGGAGCTCAACTACTCATCCAAAATCTCCAGAATACCCTCCTTGACCGGGCCAAAGATCACATGAGTCTGCTCAAGAATGCAACGCGTAATCTCAGACGAGATGAACTGCCTAGTCTGATCATCTAGCTGCCCGACTCCAGAACCTGAGCCCGATCCCTCTCCAACACCAGAACTGCCAACAGGTCTGCCTTGCAATGTCACCACACTGAAAATAGACCATATAAACCATCATAATACATCGAGGGATCATAATATCTATGAGCTTCCTGGTTTCATCGCATCCCTCCTTGACTCGAGTACGGATCCTCTGCTTCCAGTAGTACGACCCCATACTACCTTCCACATCTATCTGTACTTTCCTCAAGGATTACCATGAATCCACCAAGTCACCCTATATTCGTACAAATAACCCTCAACAAAATAAGGCTCCCAACACTAGATCTCATCCTAGGTTTTCCTAGTGCAAACTCCACACCACTCTCCGCCATCAGCTGCAGAAGGAACTCATACTAACTTCCTCTAGCTAGCTCAAAAATATAATTACATATCACTAAAACCAGATAATTCTTCGAATGAAAGGTCTCACACTACAACGGTTGGACTTAGACAACAGCTGCGCAATAGAGTTAAAACCTAACCTTCTAAAATTATTTACTTCCCATAATATGTAACTTAGCATATTCGCTTACTAGTTAGCTGAAGCTAGTGAGAACTCTAAAAAAGCACAAAGTAAGAAGCATTCGACCATCAAGTAATTAGAACCAAGCATCACCTATTCAGGCCATCCTATGTCACACCCCCAAACCGGAATTGTGGAAACGTTCGGGGGCGGAGGACGTCATGTTCAGTATCATAACAATGCACAATAGTAAAACAAGCAACAACATCATCCATTGCATTAATAATATAGTTAATACAAGTGTGTTCTGAATGTATTTGTAAGACACCAAAAATATATATATCAAAATAAAAGACGAGTCTTGAACATGCATCGTCTTCTCAAAACCTGGTCCAGTGTACCTGTCTACTGGTGACCTGAGAATACAAGTTATTTTGAAAGAGTAGATCAGCATTAAAGCTGGTGAGTTCATAAGTATTTTAGTGTCAAATGTTTGCATAAGTTTGATGAAAGAGTTTGTAAGTGTTTGATGTAAATGTTTGTATACTTCCTAGAAAATCCTATATTTTCTACTAAAATGGAAAGTAGTCTTCTATCAAGACTCGACTGTTTTGTATGTTTGTTCTTTTGTAAAAGTGAGTGTTTTCCCAAGTTTATGACTATCATTACTAGAAAATAGCTTACATTACCTGTTATGTGAGAGTATCACTATATGAATGTAATGGGAAAATGAAAGTGTACAGTAATGTTGTATAAAGTAACTACTGAAGCACTAACTACCTTAAAACCAATTTGTTAATTAAGGTTAAAATGTGATGTGGTTATAACCATACTGATTGACGAGTGTTTAACACGACGACCTGCTGGCGTCGAAACTGATGTGACATTTGTCACCCCTTGGCTTGTCTGCCAGACTGTAGCTAACAGTTGGGATGTAGGATTGTCAGTCCCGTATAGATCTATACATACAATGGCCGTTCTCCCTCCAGGAGACTCTGGTTACAAAACGCGACATAACAAGTATATTGCTATGCCGTGAAGTAGTGGTTTCACATTAATGTTATCTTGTTCTTGTAAAAGGATGTATGTTCCTTTCTGTTCTTGTTATTGTATGTTCCTTTCTGTTCTTGTTATTGTATGTTCCTTTCTGTTCTAGTTATAGTATGTTTCTTCCTGTTCTAGTTATAGTATGTTTGAACTGACTCATGTATGAACTGACTCATGTAAGAACTAACTCATGTAAGTTTCACTGTTCTAGAAATAGTAGGTAGTAACCTTCTAAACTATACCTATTATAGTTTACTAGTAAGCTCTGTAATTGAATGACTGATCATGTTTGTACACCTTTGCTACCCAAAGGTATTGAACTGGTTGGAAGTACTTTTATATCTAAATACATATACATAATATATAAATAAGATTTAAATGACATTCGGACAAACAACTGATACTCTAACTCCACATCCAAACAAGGAAAAGGAAATAAAGCGAATTATCAGTCCTAAGCCCTTTAAACCTTATTTATATAACTATATCTATATAGACATGATTTTGACAATATATAAGTTTAAAAGAGTTTCGTAAAACATTTTAAAGAGTTTATAATATAAAAAGAGTTTTAACCATTTGAATGATTAGTGATGATTTGATGTCAGTTTATAAAAGGATTTGAAACAGTTTGTTTGGTAACACAATTTTGAAGTATAAGGAATTTCTTGGTTTGATAGTTATAAATCACATGTGATTGATTATACAACTATATTATTTTCTACTTGTATCCCCCCCCCCCATAAAAGCATTTAAAATCATTAAAAGGTAAATTTAGGGGTATGAACCCACCTGTAGTGAGTGATTCGAATGAAAGATCGATATAGGATGCTAAGAATGCCAAGTGAAGTCTTGAGCACAAACGGATCCTATTAAGCATATAATGACACATATATGTATTTAATTAGTGTATATAACAACTAACATGTTAAGGTAAACAACCTTAGGAACTAGGAAACACTTGCAATGAAGTGTTACAATCACATATGATTGATTGAAGGGAGTTCACGGCCACACAAGGAAGTGTTCACGGCCAAGAACACTTGAAGTGTTCACGGCCATGGATGCAGGGTTCACGGCCATACCATGATCCTATGAAGGGTTCACGGCCCAATGAAGGGTTCACGGTCGTGAACTCTTGAAGAATCATGCCAAAGAGGTGTTTGTTTCATGGGGATTCAAGTGCTTCTAATGGACAACAAGTAGATGAATGAGCTACTTACGATTTGGAAGCTTTTAGAGTGTTCACATCCCAAGAACAAGTGTGTGTTCTTGGTGTTCTTGGTGAATAAGATGGTGATTTGAAGATCTTGAAGGAAAAGTGATGAATTCAAGGATGTTATAAAAGGGTTTCACTTGTATATGAAGATGAACTAGTAAATAGGGATGAATCACTTACGTTTTGAAGAGAAAGGAAGGTTTCCCTTGATGATACTTGAGAGAGTTTGAGAGTTCTTGGTTGAAAGATGTGAGAAACCAAGAAAAATGAAGGAAATCTATATGTGTAGTGAGGGGTTCACAGCCAAACATGGGTTCACGGCCGTGAACCTAGTTTGGACCGTGAACATCCCTTGTTGATGCTATTGGCTCGAATGCATTTCATAGATCCATTACTAACACTTCATAGTATCAAATCCTAAGTGTACAAGGCTTAAAAACTCATAGAATAATCCTTAGCAAGGCTAAAAGGTAACAGATACAAGTCTGACTTTACAAGATAGAAATTTCGGGTTGTCACATCCTATCACTGACTGATCAGTACTAGCATGCAAGTCTACAAGCTCATACAATAGGCATACAAAGGCATCTCTCCTAGCATTCTATCATGCAAAAACTGAGCAGATCCTTAGCCCTAACTAGCATGCGATTCACAGATTCACAGATCAAATCATATCAGATAACATGTATGGGTATTTTGGGAAAACTTACCTGAGCTCGGCCGATTGCATGCACCACACCCTTTCTTGTCTTAGAAAATTCATTTCTTAAAAAAAATTCCCTTTTGAAAAACTTTACCAAATCCTCAGTTTGAGTTCAGACACACCCGAGAGTATGTTCGAATCCCTCAAACCAAGGTTTTGATACCACTTGTAACGTCCCAAAAATAATATCCAAAAATTTCATTTTTAAATTAATAAAACCAATATCCCAAACATCATCATACAAATCCAGATAAAACAAATGTATCAATCATCATATCACATCAGAGTAAATCAAGAAAATGCGGAACGAGGTAAATTCAAATGGTTTAAACGTCCTTATTAAACATGTTTATCCAAAATTATTAGAGTAAAATAAACAACCCTTCGAACTTGAATCAAGCAATTCTAACTACAAAAAACATTTTTGTTGACGAAATCAATGATATCATGATAAAGAAATTTCCAGGAGAAGAAGTAGAGTATAATAGTTTTGATGAAATACTCGATCGAAACGACCAAGTTTATTATGAGGATCTTTTGCATAGTTTGACTCCTAATGACACGCCGCCGCATAAACTTATTTTGAAGCATAAATCATCTATCATTCTTTTGAGAAACATGAATCCTACATAGGGGCTATGTAATGGCACCAAACATTTTTGCAAAGATTTTAACAGGGACGTGATATGAACATAAATAACTTTTGAAGATTTTGCTGGAAACGAAGTTTTCATCACAAAATCCCTTTGCATCCAACAATCGGTGATCAATACACTATACCATTTAAGAGGATTTAATTTCCAATTAGGATATGCTTTGCAGTGCCTATTAACAAAGCACAAGGGCAAACATTAGATTTTGGGCATGTTCAGTATGTAGTGTTTGAAAGCTTCTGACTTCTAGCTTTTAAGAAAATTCTCGTAAAAAAATAAAGTTTCGTTCGGCCACTCGAGCGTTTAGCTTTTAGCCTAAACAAAACGCTTCAAAATTAAAAGCTACATGGAGAAACTTTCAACAAAATGCTCCAAAATCAAACGTTATCCGCTACCCGCTAACTGCTACCCATTACCAGCTAGTTTTGTCGAACACGCCCTTTGTGGATGTGTACTTGAAAGAACTTGTTTTTTCCTATGGCCAACTCTATGTAGCCCTATCCCAATCCAAGAAAATTAAAAATGTGAAAGTCCTTATCAAATGAAATAATTCTTCTACAGAGACAAGAAAACCAAAAATATCGTTTATACAGAAGTATTGGAACATGCCAAATATGCAAACACATTCACATGACGATACCAATTTATTTTTACTAAAACCATGTACCGTACCAATTATAGTTGGTACAATTTTTTTTGCTACCAGTATCATACCAAGTATACTTGATACCAACTTGTTTGGCTACCAACAACTTTGGTTGGTACAAATTGGTAATCGTATATAACCTGTTTCTTTCTAATTTTCAATTGTAATAGTTAAAGACTAGTGACGAAATGAGACAATTTTCTCATCTACTAACATAAATTAGTAAAGTAACTATTTAATTACTAAATAATTTTATTAAGTAACTTTTCAGTATTATAATTTAATATGGTAATAACTATTGACTACACCTAATGGCTAGTATCATGTTTTTAAAATTATAAACAGTAAACATACTCGACAGTTGAAAACACGATTTTGTTTATATATATATATATATATATATATATATATATATATATATATATATATATATATATATATATATATATATATATATATGAATTGGTTGGTACGGTAATTAGGGGTGTTGAAAACCGGATATCCGAAAATTCGGATAGTTGATTTTTGATATCCGAATCCGTATCCGAAATTTCGGATATCCGAAATTTCGGATACGGATTCGGATATTAAACCGGATATCCGAATTTCATTAGTTTTAAATAAAGAAAATAAACCATCCAAGAACAAGAACGTTTCCATGCATTTGTTAGGTATAATAAGACTTCATTTGGTCTATTTAAATGCAAGATATCTCACGATACCTGAAGATCTTGAGAAATCAAACTCAAATTACTAAAATTAACAAAAAAATTGTAACATTTATATCATCCCCACTTTGCGTGCCAAGTAAAAATGTTAATAATTTGTCTTTTTGAATTTCAAATGAAAAAACCAAATGCACTAAAACTATTTTTAATAATTTTTTAAATTATATATTTCGGATTTTGGATATCCGAAATATCCGAAAATTTCACATTTTAATATCCATATCCGAATTCAAAAAACCGGATATCCGAATTTCGGGTATCCGAAATTTCGGAAATTCGATTTTTCGGGTATTTTCAGATCGGATTTTCGGATTTTTCGGATCGGATGTTAGGATGCAGATTTTTTTGAACACCCCTAACGGTAATACCATGGTATTTAAATATTAATTTCATTACCGAACCAAGTTTACTGAATTGGTATGGTACTACCAACCAAACATGTTGACTACCAAACATATTGGTAACCAACTTTCTTGGTTCGGTTGGTAGCATGTTGGTTGGTTCTCCGTGGTATATATTTGATAGCCCTATATGTATGTATCTATTAAGGGTTGGTCCTCGAGATTTTGATGACCAGGATGAGCCAGAAAAGAAACCCTTATTGCTATTATAAGTTATTTATATAATAATAATAATAATAATAATAATAATAATAATGAATTTTGGTCCCACAAAAATTAGGCTCTATGCAGCTGCCCATTTTGCCTCATAACACCGCTAATCTATTAATATAAAATGATATCTAATTTTCATAAGAAAATTTTAATGTGCATTACAGATCTTTATCTTATAAATTGCAAATGAATCAGATTAACTGGCATAGGAAATTACTAATTACTCTTTATCGACCTATTATTATTTTTTTGCAGCTAAAAGATCACAAATTAAAGTTGTCTTGTATTTCAGATTTCTCCAGAAAAATGATGCCTATAAATTGCTATCAGGTGTTGTAGTTTTTCTCCATTCACTTTTTAACATTTGGGTTTTTTTAAGTTATTTTTAAAAAAAATTTGGGTTGGGCTTTCATTTTATTGGGCTCAAAATTTATTTCCTTTTGCCTTCATTGATCTGCTCCTTTTATATCTTCTAGAACCCATCAACATTCTAAAAAAAAGAACTTCAACACCTCCTCGCAACACGTGACCTCTCCTATTTCCAAGTACCTCTCTTGCTGCCACCTTCATCTACTTTCAGAACTCGTACTTCAAGAAACCCACTCTAAGAAACCCAGCTACTTTATTGTCTCAATTAAATCTATCATGTATCGCATTTGAATTATCCGTCTTCTCTTCTTCTTTGCAATTTACATGCCAGGTATTTATCTTTTCTTAACATTATCTATTCTGCAGATGAATGCATGTTTGTTAGTTATTAGTTTTTTTACCCCTTCACTGAAAAAAAAATGCACAGTTAGCTTTATACTTCCATTCAACATTTAGGTTTCTAATTTGTTTATGTATGTCGATTTCTGGTCGCTTCTTTCCTGTTTATTTCACCCCAGTTTACAAAACGACTTTTTTATCTTTTGTAAACCAAAATTTCTTTTCATCTACTGTCAAAGAAGCAATGGACAATGTGCTTTCTACCCAAATTTCTGGTTCTAATTTTTTTTTTACCAAAACTAACAGTTTTGCATTTATTTCTTCTTTTTTGCTGTAAATAAAGAATTCGTCCCACTGTATACAAGTTTTCATTTTTTTTTCTCAACATTACGTTTTTAGCAATGCGTCTGAATTTTAAGGTTCTAACCCTGCAGTTTCATGAGGTTTATCTTCTTAATAAAATGGACATTGCTTATACAAGTTGTTGAAGATAGCAAAGTTGGGTACAAGCAACTTTTACTTCATATTTTTTTCTTTTACTAACTAATTCTGACATCTTAATTTACAATGTCAATTCCAGTTTACCCCTTTTAGTGAATTGTAGAAACATGCTGAAAGCTTGAAACTGAAACTTACCAATGTAAGAGAAACTATTCAAACTCACCACTATAATAACTGTAAATTCTAATTTTAATTCTTACATATATTTTTCCACAATTAAAGGTGTAGAGGTGTTGTTATCAAATGCTTCCCGACTGATGTCATATCTCAAGGACCAAATCTGAAGACAAAAAGCACTGTGATTATTATTGTCAATGAAGAGTAAGTACAAAAAAAACCACCTCCTTCATATGACATTTGATGTTTCTACCCTCCTATCATCAGAAAAGAAACCTCTCATACTTTCGTTGTGGAACTAAATTGAGAAGAATGAAGGTCATTTGATGGAACAAATAAGTGAGACGAGACCACTAACATTTGCTATGTGTGTCAAAGTGACTACCTTTAAAGGTTAGTTTACCTGATTATAGAAGATAATAACAAATCATATACATCATCAACTACACAAAACTTACTTACACTCATCAACTGACTTTCAATTCAGGTCTATCACTAAGCACGAGAATGGGCTCTGGAATCATGATTCATCCACCTGTGACAAGAAGATCTTCGGATGCAGAAATGGTTTCTTTTAACAAAAATTTATAATTTTATCTGAACTTGTAAATGAGACTTAACTGTTACATCTATACCATAGGTACAACAAGAACAAAACAGAAGGAATTAGAAAGCATACGAAAGTATACAAGGACTTTGAGATTTTACTTCCATATCCACAAGAGAAAGATATAGTTCCTATCCCTAAAACAATCACAAACTTCAAATATGTAAGTAATAACAATGACCGAAGCCTTAAAAGTAATATTCTTTATGTTATACTGAACACCATTTTTTTCAAACATAATGGAAAACAACATGATAAAAGGCAGCCTACGCTTACCAACCCAAGATAGATCTTGAAGCTTCTTGCATACAACATGTTCAAATTACTTAAAATTAGTTGAAGCGTGACCTGGAAAATCAAATGTCAATCATGTGAAACCGAATCTGAGGTTCAAGTAATGTGAGTGTTTCTTCATTATAAACTAACATTTACTAATATATATATATATATATATATATATATATATATATATATATATATATATATATATATATATATATATAACCATATGGCATCTTGAGAGATAAAGTTGTTATTGATGACAGAAATGCATCAATTTGTGGATGTATATCAAACCGAAACATCCAAAAGTTCATTCCATTTACACCAAATGCAGTCAAGGATGATGAAGATAGTGTAAGACGAACCCACAATAATTATTTTTTACAGCAATACAGTGTTTATCATCTGAACTAACCACCTTCAAACAGGGAAAGAATGTGCACAATTCAATAACAACATCCATTCAATCCATTTCAGTTGTTGCATTCATACGTACAAATGAGACAACATACAACCAACAATCTAGCACAAGAATTAGTATTGTTAAAGCACACAAGGTCACAAACAATGCATCTTTGGAAGCAACTATCGCTGCAGAACAATAGGATCTGAAACAACTACACACCCATATTGTTGGTCAAGGAGCATCCAAAGAAAAGGCCACACAAACCCACACATTCAACAACACATACCCGACAGCCGTTAGTGATGAAGCAACACAAGAACTGAATCACCCACAAACGGTTACCGAAGAAACATGCAAAGGAGAGCCCCCGAATGAAGGAACACTTGAATGAAAGCAACCACAAATTGAAACATACAACGAGACAGAAAGTTGGATAGGTAAAACACCAAGGGAAACCAACAAGAATAAATGAACATGGAAGTTTATGGCTGCTTTGGTAAAGTGTTCCTTCATTTGGGGGCTCTCCTTTGCATGTTCCTCCCATAACTTGTGTTGCTTCATCATTGACGGCTCCTGGGTATATGTTATCGGATGTGTGGGTTTGCATGGCCTGTTCTTTGGATGCTCCTTGACCAACAATTTGGGTGTGTGGTTGTTTCGGATCCTGTGACCTTGTGTGCTTTATCAATACTAATTCTTGTGCTAGATTGTCGGTTGTATGTTGTCTTATATGAACGTATGAATGCAACAACTGACATGGCTTGAATGGATGTTGTTATTGAATTATGCATACCCTTTCTGTGCTTGAAGGTAGTTGGTAAGTTCACATGATAAACACTGGTTTGTGTAAAAAATAATTATTATGGGTTCCTTTTACACTATCTTTAGACTCCTTGACTGCATTTGGTGTAAATAGAATGAACATTTGGATGTCTCGGTTTAATATACATCCACGGATTGATGCAGTTCCATCATCAATATCAACTCTAGCTCTCAAGATGCCATATGGTTATCATTATGTAAGTGTGTGTGTGTGTGTGTGTATATATATATATATATAATTTAGTAAATGTTGGTTTATAATGAAGAAACACTTACAATACTTGAGCATCGAATTCGGTTTTACATGATTTACATTTGATTTTCCAAGTCACGTCTGCTTCAACAAATTTTAAGCAGTTTGAACATGTTGTGTGTGAGAAGCTTCTATCTTGGGTTGGTAAATGCTTGTTGCCGCTTATCCATGTTTTTCATTGTGTTTGAAAACAAATGGTGTTAATTGTATGTTGTTTAGTATAACTTAAAGAATATTACTTTTAAGGCTTCATTCATTGTTATTACTTACATATTTCAAGTTTATGATTGCTTTAGCGATAGGAACTATGTATTTCTCTTGTGGATATGGAAGTAAAATCTCAATGTCCTTGTATGCTTTCTTACGAAGTAATTCCTTAAGTTCTGTTTTATTCTTGTTGTACCTGTGGCATAGATGTTACGGTTAGTTTCAGTTACAAGTTCTGATAAAATTATAAATTTTTGTTAAAAGAAACCATTTTTGCAGTTAAAGATCTTCTGTCACAGGTGGATTAATCATGATTCCGAAGCCTATTCTCGTGCTTAGTGATAGACCTGAATTGAAGTCAGTTGATGGATGTAAGTAAGTTTTGTGTAGTTGATGATGTATATGATATGTTATTATCTTCTATACTCAGGTAAACTAGGTAAACTAATTGTTAAAGGTAAAGATGAGCATAGGCGGGTACCCACCTCATTTGGCGAGAACCAAAACTGTAACTGTAACCAGAGGTTCCTAGGAAGTTGGAACCGAAACCTGAACCGGTCTAGGCAGTTCTTAAATTTTTGTAACCTGTCCCGAAACCGGTGATATAGTTCAGTCCAAATCGAATCAATTCGGAACACAGACGGATAAAATCAGACCAATATATTCTAAACCGATCTAAATAACACACATATTCATACGTAATACTAATATATATATATATATATATATATATATATATATATATATATATATATATATATATATATATATATATATATATAACATCCCAAAAATTAAGGTAAATTTTTTATTTTTAAAATCCAACCACAAACCATAATTGTTTACAAAACATAGTTCCCAAAAGTAATAATCGCGAATCAGAATATCCCAAAAAAATTTAATATCATAAAATCGGATGGATGTGCACGATCAAGCCTTTGCTTTTCCCCCGATCATATGAAATACATGAAACATAAAACTTAAACGGTAAGCCACAACTTAGTGAGTTCCCCCAAAGTACCATACATAATCAAACACATATACATATTGCATGTTGGGTCCACAACCTCCCGGTTGGATTACCCTAGCCCACAACTTCCCGGTTGGCTTGCCGCTATGGCCCACAATCTCCCGATTGGATTGCCCCGGGTTTGTTGGATTACAGCACAAAGCAGTACAACGTCAACCTAACCACACTATGTCGAGATATGCAACAGATAAACATATAATCAATCAACAGACCAACAGGCATATCTATAGATCACTACCACATAGCAACATCCTATATACCATGATACATATCTAACAAATCACTACAACATAATAACATCCTATATACCATGATACATAACCTAGTGGGCCGGAATTGGTGCCTTCGACCCATAAGTACAATGATGAAAACTCACCTCACGGTCCGAAAAGATAGCAAGAAAGAACATTGCTTCAAATGTCAACTCTGCGAGTCACCTATACACAGACAGTGACCTAAACTCAAATCACATCTCAAAATACCCAAAATTCCCCTAAGTCAAACTTGGTCAAACCCTAGGTCAAAGGTCAAAATCAGCAAGTCTAAGGGTCAAGGGAAGGTCAACCTGGCTGAGTATGCCCTACGTACTCAGCTGCTACGCTAGGCGCCACCACAATCCATCCAAAATCGCGAGACTCAAACCCAGTATGTGCAACGTACCCATTGGTACGACCAACGTACTGTGTCTGAATCCGAATCCTTATATTAAGAGCTTATTTCGTCAAGACCTCTCGTCCAAACTCAGATCTAGACCCATAACATCGTTCTAAGTCATAAAGTTTCCATTTTTATGACTTTTCATGGCTAGACAAGGTCCAAAAGCTAGAACCTTAAGTTATTAATCCATTAAGACATCATAACCTTTGTATCGAAGGAAAAGAAGGACCAAGATGCCATTTTTACCACTCTAGACACTCTAAAACGTCCAAAAGGACAACTCATTTGGTCTAGAGTAGCTCATACGGTCATACCCAAATGGACCATGATTATGGGACTAAAAAGCACAAAACTTCACATCTAGTAAGATCTAATGAGATAATCAACAAGTTCAGAAATTTATACCTTCTGTAGGTTGCTCAAGGGGTGTAAAACTCAGATCTATGAAGCTTGGAGCTCTATCCTTGCTTTCTCATGGCTTCCTTCCTTCCACAATGGACACCAAACACCAAAAATGAGCTTAAAACACCACAAATGGAGATTAGGGTTTGCTAGGGACGAGAAGAGGGTTGGAAGCTGATGAATGAAGGGGTCTCAATGAGATAAGGATGCTTAAATAGGTTCCAAACCCTAAAAATTAGGGTTTAAGTTTCTACCTTGTACGCCCAGCGTACCAAAAAAAACGTGTTTTCTACTTATGTGACCAAGGGACCGATTTTGCAACAAATTTCATATATAAGGGTCAAATTTGTAAATTACTTGGATGATGAATGTTACAATTCTCCCCCACTTGAATCAAACTTCATCCTTGAAGTCCGTTGCTACGAATAACTCAGGGTAGTGCTCTCGCATCTCTTCCTCGGGTTCCTAAATCCATTCGGAACCCTTCCAATGCTGCCACTGGACCTTGACCAAAGATACTACCTTGTTGTGCAAGGCCTTCGTCTTCCTATCCAAAATCGCCACTGGACTCTCAACATAGTTCAGACGATCATCAACATGAATATCATCTAATGGAACCATTACTGAATCATCATGTACACACTTCTATAGCTGAGAGACGTGAAAGGTATTGTGAATCTGATTGAGCTCCTTAAGCAGATCCACTCAATATGCTACCCTTGCCAACCCTGGAAATCACTTGAAACAACCCAATATACTGGGGTCCCAACTTGCCCCTCTTCCTGAAGCGCATTATACCATATCGCCGACATGAAACTCTAACTTAGATCAACGTCTGTTGGCATAACAATTCTGCCGATTCTGAGCTATCCGCAACCTCTGTCTGATCTGCTGAATAAGCGTATTACATCCTTCCTGGAACGTATTAACCAGGATAGAACAAGCATAGTAACGTTTTCTAAGGTTGTTCTTGCTCAACGAAGTACGAATCACAACTTCAGCTCCACAGTTGCATCTAATTGACATTTTAGGTGGAGAAAGCTAATCGAAGAAGAAAATGGGGAAGAAAGAATTGGGGAAGAAGAATATCGACGAAGGTGAGTGAAAGAAAGGGAGGGGCAACGGCGAAAATATCCCTACATGCTAGGCACGTGGGGCACCCAAACGGAGAAAACAAATAGTTAATTTCGACAGGACAGTAAATAAATGAATGAGGGACGACCCGAGTTAATTTTTAAAAATAAGGACTAAACGTGCAAATTGACATTTGGACCACACACGATTCATGTAATATATATATATATATATATATATATATATATATATATATATATATATATATATATATATATATATATCCCAACTAATTAATTTTAATAATAAATAAAAAACTAGTGTAACTACTTTCATATAACCTGCATATAAAGACGATTAAGATGATGTAGTTTTAATATATTTTTATATTATCATATATTTAAAATATTTTACATCTACTTAATAGTAAATTATTATTTCATAATTCATGACAACAAAATATTTTATTAGGTTTTGCTCAACGTACGAATATTCGTCTAGTTTAATGATAAATTGACCCATTCTTCCATACTTGGGTCATTTAATGACATTGCATTGAAAAGTTGAGGTAATGCAATGGAAACACCCTCTTTTGATTTTATATTTTAAAATTATTTAAATTACTTTTTAAAAGTAATAAACATTTTTTGCGGAAATTTGGTGCCAATATCTCAAAGTTCTATATTTTTCATTGTTTAAAAGAGGTTTTAGAGGTTAATTGCTCGCATAGATGTATTTTTTTTTATCAATGGTTGATTGCTTTCAAAAGTGTAGTGGTTAATTTTATTTTCTATTTTTAGACTTTTAGAGCTATTTTTTATGCGTTGTTTTTTTTATATTATTTAAAACTATGAGTGATTTTTTTAGAACAAAAATAATACAGTGGTTAACTCGGATATTGGCCAAACTACAGTGACTTTTATATTATTGTCCTTGTGCAAGACTCATTATTACGGTAGATACCGATGGAAAATAGATTTTGAGGAAAGTGAAATCACAAGAACAATACAAATTGTAATAAGGAAGATGATGTAACTAGATTCAAATGAAATAGAATACAAAATAGAAATGTTGAATGATGTTAATAAGAACACCAAACAATTCCCAGTGAATCTCCCTCTCTCACTAGCTAAATGCTAAGAGCCACTAAGATTGAAGAATACTCATCCACCTCTAGAAATGAAACCCCCTTCCCTTTTTATTCTCTCTCTCTCATTCCTCTAACCAATTTCAACCATTTTTCCCAAATTGCCTTTCGGAATAAACACTTTAAAATGGAAAAAGAAAAGTATCTTAAATAAACAATCCCAAACAACCCCTAGATACGTTGCCATTAAAGAAAAACATAATCATGTTGTCACCAGATAAAAGTATAAAATTTGTTCAAAGCAAAACATGTTGACAAATGCGACATACTAAACTATTTAAAAAATATATATTAAATTATTATTATGATATACAAACATAGTTAAATTCATAATGAATAACGAAAAACAAAACGTTTATCTTGGTTTGGAAGTAGCCAAAGGTTTTTTGGTGTTGATATGCTTAGAAAGCGTGGCATCCAGCTTCTCTCCTATTAAACTGATCCATGCCTGCAGCAGAGGGGTATATACTATACTATTATTATTATTATTATTATTACATCACTTTAACTTAAGCAAAAAAAAAAATGCATATTTTCCTATTTATGGAAAACTAACTGAGAATGTGAATCTGACATTATATTTGGAATTGGATTAAAGAAAAGGAAAAAATAATAAATAATAATAAAAAGATGAATGCTTTCCTGGTCTGATGTTGTGAAGCCTCGAATGGTGTCACCTCCAATTATTGCAATTCCTTTATCTCCAACTGGTTGCAAGATCACTGCCTGTAATAAGTTTGTGCAAATTTGTAACAAAGTTTAAAACTTGGGCCAAAAGTGTAAATATATAAATGACCTTGTAAACTTGTAATAACAGCAAAAAAGAATTGGTTTGTTGGCATAGAAATATTACCTGTGTATTTGAAGGGAGAAATGGGAGCTCAGATTTTCCAGGATACAGAGATAAATTTGCCAAGTAGCTTTCTGTATAATTCTTCAAATATTGTTAATATAATTTATTTCAAAATATCATCATTATCACATTCACATGTGGCTTACGTGATCCAGATTTCATAATGCCTTGATAGATTGATCCTTGCATCAACTTAGGAGCATCTACAACCATGGCTTCACCTTCATTTTCATTAGAAGCATATCCAATTTGTACAACACAAATCCCATCATATACAATCACTAGAGACTTGCTGCATGTCACTCCTGACAATGATTCCCATGCCCTAACATCACAATTCACAAACACTAACTTATTGCCATTAAAAAAATTGAAAATGATGTTTTTCCATACCATTTTAATTCAGAAGATACAAGATCCGGAATGCTGGAATGTATTCTTTCACACTCCACACCTCGTGGTGGCACCTGAATTCAAAATTTGAAATTCATGTATTAAAGTGGTGACAAAAACCAAGTTAGAAGCTGATATGAAAGGGGGTTTTCTTACCACAGATATGGATTTAGGTCGAATTGAAAGCCACACAAGACCTGCTAAAATATTAGTTACTGCTAACCCAATTGCAAGTAGATCGGCTCTGGATTGTGAACTGCATGATGATTGAAAAAAGCTTTTAGAATATACGCATTTTACAATGTCTCCAGGAAAAGAGGTCTTGGATTCAATTCAAATCAGTTGCTAATGCACTGATCTATCGTATTCAATCAATCAAATTAAGAGAAAAAAAAAGGAGATGAAAGAAAGTTAATTACGAAAATCATTAATTAGCAGAAGAAGTGAGAATGCGATTGATTACCTGCTGGCATCAGCAACGGGAGCTATGCCGGAAATTGTCCTGTTGAACAGAACGCCGAACAGAGAGGTCCCTCCGACGTAGATCGGAATACTCCTGACAATATCGTCATTTTTTGATACCCAATCAGCAATCAATTCTCTCTTTGGCCTTGGTCCTTTATAACCTCCCTTCAGTTGTTCGATGACATGTTTAAATTGAAACACAGATACATATACATATACATATAGAGAGAGAGAAAGAGAAGGAAGACAAAGGCACCTGTAAGTTGGCCGAAACCCTAGAGAACTGTCGATTAGATCGGAGAAGAAGACCGGAAGGTTTATGAGAATTTAACGGGACTGCACGGAGGAGATTTCCCGCTTCCATTTAAGATCGTTTATGAAAAGGGAATTGATTTGATTTATCCACTGAAGATGGTTATCTATCCACAGAAAAAGAAAAAAGAAAATGTATAATGACAATTATACCCTCGTTTATTTTCTAGATATTGTATTGATAAAATCCCAGGTTTGGAAACTCCAACGACCCTTCTTCCTCCTTCGGCGCTGCTTGTTCTTCATCTGATGATACATAATAAACTAACAGTTCTTTTAACCATTTACACATAAGTCTGCATTTGACAATTTCAAAGCCCATGTTTAACGAGGAATGAGGACCAAAAAATCTAATGAACATATAATCAAACAGTTGATGTGCAAGGATGATAGCAGTGTATGGTTTCAACATGTATTGATTTTTATGTCCTTCCGCAACTAATAACGAGGAACCCAGACTAAAAAATTGCAAATAACTTATAGAAATTGAAGAGGAAATCTAAACAGTACATAGAAGAAAGTTGTAAAAGACTGGTATCGGTGAAATTAAGAACAATAACGCCAACAATCAAATCAATAAATTTGAAGATCGATAATTGATATGGTTACAGCATGAAGATTGACGATAGAGAACCTGGAGCACGATGTTGGAACATCAAGAAATTAGGAGATCGATGTTGGAGCTTTGGGCACGATTGCTGATCGACGATGGAGGCGTCAGATGGATGGGAGTACTTGGAGAAGATGGTGTCGATGGTAATGAGGCGTCGAGTAGAAGTTTCAGAGGTTGGAATGGGTGCTGGTCGAGTGGTCGTACGTGCTTGTAAACAGAAGGATGTTTCTCACTTTCTCTCTCGTTAATATTAGAAATTAAAATCCGGGAAATTGAGTAAAATAATCCTTATAATCAGTCATTTTAACAATTTTTTTTTTTTTTTTTTTTTTTTTTTGTAAAATGACCACTCTCTTCGGAACATAGCATTTCGGAGTTGTGGTCTCCGTTCCAGAGTATCTATTATGGAGTTCCTACTCCGGATTATAAACTCATTTTTTTTTCTTTTTCGTCTCCTATATATATATATATATATATATATATATATATATATATATATATATATATATATATATATGTGTCCATATATGCTTAGAACCTTACCTTCAATCAACTAATTCATAATTATCTCTTATAAAACTTCTTCAAAATGAGTTTCCCAAAGAGTCAACTCGAATAAAGTTTTAACAACCTGTATGTTTACCTTCACAACCTTAGGCGAACTAACATTCATATTTATAATCACATCAAAACTTATTTGATCAATGTTTTAAAGCTTATTTTGTGGCTATTGGATGGGTGGTATGTTTGTTTTTTTGCACTTTTCTATTGTTTCTTTAAAATATATAATGTTTCTATATTTAAATTAATTCATTTTTGTTCCCCAAAAAATACAGGTTCATACATTCATAGGCTATTTCTTGCATGTCATCTTCATAAGTAGTGACCATCTTAGAGGGGAGTACCTAAAAACAATGTTTGTAGCGGTTGCTATCGACGGGAACAACTAGACCTTCCATATAGCATTTGGTCTGACCGTGGAAAATAATCTCTACCGTTGTACCTGGTTCCTTATGAGGTTAAGAGAAGCTCTGAGATAGTGTAGGGAAGTATCGTTCATAACAAATATAGACGATGTCGTTAGTTCTTGCATAGAGCATGTATTCCCTGATTCTTATCATGGGTATACTTCCAAAAGTGTGTTAAGATATATGCGCACAAGAGGCATCTCTGACAGAACATTACAACATTTGTTCTGGATGACATCCAACTCAGATATTGTGTCTGATTTTAAAGAAAAGTTATGCCGGCTAACCCCTGATGCTCGTGAAATGCTTGCCAACATCGGTCATGCAAAATGTGCAAGAGCCTATTTCCCTAACATCCGTTGGAATGTAGTCAACATTGATGTTCCCCAAAAAAAATTTGTGTTATCGGTAAATCAACGCAATGTACAGATAATAATGCTTACCGAGGCAATTCGTGACTACATTCAACGAACTTTCGATGAACGCAGATTGATTGCAGGTAAAATATCGGTTGAAACATCAAATTTATTTAAATACTTGTACAAGAACCTTATTTGATCATATTTACTTTTCAGCAAGTTTGACTACCGTACTCACTCCGTATGTGAACTGATGCTTCATAAAAGGATGCAAAAGTCTGTTCGATGGCAAGCAACAAATATCCCGCCAGAGATCCCGTCTCCGCTCCCGTCCGACATTTATCAAGTTTTTTATCTTAAAAAAACTTGTGTTGTTGATCCGAACCGTCATACAAGTTCATGTGGGAAAGGGCGTAGTTTGGGTATGGCTTGCGGTCATGCTATTGCAGCATCACGTCATTCGAACATCCATGAATTACTTGATATGGTTCAGATATATTACCAGACTGATGTGTTTCAGACTGCCTACCAGACACAAACTGTGCACCCTCTTCCCCTCCATTAGAATGGGAAATACCAGATCCTTCGATTGCAGTTTTATTGCCAATGTAATTGCAATTAATTGATTTGCAGTGTGTAATGAAAAATATTATTATTGCTCTAATATTTGTTACATATTACAAAGATAGAAAAAACATAATTTACAAGTACCATAGTAATACTAACAAAAAAGCAAACATTACATATTAAAAAGATTAATACACATTATAGAAGGGAAACTTAGTTGATGAAAATAAAGTTTACAACTTGTACACAATGATTCCAAAAAAGAAAATCCAACTACAAATTAATGCTATCTTCAAGTGCATATGTTGGGTTTCAAGTTTCTTCTTCGATCGAAATAAGTTACTGATTATCACCGAATTATTGTCTTTTGCTTTGTCAACCCAACAGATAAACCCAGATTGTGGTCCCTAAAAATTTAAGATCAAACACATGACATATATTGTATATATTAATATTAATTCAAAGAAAAATAATAAAAGGATAACCCACATACCTCTTTAGGACAAGCGTAAAAAAGCCGTCCAAGGTTATTTCTAGTCGGTGATGTCCTTATAATACTTTCATAGCCACAATCGCAGTATACCATTTATTTGGATTTATGAGAAATGAATTTTTAGTATTAATGATAACAAGGTAAAGACTTTTGATGCTTGACTTCCTTTATATAATGGCATTTACTAGGGTTATGGTTGTTGGATTAGGTGTCTAAGTCCATAACTATAATTAGCATGTACTTGAATTGATAGCATCAGAGTCCTTTTGGGTTGCCCTCAACCTAGCAACTGGACAAGGAAATTATGAAAGGAGAGATATTAATTTATAAGATTAATAAATTAATATAAATAATTTATTAATATGTTAAAAGATTAATATATTAGTTAGAAGTCATTATGTTTAATTAATAGTTAGCCAGAAATTAATCAGAATTAATTTTGGGGTTAAAAGTATTAATTATAAAGTGCAGGGACTAGTTTGCAATTATCAGATAGTTGAGTGGAAGGCTCCAGAACCTCCTTGGAAGGGGGTGGACGAAATCTATAGGGGAAACCCTAAGGATTCCGTCCAAGGGGCTTTGGATAAGGCCTTTGGATTAGCTTAGGCCCCAAGCAAAGGAGTATTAGGGTTTTCCCTAAGCCCTAGATCCCTCAACTATATAAGGAGCCTCCCAGCTCCTAAAATCGGTGACTCCTACCTTGGAAGAAACCCTAGGCCGATTTTTGCATACCCTACCCTCTCTCCTTATAAGTTTCCTTCTTGCTAGCTCTTGGGTGTGATTCCATTAGAGGCATTACATTTGTGGTGCTAAGCTTCCAAGAAGATCAAGATCAAGAGGATTGTCAATTGTTTGCTTTAACAATTGAAAGATATGTAACTCTTAAACCCTAATTAGTTATTTTCGAAAATATCCTCTCTCCTTAGGGTTCTTGTTTTGCAATTCAAAGTTATATGTTCAATAGTTAAAACATAGATCCAAAGTAGGTTGCATGTGAACTTAGGAATTGTTTTTCTAGTTTATTTGTTTTACCCAAAACCCATCAGTGGTATCACAGCCATTGTTTGTTTTAAATTGAATTGCTATAATAGTTGAATTGCAAATTAGGGTTTATAGCCATTAAACCCTAAAGGTCAAAATTTTCGATTTTAGGGTTTTGGTTCAAAGGGTTTTCGAAAAACCCTAGCCTCCATGAACCCTAATCGAAATTAGGGTTAGGGTTTTGGAAACCCTTGCCTCCTCCCTTAAAATTTCGAAATATGCTAGTCCCTTTTAGGGTTTCTTTGTTTTGGATAATAGTTGCCTTATTGGATAATTGAGAAAAATAAGGAAATTATCCTATCCCCATATTTTCGAAATCTAGAAGGGATATGGATTAGGATTAAATTAATTGTTTAATTTAATTAGATAATCCTTACAAGATTTAATAAATTAATTAAAAGTTAATTAATAGATAAATATTAAATCTAGTTATTTGGTTTATTTTAAATTTAAAATTAATGGCTTAATTTTCGAAATTTATATATAAACCTCAAAGTTTTAAAAAGTTTAAAACACACCTTATATATGTATTATAATTAAAAGTTTAATATTATATATATATATATATATATATATATATATATATATATATATATAAGAATATGGTCAGTCAAATCGCTAGTATGCCTCATTCACGAAGTTAGTCTATAAGGGGGGTATAAGGAAACTGCCTATAAAATGGTAGTTGAATGGGTGTCCACTCTCACCCACCGCTTCCTTGATTAGTGGAGGGTCGTTAGCAGAACGGGTTTGATAGGACAACTACATCTCATTAAAAGTATAATGTTATTAAAGAAAGTACTAGAACATTATTTTTCAAAAATCCCAACTCTAGTTACTTTAGGAAAAATGTGAAAAGTATGCTAATCCATGAAATTGCACATTATGCGTTATTGGTCGTTAGTGGAGCGTGTGTGGTTAACCAGCACACTAAAAGGCACTAATAAAGAGTAGTAATGGGTATCTCATAATTGTCATTTTGATGGAGCGTGTGTGGTTTACCAGCACATCAATAGTTAATGATAAAGACAATGAGGTTACCAAGCACATTTGCATGGTTATTCACATCTTGTTTGTGATCCTCGGCATCCCAGTCACAAATAGAAGAGCATAATCTGAGATTAAAACATGCCATTGAATAGTTTCAATGTATCTCAAAAAACGAATTAGGAATTTCACTTCGTTTATTTCGTCTAATGGTGGAATTGGTGAATCGTCATTCACCTACCTTTATGAAATTTACACTTGGATCTCGGCATCCCATTTCTAAGTTGTGAATCTTCATAGTTGGATCCTAACCTTAATATTGTATCTTTGGGTTATTATATTGAGGTATCTTGAAATCTAACTAAAACTTTCTTTTCAGATGTCTACTCCTGGAAACACTTCTGCTTCATCATCCTCCAACCACAACTTCTCTTTGCTCAACATTTGCTCCAAAGTCGTTATGGATGGCTCTAACTATAACGATTGGATGCGCAACATCAAAATGGCTCTTCGTTTTGAGGACAAAGAATATGTCCTTGAAAGAGAGCTCAAAGAAATTGATGAATCTAAAGCTACTCCTGAAGAATATGCTGCCTACAAGAAGCACTATGACGATGCCACCAAAGTGGCATGCATCATGGTCGCAACCATGTCCCCATAACTGCAGAGGTACTATGAGGACTACTGGCCCTTTGAGATGAACAAGGACCTTATGGAGAAATACCATAAGCGAGCTCGTCAAGAAAAGTTTTAGGTAGTCAAGTCACTCATGGCTTGTGTCACAACTAGGAATTTTGATGTCATGTAACTACAACACTTATATCAATTATGAATCAACAATGTGAAAGAATGTATGATGCTTATTCAATAACAACAAAACTTCATCAAATACTTCATTCAAGCACTACAAATAGTCCACAAAGAGTTGGAAACCCTTGAAATCCCGGTTTAAGTCCATTTTGGACTAGGGTTTCCTTATTGGACCTAATGGACCAATAAGCTTCCAATTTAACTATCTTGAACATAGAACTCTCAAATGGGCCCTAATTGGACCCATATACATGAAACTTAATATTTTGGGCCTTATAAGCCTAAAATAAACTAGGTTAACTTTAATGGGCCTTATTGGGTCACAACCAATTTAATTTAGCCCTAATAGGTCATAAAAATCATTCTTTGATTTATGTTGGGCCAAAAATCATCTAATTAAATCATGATATGGGCTTAAGCATGCAAGGCCCAATTTTCTTCCTTTCTCCTCTCCATTCTCGGCCCAACAACCCAAGAAGAAAGAGTTGACTTTTCATTTGCCACCTCACGATTACTTGTTGGGTTTCCATGCAAAAGTCTCATGTTTCCATGCCCACATCACTTCAACACTCTCTCTTCCCCTCTCTCTTCTTCTCTCGGCTGAACACAACACAAACACACACACATTTCACTCAAAACTCTCTCAAGGAAACTCCCTTCACTCTTCACCAAATTCTCAAAATTTAGGAGGTTTTTCAAGAAGATATTTCCACAAATTCATCATCTAAGGTAAGTTCATGCTTGGATCTATGATCTAGATTCTTTGTTTTATCAAAAACCTCTTCCTAATCTATACAAAATCATGATCACTCTCTTAGAAATCATCTAAGTTCGAGATTTACCAAGAGGACTTGCTAGGATCGAAATTTCTTCACCTCTTCCTTCAAAAACCGAACCCACAACTCAAGGTGAGCTTCATACCCCTATCTTTTCGGTTTTTGTATGTTTTATGGGGGAGAATACAAGAAAATGTGTAGATCTATGTGTATGTGTATGCTATGTGTGATTTTATGCATGTATGTATGATTTTATGTGTTTTTGTGATGAACATGCAACCAAAAAGGGGTGATATGTCGAGATCTATGACATGAGAAAGCAAACAAACATGATCTAAGTTATTTCACATCAAACAAGTCAAGAATAATAACTTATAAGATTGTGTTAAACATACTTCAACATAAAACCCATTTTTGGGCTTAAATTGTCAAAAATACAAAACTTGGGTTAAAAATTGCCAAGTCACGGTTTCTTAAGGGCCAAAAGAGTCAAAACAGTTTCAATAATTGTTTTTCTAAATTTTAAAATTTTCAAAGGACTTGAAATGTAAATTTTTAGCTTAATGGGCTAACTTTGGGCTTTTTGGCCCAATAAGCCCAAAATTGCGAAAAATGACAATTAAAGGGGCTGAAACGAAATTTTCTTCAAAACAGGGGATAAAAAGTGTAACAAAACTGTTTCAAGGGTCAAAAATGCTTTTCATTTCCAAAAAGGATAAAAAATGTAAAGTTTTTGGATTTTGGGCCAAAACTGTAAAAATTGCGAAAAGTTGGGTTTCAATCGAGAAATACTATTCTGAAAGGGCTGAAACTGTTAACAAAATAAGTTTTGAGTTAAAACTATAATTTTAACAAATCTATGATGCAAAAGTGTCAAGAAAATGTTTTAAGGGCTAAAAATGTCTTTTCTTTTATATAAAGGACTAAAACTGTTATTTTTATAAAAAGAAAGGTGTTGAAAAGGTCAAACCGCTATTTTTAAGCAAATCCTTTCATTGAGTCAAAATACAAAACCACGACTTTGGAAAATCGAAAGATGAATACACGTTTAACTCCAAATATCGTTATAAACGAATCGATCGGTCTCGAATCGATATAAAAACAATGATCATTCAATCGAACCTTTCAATAGATACGCGATACCTAAGACGAGTGAATATTCAAACTTTGGGCTTGAAAGTTTCAAATCATGCTTGTTGGACCTTGCAAGTCCAATAACATGATCTTTGGGCCCAAAGGGATAACGCTTATATGTTATTGGGCCTCCTATGGCCCAATTCCATGTAAAAGGACTTTCAATGGCTCTTATGTGCTATTGGGCCCTAGAGGTCCATTAGTATTGCTAGTAAGGTCAAGTAATCAAATGCGGGTTGGGCCAACGTGTCATTCGCATCCTCGACAGCCTAAGGTACTTACGATAAGTAGCAGGACTTCGTACTCCTCTTCTCTTCGTTCGCTAAGGCTCATGAGTAATCAAAGTAGACGGAATTAGGACGTTATTCAACAGTAATCAAGGTGGTTTGGATTAAGTGAGTAACAACGAACGACACCTCTATGGGACGTTCACAGTTGGCTGTTATACCTTGTCTTCACCGGACATCGTTACAACGACTCACTAGGTTTATCCGACACCATCCGAGTATTTAAGGATGAGTAATCAAAAGCCATTCGTTGTGGCGGTATAACAATTTGTAATCACGTACATTTTTCGACATCGGAAAACATGGGGTTTTCCGAGGAAATCAATACTACTCGCTCGGGATTTCTATAACTATAATACAAAACATCCTTATATATATATATATATATATATATATATATATATATATATATATATATATATATATATATGTTTTGAAATCATTCATGCATCAACTTATGGATCTTCACACTTTGTTAAACTATTGTCTTTTCAGAAAATATCGGATTTTCTGGGTTTTACAAACTATACAAATCATTTTATTCACAACCTTGCTTATGAACTCACCAACATTTCATATGTTGACGTTTTTCCAAAATAACTTGTATTCTCAGGTAACAGATAAGCGGAAGGGTAATACCAAGTATGTTAGAATGTTTTGTTTTGAAACCTCTGAAACAATTTGTGTCATGAATGTGTAATATTTAATTCAATGTACTGGATGTAAACAATATCAGTTGTAATGTATTGATGCATGGTGATGTTTATGTTATGATTCATGTATATTCATTGTGATGGTATTCAATTTAAGTCACGCGAGCCCCCAGACGTTTCCGCCGTCTGGTTTCGGGGGTGTGACAGGTTGTTATCAGAGCTTTGTTTATAGTGAACTGGCATATCTAACCACACATTGATATGCAACTATAAACCAAAGAGGGACTAAAACAACTCTGAACAAAACAAATAAAACACAACGATAAAACATCTTTACTTGTGCGTTATAGGAAAAAGAACATGATACCAAATCAAAGAAGATAACACTGACATCTCGGTTAAGTCGGGACTGTGCATGGTTGTAGTAAAGGGTGAATGTAGCCTGATCAACTACATTTCCTCCGAAGTGCAACTATCACATGCTCCGGGAAAACCCGATGGTCAGTAAACCTAAAAACATACCCTTGATTACCAAGAAAAGAACATTAACTCAAATTACATAGTAACTAAAACATCTTAGAAATAATGAATAGTACATTTATATACTCTCGCAGACAGTATGGCCGGCTTCCATCACCCCGGAGATCCGTATTTCCCTAACCAGGGAAATAACGGATGGCTGGAAGAGGAACCCGAAGAAGACCCCGAGGAAGGGTCTGAAGAGGAACCTGAGGAGGAAGTCGAGGGTGGACCTGCCGAGCCGGTGGAGGTCCTGGAAGAAGAAGAAGTCGGAGAGGACTCCGAGGAAGAACCTGGCGATGATGATGATTCGGACACAGAGTCTGAAGTCATCAACCCCCCTTACCCGACTAGGGTGCCCGCTCACCGGATGGGCCCGACCGGCCCTACACCCCCCTGGGGTATCGACCTTTGGAGATGGAGCAGACAGCAGGGACAGCGACCTCCATTCGGCATGTCACGCGAGTTCTACGACTTGAGGGAGGGAGGACCATCTGATCGCGCACTTCCGGTCATGGTGAGACGACTGCGGAACACTGGCGACCTGGCACAGGGCACCGCTGATTAGATACACCAGATGCGGGCTAGGGTTGAGCGTGCAGAACAGGAGACGCGAGAGTTTATTCGAGAGTTCCACATGAGGCAGGTGAGATGGGAGACTCGCCTCCGAGATGCGGAACGACAGGTGGCTCACCTTTAGGGAGCGTCCACTTCTTCAGCACCACCCCCTGGCGCATCCCACCATGACTAGGACTAGTCATATTTATCTTTAGTATTAGGCTTATGTGATCTATACTATGTACCATCGACTATATGTTTAAGTGATTACACTACTCATAGAGCCGTTACGCTGCTGAAGTTGCACCACTTATGTATGCTCTTCTGAGCAAAATTTTCATGTATCAAAAATGCGGATAATATTAATGAAAAACTTTATGTGTTCTATTGTGATGTTGTGATCTACTATGTGTTATATATGATGGGTTTTGAGCATTCTAACACTCCTATGGTGTACATGCAACCCTAGAAACCTTGGATCTATGTTTGACTAAGATACATGCAAATAATTATTTTTCCAAGGTTCTTATCCTATCTAGCATGGCATGGGGAACTTGAATCAAATAAAGCTAGTAGAATTACTTACCTTGTAGTTGTAGTTGATTGCTTGGAGTTTTAGAGCCTAGCACCAATAGTGTGGATGCCTCAAATGGAAATCACAAATCACCACAAACTTGGAATTTTGAGAGAATAGTAATCACCTTTCTTGAAATCGGCCCTCTTACTTTACTCACCACAACTAGTGTGATTTCAAGAACCAAAGCCTCTTTTATATAGTGTGGTGAATTAGGGTTACATCCATGTAAACCCTAATACCCATGTCTTTTCATTTCCATGATATCCATGGGTTAAAGCTCCATGGAGTATCCATGGACTTTCCATGCAAGCCTAGCCCATTCCAAATAAGCATTAGCCCACACTATATAAATATAAGAGCCCATATTTAATTAGTCATACTTTTGATCTCTAAATTAATTCTAGATTAATTATAGATCAATACTAATTAAATAATATGATTTTATATTAATATATTAGGACTTATAATATATTAATAAATCATAACTTATACTATTCTCAAACGATTATCCACAAATTGTTCGGGTGAAGTGCAACCCAAATGGACCATGCCGGGTCGGGTCAAGTACATACCAAATATAGTTATGGACTTAGACACTATATCCAATAGTCTCCCACTTGGATAAGTCTAATAACTATAGTTGCAAGTATGACTTCAGGAACCGTTCAACAATCGTAGCTCTTTAAACTCTGTTGAACTATGAAGCGCCATTTTAGATAAGTGATCATATAATCCTCTGTTCTAGATATCAGCCGGACAAATACATGGAACATGGTCTTGCTTATTGTCCAGCATTTGTTTCCCGATTTCCGATTTGTTTGACATAGAACTTAACTGAACACATCAATTCAGTTCTGACCGGGCCCGGTACATAGGTCAAAACAAAATCATCGAGGGGCCCAGATATCACTTCTAATCCTAGAAGGAACAGATAAACTTCGACTCATATGTTTTCTCTACTACTTGTTGAATTACACACAAAAGCACGGTTTATAACATCGAGTTACCAATGCGTTTTCGTGCAATAAATGCATAACCAACTCATAGGCAACAAATCATATCTCTAGGTTTGAAGACTTATATGATATTACCGTCTCACGATCACTCGAGATAAATTCCATGAAGTGATACAAGTGAGCGTGGGTTGAATCCAATACTCAGAACTTATGAGCACTCATGAGTGCTGTAGCCCCGCTTTGTCTAACATCTTAGACCTCTACAAGCCAACCCATGACAGTCTTGATTCATATCTACTTCCAACATATGACCGACTGTGGAGAGTTTGAATAATATGATATAAACCATAACATAATTATTCTGGAAGTCAAAACATGCAAAAAGAAATAATAGTAAACGATTGACAAGAGATAGCAACACTTTACTCATAAATAACAGCTTTTATTTATCATCAAATGTCAATTACATTTTACAAATTTCAAGATTATCTAACTACTAAAACTAATATCGTCCTTCAGCCCTATGCTCCGAGCATGCTGGAGATGCTTAGCCCGAGTCAGTCCCTTCGTGAGGGGATCTGCTGGGTTCTCATCCGATGATACCCTCTTTGCCACGAGGATTCCTTCTTCTATTCGATGTCTGATGAAGTGATATTTTCTGTCAATGTGTCTGGATCTCCCATGATCTCTTGGTTCCTTGGCTAAGGCAACCGCACTATTGCTGTCACAGAAAATCTCCATTGGCTCCTTTATAGCTGGTACAACTCCAAGGTCTCCGATGAAGTTCTTTAGCCATATAGCCTCCTTTGCTGCCTCGCTTGCTGCTATATACTCTGATTCACAAGTGGAATCAGCCACTGTCTCCTGCTTGGAACTTTTCCAAGTAATTGCCCCTCCGTTTAGAGTAAAGACCCAGCCCGACTGAGAGCGGAAATTATCCCTGTCAGTCTGAAAGCTAGCATCACTGTACCCTACAACTCTCAAGTCCTCACTGCCACCAAGGGTAAGGACCCAGTCCTTAGTCCTCCGTAGGTACTTGAGGATATTCTTTACCGCAGTCCAGTGTGCCTTGCCAGGGTTCCCCTGATACCTGATAACCATGCTCAAAGCAAAGGCTACATCAGGTCGAGTACACGTCATAGCATACATGATCGATCCTACAGCTGAAGCATAAGGTATTCGACTCATTTATGCTATATCAGCCTCAGTACTAGGGCTTTGTGTGTTACTCAATCTGGCGTTACTCTGGATGGGTAACTCTCCTTTCTTGGAGTTATGCATGTTGAACCTTTTCAACACTTTGTCCACATAGGTGCTTTGACTAAGTCCAATTAGTCTTTTACTCCTGTTTCTCAAAATCCTTATCCCTAGGATATAGGCAGCTTCTCCAAGGTCCTTCATAGCGAAACACTTCCCAAGCCAGGACTTTACTTCCTGCAGGGTTGGGATGTCATTTCCTATGAGTAGTATGTCATCCACATACAGTACCAAAAAGCTGACTATACTCCCACTAGCCTTGATATAGACACAAGATTCATCTTCACTCCTTGAAAAGCCAAATTCTTTGACTTTCTCATCAAAACAAAGATTCCATCTGTGAGGTGCCTGTTTTAATCCATAAATGGATTTCTCGATCTTACAAACTCTACTGGGGTACTCTGTACTGACAAAACCCTCTGGCTGAACCATGTAAACATCTTCAGCCAACTTTCCATTAAGGAAAGCGGTTTTGACATCCATTTTCCATATTTCATAATCATGAAATGCAGCAATGGCTAACAGAACCCTAATAGACTTAATCTTGGCCACTGGTGAAAAGGTCTCATCATAATCAACTCCCGGAGTTTGAGAATAACCCTTTGCAACCATTCGTGCCTTATAAGTGTGTACATTACCATCCATGTCGGTCTTCTTCTTGAAGATCCATTTGCACCCAACTATCTTACGATCAGGTACATTGTCAACCAAGTTCCAAACTTGATTGTCATACATGGACTGTATCTCGCTATCCATAGCCTCTTTCCATTTAGCAGCCTCAGGGCCTGCCATGGCTTCCGTATAGCTGTTAGGCTCATCCAGATTTACCAGTGTGTTATCACTGATAAGTGTCTCACCTTCTGCAGTAATATGAAAACCATAATAATGCTCAGGTGCATTCCTAACTCTGGTGGAACGCCTCAGAGGTATAGATTCTTCAGTCGGCTCAACAAGAGTTTCCTCCTCAGGTTGAGAGCTAGGGTTTGAGGTTCCTTCACCACTTGACTCTTGAATTTCCTCAAGGTCAATTTGCCTCCCACTGTCTCCTTGGCTCATGAATTCTCTCTCTCTCTCTCGAAAGAATCCTCTTCTTGCTACAAAGACCACATTATCACTGGGTATGTAGAAGATGTAACCAAAGGTTTTCTGTGGGTAGCCGATGAAAATACACCTTTCGCTTCGGGGTTCGAGCTTATCGTGAGTCTCGCGTCTCACGAAAGCCTCACAACCCCAAATCTTGATGTGGTCTAGATTGGGAACTTTTCCAGTCCACACCTCGTGAGGTGTTTTGGCAACCTTCTTTGTAGGGACTAGATTAAGGATATGGGCGGCGGTCTCTAAGGCATACCCCCAAAATGAGATTGGTAGCGAAGCTCGACTCATCATGGAACGAACCATGTCCAACAAGGTTCGATTGCGCCTTTCAGCTACACCATTCAACTGTGGTGTCCTAGGAGGTGTCAATTGTGAGACAATCCCACATTCCTTAAGATAGTCAAGGAACTCAGTACTAAGATACTCACCACCACGATCGGATCGAAGCATCTTAATGTTCCTTCCCAACTGATTCTCCACTTCTTGCTTAAACTCTTTGAATTTCTCAAAGGTTTCTGACTTATGCTTGATTAGGTAGACATATCCATATCTACTAAAATCATCAGTAAAAGTCACATAGAACCGATTAGCATCTCTTGTGGCGGTTCTGAAGGGTCCACACACATCCGTGTGTATGAGGTCCAACAAACCTTCACCCCTAGCACAAGTGCCAGTAAAAGGCGACTTTTTCATTTTACCAAGCAAACAAGATTCACAACTATCATCTGACTTTAGGTCAAATGACTCCAAGACTCCATCCTTTTGGAGTTGGCATATGCGTTTCTTGCTTACATGTCCAAGACGACAATGTCATAAGGATGCTTTATCTAAGCTAGTGGAAGAGTTAATACACAATACATTATTTCCTAGATTGTCTACAACAGATACAGTTTCATACACGCCATCACAAGGTAATGCTTTAAAATAAAGAACATTATTAAAGAAAGCATCAATACTACCATTATTATTATCAAAATAAAAGGTAAAACCTTGTTTATACAATGCATGAAAGGAAATAACATTTCTTGCTATTTCTGGCGAATAATAACATTTATTCAAATCTAATGTAAACCCACTATTTAGCACTAAGGAATAAACTCCTATCTTGGTGACAGGTGAAGCTTTCCTGTTTCCCATGATCAAGTTTATCTTTCCCTGCTCCACATTCTCACTTCTTTTTAGTCCCTGCAAATCACAACATATGTGAATACCACAACCTGTATCAAGGACCCAAGACTTAGAATGAGGTGATTTATTAGACAATATAGTGTATATACCTGCATGGTTGGGTTTTACTTTCCCATCCTTCAGATCTTGCTGGTACTTTGGGCAGTTTCGCTTCCAGTGCGACTTTTCATGGCAATAGAAGCATTCAGCCTCATTAGGGTTAGCAGAAGGAGTGACAAAACCTTTCTTGGTTTTGCTTGAAGAGGAGCCTTCAAGGGTCTTATCCTTGGTACCCTTAGAAGGGTTCTTTCTCTTCTTCCATTTGCCATGCCCGATTGCCAAGACATTGGCCGCAGTTGGAGTAGGAGTAGGAGTAGTAACAACCGACTTACCCTTTAGACCACTTTCGGCGGTCTTCAAGAGTCCTTGAAGTTTGCTGAGGGTGACTTCTTCCTTGTTCATGTGATATGTCATGCGGAACTGATCATAACACGATGGCAAGGAGTGCAAAATGATGTCTATTGCTAACTCCTCAGGGAAGTTCACATTCAGCTTCAGTAAACGGTCCACATACCTTTGCATTTTCTGCATGTGGCCCGTGATGGGTTCACCATCCTTCATTCGGGTTGTTATCATGGAGGAGATTATTTCATATCGCTCTTGACGAGCACTTTGATGGTAGCAGTCCATCAAGTCCTGGTACATCTCAAAAGGATAATAGTCCTCATAGGACTTTTGGAGCTCGGCTGTCATGGTGGCCATCACGATGCATGCCACTTTTGTAGCATCTCTTTCATGTACCTCATATTCAGCAAGCTCTTCAGGAGTAGCAGTTGGCTCGGGTACCTTCAGCTCCTTGTCGAGAACATATTCTTTGTTCTCATACCGAGTGACTATCCTGATGTTTCTGATCCAATCAGTAAAGTTGGACCCATCAAAGATGGCTCTCCCACAAAGATTCATGAGAGAGAAGGAGCTAGTAGGGTTTGAGCCAGAAGCATTGTTATCGGAAGACATCTGAAAAGAAGAGGGAATAGATTAGATTAGATTTCGAGATAGTCCTTAATAAAACACCCAAATGTAATATTAAGGCTAGGACCCAACACAATATTTTATAACTTAGAAGAGGGATGCCGTAATCTAAGCTATAAGATATTTGAAGGTAGGTGAATGACGATTCACCAATTTCCACCATGAAAAACGAAATATTTAATTAGGTTTTAATTGGTTTAGAAACTCCTAGATTCTTTGAGATTCATTGAACTTTCTTCAATGGCATGTTTCAATCTCGAGTGTGCCCTTCAAGTTTTGTGACTGGGATGCCGAGGATCACAAAACAAGGTGTGAAGTAACCATGCAAATTACTTGGTACCCTTAATGTATTACCCCTCAATCGATGTGTCGGTTAGCCACACACGCTCCATCGATACTATGATAAACATTAAGTCACCCTTTACCTACCTTGTTAAGTTCAATTTAGTGTGCCAGTTAACCACACACGCTCCACTAACGACTTAAACAAAGTGTAAAGTGTAATTTCATGGATTAGCACCTTATTCACATTTTCCTAAAATAACTAAGATTGGGAATTCAATAAAGTTTAGTTACTTTAGTATTATCATTATACTTTTAATGAGAATTTATAAGTCCTTGTCCTACCCGTTCGGCTAACGACCCTCCATCGATCAAGGAAGCGGTGGGTGAGAGTGGACACCCATTAAGTTGCCATTTTATAAGCAACAACCTTATACCCCCCTTATAGACCGGCTTCGTGAATGAGGCGTACTAGCGGTAAGACGACTTGATCTTATACATATATAAATATTATAAAACTTATAATATTATAAAGTATAAGGGTTGAATTTTAACTTTTAAAATTCTAGGGGTTGGAACTAAAGTTTTTAATATGACTTTACATGTTCCAAAACTTGAGGGCAAGTTTTGTAAACTTTCAAAACTTTTCATTTCTCATAACTTATGAGTTAATGGTTATTAAAAATGAAGACTCTTCATTTTTTGCAACCTATGTGTTCTTTTAATGGTTATTTATAAATGTGACTTTTGGTTATCCATAACTTAAGAACTAGTTATGGACTCCATTAAAACACATAAAGATCAAGAATTAATCTAATCAATTATTAGCACATAATTTCTATGATCTTCTAAACTCATATGTTTATGAATGTTCATATCAAAAATTTCAAGAATCGTAAGTACATATACAAAACTTGAAATTTTGATACGAGCTTTTGAACAAAACTTCGATTTTCAAGTTTTTTTTTTTTTTTTTTTGCATCAAGTATCAAATAAACAAACCAGGCTCTGATACCACTGATGGGTTTTGAGCATTCTAACACTCCTATGGTGTACATGCAACCCTAGAAACCTTGGATCTATGTTTGACTAAGATACATGCAAATAATTATTTTTCCAAAGTTCTTATCCTATCTAGCATGGCATGGGGAACTTGAATCAAATAAAGCTAGTAGAATTACTTACCTTGTAGTTGTAGTTGATTGCTTGGAGTTTTAGAGCCTAGCACCAATAGTGTGGATGCCTCAAATGGAAATCACAAATCACCACAAACTTGGAATTTTGAGAGAATAGTAATCACCTTTCTTGAAATCGGCCCTCTTACTTTACTCACCACAACTAGTGTGATTTCAAGAACCAAAGCCTCCTTTATATAGTGTGGTGAATTAGGGTTACATCCATGTAAACCCTAATACCCATGTCTTTTCATTTCCATGAGATCCATGGGTTAAAGCTCCATGGAGTATCCATGGACTTTCCATGCAAGCCTAGCCCATTCCAAATAAGCATTAGCCCACACTATATAAATATAAGAGCCCATATTTAATTAGTCATACTTTTGATCTCTAAATTAATTCTAGATTAATTATAGATCAATACTAATTAAATAATATGATTTTATATTAATATATTAGGACATATAATATATTAATAAATCATAACTTATACTATTCTCAAACGATTATCCACAAATTGTTTGGGTGAAGTGCAACCCAAATGGACCATGCCGGGTCGGGTCAAGTACATACCAAATATAGTTATGGACTTAGACACTATATCCAACAATATATACATGATTATATGCTGAATTGAGAAACCACTTAAGTTCATGCGAAACACCTAGTCTATAGGACCACAATCTCACAAAAACTATAGGCACTCAACATCTTTCCGTTCCATGAAAGAAAGATGCCTCGACGACCAACTCGTGGAAACCCTGGACCTACCCCGCCCGAAGTCAACTCAGTTGCATTCCAGGCAGCTGTATCTGCTGCAGTTACTGCAGCCATGGCACAAATCCAGCAAGGAAACAACGGTGGAGTCAATAGACAAGGGGCTGGGAGTTCGAACAATGGAACAAATCATAGATCTACCAGAACATGTTCCTACAAGGACTTCACTAACGCCAAACCCCGAACCTTCAATGGCACGGGTGGAATGATAACCCTGAAGAGATGGGTGGAAAAGGTGGAATCAGTGTTCGAAATATGTGAATACCCTGAGGAGGTGAAAGTGAAGTTTGCCGCGTGCACATTTGTCGACCAGGCTCTCACCTGGTGGAATGGACATATAGAGGCCATGACTCTCCCCGTCGCCAACGCTATGCCATGGACAGAGCTGAAAGAAATGCTGATGGCTGAATACTGCCCTCGTGGTGAAATTCAGAAGATGGAACAAGAGCTGTGGAATCCCACCGTCCGAAACTCTGATATAGATGCATACATATCTAGGTTTAGTGAGCTGTCATTGTTGTGCCTTGGCATGATTACGTCCGAAGGAAAGAAGATCGAACGATTCATCTGGGGATTGACCTCCCCAATTCAAGGAAATGTGATCGCTGCAAATCCTGAAACCTTCGACAGTGCCAAGAGGTTGGCCAAGAGACTGTACAACCACAACAACAAAAGGAGCGAGAAGCCAGCGGAAATTGAAGGAAAGAAAGAGAGTGACAACAAGAAAGGAAAGAACAACAAGAGAAAGGGGCGACAAGGCTCGGAATCAACAAAGAAACAACAAACAGTGACAGTCAATGCTGCAACCACCCAAGTACCCTTCGCACCACATGCTCCAGCCTCAGCTAATCCAAGCACTCCCAGGCAGTATTCTAGGAATCTCCCAAAGTGCAACAAGTGCAATTTCCATCATAATGGCGAATGAAAGGAAATGCAATGCACCAGTTGCAATAGGAAGGGTCACACGGCAAGGTATTGCAGGACCTATCCACCCCAGAACCAACCACAAGGAAACAACAACAACAATAACCGCATCAACAACACCAACAATAGCGGCAATAACACAGGATCAAGCCCCACCTGTTATGGATGTGGAAAGACCGGGCATATCCGTCGAAACTGCCCCAACACCAACAACCCTAGGAACGGAGGAACAGGAAGAGTGATAGCTATGGGTCAGGGAGAAGCGGTTCAGGATCCCGCTGTGGTTACCGGTACGTTTCTCCTAAACCACACTTATGCATGCATCCTATTTGATACCGGGGCAGAACGAAGTTTTGTGAGCAATAAATTCAAACACTTATTAAAACAACAACCCCAGAAGCTTAATGAAACCTTCACAGTGGAAATGGCTAATGGGAAAACAGAATCCACTGGGGAAATCTACATCGGATGTACCCTGACTTTAAATCATCACGTCTTTCCAATAAACTTAATGCCTGTTTCCATTAGGAGTTTTGATGTGATTATCGGCATGGATTGGTTAAGCCCCCACCATGCTGAAATTATGTGTCACGAGAAGGCCGTTCGCCTTCATCTCCCAAATCACGAAACCCTAGTTATTTACGGAGACAAACCCAGCACGAACCTTCGTCTTATTACGTGCATTAAGGCGCAAAAGTACCTACGAAAGAAGGACTTGACGTTCCTAGCTCATATAGTGGAAAAATCCAAAGAAGAGATCAATATTCGAAACATCCCTATGGCTTGTGATTTCCCGGATGTCTTTCCGGATGATCTTCCTGTTGGATTAATGTCTAAGTCCATAACTATATTTGGTATGTACTTGACCCGACCCGGCATGGTCCATTTGGGTTGCACTTCACCGACACAATTTATATGGATAGTCTTTTGAGAATAGTATATTTATGATTTATATTAATATATTATAAGTTCTAATATATTAATATATAATCATATTATTTAATTAGTATTGATCAAGAATTAATTTATAATTAATTAAGTGATCAAAAGGAACTAATTAAATATGGACTCTTAGATATATATATATATATATATATATATATATATATATATATATATATATATATATATATATATGTGTGTGTGTGTAGTGGGCCAAGTTCATTTAGGTTGGGCTACGTCTTCATGGATAGTCCATGGAGCTTTAACCCATGGATCCTAGGAAATGAAAGGTCATGGGTATTAGGGTTTAACCCTAATCCTCCACACTATATAAAGGGTCTTATGGTTCATGAAATTAATGCTAGTGGCTAGTGTGGATACACTAAAGAGGACAATAACCGATTTCATAGTGTGAGCCAAGTATCCATATTCTCTAAAGGTTTTCCAAGGTGTTTTGGTGATTTGTGATTCCACTTGAGGCTTCCACACTATTAGGGATAAGCTCTTAAAGCTTGAAGACATCAAGCTACATCAAAAGGTATGTCATCTAACTAGAACTTTGTAGTATAGGTGCTTCATAATATGCTAGTTAGGATGAAACCTTGGAATATTTAATATTTGCATGTATAATAGAGAAAACATAGATCCAAGGTTTATAGGGTTGCATGTACACCATATGAGTGTTAGAATGCTCAAAACCCAACAGTGGTATCAGAGCCATGGGTTGTTTTCTGTTATATCGATGCAAATGTTTTATTTTCAAAGTTGGAAAAAAAAAGGAAAAAAACATGACGTTTGTCAAATTTTAAGATATTACTTGTTTTTGTGAAAAACTAATTATTTGTAAAATTTGAATCATTTGCTATATGAGTTGAATTAGGTCAAATTTAGTAAAAGATAAAATGATATGATTATTTTATTAGTTTTAAAAGTTTGATCTAAAGAGTTTTTTGAAACCTCCATAAGTTATGGATATGAAAAGGTTTTAAAAAAATTGATTCAAAGTTTTTTATGGAGTTACAAAACTTAGTCTTAATGTTTTAAAGAATTCCATAACTTGTTCTTAAGTTATGGAACATGAAAAGTTTCATCATAAAACAAGTATTTAACTCCATAAGTTATGGAATCCAAAAGTTTTCAAGAGTTACAAAACTTTCCCTCAAGTTTTGGAATTTGGAAAAAGTTTTTTTATGATAAAAAAAAGAATTGAATTCTAAAACTCTTGGGTTCATATCTTAAACAATTAATTAAATGGTTTTAATTTTGAATTTAATAATTGGAATTATGATGTTTTTATTGAATAATTCAATTAACTCTTATGGACTTTATTAATAGATAATTAAAGTGTTTAATTAAAAGAGAATTAATAATTCCATAATGACATGGTTTAAATTTAATTAAATTAAGAGTATAGTTTAATTAATAGATTAAACCACCAAGTATTTTAAATGTCTAAAATACACCCTTATACTATTATAATATTAAAAGTTTAATATATTATATGTATAAGAGCAAGTCGTCTTACCATTAGTAGGCCTCATTCACGAAGCCGGTCTATAAGGGGGGTATAAGGTTACTGCCTATAAAATGACAGTTTAATGGGTGTCCACTCTCACACACCGCTTCCTTGACTGGTGGAGGGTCGTTAGCCGAACAGGTAGGACAAGGACTATAATTCTCCCTTCATTAAAAGTATTAATGATAAATACTAAGTAACTAAACCTTTTATAAATTCCCAATCTTAGTTACTTAGGAAAATGTGAATAAGGTGCTAATCCATGAAATTACACTTTGCACTTTGTTTAAGCTGTTAGTGGAGCGTGTGTGGTTAACCGGCACACTAACCTGGACTTAACAAGGTAGGCAAAGGGTAACTTAATGTTTATCATAGTATCGTTGGAGCGTATGTGGTTAACCGGCACATCGATTGAGGGGTAAATATTAAGGGTACCAAGTATATTTGCATGGTTACTTCACACCTTGTTTTGTGATCCTTGGCATCCCAGTCACAAAACCTGAAGGGCACACTCGAGATTGAAACATGCCATTGAAAAGTTCAATGAATCTCAAAAGAATCTAGGAGTTTCAAAACCAATTAAAACCTAATAATACATTTCGTTTATCTTGGTGGAAATTGGTGAATCGTCATTCACCTACCTTCAAATATTTTATAGCTTGGATTACGGCATCCCTCTTCCAAGTTATAAAATAGTTTGTTGGTCCTAGCCTTAATATATCATATTGGGTGTTATATTAAGAACTTAAATCAACTTTACGTGAATTTCTCCCATTGTTGATGTCTGGTTTAGACAACAATGATCTTCCCAAACCAAGATTTCCTAATGAATATGACTTCCCGAGTTTGGCTCATCGAAGTCATACTTCTCTTCCTCCACCTCCTCCAATTATTCTCCCTAACCCACAAATTCAAGGTCACTCAAGCCCTAATGGCAAGCAAGGTCTATGTGTGATCACATCTTAGAGATGAAGTCACATATTGACAAGCCGGGAGAGTTGGGTGTCAAAGTCTTGAGAAAGTTGGATGTTCAATCACTTTATAAGTCACATAGTGAGTTCCTTTTGGACTACTATGAAACAGACTATGACATGAACCTTAATGATCATATCTATTTGCTTGGTGCTGCTGAATCAGCAATGATTTGGAACGATAGTAAAGCAAATTTGATTAGAAGATCAACTTCCCAAAAACTTTATGGACAGTGACAATGGTGACACTCGAAATCCAGAAAAAACATTCTCTTCCCAATGGAAAGGGATTGACCATAGTCAACCTGGTTGACCAAATGGTAAAGAGAAAGGCTAAGTCTGAGATAGTCCCATTACCAAAGGGTCCATATGTTTATTTTGCCAAAGGAAGGGGCGTTGATTGCAAAGCTGCCAAATTTACCTAAGGATGTTAAAGTCAATAAGTTTGACTCTACATCAGGTAGAGCCCATTATCTAACTCTGTTAAGTTCTATTTTGAGATCCTCATGACATGATGTGACTGGGTCACATGTTGATGTTTTAAGAATCAAAGAATATAGAGAAATCTTAAAGGAAGTATATGCTGATTCTGATCGCGAAGGTGGATTTCGATCGCATCAGAATTTTGAGCAGTTGCTTAAGAAGTTATGATATATTGCTAAGGAAGAGATAACAACAATTTTCCATGTGGATTGTAAGGATAAGTTTTTCCGCAAAGTTTTAAAATAAAAGAAAATTGTTTAATTTTATTTATTTGAAGTATCCTTACAATGGTATTTGTGGAAAATTGTTGCTTATATGATTCCACTGACAGCAATATTGGAAAATAGATTTGATTCTTTCATTTGTGGTAGTGTCTAAATTTACCAAATCAGGAATGTTCCTCATCACCCAAGTTTCAATTGGACCGAAACTTGGAATCATGCAAGTTGAATAGTATGATGAATGAGAACTTTCAAGCATTGGAAAATCAAGACTAATTACTTGTTCACATGGATGTGTGAGTCAAGTGAAGGACTAAAGGGATCGAGTACACATTCTTGTGCACTGGTCATGTCCACCACAAAGCTCGTTAAGACTATTTGATTTACTAAAGTTTAGTAAATATGGTTATACTTACAAGTTTAAGTATAATTCTGAAACATTGGAAAAGTCTCAATGTATGGCAGAACGAATGGGAAGAATCAAATTAGGCAGAAAGATAAAAGTTTCTCAAATCTGAAAAGATGGGAGAGTACTTTAGTATCATGTTTGTGATCATCTTAATGATTTAGAAATCATATCACAATTAGTCCTCTAAAGGTCATCTTAGTGCATTATTATGACTAAGAAGAGGAGTCATGAATTGTTGAAATGGTTAGATCAGGAAGATGAGTCATACTTCGTTCCATGACAATTCTTAGAGTCATACTCCAAGATTGTAACTTGAGTGACATATCTTAAAGAAAGGTTTAAAACACTTGTCAAATGTAAGAGTAAAAGTGTCCTACTCTTGTACATTTGAAATTGGTAAGTTGTGATGTTTTGGATAAAACAAAGACCAACTAAGGCCAATTGTGTGAAGTGTTTGTCTTGATAAAGAATCCGCACTATCTCTTGAATATTTGGCAAGATAGTCTTATATGTCAAGAGGATGGTGGGAGTCTTAAAGATCCTAAAAAGAATTTCAAGAACTAATCAAGAATAAAACCTGAGGTTCTTCACTAGCACACGACTTGAGGTTTATAACCTATCGTGTTGACATATTATGTGCCCATTCCAGTTAAAGTTGGCTTTGCATAGGAGTTCTGAAAGTTCTCAATTGGTTGCATAACAACTTGGAAGCAATGGCAGGCCCTGTACTGCCAGGTGGCAAGAAGTTAAGATTGCATAAGTTCAGTCCATATGAGTTTGGATTTGTCATTATCCTTGTCTTGTGACTATGGTTTTGACGATTCACATGGATAAGAACACATACACCATAAAATCTAAGGGTCATAAGGTTTCTCTCCGGTTCATGAAAATGATGGTGAGGAAACACTTCCACCAAGTAGATTTGAAGCAGATGGCAAAAGGTCTAAACAATTGAGACTATGATTACGGCATCCCTTTTCATAGTTCTGAAATTGTTTAGACACACATGCATGCTATCTAAGGAAAGGTGTATGATTTTGATAAAGTTTTATCAAAGCATCTCGTATCAGAAATCTGAACTTTGGTAAGAAAGTCAATAAAGTATTGATTTCTAGAAGTCCAGCTGATTTCTGAGTACATGTCAAAGCTAGTGGGAGCATAAGTGTTATGCTAATAAGCATCATGTTAGTGGGAGCATGATAATTATTGTTAGTGTTGCAAGTTAGCAATGTTAATTATAGAAAACAAAAGTTTCAATTCGTGAGGCTGCAGGGATTGAAAAAGTTGTTTTGCTATAATTAAGGGAGAGGATATACTTCATTTCAGTTCTAAAGGCTTAGATTCTTAATCATCCTTAGTCAAGAATATATATATGAATTTCATGTTGGATTGGTTCAACTTAAGGAAATTCTATATATTGCGTTCTCAAAATTCGATTATGATTACGACATCCCTCTTCATAGTCAAATTTTGAAAACATGGCAAATAAAATATTGTAGCAAAAGACTGGTCTAGAATCATGTCTTTATGTGAGACATCATGAATCGTGTACCATTTGCTTTGGGTACAGGATCGATTGCATGTGCTATAATATTTGTCATTTCTAAATTTTTCCAAATGCCCAGAGGCATTAAGAAGGGAAAAGGTCTAGAATTGGATATGACTAAAATGATTAAGCAATTGTCGAGGACAATCTGAGGTTTACCAAAGATTGGTTGCTCAGGGACAGTTGGAAGTATAGTGCTAATTTTGGAAGGACCATATTGACATATTCTGAAAAGAGGCATCTCTTATTCAGAAGTGATAGTCAAAATGAGAATATGGAGTTGTCTCCATAGGTGGAAGTTATCTGTGTAAGATTAGAAAACTTAATGCAAGAAGCATGTCCAAAGCAATGTACTTTGAATATGAGACTTAGTTTCCATGGAGTTGATCTCCATTGGAATACCTTATAATGACTGTTGACAAGTCTTTGTGACTTTGTACATATTCATTACAGGAGGGTCGGTGCATATAAGTTTAAAATCTAAACAGATTTCGATAAATGATAGGAATTTGAAATTCTCACATTTTTCGATAAGGATTTGGGAGTGTGAAATTAGAATCATTGAAATTATGTTCAATTGGTTTACTTCACAAAGTAAGGATCATAGACAAACATAGAGTGCATACTTGGTGTATGGCAAAGCTATTGTTTAAGAAAAACATAGTGTACATGCTTGGAGCATGGGACAACTAGTGTTTTTAATTCAAGTATAAAGTTGATAAAACCGAAACAATGAATAATGAGTAATCAGTATGGTGATAAATAAAAGTGTTTATTTATATTCATAGGGTTTGATACCATATTTGATTCATTTATTCTTGTGTTTCACTTTGCATGTTTTGACTTCCAGAATAACTAAGTCACTCTTCCTGAATGATTAAGTTATTCAAACTGTAACGACCCGAGTTCCTTTCGTTAGTGAAATTAGTGTTCCTTTATATACGATTAAGTTTTATGTGTATTTATCATTTAACATTATGTCGATTGTATGTTCGATAATAATAATAATAATAATAATAATAATAATAATAATGATAATTAAATATATGTGTATATATAAGATAGGAAGGTTGTAAATAATTCAAACCAAAGTGAATGGTGGTTTTTGAACAAAGATATAAAGCATAAGGGTTAATATTGTAAGTTAGCTTTAAAACCAATTCAATTTGTACGATCTAATTCAAATAACCCTTCATGTAGTAAAAAAAAAGATAACCATCGCTATATACATTAAATCATACACATGACGAAGTGAGCCTCCTTACGATCAATCTTCATCATGCACATATAATCATAAATATAACGTACATCTAGGTTTAAGGTGGGAGGAGTACATGGCTGAAACTTGAAGGACTACAAGGATAAAATCACATTAAATCTTCCTGCGGTTACGTCCGATGGGATTATGAAGATCGATTAGGCTTCATACGTTTCTTGATGGGCTTATACACTTGATCTGGAGAAGTCTACTTGGGTTGTTGAGTGTCGATCATTAGGAGGGAAGAAAAGGGTGCATTTCTTCATCTCGTGTGTGCGCATAAAGAAAAAAAACGATTGAGGAGCCTGGTCATTGTCAGTCGAAGTCCAAGGAGAGGAAAAAAATGTGATTTGTGGGGCAAGGAGAAATCGACGATCAAAGAAGGAGGAGAGGGGAAGAGAAACCTCGATCACTCGGTTCTAGAGGGAAGGAGGCTGCGAATTTTGCCAAGGATTGGTAAATAAAATCATCTTTTAATCTCTTTGTGTGTTTACATGTCAAATTCAATGTCAATCGGTGATTGTTGTTGTTGATTCTCTTCTTAATTGGTGATTACAATCTCATCTCCTTCTTCCTAGAAACCTTTCGAGGTTCTTATGGTTTAATTTCACTTTTGTTGGGTGTTTATGATGGCTCTATTGCTGTCAAAAATTGCTTATGAATACCTTCAATAAGTTTGTTGTTCAAATTCATATTTTGAGCAAAGTTTTGGAGTCTCAATCTTTGTTGTTGATTTCTAAAACTTAAGTTAACTTCCACCATGAATCAAATGGATATGTTTCTGTGATTAAATCATGCTATTTCTGTTAAGAAGTTAATTTTTACCCTTATATGTGTTTTTAGTGATGGCTTAATGTGTTAAGTGGTCAAAAAGTCTTTAAAACCCCAAGCTGGAAAATTCAGCAAAAATTACCAATCTGTCCCTGTATTGGAAAAATTATAGAAAAATAACTAGGAATCTAATTAATGATCTGTAAACTCTCAAAGTTTCCATTTTGAGTCTAGTTTTCCATGAATTTTTCCAGAACCTGTTGTTGCTTCTAACTTAGGTGAAAATCGCCTTTTTCACCAGATGGTCAGAATTTAGCTGCATTGATAGGCAGATTTGTAAAAATCATATAAAATTATAGAAAAATCGTTTGGACCTTCAAAAGTACATTCTGAAAATCTAAAAGTCTGAACTTCAGGAATATGAAATAAAAACGAAAGTTATACAGGTTCTAAGTTTGCTAAAACAGCTCTAAACAGGTGGCTGTTTTGGGTCCAAAACTGGGAATTTTACTTGCTAGTTGATTTACGTGTTTGGCTTATAAACTTGTCATCTTTGGAATTGTAGAACTCCAATAACCTTGTTATTTGAAATGTAATAGGGGCAAGGATGATACTTCAACCAATACAATATTTGAAGTGTGAGTTGGTCATATTTTTGGCAAAGGTGAGTCAACTTGTGGTTTTAAAAGTACATTGTTAGGAGTATCCCATATCTTAGATGGATTGGGATGAACCTAGTTATCTAGGATGCATGTGCCCTTTTGATGATTGATTGTTATGCCATTATTGTTGAAATGTTTTATGTGTAATGATATCTAGGGTGTTGCATGCTGGACTCTTCCTTGTTTGGTGTGAGATGTGAGTTAGGGTCATGCTAGATTGAGTGAAGTGTATGAACATTATGTGATGTGAGCATGTTAATTCTTGTTTGAAAATATTTGTTTAAAATGTTTTAGGACATGCATGCTAGTGTTGTATCAACTTCATTGATGTGTTGTGTATGGAAGTAGTGTGTGATGTAAAATGTAATAACTTCATGAAATTACATGTTTACATGAATATAACCCTTAAAGAGGTAATATGTTAATAAAAGAATAATCAAAATAATTACATGATTACTTGAAAGGGTAAAAGTGTAACTCCTTATTTAATTAATCATTATTAAATTAAAAAGGGGAACACACTAGCGGGGCGAAGGGTAGAAACCTAGACATAGGTATATACCCAATCCAGATATTATGATGGCCTAGTGGGTTGAAAGATACCTATAGGAAAAGAGCTTAAGCCAACTTTGACGCCGACTGGTTTTTCTAGACAACCACTCGGGACATGGTCTTGGTACACCTTGGTATACCGGGACTGGAGTGATGTTGGTCAAGCGGTGGGACCAGCGCAAACATCACGTGGGATTTGGGAGGTGTATCTGTTGGAATTGGCACCGTTCGTACCAATCCTGAACGACAACGTATGTATACGTATGTGCACAGTCGGAGTAGCGAACGCAGCGCGCTGGGAGCAATGATTACGGGTGAGAGTCGCGCCTCACTTAGTGCATTGGGTCGTGCCGGTCACGTTAGTAGCGAACGGGGTCTAGCTTTGGGGAGGTTTTTGCGGTGAATAAATAGACCCTAACTAGGAGGTAATACTTTAATAATTACAGCGATGAGCGGTGAGTGATTATTAATGTAAAGCGGAGAAACAAAATATTATATATTAATATTTAAGCGGTGAGATTAAATTAGTTACAACGGCATTGAGGAGAGTAACTAATAAAACGAGCTCTAACTGAAGAACTAAAATAAATTGAGTTGTGGTTGTTATGTGGTGTGATATTGCATGTCTTGCTAGTGAGTCTTTGACTGTGTGTGGATGTTTTGTGTGGATCTATCTATGATATGTGTGTTCTCTTAACACTGTACTATATTGACTCACTTAGCTTATGCTAACACTTGTTCTATGCTTGTTGGTTTCTATGGAATGGAACAGGTAGCTTGACATGATGCCTTGGGAGGATGGGAATCTTTGGGTAGTATAATTTAGTATCTTTAGTTATGATACCATTTGGACATGTTGGGTTTTCATCGTCGTGTTTTGTGAACTTTAACTTTTGATGGATCTGTTTTGTCATGAAAGTAACATTGGTGATGTTTTTGAAATAAACGTAATAAGTCTTCCGCAACGTATTCTGTTAAATAAATGTTTTAAAAATAAAAAAATGGGTGAAAAATCGTGATGTTACACAAACCATCCACAGTCGGTCATATGTTGGAAGTAGATATGAATCAAGACTGTCATGGGTTGGTTTGTAGAGGTCCAAGTTGGTGGACAAAGTGGTGCTACAACACTCATGAGTGCTCATAAGTTCTGAGTATTGGATTCAACCCGCGCTCATTTGAATCACTTCATGGATTTTATCACGAGTGATCATGAGACGATAATATCTTATATTCTTCAAACCTAGAGATATGAGTTGTTACTATGAGTTGGTTATACATTGATTGCACGAAAACACATTGGTAACTCGATGTTATAAAACGTACCTTTGTGTATGATTCAACAAGTAGTAGAACAAGCCATATGAGTCGAAGTTTATCCATTCCTTTTACCTTCGGGATAAAAGCGATATCTGTGGGCCCCTCGATGATTTAGCGATGACACATGTGAGTGTTTGGCCAAGCAAGGACTGATTTGATTTGTTCAATCAGTCAGTCATCATAAATCGAAAATCGGGAAACAACAAATGGACAGAGAGAATGATTATAATCCATGTCTCGGTCCATATGATATCTAGAATGGAGGAATATATGATCCCTTGTCAGAGTTCATTGACAAGATCAGAGTTCGACAGCGGCTTTAAGAGCTACGATTGTCAGTTGGTTTTTGAAGTCATACTCAATAATAGTTTTAGACTTATCCAAGTGGGAGACTGTTGGATTAATGTCTAAGTCCATAACTATATTTGGTATGTACTTGACCCGACCCGGCATGGTCCATTTGGGTTGCACTTCACCGACACAATTTATATGGATAGTCTTTTGAGAATAGTATATTTATGATTTATATTAATATATTATAAGTTCTAATATATTAATATATAATCATATTATTTAATTAGTATTGATCAAGAATTAATTTATAATTAATTAAGTGATCAAAAGGAACTAATTAAATATGGACTCTTAGATATATATATATATATATATATATATATATATATATATATATATATATATATATATATATATATATATGTGTGTGTGTGTGTGTGTGTGTGTGTAGTGGGCCAAGTTCATTTAGGTTGGGCTAAGTCTTCATGGATAGTCCATGGAGCTTTAACCCATGGATCCTAGGAAATGAAAGGTCATGGGTATTAGGGTTTAACCCTAATCCTCCACACTATATAAAGGGTCTTATGGTTAATGAAATTATGCTAGTGGCTAGTGTGGATACACTAAAGAGGACAATAACCGATTTCATAGTGTGAGCCAAGTATCCATATTCTCTAAAGGTTTTCCAAGGTGTTTTGGTGATTTGTGATTCCACTTGAGGCTTCCACACTATTGGGGCTAAGCTCTTAAAGCTTGAAGACATCAAACTACATCAAAAGGTATGTCATCTAACTAGAACTTTGTAGTATAGGTGCTTCATAATATGCTAGTTAGGATGAAACCTTGGAATATTTAATATTTGCATGTATAATAGAGAAAACATAGATCCAAGGTTTATAGGGTTGCATGTACACCATAGGAGTGTTAGAATGCTCAAAACCCAACACTTCCGGGGATACCCCCAGAAAGACAAGTCGAGTTTCGAATAGATCTAGTGCCAGGAGCTACTCCCATCGCCAAATCGCCCTACAGATTGGCTCCTGCGGAGATGCAAGAGTTGTCCAGTCAACTCAGCGAGCTTTTGGACAAAGGATTCATCCGACCCAGTTTCTCACCTTGGGGAGCTCCGGTTCTCTTTGTCAAAAAGAAAGACGGTACCTTCAGGATGTGTATCGACTACAGAGAACTTAATAAGCTTACCATCAAAAACCGCTATCCACTTCCGCGAATTGACGATCTATTTGACCAGCTCCAAGGAGCTAGTTACTTCTTAAAGATAGATCTGCGATCTGGTTACCACCAACTCAAGGTCCGGGAGGAGGATATTCCTAAAACCGCCTTCCGAACTCGTTACGGACATTATGAATTTGTCGTAATGCCCTTCGGTCTAACGAATGCTCCTGCCGCATTCATGGACCTAATGAATCGAATCTGCCGACCATTCCTCGATAACTTTGTCATCGTTTTCATCGACGACATCCTCGTCTATTCTCGAAGCGAGGAAGAACACGGCCGACATCTCCGACAAATCCTAGAAACCCTGCGAACCGAGAAGTTATACGCAAAACCCTCTAAGTGTGAACTTTTTGGGACATGTTGTTAGTCAGGAAGGAATTCATGTGGATCCTTCTAAAATCCAAGCCATCGAAGGATGGGCAATTCCAACAACACCCACGGAAATTCGCCAATTTCTAGGCCTCGCAGGCTACTACAGGAGATTCATTCAAAACTTCTCCAAAACGGCAAAGCCACTCACCTTGCTTACACAAAAGGGCGTACCCTTCGTATGGACGGACAAGCAAGAAGCTGCATTTCGAACTCTGAAGCAAGCACTCTGCAGTGCGCCGGTGCTATCGCTACCCGAAGGAACAGAAGACTTTATAGTTTACTGCAATGCATCAAATTAGGGTTTAGGCTGTGTACTCATGCAGCGTGGAAAGGTGATAGCATACGCGTCCCGACAATTAAAGATGCACGAGGTGAATTACGCCACTCACGATCTGGAACTGGGAGCAGTGGTCTTCGCCCTGAAGATTTGGAGGCACTACCTTTATGGTACCAAGTGCACCATCTTCACCAACCACAAGAGTCTCCAGCACATTTTGAACCAAAAGGAGTTGAACATGAGACAACGAAGATGGGTCGAACTGCTGAACGACTACGAGTGCGAAATCAAGTACCACCCAGGCAAGGCTAACGTGGTAGCTGATGCCTTGAGTCGGAAAGAATACTCGAATCGTCGTTTGAAGACTCTCTCCATAACCATTCGATCCCACCTAACCTCTCAAATCAGGGCAGCCTAGTTCGATGCCATGAAGGTAGAAAACAAAACAAGCGAAGCGTTGCGTGGAATGGAGAAGAACTTCGAAGTGAAGGAAGACGGAACGAATTACTTCATGAACCGCATTTGGGTCCCTAAACTTGGAGGATTCAGAGAAGTGGTCATGAACGAAGCCCACAAGACGCAATACTCCATCCATCCAGGTTCAGACAAAATGTACTTGGATGTTAAGCAACATTATTGGTGGCCTAACATGAAGGCAGAGATTGCCACTTACGTTGGCAAGTGCCTCACATGTGCTAAAGTAAATGTGGAATATCAGAAGCCCTCCGGATTACTACAACAACCAGTAATTCCCGAGTGGAAATGGGAAAGGATTACCATGGATTTTGTGAGCAAACTACCCAAGTCGACGGATGGTTTGGATACCATCTGGGTGATAGTTGATAGATTAACGAAATCCGCCCATTTCCTACCAATAAAAGAATCATACAAGATGGAGCACCTGACAAGAATCTACATCAAAGAAATCGTGAGACTCCATGGAGTACCCGTATCTATCATCTCAGATAGAGATAGTAGATTTACTTCACGCTTTTGGCAATCGCTTCAAAAGGCCATGGCAACACAACTTGACATGAGCACCGCCTACCACCCACAAACGGATGGTCAAAGTGAGCGAACCATTCAAACGCTAGAGGATATGCTTCGCGCGTGTGTAATAGACTTTGGAAAGTCGTGGGATACCCACTTGCCTCTGATCGAGTTCTCATACAACAACAGTTATCACTCGAGTATCAAAGTCGCTCCTTTCGAAGCATTGTACGGGCGTAAATATAGATCACCATTGTGCTGGACTGAAGAAAGAGACACCCAGCTAGCAAGAGGGCAAACGCCAAACAATGCCTTAACGGGACCGGAAATCATACGTGAGACGACCGAAAAGATAGTTCAGATCAGGGCCCGACTGCAATCATCACGAGACAGACAAAGGAGCTACGCCGATAAACGACGAAAGCCCTTGGAATTCAAAGTCGGAGATAGGGTGTTACTAAAAGTCTCTCCTTGGAAAGGAGTGATTCGTTTTGGAAAGCGGGGAAAACTGAACCCTCGATACATTGGACCCTTCGAGATTCTTGCCCGAATCGGTCCAGTGGCTTATAGACTGCAACTACCCGCTGAGCTCAGCAGTGTACACCCTGTGTTCCACGTTTCCAATTTGAAAAAGTGTTTATCCGACGAGACTCTCGTCATTCCATTAGAAGAAATCGAAATCAACGAGAATCTTCTGTTCATCGAAGAACCAGTCGAAATCATGGACAGAGAGGTGAAGCGTACTAAGCAGAGCCGCATTCCGATTGTGAAGGTTCTATAGAACGTGCGACGCGGACCAAAATTCACATGGGAACGCGAAGATCAAATGAAGCAAAAGTACCCTCACCTATTCTCGCATTCTCAAATCTAGCTTTCAAAAGAATTTCGGGACGAAATTCCCTCTAACGGGGGGATGATGTCACAACTAGGAATTTTGATGCCATGTAACTACAACACTTATATCAATTATGAATCAACAATGTGAAAGCATGTATGATGCTTATTCAATAACAACAAAACTTCATCAAATACTTCATTCAAGCACTACAAATAGTCCACAAAGAGTTGGAAACCCTTGAAATCCCGGTTTAAGTCCATTTTGGACTAGGGTTTCCTTATTGGACCTAATGGACCAATAAGCTTCCAATTTAACTATCTTGAACATAGAACTCTCAAATGGGCCCTAATTGGACCCATATACATGAAACTTAATATTTTGGGCCTTATAAGCCTAAAATAAACTAGGTTAACTTTAATGGGCCTTATTGGGTCACAACCAATTTAATTTAGCCCTAATAGGTCATAAAAATCATTCTTTGATTTATGTTGGGCCAAAAATCATCTAATTAAATCATGATATGGGCTTAAGCATGCAAGGCCCAATTTTCTTCCTTTCTCCTCTCCATTCTCGGCCCAACAACCCAAGAAGAAAGAGTTGACTTTTTATTTGCCACCTCATTATTACTTTTTGGGTTTCCATGCAAAAGTCTCATGTTTCCATGCCCACATCACTTCAACACTCTCTCTTCCCCTCTCTCTTCTTCTCTCGGCCGAACACAACACAAACACACACACATTTCACTCAAAACTCTCTCAAGGAAACTCCCTTCACTCTTCACCAAATTCTCGAAATTTAGGAGGTTTTTCAAGAAGATATTTCCACAAATTCATCATCTAAGGTAAGTTCATGCTTGGATCTATGATCTAGATTCTTTGTTTTATCAAAAACCTCTTCCTAATCTATACAAAATCATGATCACTCTCTTAGAAATCATCTAAGTTCGAGATTTACCAAGAGGACTTGCTAGGATCGAAATTTCTTCACCTCTTCCTTCAAAAACCGAACCCACAACTCAAGGTGAGCTTCATACCCCTATCTTTTCGGTTTTTGTATGTTTTATGGGGGAGAATACAAGAAAATGTGTAGATCTATGTGTATGTGTATGCTATGTGTGATTTTATGCATGTATGTATGATTTTATGTGTTTTTGTGATGAACATGCAACCAAAAAGGGGTGATATGTCGAGATCTATGACATGAGAAAGCAAACAAACATGATCTAAGTTATTTCACATCAAACAAGTTAAGAATAATAACTTATAAGATTGTGTTAAACATACTTCAACATAAAACCCATTTTTGGGCTTAAATTGTCAAAAATACAAAACTTGGGTTAAAAATTGCTAAGTCACGATTTCTTAAGGGCCAAAAGAGTCAAAACAGTTTCAATAATTGTTTTTCTAAATTTTAAAATTTTCAAAGGACTTGAAATGTAAATTTTTAGCTTAATGGGCTAATTTTGGGCTTTTTGGCCCAATAAGCCCAAAATTGCGAAAAATGACAATTAAAGGGGCTGAAACGAAATTTTCTTCAAAACAGGGGATAAAAAGTGTAACAAAACTGTTTCAAGGGTCAAAAATGCTTTTCATTTCCAAAAAGAATCAAAAATGTAAAGTTTTTGGATTTTGGGCCAAAACTATAAAAATTGCGAAAAGTTGGGTTTCAATCGAGAAATACTATTCTGAAAGGGCTGAAACTGTTAACAAAATAAGTTTTGAGTTAAAACTATCATTTTAACAAATCTATGATGCAAAAGTGTCAAGAAAATGTTTTAAGGGCTAAAAATATCTTTTCTTTTATATAAAGGACTAAAACTGTTATTTTTATAAAAAGAAAGGTGTTGAAACGGTCAAACCGCTATTTTTAAGCAAATCCTTTCATTGAGTCAAAATACAAAACCACGACTTATGGAAAATCGAAAGATGAATACACGTTTAACTCCAAATATCGTTATAAACGAATCGATCGGTCTCGAATCGATATAAAAACAATGATCATTCAATCGAACCTTTCAATAGATACGTGATACCTAAGACGAGTGAATATTCAAACTTTGGGCTTGAAAGTTTCAAATCATGCTTGTTGGACCTTGCAAGTCCAATAACATGATCTTTGGGCCCAAAGGGATAACGCTTATATGTTATTGGGCCTCCTATGGCCCAATTCCATGTAAAAGGACTTTCAATGGCTCTTATGTGCTATTGGGCCCTAGCGGTCCATTAGTATTGCTAGTAAGGTCAAGTAATCAAATGCGGGTTGGGCCAACGTGTCCTTCGCATCCTCGACAACCTAAGGTACTTACGATAAGTAGCAGGACTTCGTACTCCTTTTCTCTTCGTTCGCTAAGGCTCATGAGTAATCAAAGTAGACGGAATTAGGACGTTATTCAACAGTAATCAAGGTGGTTTGGATTAAGTGAGTAACAACGAACGACACCTCTATGGGACGTTCACAGTTGGCTGTTATAACTTGTCTTCACCGGACATCGTTACAACGACTCACTAGGTTTATCCGACACCATCCGAGTATTCAAGGATGAGTAATCAAAAGCCATTCGTTGTGGCGGTATAACAATTTGTAATCACGTACATTTTTCGACATCGGAAAACATGGGGTTTTCCGAGGAAATCAATACTACTAGTTCGGGATTTCTATAATTATAATACAAAACATCCTTTATATATATATATATGTTTTGAAATCATTCATGCATCAACTTATGGATCTTCACACTTTGTTAAACTATTGTCTTTTCAGAAAATATCGGATTTTCTGGGTTTTACAAACTATACAAATCATTTTATTCACAACCTTGCTTATGAACTCACCAACATTTCATATGTTGACGTTTTTCCAAAATAACTTGTATTCTCAGGTAACAGATAAGCGGAAGGGTAATACCAAGTATGTTAGAATGTTTTGTTTTGAAAAATCTGAAACAATTTGTGTCATGAATGTGTAAGATTTAATTCAATGTACTGGATGTAAACAATATCAGTTGTAATGTATTGATGCATGGTGATGTTTATGTTATGATTCATGTATATTCATTGTGATGGTATTCAATTTAAGTCACGCGATCCCCCAGACGTTTCCGCCGTCTGGTTTCGGGGGTGTGACAGCTTGCAAGATGAAGGAAGGGGATTCGGTTGTTAGTCATGTGCAAAGAATGCAACGCTACATAGAGCGTTTGGTCAAGCTCAACATTCAATTCGATGAGGAATTGGCCATTGATATGGTCTTGAACTCATTGCCTGATTGTTATGGTCAGTTTATCCTAACTTACCATTTGAACAACACTGAGCAGACTCTGGCCCAATTGCACAACTTGTTGCAGACAGCTGAAGCAGCGATGAAGGGTAAAAGTATAGCCTCCACTCCTGCAAGTGCCCATGTCTTGGCTATTGGATAGGGAAAGGGGAAAAAGAGGAAAGGTCCTCCTAAGCAAAACTGGAAGAACAAGGCTCAAGCTGGGTCATCTAGTAATGGCCCAAAGGCTAAGCCCAATGCTACCATTCCCCATGTTTCTGATCCAAAAGATGCAGATTGCTTTTATTGCAATGACAAAGGGCACTGGAAGAGAAGCTGCCCAAAATATCTGCAGGATATCAAAGATGGCAAAGTGAAGCCATCTTCAGCATGTATTTACACTATTTCTTCTAATAACTCATTATCTTCTCGTTCATGGGTCCTTGATATAGGATGTGGTTTTCACATAGGAGATAGAGCGAGGAAGGATAAACTTGATCATGGGAAACAAGAAGTCTTCACCAGTGACCAAGATCGGAGTTTATCAACTTTTGCTTAGTAATGATGTTAGATTAGATTTATTAAATTGTTGCTATTCGTCTGAGATGACGAGAAACATTATTTCATTTCATGCATTGTTCAGACAAGGTTTTAAATATTCTTTTAATGATTTGAATGGTTCAATTTCTGTTTATAAGAATGGTGTTTTTGTATTTGAAGCTTTGCCTTGTGATGGTGTGTATGAAACAGTGACTTGTGTTGATAGCTTAGAAAATAGTGTATTTAATATTGACTTGTCTAATAGTGTAGACAAGGCATGCTTGTGGCATTGTCGTCTTGGACACATTAACAAGAAACGCATAGCCCAACTCCAAAAGGATGGAGTGTTGGAATCATTTGACCTAAAATCAGATGACAAAATCACCATTCACAGGGTCTTGTGAAAGAGGTGAAGGTCTGTTGGATCTCATACACACAGATGTGTGTGGGCCCTTCAGATCAACTACAAGGGATGCTAATCGATTCTATGTGACTTTCATTGATGATTATAGCAGATATGGCTATTGTTGGATAAGGTGTCTAAGTCCATAACTTATTTGGTATATACTTGACCCGACCCGGCATGGTCCATTTGGGTTGCACTTCACCCGAACTATTTATATGGATAACATTATGAGAAGAGTATATTTGCGGCCTACTAATATATTATAAGTTATAATATATTAATATGAAATTGTATTATTTAATTAGTATTGATCTTAAATTAATTATGAATTAATTTAGTGATCATAAGGTGACTAATTAAATAATGGGCTATTGTACTTATATAGTGTGGGCTAGCACTCATAAGGAAATGGGCTAAGCTTGAATGGGAGTCCATGGATGATCCATGGAGCTTTTAATCCATGGATCCTTGGAATAGGAAAAGACATGGGTTATTAGGGATTGCATGGTTCATAACCCTAATCATCTACACTATATAAAGAGGCTTATGGTGCTTGAAAAGAGACTATGTGTGTGTGCATAAGGTGTGGCCGATTTCTAGAGTATTAGAGTGCTCTCTCATAAGTTTTCCAAGTTTGTGGTGATTTGTGATTTCCATTTGAGGCATTCACATTATTGGTGCTTGGCTCTCAAACTCCCAAGGAATCAACTCACTAACAAAGGTATGTAATTCTTCTAGTATCTTTTATGTTTAAAAGTACCCCATGTATGCTAGATAGGTTATGAACCTTGGAAAATTATTTTGCATGTATTTTAGACAAACATAGATCCAAGGTTTCTAGGGTTGCATGAACACCTTAGGAGTGTTAGTTTGCTCAAAACCCAACAGCTATATCTACTTAATCAAACATAAGTCAGAAACCTTTGAAAAGTTCAAAGAATTTAAGCATGAGGTCGAAAATCAAATGGGCAGGAAGATAAAGGTACTTAGATCCGATAGAGGCGGGGAGTATCTTAGTATCGAGTTCAACGACTATCTGAAAGAATGTGGGATAGTCTCACAATAAACTCCTCCTAGGACACCACAGCTAAATGGTGTAGCTGAGAGGCGTAATCGAACCTTGTTAGACATGGTTCGTTCTATGATGAGTCGTGCTTCGCTTCCTATTCACTTTTGGGGGTATGCAATAGAGACAGCCGCCCACATCCTCAATTTTATCCCTACAAAGAAGGTTGCCAAAACACCTCACGAAATGTGGACGGGGAAAGTTCCCTCGTTAGCACATATTAAAGTCTGGGGTTGTGAAGCTTTCGTAAGACGGGAGACTCACGACAAGCTAGTAGCTAGAAGTGAGAAATGTGTTTTCATTGGTTACCCAAAACAGTCTTTTGGATATTTGTTCTACAGACCTAGTGAAAACGTGGTCTTTGTAGCACGAAGAGGAGTCTTTCTAGAAAGAGAGCTCATATTCAAAGAGGACAGTGGGAGCACCATTGACCTTGAAGAAATTCAATAATTAGCCAATGAAGGAACCTTAGATGACACTAGCACTCAACCAGAGGAAACAGTTCCTGTTGAACCAGTTGATAACTCATTACCTCTTCGAAGATCCACTAGGGTGAGTGTACCACCTGAGTTGTATGGTTTTCATATTACTTCAGACGGTGACACATTCATCAGTGATAGGACACTGGTAAATTTAGATGAACCAGTCAATTATAAGGAAGCAATGGCAGGCCCAGAGGCTTCCAAGTGGAAAGAGGTAATGGACAGCGAGATTAAGTCCATGTATGACAACCAAGTTTGGAATTTGGTTGATAGTGCACCAGGTCGTAAGACAGTTGGCTGCAAATGGATCTTTAAGAAGAAGACAGGCATGGATGGGAATGTGCACACATTCAAGGCTCGACTGGTTGCAAAAGGTTTCACTCAAACCCCAGGGGTTGACTATGATGAGACCTTTTCGCCAGTAGCCAAGATTAAATCTATTAGGATATTGCTCGCCATAGCTGCCTTTTCATGACTATGAAATCTGGCAAATGGATGTCAAGACTGCTTTCCTTAACGGGAAGTTGGCTGAGGATGTTTACATGAATCAGCCAGATGGTTTTGTTGATGCAAAGTTTCCCAATAGAGTGTGCAAGCTTGAGAAATCCATTTATGGATTGAAACAAGCATCTCGCAGCTGGAATCTTTGCTTCCATGAGAAAGTCAAAGAATTTTGTTTCTCTAGAAGTGAAGATGAGTTTTGTGTGTATATCAAGGCTAGTAGGAGTATAGTAACTTTTCTGGTGTTATATATCGATGACATATTACTCATTGGTAACGACGTTCCAACCTTGAAAGATGTTAAGTCTTGGCTTGGAAAGTGTTTTGCCATGAAAGACCTTGGAGAAGTTGCCTATATTCTTGGGATTAGAATATTGAGAGATAGAAAGAAGAGACTAATTGGACTTAGTCAGAGCACATACTTGGATAAGGTACTAAAGAGGTTTAGTATGGAAAACTCCAAGAAGGGAGAGCTACCTATCCAGAGCAATACCAAATTGAGTAAGACTCAATGCCCGAGTACAGATGAGGAAATAGATGACATGAGTCGTGTACCTTATGCTTCCACTGTCGGATCGATCATGTACGCTATGACATGTACTCGCCCTGATGTGACATTTGCTTTGAGCATGGTCAGTCGTTATCAGGGAAACCCGGGTAGAGCTCATTGGATAGCGGTTAAGAATATACTCAAGTATTTGCGAAGGACAAAGGACTGGGTCCTTGTGCTTGGTGGCAGTGATACTTTGAGAATAGATGGTTACAGTGATGCCAGTTTTCAAACGGATAGAGATAACTTCCGTTCTCAATCTGGCTGGGTATTTTTACTGAATGGAGGAGCGGTTACTTGGAAAAGTTCCAAGCAAGATACGGTGGCTGATTCTACTTGTGAATCAGAGTACATAGCAGCGAGTGAAGCGTCGAAAGAAGCAGCTTGGTTAAGGAACTTCATCGGAGATCTCGGAGTTGTTCCAACCATCCAGGAGCCTATGGAACTGTTCTGCGATAATGAGGGAGCGGTTGCCTTAACAAAGGAACCGAGAGATCATGGTAAAACCAGACATATCGACAGAAAGTACCATTTTATCAGACATAGAGTAGAAGAAGGCCATCTTGTAGTAAAGAGGGTGTCATCTGAAGATAACCCAGCAGACCCCCTCAAAGGGTCCGAGTAGGGCTAAGCATATTCAGCATGCTCGGAGCATAGGACTGAAAGATGATATTAGTTTTAGTAGTTAGATTAGTTTTGTTCTGAAACTTGTAACAAAGTAAATGTAATTGACCTTTGGTGATTAAATAATAAAGTATTATTTATGACTTTGTTTACTGCCTTTTGTCAATTGTTTATTATTGTGTTTCATTTTTGCATGTTTTACTTCCCGAATAATAAGATTATTCAAACTCCACAGTCGCTCGTACTTTTGGAAGTAAGTAGTGAATTAAGACTGTCATGAATTGGATTGCAGATTGTCTAAGGGTAGACATGGCATTAGAATTGCTGCAATGTTCATGAGTACTCAGAAATTGAGATTTGAGTATTGGATAAACCCTCGCTCAGAGTATCACTTCATGGAATTCATCACGAGTAATACTGAGACGATAATATCTTATAATCTTGAAACGAAGATATATGCGTTGTAATTTACAAAGTCGGTTATACATTGGTGATACGAAAACGCATCAGTAACTTGGTGTTATAAAACGTATTGTCATGTATAATTTGATGAGTAAAAGATACAAGCATATGAGTCAACGTTTATTCGTTCCTTTTGCCCTAACCGGAAAAGCGATATATGTGAGCCCCTCGATGATTTGGTGTTGACTTATGTGCTGGGCCCAGCCAAGACTAAATTGACGTGTTCGATTAGAAGTCCTACATCATCACAAATCAGAAATCGGGAAACATAGATTCTGGACAAAGAGATTGATTACATTTCATGTCTTATGTCTAGGGATATCTAGCAGAACGAAGGATTATATGATCACTTATCTAAGGACACGAAACTGACTAGGTCAGAGTTCAGCAGCAGCTTTTGGAAGCTACAATTTGCTGGTGAAATTTAGAAGGCATACTAGCAATTATAGTTACAGACTTATCCAAGTGGGAGACTGTTGGATTAGGTGTCTAAGCCCATAACTATAATTAGCATGTACTTGAATTGATAGCATCACAGTCCTTTTGGGTTGCCCTCAACCTAGCAACTGGACAAGGAAATTATGAAAGGAGAGATATTAATTTATAAGATTAATAAATTAATATAAATGATTTATTAATATGTTAAAAGATTAATATATTAATTAGAAGTCATTATGTTTAATTAATAGTTAGCCAGAAATTAATCAGAATTAATTTTGGGGTTAAAAGGAGTATTAGGGTTTTCCCTAAGCCCTAGATCCCTCAACTATATAAGGAGCCTCCCAGCTCCTAAAATCGGTGACTCCTACCTTGGAAGAAACCCTAGGCCGATTTTTGCATACCCTACCCTCTCTCCTTATAAGTTTCCTTCTTGCTAGCTCTTGGGTGTGATTCCATTAGAGGCATTACATTTGTGGTGCTAAGCTTCCAAGAAGATCAAGATCAAGAGGATTGTCAATTGTTTGCTATAACAATTGAAAGGTATGTAACTCTTAAACCCTAATTAGTTATTTTCGAAAATAGCCTCTCTCCTTAGGGTTCTTGTTTTGCAATTCAAAGTTATATGTTCAATAGTTAAAACATAGATCCAAAGTAGGTTGTATGTGAACTTAGGAATTGTTTTTCTAGTTTATTTGTTTTACCCAAAACCCATCAATGGTTTCTAAGACTATTTAGAAAACACATTCCGGAGCCACATTCTGGAATCGATATTTCGGACCCTAATTTCGAAACAATAATTGTCCTAGGTTCCTGACATACGAGTAGTCATTACGAACAGTAAAAGTCATAGATTCCTGAAATACATATAGTTATTCCGAACAATAATTGTCATAGATTCCTGACAATATTTCGGACCATTGTTCCGAAGCCACATTCCAGACCAGCTATTTCGGAGCCAGGTTCCGGACTAACTATTTCGGACCATTGTTCCGGACATTGCTTTTGTACATAATTGTTATAGATTCCTGACATATGTGTAGTCATTTCCCAACAATAAAAGTCATAGATTCCTGACAGTATATGTAGTCATTTCCCAACAATAAAAGTCATAGATTCCTGACAGTATGTATGGTCATTCCGAATAGTAAATGTCAAAGATTCCTGACAGTATTTCGGACCCTTATTCCGGAGCCACTTTCCTAAAATGGTTATTTCGGACACTTGCTTTTCGACCTTAAAATGCACCTAACATGAATCTTCAACGTTTAAATAAAATTGGAATGAGTTCATCTCACGATGGTGTTTGGCATTATGAAGAAGAAGATTGTTGTGTTTTTTCAGATAATAGCTCGTTTCTGGAAGGCCCAGATTTCCCACTCCCGGATAAAATGTTTGATGACGTTTTCCAAGCTATGAAGGATGCTCAAGAAGAAAACGAAAGGGACTCTGAAAGAAGTGGCACACTAAATCAACATGCATACGATATAGCTGAACATGCAAATGAAAAATAAAAATTGGTTGCTGAAGCGATGAAAGAAGTGAAACAAGCTAAGAAGTGGACTGAAAATGCAAATAAGGAGATCAATAAGCTGCGTGCAGAACGGGATCGTCTAACAAATGTTGTAGAATTAGATGAGATCTTATTGTCCGGGAACAAAATATGTATCCCTTACAATTTCCTAATTTGTGGAAACCAATCTAAGTATGTATTAGGTTTTATAACTCTCTTTGCAATAATGTTAATGAAAAAGCATAATTGTCGTTTTAGATAATCATATCGTTCCTTTTACAAAATTCAGTTCGAAAATACATTACAATATCCATATTTAAAGTTAAATTACATTTATGGCCGATAACTGGGAACTTGCATCCGATGCAAACTAGTCGTGTATACATGATTTTCAAACAAATCCATGTAGGTGCCAATTAGTTCGAAACCATTATCAGTCAATTCGACTCGATCTTATATTGGTGGAGTTGTCCTACGTGTTTCTTCGATGATGTCCATTGTATTCACAAATTGTAGTATATCTTTAGACATGGTAATGAGGAGCATTTGCATGTTATACAATGCTACTTTTCTCTGGTCCTCGGCCGGTGAAGGCGATAATGAGATTTCCAATATTATTATTCGTTGTTTAGCATGTTTGATAATCAAGAATCATTTCTAATACAGCTGTATCAACTAGACGTCGTTGCTCGTCTTCAAGACGTGGTATAGCATACTCTATAGGCAACTAATCCTCATCGTTCGAGTCACTGGATGTTGAAGACTAAAAATAGAATATACCTAAATTATATTAATATACTATTTAAAAACCAATGTCCATAAAAGTATTTAATAATAATAATAAACATTTCCTGAAACCTATTCATAACAAAAAAAAGACACATAATTGCAACTAGTCTATCATAACAGGTTTGTCAGCACTTGCTCAATTGCCATCTTTCGGAGTCCTATCTGCTTTCAATTTAAGTTTTAACACTATTTCTTTCTTGATTTTATGTGTGCCTTGGCTGGTTTATTTTTTATCTTATTTTGAAACTCAGCATTGTCGTTTTTTATCTCCAAAAACAAAATTCCAAGAAGATTTTAATACATTACCGTAAAAGTAAATTATAATTATAAATTATTGTTTTTCGATTTTACCTTTATTGGACGCAATTCCGAAAGCTCCTGTAATGGAATACAACTTCGTCGTTCGTAAAACCCACTTTTTTAACAACATACACGCTAACTCGTCTTTGGACTAACATGGATTCCCGATTTTTGGTGTGTGGGACCATATATACCACTGGGCTACAGTATTGGGCTTGGGCCAATTTTCGGTTCCGGAATGACCCATTCCGGACCAAAAGGTTAGTTTTCAAAAAATAAGAAAACATGGTTATATATATATATATATATATATATATATATATATATATATATATATATATATATATATATATTATTCAAAAAAAAAACCCAAGAAAGTGATTAGATTACTCAACTTCCCTTAAAATTAAGGTTATAAATGTCAATGTAAAACTTTTTTTAATCATGAATCAATATATAAAAATCACAGGTTCGATTTTTGAAAAAATGTCAATACCTAATATATTCCGTGGATGGATAAAAATCTCCTATGGATAAATCAGCGGAAAAAAGCTTGGATAATGAGAGTATTGATTATATAGTTCTGGAAGAGTTGTATTAGAGACCCTAAACTACAGTACAAACTCCATTTCACCCCTTTATTTTTTTCGATCCTTTTTCTTATTCAAAGAAACATTATCCAAAAAAAAAATTAACAAAAAAATCGATAACTAACATAAAAGATTGATATTTACCATCCACAATATGATGGAGCCACAACCAAAATATTCAGCATTTTGAAAAGCGAGTTTTGATCATGCAACATTGGAGATTAAAACTTGAACACATGCTTATTATGATTGGCACCGTTAATAAGTAATATTAACAAGCATACTCTTAAACCAAATTACATGGTGTTTTTCAACAAACATTAGTATCCAAAGAACGAATCTATAAGTCAAGCTTAAAACTGAAGTGATGGTCTCCAAATATACATTTCATTCTAAGGAGTTAAGGCTAAGGGGCATCTTTTCCTTGATAAACAATACCTACACAAACATTTGATTTCAATTCCTACTAGGTTTATAGAATCGCAAATATTCTATGATATGATTTCCATACTTTATTATTTCTAGATTAGTGATTTTCCTTACTTATGTTTTGCCTATTTAGGCCTCCTGCATACTGTTTTCCAATTATCAAGTTTTATTATAAAACAAAAGTTTATATGGTATCAGAGGGGGTTATAAAAAATTGCTCACCCAAAAACCCTAAAATCAAATAATCACCATGATCGGTGATGAATCAACAATCGATTAAATGGGGCAATGCGAGGTTCGTAGAAACATGGTCACATCAGCGATGGTTGCTTCAAACTCATAGGCAATCCAGAGTGGTGGTTGGGAAGGGGACAGAAAAGAAAAGACAGATACCAAGGCGACTAATGTGGAAAACGAAAGAAGTCCTATATTGGGACTGAACAATGAACAATATCAATACTTTCTGAATATTTTTACGCAAAGGAACAGTTCGGTTGAAGAATGTGTACTAATAATTGCCAATGCGATAGGGAGGGCCAACCACTGTAATGATTGGATTATAGACTTGGGTGCAACTGAGCACATCACCCACATAGCCGTTTGGTTTGAAAGCAAAATAGAGACCACACATGAATTACCAGTTACTATACCAAATGGTGACTATAGTTATTGAAGGAAAGGATGTTTGCACTTGCCTAACCGGTTGCGAGTCAAGGGCATCTTACATGTTCCAATGTTTACATGTAACTTGTTGTCAGTTAGTTGATTTTCTTCCCCGAATTTTGTATTATTGTTAGGTGAATAAAGTGCACCTTTTTCACATGTTTATTTCATGATTATTTATAGCATTGCATTACATTTTAATCTAATTTTACATGCATTTTGCATTTTTGGGACAAATTGAGGATCTATCTACTTTTCACTATTTTTGTGGATGTTTCAGGGTGATTCAAAGATTGGAGCATGCTTTGGATGTTTGAGGGAAGCTCTCGATAAAATTTCAAAATTTTTTGGAGACAGATTGAAGAAGTTGCAAAATTGGAAAATCACATTTTCTCAAGTCATTACGCGGGTCGTGTAACGATGCCTTTGCATACACAACCGTGTTTTGGAGCATTTCAGTGAATATATAGTTGTTACACGGCCTTTTAACGATGCATTTGCATTACGGGTTGTGTAATGTGGCATGATAGTTCAATTTGAATTTGTAACTTCCGATTTAAAAAAAGTGCTTTTGGGAACTTTTTAGGGGAGTTCAACTACACTCTTTGAAGGGAGATTTTCGGGAGATCATATCATTATTTAGCACTTTGGAAACACTTTGATTTTGATTTTGTAAGTTTGTTTGAATATTGAAACTTGTTGAATTTGTGTTCTAAGTTAGTCATGTGTAGCTAACTTTTCTTACCACTTTTGATTCTAGATTCCTATGTAGTTGTTGTTTAGATTGTAATTTTCACTAGATTCTATGTTTTTATTTAGTAATCTTTTGTTTGCTCATCATGAAATGTTTGGTTTGTACTCAATTTTCACTTGATCAATGAAATTATGGTTATTATCATTCATGTTAATCAAATTATGAAATTCGTATATGTTTTATGATTTGATGTTGGTAACAAACACTTGTTTGGTTTCAAGAAGATCAAATTAGTGTAATCAAAGATTACATGTTCTTAAACTGTCGAGCATATGAGGAGTATTGAACATTTGCATTGGTAATTGTTACATGAACTCAATGTCTTATAGTGATTTAATTCAATAGCTTGTTTGTATTGAATCAACTAGATGAAGTTTTACTTAAAGATCATGTTTTAAGTAAAATACTTTTGTCAACTTGGATATTAGAGCTTATTAATATCTTGATTACCAATCTAGAGTGAACATGAATTGAAACAATATTACATCTTTTAACATAATACATGAGTAGGAATCAGAATCGGAAATGTTCTTTAAATTATGAATTTTAGTCTTTCAATTTATCTATTTTATGAAGTTTTAATTAATGTCAACAAAATCCCCTACTTTAACAATTGGTTGTATGTTGTGTGACATCATGGACAAATATTAAGTCTCGTATCTCTGTGGACCGACCCTGCTTATACTATACTATCTTTAGTATACTATAACAGTGATTTGTGTTAATAGTAATTATTTTATCTCTTTATTTGTTGGTTTGACATCCACACAATTATGTAAAACATACATACGAAAAAGATAGTTGGAGTAGGTAAATGTGTGAAGGGGTTTATCGAATGGAGATTATAGGAAGCGAGATGATGGCTATGATGTTGTCATTGATGTGTGGCAGAGACGATTAGGCCATGCATATCGCGTCAAGCTTTCTCATTTAGATTTTGTTAAAAATTCTCCTTCATGTGAAAACAATATGTTTTGTGATTCTTGTGTTAAGGCAAAATTCTCCAAGTTACCCTTTCCAACTAGTTCCATTAAAACAAAAGATTGCCTTGAGCTTTTACATTGTGACATTGGGGAAAGTATCGAACTTCATCCCTCACACGAGCGAACTATTTCTTAACCATTGTTGATGACTTCAGTTGGACAGTATGAATGTTTCTTTTGAAACATAAATTAGAAGCCAGTGATTGCCTGATTTGTTTCCACAAGATGATCAAAACTCAAACTAACAAAACTGTCAAAAGGGTTCTGTATGATAATGGCGGGGAGTTTTCATCAAATCGAACGGTCAATCTCTATACCGAGCATGGATTTTTACTTGAGAACACTTGCCCACACACACAACACCATAACTGTGTGGTTGAACGAAAGCACCGTCACCTTCTTGAAACCGCCAGGGCGCTCACGTTTGAAGCAAACTTACCCTCAAAATTTTGGGGATAGTGTGTCATGCCAACTGCAACATTCCATTTTTGCCTTACAGTATAAACGAAAAATTACGTAAAATTGACATTTTGATATAAGACTATTTAGGATAAATAGTCTTGATAAAAGTCATGGTAATCGAACATGCGAGAGTGTACATATAAACGATGCCTAAATTTGACTTCGTAGGAGGATGTTATGATTTTTAGAAATTTCAGCGCAATAGCGTGCAACACAGAAACCGAAATTTAGATCACTTGATTATTAGAAAAATATCTAAATGAGAGTTGAAAATCTCATCAATACCTATTTGTCGATATAAAGAAAGTTGAGAACGAATATGGTGTAAGAGAGTTACGATTTTTATACGGACTCTAACAGTCTAAACCTATAAAAATAATAAAATATAACTTTAAAAATAATGTGAAAACTAGCTGACGGAGTCTAAATGAAAGTTGTAGATCTCGTCGATAGCTACGTGTGGATATAAACAATGTCGAAAACGAAGCTCGTATGAAGAAGTTACGGAATTTAAAAAATTCACATTTTACACCACGCACGCATACACGCGGCGCGCTTCTACAAGGTGAAGCGTGAACCACAGAGGTTTTGACATATCACATCATTAGATAACATGTATGGTTATCTTGGGGAAAACTTACTTGAGCTCGGCCGGTTGCACGCATCACACACCTTGTTCTTTTCAAAGTTCCTTTTTCTCTTTTCAAATTCTTTTTATAAAAATGATTTTTCTTTTGAAAATTTTCATACCAAGTCCTCAGTTTGAGTCCAGACACACCCGAGAGTGTGCCCGAATCTCTCAAACTAAGGCTCTGATACCAACTTGTAACATCCCAATTTTCAAGACCAAAAAAAAATTCATTTTTAACATAACGATTGATAAAACAGTTTATAAGAAAACATCATTGAGTTACTTCTATTCATAAAACCATAGTCACATGTCTCAACCATATCATCAAAATAGTAATAATGTCATAGTACAATCCCATGGATCTTAAAATGCGGAAATCGTATGTGTGCGATGTGTTGCGCTGCTACCGTGCCGGCTCCTTCCCCTTCGATGAAGAGGCACCTGAAACAAAACCGAAAATTGTAAGCACGAAGCTTAGTGAGTTCCCTCATCATACAACATACATACTGTCGAGAAATTCTGAGGTGCCCGACCTACCCTGCCAGGCATTTCTGCGGTGCCCGACCTACCCATGTCAAGCAGTTCCGGGGTGCTTGACCTACCCTGTCAGGCAATTCTGGGGTGCCTGACCTACCCTCAGGTCCTTAGGACCGTGTCATGAGGACTATTCCCCCTACTGCTACTATCACATATCATCATATCATGCTAGCACATAAAACATATCAGGTAGTAACAACCTAGATAATTATCACAAAGACAATCATCTAACATACAACTCCTACTAGTGGGTCGGCATTGTGGCCGTAGACCCACCGCTACTGGAAGGTAACTCACCTCAATGTCGTGAAGTGTCTGAACTGCCCTCGATGTCGGGATCAACTCCTCTCAACTCCTCAACTCCTACACATAACAACCTTCCTTAATTACCATTACATACTCCTAACCCTAATCAAGGGTCAACTCAGGTCAATGGTCAAGGTCAAGGTCAAGGTCAACATCATGGTCAAAGTCAACTTCTGGTTGACTCAACTCGCCGAGTTGGTCCACCAACTCGTCGAGTTCCATAACTCAAAGAATCTCAACTTCGCGATCTAACCCGTCGAGTTGCCCTCCAACTTGTCGAGTTTCTCCTTATGACAGAATCGAGACTTTCCATTTGAACTCGTCGAGTCCTTCCTTGGACTCGTCGAGTTCATCTTCATATCAATTGGGACATTGCCTTGAACTCGCCGAGTTCATCCTTGAACTCGTCGAGTCCTTTGATCTTCAAGTCCATATTCACGTTCATCTTGTTGAGTCCTCTTCTAGACTCAACTAGATTCCTCAGAAATAGAAAAGGTTGGGGAACCATTACCCAACTCGCTGAGTTCTATGAAAAACTCGGTGAGTCCCCCAAAGTCCATGTCCATACAGTCGATTTCAGTTGAGCTCATTGCATCCAAAGTGTAGATCTAACATCCTAGAGTCGATATAACACGTAAAGCCATGAACTTTACGTCCATGCATGGGTCTTCAAGCTCAAAAGACCCAAAAATTAAGTCTACAAGATGTATGGGGCTCTCATGGCCATAAAGTTGGCACCTTTATGCCATGAGAACCTTCCAAGGTTCAAGATCTGAAGTCATCACTCTCCTATACACTCTACACCCGAAAGTGACTTATAAATGCCCCAAAAATGACAAGATTCAATCCCTAAAGAAGATATAACAAATGGGAAGTCAAGGTTGAAGCTTTTTACCTCAAACAAGCTGGAAATGCAACCAAGACTCTGGATCTACTGCCTTCTACTTGAACCTCCAAGCCTTTCCTTCCTTCTCCAAGCTTCAAATCACAAAAATGGCACCAAATAGCTCAAGAACACTCACAACTGATTAGGGTTTCGAGAATAGGGTCTGAGGGTGATGGAGGATGGAGTGGAGGCCATTTAATGTGTTTAAATAGGGTGCAAAACCTCAAATTTAGGGTTTCATCCAGACAGGTCTACTCGTCGAGTCGGGGCTTCCGACTCGGCGAGTAGACTCTTCCACCCGCGTCATAAAACTCACATCTACTCGACGAGTTGGGCCTCCAACTCGTCGAGTCCCAGAGTAAAAATGCAAAAACTTAAATTAAAATACATACCGGGAACTGGGCATTACAAATCTCCCCCGCTTATTCTAGACTTCGTCCTCGAAGTCTACTGCTGCATCCGTGAAAAGCTCGGGGTAGTGCTCCCGCATCTCGTCCTCCGGCTCCTAAGTCCATTCTGACCCCTTGCGGTGCTGCCACCACACCTTTACCAGCTCCACCCTCTGATTCCTCAGATCCTTCGACTTCCTATCAAGGATAGCTATTGGTCGCTCAATCTAGTTCGGGCTGTCATCAACCTGAATATCCTCAAGGGGTACTACTGATGAATCGTCCACTAAGCACTTCCGTAACTGAGAAACATGGAAAGTGTTGTGGATCTGGCTGAGCTCTGCTGGAAGGTCCAACCGGTAAGCAACTCGACCCACCCGGGCCAAAACCCTAAACGGACCGATGTACCTGGGGCCAAGCTTGCCCCGCCACCTGAACCGGATGACACCTTTCCAAGGTGACACCTTCAGGAGGACCATGTCGCCCACCTGGAACTCCAAATCTAAACGCCTCTTGTCGGCGTAGCTCTTCTGTCGGCTCTGAGCAGTCTGAAGCCTGCTCCAGATCTGCTAAATCCTCTCAATAGTCTTGAGTACCACCTCGGTATTCCCCATGACTCTCTGACCGACCTCGCCCCAACATATTGGGGTCCTACACTTCTTCCCGTAGAGCATCTCAAAGGGAGGTCGGTCTATGTTGGCGTGGTAACTGTTGTTATATGAAAATTCCGCTAACAGAAGATACGTATCCCAACTGCCACCGAACTCCAAAACACATGCACGAAGCATGTCCTCGAGAGTCTGAATCGTCCTCTCACCTTGCCCGTCCGTCTAGGGGTGGAAAGCGGTGTTGAAATGGAGACGAGTACCCATCTCGTCGTGAAACCGCTTCCAAAACCTAGAAGTAAAACAGACATCTTGATCTGACACCACCGAGACAGGCACCCCATGTCGTGCCACTACCTCATGCACGTAAATCTCGGTTGGAGCCAGAAGCGATGTTGGAAGACATCTGAAAAAGAAAGACAAAGTTTAGATTAGATAAGAATCCTTAATATAACACCTAAATGAAATATTAACGCTAGGACCCAACACAATATTTTAAAATTCGGAAGAGGGATGCATGTAACGCCCGTGTTTCTGGGCTAAGAACTAATGATGTTGTAATAGTCTAGGTCAACCATTGTAACTCGTTTTAAAGTAATAAAGATGAATTATTTGAATATTATGTGAATTATGTGCTTTTGTGTGTTTATCACTGGTTTATAATAATATAATAAATAAAGGATAAAAATAAGCGTCAAAAATAAAATTGTAGATAAGCCCGATATCGATGAAGAAAGTTGTAGTGGTCGTGATAAGGATTCCGGAGATATAAAGAACGCCGAAATCTGAGTTATAACGAAGAAGTTATGGCTTGTCGAAGTTTCGCGACAAAACTGGCACGACACTGCGTAACTGTCACACCCACGAACCAGACGAGGGAAACGTCCGGGGGCTTGCGCGTGACTTCATTCTTGTAGTATCATCACAAATTATATAATTAAAACATAACATCATCATCACCACACATGTAATATAACAACGTACATTGTTTACATCGAGTATTGTGTTTAAATATTACATGCCAAAATAATTAAAGTTTGATGAAATAGAAATATAACAAAACATCCATTAGTTTTCATCCCAACCTGCTTCAACGGTTTCCTGATAATACAAGTTAATTTAAAAAGGTCAACATAAAGATGTTGGTGAGTTCATAAGCATGTTTGAGAAAATGATTTGTATAACTTTGTAACCACAAGAAAATCTTGTATTTTCTTAAAATAGTTAAGTATGTTTGTGTCCGATCTAGTATTAATGCATGTGTGTTATTGTTTAATAGAATGCCAAAAGTGATTGAAGAGAATGTAAATAGAATGCTCCCAAACAACCCTATGTTGTCTGTAAAGAAGATAATGAATAGTCTCCCGTAATTTTCATAATGTTAATTCCTCTAAGTGAGCCGTCATAACCATACTAATTAATGAAAATTTCGTCTGTCTTGGCGTTTGTGAACGCCGACGGAATAGAATAAGGTTATCGTCACCCTAGACTGATGTAGTCTAACTGTAGCGAACAGCTCAGGTGTACGGTGTCATCCCCGTATAGATCTATACACAAAACCCCGCTCTCCCTCCAAGAGACTCTGGTTATAACTACAGGCTACGATCGTACACTCAATAGGTGTCAACCGACACGTCTCACTAGATCCTTAATCGAATTTTACGCGAAGAGAAACATATAAAACTCATTCCGGGCCCAATGAACCATGTAAGCGGACTACTGAGTCTCACTAAACACGTAAGTCATTTTCAGGCCCGAAAGGAATGAGATTATATAACATGAGCCCAAAATATATGTAAAAGGACAACTAAGGCCCATTTCACATGTAAGGTATTTATAGGCCCAAATAGCACACAAATAGTATCCAAGGTCCGTCGCGCATGTTAATGGGTCAGTGAGGCCCAATAAACAAATAAATAGTATTCAGGACCAATAACATGAGAATGACAAAATTAGCCAGTTTGTTATTATTGTGCTAGCATTAGCTCAATTATTTACTAAAATAGCATAAAAAGCTCACTTTTATAAAAATGACATTCCTGGCCCAATAAGCCAAAAATTTACAATTAAGGTCCAATTTTAGTAAAAATAACATTTTAGGCCCCATTTTGGACAAAACTTGTATTTTTAAGGCTAGTTTTTGTAAAAATAATATTGTTAACTCATTTTTGTCAAAAATATCATTTTTGGCTTATTTTTGTGAAAATATACATTTTCGGCCCATTTATAGAAAATTTCATCTTTTTGGCCCAAATGTTCATAATTTCGCAACTTTGACCCTTTTTATCAAAAATTTACATTTTTGACACAACTTTCTTGAAAATGACAATTTAACCCACAAAAGACCAAAAATTTCAATTATTGGGCCCAAAACCGTGAGAAGCCCAAATAAGGCTCAATTATGAAAATATTTACATTTTTGGTCCCTATAAGGTTTCAAATGTCGAGATTAGTCATTATTTAGCAAAAATTTCCTTTTGAACCCCATACTAGCCGAGAGTTACACAAACAACCCATATTTTGTCACTTTTGTCATTTTTAGCCCATTTCATGAAGTTTTTCTTAGATTCAAGTATCCTTGATGTATTTTAAACCTTTTTCTTGTGAGATAGGTTGAAATAAGTGTTAAGTTATACCAATATCATCATCTTTTAGTAGATCTTTTAGTTCATGAAGTTTTCAACATATAAACACATATGTAACTAAAGAAAACACACAAAATCATGCATACACACATAAATCTACACAAAACAACTTGTATTCTCCCCCAAAACAAAGTGAAAATCGAAAATAGGGGGTATGAACTCACTTTGCTTTGATGTTTTCGGTTTTTGTTGAGGAAATGAGAAGATCTTGGCCCTAGCAAGCTTCTTGAGAAGGTTTTCGAACTTAGATGGTTCTAAGAAGCACGATTCACGAAAACATGGGTGTAAGAGGAGTGATTGAGCTTAAAAATGAAGTATATCAACTAGGGTTTGTAAGATCTTACCACAATGTGAAGCTTGAAGTGATTCTCTTGAGGATCTTCCTTATACCCATGATTTTCTTGAGAGAAGAAGGGTGGAAGAGTGTTGAGAGAATAAGTGTTGATCTTGAAATGTGAGAGAGGTCGGAGAGTGAGAGAGAGGCCGAGAGATAGAGTGAGAGATAAGAGAGAGGTGGAAAGTTGACTTTGGAGAAGAGTGAGTTGATGTTGCATGGAGGTATGGGATTTATGGATACATGATGGATAATATGCCTAGGTAACCTCTAGTCCATAGTGAGGTGTCATGCAATTAGCTAGTTAATCTCTCTTTTTTTGTATTGTTTTTGGGAGAAAACCCTCAAAATCTCCCTAAACTAAGATCTTACAAAGGAAAGGTCAAGATAGGAGCTTTTTACCTTTGCACTGAAGCTCACCCTTGAAGAACTCTGGATCTACAGCCCCTCCTTGATCAAACACACCAATCTCTCCAAATCTCCTTCAAAGGATGCACAAAACAACTCAAATTAGCTCCTCACTCACTCTCTAGCTCTAATGGCGATTAGGGTTTGCTCTCAGGGGTGTAGGGTAACCGGTGAGGCGTAAATGGGGCATAAGTTCCCTTATATAGGCCCCAACCCCGGGAAATTAGGGTTTCTCTGCCCAGAACCTACTCGGCGAGTCGGTTCTCTGACTCGTCGAGTCCACTCATTAATTCCACGCGAGCAACTCGACTCGACTCGGCGAGTTGGACCCTCAACTCGTCGAGTCTCTCCATAAATCTCAAGATTAAAATACACAATAATGTACCTGAAAATCCGGATGTTACAATTCTCCCCCACTTGAATTTGATTTCGCCCTCGAAATCGCCCCTCAACAACACATAGATTGAACCCAATAACCCGAAAAGCACCACTGAACGGATCTCATACCACTCAGATGGCTTTCCCCATGGACACCTGATTCCAAACATGAACTTCCAAACCCGAAAATAGACGGACCTTTCTGCTGCTACGACACCCCCTTCTGACTCTCCAGACTCTAGAAACTCTAGTGGCGTGTCTCACTGCCAGACCGCCCTCTCAATATATCACCATGATATTTGCTCCTTGAATAACAGACCCCGATAACTCACTGCCCCTCCGATTCTCTCGTTGTGACAGATAAACCAAGACAATGCCCAAAAATCGGCTGCCGATCACTTAAACCAGATATATTAAACAATACAAATCATACTCAAAGAAATGAGAGGATCACATCACACCAGAGACCCATCTACTGAACTGCAAACAAAACCCATCTGAACGATGAACTCTTCAACACTCTGTCCTCAGACACAAGAAAAATGATCATGCTTGCTTAAAAGTATCCTCTGACATTTAACAATCAAAAGCCCCAGCTCCCCTTGAGACATCCCTTTCAACCCTGAGTACCAGGTCAACTCCCGACCCCTCAGTTGAACCTCCAAAGGTTACCCATTGCATGCCCCAAAACGTCTCACTGACTTCTTTCTCACAACAACTATCTCGGCCCATAGTGACATACAAGTCATGAAGTTCGCTTTACCCCAAGCGGATACTACAATTCCAACTGAAATTGTATTCCCCTCGACCTCTGTCGTCTACTACTCATTAGTTCCATGCGTCTCGCCGTACTTCCCATACAACGAACTGACCCACTCAAGCCTAAGGCATCAGATGATACACAATACCCCTCAGAATGAAACCCATATCTGAACCCAGAATCTCATTCGCCTACTCAATTCACCACCAAAGCCAAACTTAAACTCGAGAGTCTGGTATGACACAGAATTGGAACCACTCGTCCCAATGAAGCACTCAACTCATGACCCATGACCCACAACCCACGCGTACATCACTTCTCCAATTCCTCTCGACTGCGATAACCACAACTTAACTCAAAATATAACGATTCCCGACAAATATGGAGACCCCAGTCTCGCCCCTGGTTCGACCACCAGGTTCCCGAAACTCAAAGAATAAGGCTACCCAAGCCTAAAAACTCTTCTGCGTCATACTCTGACTAGCGAATAATACGGCTCCCCATAGCATCATAACATTCCCTCTCACTAACCCGGGAAGACTACGGCTCCCCGCAGGCCTACGACACTCTCTCACTGACTCATGAATATTATGGCTCCCCACAGTATCACAACACTCTCTCGCAGACTGGTGAACACTAAGACTCCCCGCAGTATCACAACACTCTCTCGTAGACTGGTGAACACTACGGCTCCCCGCAGTATCACAACACTTTCTCGCAGACTGGTGAACACTATGGCTCCCCGTAGTATCACAACACTCTCTCTCAGACTGGTGAACACTACGGCTCCCTATAGTATCACAACACTCTCTCTCACTGACTCGTCATGGGCTCACTCCATGGTTTTCCCCTGATACTCCGAAGTGATTACTCCCACTCGGATCCACTCACCATCTTATTCCCCATAATCTCCTCCTCGAGTCATCACCCCACTGAGTTCACTATCGAATACTCCATGGCTCAACATAGATAGGTACACACACCCACCCAGGTTAAGCATCACCACTCCTGACGACAACTGCCGCGGCCAACACTTTCTCTCGCTGCAATTCACATTCTTGGATACTCCCGTTTGATGATAGTTAGCTGACGGGCTCCCACTAGAACCATAGTCACTTGGTACTCCACTTGCCATCTCATAACTCAAGTCTCAAAATAATCCAAAATTCATGGCATTCTACTCGGATACCTCGGTACACCATCACAGAACCTCACGATGTCTTGCCACAACCACTGATCTCCTACTTACGGCATCATACTCAGATACATCAATGCATCCTTTCAGAATCTCACAACTGATCTTCCTCTCTCACAACTCGTCACTTCGGAATATTCCATCTCTCAATTGAAACACGGAGGAATCGTCAATGACTCAGAACATGTTTACGACAATCCGAAACTCCCTCCTCTATTGCTCAAAACCCATGCAAGACTACACATACCGACTCTGAAGTTGGTTGCCCAATCAACTTCTACCCTTCCCAAAGCGCATATAACAACCCATACATTGAACCATACATTCTCAACCGCCGAAACTATCCTTACGAGCCAACCACCTCGAACTTACCATTACAACCTCGAAGAATTCCTAACCACCACAAGGTCTTCGACCAACGGCCACCTGCCGTGGAGACACTCATCCTTTCCTGAACACGTACAACATGCATTATCTCGCTCTGCACCTCGCCTCGACCACCAATAACCCTGGTCCCATGTATCCGCATCGAATATCTCCATAACCATTTCTCTAACCGCACTTGAACGGATCGCTGATCCCCTCAATAGAATACCCAATTCTCCCCCACTTAGGGTTCGAACCATCACCAATTGTCATGCCAACAATCTACTCCATAGACTGTTTCACCAGGCATGTCACCCTTGACTCTTGAAACGTACTACACCATCACTCAAGGACCTTCCCGATGGAACCAAGCAATCTCCAAATATCCCGCATCACAGACAAAACCTCATAGTCCTCCCAACATGACTGCCTCCAGTCATCTTGAATGCCTCAGAACGACACACCGCCGGATACTCCGACTGTCCCGACACAGTCCTGACTCTCAATCTGGAAATAATGCACTATCACGCACCTCGTTTCTGATTCCTCGACCAGTCTCCCAACGTCATTCAATCTCATACTGACACACTACTAGACATCTCAACTGTCACGTAGTAGTCACAACTCCCAGTCTGAAAATTAATGAGCTATCACACTCCTCATTTTCGACTCCCCAACCAACGTCCCATCATGAGAATCATCATGATTGCAGAGACCTTACTCCCACACTCGATATCCATCATAGACGATGAGGGCCACTACCCCGATATACTTCTCTTGATCGCCCAACACTGATGCTAGTATATGCCCTACTATACTCAAATAGGGTATATCCGTGACCCTCTCAGTCCCTACTGATGCCTCTCTCATGCTATAACATTACCCTGCAGCAGACATACGGCCCAAATACTCTAGTGAAAGATCGCAACAATTGCTACCCCACAGGGTTTACCTTTAAACTCGGAAACTGGAAACTCAATGGCTCTCCTGCTTCTCACAGGAAACAGAAATAGCACAACTCTGGTCACAGAAAGTGACATCTCCACTATCGGTCGATTGCTCCACTCAGACCGTAATCCTCCATAAGCACCATCTCTACTCATCCCTAAGTCTTGCGACTCCAACTGGCATCTCACCAAAAATCTCTCGGAAGCTAACTCGATTTCCCTCTCAAGGTAAGCTCCATTGAAACTCGTTCAACATGGCCCTATGGCCCCACACTCTATCACATCTGATCTCAGTCTAATCAATCACAACGGGATATCTGGTAAAACCAGAAGCACTAATCGCCACGAGTCATGGTACTCGAATCATGTGACCACCTCTCGATATGCTACTTAGAACCTCTGGAACTCTCCCTGTTTCGAGTACGGGTCCTCTGCTTTCAGTAGTACGGGCTCATACTACCTACCACATCTACCCATACTTTCCACACGGATCGTCCCAGATTTCCGAAGTAGTTGCTCAACCTTCTCGATCACCAATCCCGTTAAACCTGGTCGCTCCCCCGCGAATACTCTAATCTATCAGTGTACTCATTTGACTAAGGTTACTCCCTAGGCTCTTCCTAGGTTCTCGCACTTCTCTGCCATCAGCTTCTGAAAAACTCCATATGATGTCGGCCATCTACCTCCTGAATATCGTCATATTCACTTAGTAGTTGACTCCCATAATCGAGAGTTCCACAAAGCACGAAGCAATCAGCATTCGAGCATCGAATAATCTCCACCCGCACGCAAACCACTCTAGGTTACAACTCTATCTACTCTACTCACACTCGAAAGGTGTCACCGAACTCAAACAACTCTACCCCACACGGGTATCTAACTACTCTCTCAGTAGGCTCCTCCAATGCTCATCTAGGTATCTCTCCTAGATTACTCCTCTACTCAAAGCTCTATCCCTGAAATATTCTTGCTGGATACTCTTACTTCGCACATACTTAAAGCACATCACAGATAACAGCAATTCCTAGGCTAAGTCATCACAAATCAAGCAACTCTAGCCCTATTATAGGGAATACCTAGCCTATCATCTAGCATGCATCACTAATATCTCAATAATAACTCATAACACAAGTAAGTAAGGGTACTTTGGGAAATCACCGTTCGGGCTCTGGCTGATTGTACACACCGCTCCTTCTCGTTTTCTCTTAGAAACTCTTACTCGTTATAGGAAAATATTTTCTTTTTGAAAAATTTTCTCAAATCCTCAGTTTGAGTCCAGACTTACCCGAAGGTGCATCCGAATCCCTCAAACCAAGGCTCTGATACCAACTTGTAACACCGTAAATTTCAAACAAAATTTTCATTTCAAACACAATAAAACACATGTCGTTTTTCCTCAAAACCACAAGTAACAATTTATTAATACATTTTTATTTTTATGATTGTTTATCACAAATCCAAGATCCTCCAAACGTAACTCTTTCTCTCGTGTGTACAATCGAGCCGGCGCCTTCCCGATATCATGAAAAGTACCTGAAACACATATCACATAACACGGTAAGCATGAAGCTTAGTGAGTTCCCCAAAATACCACATACAACACATTAGCCACTCGAGGCTATAACTCTGTAAGACCCTCTGGTCAATGTGTCTCAGTGGGACCCTCCAGTCCCACAACTCTGATGGACCCTCCGGTCGTAACTCTATGGACCCTCCGGTCCTAACTCTGTAAACTCTGAATAACACATAACATAAATCACACAGACATAATGCAGTAATATCACAGTACTCAAATAAACACATAAGACCCTCTGGTGACACATAAATACCACTCTAGGTAAAGTATAGTGAGAAGACTCACCTCGCAAGCAGGTGAGAAAATAACCTCGCGCTCGAATCTCGAACTAGCCTCCGCCTAACACAAAGGATGAATATCTCTAATTAATACTCTTTTCAAGACTCAAATAACCGAAAGCTATTCTTTCTCTTTCTAACTCTTTGAAGTGGATAAAAGACTATTTTACCCCTCCATGGCCTCTATTAGTCATGTTGACCAAAACCCCAAAGTCAACAGAAGTCAAACTCAAGTCAACAATCCATGTTTGACCCGAATCATCGAGTGCACTCTTGCGACTCGTCGAGTCCCCTCGTTTCCTCAGAAGTCTCAAGAAAGTCCAGCTCAACTCGTCGAGTTATCGCACAATCAACCCATCGGGACAAACCCTCACCGACTCGTCGAGTCAGGTCATGGACTCGGCGAGTCCCTTCGATCAGATTCCTCATTCAGACGATTTAAGGCAGATCCATCACTCCAAACACTAGATCTACCATCCTAAGGGTCGATTGTTACGTAAAGCTGCAAGCTTTATGTTTAAACATGGCATATAAGACTCATAATGCCAATACATGCTCCCACGAGGGCTAGATGCACAAAAGTTAGACTCTAGCTCAATAAAGCTTGGATCTTTGGTCTCTCAAGTCCTTCTACAGTCCAGATCTGAGGTTTCAACCTCATGATATGCTCAAATAACTCATTGCCAATAATGGATGGGAGAAAACCCTCAAAATCTCCCTAAACTAAGATCTCACAAAGGAAAGGTCAAGATATGAGCTTTTTACCTTTGCACTGAAGCTCACCACTGAAGAGCTCTGGATCTACAACCCCTCCTTGATCAAACACACCAAGCTCTCCAAATCTCCTTCAAAGGATGCACAAAACCACTCAAATTAGCTCTTCACTCACTCTCTAGCTCTAATGGCGATTAGGGTTTGCTCTCAGGGGTGTAGGGTAACTGGTGAGGCGTAAATGGGGCATAAGTTCCCTTATATAGGCCCCAACCCCGGGAAATTAGGGTTTCTCTGCACAGAACCTACTCGGCGAGTCGGTTCTCTGACTCGTCGAGTCCACTCATTAATTCCACGCGAGCAACTCGACTCGACTCGAGGAGTTGGACCCTCAACTCGTCGAGTCTCTCCATAAATCTCAAGATTAAAATACACAATAATGTACCTGAAAATCCGGATGTTACATTGAAAGTTTATTGGTCCATTAGGCCCAATAAGGGGATCCTAGTCCATAATAACTTGAACCGGGATTTTTAGGGTTTTCAATCCATAGTTGAACATATGAGATGTATTGTATTAGGTTTTGAACTTTAATAAAGGGTTTGGATTCAAATGTATGATTTCATGTTAGCATTTAGCATGATATTCACTTAAAGTACAAGTTTTACAATAGATGATGTTTACATGGAAAATAGAATTTCCGAGTTGAATATGCTAGTTGTGACAGTAACGTAAAAAGTGAATTTTTTATAAACTAATTTTTAGCCTTAGGGATCTAAATGAAAGTTGTAGTATACATTAAACCGAAAGTGTGCATAAAAAGAACGCCCGAATCTGACTTCGTATGAGGAAGTTATGATTTTTCTAAGATTTGGCATAACAGTGCACAACCCAGAATTCGAATTTTAGATCGATCCATTTTTGGCCAACGCAACCTAAATGAGAATTGAAGATCTCATTAATATGAGTTCGACGATAAAAACACAGACAAAATCGGAGTCCGTATGTAGAAGTTATGAATTTTACGCAGTCATTTAACAGTATAATCTTCTCATACTGTTAAATTTAAAATCGGTCGAGAATTAGCCGATGGAGTCAAAAGGAAAGTTGTATATCTTGTATTTACCTACACGTGGATATAAAGAACATCAAAAGCAGAGCTCGTATGCGAAAGTTATGAATTTTTAAAGATTGGCTGTTTTACCTGCTGTGTTCGGCGCCACGTGTCAGCACCAGGCGAAGCCTTGGAGCCTAAGCGAGACCACGACGTAGAGAGAGGCACCACGACGTGGAGTCGCTCCAGGAAGCCTATAAATAGAGGTGCGGGGGCTGCCTCATTCCTCACACCTTTTCCTACTTCTTTCTCTCTCTAAACACTCTTTAACCCCCCCCCCCCCCCCAAACCCCCCAAAAAGCCTAGGAAAACCTCCTAGCACTAGAAGAAAGCCTCGGAGAGCCCGGAGTCTCCGAGAAAAATAGTTTTTCGGTTTGAAACTCTGTCCGCGCAGAGCCCGATTTTCAAGCAAACCTCCCGGTTTCGTAAAAAAGAGATTATTTTAAGAAGCGAAGTGCTGTCCGAAACACTCCTTATCAGGTGAGTGCATAGTCACTTTCATCTTACACATAGATATGAAGTATTTTATATAAATTTCGTGCTATGTGTATATATATTCTACCTGTTTACCTGAGATGTATGCTGGATGAAGATCTATACTTCTTTCTTTTCAGATTTGAACTTTATCTTCCAGATCTAAACTTTTTCTCTTGGATCTGAAACTTTTCCCTTCAGATCTAAACTTTCTCACTTCAGATCTAAACTTTTTAGATCTAAACTGTATATATGTATTTTGTACTTGAGATCTGTGTTGGATGAAAGATCTAAACTTATTTCTTTCCAGATCTGAACTTTTCTTCAGATCTAGTCTGTATATGTATTTTATGCTTTGAAAGTTATGCCGGATGAAAGATTTAAACTTTGTTTTTCAGATCTAGACCTTTTTCTTCAGATCTGAACCGTATATGTATTTTCTTTATAGATCTAAACTATTTCTTCAGATCTAAACTGTATATGTATTTTATATCTACAAATATGTTGGGTAAAACATGGGTAGATGAAATAGTTGGTGTGTGATAAAAGATGAGTTAGAGGATGAGATAAAAGGTGATATAGATTATGAGATGAGGGTGAGAGGTGAGAGGTGAAAAATGAGAGAAACCTTTACCCAAACGATGGCCCCGTCATCTAGCAGAGTACAGATGACAACCGTGGACTATTCTAGACAGTCTGTGGAACACTAGCAGACTCGCTACCTGTAGGTGTTGTGAACGATATGTTCACCCGGTGTACTCTAAAACCCATTGACATGTATTGCAGGTGGACTCCCGCAAATAATACTGTCAATAAATGAGAGCTATGGACTTAGTACCTATTGGATGAACCCTGACAGCTATGGATTTAGTGCCTGTTGTATAAACCGTGGGGACGATAGACTTCGTGCCTATTCCTTAGGAAAACCCTTAGGAATGAGTGATAGATGATTCTTAGGGTAGATCCCTAGGAATTAAAGAAGATAATGGGGATGGGTAGTTGGGTTAACTGTTTGATGATTAAACATAATAACTTTATTATTGTGGGTTGAAAACCCTATAGGTTTCCCAACCTGACCCACTCAGTTTATTTGTATCACAGGTGTCGATATAAAGCTACATTACACTGAGGGATTAAAGAGATGTAGATCACTAGTGTAAATGAATGTAAGTTCTGTTTATGCTTATGTTTCTGTATTGACGTTGACATCCCAAGGTTTTAAAAAGAATAAAATACATTTCTTCGGAAATGCTTTGATAACATATTTATCATGTTTTTCTGGGAACAAAATTCCGTAACACTTTTCTTAAGAAGTTACTCTGATTTTTATTAAAAAAGCATAAACTAAATCGGTATTTTCTGTCCGTAAAAATGGGGATGTCACAATGCCGTAATCCAATTGCAAAATATTTGAAGGTATGTAAATGACGATTTACTAATTTCCACCATGAAAAACGAAATTGATTATTAAGTTTTATATGAATTGAAATTCCTAGATTCTTTTGAGATTCATTGAACTTTCCAATGGCATGTTTAAATCTCGATTATGCCCTTCAAGTTTGTGACTGGGATACCGAGGATCACAAACAAGGTGTGAATAACCATGCAAATGTGCTTGGTACACTCGATGTCATTTATCACCTAATCAATGTGCCGGTACGCCACACACGCTTCATTGATCTATGACAAACATCAAGCTACCCTTTGCCACCCTTGTTAGTCCAAGTTAGTGTGCCGGTTAACCACACATGATCCACTAACGACTTAGCAAGGTGCAAAGTGCAATTTCATGGAATAGCATCATTTTCACATTTTCCCTAAAGTAACTAAGATTGAGAATTTAATAAAACATTTAGTTACTTTATAATTATCATTATACTTTTAACGAGAATTAATGTCCTATCCTACCCGTTCGGCTAACGACCCTCCACCAATCAAGGAAGCGGTGGGTGAGAGTGGATACCCATTAAACCACCATTTTATAGGCAATAACCTTATACCCCCCCCCCTTATAGACCGACTTCGTGAATGAGGCCTACTAACGGTAAGACTGACTTGTCTTATACATATATATAATTATTAAACTTTTAATATTATAATAGTATAATGGTTGAATTTTAAACTTTTAAAATCCTAGGGTTTGGAGTTAAATGTTTCATGAATGAGACTTTACAAATTCCAAAACTTGAGGGCAAGTTTTGAAACTCTTCAAAACTCTTGGTTTCCATAACTTATGAGTTAATGCATTTTTTATGAATGAGACTTTTCATTTTCCATAACTTGAGGACAAGTTATGGAGTTCTTTAAAAGCATTTAGATCAAATTTAACCAATGTAATTATTATGTAATTTTTTCATTGATATAATCTCACTCATAAGGCAAGATAATTCAAATCAAGAATTTGCAAGTAATTAGCCTATCGTATAAACTAACAATTATCTCAAAATTTTGACAATTATCTTTTAATTGGATGAGGATAATCACTACCATATCAGAAAAGATGAATTTTGTGATATAAAACAGTTTTTGGTAATGATCCTAATCCAATTCTGGCCAAAAGGCTTGAAAATCTGCAAGCAGAAGATTCTACTCGACGAGTGCATGAACTGGACTCGTCGAGTTGCCAGTTTGTGAGTGAACTCGTCGAGTCAGATCATTGGACTCGTCGAGTTCATCAGTCAGAGGCCAGAAATGTGACTTTTTCAGCTTTGAAAAACAACCAAACATCAATATAACAGAAAACAATCCTAGGCTCTGATACCACTGATGGGTTTTGAGCACTATAACATACCTATGGTGCACATACAACCCTAATGCTTTGGATCCAAGTTTTCTCTAGTTATACATGCAATAAACAATTTTCCAAAGCATGAAACCTAACTAGCATGCAACATGATATATGAATCATATAAAACTAGTTAGAAGATTACCTCTTGTTGTAGCTTGGTGAATTTGGCCTTTCAAGAGCTTAGCACCTCACGTGTGATGACTCTAATAAGTCACAAACACCACCAACAATTACAGAACTTGAGAGAGAGGTTAGAAGCACCCTAAAATCGGTTATACCCTTGCTATGTCACACATGCATCTAATATTGGGGCCTAAGGGGTTACATATATAGTGTTAGAATTCCAAGAGTCATATGTAACCCTAATTCTTACACTTAGGCTTATGATCCATAACTCATGTGGACTAACTCTTCATGGACTTTCACATAAACTTAGTCCATCATGGATCAATAGCCCAAACCATATGTATCACTAATTTGCATAATTAGTCCCCGTTAATTTAATTAGTCTTTTTTGATCACTAAATTAATTCCAAATTAATTCTTGATCAATACTAATTAAATAATATGATTTACCAATTAATATATTATACATATAATATATTAATGAATCATAACTAACCTCTTCCTCAACTATCCATCCTATCAGATTGTTCTGGTGAAGGTAACCCAAAAGGACCATGCTACTATTAGGTTAAGTACATACCTATTATAGTTACGGGCTTAGACACTTAATCCAACTGTATTTAATATAAATTACGTGCTATACTTGTATATTATCTGTGTTCTTGATATCTATGTTGGATGAACGATGTATACATGTTTTTACTTGATTTAAACAGTATATGTATTTTATACCTATCAATATGTTGGGGAAAGATTGTAACATCCCAAAAATAAAGGGTAAAAATTTCATTTTTATTATAATAAACACCATTGTAACTTTATCCAAACATTCAAAAGTATTTCAAATAAGACAATTATCAGAGTTCATTCCCAAAGATCACACATTGCGGAAAACACGGGTGTATACGCTGCGATCAAGCCGTCCCCTTTCCTTTCAACACGGAAGTACCTGAAACCATAAACCACAAAATGTAAGTACAAAACTTAGTGAGTTCCCCAAATACCACATACCACACATACCAATCGACCATAACTAACATTCGTATCAATGAGCCATACTTAGCATACATATATCATAATCAGTAAAGGTGATATGTGCCATCCATAGTCTTGCCATTATGCCACGAGCCGCCTCGTGGTCTTCCTTGCCAGGTCGGGGGCCACAAATCTAGGTATTACAGACAAGTGCCAGGAGCCACCTTCTGGTCTTCCATGCAAGCATCACAAAGACAACTAGCATAAAATCCTACCATTACTAACTAATTAACTGCCAGAGTTCAGATTCTGGTCTTGCATACAGATTGCCAAGGGCCACCCCTTGGTCTTCCTACAATACACAAACCAAATGGGCCGGTATTGGTGCCTTCGACCCATAGAACAGTGATGAGACTCACCTTGAATGCAGAAGCACACTGAAAGAAATCCCTAGTTGTTTCCCTGACGACACCTCCGAACTGCCATATCAAAACAACACCCAATTAACAATTGGGTTCCAATCCATAACCACAACTTCATACCTGGGGTAAAATGACAATTTTATCCCTAACCTAGCCTTGTCCAAAACCATGACCCATACCACAATCTGAAAGGCCCAAAGGCCCACTAATCAGTCAATGGCCCAATTTTCCAAATTGGGCCCAAACCCCACACATGGCCTTGCCTTAAGGTCCAACCATTCCTTCTAGAGCAAACACTTTGTATCCCGATAGCCCATTAACAATTCAAGCCCCAAAATAACAGAAACTACTAGATCCATAAAAGTCTACTAATGGCCCAATTTTCCAAATTAGTCCCAACCCCATATGGGCCTTATCCTAAGCCCATAATTCCCTTAATTACAATTCAGATTACCTCAGATACCAACTCAGAAACGAGGAAAGCCAAAACAACTCACCGAGTTGACCAACCAACTCGCCGAGTTCGCTCGAGACCCAACAACCTAATGCATTAAACTGCCTTCATCGAATCCAGGAGCTCCAAAGCTCAGGTCTTGACTACAATGAGATCTAGAAGGGTAAAGTTTCCAACGTTACCCCTAGGAACCACCTAAATGGGTCCAAACCCAAACCCTAGACTTGAAAGAGTGAGGACTCAACCATTAAGCACTAAATAATCAAAGACAATACTTCAAAATACAAATCTGACCCCATAAGGCTAGATGGCCACATAATGTTTCCATATTTATGCTTAAGCATTAATAGAAGGAGCTCAAAAACTCAAAAAGGGCTAAATGAAAGACTTAATGAATGCATGAAGCCCTTAAACCCATAAAGTTGGCACCTTTATGCAAAAAGAGCTCATGAAGTGTAACACCCAAAATTTTCAAACAGATTTTTCATTTCAAAATCGCATACTTTTCATAACATATTGTATATAAATCTCGTTTATTCAAAATACAAGCACAACTCCATTAATAATCCAGGATCCTCAAAAATACAACTCTTTCTCTGGTGTGTACAATCAAGCCGGTGCCGTCCCGCGATCCTGAGAAAACCTGAAACACATAACACATAACACTGTAAGCACAAAGCTTAGTGAGTTCCCCAAAATACCACATATAACACATATTAGCCACTCGAGGCTGTAACTCTGTGGGCCCACTGGCCCTGACTCTGTGGACCCTCTGGTCCTAACTCTGTGGACCTTCCGGTCTTAACTCTGGAATACACACAACATAAATCACATAGAAATAATGCAGTGCAACACATCACATACATAGCATACAAGATACTCTGTCACATAACTCTAATTACCACTCAAGGTAAAGTATAGTGAGAAGACTCACCTCGCATGATGTCGGATACCCTCTCGTGCTCGATAATCCGACCTAGCCTCCTCCTATCAAAACGATAACATCTCTAATCAAAATCCTCTCATGTTCTCATCCCTAATAATGGGTAGAAGACCATTCTACCCCTCTCTGACCTCTCTGGAATCAGCTTGACCAAACCCCAAGGACAACTGAAGTCAACTCTAGTCAACGGTCAAACTTTGACCAGACTCGTCGAGTGCACTCGAGTGACTCGGCGAGTCCGTGCCCTCTGAATCCTCAAAAGCCTCACTCGACTCGTCGAGTTAACCTTTCACTCGACGGGTTACCACTGTTCACGAATCGCGGGGCAACCCGACTCGACTCGTCGAGTCCCCTCCATGACAACACTCAAAAGACCTTCTGAGGTCAGATCTGTTTCTCTAACTTATAGATCTGACCTTCTTACACCCAATAATCACGTAAAGGTTCAATCTTGAATCCCATGCAACCTTCTTATGCCCTTATATGAAGAAATAGCTCCTAAAATGGCAACCTAGATCCATAACCCCAAAGGGACTGCATAAAGCTGGAAGATTGGGACTCTCTGGATCTCTTAAGGTCTAGATCTAAAGCTTATTCCACATTGGGACCTCATATGCATCATATACAATCCAAGAAAGGGTAAAGAAAACCCTAGATTCAAGGATTTTACACAAAACAGAAAGAAGGAGCGAAATACTACCTCAAAATGGAGATCCTTGCTTAGATGTCTCAGAATAACAACCTCCTTTGGTCCTTCAAGCTGAATCCCTTCACTTTATTTGAAAATCCACACCAAAATGACTTGATTTCATCATAAGAACTCTTCCTTGGCTCCAATGGCGATTTAGGGTTTCTCATAGGAGATATGAGGCGCACCCAAGGTCATAAGTTCCTTTAAATAGGCTCCAACCCCAGAACTTAGGGTTTTCTCTGCCCAGTACCTACTCGTCGAGTCCATCCTTGGACTCGTCGAGTCCGCTCATTAAATCCCCGCGGCAATCTCGACTCGACTTGGCGAGTTGGTCCCTCAACTCGTCGAGTCCCTCCTCAAATCTCAAGATTAACATACACAAACATGTCCCTGGAAATCCGGTTGTTACAATTCTCCCCCACTTGAATTAGATTTCGCCCTCGAAATAGCTCCTCCACCACATATAGATCCAATTCATTAACCAAACAGCACCATCGAAAGGGTCTCATACCACACCACTTTCTTCCTCTCTGGACACCTGAATCCAAACAGGAATTCCTCCCTGGAAAAGGACAGACCCATCTGCCACTATGCTACCCCTTCTGACTCTCAAGAATCTGGAACTCTAGTAGCCTGACACACAGCTAGACCGCCCTCTCCAGATGTCACCACGTTATTTGCTCGTCGAATAACAAACCCCGATAGCTCACTACCCCTCTGATTCTCCAGCGGGAACCAATAAAACAAGTCCATGCCCAAAACTGGCTACCGATCACTCGACCCAGACATGATAAACAATCCAGATCATATGCCAAGGAGTGGAAAGATCGCATCACACTAGGGGCTCATCCACTGTACTGCAATCACAACCCTTCTGAACAACGAACACTCAACACCCTGTCCTCAGACACGAACAATGACCATGCTTGTTCAGAAGCGTCCCCCGACATCTAACAAACATAAACCTCAGCTCCCTTCTCAATATCCCTTTCAAGACTGAGCACCAGGTCATCTCCAGACCCAGCAATTGAACCTCAAAGGGTTACCCATTGCATATCTCAACATGTCTCACTGACTTCCTTCCCACACTAGTTATCTCGGCCCGGTGTGACACACACAAGTCACGAAGTTCGCTTTTCCCCAAGCGAATACGAAATTCATTCACCCTCGACCTCTGTCTTCTACTACTCATTAGTTCCATGCGTTTCACGGTTTTCTCATACCCACGAATTGACCCACTCAGGTCTAAGACACCAGATGGAACCAATACCCCCTTCCAAAGGAAATTCATTTCTGAATCCGGAATCTCATTTTTTTTTACCCAATGCACCACCAGAGTCAAACTCAGACTCGAGAGTTTGGTCTGACCCAGAGTCGGGACCACTCGACTCGATGAAGCACTCAACTCATGACTCATGACCCGCAACCCGTGCGTAAACCGCTTCTCCAATTCCCTTGGGTTGCGACAACCACAATTCAATTCAGAGTATAACGTTTCCCGACCAATATAGAGACCTCCGTCTCTTTCCTGATCTGGCCCCCAGGCTCCCGAATACTCAACCCAAATAAGGCTACTCAAGCCTAAGAACTCTCCTGCGTCATGCTCTGATCAACAAATAACGCGGCTCCCTGCCGCACCGTGACACCCTCTTACTGACTAGTGGGTACTACGGCTCCCCGCAGTATCACAACACCCTCTCGCTGACTAGTGAGTACTACGGATCCCCGCAGTATCACAACACCCTCTCGCTAACTAGTGAGTACTACGGCTCCCCGCAATATCACAACACCCTCTCGCTGACTAGTGAGTACTACGGCTCCCCGCAGTATCACAACACCCTCTCGCTGACTAGTGAATACTACGGCTCCCCGCAGTATCACAACACCCTCTCGCTGACTAGTGAGTACTACGGCTCCCCGCAGTATCACAACACCCTCTCGCTGTCTAGTGAGTACTACGGATCCCCGCAGCATCACAACACCCTCTCGCTGACTAGTGAGTACGGCTCCCCGCAATATCACAACACCCTCTCGCTGACTAGTGAGTACTACGGCTCCTCGCAGTATCACAACACTCTCTCGCTGACTAGTGAGTACTACGGCTCTCCGTAGCATCACCACACCTCTCTGTACTGACTCATTGAAAATTACAGCTCCCTGCAGCCTTACCGCACTTACTCTTACCACTCCACAATCTCATCCTCAGGTTGACACCATGCTGCGATCATTAACTCATGCTCCGCGGCCCAGCATAGATAGGTACACACACACCCATCCGGGCTAAGCATCACTACTTCGGACGACCACCGTCGTGACAAAACCTCTTTTTCTCGCTGCGATTCGCGTTTTCAAATAAATCCATTTGATGCCAATTGGCTGAAGGGCCCCTACCGGAACCATAGACACTTGATACACCACTCGTCATCTCAAACTCAAACTCAAAATAATCCGAGATTTTTGGACATTAAACTCGGATACTCCGGAATATCATCACAACGCCTCGCAGTGTCTTGACTCTACCACTGATCTCATACTCATGGCATCATACTCAGATACCGTATTGCTTCCTCGGAACCTCGCAACCGGTCTTTCTCTCGTGCCACTTGTAACCCTGGAATACTCCATCTCCCAATTTAAAACACGGGGAAATTGCCAACGACTCAGAACACGAAGATGACAATCCGAAACTTCCTCCTTTATTGCTCAAAACTCATGCAAGAATACTCTTAACGACCCTGAAGTTGGTTGCCCAAACAACTTCTTCCCTTCCCATACTGCATATAATAGCCCATACTCTGATCCAGAAATTCTCAACCGCCGAACTACCCTCACAAGCCAACCACCTCGAATTCCCATTTAACCTTGAAGGATTCCTAACCATCATAAGGTCTCCGACCAACGGCCACTTGCCGTAGAGACACTCATCCTTTCTCAAACACGTACCACATGCACTATCTCACTCTGCACCTCTCATTGACCACCAATAACCCTGGTCTCAGGAATCCGTACTGCAGGCCTCTCTATCCAGTTCTCTAACCGCTCTTAAACAAATCTCTTATCTCCTCAAAAAGTACCCGGTTCTCCCCCACTCAGGGTTCGAACCATTACCAATTGGTTCGCCAACAATCTAACCCACAGACTGTTTTTACCAATAACATCGCACTTACTCTTGGAAGGTGATACGCAATGCTCGGTGATCTCCTCGATGGAGGTCAAGCAATTCCAAATACCCCGAATCTCCGATGAAATCCTCAGAAACTTCTCATCATGACTACCTCTAGTCCTTCAGAATCTCGTACCATCCCACTACCGGACATCTCGACTGTCCAGTCGTAGCCCTGAATCTCAGTCTGAAAATAATGAACTATCATATTCCTCATCCTCGACTCTTCAACCAACGTTCCATCACGTGGGTTGTAATAAGAGTGGAGTCCTCATTACCACACTCGATACTCATCATAGACAATAAGAGCCACCACCCCAATATCCTCTTCTTGATCGTCTGCCGCTGCAGCTAATACATGCCCTACTATGCTCAAATAGGGTGTATCCTTGTCCTTAACCATCTCAGTCCCCGCTGACAACCTGTTCATGCTCTAACATTACCTCTCGGCAGACATACTGCCCAAAATACTCTGATGAAAGATCGTAACCAAAGCTACCCCACAGGGCTCACCTCCAACCTTGGAAACCGAAAATCTCTATACCTCTCCTGTTTCTCACAGGAACAGAAATAACACCGCTCAGGTCACAGAAAATGACATCTCCACCATCGGCTGATTGCTCAACTCATGCCGTAATCCTCCATAACCGCCATCTCTACTTATTCTTGAGTCTTGCGACTCCAATTGGCATCTCACCAACAATCCCTCGGAGCTAACTCGATTTCTCTTTTAAGGGATGCTTCACTAAAACTCGTTCATCATGGCTCTCTAGCCCCATACTCTTTCACCTCTGATCTCAGTCTAACCAATCACCACGGAATAACTGGTAGAACCAATAACACTAATTGCCACGGGTCATGGTACTCGAACCATGTAGCCACCTCTCGATCTGCTATGAATCATGGTACCCGAACCATGTTATATCTTCTCAATTCGCTACGAATCATGGTACTCGAACCATGACATCACCTCTTGATCTGCTACAAATCATGGTACACGAACCATGAAATCACCTCTCGATCTGCTACCTAAAACCTCTGGAATGTTCCCTGTATTGAGTATGGGTCCTCTGCTTTCAGTAGTACGGGCCCATACTACCTGCCACATCTACCCATACTTTCCACACGTACCATCCCCGAGTTCCTAAGTAGCTGCTCAACCTTCTCGATCACCAATCCTGTCACATGTGTTCGCTCCTCTGCGAAATGCTCTACTCTGTCAGCGTACTCATCTGGCTAGGGTCACCCTTTCCTAGGCTCTTCCTAGGTTCTCACACTTCTCCGCCATCAGCTGCTGAAGAACTCCTTATGATGCCAGCCATCTACCTCCTGAATATCGTCATATTCACTTAGTAGGTGACTCCCATCATCAAGAGTTCCACAAAGCACGAATCAAGCAACATTCAGGCATCGAATAATCTCTACCAACATGTAAAACCACTCTAGGTTATTACCCACTTGCTCTCCTCATGCTCAAAGGATATCACCGAACTCAAGCAACTTTACCCCACGCTGGCATCTGACTAATCTCTCAGTAGGCTCCTCAAATGCTCATTTAGGTATCTCTCCTAGATTACTCCTCTACTTAGATCCCTCTCTAAAAGGATTCCTACTGGATACTCATACTCAACACATACTCGAGGCATATCACATATAACAGCAACTCCTAGGCTAAGGCATCACAAATCAGGCCACTCTAGTCATAAAATATGAAATACCTAGCCTATCTCTAGCATGCATAGCATATCACATAATATCTCATAACACATAATGTAAGGGTATTTTGGGAAATCACCGTTCGAGCGCTGGCTGATCGTACACACTGCTCCGTTCTGCCTTTCTCAAAATTTTTTACTCTCTTAGAAAAATTGTTTCTTTTATGAAAAATTTCCTCAAATCCTCAGTTTGAGTTCAGATACGCCCGAAGGTGCATCCGAATCCCTCAAACCAAGGCTATGATACCAACTTGTAGCACCCAAAATTTTCAAACAGATTTTTCATTTCAAAATCGCATACTTTTCATAACATATTGTATATAAATCTCGTTTATTCAAAATACAAGCACAACTCCATTAATAATCCAGGATCCTCAAAAATACAACTCTTTTTCTGGTGTGTACAATCAAGCCGGTGCCGTCCCGCGATCCTGAGAAAACCTGAAACACATAACACATAACACTGTAAGCACAAAGCTTAGTGAGTTCCCCAAAATACCACATATAACACATATTAGCCACTCGAGGCTGTAACTCTGTGGACCCTCTGGTCCTAACTCTGTGGACCCTCCGGTCCTAACTCTGGAATACACACAACATAAATCACATAGAAATAATGCAGTGCAACACATCACATACATAACATACAAGATACTCTGTCACATAACTCTAATTACCACTCAAGGTAAAGTATAGTGAGAAGACTCACCTCGCATGATGTCGGATACCCTCTCGTGCTCGATAATCCGACCTAGCCTCCTCCTATCAAAACGATAACATCTCTAATCAAAAGCCTCTCATGTTCTCATCCCTAATAATGGGTAGAAGACCATTCTACCCCTCTCTGACCTCTCTGGAATCAGCGTGACCAAACCCCAAGGTCAACTGAAGTCAACTCTAGTCAACGGTCAAACTTTGACCAGACTCGTCGAGTGCACTCGAGTGACTCGGCGAGTCCGTGCCCTCTGAATCCTCAAAAGCCTCACTCGACTCGTCGAGTTAACCTTTCACTCGACGGGTTACCACTGGTCACGAATCGCGGGGCAACCCGACTCGACTCGTCGAGTCCCCATATGGACTCGGCGAGTCCCCTCCATGACAACACTCAAAAGACCTTCTGAGGTCAGATCTGTTTCTCTAACTTATAGATCTGACCTTCTTACACCCAATAATCACGTAAAGGTTCAATCTTTAAGCTCATGCAACCTTCTTATGCCCTTATATGAAGAAATAGCTCCTAAAATGGCAACCTAGATCCATAACCCCAAAGGGACTGCATAAAGCTGGAAGATTGGGACTCTCTGGACCTCTTAAGGTCTAGATCTAAAGCTTATTCCACATTAGGACCTCATATGCATCATATACAATCCAAGAAAGGGTAAAGAAAACCCTAGATTCAAGGATTTTACACAAAACAGAAAGAAGGGGCGAAATATTACCTCAAAATGGAGATCCTTGCTTAGATGTCTCAGAATAACAACCTCCTTTGGTCCTTCAAGCTGAATCCCTTCACTTTATTTGAAAATCCACACCAAAATGACTTGATTTCATCACAAGAACTCTTCCTTGGCTCCAATGGCGATTTAGGGTTTCTCACAGGAGATATGAGGCGCACCCAAGGTCATAAGTTCCTTTAAATAGGCTCCAACCCCGAAACTTAGGGTTTTCTCTGCCCAGTACCTACTCGGCGAGTCCATCCTTGGACTCGTCGAGTCCACTCATTAAATCCCCGCGGCAATCTCGACTCGACTCGGCGAGTTGGTCCCTCAACTCGTCGAGTCCCTCCTCAAATCTCAAGATTAACATACACAAACATGTCCCTGGAAATCCGGTTGTTACATGAAGATCATAGATCTGAAAGAATAAACACTTGGGACTTCTACTTCCCCAACAACCACCCATCCATGGCTAAAAGCATACAATCTATCCCAAGAAGAGATCTAAGCAAATATTAAGCAAGGTTAGAACTTTATACCCGAAATGTACTGGAAATGGAGCAGAGAATCAAGATCTGAAAGCTCTTAATTGAACCACCACCTTGCACCAAGCTTCTCTTCCTTCAACGAGCTTTAAACACACCAAAACACACTTACAATGAGCTCACAACACTCAAGGAGGCTCTAGGATTTCGAGATTAGGGTTAGGGGCTATGGAGGCTGGGAATGAGGCCAACACCTGGGACTTAAGGTGTTTAAATAGGGTGCAAAACCTTAAAATTAGGGTTTCTCAATTAGCATCCAACTCGTCGAGTTCCCTTCACCAACTCGCCGAGTTGGCTCATAAAAACCCGTGACCCAAAAGCCTCCAACACGTCGAGTTTCCCACCATTAACTCGACGAGTTGGTCCTTAGAAAAGGGGATTTATTCCACAATTAATCTTCTAGATTCCAGGTGTTACAAAGATGGGTAGATGAAATAGATGATGAGAGATGAAATAAAATGATGAGAGGCCTCGATGTTTAAGCTGATTTAGTCATCTAGTGGAGTATAGATGACGACCACGAACTATCTAGACAGTCCAGTGGAACGCTGGTAGGCTCGCAACCTGTAGGTGTTTGTGAACGATGTGTTCACCCGGTGTACTCCATCCCCCTCATGGTTGCCTTACTGACATATATTACTGAGGAATCCCCTAAGCAATATTGTCTTCCCGATGATGATCCTTAGGCTAGGTCCCTTAATTTAGATGCTTTAGGGACAGAAAGTGAGGATAACGAGAACGGGTAATTGGGTTGATTAATTTGATGAAATTAATAAACTTAATTATTGTGGGTTGAAAACCCTATGTGCTCACCAGGCTCCCACGCCTGACCCACTCAGTTTCTTGTATTACAGGTAGTGGCCATAGAGCACATGAGTGATGATCTCATGAGAGATCAATGGATTATAGACCATAAGAATAATAGATGTTGTAAGGCATGTACTATTTATGTTTATGCTTATGCACTGTATTGACAATGACATCCCAACGTTTTTAATATAATGAAAATACATTTCTTCGGAAATGCTTTGATAATTTACTTATCATATTTTGGGGAACAAATTCCGCAACATATTTCTTCAAAAGGATACTCTGATTTTCAAATAAATCATAAACAAATCGGTATTTTCTGACCGTAAAATTGGGGATGTCACAACTAACTCACCAAACTCACCAAATTCGTAATTAGCATCATCCAATATATTATCCAAACCATTAGCATCATTAACCAAGTCCTTCTCCATATGATCAGTGAGAGTAACATCATTACCTAAATCCTTCTCCATATGATCAGTGGGTGTAGGATCAGTACACGATTCCTTCTCCATGTGATCCATGGCATTCTCCAAGTCAACAACATGTGTGTCATGCCACTTTAGGATCAGTCTCTTTGAACAAGATGGAGGTTCAGAAATTTCCGTAATACGAACTTTACTGTGGGTTGGGGACATTAAATATGTGTGCAAAGTAGTTTTGTCATGCTCTATATATATGTCAATTAACTTATGCTTAGCCACACAAGTCCCCAAATAAGGAACATCTCTGTCACTAGCTAAAGCGAATAACCCAAAATCTAAATCGCCAAAAGGCCTTTGAAAGTGATAGTAAAGTGGTTTACCTACTGAAACATACCCTAGGTCTTCCATCATCTCATCAATGTCATGAACGGATATACTTCCTTCCAGGAAAGCTTGTAAACTCACCTCCATGGTGCATTCTTATTGAAAACACTGTCGGATGTCCAGTTGTAGAGGAGAGAAAATCATTTTTAGCTAACAAAATTAAACCTTTAACAGTCAATATCATTCAAACGAAAGTCAATCAAACATATCATAACTTTGAACAACGTCGATTTCAGCCATTTCACCACGAATGCGCTAAGAAACCATTGCAGTTCTTCGGTCTTGCAGCTGTCGCTCCTAGGGTTTTCACGTAAGGATTTCACACTTAACTGTGTTTTTGTTTGGTATACGAGTGTGTTGTACAGTGTAGAGTATGATCTTGTAATTGAACGCATCGATTTCTTAAACTGGCGGTAGTACGAATAAGTAAAAGGACGGAAATACCTCCAACGTGCAAGACACATGGGGGTTTTAACTCCAAAATCAAACGACATGTTAGATTAGGGACTAAGCGTGTAATAAATCAAACAATTAAGGATTGGCTGGTTAAAAAAATGGAGTTAGGGACTAGGCACGTTTCAAACACCAAACCATAGGGACCATTCGTGTAATTTATCCTATTCTAAAATGCTCTTATTTAAACTTAAATTTTATTCAGACAATTATAAAAGAATAGGTTTATAAAATTGTTGAAATAATGTCGCTTTTCCCTCCCAAATAGATAGGAAGAACCCATGAATGAGGGTTGTTGGATCCGATTTACGAGTTAACCATACACCTCCAGTCTCATGATCACTCCATCTTCATTCAGAAACTAGAGATTAGACAAAATTTAGCAGATCCTTGAAGAATTCTTCAATACGTTATTCCCACTCTTTTGCAATTATCATTAACACACATTAATCCGTAAGGATTAAGCAGTGAAAAGCCAAAAATTTGAAAGGAGGCAAAAAAAAATGATATTAGAGTTCTGGCTCTGCGCATGTTAAGCTGGGAGGAATAGAAAGGAGCGTGAATAAGATGAGTGTCCGATGGTGCCCTGTTATTGTCTCTGTTCTTGGGCTCTTGGTGTTCGAATCCGGTTTGTTTGTCGATGGAGGAACAACCAGTAGTTTTATAAGAAAATATGACAAAACAATCGATATGCCTCTTGACAGTGATGTGTTTAGTGAGCCTCCCGGTTATAATGCGCCTCAACAGGTATCGATTTCCCTCTAAGAACTCCATTTTCATATCGCTTTCATTTTAGGATCATTTTGATAGGGTTTTGTTCAATTTAAGGAGCCTATTTGCATTTCGTTCAATTTCTGAGATTAATTGTATGATTTAGGAACCCCTTCACAGCTCATCTGCATCTACTTAATTTACAACTCGTATTGTTGATAATGTTAATGAAACTGAATGCCGGTTTTTTAAATCAAGGTTCATATAACCCAAGGAGATCATGTGGGGAAGGCAATGATTGTATCTTGGGTGACAATGGAGGAACCAGGTTCAGATACAGTTGTTTATTGGAGTGAAGACAGCAGTAGTCAGAACACAGCCGAGGGCATTGTTACCACCTACACATACTACGATTATACTTCTGGATTCATCCATCATTGCAATCTTACTGATTTGGAGGTACTAATTTTGACTTTTAGTACCAAAACATTCAACATTTAGGATCTTTACCCTAATTAAAAGAAAATTTTGTTTGGAATCATATTGATTAGTTCTGTTTTGCAGCATGATACAAAATACTATTATGAAATTGGGATCGAACATGCATCAAGAACTTTCTGGTTCACAACTCCTCCTCCAATTGGACCAGATGTCCCTTTTACTTTTGGCCTTATTGGTATTATTCTTTCCTTAAAAACTTTCTCTACTTTGGATAATTTGTACTGAATATCTGTGTCATTAAGGTTGTGTTTGTTAATTTATACAGGAGATCTTGGCCAAAGTTTTGATTCAAACATCACACTTACTCACTATGAAATGAATCCTACAAAAGGAAAAACCGTATTATTCGTTGGAGACATTTCTTATGCTGATAACTATCCTTATCATGATAACACAAGATGGGATTCATGGGGAAGATTTGCTGAAAGAAGTACAGCATATCAACCATGGATATGGACTGCAGGAAATCATGAGCTTGACTTTGCACCTGAACTCGTAACTCTCCTTTGACTTTTCACCTTCCTTTCTTTATAAACTCACAAACTTTTGTCTATTCAATCCTCAAATATGTCTCAAAAGATTCAAGAAAGTCAAAAGATTCAAGTTTTGGTAATTTTGTTGCAGGGAGAGACTGAACCTTTTAAGCCTTATACTCACAGGTATCAAGTCCCCTTTGAAGCATCAGAAAGTACTTCTCCTTTTTGGTACTCAATCAAGATAGCTTCAGCATACATCATTGTCTTATCTTCATATTCAGCTTATGGTATTCAAAATTCAAATTTTTTTTTCTACTAAATATTAGAATCATTCACAACCCCAATCCATAGAAACAAAAAGGTCTAAATTTTTTACAAATTTTGTTAGGTAAATACACTCCTCAACACGAATGGCTGGAAAAAGAATTACCCAAAGTTGATAGAAGTGAAACCCCATGGTTGATTGTAATGACGCATACGCCCTTGTACAATAGCTATATCTATCACTATATGGAAGGTGAATCTATGAGAGTCATATTCGAGCCTTGGTTTGTTAAATACAAAGTTGATGTTGTGTTTTCTGGTCATGTCCATGCCTATGAACGCACAGTAAGTCTTTCTTTCTAGTTTTTACACAGGGAAAAAGTAAACGAGGGCAAATTTGTAAAAAGTTAAAACTTTATAGGGAACGTCTTCTATTAAGTCGTTCTTTCTGCATTAAGTAAAAAAGAAACACCCATATAGAGCTTGCTTGACTTTTGGGTATGTCTGGATAAAGTGAAAGTTTGAGGGTAAAATGACGATTTTGCCCTTGGTACAGGAGAGAATATCGAACATTGCTTATGATGTTGTTAACTCGAAATGTGATCCTATAAAAGATGAATCTGCTCCTATATACATAACCATTGGGGATGGAGGAAATCTTGAGGGCTTGGCTATCAAGTAATTAAAATATAATATTTAATGATTGTATTTTTAATTTTTATTATAAAAATTTGATGATAAGTAACACTTATGGTTTGTTGAATGATGATGATGATGTAGCATGACTGAGCCACAACCGATGTACTCTGCTTTTAGAGAAGCTAGTTATGGGCATGCTATTTTGGACATCAAGAATAGAACACATGCGTATCATAGTTGGCATAGGAATCAAGATGGATATGCTGTCACAGCTGATTCAATGTGGTTTTATAATAGATATTGGTATAATCATGACTTACATGCATCATCATGATCATATTTTTCTTTTTGTAGTGAAAAACTTCCTTTGCTAAATGAGAAATAGAAGTTTTTTTTTTTTTTTTTTTTTTTTTTTAAAGTCAGTAGTACCTTGTAAATCAATTCGTGTAGTATCTGGTTTTAGAGGAGATAGGAATGTGTCTATCTGGGACTCTAATATAGGAATATATAAAGTTTTATATTGTATGGGTGAAAATGGATATGGAAATATTTTATTGCAAATGCTTAGATTTGGGATAATATTTGGGGTTTATAGTAAGTAATATCACAAAACTAAATGATGAACTATCTTCTGATCCATGAACATCGTTTCCAACTAAAATCAATTGTACATGCAATTAGATACAGCTGGAATATCATACATCGTGGGAAAAAAAGTATGTTAGAGTTTTAAGACAAATAACTAATTGATATCTTAATTAAGAGGGTTCTTTGGATCGTATTTCTACTAGAAGTAATTTACTAATAAAGGGAATGCTCGACCGATGTCAAAGATGAAACATGTAGCTTTGGAGGTTATTTTCATGACAACTATATGGGTTTTGCGGTCTTATAGAAATACAATGGTGTTTTGTCACAAATACATTAGAAGAATCAGATTTTCAAAAAGATCATAGATTGCTAGTTTTATGCATAGAAATAGTAAGATCAAAGCCAACTGAAGTTGTGTGGTTACAAAATCCCATTATGGCCGGTCCTTTATAATTGTCTATTCTTTTGCTAGCTTCTTATTGGTTTGACTAATAAAATTCAAAGTATCCATATTTGATTATATCCGCCTTTTTAACCCGTTATAGTTTTCTTGCTGGTTCCAAGCACGAAGACAAAAATAATGGAGGGGTATACAAAATACTTTGATGACTCTAACACACGACAAACAACCTACGGAGCAACCCCCACCATGGCATAGCTCATGCCACCTAGGTCTCTTGGCCGGTAGTTAGCTTCAAGCAAAGTACCCCAACCTGACAACTCAATCTGTTGGGGAGTGGCTACACTAAGGCCCTCGCCAAAGCTCTTAGCATGACTGAACACCGCCCCCTAGCACGTGTTAAGGGGGTGCCCCAAGGTGGGCTCGCTAGCAGCTCAGTGAGATGAGAGATGAGAGAGAGTGTGTAGGTTGTTTGTGATTGGCTATTTTAATTTTTAATTTTTAATTTTTTTCTTCCTAAGATACCATGTTATGCTTACGTGACATGTAAAAAATGATATGACAGCATATCATACACACCACTATTCCCTCTAGCCTAAATGAAATGTTAGGTGCAAAGTGCGCCTATATGCGTCATGTGAACCACACACATAAATGGTACTCCTCCTAAGACTTCCATCAGGTACTCTTTACTATACATTCTAAAAGTTTGCCCACTATATGTGACAACTTGATTCCCTATTCTTTATTTATTTTTTTTTTCAATCCAAATATTTGATTAGAGTTGATATCTTATTCATTTTAACTTTGATTTTGAATATATAATATATCATTACGATATAAAGCTTTTTCAAAGGACAACCCAATAACAAATATCTAGCTTTCCACATGTCCAAAGTCGGTGAAAATTCACATTTTCTAATTAAAGAATTTCATGTTTTTTTTTTCTGTAAATTGGTAATCATATACAGAGTCCTAGATTTCCCCTCCAACATATATAGAAGCAGATGGAATCATGTCTAGTTGATGCGGGACATTAAAAAATCCCATGAGAAGGATACTCAATGAGATCAAACTAGATGCATAATGAGATCATACTAGATGCATCGAGTCCTGAGGGTGTCGGACACCAACTGATATTAGTGTATCGTCGAAGATTTTCTTTCCAAAGACTTTAAAATCATTTGAGACTGAGTTTAACCGATATAGAATAATAGCATATATAATATATGATACTTTATCACAAAAGTTTGAAATTTCGGTCTAATAAAATGTAAGTATTTATTTTGAAAAAAGATATATTTTTATTGAATAGGAACCGATTGAAATTTTAAACCGATTAAGAAATAACACAAGGAGCAAATTGTCAATATGTTCAAGTCAAGAGGAAAAAAGTGTAATTATACCGTGATCGAAGGTCCGGAAACGAAAAATGGTTCGTTGTCATTTGTCAACACCATTTTCAAACTCACGACTCGTGAAATCTCGATTTGTATGAATTCTGGAAAAAACTCCAAATTTAAATTTACTTTGCGTTGTAACGAATTAGAAAGAGCAGGTTTCCGATAATCGATCTCAAAATCCTCGATTCGTGTATCGATTTTCTATATAAGAGTTGAATTTTTAAGTGTGATGAAGGATTCTTCGGGAATCTCGTAGAAATGGCGGATCAGACGATCGAGAAACGTTCGTCTGAAGTTGATGATCATGAGAGAGAGCCGAGTAAAAAGAAGGACATTACCGAGGATCCAGAAACCTTCAGCTGTATGCTTCAGCCCTGTCCTGCCGACTCCGATCCTAAATACGTCGGAATTCGCCGCCTTCTTCTCTTTCGGAAAGCTCAGTCAGGCGTTCTTCGCCGAAAGGTACTCTCTATTAGTCACCTATTTCAAATGAATACATTTTGTTACAACAAATGTCAAACCTCGCCGGAGGATGTAGATAGGTATCCTTATTCCATAGTTCGTCTTACCAGTAGAACTCGGAATTTGACGAATAATTTGGTGAAAACAGCGACTTTACTGCTTCCTTCAATGATCAATGAATATAGCTGTGCGTATCTGTTGTGTGTAGGACTGGAGATGCAATGCTAAAGGCTATGTGGCTTATCGCAATTTCATCAACAGGCCAGATAATTGGCTAAATTCGCAAATACCAAGTCGCACTAGCACCCCTGGAACCAGGTACCTCAACTTACTTACTTACTGATTCCCTCTTTGGTTGCTCCTTTGAATTTATCAGATGCAGAAACACAAACATCCTCTGCCATTGTTAGTTTGTTCACTAGTTACACTATGGTTTGTAACGTTGCAAGCAAGCATATGATCAAGAATTTGCAATGATTGGCAGAGTATTATTTGAAATTTTGTTTCATATAGTAGTGACATGACATCAGGCTAACTTACTCATTGGTTCACCAGTGGTCGATGGGTGCCATCTCCAACTCCAAGTCAACTATCTATGGCTCTTGAGGTGGAAAACTGGTCGACTGGTAGCTGGACTGGTATGAAGGTTAGTTTTACTCCTTTTTTCAACATAACTACATTGGTAAAACAGACATATTGGATTTGGATAATAAGTCTTGATGCACTTTTTTATAATCTGGTTTATTTTTACACAGGATCTACGTGATAGTCAAACACCGAGTCATAATACTGTTAGTAGTTTTGGTGTAAGTTCAACTGAATTTGAACACCCTCGTCGAAAAACTGAACATGCATATTCATTTGTGGGAATGCATTGCATCTTCGATGAATGCAAATCAATGGGTAACTTCCAATATGAATTTGTTTATTCTCATTTTAAGTGATTACTTTTTCTTCATGGAATAAGTGTTTCAATTCTACATATATGCAGTTACTGTTATAAAGTTTGGGCATATGAGTTCTGATGTTCTTGCTTATGGAGCAACAGATGGAACATTAACAGTTTGCAGTGTCTCTGATCCACCTTCAATCATGAACAAATTGACTGGGCACTCAAAAGATGTCACAGGTTTGATCAACTGGTACTGGTTCTTTAGTCTTTCCTTTAATATCTCTTGATTGAAAGGGGACTATTAATCATGTGTTGATGTCTTTTTTTTTCATCTTTAATCTCATTTTTCCAGATTTTGACTTTTCATTGAACAACCAGTACATTGCATCATCTTCATTGGATAAAACTGTAAGGGTTTGGGATATACCAAATGGCCTTTGCATTCGAGTAATATATGGAGTTACTTCTCAGCTTTGTATTCGTTTTCATCCTGTAAGTTCACATCAAATTTAACTTTCTCTTACTTATATTTATGTTCTTATTCCTTTATTTTTAACCAACATAATAAACTTAGGAGCTGTTTCTTTTTTTCCCTGAATGAGTAATAATGTATGTATGGATAAAGTGATGTATACACACCGTAGACTGAATAAACCATCTGAACAAGACTAAATGACCATTTTACCCTTACATCTATGAATGAAAATTAGTAATTCTTTTTTTTCTTAATAAATACAGGTGAATAATAACTTCCTTTCAGTTGGCAATGCACAAAAAGAAGTCTCGGTAATTAATTCATATCCTTCACTGCTTCTTTATTTCTTTTAATTAATTACTTTATTTCTTTTAATTTTTTTTACTATTTCAGATATTCAATTTTAGCACGGGAAGATTAATAAGTAAAACAGTTGTGGACAGTGAGGTTACGACTCTTGATTATGACCATACGGGTCAGTTTATTTTTTGTGGGGATGCACAGGTGAGCTTTTTATTTATTATTTTTTTATAAACTTCATTTTCAAAACTCTGTCATTTATATAAAAACTGTTGTTTTATTTTTTTTAGGGATGTATATACACAGTTAAAGTAAACTCTCATCAAGGTACTTTATCACGCTCACATCGCACTAAAACTAGCAGCAAGGAAAAGTCAGAATTCACCACTATACAATATAGAACATTTTCTTTAATGACACAAGGTCCTGTGTTATTGGCTCTTACACGAGATGGAAGTTTGTCTTTCTTCAGGTTCTTAATTATCTGATTTAAATTAATTTCATATGTTTAAATTTGATGAAAGTAAGTTGTTTTTTTTATTTGTTGCAGTGTTTCTTTGGAGTTACAAGGCTATTTGACTCTACAGTGCTCCCTCAAGTTGGCCCCACGTCTTCATAGCATTCGCGCTTCTTTTTGTCCATTACTTTCCCTTGAAAAAGGGGAATATATAGGTATATACATAAGTTAAATTGCAAGAAGTGATTAAAGGATCCATATGCATATCTATGTCATTGCCATGTTATCTAGTGTAAATTACAAATCCGGTCCTTGTGTTTTACCCAAAACAACAAGTTCAGTCCAAATTTTGAAGTCGTCATTTCATTGTGGATATGGTCCCTAGTACATACAAAATGACTTCAAAATTTGGACTGAATTTGCAATTTTGAGTAAAGCATAGGGACCATATTCGTAATGAAATGCAAACTTAAGGACGACTTAAAATTTGGGACTGAGCTTGCAATTTCGAGTGCAGCTGAGCACAGGGACCAAATTTGTAATTTACTCTAATATTATAATCATATTAAGAAAAGTAACAAAACTATGTTATTTTCCATAATTAGTTACCTCTGGAGGGAATTGATAATATGTTCCAAGAGTAATTTACATTTTTGGTCCTTGAGTATAGTTGAGTTTTTCAATTCTGGTCCCAAAAAGTTTTTTCTTGCAATTTTGGTTCTTATTTGAGGTTTTTGTAACATTTTTAGTCCCTATGTCAAGTAAAATGATTTTAGTTTGGGACCAAAATTGTAAAAATCAGATATATTCAGGGTGAAAAATAGTCATTTTACTTGTAACAAGGACCAAGAAGGTTACAGAAGTTTAAGGACCAAAATTGCAAAAACCAGATATACTTAGGGGGGAAAATGTAATTTACTGATACAGGGTTTTTGTGTGTTAATAAGTGATTGGAAGTGAGGATGCAGCTGTGTATTTCTATGACTTAACTCGGCCCAAGAATACATGTGTGAACAAACTACAGGGACATGGATACCCGGTGATTGCAGTTGCATGGAATCATGGTGAGAATCTTTTGGCTTCCTCTGATTTTGGTGGCACTGTAATTGTTTGGAAGAGAGAAAAATCAAAGCAAAAAGAGGTCACCTAAAATAAAATCATTTCTTTTTATTTTTTTAAAACTCTTTTTCTGATATCTAGATCAATGTAAATTAGGTCATTTCTAGATAAAATCATTAAGGTAGTTAAAATACATATTCTCAATACAACAGTTTAAAACATGTATTTTTTATAATCATCGACTTCAAGTAGGCATTTCACCATTGTCTGATTCACAATCTTTATGATAAAAAATACCAGTAAAAAAAGTTCTAACAAATGCACGCATGTTTGGCAAAATACACAATTATGATTCTAATAGAAAAATCACTTGTGGACATATTCTTCAACTTTTTTTTTTCGAGTGTAAAAGTAAGGAATCTAAAGAAAATAAGACCTTGAAAATTGAAAGTAATCATTAGACTTCATGGTGACTCACTTCTGTCCTCATTAGTCATTCCCCATGGAAACCAACCCATACCTTAACTTTTCCCATGAAAATCACCCCATAATAAAGAGTGTCAGGTCATTTATCTTTTAGTTATATTTAATAAGTTACTAAATTTTCTTTTAATTTCCCATTATACTATCTATTGCGTCTACTGTGGCAAGTGGCAACCGACATCTGATGGGAATATAGAAAAAATTTAGTTACATAGTGGATACAATTAAAAATAAATTGACTAATAAGTAAATTGTATTTTATGACATTAACCTATTAACATTTTTGTCGCATTTTTTTTAGGATGTACTTAATCATACTCCTGTATTTTGCAACACACACATACATTTGCCAAACATGAGTTTGCAAAATTTGAAGTTATATATCTTCTTCGAAAGCATTTTAGAGTAAAATTACAAAATACTTTATGAAATTGTGAAATGCTTTCAAGCAAAGAATGAAAAATCGTGATCATAGTAAGATCGAACCGGATCGAAAGATCCTACCATAATCAACTAGTTTGTTTTTTTAAGAGCTATAATTATCTCAAAGATTAATTATGAAACATATTCATAAATTATTTTAACTTAAACTTTAGATTTCAAAAAGATCAATATGTCCAAGTTCCAACAAACATGTAACACAATAAAAATATATCTGATCAACTACATCTGTTACAAAAACATAGACGTCAGTTCACAACTATTACAAAAACATAGAATTGAGGTAAAGAGGAGCACCTCCACTCCACGCTGCAGTTCCACCACATCTTTCTCCTTCAAAGTGGATCCATATTTGAATGAGTCAAGATGAATCCACAAAGTGGATCCCTATTGAAGCACATTACTTATTTTTATGGTACAAACAATTGATACATTTTATTTCTTTCTTCAAAATTATTGTCAAATATTCCTTTAACTAGATGTATGAACAAATCGAACTAATTTTTATTTTTTTCTTCAAAAATATTGTCAAATATTCCTTCAAGTAGATATATGAACAAATCGGTACAAACAGTTGACACATAATTATATAATTATTCTAACTGAGTTGTTAACATTTTTTTGGTTACATATATATAGTATTTTTGAAATAATAGTTTCTTTCAAATGATCTGACTTAGATAGATTTTTTAAAAATCATTTCTAATCATTAAAACTGTTAATAATACAATTGAAACTTAAGTTAAATAAAAGTGTTGATAACAACATATGTTTCTAACCTAACAAGACATGATAGAATAAATTATAATGTGTTTGTCGTGCACGGAACCATGAGTCATATCAGTGTCAACGAGACAACAAATGCAACTTTTGTCCCATCCAAAAAAGTTCAAACCCAGTGGGATATGGACTCACTTTGCTTTTCTCATTTGTGCAAAAAGCATAAATAACATCATTGTCCTAAAATAGCCCTAAAAAGTTTGTCCAACCAAGTCTACAAACACAACCTTAAAGATAATAAAAGTCGTATCTTAAATGTAAACTACATAATTGATCATATAACATGGACTTAACAGATGTGCCGTTAAATTAATCAGTTGAGGGATCAAACATACAACAAAGCTATGTTTTAAGGACCATCTTTGAACAAATGAAAATTTGGACTCTAAAATCCAAAATTCTTGACATACCACAGGGACCATTCCTGTAATTTACTCAAAAACTTATAACAAACACTGTTACATTAAACAAGAAACTTAATTTACTTCAAAAACATTATCATCATAGGCCACCAAAGTACCAAACTCATAAACTTCAAACAAAATCAAATCATATTCACAAAGATTATGATAATCAAACCCTAGTTTCCATCTCATAAGTCACATCAACCTACTGTTGCTGCTATCTTCAACAAGAGTTTTAACTTTTAATACATTAAACCTGTGCATATTACCTTCGACGACGTTTTGTATCCACCTGAAAACACCATAATCATAAACATGAAAATTTTAAAATTTATAGATTTTTTTTTTTCATGATATGTAATTGTGGGACAAAAATTTACCTTCATGGTTGAATTCCTGGAATTAGCACGAGGGTTTTGGAGAATCCTTTGTTCTTCAGATGAACAACTTTTACAAAATAAGTGTTCAATTCTTTTAGCCTCATCCACTGTCATGTTTAAACAAGCAGGATGAAACCTGAACCAAAAGGGTATTCAAAGTTTACAAACTAAAATTATCATAATCCAAAAATAGATTCATGGAAAGCATATCAAGTTTCAAGAATTCAAACATTTGGTGTTTTAATCTTGTTATTTTTATCCCCAAAATGTTAACTTGAATGTGACTTACCAACCACTGCAGCCATCACACTGGATCATGAACTTATCAGGATTGTAAGGCATTTCACACGTGCAGTACCTGTCATATTAACACAAATTAAACAGATTAATCAACAGCATATCTATGAACTATGATGTATCTATCAATTGTACAACTCTTCGAATTTAGTCATACCAATCTTAAGTTAGGAAAAGCACACAGATTCAGAAGCCTTGATGTTATTTTGATCCTGTTAGCATCTAGATAGGTAACTAGCAGTGTATAAAGTTCGAAGTTCAATCCAAAATTTCTTAAGATAAATTTTTTCCAACATCAAATGCAAACAATTTCATCAACAACGAATGGAAATTATGAAAAAAGGATATAGCAGAAACATACACTGCTACGCTATTGGGACTGAAGTCTCCGGTGGAAGAGTGATACTCAAAACGACAGAAGAAATCGTCGTTGCCAATGTCGTCGAGTGATGTATAGCTCTTGAAAGTGTGAACCTTACACTTGCCTTCAATTGTATCAGGGCTTTGAACATCACGGTGATCGGAAATGAATACTTCTTTGCTTCCGTGAAATGGTTGTTTGCCGTCTTTTGATTCCTCCGGTCGGTAGTACCACCGGATGTGAACTTTCACGTTGCTTCCGTTTTCGTCGGATACGATCTTATCCACTTTTGCTATGTACGATGGCTTCGAAGGATTGGGAGATCGCATGAACACGCAATCGCCGGCTGATTCGAAGGGAAAAACAGAAATTGGTTAGAAAAGAATGAACTTTTTAGAAAGAAGAAAAGAGTGATGAGGATTGATTGAGATGAAACTAACGTCTTATGGATTCGTTAATGGCTTTGACGGTGTAAGAATCTAGGGTTTTTCCGTTGCCGCGGATTTTGGCCATGGACTGATGCATGACTTCAAGCAGGCATGAAACACGATCAAAAGACAAAAGAGATTGCGTGTGTGTATTACTCAGAGTTGAATTTATACTTCTTTGGTAATAAAATTAAGACAAAACTACATATATGGTCCTTGTGTTTTATAAAAAGTAACACATAATTTTTTTTGTAATGAAGATGGTCAATGGTTTCAATTTCTTAAACCCACATAAAAATAACATTCTTACTCTTTAAATATATTTTATATTTTCTTTTTACTCATAAATTTTATTAATTGATTTTATCATTTCCAACTTTTAATTATTTTAGTTAATAATTTACATTTATACTTATATAGTATATAAAGGGATAGAAACCACACCCAATAAAATGAATTGACTATGTGGAAGTCGTTTCCACACCAAAGATATCATTGTCGTTTGTTCGTGGTTTCCATAGACTCTCCCTCCATCATCGATATTGTTTCATTTCCACAACCCAAAAGTCTATGTTCAATCCATAACTCATTCCTACACCTACGCTTCTACAATTACACGTTTACAGTTTATCCCATAAAATGTTTCCGCACCCTTAGATATCACTGAGCTTCAAACAGTGGCATATCCAAAACAAAATGTACGGGGAAACATACATGATTTTAAGGGTAGCATGCCGAAAAAGTTGCATTATTTTGTAAAATTTCAAAAAAAATTACATTATGCTAAAAAATTTAAAGGGTAGCCCGGCTGCCCCATGCAATCATGTATGGCTTCAAACCAAAAATCAATTCCACACCCACGTATTCTTCAATTATAGGTTGTTCAAGTCGCATCATATTATCAAGTTTATCAATGGTCAGAGGTTGCGAAAATACGATATTCAAGAGTATGGTGGTGGCGATGAGTAACGACATGGGTTATTCCTAAACAAGTTTGTCACTTTATTATGTAATTTGTATGTGTTCTTTAGAAGTTTTAAGTATGTGAAACTTTGGATGCATTATACTTTTTCTTGAATTTTTTTGGTTGACTCATGCGCTTAGACACGAGTCTTACAAGGTTAATTAGTCTCTATACTTATATACCTGGTTTCCTTTCATTCTCCCAACCATGTGGGATAAACTAAAAACCCATTAACCTATTTGTTAACTTCTTTCAAACACCTCGTTTCAACATATAATTTGTTCATTCATCTTTAATCTATTTTGGAAGTGTGATATATCAAAACTAATGTATCATTCTCAAAAATAGGAAATAATCCATTTTTGAAATTGGTTAAAACCAATTTTCCAACATCGTATTTACGGGCTTTGTTTCACGGTTTAGTGGTTGTATTATAATGAAATTTTGAAAAGGGGATAATCACCGTAAAACCCATTTTCCATATATAGATATTACAAAATAACCATATTTTTCCAGAGAAAACCAAAGTGATCATCATATTTTATAAGCATGTTTTGGACTCCATTATGAGTTGTGAACTTAGTTATTATGATCCCTCAGTTTAAAGTTGTACGCTTTAAAAAACCAATGAAAAACTGTGAAAATTTTCTTCGCAACTCCATCTCAATGTTCTCTATAAATAGTTTCCCATACGAAGAGCAACTTCAAATAAGGGGAAAATATATGGAAATTACTTTTATCTGAATGGTTGGCACTTGACACAATTGAAATAAGTTCTTCCATTTATCATGATTTTGAAAGCATAAAAAAATAGATTTTTAAGTTCGAAACTCTTTAACAACAAAGAACATGCTCGAAACTTATAGGGAAGAACATCTTAGAAACTAACATATATACCACCTCTTTTTGATTGTTTATGTGCCTTTAAAAAGGTTTATTTCTCAAACTCATTATATTTCCGCATCTATATTTGTGTGTCATTTTGTAGTTGTCAACACCAAGACTTGCATCAGTTTATATTCATTTCTAAAACAATGTTGAAGTTTTTCTTTAAAACTTTACTAAGGGACTTTTGTCTAAATTTTTGATTAAGCATCATTAATCTCGTTTGTGTCCTGATATCGTTAGAAGGATGCAAATTGGTCCCTCTATAATGGAAATTCAAAGTTTCTAACCCTACATCAATTGATTGTCGGAAGTATAATTTCCAAACATCCTAAACGCTATAGGCTGATTTTATGTCTAAGCCCTGCCAAACTGAATCTTGTCTTTCACTATTTTCATCATATTATAATATCAAAAGTCAAGACATCGACTCTTTTTAGTTTATGAGGAATTAACCTTTTTATGGTATCTTTTGACTTTTATCTTGTATAATCTTATACCTTTTAAAAATTACATCTTTTACCACAATAATTTTAAATAATCGTATAGCACGTGGGATACACATCTCAAAATTCGTATCCTATACTTTTTGACATCCCTCGCAGAGGTCTCAATGAGCTTCACAACAAGTATTTTCCTTGTATATATGATCTTCACTTTAACGTTCTTCTCATAATAGAAATAGCCGATGGATCACCACCCATTTCTTCAAACACAACTATCAAATTTTGTGTTGGCTTTAACCATGATCTAGGGACATGGTACCTACAAAATTAAAACAAAAAATAAATAATAAATCGATGTCAAATTTAAACATAAAACATCTCTTATGGATTATCAGCTGATACTGCTAGGACAGTTATCTGGGGACATATAACGTTTTACTGATAAATGAGAATGGTTGAGTTTACCATCTTTGAGTCGGTTTTCCGCAACGAGTTTGACACTTGGCGGGCCGAAAAGTACCAGCATAATTGCAGCCGGTACAACTCCCTTTTGCACGAATTGTCCAATATCTTCCTATGCTTTGACCATTGATCCATACTTGACCCTTTCCCATTCTCTTCATGTCAATAGCTAAAGGCTCAACCCCTTCTGGTGCATTGAAATAAGCCTGCATGTTGACTAGTCAATGCAATTCGTGCATAATTCTGACACCAAAACTTTCCACTAAAACAATTTATAGCAATTTATTTTATGAATTAAAAAGATAGAAAAAAAAAGTAGTGTACCTTGTACCAAGTAAGTGGCCTATGGTTTTGTTGAAGCAACGATGATTCAATCCAATCTACTGAAGAAACCCCCGTCGGCGATGCTAAGTTTTTCGATTCTCCCTTCAGGCCTACCTGCAAAACCAAATCGGAAGAACAAAAAGGCGAAATTGAGCCCCAATGATCCAAGAAAACACGACGGAGTTGGAATTTTGAGATTATGAAACGAATTATGATCGAACGAAATAGACCTGGTATGACCATTTCTGCCTGGAAATATCCCTCGATCCACGATCTACTCCGTGTAACACAACAGGTCCTAAAACTCCAGTCTTCCATAGCTCAAAATGTGGCCCGTTGTTCTTCGATCACAAAGAATTATCGTATTTAGATTCGTGTAAATCAATCGAAGACGATAGAAAGAAATTGGAGTTAAATCGACTTACTTGTAACCCAACGGCGACACTTAGCAGCGAGATCTTGTTTATTCCGGTGTGTAGATTGGCGTTTCCGGTGAACTTAACGTTCTTACTTTCTGGATTTCCGAACGCCGATCCTGATGAATTCGCGTACAAATTACGAACAATTCAATAACAAATTCACAATACAAATTTGAATCTGAGTTCTATGTACATGGCAATGCTTATCGGAGTTGTACCTGATAGCTGACCATTGATGAAAACATGTAAAGCATGGCCTTCGGAATCCACGCTTAGAGTCGGAACACTATTCCCGTGTATTTCCCATGGCTTTATCACAACACTAGAAATTCAAGTTCGAGAATGTAAGTACAAATTACAATGCAGAATGTACAACAGCTATAATGGATTTTATCACAATACTAGAATCCGTACAAGTTTTAATGCATAATGTACAGGTTTTAATACAAGCATTATGTTTAAGAAAATAACTTTTTCTAACCTGGTTGAATACCAAAGATAATCACTTGCATCTCTAGTTACACTCAATTGATCCAACAAACCAGAAACTATCATCTTTGATCCAATATCAACAGATGAAACATCTTCACTGAAAGTTTGCCATGGAAGTCTATTCACATGTGTTGGCAACATATTTACAAGAGATGTCTTTGATCCAATCTAAAAAAAAAAACGATCAGAAGTCAGCTTTAGGTAGTTGTAACTCATGCAGGATTCGTTGTACTAACCTGAGCTGTATTGAAAGCTACATTTTTACAATCAGGAAGAATGCTGATTGACCATGGTGGGAGATTGTAATGCATGTTTCTGAATGTGACTGTTGTGGATGAATTGAGATGATAATTGGCTAAAAACGCAGCACAACCTCCGGTTTTTGAAGAAAATACATGTGCCTAATATAAACATGTTAAGAGATTTTTAGTAGTGAAAATGTTTTATGGTTAAATACATAAAAACATTTGTATTTTATTATATCTTTTTTAAAGGTTAAAAGATTATAATGGTTTAATATGTACATATATATAGCTAATTGGCTAAACTGATAGAATTGTGAAAATACAAGTGTTTTTCTGTATTTTCAGTTAATAAGATTGTAAATAGTTTTTATTCTACAAACCTGTTCGTAGGTTCCTAAGGAAATAAAAGTAGGATCAGCTGAAACGAGCGCTCGTTCGCTTAGTTTTATAGCTTTATGAAGCTCCTTCAAGTGGTTATATTTTGGTTGCCTTAGCAAACCTATGTATACAAACAAAGGCTATACATCAGTAATTTTTTTACCAGTATTTAATACAGAAAGAACGACTTAATAGATAAAGTCACGGAAATGAACATTTTACACCATTTACTCCTAACCTTTTACAAAGTTACCTTTATCTTTTTAACTTCCATTTCTATTTGGCATCATTTTCTCAAATATGTTTTGACATTATTTATCCAGACAACACTTTGTACAGTATAATTTTATTACCGTATTCGTCTATAGGAGCATCATAATCGTAGCTGGTTGTGATGAACGGGCCTCCGGCTGTCCTTCCAAAATTTGTTCCTCCATGATACTATTTAATATAAGAAAAATGGATTAATGTATTGATGAATATTAATTTTTGGTTTCCATTTTAGTCTATGGAAAAACATGCTAACCATGTAATAGTTCGTGAATGAGCCTCCCTTTTGAATGAATCGGGCAACTGCAAACGCCAAATCTTGAACGGGTCGATGGGGAACAGGTCCACCAAAATCCGAGAACCTTTAAAGAATTGAATTCCAATGACTAACAAGATCCCACATTTGAAATTGACTTTTAAAGTTATCAAAATCATATTTATTCCTTATTCTTCTAAACTTTTTACACCAATTCTTTCTATATTGAAATACTTATTGTACCATTTCATTTAGTTTTTAATTTCTCCTCAAAAATCAAAAAATTCATGTCGAATTTGAAAATCGAAAATTTCCAAGTTCGAGTATGACAAATAATAGTAGGACTTACCAACCGCTCCAAGCCTCCGTCCACATTGTAGGTTTTGTTTCTTTGTTATTTGGAGAGAAATAATCACAATAGAACCCATTGCAAGTATTTATCTGTCATAAAACCCCCAAAAAAAAAAAACAAACGTAAATTTTTACGGTACCAATAAAACACATTGTGTCTAATCAGACACAATAAACAGACACAATGTGTCTGTTATCATTATTTCGTATTCCTAGATTTTTGGGCACCAATCTCATCACCAGTGCTCCATATGAAATAGAGAAAAGTACATACAATAGGATCCGGAGCATCATCTTGCTTGCACATGACCCACGGGACACCAGTGTCCAATCCAACAGCCATTTTGGCAGCCCAAGTCAAGTAAGCATGACCGGCTGCACCATATGCTTTGCTTTCTGCCCCATATTCATTCTCTATCTGCCCCCATTTACCAAATTCAATTTTAAAATATTTTGTATAAACAAATTGGAATCTTGATTTTATAAATAAATAAATAAAAACAAGAAATAAGAAAGTTACCTGAGAGAGAATAATTGGGCCACCTTGTGACTCGAACAATTTTTCATACTTCATCATTTGCACTATTTTTGTGGTGAACTTTTGCATTGCCATCTACATCACAACTTCTGATTAAAAAATATATACATATTTCAAGTAATTAATTCTGTTTTTTAATAACAGTATTTATTTCTACTCTCTTTTTGCATTAAAAACACTTCAGGCATACACACACATCCCAATAAACGATGTAGTTTTGTCCTGACAATGTCAGCATCTATGTAATAATATAATACAAACGCAATTAATTTTGGACTTTAAGGAAAAATGAAACACCTTGAAAGGTTCGTTATCAGTTCTAAAGCTGATTCCAGGAACATACTTCAACCAAACAGGAAAACCTCTTCCAAAAAACATTAAAAGTCATCATCAAAATCACTAAAAACTATTAAAAAAAAACGAAATTTGTTCTTGAATCTTAATAAAATTACCCAAAATTCCACTCTGCACAAACAAATGGTCCAATTCGAAGATGCATATACATCCCAGCTTTCTGAACCAATTTCACAAACCGAATCAAATCATATCTTCCTTCAAAATTATACTGCAAAAGTCAAATCCAAATCCAAATTCATCAACATAAACTTATCAAATCAAATAAATGGGAAACTATTAAAAAGGAAAAAAAGAATAAAGTAAAGAAAGAACAGAGTATATACATTTCCTGGAGAAGGTTCATGCCCATTCCAGAAAACATAAGTATCGATCACATCAAGTCCTCCATTTTTGGCTTTTAAGATGAGATCTTCCCACATCTGCAACAAAGTTCGGATTGGATTTGAGTAATTGTTGAAAGAATGGGATTGGAAATCAGAAATGTGAAGAACAGAGAGATTACTTCAGGGGTGCTTCTTGGATAATGTATAGAACCAGAGATGAGGATTCTTCTTCTGCCATTGATGATGAGAGATTTCTTGTCGTAGGTCACACTGCATTTTGTGAACTCGATACATAGCAGAAATGAAACGATGAGTAGTGAAACCCATTTGGAAGCTGAGGTAGCTGCCATTTCTTTCAACTAGAGCAAGATGGAGGGCTTTTTCATATATTTATATAAGATGCGAAATAGTTTTAAATGCGTGTATTGTAATTTTTATAATAGTTTTCATTTTATATAAAATATGAGTACTTAAATACAACATATTTAATACTTTTTAAGATCTATGTTGTTTTAAATCATTATTTAAAATGTTAAAAAAACTCATACATTAAATGTGTGTTACAGTCTTTGTATGCAATTAAAGCACTTATTTTTGTAAGAGAAATTATACTCAGACTTTTGCTACAAATTGTTCATATCTAGTATCTACACATCGCCTATATTTCTATTTTTACAAGAATGTTAGGTGCCGTTTGTTTTTCCGAAGCGAAAATAACTGAAGTCTGCGGACCACCTCTGCAACCCTCTGTAGCAGAAGAAATGGACTAAACGGTTGCAACGTGTAATAAAAACTATATTTGTTTTTTTAACATCTGCAGACTGCTACAATAAGTTAAAGTAAGATGTGAAAAGGTTTGAGACAGATGGTCAAATGCTACGCCACACAGCACACACACAACAGTTTTTAAGTCAGAAGTCTTCTGAAAACAAACAGCTGTGAAGGGCCAAGTGCTGCACGGCACAACAATAAGTGGTCAGAAGCGGTTTTTTAGAAAAAACAAACAACACATTAGTTTCTTAAGAATAAGTCAATAATATTCAAATCTTATAACAAATTAAGATAATGGTGGTTCGAAATAACCATTTTTATTTTTATTTGATGTAAAGGGAGACTATTTACATAAAAAGAACGTAGATAGAAAAAGACTAAACTGCAAAAATGTTCTTGTGGTTTGTCGAAAATTTTACTTTGATACAAAAAGTTCAAGACTAGCAATTTAAGACTAGCATTACTGGTCCAAAATAAGTATATTATTGTGGTTTTGGTTAAACATGTTTTGAAAATATTTAAAATACAGATCTACCCTAATATTTTCTTTTTCTATTTTTTGACATTACAATAATTAAAAAAACAAAAAGAAAAATCTTCAGAGTGTTTATCCCCCACCACTCCCCCCCCCCCCAATCTCTCTGTACATTAGATGAACCTACAAATCGGTGACTCACCGGAAAAGGAGAGAAACAGAGCGAGGACCACATTACTCGAAGGAGAGAGACGATCGTACTAGGTTTAGTCTAAGGGTTTTCGAGGCATCATTCGTCGGATCTACCGCCATCATCCTTCCCAAACAGCCGGATACCGCTACAATGTAGTTGAGGGTTTGAAAAACCCTAGCTTCGCTGCCAACGTAGTTTATGATCTATTGTGATGAAGATAGAATTTATGGGTTTGAAAAAACCCAAGCTTAGACTTTCCAGATCTAAAGATGGCAGTGACCCTAGGGTTTGATGTGTCTCGGTGACCGACGTCTGACAACCGACATCCTTCCATCTGTTGATGTATTTCGCAGATCTAGCCATAACCCTCGATGTATCTTCTTCTATCGGTGTGTCTATCTACCTCGTCATATCTGTATGTGTTCATGTAACGATTTATCAGTGGCGGAGCTAGAAATTTTTATATGGAGGTACAAACATTATCAATAAATATTATATGTAATTATCATATTCGGGGCATTAAAAAACATGATATAATCTCTATAGCTGGGGGTACAATAACATATATCATGTTTACAAATAATTTTCTTTATATACATAAAACAATTTTTTGGGGGATGTTGTAGTACCCTCAAAGCCACATGTAGCTCCGCCACTGCGATTTATGGGGATCTTGTTACATCTGGTTTTTGTGTGATAGGTCTGATCTTTATCTATTTAAGAAAATGATCTTCATCTATTTAAGAAAAATCGAGATTTGTTGTTCACCATTGTATAGTTATGATATTTCTTTCCCTTGATTTCTGAATTTTATGTGTTAGTTCTAAGATGACCACAAAGATTAAATGTGAAAGATCTGGGATTTGTGTTGAATCTGTTGGTTCAAATCTTCATCTTGTCCATCCTTGTATGTATGTGTATGAATCACGAAAGGAAAGATGGTGGAGGTTTACAAATCAAATAGTTCTTAGTTTGAAATATGGAAAAATTGTGTTTGAATTCATCAATGGCAGCGACGACGTTGACCGGTGGTGGTGTTGGCGACGACGACGGTGTTGGGTCAGTGATGGCGGCGGCGGCAGTCTCTTGAATATAAGTATTGTGAGAGAAATGAGTGTGGTAGGATAGTATCTTATTTTTATTTTATATAATAAAAAGAAAATGTGTAAACAAAATTAAAATGATAAATCAATCATTTTCAATATTTTTAAAAAAGTTAGACCAAGGCTACAACAAAATTTTTATTTTGGTCAGTGTTGCTCATCTAAAAAAAATTTATCTAAATTTTTTTAAAATAAAATGATAATTTTCGACAAACCATATGAATCATTTTTGCAACTTAATCATACAAAAATAAAAATAAAAATGATACTCCCTACCGATGGAGAATTGAAAATTGTACGTAAGCAAAGAGAAATCATTAAACTCAAAAAGAAAATGTAAATATTGAGTGACTACTTTATTAATATATGTTTTCTTTTGTGGATCACCTGTTTCGAAATTTTAGGGTAGATTCGAGAGAAAATCATAAAAATGATCATTTTGGGTGGATATTGTTAACAACTTGACATTATAGCGTTAGTCGGTTAAAAAAAAAACATATCATAATTTTTAAAGCCAACTTTTTATATCATATGAAAAAAAAACACCAAATAGTCTGATCGAACTTAAAGATTAAGCCAATAATTAAGAAAAAAGACAAAAAAAAAACCATACAAATTTGAAACAACAAAATTGAAGCCCATGCTTCCTAGCGTTGCCCGTTGTCTACACCGACTACACCTCTAGCAATTGGCACGCACGCTTCCTTGCCTTGCATGGAATCTACATGGAGGTTCCTTTCATTCATTTGTGATTTGTTTCAGAAACCATAAATTATATATATATATATATATATATATATATATATATATATATATATATATATATATATATATATATATATATATATATATATATTAAAGCGCATGGAAGGTTTCAACAGGAAACTTTCCGTGTTTATAATTTTAACACTATATTTTTACTTTTTCTTAATTTTGCCGCTAAAGTTTCAATAAACTTTTCTTTTTTATAATTTTGCCACTTTATTTTTACTTCTTCATATTTTTGCCACTAAACTTTCACTTTTACTTCTTTAAAACCCTTTTTCTTTATTCTTTTATAATTTTACCACTTTATTTTTACTTTTTACTAATTTTGCCACTAAAGTTTCAACAAACTTTTCCTCTTTATAATTTTGGCACTTTATTTTTACTTCTTTATATTTTTGCCACTAAACTTTCACCCGTGCAACGCACGGACATTTTCATAGTTAGAATCATTGTTGATTTGTTTCAGAATTCAGACAATTCGATTAATCTATTTCTTCTTAAATGTTCTTTTGTTCTTTGTCACTTGTTCGATACTTTTGATTGTTGATTTGTCAATTCTCATTTGTTATAGAACAACCGGTTAACCAGGGAAAATTCTCCAAGTTTTCCAAGTCCCCTCGTTCATCAAGTAAAATGCAAGTTTGATTAGGGATGCCAAAAACCTCTGTGGAACCGTGACCTCGCGGGACCCCGTTTCCGTAAGGGAGTAATTTTACAATATTTTCAGGTTCGGGGGACGGGGGCAGGGGCAGGGAGTTTCGTCCCGAATACCCGACGGGGGCCCTGAGAAAATAATTACCTATATTTAACTATTTTATTTATGAAAATAAATATTAAACTTAGAGTAGTCGTTATGTAATATATGTTTTGTATTTGAATAATTAGTGTAATATGTAAAGCTAAACAAATCAACGAGTTAAAAATACTATAAATAAAGTTAAACGGAGATTTCGGGCCAAAGGGGGTTAACAAGGGATTCGGGTGAAACGAGGGCGGGATCGGGGGATGGTCTTCAAATTTGGGGGTGTGGATACGGGGGAATTCGGGATCGGGAGAAATTCAGGTGTGGGGGCGGGGGCAGCTATTTCAGCCCCCGTTTGGTCCGTTGACATCCCTAAGTTTGATCCCTTAGAATTCATAAAAACATGTTAGAGACAAATAAGATCAAATGCAATACCTTGTTAGACAACATTGAGATTGACCCCATGTTTAAATATTTTAAATTATACGACTAGACCGCCACAAGTATTGTTACTTTTTTTATATTTACTGGCTTAACTTAATTAAAAAAATATTTGGTTTTCTATTCTATATTTCTTATTGGTCTTTGTTAGTGATTAGAGTTAAATTAATACTCATTAGGGTTTAGGTTAGGCCCAGAGCCCATTTTGTATTCCTATTTATATGAGGTTAAATCTCAATTATAATCAAGCAATCTATTATCTTCTATGGTATCAGATATCTAGGTTAAAACCCTATTGCTTACCACAACCCACATCTACCACCATCCACCTTCGGCGACCTTCTCTAATCGTTGTCGAAGGTGCCTTTATTATGCTCAATATTTTTTCTTTTCTTCTTTCCCCTCCTAAATAATAATACAACTGCTGACACCAAACCAAAGCTCCTTCATTGGCTTATTCTACTGCCTCGTCTACTCATGCCTCCTCCTCAGATGACCCCTGTCTCCGAGCCTTCGGTCTCCTCTTCGGATGGATTCTCTCCTCAGTTAGCCTCTTCTTCTCTATAACCCTTTTCTGAGTCAACCTCAGATGTTGTTTCTGCCTCCCTCCAATGGCACCTTCACTATCAGACATCCACTAATCTACAATCGTCTCTCTCTCTCTCTATCCCTCTCTATTAATACTGCAATCGTCGATCTTATTAGAATTGGCTCCATCTGCCACAGCTGGAGCCCTCTTCTTTTACCCTGCCTTTCTCCAGATTCCTTTGTCGCCAGCTCCATGATCTTCACTGTCTTCTCTCCTCTCCTCTTCTACAACGGATCTGCCTCCGGCCGCCGCTTCTTCTATCTTCTTCTCCGTCGAGCCATCGATGTTAGCTGCCATCGTCAGAGCTCTTCTGTAACGACCCAAACTTTCCCATTCCATTATTGAGGTTATTTTTTCGTTATGTATTATTGTTAAGTTACTTTTATCAAGGTTAAAGTTGAATTTGAAGGGCTAAAGTGCAAGAAAATGATACTTGATCATATACATGGGTCATGGGGTCATTTTCTCATACTTAAGGGGCTTAAACTGAAAGTTGTGAAGTATTTAAGCAACCCTAACCCTTGAAGTGTGTTCTTAGATTCCTTTCCTTCTTTGAAGTGTTAGTGTGAAGCAAGTGAAGGAGAAGTGAAGTTCTTGATGTTTTGGTGGACTTGTCATGATATTCTTGAAGCTCTTCTCCTAGCAATAATATTCTTGGAATCATTTATGGATTTTCCAGAAGGTAAGAGCCTTTTTCTACTAGTTAATTTTGATGTCCTTCAAACCTCACACAAGAGGAAAATTTGGGTGATGCAAAATCCTTGGTTTTGGTGTGTTGGTTGGTCCAATCCATGTCCTAATCACTCTAGACAGTTGGATATGGTATTGAGGGGTTAAGATCATCTCAATTGAGGTTTTGATCGGACCAAAACCGAGTAGAAGAGGACAATCAATCGATTTCTTAATTCTTTAACTGCCAGTCCCCACGACATGGACATCCAGTTGCCACGTCATAGTGACAGGGAGTTGATTGACCTGGATCGCGACTGATGCTCAGACACGACACAGACATTCGATTGCCACAATATGGCGAAGAGAATTGACTGACCAGGATCGCGATGGACGCTCGACCCACGACGTGTTACCCTTTTTGCTACGACGTGGATTCTGTCTGAGCATAATCGTTTTTATTCTAGGTTCTACATCTGATTAGCCATTTGTGTAATATTTTAGGGGTGTTAGATTGCTTTCCTGAAGGTGCTTTTCCTCTGTTCATAGCTCCACATAACTTGGACTAGAGGTGAGTCAATTTCTTGTGGTTGTTTAGGCACTAGTATGGAAAATTGCATGATATTGCACACATGTCTAGTCTAATTAGTTTTGTGTGATGTTATGTGTTGATTATATGAAATGTATGCAATCTGAAAATGGATGGTATCTTGTAGAAACAAATGACTCAGGAAACTCTTGATATGCTAGAACTATTAAATTGGTTACTTGGTGCAAAAGAGATTTTTAGGGTCATGTTATCGGTGAAGTTGTTCTTGATGTTAAAAAGTGATGATTTGCATGTTATTTTCTGTTTTGTCATACTTGAATGAAACTAGGAAATACATGCTAGAAGTTGGTTGTTAAAAGGTGTATTTCATTATATGCTACAATTTGATGCTTTGTGGTACTCTTGGGAATATACCTTTGATGCATGATATGAGATGTAATATGTCTTGAATTAATAACAATAATAAACAAACATGATTATATAATGATTATTAGTGAGGTGTTTGTATACCCCATGTGAGTGGATTAATTAATTACAAAATTAATTAAAATACAAGGGGAATACATATAGCAGGGGTAAAAGGGTAAAAATCTAAACTTAGGTACGTGTCCTATGGGATATCGCGGTGGAAGGATATCGCTGGAAGAAAAGAGCTTAAGCCAAGTCGATGAAGAATGGTTTTCTAGGAAACCATTTTGAAAAATGGTTCTGGTGCACTTGGTGTGTGGGGACTATAGTGATGTTGGCTACTCGGAGACGCCAGATCAAGCATCACGTTTGGGTATAGGTACGCATTTGGAAGTACCATTTGACCACCCTCGAACGACAACGCATTGTGTTCATACATGCAGAGTCAGAGTAGTGAACACGGAGAACTAGGGATAGTTTTACGGGTGGGAGTTGCACCCCATTTGGTGCACTGGGTCGCCAAGGTCACATTAGTAGTGAATGGGGTTTTCTTGGTGGATATTAGCGATGTATTAGACCCATGTAGCAAGGGGTATTAAAAGTAATTATAATGATGAACACATTAAATAATAATTATTGCGATGAAAAGAATGACCATATTAATATATGAGTTATATATTGATAATAATCGATGTATGTTGAATTGGAAGCATGACAAAAACATCTTGTATGAAGTATTTTTATTTTTCTATCCATGTGCTTCGGATTGACTCACTGTGCTGATGTTGACACTTGTTTATTACTTGTTGTTGTGGCTTGCATTGGTGCAGTAGTTTGATATTAATGTCTTGGTGAGGTTGGGACTTATCGGGTAGTTATATTTCAATTTATGTCTTAGTATCGATACCACTTGGACATGTCGTTGGATTTTCATAACACTTGATTTTGAGAACTAGTTTTGGATTGGTTTATGAACTTTAATTTTGATGAATGTTGTTTTTGGTAATAAAAGTAACTGTTAACGTATCCCACTAGGAATACGTTAAAGATAACAAAACTGTTATGTTTAGGATGACCTAGTTAACAGTCGTAAATCTATCCTAATTCCAGACCCGGGAACTCGCCCTCGCGCTAGGACCCTTATGCTTGGCGCCCTCGCACCCAGGTCCAATTCTGGACGACAATCTCCGGTCTACAATAGGATAAAACACAAGTGGTCGTTTCCCAGAGCGACATGTGTAGCGCCCAGGGCGCTGTTCTCTGTTTACTCTGCACAAATAGCAGATGACCACTAGTGGTGCACGATCCTCAAATGGGACTCCTCCACGTCCTGTCGGTCCAGACGAGAGAAACGACACCGTTGGGATCGTGCGCTAGGGACAACAGGTATAAAAGGACCATTCCTCTCCAGAAGAAAGGATCGTCTTCTCTACATCTAAACCCTAATTACCCTATCCTCAAACATACACTAACTAGACCGTTGGATCTTCATCCTGGGACCCCTTCCCGGACGTCAACTGACATTATCTCTTCGTTGCTATGATTATAAGACTCTTTTCAACCGGAATCAGCAAATGACGGTTTTAAGTCCAAATCCCATATCACAACATTTGGCACCATCCAGACGTGTACTCAGAGTTACACAACCTTGATACGACTCTAGACGTTGGCGATGATGGGAAAGGGACCTACAACATCCGGTGGAGGAGAAACGAGTCCACTCAGAGCAATGTCGTCGCTCGACGACACACAACCATATGTGTCCGAGAGACAAGTATCCACCCAGATGCCAGCAGCACAAACATCAGGTCTGGTAATGGGAACCGCAGTGGAAACAATCTCTGCCCTATGGCAACCATCACCTGTCACAACAGAGCACCTGGTTACAACCACAACTGCAGCGCCTCATTCGACGGTGATTCAACAGTCACAACTGTCGACTTAGAACTCACAGCCGATGGTTTCTCAGCCAGAACCACTACCGCAACAGGCGAGGACGAACACTGGGTCCCTAGGAACCATACTTTCCTCCGCACAACATCCAATGTCAAGTCACCAATTCTCTCTAATAGCAGGCATGTCGTATATTTCGTTCTTCGCTCAACAACCTCCACTGTTCAACCCTTACTTCCAGCAGTTGCATGGAACTTTTCCCCAAGCACCACGGTCGCAAGAATCCAACCCTCACTCGTCATCAGTGCAACAACTCTATGCCCATGCTGAACATCCACAATGGTCGAACCTTTACATGCTCCAACATTCGGGATCGAGCTCACAGCTCCAACAAAGCACCCAATCGTATATCCTGAAAGCATCCATGTACAACCAAGCGTACGGGAACCCGTATTACGCTCACCAATTCATGATGTACCATGGTTTTCCATATCCACACATGGAAAACCTGGTGAGATGCACCAACTTTGCTTTCTGCCATGAGCTCTTGCAGTATGAGATCCCACACTCGGCGATGATTCCAAACATACCCAAGTATGATAGTACAACCGATCCTGACGAGCATATCGACACTTATGAGTAGACGATGACGTCGCTGAGGATGGACAAGCGGTTCATCTGCATGTATTTCCATGTTATGCTATCGGGAAACATAGGAAAATGGTTTAAGGTACTGCGACCCCGACAACATCTCGAGCTTTGAGTAATTACGGTACCTTTTCCAACAATTTTATGCAACTAAGGAAGGGCAAGGGAGATGCGAACTCAATAATGGCATGCAAGCAAAACGAAAGAGAGTTGATACAGGCACAATAGATTCACTCTGGTGACGCTCAACGTCCCAGGCCATGAGGAATTCCTTATAATTGGTGCCTTCGCCCAAGGTCTACTCCCACTCCCTCTGTCGAAGAAGATGCAGGGGCCGATACCTCAGTCAAGAGACGAGCTCAAGTTTAGAGTCGAGAAATATGTTAGACAGATCGAAGGTGAAGAAAGAAAAGAAGCCAACCTAAAGGTTGTTGCCAATGCGTACATAAAGTAGGAAGACGCAGTCTCTCGTCCCAACACTCGTCATCGAGAGCGTCAGGACGGGGGCCACGACAAGCATAATCGACACTCACGACACCCATCCCGGAGATACCGTCCATTTGGAAAATATGAACACCGGGGCCATAAATCGATGTCCACGCCATCGAGAAAACTCCTTTGAAGATAGAAAAAGAAAAGGGAAAGTACTGTGAGTATCACAAGAGCAAAGCTCACGATACCAGCTAGTGCACGGTGCTGAAGAAAGATATTGATGAAAAGCCGCTAAAGGGAGACCTTTGTGACATATCAAAGGACCCGAGATCCAAGTTCGATGCCGATCAGAAGAATGCTCGAGCTTAGAAAGACGCAGGCAAGCGCCCAGAGAAAAAGAGCGTCATCTTCACCATCTCCAGGCCACGCCAGAGAAGCGAGCCCCACAAAGCAAAAGATGACACCTAGGTATCATCTGGTAACATACTAAATATCAAAATTTTGATTGATGACCCAAGGCCACCAAACTAGGACCCCAGGGATCCAATCCTGATCACTGTGTAACATCCCAAAAATCACGGTAAAATTTTCATTTTCAAAAACAATCCAAAACCATAAATGTTTACAAACATAGTTTCGAAAGTGTCAATAGTCACGAATCAGAGTATCCTATTATGATATCTTCCCTGGACTTAACGTTTCCTTTCGTCGGCTCAATGTAGTCAAGCCTGAGAATCATAGCACAGATAACAAGACCGTCAGTTGTCGTCCGGGATGGGTTCCCAGAACGAAGCTCCAACGGTCAAGTTAGTAACTGGTCGAGAGAGTATGGGTTTAGTTGAAGAGAGAGTGAGTGGCGATCCCCTCTCCTGAAAGAAAGGGGTTCTATTTACACATGTCATGGCGGGGATAAGATCCTGACAATTCCTTTTTGTCCCTGTTGGGATGACAGGACGTGGTGGTGTCTTATTGGCGGATCGTGCCCCACTACTGATTAGGTGTTGTTGGTGCAGAAATGTCAGGAGGCATGTAACACCCAAAAATTCCAGCCAAATTTAAACTTTTAAAACATTTCAAACCATTAAAATCATTACAACTTTGTTTTCAAAATGTAATATATCAGAGTTTTCCCAGAAACATAGATAAAACATGAGGAGTTGTACGATCACACCTTCGTCTTGCCGCGATCCCCTGATATACCGGAAACAATAAACTGAAACTGTAAGCCCGAGAGCTTAGTGAATTCCCCCAAAATACCAATACACTGCACATAACACATCTATATAACAACAGCATGTACTGGGTCCAGAGCTTTACAGATTGCATTACCCCCTGGGCCCACAGTGTGAGTCTGGATTGCCTTACGGGCCCACAACTCACATATGGCTTGCCTTCGAGCCCACAGTACTTGTCTCCCTTCGCCCGTAACTGGATTGCTCCCAAGCCCACAGTACGAGTCTCCCTTAGCTCGTAACTGGATTGCTCCTAGGGTTTGTTGGCTATTGCATGGAGCGGTACAACCTCAACCCATCCCTCATAACATATAACATACAACATAACCACTGAGCATGAAATAATCATATAACATCACAGGTAGTCCTACAGGTCTACCTAACTGGCATAACCACTAGCATGTAGCACTAACTCATACTCAACATCTAACACTGCTAGGATAACATATCCAATGGGCCGGCCTTGGTGCCTTAGACCCCTTAGTATAGTGAGGATAACTCACCTTGCAACTTTCGTCTGAAACTAGAAAGCTCGACTCCCGGATCACCAACACGAACTCCCCCACCTATAGCTACCATAAAAACCCTTTTTCATAAGTTTCCAAATTACCAAAATACCCTCAGAAGTCAACAGATCAACTCTTGGTCAAAGTCAAAGTCCACAGTCAAAGTCAATAGTCCATGTTGACTCGACTCGTCGAGTGTAGTTCACCGACTCGTCGAGTCCTTCCTGAACTCGAGAAGTCGTGAAATCCTTGGTTGACTCGTTGATTTTTCCTTTAACTCGCCGAGTTCATACGTGTGCAAAGACTGAGAAAACCCTAGCCGACTCGCCGAGTCATTCGACCAACTCGCCGAGCCCAAGGCAATCTTCATCGGACTCGCCGAGTTGTTCATCAACTCAACGAGTTCATGACCATCTTCATATGGCTCGCCGAGTCCACCTTGCGACTCGCCGAGTCCCTTCAATCCATCATTCATACAGACGCTTTTTAAGCCATGCCAAGGCTCCATATTATAGATCCAGCTTCCCAAGGCATGTTTATCACGTAAAGTTGCAAACTTTACGTGCATGCAAGGCTCTAATGACCCATAATGCTAAATCTAAACTTGAAATGGGGTTTAACTCAAAAGGGAGGGTTCATACTGGCTAAAGCTGTAAGCTTTATGGACCTAAAGACCAATGAGAGTTCAGATCTGAAGTTGCAACTTCAGATCTTAGCTCATACCCAAGAATAGCTTCATAACATGATGAAAAGCCCTAAACTTCAACCCAAAGGAGATCTAGAAGGAAAGAAGGTCAAGGTAACAACTTGATACCTTCAAGTGGTGTTATCTGAGGTAGATTTCAGGTCCACCCAAGCTCCTTGCTGCTAGCTACTTGATCTTCAAGCTCCCTCTTCTAAGAATCTTCTTCCCAAGGCTTGAAACACACAATGGAGCACACACACACACGTATTAGGGTTTGAGAGGGACAAGAAGCAGTGAAGGGGAGGCTGGGGGAGGCCAATGATCCTTTAAATAGGGTGCAATACCCTGAGATTTAGGGTTTCATCCTCCAGCTCCTACTCGTCGAGTCCCTTACTGGACTCGGCGAGTAGGTCACTAAAACTCGCGACCCAACCCGCTGCTACTCAACGAGTAGGGCAACCGACTCGTCGAGTAGAACTTGAAAATAAGAAAATTCGTATATAAACTCGATACCTGAGAATCGGGGCATTACAATTCTCCCCCACTTGAACTAGACTTCGTCCTCGAAGTCTGCTTCGGCGAACAGTTCTGGATAATGCCCCCGCATCTCCGCCTCTGGCTCCGACATCCACTCCTTGTTCCCACTGTACCTTCACCAAAGGTATCTCCTTGTTCCTCAGAATCCTCATCTTTCTCTCCAGTATGGCCACAGGCCTCTCCACGTAATTCAGGCGCTCATCGACCTGAATATCATCCAGCGACACCACCGCCTCCTGATCCATGATGCACTTTCGCAGTTGCGAAACGTGGAAAGTGCTGTGGATCCGACTAAGCTCCGCCGGCAGCTCTAGCTTGTAAGCCACCTTGCCAACCCTGGCAACGATCCTGAAAGGCCCAATATATCAGGGATCCAATTTTCCCCTCTTCCTGAAGCGGATCACGCCTTTCCACGGCGAGACCTTTAGGAGTACCATGTCACCGACCTGAAACTCTAGCTCGGATTGGTGCCGGTTAGCGTAACTCTTCTGCCGACTCTGAGCGGTCTGCAGCCGCTGCCTAATCCGCTGAATCTTCTCGGTAGTCTGCAAGACCACCTCCGTCCGACCCATCACCCTGTGACCAACCTCACCCCAACAAACCGGGGTGCGACATCTCCGCCCGTACAACAACTCGAAAGGCGGGGCGCCAATGCTGGAATGATAGTTGTTGTTGTATGCGAACTCTGCAAGCGGTAGGTGGGAATCCAAGCTCCCACCGAAATCAATGACACACGCCCTCAACATATCCTCGAGGGTCTGAATGGTCCGCTCGCTCTGACCGTCAGTCTGCAGATGGAATGCTGTGCTGAAGTGCAACCGCGTGCCCAACTCCTCGTGGAATTTCTGCCAGAAACGGGAGGTAAACCTGACATCCCGATCATAGATAATGGAAACGGGAACCCCATGGCGAGACACGATCTCGCGAACGTACACGTCGGCCAACTTCTCGGCCGACGAACTCACGCGAATCGCCAAGAAATGGGCGCTCTTGGTCAATCGATCCACGATGACCCATATAGCATCAAATCCCTTCGCCGTCCTCGGCAGCTTGGTAATGAAATCCATCGTGATCTGTTCCCACTTCAACATGGGAATCTCTAGAGGTTGCAGCTTACCATGCAGCCTCTGGTGTTCGGCCTTGACCATCCTGCAGGTCAAGCACCTCTCGACATACCAAGCGATTTCTCGCTTCATACACGGCCACCAGTAACTCAAACTCAGGTCTCGATACATCTTGGTGGCCCCCAGGTGAATAGAAAAATGAGACTGATAAGCCTCCTCCATGACCGTCTGCCTGACCCCACCAGACATCGGAACCCAGACCCGACCACATCAGGTCAATAATCCCCGACTATCCTGCACAAACCGGGTATTCTCACCCTTGATCCTCTCCAGCTTCCGATTCTCCAGTCGCATGCCCTCAACCTGGGCATCTCTGATCAAACTCACAAGTGGAGAATCCACCGCTATCCTCATACATACCGCGGGGGTGGAAGACCCGGCTGAGTTGTGGCTCAAAGCATCCGCAACCACATTTGCTTTACCAGGGTGGTAAAGGATCTCGCAATCGTAGTCTTTGACTACATCTAGCCACCTGCGCTGCCTCATGTTCAGGTTCGGCTGATCCATGACATGTCTCAAGCTCTTGTGATCCGTGTAAATGGTACAACGAACCCCATAAAGGTAATGTCTCCATATCTTGAGGGCGAACACCACCTCCCCCAGCTCCAAATCATGCGTAGGGTATCGCGTCTCGTGCGGCTTCAGCTGCCGCGATGCGTAGGCTATCACACGTCCTTTCTGCATGAGGACCGCCCCTAAACCTGTGATGGATGCATCACAGAACACCACAAAAATCCTCAACTCCCTCCAGGAGTGTCAAGACTGGGGCCTCACACAACCACTGTCGGAGGGTCTCAAACGCCCTCTGCTACTCAGGGCCCCACCGGAAATCCACCCCCTTCCTCTTCAGACGAGTGAAGGGTACCACAATCTTGGAGAAATCTCGTATGAATCTCTAGTAGTACCATGCCAATCCCAAAAAGCTCCTGATGTCCGAGGGAGATTTCGGAACCTCCCACTGCATAACCGCCTCGATTTTGGCCGGATCGACCAAAATCCCCACCTGATTAACGAGATGTCCAAGGAACTGAACCTCTCGTAGCCAAAACTCACACTTCGAGAACTTGGCGTACAACCGTTCTCGTCTCAGAACTCCCAATAACTCCCGTAGATGTTCCTCATGCTGCTCTCGGGTCTTGGAGTACACCAAGATATCATCTATAAACACTATGACCGAGCGATCGAGCATCGATCTGCAGACCTGATTCATCAGGTCCATAAACACTGCTGGTGCGTTGGTGAGACCAAACGGCATCACCGCGAACTCGTAATGTCCGTAATGAGTTCGGAACACGGTCTTTCTCCACGTCCTCCTCTGTGACCCTGACCTGATGATACCCAGACCTCAAGTCTATCTTGGAAAACCAAGATGCGCCCTGCAACTGATCGAAGAGATCGTCTATCCTCGGGAGTGGGTAACGGTTCTTCACCGTTAACTTGTTCAACTCCTGGTAGTCAATGCACATCCGGTGTGAACCGTCCTTCTTCTGGACAAAAAGAATCGGTGCTCCCCATGGAGAACTGCTAGGTCGAATGAACTGCTTGCCCAACAGTTCCTGTAGCTGTGACGACAGCTCCTGCATCTCTGGCGGTACCAATTGATACGACGCCTTAGCGATAGGGGCCACACCTAGCACCAGGTCGATCCTGAACTCAACCTGCCTCTTCGGAGATATCCCTGGCAACTCCTCCGGAAACACATCTGCAAACGCCCTGACCACCGGAACATCGGAAACCGAAATCTGATCCCTAGCTCGCGTATCCAATACATACGCTAGGTAACCCGCACCCCCGTGCTGAATATACCGTCGAGCCCTGGCGGCTGAACAAAATCCTGATCCCACTCTGGTGCCCACGTCATATACAATAAACTCTCCCCCACTTGGGGTTTGAACCACTACCCGCTGACCCTCGCAGTCAATCATGACACCGAAACGACTGAGCCAGTCCATTCCCATAATCACGCACACATCCCCCATGGGGATCAGAATCAAGTCTATCGGAAAAGGTACTCCGAAGATCTCCATCTCGCACCCTCGGTAGATCAAAGAAGCAGAAACCCCGTGTTCGTTGGCGATAGAAACTCGCAACGGACACTCTATCTCGCCTACTGGCACTCTGAACTCCCTACTAAATGTCTGAGATACAAAAGACCGACTCGCCCCCGAGTCAAATAAAACCAAAGCAGGTAAGGAGTTCACTAGGAACGTATCTAATCACAAGTATAACGGATAAGTATACAACAGATATAACCAATAGGAGTAAGGATAGAAACATACCAGCAACCACATCTGGTGCTGCCCTGGCCTCCTCGGCTGTAAGCTGGAAGGCACGACCCTGAGCCTTTGGAGGCTCTGCCCTGACTGGTCTCCCATCCGTGATCCTCAAGGTAGTCGGTGTTGGAGCATGCGCTGGCGTGGCGGTTAGCAACGGACAGTTGGCCTTAACGTGGCCAACCTGATCGTAGTGATAACATAACCTCATACCCTAAATTGGGACTGCCTGGAGACAGTCCTTCGTGTAATTCCCCTCCTTTCCACACCTGTGGCACCCACTACCAGCTCGACACACACCAGAATGACCCTTGCCACACTTCCCACAAGTACGGCTCTGCTGACCCCCGGTCCTAGTATCAGCGGTCTTAGACCGCTTCGACGCCGGCTGAGACTGTGCCGGGGCCTGCCGCTGCTCTCTCAACTGCAGATCAATCTCCAACTCACACCGTTTGGCGGCCTCCTGCAACTCTAGAAGAGTATCACATCGCTGGGTAGACACAAACTGACGGATATCCATCTTGAGCATGCTCAGATAACGGGTCATCTGAGCCTGCTCTGAAGCAAACTTTGGGCAAAACATCGCCCTCTCAGTGAACATACGGGTGATCTCCGTCACCGACTCCCCATCTTGTCTCAAACTCAGAAACTCCTGTGCCAAACGTTCCCGCTCAACCCGCAGAATGTAACGGGCGCGGAACATGTCCCTGAACTGCTCCCAAGTAACAACAGCTCTTTGATCATCAGTGTACGACCAAGTCGCAAGTCTCCACCAGTCCTTGGCCCCGGAGCTAAGCAGGTTCAGAGCACACCTGACCTTCTGTTCAGTAGGACACGAGCAGGTGAAGAAACACCCCTCCACATCTGAAATCCACCTCATAGCCTTGATGGGATCCTGCGTCCCATCAAAAGTAGGGGGCTTCGTGTTATCGAAGTCCCTGTACTGAAAACCCCTACCAACTCCTCCCCCTGCGGCTGATACAGCTGATGCAGCTGTCTCTGCAAGGGCTGCATAACGCTCATCAAAGTACTCCACCATGGCGGTCTTAATCGACCCGAACATCTCCGGCAACTGTTCCCGGAACGTAGCAGCAACCTCATCATGCAGGATCTCTCGAATCCTAGCATCCAACTCCTCTGTACCCATCTACACCACCGGCTCAGGTGCTGTAGGCCCCTCCTGGCCTCGTCATCACCATTCTGAAACATACCACAAGCTATCAGATAATCCATAAAAATAACTGGGAATCAACTCCCTACTAACCCTAGGGATTGTGACTTACTTGACACGCGTATGGGTCCTGTGCTTTCAGTAGTATGGGCCCATACTACCTTCCACACCTACCCATATTTGTCTCAAGCATTACCACAATGCCCTAACTGAATACACAACATGGCGAGCGCTCAATCCTCACTCCTAGAGGAATGCTAAATATCTCATAACTGGCCTCCCGACCTCACACAACCCACCCATCCATGAAACTTCCACCAACCCTGCAGTACTAGTGTATGCTAGCCATACATAACGCTGGACCCTATAGACTTTCGAATATCCAATCCTACCCTAAGCTTCCAATCAAACAAGAACAGAACATAAGGCCAAATCAAACATTCTCAGGCTATAAGATCTTAATTATGTATAACCGTGATGCATACACGAAGCAACTACAGTAATGATGTCAATTTCATATAAAGGAAACCCTAGGCTAGCAGGCATCATGTAATCAGACAATTCTATCATGCAATTCCTGAAGATCCCTAGCCTAGTACTAACATGCTATTCTAACATATCTCATAATGAAATAACCTGCATGGTATTTTGGGGTCTACTTACTGGCTTCGGCTGATCGTACACCCTGCATCCTCCTTTACTTATTTTGAAAGCCTTTTTGAAAAATCATTTTGAAAATCCTTTCCTTGATTTGAGACTGGAGTTACACGAGTGTTCCTCCAATTCACTCAGACTAAGGCTCTGATACCAACTTCTAACACCCAAAAATTCCAGCCAAATTTAAACTTTTAAAACATTTCAAACCATTAAAATCATTACAGCTTTGTTTTCAAAATGTAATATATCAGAGTTTTCCCAGAAACATAGACAAAACATGAGGAGCTGTACGATCACGCCTTCGCCTTGCCGTTATCCCCTGATGTACCTGAAACAATAAACTGAAACTATAAGCCCGAGAGCTCAGTGAGTTCCCCTAAAATACTGATACACTGCACATAACACATCTATATAACAACAGCATGTACTGGGTCCACAACTTTACAGACTGGATTACCCCCTGGGCCCACAGTGTGAGTCTGGATTGCCTTACGGGCCTACAGCTCGCATCTGGCTTGCCTTCGAGCCCACAGTACAAGTCTCCCTTAGCCCGTAACTGGATTGCTCCCGAGCCCACAGTACGAGTCTCCCATATCCCGTAACTGGATTGCTCCTAGGGTTTGTTGGCTACTGCACGGAGCGGTACAACCTCAACCCATCCCTCATAACATATAACATACAACATAACCACTGAGCATGCAATAATCATATAACATCACAGGTAGTCCTACAGGTCTACCTAACTGGCATAACCACTAGCATGCAGCACTAACTCATACTCAACATCTAACACTGCTAGGATAACATATCCAATGGGCCGGCCTTGGTACCTTAGACCCCTTAGTATAGTGAGGATAACTCACCTTGCAACTTTCGTCTGAAACTAGAAAGCTCGACTCCCGGATCACCAACACGAACTCCCCCACCTATAGCTACCATAAAAACCCTTTTTCATAAGTTTCCAAATTACAAAAATACCCTTAAAAGTCAACTGATCAACTCTTGGTCAAAGTCAAAGTCCACAATCAAAGTCAACAGTCCATGTTGACTCGACTCGTCGAGTGTAGTTCATCGACTCGTCGAGTCCTTCCTGAACTCGAGAAGTCGTGAAATCCTTGGTTGACTCGTTGAGTTTTCCTTTAACTCACCGAGTTCATATGTGTCCAAAGACTGAGAAAACCCTAGCCGACTCGCCGAGCCCAAGGCAATCTTCATCGGACTCGCCGAGTTGTTCATCAACTCGACGAGTTCATGACCATCTTCATATGGCTCGCCGAGTCCACCTTGCGACTCGCCGAGTCCCTTCAATCCATCATTCGTACAGACGTTTTTTAAGCCATGAAAAGGCTCCATATTGTAGATCCAGCTTCCCAAGGCATGTTTATCATGTAAAGTTGCAAACTTTACGTGCATGCAAGGCTCTAATGACCCATAATGCCAAATATAAACTTGAAATGGGGTTTAACTCAAAAGGGAGGGTTCATACTTGCTAAAGCTGTAAGCATTATGGACCTAAAGACCAATGAGAGTTCAGATCTGAAGTTGCAACTTCAGATCGTAGCTCATACCCAAGAATAGCTTCATAACATGATGAAAAGCCCTAAACTTCAACCCAAAGGAGATCTAGAAGGAAAGAAGGTCAAGGTAACAACTTGATACCTTCAAGTGGTGCTATTTGAGGTAGATTTCAGGTCCACCCAAACTCCTTGCTGCTAGCTACTTGATCTTCAAGCTCCCTCTTCTAAGAATCTTCTTCCTAAGGCTTGAAACACACAATGGAGCACACACACACACGTATTAGGGTTTGAGAGGGACAAGAAGCAGTGAAGGGGAGGCTGGGGGAGGCCAATGATCCTTTAAATAGGGTGCAATACCCCGAGATTTAGGGTTTCATCCTCCAGCTCCTACTCGTCGAGTCCCTTACTGGACTCAGCGAGTAGGTCACTAAAACTCGCGACCCAACCCGATGCTACTCGACGAGTAGGGCAACCAACTCATCAAGTAGACCTTGAAAATAAGAAAATTCTTATATAAACTCGATACCTGAGAATTGGGGCGTTACAAGGCATTGCCCTGAGCATTACACTTGCACTCTGGGAGACGAATGGTACTTTTTTTGTCTCTGAGTGGGCTTCAGTTCTTGGGCGCCAAGGAATAATCATGAGATTGCGAGGGCGAGGGTGTGGTCTCGGCGCTAGGCATACACGATCCTTGCACGTTTATCAGACGTGAGCTCAATTACATTTGACGTATTATTAGTGGGATACATTAACAACTCCCCTAGGCTAGTAGACGTCACCGTTTGCTTAGGGTATCTAAGTTTTTTTAGCATAGATGTGGACACGCGTTCGGTTGAGATGGCTCTTGATGGCCGCTGACGTGACGGAGGCGTATGTGTTGACGGTTTTCATCATTACAATCGCTTGAGCTTCCTGCCTGCATTTAAAACTTCCATTATTTGTTTCGGTTTCTTTTTCTTCGCTTCTTCCAGCTTCTGCTACTCCTTTTTTCTTTCTACTTTTTTCATTTTCTGCTTCGTTCTCGTCTTTTCTTGTCGACGAACAATGGCTACCCAAAACAACGGAATTGTGCCCTCTGCAAGTGAGTTTGCCGATCTTCAAGAACAGTTCAGTTTTCTTCCCTAGCACAGTGTGGAATACCCTCGGAAATGGGCCATCCTTTCTCTTCTACCGAAGGGGAAGGTCGGGGTCCCATACCGATCTTTGGGGCTCCGACTACCCACGTTCGATTTTTTTCGATGACATAATGCTTTAATATGGCTTTTTCTATCGACGATCTGACTCCCAACGATGTCAACAAGATCATTGGCTTCGAAATGGCGTGCAGGGCTTTGGGTGTGCTCCCCCAGTTCTTGGTCTTTAAATATTTTTTCAACTCGTTGACTCAATCTGGGGTGCATACGTTTTCTCAGCGGAGGGGAGTCCACGCATTCATCATTAATCAGAAGGCCCCGAAGAAAATTTGGTAGGACAAGTGGTTGTGGGCGAACTGCGATTTGGTCGGCTTAGGTTATCCTCATCAGACCAACTTCACTGATCGAATTCCCGCTCTCTGGGGGGGGGGGGCAGTGAAAACGTGGCCAGGGAGTTGAGAACCATTTCTTTCAATAGGGAGGACTGTATGTTGGCTGTCGTCGGTATGTGTGCTACTTGGAGGGCGTGGGGAATGATGTCTCAGTTCTACGTTAAGTAGGATGGTAAGTACCTCTCCTTCGCCCTCCCATTTTTTGTCCTCGTCTTCATGCACTTGTTTGTGCGTTTTGCGACTAGTAATTCTGCTCATGTCCCTAACTGTGTTGGCTTGGTTTTTTTGCAGGTCGTGAGAGGGTCATTCCCTTCGAGATGGTGCTGAGGGGCCGCTTTCAGGGCACCTGTCAATACCGGGAGGTGCCCTTGGTCGAGACGCTTCCTCCACCGGTCTGTGCCGGACGTGTCCTGGCTCTTGCTGGTTCTCACGTCGCTTCTCCGTCGGGATCCGATCCTCTATCAATCGATCGTTGGTTGATGCACCTATTAGGAGAGCCTTCTGCGACGATCCTTTTCCCTCGGATCATGAGGAGGAGTTGTTGACTGAGTTGGTGACGAGGGAGAGGCGCTCGGCTTCCAAGCGACGGTTGGCTTGGTTGGATTCCCTCTTGTGGAGGACGTCGGGGTTGGTTCCTCTATTCGGCATCTTCGTAAGAGAAGAAATGAGGACTTCCTTTTGAGGGAGTCCGACGTTGTTGTGGACATTCCCGATGATGACCCATCGAAACTGTCGGAGGGAGTGAGCAAAGAGGCGACAAAACAGTCTCGTGAACCTGAGAATGAGCCCAAGGATGTTGCGACCCTTGGGAGGGGGTCTTTAGGCAGGATTCAGATGACATGTCCAAACTTCCTCCCCATCCAGCTCCAGTCCCGGTGGGGACGGTGTTGTTGTAGGTTCTTCATTTCCTCCTCCGGCGATTTCTGCCATCTATGTGTCGGAGTGGGGGCTTAAACGAGATTCTCTCATGACGAAGCATTATGTTGCATACGAATGGAGCTGTCATACCTTCCCCCCGCTACAATCAAAGCTCTGGAACTCCTTTCCAACTCCCATATGTTTAACTGCCTGCAATACGCAGCTACTCATGTTGTCCCTACATGGTTGCTGCTGCTCGACGCTTGCGCCAGGTTGCTTCAGACTCCGGAGATCTCGCCTCCGTAAGGGCCAATCAGGATGAGCTGAGGGCGAATCTGCTGGGTTTAGAGGAGGAGAAACGCAGGTTTAAGGAGCGCTACAACCTCTTGGCTGGGGAGAAAACATCTTTGGAGGAGAAGATGGTAACTTTGGATGGGTCGATGGAATATTTTTCTTAGTGAATAGAAGTCTTGGTGGAGGAGAAGAATGTGCTATGGGGTCAATTGGAGTATATTAGTAGGCAACTGGAGTAGGAGAGCATGAGGAGGAAGGTTGTGAAGGATGATCTAAAGTGGTTTCTTCAGAAGGGTATCATTCGGGTGGTAGACAAGGTGGTTGAGAGCCCCGACTTTTTCCTGGGTGTAAGACGTATGAAGGCAGCCTGCATGGCTGTTGGGGTTGAGGGTGGTAATCAGGTGGTTAAGGAGCAGATTTCCACCGGGAAGTTCGTGCCTGGTGAGCCGAGCACCCTTTAGGAGCACACTCAGGCGATGCATGCGGAGGTGAAGTCTTTCCTAGAGACTGACTTTGTCTCCTACCTCCATCTTGGTGAGCTTGACATAGAGGGTCTCCGTCAGCTGTGCAACGATTCAGACACTGAAGGGGAACATATTGAGGCCATAACTTCTGGGGCTCGACCTTCTTCCACTCCTCATTGTATGACTTTTATCCTCTTCTCAGTTGTTTATTGTTTGGAGCATTGTTTAGCTTTTCCTGGTGTTTGTGAGACAATGTTATTAGATGGTAATTGTATTCGTGTTGGGCCCTGTGTGGCATTTCTAAGTCAGGGAGCTGCCCGGTAGACAATTTTAACTTCTGTACTTTTAAATGTTATAGCTCTCCTTAGTTTATCACGTCCTCTTGTCGTCCCTGGTGGTTTGTGTTGGCCACCCTAGGTTTGGATTCGTCTCGGAGGTTGATGTTGGCCTTTGGGGCAGCCGTGCTTTTTGGTTTCACATTGGAGGGGCTTCGGTTATGATTCCCATTTTTTTTGGTAGGTTTACTGAGCCTGGAGCACGTTTCCTGGATTTGGCCCAGGAGCTCGCTCTAGTGGGGTTGGTGTTCATCCCTTTTTAGTGTTCTTGGTTTATCCTTGTAGGATCAAGGCCTTGGTTGGCCTTTGGTTATGAACTCTGGCTAGTTCGTTTTGTTAGGGAACCCCTTTTTTAGCTAAAGGTTTTTCTCGCTACCCTTTTGGGACTTTGTTCTAAGTCTAGAGTCAAGGAGGATTGTACTCCGAACCTAGTAATCTAAACCAGGCCGAGATCGTCACCTCGAGTCCTGGGGGTTTAGGTATTGTATATTTCAAGGGAAAGGTTATGATCCTTTTAGGCCTCTACTTTTCATGGTCAGGAGTTGTGGCTCTTTCGATTTTATTGACGTATTTTTAGGGAAAGACTATGAGCCTTTGAAGCCTATGGTTGCATTCTTACAACGGTTTCGCTCAAATAATGTAGATGATCAGTCCTTGTGTCGTTTTGTAAATGTGTGAAACCTCTTATGGGTGGTGTCGAGCTCGAGTACAAATATTTTAGCGATATATGTTTATATTTTTTATGAAAAGGTAACTGTCATAATTTCATTAATAAAGTTTTCCTCTCTAGGGAGGTCTACGTTTTGTTGAATAAGAAAGAGGGGATGACTTGTTGTGTAAGTCAATTCTTGGCCCTTGTATTGTTTTTCTGGGGTGTGATTATCTGTTTTGGAGTTTGATCACATTGCCCCTTCTCTGAGCCTGCTTCATTTTAGCCTCTCCTTTGCTCAGGGATGGTGACGTGGTCCGTGTGCACGTCAAATTTCGGGAGATATGCCCCCGTTTGGGACTCCTGTGCCGCGTACCCTCTTGATTTGTTCTTACAATCATTCTTGCACGTTCCTTGGTGGACCTGCTCTCACTTACGTGTTACTTCACTTCGTTGGTCCTTGTGTCAGAGTTCGGCGTTCGCGACAATTTGAGCGTTACCTTAAGCAATGACGCTATTTTCATATCCCTCTCCTGGCTGTGTGGTACGCTTCCGCTAGGGAGTGGCCTGGTGATGTCTGTGCTCTTGTAGCTCTGGTATCGCCCAAGTGTGTCTTCCCAGGGTATGGCTGTGTCCTCGTTGGTGCGAGATTTTGGTATTTCCGGGTGAGATACCCTCCTGGGGATGATCTTTGGATCCTCTCGTCTCTTGGTGCCTTCTACCTGGTTCTTTTGTATTTTCTTCGCCACAGCCTCCATGCCTCCACGATTACTGCTGTTTGGGGGTTTGTTTGGCAGGATTTCATTCGAGATGTGGTTCAAGTGAAGTTTGATTTGGATGAAGGACTGTGTTGTTTTGTTGTTCTGTCCCAAGCTGATTTATTTTTTGGGAGCTCGCTTGGCCTTTCTATTAATCCATGTGTTTGGTGATCTTCGCTCGGTACCCCGATGTGTTCGTGTTCCTTTTTTAGCTTTGCGGGAGAGGTGTCTGTGGGGTGATGCCTCCTCCCCCGGGGTAAGCCGCTTTTTGTGCTTTCTTCGCCATCCATCGTCGTTTCTTGTCAAGGGGTGATTTCCGAGGAAGTTTGAGGTGACTGAACCCGCGTGGGTGTTCGTGTCATCCGCCTCTATAGGTCCCGACCTAGCTCTGTTGTTGTGGCCGCCTCCTTCCTCCCCCTGATAATCTTCCATTTGGAGGTTGTCTCCTTTACTTTCTTGGTTTTCCTTAACGGTTACTTGAACTGGATTCTTCAGTCCATGCCAGTTTTTCCTTTGCTTTCTCGGGACGTATGCAGCCTCTAATGTGGTAATAGCCTCACAACGTTGCGTTTCAGGGTTGTAGACAATGACTGTGGCCGATCCTAACCTGGTGCTAAATTTTACTATGCCATGAATCGTTGACAGTATGGCCTAGAACTGGAAGAGCGTTGGCCGTCCGAGGAGCATGTCTGTATCAGATATGTGGTTTATTACTGAGAATTCTATTACACTCGTGATTCTCTCCTTCCCATCGTGAATGACCAGGGTGAGGGGAGACTTATGGTGCCTATTGTTTGTAACTGGTGACCTGTGAATCCCACTAGCGGCCCTTTGGTTGGTTGTTTCAATCCTTCTTTCCAAGGGGTCGGATGCTCGCAGAAGCAATGCTCATAGAGAACATATGAGCTACTACCATTATCGATCAGTACTTGATGAATTTGAAATTAGCGTACATAGGAAGTTATTACGAGCGGGTCCCTGTGGGTCCACCTAGGTATTTTGGGGTCTTCCGAAGAGAAGTTGATGTTGAGAGTGTTTTTTCGTACTACCTCGATGTCGCAATTTGATTCTTGGGAGTCACTTCTTCCTCGAAGCCTCGTGATGCCCAGGATTTCTTCCTTCTTCACTGGGCGCTTTCCAGTTCTTTCTTGGATCACGTTTCCTTGGGATTGACTTCGAATTTGGACCTCATGTCCTTTTCTATATCCACAAGGTTACCAGTCAGTCGCTTTTCTTCTACTTATTTTTTAGCATTGTACATTTGCCGGTGTCTGGGGTCTTGCTTTTGTGGTACTCGCAGTACTTCTCTTTTTCCTTTTCTGCTTTTACTGGTGTTTTTTCAACGTCATATACTTTCGATCTGTTTTCTCGAGGCTCGTATCCCCCGAATGGGAGAAACCTTCGAGACGAGTTTCTCGAGTGTCGACTGTTCTTATCGTGGCGCCCTTTGTGGCGCTCCTGATGGTGGGAGCTGGGATGAGCGTCTACTTCCTCTTGTTTGATATATGATTTTTCCATTACTTTGATGTTTTCTTCCTTCCGCTCTTCTACTTCTAATTTCAGCAGGTACTTCTCCACCCTATATTTGAGTTTGTCTCTTGTTTTTGGCATTGTCCCCTGCATTTTTTTTGACAGGGGTCCGGGGAGAAGTCCTTGGGCGAAAGCGCCTGTAACAAGGAATTCTTCATGTCCCAGCACACTGAGTGTCGCAAGAGTGAACTTGTCATAGTACTCCCATATCGACTCCCCTTCCTTTTCTTGCATGCCACAATGGAGCTCGCGTCCCCCTTCCCTTTCTGGAGTTGCATAAAGTTGTTGAGAAAGAGGTATTGTAACTGTTCAAATCTTGACATACTTCCCAGACGGAGCTCTTTAAAACATATGCACGCGTTCGCCCATTACGTGATTGGAAAATATGTACAGATGAACCTCTTGTCCATTCGGAGCGACGCCATCTTCCATTCGTAAGTATCTATGTGTACGTCCGGGTCCGTCGTGCCATAGTATTTGGGTTTATTTGGGATCATTGCTGAGTGGGGTATCTCGTACTGCAAGAGCTCCGGGCAGAATGTAGAGCCGGCGCTTCGCACTGGTCCATCCATAGAGGGGAAACCAGCGTATTACATGGTCTGTTCGGCGTAGTACGGACTGTTGTATCCTTGGTCATATCCATAGTTGTACCCTTGATTGTACCACACCGTTTGTGGAACATATGATGGTTGCGTCGTGCTTGTGTATGTAAACTGTTGGGATAGTGAGTTAGAGTCCCGCTGCCCTAGCGTGCGTGAGTTTTCCCCATGCTCTAGTGTTGTATTGGTATTTTGGCCTTACGACTATGGTGCTTGAGGGGGGACTCCTTGAAAGCGATGGAAGTAGGGGTTGAACATTGGTTGTTGTGCGAAGAGCGGAATGTCTACCATGTTTGCCATAGGAGAAAATTGGTGGGTCGCCGCTTTTTGCTAGGGAGGTAGTATGATTGTGCTTGGAGACCAGGTGTTTGTCTCCGCTCGTCGTGGTGGTGGTTGCGTTATGTTATCAACTAGCTGTGACTGGCGAGTGGGTACCGTTTTTGGTGCTGTGTTGGTCATTTTAACCAGGTGTTCTGCTGCGATGGGCGGTGGACGCCATAGGCTAGCTATGGCTTTTGCTGCTGAGCTGTCTACCTGCACCCTGGTGTTTGTGTGGGCATTTTCCCTCCCGGTGCAAATGAACCAATTCTGTCAAGGGACAGCATTGTTCTGATCGGACTGGCTTCTCCACCTTCCGTCAGCACGGGTCGTTTGTCTGCCATTTCCGATAGATTAAGGTCGTTTTACAGGTTGTGTAGCTCCGAGTACACGCCCGGATGGCACCAGATATTGTGATGTCTTCCTTGGAATTAACATTGTCTTTCGTTGTCTCGTTGTAATCAAGCCTGAAAATCACAGCACGGAGAAAAATACCATCAGTCGTAGTCCAGGATGGGCTCCCGAAACGAAGCTCTGATGGTCAAGTTAGTGACTGGTCGAGAGAGTATGGGTTTAGTTGAAGAGAGAGTGAGTGGTGATCCCCTCTCCTGAAAGAGAGGGGCTCTATTTATACCTGTCATGGCGGGGACAAGATCCTAACAATACCTTTTGGTCCTTGCTGGGCCGACAGGACGTGCTAGCGTCCTATTGGTGGATCGTACCCAACTACTGATTAGATGTCGTTGATGCATAATTCTCAGGAGGCGTGGCCTTGAGCATTACACATGTGTTAGGGTGCAAAGTTAGAAATGGATTGACTTGAGAATACCCACTTGCATATGGGATTGAAGCCTTGTGACATGAGAGAGAGAGAGAGAGATACTTGTTAGCACCTCTATATATAGTGGGTTGCATACCACTTGTAGAGTGTGCTTGAGAGATGTAGTTTATTGTGATTAGTGATTGGGATATTTATGTAGAACTAGATCTAGATCCCTTTTTGTACTCATTACTATGATCGAATACATTTTTTAGCACCCAAATCACCATGTTCATTCTGTTCTTACAATTCCGCATGTCAAATCAAATGCTCATAATTCATTACATTTGGTATTAGAGCGGGTCTTTGAAGATCGAAGCAATCTTTGAAGAAACGGTTCCCGATTTGGCTACATTCAACACAATGTGAACAATTTTTGGTGAGTGTCTTGATGATCTCTCTCTTAATTTCTCAGAATCTTTTAAAATCGTGCTTACGTTATTGATTTTTTGATCATTTTGACTCATTGGATCAAATTATTTTTTTCAAAACCCAATTGTTATAATCTAATAAAAAAAATTCATTTATCAAGCCCAATCCGGTCAAATTTTCTTATTTTTGATTCAATTCTCAACTGCAACTGTTTAATTGAATCAAAATCTAGCCCAAAATGAATTGAATCAGTTAATGTTCATGATTGTTTTCAGCCCACAATTCATTCCGTCTAGATCCCATATCGATTTTCTGTTACTGTTCATGAAGGTTTTTTAGAAGCCAAAATCGATCTATCTGATCTTTGAGTTATGTTCGAACACTTCATCTATTTGTTCTTGACTGTCTATCGGATCAACATTCGTTATTGAGTTTCCTGATCTAATTAGTCGATTGATTTTCATGTTCATTGTAGGGATTCTTAATCTCTTCACTTAGTGTTGTTGTTCAATCGGTCTTGATAAAAAAATTTATCGATTTAATCAATTATCGATCTTGATTTTACATATCTTATGTTCAAATCGATTGAATCAATCATATTAGTTTGATTGAATATGAAATTGATGATTGTTAATGAAAGTGATGAACTATGGAATGGAAACAAAGTGAGATTGTGATTTTAAAGGAAGAACGATAAAGAACAGATGATGATGAATTTGTATTTGATCTGAAAAGTGGTTTGCATAAGATCGATTTGGTGTTTGTCGGCAATTGATATCGAAAGGTCAAACATAGGAGTCGAAATCACAGATTAGAGCCATTGGGTTGGAATTGAAATCAATTTCGATGGTGATGATCAAAATTGAGTTCGACAGCTATTGTCTAGTTGAGTCGAAGTGAATTGAATTTGGTGATAGTGAAATCGAATGGGTTGATTGAAGTCGACATTACTTTCGACTGGTATAGTCGAAATTGGTAGTCGATTCTCACATAAATCAAATGCAGATGGGTACTCGAGTGGATTTGTGTTTAACGCCTTGTTCCCGAGTTCCACTTAAGGAGAGAAATGGGAGGATACGGAGGGAAAGTGAGGGGTGTCGAAGGAAAATCGTGTTCCCGGGTTTCATTAATGGAAGGAAAGTGAGGGGAGGGGAAGGATTTTGGAGTCATATTTTCCTTCCAAATTTTCCTCCCAAATTGGACGGATTTGGGAAGAAAGTGAGGGGAAGGAAAATTTTTAGTTTTATTTTCTTTTTCCTCCTAACTCGGGAACACAAAAACTTAAAATTTTCCTTTCATTTCTTTTCATTTCCTTCGAACTCGGGAACACGGAATAATGAATATTTTCCTTCACCTCCCTTTCTTTCTGTCAAAATTTTCCTTCCCTTTCCTTTAATGAATTTACAAAAAAACTGGGGAACAAGGCGTAAGGGTTAAACGCATTGGAGTCAAACTAGTTTTTCGACTGATGGGATTAAGGATCATATTCAACTGAAGACTGCTTTGGTTGAGTCGAAAGCATTTGGAGTCGAAATACATTACTTGGGTTAGGAGTCGAACGAAATTCCGTTGAGGATGTTTGTATCTGGGAACGAACTCGAACTAAAGCCATATAGTCGACGGTATCGTGTTAATTGGAGTACGTTCGAAATTGATTGGAGATGAAACCATTTTCGACGGTATCGTCAAATGTCAGAGACGTCGATATTCCATATGTCAAAATCAGATGGTGTCTTGGGGTCGAACGTCTTGGGATCGAACGTCTTGGGATCGAACATGGTTATGTGGAATCGACATCGAACTCAACTCGATTAACATTCGCATCTGCAAACAAAATTGGGGAAGAAAGGAAAATTTTCGCTTCGAATCCCTCGTCTTTCAACAAGTTGATAGAAGCTAATCAATTTCAATATGGGGACACTTTTCTTTGAAACATAAAAAAAATTCATTTCGAATCCTTGAAGTTTCATAGTTTTAACAGATTCTGCCCAGTTTCGCCATTAGGGTATAATTCTGAGAAATGGGAAGATTTTTCGAATTCAGTCCCTGCAGTTGATGCAAATTGACACTTTATGCACAGTTTCACATTTTGGGGTAAAGTTTTGCATTTGAAACTCTTTTGGCGCAACGGGTCCCTGCATATTTTTGAAATTGTTAGTTTCTATCTGGTTTTTCGAGTTTCGAGTCAAAGTCAGTTCCGGAAGTGAAGAATTCGAAAATTGTGATATTTTTGGATTTTCCGGATTTGTGCAAAACGATTATACCACGTGTCAAGGGGGAGTTTTGTATGGTAAATTCCAAATTGAGTGCTTTCTCATTCCCTTTTCGGTTTTATAATCATTTTTCAATTATAAAAAGGGGGAGAGATTTGAATTTGAGAATTCGAAAGTTTTGGATTTTTCATATTACACGAATTTGAAGACCGATGTGACCTTGAGAAAGAGAAGTTTATGAGGTGATTCGATTTGAAATTCTAAAGTGATTTGATTTTTCCCGGTTCATGAAGGGTTTGGACATAATGAAGATTTTTGGGGTATGTTTTTATGCTCAAATTTGGGTAATTGATTTGTGAAGATTTGGATACTCCAACTTACTTTTTGATGCTCGGATTGTAATGTCTCACACTCTAGAACCCGGATTGGAAGATCATTGAAGAATTGAAGAGTTGATGCTCATTTCTACATTTGTCACACTTGAGGTTTTGTTTGTGAAGTTGCTCTTTTTGGAAGACTGAAGCCGAGTCGTTCCTTCCTAACTTTGAGGGGGAGAATGTTAGGGTGAAAAATTATACATGGATGGAATTTTTAACGGATTGAATTGAGAAGACCCACTTGCATATGGGATTGAAGCCTTGTGACATGAGAGAGAGAGAGAGAGAGTGTGTGTGTGTGTGTGTGTGTGTATGTGAGAGAGAGAGAGAGAGACTTGTTAGCACCTCTCCTCTATATATAGTGGGTTACATACCACTTGTAGAGTGTGCTTGAGAGATGTAGTTCATTGTTATTAGTGATTGGGATATTTATGTAGAACTAGATCTAGATCCCTTTTTGTACTCATTACTATGATCGAATATATCTTTTAGCACCCAAATCACCATGTTCATTATGTTCTTACAATTCCGCATGTCAAATTAAAAGCTTATAATTCACTACAACATGTCGCTCTGGGAGATGAATGGTAATGTTTTGTCTCCGAGTGGGCTTCAGTATTGGGGCGCCAAGGAATAATCATGAGATTGTAAGGGCGAGGGCGTGGTCTCGGTGCTAGGCGTACACTGATCCTTGACCGCCACGTTTATCAGGCGTGAGCTCTGTTACATTTGACGTATTCTTAGTGTTATACGTTAACATATCCCAAAATCAAATCTCATTAAAACTGAAGGATGTGCATAATCAAGCCTTTGGCTTGCCCCGATCATCTAGAGTACCTAAAAACATGAAACCAAACTGTAAGCATGAAGCTTAGTGAGTTTCCCCAAAGTACCACCACACAAACATATAACATATACAATCATGTCTGCTAGGTCTAATCAGTTATCAGACTGGAATACCCTTGGGTCCACAACCTCCCGGTTTGATTACCTTAGCCCACAACATCCTAGTTGGATTGCCATACATACTACATAATGGGTCCACAACCTCCCAGTTGGACTGCCATACATACTACATACCGGGTCCACAACCTCCTGGTTGGATTAACCTGTCCCACAACTTCTTGGTTGGATTGCCATACATACTACATATTGGGTCCACAACCTCTCGGTTGGATTACCCTGGACTACAACCTCCCAGTTTGATTTCCATACATACTACATACTGGGTCCACAACCTCCTAATTTTATTACCCCTGGCCCATTAACCTCCTGGTTGGATTGCCATGGGTTTGTTGACTGGCAGCACAAAGCAGTACAGTCTCAACCCAACCACACTATGTCAACATATGCATCAAATAAACATATAACCAGCCAGCAGACAAACAAATAGATCTACAAATCACTACCGCATAACAACATCCTATATACCAGGATACAGATCTAACATATCACTACAGTATAACAACATTGTATATACCAGGATACATAACCTAGTGTGCCAACATTGGTGCCTTCAACCCACAAGTACAGTGATGAAAAACTCACCAGAATCGAAGAACTCTGAAACACTGTGATACGATTCCTTTTCAGCAATGCTTGCACCCACGAATCCATTAACACCAGAACTAGATAGAATCTTAATTAATAGCCCAAAATCCTCAAGTTTGACCCAAAGTCAGACTTGGTCAAAAAGTCAATGGTAAACAAAATTCAATAAAAGTCAAAGTCCAAGGCTGCTGAGTACGCCCAATGTACTCAACGTATACCCAACGTACGCGACCTGCTCTTACTCATCCATTAAGCACTTTATCCATTAAGGCCTTTCGTATAGAGCTCAGATCTAGACTCAAAACATCAACTTAAGTCATAAAATTTCCACCTTTATGACTTTCCATGGCTAGAAAAGGTCCAAAAGATAAAACTCTAACTTAATAATCCATTAAGACATCATAACTCTTGCACAGAAGGGATAATAAGGACCAATATCACATTTTTATGGTTCTTAATAGCTCCATAATGGATAAAGTTTCCAACTTTATCCATTAGGATGATCCGAACAACCAAGATCTAGACTTTAAGTCTCGAAGGGACCCTAAAATGCATCTTTCTCAACTTAATTCGGTAAGTCCAAGTCTCTAACCTTCAGATCTGAATCAACATGACGAACAGATGGATAAAGTTTCCAACTTTATCCATAATAATGTCTCAAGCTTTCAAGAGCTAAACTTTATTACCCCAAAATAACCTAAATGACCAAGATAACTTGCATGGCTGAAAGGGAAGGCAAAATATCAAAACTTTCCAAATCCAAGAGGTCCAAGAAAGCATTCTAAACTGATCATAAGGGTGTTGGAGTCCATATATGAAACATACAATGCTCTTGGGACCTTGGAGAGTAATAAAGTTGCAAACTTTATTCCCAACTCTCACTAAAAACTCATTAAAATGGACCAAAACACCAAATATACTTAGATCCAAGATGAATATGCAATAAAGCATGGAACTTTATAACTTACAAAGGTCTAGAAGGTAGATTTGAGTTGAGATCTCCAATTTCCAAGCTTCAAGGATCAATATTGCATGAAGACATTGCTCCAAAACCACCAAAAACTCCAAAAATGGATGAGAGGTGAGGGGAGGCACAAATCTTGAAAATGGAGGCTAGGGTTTTTCCCAAGAGGTTCTAGATATAATGTAGGCTAAGAAAATACACTAAAACATGAATCCATACCCTTAAATACCTTGAAAACCCTCAAAAAGTTGTGGGCTTTGGGCTGCACATTTCTCATGTCGTGAGAATATATTCTCACCTCGTGAGAACGAGTTTCCACCCAATTTCACTCCAACTTAAAACAATCATAACTTCTTCGTTTCAACTCCATTCTCAGCGATCTTTGTATCCACGAAAGGTATTAACGAGACCCACACTTCTATCTAGTTAATTTTGGCTTAACACATGTCGAACTAAAAACCATAATTTATGAAAGAAGTCTAAAACATCATTTTTCCCATTTACCCCTTGACATTAGTCACTTATCCAACATTGTCATCATCCAATAAGGTCTAAACCTCATTCACTTAAAGCCCAAGACCTTTACAACCATTACTAGATAATATAACTATATAGAAAATCTGATGTAAATTTTGATGGATTTCAGGTAAAACAAATAAACTAGAAAACAATTCCTAAGTTCACATGCAACCTACTTTGGATCTATGTTTTAACTATTGAACATATAACTTTGAATTGCAAAACAAGAACCCTAGAGGAGGAGGATATTTTCGAAAATAACTAATTAGGGTTTAAGAGTTACATACCTTTCAATTGTTATAGCAAACAATTGTTAATCCTCTTGAACTTGATCTTCTTGGAAGCCTAGCACCACAAATGTAATGCCTCTAATGGAATCACACCCAAGAACTAGCAAGAAGGAAACTAGAAGGAGAGAGAGAGAGATTAGGGTATGCAATTTCGGCCCTAGTTTTTCATTAAAATAAGAGTGGCCAATATTGGGAGCCAGGAGGCTCCTTATATAGCTGATGGATCTAGGGTTTAGGGAAAACCCTAATACTCCTTTGCTTGGGGCCTAAGCTAATCCAAAGGTCTTATCCAAGCCCCTTGGACGAAATCATTAGGGTTTCCCCTATAAATTTTGTCCACCTCCTTCCAAGGAGGTTCTGGAGACTTCCACTCAACTATTTGATAATTGCAAACTAGTCCCTGCACTTTATAATTAATACTTTTAACCCCAAAATTAATTCTGATTAATTTCTGGCTAACTATTAATTAAACATAATGATTTCTAATTAATATATTAATACTTTAACATATTAATAAACCATTTATATTAATTTATTAATCTTATAATAAATTAATATCTCTCCTTTCATAATTTCCTTGTCCAGTTGCTAGGTTTGAGGGCAACTCAAAAGGACTGTGCTGCTATCAATTCAAGTACATACCAATTATAATTATGGGCTTAGACACCTAATCCAACAGTCTCCCACTTGGATAAGTCTGTAACTATAATTGCTAGTATGACTTCTAAATTTGACCAGCAAATTGTAGCTTCCAAAAGCCGCCGCTGAACTCTGACCCATTCAGTTACATGTCCTAAGATAAGTGATCATATAATCCTTCGTTCTGCAAGATATCCCCAGACATAAGACATGAAATGTAATCAATCTCTTTGTCCAGAATCTATGTTTCCCGATTTCTGATTTGTGATGATGTAGGACTTCTAATTGAACACATCAATTTAGTCCTGGCCGGGCCCATCACATAAGTCAACACCAAATCATCGAGGGGCCCACATATATCGCTTTTCCCGTTAGGGCAAAAGGAACGAATAAACTTTGACTCATATGCTTGTATCTTTTACTCATCAAATTATACATGACAATACGTTTTATAACACCAAGTTACTGATGCGTTTTCGTATCACCAATGTATGACCGACTCGTAAATTAAAACTCATATTTCTCCGCTTCAAGATTATTGGATATTATCGTCTCAGTATTACTCGTGATGAATTCCATGAAGTAATACTCTGAGCAAGGGTTTATCCAATACTCAAATCTCTATTTCTAAGTACTCATGAACATTGCAGCAATTCTGTTGCTATGTCTAACTCCCTTAGACAATTTGCAATCCAATTCATGACAGTCTTAATTCACTACTTACTTCTAAAAGTACGAGCGACTGTGGAGTATGAATAATTATATTATTCGGGAAGTAAAACATGCAAAATATGAAACACAATAATAAACAATTGACAAAAGGCAGTAACCAAACTTATAAATAATACTTTATTATTTAATCACCAAAAGTCAACTACATTTACTTTGTTACAAGTTTCAGAACAAAACTAATCTAACTACTAAAACTAATATCATCTCTCAGTCCAATGCTCCGAGCATGCTGAATATGCTTAACCCTACTCAGACCCTTTATGAGGGGTCTGTTGGGTTGTCTTCAGATGATACCCTCTTTACAACAAGATGGCCTTCTTCTACTCTATGTCTTATGAAATGGTACTTTCTGTCGATATGTCTGGTTTTACCATGATCTCTGGGTTCCTTAGTTAAGGCAACCGCTCCCTCATTATCGCAGAACAGTTCCATAGGCGCCTGGATGGTTGGAACAACTCCGAGATCTCTGATGAAGTTCCTCAACCAAGCTGCTTCTTTCGACGCTTCACTCGCTGCTATGTACTCTGATTCACAAGTAGAATGAGCCACCATATCTTGCTTGGAACGTTTCCAAGTAACTGCTCCACCATTCAGTAAAAATACCCAGCCTGATTGAGAACGGAAGTTATCTCTATCCGTTTGAAAGCTGGCATCATTGTAACCATCTATTCTCAAAGTATCATTGCCACCAAGCACAAGGACCCAGTCCTTTGTCCTCCACAAATACTTGAGTATATTCTTAACTGCTATCCAATGAGCTCTACCCAGGTTTCCCTGATAACGACTGACCATGCTCAAAGCAAATGCCACATCAATGCGAGTACATGTCATAGCGTACATGATCGATCCGACAACGGAAGCATAAGGTACACGACTCATGTCATCTATTTCCTCATCTGTACTCGGGCATTGAGTCTTACTCAATTTGGTATTGCTCTGGATAAGTAGCTCTCCCTTCTTGGAGTTTTCCATACTAAACCTCTTTAGTACCTTATCCAAGTATGTGCTCTGACTAAGTCCAATTAGTCTCTTCTTTCTATCTCTCAATATTCTAATCCCAAGAATATAGGCAGCTTCTCCAAGGTCTTTCGTGGCAAAACACTTTCCAAGCCAAGACTTAACATCTATCAAGGTTCGAACGTCCTTACCAATGAGTAATATGTCATCGACATATAACACCAGAAAAGTTACTATACTCCCACTAGCCTTGATATACACACAAAACTCATCTTCACTTCTAGAGAACCCACACTCTTTGAGTTTCTCATGGAAACAAAGATTCCAGCTGCGAGATGCTTGTTTCAATCCATAAATGGATTTCTCAAGCTTGCACACTCCATTGGGAAACTTTGCATCAACAAAACCCTCTGGCTGATTCATGTAAACATCCTCAGCCAACTTCCCATTAAGGAAAGCAGTCTTGACATCCATCTGCCATATTTCATAGTCATGAAAGGCAGCTATGGCGAGCAATATCCTAATAGATTTAATCTTGGCTACTGGCGAGAAGGTCTCATCATAGTCAACCCCTGGGGTTTGAGTGAAACCTTTTGCAACCAGTCTAGCCTTGAATGTGTGCACATTACAATCCATGTATGTCTTCTTCTTGAAGATCCATTTGCATCCAACTATCTTATGGCCTGGTGCACTATCAACCAAATTCCAAACTTGGTTGTCATACATGGACTTAATCTCGCTGTCCATTGCCTCTTTCCACTTGGAAGCCTCTGGGCCTGCCATTGCTTCCTTATAAGTAACTGGTTCATCTAAATTTACCAGTGTCCTATCACTGATGAATGTGTCACAATATGAAGTAATATGAAAACCATACAACTCAGGTGGCACACTCACCCTAGTGGATCTTCGAAGAGGTAATGAGTTATCAACTGGTTCAACAGGAATTGTTTCCTCTAGTTGAGTGCTAGTGTCATCTGAGGTTCCTTCATTGGCTAACTCTTGAATTTCTTCAAGGTCAATGGTGCTCCCACTGTCCTCTTTGAATATGAACTCTCTTTCTAGAAAGACTCCTCTTCGTGCTACAAAGACCACGTTTTCACTAGGTCTGTAGAACAAATATCCAATAGACTGTTTTGGGTAACCAATGAAAACACATTTCTCACTCCTAGCTGCTAGCTTGTCATGAGTCTCTCATCTTACGAAAGCTTCACAACCCCAGACATTAATATGTGCTAACGAGGGAACTTTCCCTGTCCACATTTCGTGAGGTGTTTTGGCAACCTTCTTTGTAGGGACAAGATTGAGGATGTGGGCGGCTGTCTCTAAGGTATACCCCCAGAAGTGAATAGGAAGCGAAGCATGACTCATCATAGAATGAACCATGTCTAACAATGTTCGATTACGCCTCTCAGCTACACCATTTAACTGTGGTGTCCTAGGAGGAGTTAATTGTGAGACTATCCCACATTCTTTTAGATAGTCGTTGAACTCGATACTAAGACACTCCCAGCCTCTATCGGATCTAAGTACCTTTATCTTCCTGCCCAATTGATTTTCGACTTCATGCTTAAACTCTTTGAACTTTTCAAAGGTTTCTGACTTATGTTTGATTAAGTAGATATAGCCATATCTGCTATAATCATCAGTGAAAGTCACATAGAATCGATTAGCATCCCTTGTAGTTGATCTGAAGGGCCCACATACATATGTATGTATGAGATCCAACAGACCTTCACCTCTTTCACAAGACCCTGTGAATGGTGATTTCGTCATCTTTCCCAAAAGACAAGATTCACATATATCATCTGATTTTAGGTCAAATGATTCCAACACTCCATCCTTTTGGAGTTGGGCTATGCGTTTCTTGTTAACGTGTCCAAGACGACAATGCCACAAGCATGCCTTGTCTACACTATTAGACAAGTCAATATTAAATACACTATTTCCTAAGCTATCAACACAAGTCACTGTTTCATACACACCATCACAAGGCAAAGCTTCAAACACAAAAACACCATTCTTATAAACAGAAATTGAACCATTCAAATCATTAAAAGAATACTTAAAACCTTGTCTGAACAATGCATGAAATGAAATAATGTTTCTCGTCATCTCAGACGAATAGCAACAATTCAATAAATCTAATCTAACATCATTACTAAGCAAAAGTTGATAAACTCCGATCTTGGTCACTGGTGGAGACTTTCTGTTTCCCATGATCAAGTTTATCCTCCCTCGCTCCACCTCCTCACTTTCTTTTAGTCCCTGCAAATCAGAACAGATGTGAAAACCACATCCTGTATCAAGGACCCATGAACGAGAAGATAATGAGTTATTAGAAGAAATAGTGTAAATACCTACTGAAGATGGCTTCACTTTTCCATCTTTGATATCCTGCAGATATTTTGGGCAGCTTCTCTTCCAGTTCCCTTTGTCATTGCAATAAAAGCAATCAACATCCTTTGGATCAGAAACATGGGGAATGGTAGCATTGGGCTTAGCCTTTAGGCCATTACTAGATGACCCAGCTTGAGCTTTGTTCTTCCAGTTTTGCTTAGGAGGACCTTTCCTCTTTTTCCCCTTTCACTGACCAATAGCCAAGACAGGGGCACTTGCAGGAGTGGAGGCTATACTTTTACCCTTCATCCCTGCTTCAGCTGTCTGCAACAAATTGTGCAATTGGGCCAGTGTCTGCTCAGTGTTGTTCAGATGGTAAGTTAGGATAAACTGACCATAACAATCGGGTAACGAGTTCAAGACCATGTCAATGGCCAATTCCTCATCGAATTGAATGTTGAGCTTGACCAAACGCTCTATGTAGCGTTGCATTCTTTGCACATGACTAACAACCGACTCCCATTCCTTCATCTTGCAAGCCATGAGTGACTTGACTACCTCAAACTTTTCTTGACGAGCTCGCTTATGGTATTTCTCCATAAGGTCCTTGTTCATCCCAAAGGGCCAGTAGTCCTCATAGTACCTCTGCAGTTCTGGGGACATAGTTGCGACCATGATGCATGCCACCTTGGTGGCATCTTCATAATGCTTCTTGTAGGCATCATATTCTTCAGGAGTAGCTTTAGATTCATCAATTTATTTGAGCTCCTTTTCAAGGACATACTCTTTGTCCTCAAAATGAAGCGCCATTTTGATGTTGCGCATCCAATCGTTATAGTTTGAGCCATCCATAACGACTTTGGAGCAAATGTTGAGCAAAGAGAAGTTGTGGTTGGAGGATGATGAAGCAGAAGTGTTTCCAGGAGTATACATCTGAAAAGAAAGAAATTTTTAGTTAGATTTCAAGATACCTCAATATAATAACCCAAAGATACAATATTAAGGTTAGGATCCAACTATGAAGATTCACAACTTAGAAATTGGATGCCGAGATCCAAGTGTAAAATTCATAAAGGTAGGTGAATGACGATTCACCAATTCCACCATTAGACGAAATAAACGAAGTGAAATTCCTAATTCTTTTGAGCTACATTGAAACTATTCAATGGCATGTTTTAATCTCGAATTATGCTCTTCTATTTGTGACTGGGATGCCGAGGATCACAAACAAGATGTGAATAACCATGCAAATGTGCTTGGAAACCTCATTGTCTTTATCATTACCTATTGATGTGCCGGTAAACCACACACGCTCCATCAAAATGAAAATTATGAGATACCCATTACTACTCTTTATTAGTACCTATTAGTGTGCTGGTTAACCACACACGCTCCACTAACGACCAATAAAGCAGAATGTGCAATTTCATGGATTAGCATACTTTTCACATTTTTCCTAAAGTAACTAGAGTTGGGATTTTGTAAAATAATGTTCTAGTACTTTCTTTAATAACATTATACTTTTAATGAGATGTAGTTGTCCTATCAAACCCGTTCTGCTAACGACCCTCCACTAATCAAGGAAGCGGTGGGTGAGAGTGGATGTGACATCCCCAATTTCACGGCCAGAAAAGACCGATTTCGTTTATGCTTTTTAAAATAAAATCAGAGAAATCTTTTTAAAAGATGTTGCGGAATTGGTCCCCAACATGATAAAAGTTTGTCAAAACCTTTCTTTAAGAAAATATATAATTTCCTTTTATATCAAAACCTCGGAATGTCATGTTCCGATACAGATCAAAAGCATAAACAAGACATTATAAGCCTTACAACAGTTATTTATAACTACTGGCCTATAATCCAAAAATCACTCATTGTCATCATCCGACTATGCTCGGGGTCCACTACCTGTAATATAAAAAGCTGAGTGGGTCAGGCTTGGAAGCCTGGTGAGCATATAGGGTTTTCAACCCACAATAAATAATAAAATCTTTAAGTTTATCAATCAACAATTAATTTATTAATTTCATCAACCAAAAACAACCCTAATTACCCATTCTCGTTATCCTCACCTTACGTCCCTAAAACAACTATCACAAGGGACCTAGCCTAAGGATTTTCATTAGGGGTGACAACATTGTTTTCCTCAACAATTTATGTCAAACAAGACAACCAATAAGGTGACAACTTTGCTTTCCTCATCAAATTATGTCAAACAAGACAAACATCAGGGTGACAACATTGCTTTCCCTCAGCAATTTATCTCAAACAAAACAACCTAACATAAAACAACCAATAAGGTGACAACATTGCTTTCCTTCAGCAATTTATGTCAAATAAGACAACCAAAATGGTGAAAACATTGCTTTCCTCAGCAATTTATGTCAAACAAACATCGAGGTGACAACATTGCTTTTCTCTCAGCAATTTATGTCAAAAGGGTGACAACATTGCTTTTCCTCAGCAATTTATGTCAAATAAAACAAACATCGGGGTGACAACATTGCTTTCCTTCAGCAATTTATGTCAAATAAAACAAACACCTGGGTGACAACATTGCTTTCCCTCAGCAATTTATGTCAAATAGGCACGAATTCACATCGTCGCCAAGGTTTATACAACAGGCACTACGTCACATAGTCGCTAGGGTTTATACAATAGGCACTACGTCTCATAGTCGCCAGGGTTTATACAATAGGCACGAAGTCACATCGTCGCCAGGGTTTATCTAATAGGCACTACGTCTCATAGTCGCCAGGGTTTATCTAATAGGCACGACGTCTCATAGTCGCCAGGGTTTATCTAATAGGCACGAAGTCACATCGTCGCCAAAGTTTATACAACAGGCACTAAGTCCATAGCTGCCAACATACTAAATCCGTAGCTACCAACGTACATCTATATTGTACTAAATTCATAGCTACCAACGTACATCTATACTGTACTAAATTCATAGCTACCAACGTACATCTATACTGTACTTCTATCCCTCATACTTTATCTACCCATGTTTTACCCAACATATTTGAAGATAAAATATATATACATTTTAAATCATTTTAAACATGTATAAAACATTCATTCAACATCCATCTCAAATAAACAAACAACATATATATACACATATCACGTATTTTATATAAAATACTTCATATCTATGTGTAAGATGAAAGTGACTACACACTCACCTGATTTAATGAAAATCGGGCAGCAATTCGTTTCCTAAAACGATCATTTCTAATCAAACCGAGAGTTTTATTGAGAAACCGGGCTCTGCGAAAGGTCGGGCTTCGAAACTGAAAAGATAAATTTTCCGGGCTTCTCGGGCACTTCGTGGCGTATTTCGGGGGTTATAATTGATACCGGGGCTTCGAGGGAAGTTGAAATGAAAGAAATATTGAAAAAGGGCTAAAAATGACAAATTTTCAAAGTATACCCGGGAGGTCTCGCACCCTCCTATTTATAGGGGCCGAAGCTCCTGATCCAACGGCTGAGAAGAAGCCACGCGTCGCAGATCCGAGGGCTCGCAGGGAAGGCTCGCACGTGGGCTCGCACATGGCTGCGCATGCGAGGGCCTCGCTGGAGGCTTCTGATTGGACCGCTTCGGACATCACCTCGGTTCGGACACGTTGCTGATGACACACCGAGATCGGACACGGGGCAGCCTCCTATTGGACCGAACCTCGGACTCGCGAAGAACATGACACGGCTCTCCAGGTGGCTTTGGTGACTCAGCAGGTTCCGGACACGCGTCGGATGCGAAGCGAGGACACGTGGCCGAAGTCCACGTGTGCGAAAATTCCCGGTTTTGGCATTATTCCTCGATTTTCGCGCCAAAACTTCTAAAATCCATAACTTTCGCATACGAGCTCCGTTTTTGACGTTCTTTATATGCACGCGTAGGTAAAATTACGCTCTACAACTTTCGTTTAGACTTCGTCGGCTAATTTTGACTTGAATTTTTATATTATTATTTTTAACAGACCGGGACAGGAAATCCGTTAAAAATTCATAACTTCTTCATCCAACGTCCGTTTTCGTCAGACTTTTTACCGTTGTGCTACTAATGACGAGACCTTCGATTCTCGTTTAGGTCGTGTCGGCTAAAAATCACTCGATCTAAAATTCGAGTTTTTAGCTGTCTACTGCTAAGTTGAAACTTTGAAAAATCATAACTTCCTCATACGAAGTCAGATTTGGGCGTTCTTTTTATCGAACTTCTCGGTTTAACGAATACTACGAGTTTCGTTTAGATTAATAAGGCTAAAAAGTAGTTTATCAAAAACTCACTTTTTACGACATTCGGCACCGTGCCGGTTTGTCGCGAAACTTCGACAGGTCATAACTTCTTCGTTATAACTCGGATTTCGGCATTCTTTATATATCCGGAAACCTTGAGACATATACTACAACTTAGTTAAGATTAATCCTTCTAAATAATCTTCCATCAAAAAGTCGTTTTTGATGCTTATCGTCTCTAAATTGACTAGCCCGGATCTACGGGCGTTACAGTGGACACCAATTCAACTACCATTTTATAGGCAGTTTCCTTATACCCCCTTATAGACTAGCTTCGTGAATGAGGCATACTAGCGATTTGACTGAGCATATTCTTATACATATATAATATTTAACTTTTAATTATAATACATATATAAGATGTGTTTTAAACTTTCTAAAACTTTAAGGTTTATATATAAATTTCGAAAATTAAGCCATTAATTTTAAATTTAGAAATAAACCAAATAACCAGATTTAATATTTATCTATTAATTAACTTTTAATTAATTTATTAAATCTTGTAAGGATTATCTAATTAAATTAAACAATTAATTTGTCCTAATCCATATCCCTTCTAGATTTCGAAAATATGGGGATAGGATAATTTCCTTATTATTCTCAATTATCTAATAAGGCAACAATTATCCAAAAACAAGAAACCCTAAATTACCATGTAAATTTCGAAAATCAAGGGAGGAGGCTAGGGTTTTTCAAAACCCTAACCCTAATTTCGATTAGGGTTCATGGAGGCTAGGGTTTTTCGAAAACCCTTTGATCCAAAACCCTAAAAATCGAAAATTTTTGGCCTTTGGGGTTTAATAGCTATAAACCCTAATTTGCAATTCAACCATTATAGCAATTCAATTTAAAACAAACAATGGCTCTGATACCACTGATGGGTTTTAGGTAAAACAAATAAACTAGAAAACAATTCCTAAGTTCACATGCAACCTACTTTGGATCTATGTTTTAACTATTGAACATATAACTTTGAATTGAAAAACAAGAACCCTAGAGGAGGAGGATATTTTCGAAAATAACTAATTAGGGTTTAAGAGTTACATACCTTTCAATTGTTATAGCAAACAATTGTTAATCCTCTTGAACTTGATCTTCTTGGAAGCCTAGCACCACAAATGTAATGCCTCTAATGGAATCACACCCAAGAACTAACAAGAAGGAAATTAGAAGGAGAGAGAGAGAGAGAGAGAGAGAGATTAGGGTATGCAATTTCGGCTCTAGGGTTTCACTAAAATAAGAGTGGCCAATATTAGGAGTCAGGAGGCTCCTTATATAGTTGAGGGATCTAGGGTTTAGGGAAAACCCTAATACTCCTTTGCTTGGGGCCTAAGCTAATCCAAAGGCCTTATCCAAGCCCCTTGGACGAAATCATTAGGGTTTCCCCTATGAATTTCGTCCACCTCCTTCCAAGGAGATTCTGGAGCCTTCCACTCAACTATTTGATAATTGCAAACTAGTCCCCGCACTTTATAATTAATACTTTTAACCCCAAAATTAATTCGGGTTAATTTCTGGCTAACTATTAATTAAACATAATGATTTCTAATTAATATATTAATCTTTTAACATATTAATAAACCATTCATATTAATTTATTAATCTTATAATAAATTAATAGCTCTCCTTTCATAATTTCCTTGTCCAGTTGCTAGGTTTGAGGGCAACCCAAAAGGACTGTGCTGCTATCAATTCAAGTACATACCAATTATAGTTATGGGCTTAGATACCTAATCCAACAAATATCCATAAGACAATTTTCCCAACCCAACCGATTCTCACGAATCCTAAATCAACGATCATCTGGAATAATCACCTTACCCGATGAATCGTTTGATCAACTGTTTGGCCATACAGCTAGGGAGTCCTTATAGGCATCATTCTTTTGGTGCTAGCTTTCCAATCTCTTCAAAGGAAAGATTGAGGTGATTTTTTTGCTACAACAAATCAAAATTATGCAAACCCTTTACATAGATTTCTTAATTTCAAAACTTCTAGGGTTTATGTTAGTTTTGTTATTCAAAGTATGTTGCCTTCAAAGTGAAAGACATAGATCCTTTTAGGTTTCATGTGCCCTTCTTAATTGTTAAGTGTTTTTCCATATTGTGCATATTGTTGTAACTTAATAACCCTATCAGTGGTATCAAAGCTACTTGATGTGTCTAACATTGAAAGCACATTAGCTGAATCGAACAATTTTTTTTTCTGTTAAACTGTGATCATGACGTGACACAAACCCTATCACGACGAGAACTCATTGTAGATCCAGATTTTTTGGGTTTCCTGTCTAATTTCATTTATGTGGTTGTTATTTGGTAATTATCTGTTTTGATATCTGCTAAAATTCGATTTTTGCTTATCTTAGATGATTAAATAAAAACCTTAAATATTATGAGATAATCTTAGACAAGATAATGATTAATCATAACATTAATTAATATTATCCTTATGGATATAATGTTTAATTTAATTAAATGTTTAATTAAAGATAAATATTAAATCCATAATTGGTTTAAATGATAAATTAATTAATTGATTAAATAACTAAATTTAAATGTTTAAATGATTAATTAAATAATCGATTAATTTTAACCTTCTATTTTGAAAACTTTTAAAATACACCTTATATATATTATTAAAAGTTTAATTACTATATGTACAAGAAAAGTCAATTGAATCAATAGTAGGCCTCATGCACGAAACCATGTTATAAAGAGGGTATAAGGAAACGGCTTATAAAATGACCGTTAAATGGGTGTCCTTTTCACCCACCGCTCTCCTGTGTGGTGGAGGGTCGTTAGCCGAACGTGTAACGACCCAAAAATCAAGGGTAAAATTTTCATTTTTAATATAGCCAAAACATAGATATCATTTATTCCAACCATTCCAAAACATCGCTAATTAAAACATTTATCAGATTCATCCCAAAACCATTCATTGCGGAAAACATGGGTGTGTGCGCTGCGATCAAGTCGGGCCCTTCCTTTCCAAACTGATGATACCTGAAACAATAAACAAAACTGTAAGCACGAAGCTTAGTGAGTTCCCCAAACCATACCCCACACAATACACATAACCACATAATCATATTAGTTATAAAAGCTACATAAACCACATAAGCCATGCATACAACATATAGGGATGTCGTGGCTCGTCCCCAGGGTCTTACTCCAGGATACCATGGGCTCCCCACATGGTCTTACACCTAAGTGTCATGGGCTCCCCCATGGTATTTAATAGGAAAGCCATGGGCTCTCCACATGGTATTACATCCAAGTGTCATGGGCTCTCCCATGCTCTTTAATAGGAAAGCCATGGGCTTTCCACATGGTCTTACATCCAAGTACCATAGGCTCCCCCATGGTCTTCCATGCAAGTATCACAAAGACAAGTAGCATACCACATACCTCATAGTCAACTAGCATACCACATAATCACTAGCATACCACATATACATGCATACCAGACATATCAGTAGTGAATCTACAATAAACACTACAACATAATAAGAAAGCCATGGGCACTCCCATGGTCTTACATCCAAGTGCCATGGGCTCTCCCATGGTCTTCCATACAAGCATACCACATATACCACTAGCATACTTCCTGGCACATAACCATCTAACATGCCATATAATACAACTTTAGCTAGTGTACAATATATCATAAAATGGGCCGCCCTTGGTGCCTTAGACCCATTGGTATGGTGAGGAGACTCACCTCGAATGCAGAAGCTTCCTGAATGACATCCTTAGCTGCTGCCCTATCGACTTCCCGAGCTATCAATACCAATCAGTACACCCAATTAGCAAATTAGGTTCCATACTATAATCCCTAATCCATACATGGGGTAAAATGACCATTCTACCCTTGGCCCAGTATGATCCAAGACTGAGGCCCAAGACCAAACAAAAGCCCAACAGTATAATATCCATAAATCCATCAATGGGCCTAATCTGCAAAGGCCCAATACCAAAAATGCCTAAATACTGAATGGGCAGCCCTAGTCAACTCCTGGTCAAAGTCAAAGTCAACAGTCAATGTTGACCTCAACTCGTCGAGTGCATCCAGCAACTCGTTGAGTCACCTGAGTAACTCGTCAACTCGCCGAGTTACCTTTGTAACTCGTTGAGTTCCTTAATGTCCAGAAGGCCGCAAACTCATGCAGACCAAAACTCTAATCCTTCATTGCATTCATCCATAATCTCTAAAACGGGTAAACCCTACCCAACTCGTCGAGTCGACTAAGGGACTCGACGAGTTCCTTCAGTCCTTTTTGTGTTCATTCCTTTCAAGTGGGATCCAAGGTCCCAAACTTCAGATCCAACCCCCTAGGGTTGAGATACCATGTAAAATTGCTAACTTTACATCCATGCAAGTCATTAAAGGCTAAAAAACACTTAATCAAAGCTTGTAAAGGGACTTAGAGTATGAAGGAGGGCCAAGACTTGATAAAGCTGGTAACTTTAAGTCCCCAAAGGCCTTGAGATGTCCAGATCTAAATCCATATCTTCATATCATGCTCAAATCCAAGACTGGTACCAAACTAGGCTAATAATGGCCATAAACTTTCATAGAAGGAGATCTAAGCAATGGAAGGTCAAGGTTTCGAATTTATACCTTAAAATGGTTGCCACACTGGAGGAAATCCCGGATCTACTGCCTTCCACTCCATCCAACCTCTTCAAGCTTCAAGTTCCTTCCAAAAGAGCACCAATAATCAGTTTCCAAGCTCACATACACACAAAATGGGAGATAAGACACGATTTAGGGTTTCTCTGGACAAAGGGGGTGATAAGGGAGGAAACAAGTGAGGCTTAAGGCCTTTAAATAGGGTACAAACCCTGCAAATTAGGGTTTTCCTTCCCAGTGTATACTTGTCGAGTCGGGGCCTTCCAACTCGTCGAGTAGATCCTTCATCCCACGTCCAAAATGATCTCTACCCGATGAGTTGGATCTCCCCAACTCTTCGAGTCCCAACCCAAAACTCGAAAATGTTGAAAACTGACCAATACCTAAACCAAGCATTACAAATCTCCCCCACTTGAACTGGACTTCGTCCTCGAAGTCTGATGATGCAAAAGTCTGTATAATGCTTCCTCCGCAATCTTTCATGATGCACCCCTTGCCCTATCAAGGTCAAATTATGACTGACTCACTATACTTGGCCTTCAACCTTGCTTCATGTATCGGGTGTCACTCCTTTATAGTGAAGCATTGACAGCACTTCAATGATGAAACTTGAGTATCCAACTCTTACCAATAAACGGCAAACCGTTCTGAACCCAATAAATACCGACACCTGACATCCCGAGGGACACAGCCGTCACCCCGATCATTCCATGACCGTTCAATAAGGTAACAGGACCCAACCACACCAGGCTCTCTCCGATCCTGATTATCTCGGCGTTACCAACTGACTGGATTCACTTACCCTAACCGTATGTCGAACGCCTATATTCGGAATAATGGATTCCTGACCGGTTGCTGAGCCGACTAGCAACCTTTCACTCACCCCACGCAACCTCCGAAAGAGACCTCGTCTAGAAATAATTATCCTAGCTATACCGCCACTCATGGTTCCATCAATCTTTCTGACACATCCAATCATCATAACCTGACAACCTGTTGCCACTGAGTCCAATGCAAACGTGTGCGCTACCTGAATAACGGTAGTCTTACCTCATTCTCGATATCCTTCAATCTGTCGTTTCCTGATTCCAACATGTCGTGGCTCTATTATAGATAGAATCAGTCCGAAACACATCACGATGGCTTAAGCTACCATCGAACCAAACCCATTCATTACCCTGGAATCCTGCATTTGATCTCCTAGGCATATAGATGCTTCCAAATCTCATCTTACTGAAACAAAATCCTATATTGCACACTCGCGAACTCTGATTCGGGATCTTTCCCAAAACGAATCGATACTCCGCTCCTACCTCGAGATCCATGAATCTGCATTTTCATAATGCACCATAACTTCTGACATCCCTTACTTGTCCGATTAATAAATACCCTTAGCCGCTCCTCGAGACTACCAGTCTCGCACCCGGTCCAACCACCAGGTTCCCAAGAGATCAAATATCAGGACTACCTAGCCGTAGCCCTACTGTGACATACACTACTCATCCAGATGATCCTGCAACTCAAGATCCAACCCTTGGCTCAACAGTCTCCACCGGTTCCATCCTAAATTCCCATTACCATCCGGGCTCGCCAAGGATAACTGATCGAACAATCCTTCCGATCCTGATTCTAATTAAGTTGCGGCCTACCCACAACCCGCAGACTTACAACACTTCCAACACTATCCGACAACCTTGTGAATGCTACGGCTACACCCGCAGACTTACAACACTTCCAACACTATCTGACAACCTTGTGAATGCTACGGCTACACCCATAGACTTACAACAATTCCAAAACTATCTGAAAACCTTGTGAATGTTGCGGCTACACCCGCAGACTTACAACACTTCCAACACTATCTAACAACCTTTTGAATTCTACGGCTACACCCGCAGACTTACAACACTTCCAACTAATCCAACCGGCGCCCATGATCTTATCACTTATTTACCAATCCGAACACATCTCAATGTTGTGCACTCATGTGGTCTAACCTTCTAACTGAAATCAAGTACTGACTGGAACCCAACTTGGTTCCTTCCCTCAAAGCCTGTTAAATGCCGATAAGAAGACGCAATCCAGATGCTGGGGAGTTTCCCGAACTCCCCACCCACAGAATCCTACATTCAGACAGCCACTACGACCGCCTTCTCTTTTTCGATGGGGATGTGAAATGCATCCTAGTTTCACCCTTGCTTCTATCATTGATACCTGGGCGGTTCTCCCCCACTTAGATTCAGCTACGTCCGCTTGGCACATGAAAATTGAAGGATACCCAATCCGATCGGGGAGGAGAGTATCTTAGCATTGAGTTCCTTGACTATCTTAAGGAATGTGGGATTGTCTCACAATTGACACCTCCCAGAACACCACAGTTGAATGGTGTAGCTGAGAGGCGCAATCGAACCTTGTTGGATATGGTGCGTTCCATGATGAGTCGAGCTTCGTTACCAATCTCTTTCTGGGGGTATGCCTTAGAGACTGCCGCCCATATCCTTAATCTAGTCCCTACTAAAAAGGTTGCCAAAACACCTCACGAGATGTGGACTGGGAAAGTTCCCAATTTGGACCACATCAAGATTTGGGGTTGTGAAGCTTTCGTGAGGCGTGAGACTCATGATAAGCTTGAACCTCGAAGTGAGAGGTGTATTTTCATCGGCTACCCACAGAGATCCTTTGGTTACCTCTTCTACAGACCCAGTGATAATGTGGTTTTTGTAGCAAGAAGAGGAGTCTTTCGTGAGAGAGAATTCATAAGCCAAGGGGACAGTGGGAGGCAAATTGACCTTGAAGAGCTTCAAGAGTCAAGTGGTGAAGGAACCTCAAATGCTATCGACCAACCTGAGGAGGAAACTCCTGTTGATCCGATAGGTGAGTCTGTACCTCCAAGACGTTCCACTAGGGTGAGGAACACACCTGATTTTTATTATGGTTATCACATCACCACTGAAGGTGATACATTTATTAGTGATAGTACACTAATAGATTTGGATGAACCTAATAATTACAGGGAAGCCATGGCAGGCCCTGAGTCTGCTGAATGGAAGGAGGCTATGAACAGCGAGATTCAGTCCATGTATGACAATCAAGTTTGGAACTTGGTTGACAATGTACCAGGTCGTAAGACAGTTGGGTGCAAATGGATCTTCAAGAAGAAGACCGACATGGATGGGAAGGTACATACTTACAAAGCACGACTGGTTGCGAAGGGCTTTACTCAAACTCCGGGAGTTGACTATGATGAGACCTTCTCACCAGTAGCTAAGATTAAGTCTATTAGAGTATTGTTAGCCATAGCTGCATTTCATGATTATGAAATATGGCAAATGGATGTCAAAACCGCTTTTCTTAATGGAAAGTTGGCTGAGGATGTTTACATGGCTCAACCAGAGGGTTTTGTCGATACAAGATACCCTAATAGAGTGTGTAAGCTTGATAAATCCATTTATGGATTGAAACAAGCATCTCGCAGATGGAATCTTTGCTTTGATGAGAAAGTCAAAGAGTTTGGCTTTTCTAGGAGTGAGGATGAGTCTTGTGTGTATGTCAGGGCTAGTGGGAGCATAGTTAGCTTCTTGGTGTTGTATGTGGATGACATACTTCTCATAGGAAACGACGTCCCAACCTTGCAGGAGGTTAAGTCCTGGCTTGGGAAGTGTTTCGCTATGAAGGACCTTAGGGAAGCTGCCTATATCCTAGGGATAAGGATATTGAGAGATAGGAGTAAGAGACTAGTTGGACTTAGTCAAAGTACTTACTTGGATAAGGTGCTGAAGAGGTTCAGCATGCAAGAATCCAAGAAAGGGGAATTACCCATCCAGGGTAATGCCAAGCTGAGTAAGACTCAGAGTCCGAGTACAGAGGCTGAGATAGCTGAGATGAGTCATATACCATATGCTTCCGCTGTGGGCTCGATCATGTATGCTATGACTTGTACTCGCCCTGATGTGGCCTTTGCTTTGAGCATGGTCAGTAGATATCAAGGGAACCCTGGCAAGGCACACTGGACAGCGGTAAAGAACATTCTCAAGTATTTGCGGAGGATTAAGGATTGGGTCCTTACCCTCGGAGGCAGTGATGACTTGAGAGTGGAAGGATATAGCGATGCTAGCTTCCAGACTGATAGGGATAATTTCCGCTCTCAGTCAGGCTGGGTCTTTATCCTAAATGGAGGGGCAATTACTTGGAAAAGTTCCAAGCAGGAGACAGTAGCTGATTCTACTTGTGAAACAGAGTACATAGCAGCAAGTGAAGCAGCTAAAGAGGCGATATGGCTAAAGAACTTCATCGGAGACCTTGGAGTTGTACCAGCTATAAAGGAGCCAATAGAAATTTTCTGTGACAATGAAAGTGCGGTTGCTTTGGCTAAGGAACCGAGAGATCACGGGAGATATAGGCACATTGATAGAAAATACCATTTCATCAGACATCGAATAGAAGAAGGACTCCTCGTGGCTAAGAGGGTATCATCAGATGAGAACCCGGCAGATCCCCTCACAAAGGGACTGAGCAGGGTTAAGCATTTACAGCATGCGAGGCGCATTGGGCTGAAGGATGATATTAGTTTCAATAATTAGATTCCTGAAACTTGTAAAATGTAATTGACATTTGATGATAAATAAAAGTTGTTATTTATTTATGAGTAAGGTGTTACTATCTTGTGTTGATTGTTTACTATGTTTCAATTTTGCATGTTTTTACTTCCAGAATAATTATGTTATTCAAACCATCCACAGTCAGTCAAACTTTGGAAGTAAGTATTGATTTAAGACTGTCATGAATTTGGCTTGTATGATTTGTCTAAAAGTGCTTTGGACAATGCAATGGTTGCTACAACATTCATGAGTACTCATAAGGGCTGAGTATTGGATCCAACCCACGCTCACTTGCATCACTTCATGGAATTTATCTCGAGTGATCGTGAGACGGTAATATCATATAAATCTTCAAACCTAGAGATATGAGTTGTTGACTATGAGTTGGTTATTCATTGATTGCACGAAAACGCATTGGTAACTCGATGTCATAAAACGTGCCTTTGTGAATAATTCAACAAGTAGTTAGTACAAGCATATCAGTCGAAGTTTATCTGTTCCTTCTAGAAATAGAAGCGATATCTGGGCCCCTCGATGATTTGGTTTTGACCTATGTACCGGGCCCGGTCAGAACCTAATTGATGTGTTCAATTTAGTTCTATGTCGAAACAAATCAGAGATCGAGAAACAAATGCTGGACAATAAGTAAGACCATGTTCCATGTGTTTGTCCGGCTGATATCATGAGAACAGAGGATTATATGATCACTTATCTTAAATGACGTATCATCATCATCTCAGTTCCGAGAGACTTTGAAAGAGCTACGATTGCTAGTCGGATTTTGAAGTCATATTTGCAAATATAGTTATTAGACTTATCCAAGTGGGAGACTGTTGGATATAGTGTCTAAGTCCATAACTTTATTTGGTATGTACTTGACCCGACCCGGCATGGTCCATTTGGGTTGCATGGCATTGCAATACTTGGATAGACTAAATGAGAGAATTAGGCACTTATGATTGTTAATATATTATAAGTTCTAATATATTAATAATAGTATTATTTAATTAGTATTGATCAAGTATTAATCTAGTATTAATTTGGTGATCAAAGTGAGACTAATTAAATATATAGGGTTGATTATGACAATCATTAATTCTTTTATGGTGGATTAATGATCCATGGTTTATGGGTTTGGTTATAACCATATGGAGCTCCATGGATAGTCCATGGGAGTTACAAACCCATGGGTCATGAGAAATCAAGAGTCATGACAATTAAGGGCATTCATGTGTAAACCCTAATTGTGACAACACTATAAAAGGAACCCTATGGCTAGCAAAATCGTGAACTAGTGTTACTAGAGAGGGCATAACCGATTTTGAGTGCTAGAAGTATTCTCTCAAGTTATTCCAAGTCTTGTGGTGTTGTGTGAAGCATTTGAGGCACAACATTTGGGGTGCTAGGCTCACAAAGTCTTGAAGGAATCCAAGCAACAACAAGGTATGTATTTCTACTAGTTTTTATGTTTTATGTAATCCCCATGCCATGCTAGTTAGGAAATAACCTTGAAAAAGAAATTTGCATGTATATAGAGAAAACATAGATTCAAGGTTATTAGGGTTGCATGTACACTTAGGAAGTGTTAGAATGCTCAAAAACCCATCAAAAATAACTAGAGCAGGTGCACTCACCGATCCTCCCTGATCATCAGACAGCCGACCTCCTTGTCGCCCACCTGATCACATGAATAATATAACGGGCTTGCCCCCAGAACAGTTTCCGACAAGGACTCGGAACAATAACGGTACACACGGGGCCCACTCCGCAAGATACGTCCATCTGGAGATTTATGAAAGACTCCTCGGCATGCTGAAAGGCATCTGACAATCCTTGCTAACTTAGACAATAGCAGAGAACCGACCCGAGATCTAATTTATCATAATTCCAAAGCGATGCAAATTCCCGATATCCACCGGAAGTGACAGAAGATAGCATATCCGCAAACATCTGAAGGAATCCTGACCACCTCCTCCTGTGTTACCTCGACCACCCTGAGGACATGATGTAACACTTCATTCCGATCCCAATGAAAATCCAAACCCTTGGAACGAAACTCCATCGTGCAGTTTCCGCAAGCGTTACACTGCATTCGTCCTGCTGGCCTCTCAAAACTTGATCCGAACTCTTGGGTCTCCGCCCGAGATCCTCCACTAAACTCACCTGACCTGAACCTCTCTCATCGAGGTACTCCTAATCAATCTTCCACCCTCGGTTCTAGGATCCATATCATTCCGGGTCTCGCACGCTGACACACTTACCACCTCAATCGTCAACGGCTGAACTGCAATAGCTGGAGCAACCTCTGCTCTAAACCGGCTATAAATTACTCCCAAGACATAGTCTCCAGTCCCAAAGCACAATAAATTGCACAAACAATCCTTTCCGCCTGATACAAGAGATCCAAGGCGAACTCAAAATCCTGGCAGTCCTTTTGCTAACTGGCTCACCACCGGAGCTGGGACCAAACTCTGATTCTTCCTTATGCGTGCCCATCCTCAACCCACAAGATAAATATCCTCATGATGGGAGCATAATCAAGAATTCCTTTCCCCTAAGCTTCTCAGATTCTCCAAGACTCTCACTTATTCGAGTATGGATCTTGTGCTTTCAGTAGTACGGCCCAATACTACCTTCCACACATATCCATACTTTCCTCACCATTCCTCCTGAATCCTCTAAGTCACTTACTCCACTGATGTACTAAATTCCTGCTAAACAGCAACACGATATCTACCGAAGCACCTTCTAGGCTCCCCCTAGGTTCCCAACTTCACCGAACCGCCCCACTAGCTCACTGGAGCATATCATAGGCTTTCCTAGCTTCCCAACCTCACCCTGCCCACAACCGCTAAAAGATTCCCACCAATGTCGACCAACTACCTCATGAATATAGTCACATACAATAGAGATCATATAATCTTTCGAGTAAAAGATTCAACACTAGAACGTTTGGACTCAGACGAGAACTGTGCAATAGGATCAAATCCATCACTCTTATATTATTTAACTTGTACTGCATGTGACTTAACATATTCACTTAGTAGTTGATCCACATCACTAGGAATCCCACAAAGCACAGAGCAATCAACATTCAGGTAACGGTAAATCTAACCAACATACACTAGACAAACCAGTCTATCAATACATAGAATCTGCCAGCAGATAACACCTGTCACTAATCTCATCCTAGGCTTTCCCTAGGGTACTCTCCAACCTGTGAAACTATCATCGGACATTCAGTCCTCGTACCACTACCCATGCTCTCACATCCACTCTCACTGTCGGTTGCATTATGCATGCAAATTGTACACAGAACAGGAAACAAGGCAAATCAGCTACTCAAAGGCAATAAGATCCAAACTGTATACAATTTTCAAAACATACACTTAGCAGTTATCAATACCAATAGTCATTCTCATTCTAGCATGGCGTCCAGTATCCCCAAGGCTACAAGCATCACATATCAGGCCAATCTACCGCTGACTACTCTGCACTAACATGCAAGTCTACTAGATCATATAACATGTAAAGGCATTTCTCCTAGCCCTAACTAGCATGCGATTTTCGGATTCATAAATCAAGTCATAGAAGATAACATATATGGATATTCTAGGAAACTTACTTGAGCTCGGCTGATTGCAAGCACCACACCCTTTCTTGTCTTAGAAATTCTTTCCTTAAAAACATTTTTCCTTTGAAAACTTTACAGATCCTCAGCTTGAGTTCAGACACACTCGAAAGTATGTCTGAATCCCTCAAACCAAGGTTCTGATACCAACTTGTAACGACCCAAAAATCAAGAGTAAAAATTTCATTTTTAATATAGCCAAAACATAGATGTCATTTATTCCAACCATTCCAAAACATCGCTAATTAAAACATTTATCAGAGTTCATCCAAAAGTCATTCATTGCGGAAAACATGGGAGTGTGCGCTGCAATCAATTCGGGCCCTTCCATTACAAACTGATGATACCTGAAACAATAAACAAAACTTTAACCACGAAGCTTAGTGAGTTCCCCAGACCATACCCCACACAATCCACATAACCACATAATCATATTAGCTATAAAATCTACATAAACCACATAAGCCATGCATACAACATATAGGTATGTCTTGGACTCGTCCCCAGGGTCTTACTCCAGGATGCCATGGGCTCCCCACATGGTCTTACACCTAAGTGTCATGGGCTCCTCCATGGTATTTAATAGGAAAGCCATGGGCTCTCCACATGGTCTTACATCCAAGTGCCATGGGCTCTCCCATGCTCTTTAATAGGAAAGCCATGGGATTTCCACATGGTCTTACATCCAGGTGCCATAGGCTCCCCCATGGTCTTCCATGCAAGTATCACAAAGACAAGTAGCATACCACATACCTCATACTCAACTAGCATACCACATAATCACTAGCATACCACATATACATGCATACCATACATATCAGTAGTGAATCTACAATAAACACTACAACATAATAAGAAAGCCATGGGATCTCCCATGGTCTTAAATCCAGGTGTCATGGGCTCTCTCATGGTCTTCCATACAAGCATACCACATATACCACCAGCATACTTCTTAGCACATAACCAACTAACATGCCACATAATACAACTTCAGCTAGTGTACCACATATCATAAAATGGGCCTCCCTTGGTGCCTTAGACCCATTGGTATGGTGAGGAGACTCACCTCGAATGCAGAAGCTTCCCGAATGACATCCTTAGTTGCTGTTCTGTCGACTTCCCGAGCTATCAATACCAATCAATACACCCAATTAGCAAATTGGGTTCCATACTATAATCCCTAATCCATACATGGGGTAAAATGACCATTCTACCCTTGGTCTAGTATGACCCAAGACTGAGGCCCAAGCCCAAACAAAAGCCCAACACTATATTGTCCATAAATCCATCAATGGGCCTAATACCAGGCCTAAAATACTGAATGGTCAACCCTATTCAACTTCTGGTCAAAGTCAAAGTTAACAGTCAATGTTGACCTCAACTCGTTAAGTGCATCCAGTAACTCGTCGAGTCACCTCAGTAACTCCTCAAATCGTCGAGTTACCTATGTAACTCGTCGAGTTCCTTAATGTGGAGAAGACTGCAAAATCATGCAGACCAAAACTCTAATCCTTCATTACACTCATCCATAATCTCGAAAACGGGTAAACCCTACCCGAATCGTCGAGACGACTAAGGGACTCGACGAGCTCCTTCAGTCCTTTTTGTGTTTATTCCTTTCCATTGGGATCCAAGGTCCTAAACTTCAGATCCAACCCCCTAGCGTTGAGATACCACGTAAAGTTGTTAACTTTACATCCATGAAAGGCATTAAAGGCTAAAAACACTTAATCAAAGCTTGTCAAGGGACTTAGAGCATGAAGGAGGGCCAAGACTTGATAAAGTTGGCAACTTTAAGTCCCCAAAGGCCTTGATATGTACAGATCTAAATCCATATCTTCATATCATGCTCAAAACCAAGAATGGTACCAAACTAGGCTAATAATGGCCATAAACTTTCATAGAAGGAGATCTAAGCAATGGAAGGTCAAGGTTCTGACTTTATACCAAACAATTGTTAATCCTCTTGAACTTGATCTTCTTGGAAGCCTAGCACCACAAATGTAATGCCTCTAATGGAATCACACCCAAGAACTAGCAAGAAGGAAATTAGAAGGAGAGAGAGAAAGAGAGAGAGAGAGAGAGAGAGAGAGAGAGAGAGAGTAGGGTATGCAATTTCGGCTCTAGGGTTTCACTAAAATAAGAGTGGCCAATATTAGGAGTCAGGAGGCTCCTTATATAGTTGAGGGATCTAGGGTTTAGGGAAAACCCTAATACTCCTTTGCTTAGGGCCTAAGCTAATCCAAAGGCCTTATCCAAGCCCCTTGGACGAAATCATTAGGGTTTCCCCTATGAATTTTGTCCACCTCCTTCCAAGGAGATTCTGGAGCCTTCCACTCAACTATTTGATAATTGCAAACTAGTCCCCGCACTTTATAATTAATACTTTTAACCCCAAAATTAATTCTGATTAATTTCTGGCTAACTATTAATTAAACATAATGATTTCTAATTAATATATTAATCTTTTAACATATTAATAAACCATTCATATTAATTTATTAATCTTATAATAAATTAATATCTCTCCTTTCATAATTTCCTTGTCCAGTTGCTAGGTTTGAGGGCAACCCAAAAGGACTGTGCTGCTATCAATTCAAGTACATATCAATTATAGTTATGGGCTTAGATACCTAATCCAACAAATATCCATAAGACAATTTGCCCAACCCAACCGATTCTCACGAATCCTAAATCAACGATCATCTGGAATAATCACCTTACCCGATGAATCGTTTGATCAACTGTTTGGCCATACAGCTAGGGAGTCCTAATAGGCATCATTCTTTTGGTGCTAGCTTTCCAATCTCTTCAAAGGAAAGATTGAGGTGATTTTTTTGCTACAACAAATCAAAATTATGCAAACCCTTTACATTGATTTCTTAATTTCAAAACTTCTAGGGTTTATGTTAGTTTTGTTATTCAAAGTATGTTGCCTTCAAAGTGAAAGACATAGATCCTTTTAGGTTTCATGTGCCCTTCTTAATTGTTAAGTGTTTTTCCATATTGTGCATATTGTTGTAACTTAATAACCCTATCAGTGGTATCAAAGCTACTTGATGTGTCTAACATTGAAAGCACATTAGCTGAATCGAACAATTTTTTTTTCTGTTAAACTGTGATCATGATGTGACACAAGCCCTATCACGACGAGAACTCAGTGTAGATCCAGATTTTTTGGGTTTCCTGTCTAATTTCATTTATGTGGTTGTTATTTGGTAATTATCTGTTTTGATATCTGCTAAAATTCGATTTTTGCTTATCTTAGATGATTAAATAAAAACCTTAAATATTAGGAGATAATCTTAGACAAGATAATGATTAATTATAACATTAATTAATATTATCCTTATGGATATAATAATTAATTTAATTAAATGTTTAATTAAAAGATAAATATTAAATCCATAATTGGTTTAAATGATAAATTAATTAATTGATTAAATAACTAAATTTAAATGTTTAAATGATTAATTAAATAATCGATTAATTTTAACCTTCTATTTTGAAAAGTTTTAAAATACACCTTATATATATTATTAAAAGTTTAATTACTATATGTACAAGAAAAGTCAATTGAATCAATAGTAGGCTTCATGCACGAAACCATGTTATAAAGAGGGTATAAGGAAACAGCTTATAAAATGACCGTTAAATGGGTGTCCTTTTCACCCACCGCTCTCTTGTGTGGTGGAGGGTCGTTAGCCGAACGTGTAACGACCCAAAAATCAAGGGTAAAATTTTCATTTTTAATATAGCCAAAACATAGATATCATTTATTCCAACCATTCCAAAACATCGCTAATTAAAACATTTATCAGATTTCATCCCAAAACCATTCATTGCGGAAAACATGGGTGTGTGCGCTGCGATCAAGTCGGGCCCTTCCTTTCCAAACTGATGATACCTGAAACAATAAACAAAACTGTAAGCACGAAGCTTAGTGAGTTCCCCAAACCATACCCCACACAATACACATAACCACATAATCATATTAGTTATAAAAGCTACATAAACCACATAAGCCATGCATACAACATATAGGGATGTCGTGGCTCGTCCCCAGGGTCTTACTCCAGGATACCATGGGCTCCCCACATGGTCTTACACCTAAGTGCCATGGGCTCCCCCATGGTATTTAATAGGAAAGCCATGGGCTCTCCACATGGTATTACATCCAAGTGTCATGGGCTCTCCCATGCTCTTTAATAGGAAAGCCATGGGCTTTCCACATGGTCTTACATCCAAGTGCCATAGGCTCCCCCATGGTCTTCCATGCAAGTATCACAAAGACAAGTAGCATACTACATACCTCATAGTCAACTAGCATACCACATAATCACTAGCATACCACATATACATGCATACCAGACATATCAGTAGTGAATCTACAATAAACACTACAACATAATAAGAAAGCCATGGGCACTCCCATGGTCTTACATCCAAGTGCCATGGGCTCTCCCATGGTCTTCCATACAAGCATACCACATATACCACTAGCATACTTCCTAGCACATAACCATCTAACATGCCACATAATACAAGTTTAGCTAGTGTACAATATATCATAAAATGGGCCGCCCTTGGTGCCTTAGACCCATTGGTATGGTAAGGAGACTCACCTCGAATGCAGAAGCTTCCTGAATGACATCCTTAGCTGCTGCCCTATCGACTTCCCGAGCTATCAATACCAATCAGTACACCCAATTAGCAAATTAGGTTCCATACTATAATCCTTAATCCATACATGGGGTAAAATGACCATTCTACCCTTGGCCCAGTATGATCCAAGACTGAGGCCTAAGACCAAACAAAAGCCCAACAGTATAATATCCATAAATCCATCAATGGGCCTAATCCGCAAAGGCCCAATACCAAAAATGCCTAAATACTGAATGGGCAGCCCTAGTCAACTCCTGGTCAAAGTCAAAGTCAACAGTCAATGTTGACCTCAACTCGTCGAGTGCATCCAGCAACTCGTTGAGTCACCTGAGTAACTCGTCAACTCGCCGAGTTACCTTTGTAACTCGTCGAGTTCCTTAATGTCCAGAAGCCCGCAAACTCATGCAGACCAAAACTCTAATCCTTCATTGCATTCATCCATAATCTCTAAAACGGGTAAACCCTACCCAACTCGTCGAGTCGACTAAGGGACTCCACGAGTTCCTTCAGTCCTTTTTGTGTTCATTCCTTTCCAGTGGGATCCAAGGTCCCAAACTTCAGATCCAACCCCCTAGGGTTGAGATACCATGTAAAATTGCTAACTTTACATCCATGCAAGTCATTAAAGGCTAAAAAACACTTAATCAAAGCTTGTAAAGAGACTTAGAGCATGAAGGAGGGCCAAGACTTGATAAAGCTGGTAACTTTAAGTCCCCAAAGGCCTTGAGATGTCCAGATCTAAATCCATATCTTCATATCATGCTCAAATCCAAGACTGGTACCAAACTAGGCTAATAATGGCCATAAACTTTCATAGAAGGAAATCTAAGCAATGGAAGGTCAAGGTTTCGAATTTATACCTTAAAATGGTTGCCACACTAGAGGAAATCCCGGATCTACTGCCTTCCACTCAATCCAACCTCTTCAAGCTTCAAGTTCCTTCCAAAAGAGCACCAAGAATCACTTTCCAAGCTCACATACACACAAAATGGGAGATGAGACACGATTTAGAGTTTCTCTGGACAAATGGGTGATAAGAGAGGCTACAAGAGAGGCTTAAGGCCTTTAAATAGGGTACAAACCATGAAAATTTTGGTTTTCCTTCCCAGTGTCTACTCGTCGAGTTGGGGCCTTCCAACTCGTCAAGTAGATCCTTCATCCCGCGTCCAAAATGATCTCTACTCGACGAGTTAGAGCTCCCCAACTCGTCAAGTCCCAGCCAAAAACTCTAAAATGTTGAAAACTGACCAATACCTAAACCAAGTGTTACAGAACGAGTTCAATATGATATAATCTCATTAAAAGTATAATGATATAAACTAATAGAACCTTTTAAAATCCTACTCTAGTTACTTTAGAAAAAAATGTGAAATTGTATGCTAATTCATGAAAACGCACATCATTTCTTTAAGATTCGTTAGTGGAGCGGGCGTGGTTAACCGACACACTAATGTGTGACTATAAAGATGAAATTATGAAACAACTCGTGTTTGTAATTGTTTATGGAGCGTGTGTGGTTAACATTCACAACAATGGGAGATTATAAATCGATCGAGGGTGTTTGAGTGGCTTTGCATGGTTATTCACATCTTAATTATGATCCTCGGCATCCCAGTCACAATTAGTAAGAGCACAATCGAGATTAAACATGTCATTGATAAGATTAATTGAATCTCAAAAGATCTATGATTTTCATGTGATTGAAATTGGTGAAATGTTTCTACCTACATAGAATAGTATCTTGATATGACTACGTCATCCATCTTCATATTACAAAATGAAAATATAGATCCTAGCCTTAATTTAAATTTTGGGTTAATAATTAAGGATTCAAATCAACTAACTTGAATTCTCTCTTTTTCCACTTTTAGATGTCTTATGAAAATAGGTATGGTCTTTCTCATTCTTATGGAAATGTTTTTCCTCAATTTTCTGGAGATGGTCTTCCAATTTCAAGTCAAGGTGAAATTGTTTCCCCTTCCTTAGGAATTAATGGAACCGGGCATCATCTCTCTTCAACTCTTCCACCTCATCCTCCTGTGACTCTACAAACGTCACATTTCGTCAAGTTGAAAGACATAAAACTAATCAAGCCCTATTGGCAAGTAAACATGAAAATATAAATTATGTGTGTGCTCAAATTCTGAAAATGATTTGGTACATTAACAAGTTGGAAAGGATGGGTATCGTATTCCCAAAGGAGCAAGCCAATGAGTTGGTATTTCTTTTGCTTCATCAGTCATATGGTCAGTTCGTTGAGAACTTTCATATAAGGAATCTCGATCTGACCCTAATTGCTCTGACCTAAATGTTAAAGGTTGCTAAAGCATAAGTGCTTAAGAAGAAATTCTTGAGAGGTCTAATCCCAAGAATTCCTTTGATATTGAAGGAGAAAATGTTGATGATCTAGAAAAGATTCCTCTTCCCAATTGAAAGGGATCAGCCAAGATCAAACCATTTGATCATATGGTAAAGAGAAAGGATCGTTCTAAGATCGTTACACATGTTGACCCCAATGAGTCCATTTGTTTCTACTTCCAATTGAATGGGCATTGGAAACGAAGCTTCCCAGCATACCTGAAGGATCTTGAAGATGGTAAATTTAATTCGTATGACTCTATTTCAGGTATATCTATTATCTAACTCCATAAGTTTCTATTCTTAGACTCTTAATACATAATGTGATAATCACATTTGATGGTATTGAAGGATCTAAAAGCTTAAGCAAAGTGATCTAAATCTGATCATGAGAGATGGACTTTGGTCACATGGTTCGTTGGTCAGAATTTGGAGCTACTACTAGGGAGTTAGGATAATTTAATATGCTATTACTCTTTAGAAAAGTTTATAAATATAGTTTTTCATTTCATGCATTGTAAGGACAAGTTCCAATATTCATTTTATTTCAATAAAAGTGAAGTTTTGGTTTACGTAGTTGCCTTATCTTATTCCTTGCAATGGAATTAATGAAAGTGTTGGTTATGTTTCTAATAATAGCAATATTAATTGTGAATTTGATTCTTATGATATCGTTTGTTGTACTGTCATAATTGACCAAGTGAAAAGAAATCTCATCGCCAACTAGCCAGATACTTGGAGTCGTACAATTCGAATTGTATAATATATGAGAACATTGTTCATTAGAAAATTATGACTAATTCATTGTTTACATGTTTATGTGATGCAAGTCAAGGACTAATGGATCTAGTACATGTTGATATGGAATAGTCAAATCCGCCACAAGGGTAGAAAGATAAAAGAATTCTAATACATGTTGATATGGATCTACTACTCTATTCTTCATGATTTACTGACGTTTCTATAAATATGGTTTGTTTATAAGATTTAACAGAATTCTAATACTTTTGCAAAGTTCATGAGTAGCAGAACGAATGGAAGAATCTATTAGGTAGAAAGATAAAAGATTCTCCAATATGAAAAGAAAGGAGAGTGCTTTAGTATCATGTTAGTAATTATGGAATTTTATCACAATTAATCCTCCTAGAACATCTAAGTACAATTATGACTAAGAAGAGGAATCAAACATTGTCGGAAATGATTCGATCATAAGATGAGTCATACTTTGTTCCCAATCAAGTTTTAGAGTTGTGTTCTAGTAACTATAAATCATATCTTTAAAATCATTTCAAACTAAGAAAGTTGATAACACCTCATAATATATGGAGTAATAATGCTTTCTTACTCTAGCACATTTAGAATTTGAGTTATGATCTTTTTGTTGATCGAGAAACAAAAGATAAACTGAGTCCTATTCTCTGAAGTGTTTTCATGTCGTAAATATGCATAAACTTTTGAATATTTGTTTTAGTCTTCAAGGAATGTTCCTTAAGAGAAAACACATATGTCAGGAAGTTAGTGGGGGTCATGTTGATCTTGATCTTGCAAGAATCAACTAAAAATGATCTTTTTAGTTATCACTAGCACGTGACTTGATGTTGAAAATTTGTTGTGTTTAATTGACATAATCATATTTATGTGAACTTCCAGTTGAGTTGGAAATGATTATGAGTTCTGTGTTCTTCATTTAACTGCAAAATCAAAGTTGGTTGGTCAGTGAAAGTACACTGATCAATATAGGTGAGCTGTTAACAACATGGAAACACTGGTGGGCCCTAGAGCTCCCAGAAGTCAAGAAATTTAAAATAGAAAAGTTCAATCCATGAAGGAAAAATGAATTTAAATTTGGTTGGTAATGAAAGATCCACATGGATAGGAACGTATGCACCTTCAAAATCTAAGTAGCAAAGGTTTCACTCTAATTCATGAAAATGATTATGAGGAAATACTTTCGTTGATAGATTTTAAAGATATGATAAAGATCAATATGGATATTGGTTGTGTTAATTCCATTCTCAAATTCACAATATGATTAAGGCATCCCTCTTCATATTTCTAATTGTGAAGAATGGCAAGAAATTGTTTGAACTTTTAAGAGATATATTTATCAGCCTTGAGAAGGTTTAAACACACACACACATTATCCAACTAAGGTGTCTAAGCTTAAGAAGTCTAGTTGGAGACTTAACGAAGCATCGCACAACAGAAATCCGCACTTCTATAAGAAAGTCAAAGAGTATTGATTTCTAGAAGTCCAATTTATTTCTGGGTACATGTCAAATCTAGCGGGATCATAAATGTTATGCTAGTATTGCATGATGCAATACTGTTCGTAGGAAACAATTTCTCTGTTTTTGAAAATTTCAAAGTTCGGAAAATGTTTCGCTACAGTGGACTTAAGGGAGAGGGCACTCATACTTTGTTTCAAGTCTAAAGGTTTAGATTCATGTATAGTTTAATAGAACTTAGTCATAGACATATATAAATAGCATGTTGAAATGTTTCAACATTGGATATTCTATATGGAATATATTAGCAAGTGATTTAACATATATCAAATCCTTATCGAGGACATAATGAATCGAGTCCCATATGCTTCGTATATAGGATCGATTACACATGCTATACTATTCGATTATTCCATTTTTCAAATGATTTTAGCATTGTGTGAAAAAAAATTACAATTTCATGTGACTAAAAGATGTTAAACAATTGTCAAGAATATTCGGGGGTTTACCAAAGACTGGTTGCTTGTGAACAGTTAGAAGTATGATATTATTTGGGAAGGACCATAGTGACACGCTTTGGATGAAGATGACGCTTGGTCAAAATTGTTAGTCATATGGAATATGGATGTAACACCTAGATTTCAGCTTGTTGGGGCCATTTTGGTGCATTTTTGGAGCTCTTGGGGTAGAAGGGAGAACATTAAAGTGGTGGTGTTGCACTCAAGGCTTTGATTCCAACATTTAGTCCCCCTTTTCTACCTTGTGGAGGTGATCGGTAGTGTGAGTTTCAGAGAAGCGTGTCAGTTCAGCTTTCCATCTGCCTGTGAGGTGATTTTGTTACTGTATCAATGGGTCGAAGGCACCAAGGCCGGCCCATTATTTGTGATATAGGTTGTTATTTATATTTGAGATATGTGCATGAAAGACCAACCCCTGGAAATTGTATGAAAGACCAGAATTTGGCCCCTGGCAACTATATGAAAGACCAGGATCTGGCCCCTGATAATTGTATGAAAGACCAGGATTTGGCCCCTGGCAACTGTCTGTAAGACCGGGATTTGGCCATCGGTAAGAAATTGCTTGGAAGACTATGGGTTGGCCCATAAAACTCTCATATTTATGATTGGTATATGGTATTTTAGGGAAACTCACTAAGTTGTTGCTTACATTTTGTATTTATGTTTTCAGGTACTTCCGGTACTAAGGGGAAGGGCCCGGCGTGATGGCACAGCATTCTCCCCTCACCATTTCCGCACTTATTGATATTATTACTCTGATGATTTGACATTGTTATTATGTAATGGGTTTTGGAACAATATAATGACTGTATTTCTTATTTAAAAATGAAAAATGTTATCCTGTTTTTTGGGCTGTTACAATGGAAATGTTTCCATAATGGGAGATGTTTGTAAAATCTACATGTGAGTTGTAAACTTTAATGTAAGAGAAGTGTTCAATGAGTGTACCTTGAATTCGAGACTTCATAACCATGGAGTTGTTTCAAGCAACAAGTTCCAGTGGAACATTCTGTAATATCGGAGGCTCAGTCTTTGTGACCTTAGAAGCTCGACATCCCAGAAGGTAAGTGCATGTGAATATGAAATTCCAATACATCTTAAGATAAGGATAAGAATTTGGAATTGTGAAATGAGCATCATTGTAGTTATGTCCAGTCGATATGTTCAAAAAGGAAGGACCATCGAAAGGCATAGTATGTCGTTCATAACATGGAATGACTGATATTATTAATTCAGTTGATTAGTTGATTAATCAAAACATTCTACAGTGAATAAATTCATAATTGATATGATGATTAAATAATAGGGATTTATTTATATTCAATGGGTATGATACCATAATAAATTAATTTATTATTATGTTTCACTTTGCATGTTTTACTTCCCTGAGTAATTTAAATATTATTCAAAATTCAACAGTCGTTCATACTTTTGAAAGTAAGTAGTGAATTAAGACTGTCACGAATCGATTGTAGATATTCCATAGAGATTGGGCATTACATAGGATTGCTACAATATTCATAAGTACTTTGAAAATAGAGATTTTGAGTATTGGATAAACCCACGCTTAGAAATTTCTTTATGGTTTTTAATCACGAGTAATTCTAAGACAATAATATCTTTTATTCTTCGAATGGAGATACATAAGTTGTAATTTACAGGTCGGTTGTGCATTGGGATTATGAAAACGCATCAGTAACATGATGTTATAAAACATAGTGTCATGTATGATTTGGTGAGTAAGGTTACAATTATGTAGTTAAAGTTTATTCGTTCATTTTGCCTTAACAGGAAAAGCGGTATCCTTGTGACCCTCGGTGATTTGAGTTTATCTATGAAAAACGAGGCGACTGGTCTGGACTAAATTGATGTGTTCAATTTTGTAGACTAAATTGATCACAAATCGAGAAATCGGGAAACATAATAAATGAACACAAGGTTGTGAAAATTGTTCAGTGGTAGCTCAGTGGTCGACTGGCGTTAAGCGATTAATCGGGGACTCTAAATTATTTTAAAAACTAATATATTCTAAAAAAATAAGTACTTGAAAATTTTAAATTTTAGTATAATATTTTAAATTTTGAAAACTTAAAATTTTGAAATTTTGAAAATTTGGTGTAATATTTGATAATTCACAATTTTAAATTTTTTTTATATTTCCCGCCGATGACCGCGAAGCCCGAGTTTGACCGATTTTGACAAATTTCCGTCAAACACCCTAATCGTAATCGGTTCAAGGCCGTCAAGAGATTACTCGCTAATTAGTCGGCCGCCAAGGATGATTTCTGCAACACTAAATAAACAAGAGATTGATCATTTAAGTCCTGACTATGTTCATATGATATCTTTAAGAACGAATGAATAATTGATCACTTATCTTAGAGTCAACGTTTAATTTGAATCAGAGTTCGGCAGTGACTTGGGAAGCACACTTTAATGTTTGGTTCAAGGTTATACTTGCAATTGTAGTTATAGACTTATCCAAGTGGGAGACTGTTGGATTAAGGTGTCTAAGCTCATAACTAAATTGGTACATACTTATAATTAGAAACAAAGTCCTTTTTGGGTTTCCCTCGTAACTAGAACTTGATTAGAATGACATTTGTATAGAGATGATGATTTATTAGATTGTTATATATTAATAAACTTATTGGAAATTATGAGAAAATGATTTGTTAATATATTATATGATTAATATATTAATTGGATAGTAGATTTGTTAGTTTATTATGTGATTAATAAATTAATATGAGATCAATTGTTAAATAATTGATTTGTTAATTTATATGATTAATAAATTAATATGACATCAATTATAATTAGTTAATTATTAATCATAATTAATCTGTAATTAATTTGGGATTAATTAAAGGTGCAAGGGGTGAATTGTAATTGTTCATAGTTAAGCAAGGAAAGACAACTCTAGAGGGTTCTATAGGGTGAACGGTTTGTGTGTGTGTGTGTGGGGGGGGGGGGGGGTTAGGGTTTCTGGAACCCTCCTGAAGCTGATAAAGATAACTGCTTTGAATAGAAAAAATCTGAATATTTTATTATACAAATCAGGGTTTATCCTTATGATCCCTAGCTATAAATATAACCCCTTGGGACTTTAAATTTGTGGTTCTCACTTCCCTAAAGGTGGTGAACGAAAATATACCTCTCCTCATCTCACCTCAATTGTCTTCTAGTTCTAGGGTGTGGGTGTGAGCCATTAGAAGCATCATTCTTTTGGTGCTAGCTTTCCAAGCTCTTCAATAGAATGATTGAAGTGATTTTTTTGCTACAACAAATCAAAGGTATGTAAACCCTTAACCTTTATTTCTTAATTTCGAAATTTCTACGGTTTATGTTAGTTTTGTTATTCAAAGTATGTTTCCTTCAAAATGAAAGACATAAATCCTTTTAGGTTGCATGTGCCCTTCTTAATTATAAATACAAGTTATTTAAAGTATAATAAGTGCAACTTAACTTACGAAGTTTTCTAACAAGAACCGGTAATTACGCGGGCAGAACTCTGACCCAGGAACTTCTATTTATCCGGATCTCTGATGCCACAGGGTCTCGCTAAAATAGTCGGGAACTAGGGAGTAAAGGGACTAGGGGGTGGAAAGGATTCCCATAGGATTTGGGTGAAAGTGGGTAAGAAAATGAGTAGCAAACGCGAGTATATATATGATAGAAAGAGGGGCACGTTGTGTCGGTTGTTTAGTGCGCGTCGCGCCTTGTGTGAGTACAGTTGACGTGGTTCCGTTCAGAGGCTGCCACATGTCAATTTTGGGTGGGTCGCGTCTCACCATTTACGCGTCGCGCCTACCGTCCGCGCGAGCGAATTTTTAATATTTTTTAGAAATTCATATCTTTCTCGTTCAAACTCCGTTTTTGACGTTCTTTATATCCACGCGCAGTTATCGGCGAATACTACAACTTTCATTTAGACTCTGTCGGCTAATTCTCAATTTCTTTTTAAAGTTATATTTTTATAGGCTTAGATTGTAAAAGTCCGTATATAAATCATAACCCTCTCACACGTTATCCGTTATCGACTGTCTTTATATCGTCGGATAGGTATTTACGAGATCTTCAGCTCTCATTTATATTATTTCAGCTAACAATCAACCGATTTTTATTTCATTCTTGTGTCGCACACTATTACGCTGAAACTTCGAAAAACCATAACTTCCACATAAGAAGTCAGATTTAGGCGTTCTTTATATGCACGAGTTCGCTTTTTTCGATTACTATCATTTTTTAGATTATTTACCGTAAATAATCTTTTATTTTTAATATTTGTTTTAGCCTTATTTATTAAGTTTTGATGTAAGTTTTTACACAAATATTATATACACATAATATCTATATAAATCACATAAACACACATACACACACACACACACACACATATATATATATATATATATATATATATATATATATATATATATATATATAACTCTCTTTCATTTATTCACAAAAGATTCTAATTGTGAGATGATATGAATACAGATTCCTAACTATGCCTAGTGAGAAACGCGGGCGTTACACAAGATGTTCCATCCTCAAGGATGATGTGATATCTTGGTGGAAGGGTGTGTCACATGTGTCCCTGGTAATCCATGATATCCCTTGATGAGCCACTTATGTTATGATGTTCACTATGATGCACAATATTGTCTAAGGATGCTTAGAACTTGAACATGCTCAAGGAATATAGCATGATGTGTCACCATGATGGTTGATGAGCCATGGTGATCTTGAAGTGTCACTGTTGCATCATGACGGGCCACTATTGATCATGATGCCCCATCATGTGTGTTGATGATGCTCATGCGATGTATATCGAGGATGAAGGTTCTAGAAGCTACTGCATTGCAGAATATGATTGGTTGACACCTTTCATGGGCTTACAGATTGATAGTCTTGGCCCATTTGGGTTTTAGGTCTGATCCCTAGTCTAGAAATATGGATGTCTGCTAGTCATTTGTTTGTTTCTTTTGTATCCTTAGTGAGTATGACGAATCTTTGTTAAATTGTACTTTGTTGACATATCCCACCGGGAATCCGTTAAAGATAACAGAATCACTAGGTCAACAGACGGATCGGCCAAGGAGCAACGCGTGACTAACGCTGGGCCTTCGCCCTCGCCTTCGAGACCCCGAATCCGTTCCTTGGCGCCCAAGCGCCAAGGCTAACATTGAAGACAAAACAGTACCAAGAGTTCCCCAGGGCGACATGTATAGTACTCTAGACGCCGCTTCTGGAAAAGTCTGCACCATTAGCTAACAACCACTCAAGGAACATGATCCTCCAATCAAAAGCCATCATCCCCTGCCAAACCTGAAAATGTAGAAGATACTGTCGGGGATCTGTTCCCCCTATCCACAGGTATAGAAGGCACCCTTCTCCCCCAAGGGAATGGGCAAAGATCTCTAACCCTTCAACACTCTAATTACGCTTTTAACCCTCTCTCTCAGACCCTCACTGACTTGATTGTCGGAGCCTTGTTCCGGGACAACCTCCTGGACAACGACTGACGGTCTCATCTTTTGTGTTATAATACACATGCTCTTCATCCCCGCCCTCAGATAGACGGAGTTAAACCGATGACATATCAAAACATACTTGTAACCTCTGTTTGAGAACTCTTTGAAAAGAATACTCCTCTCCTGCCCATGGATGTAGGTCACCTTCACCGAACCACGTAAATACGGTGTCTTGTGTGCTTTTGATTTCGTGTTTTATCCACAATACTTCCTAACAATTAGTTTTTATTATGCCTGTTAGTGCTACATCAATGACAGTAGAGGGTATTGGTTATGTTGTTACCCCTCATGTATTATCTTATTAATGTCTATTATATTCCTAAACTTGCATTGATTCTTGCTTTGATCATTCAGCTATGTAAATTTGGCCATTGGCTTTTCTTTTCTTATTCACTTTGTTGTTTGTGTGGTTCATGATATCATAGGGTGATTAGGATCAGACGTAGGCTAGGAGAATTTTGTGTTTTGGAGCAGCTCAAAGTTTTTGATGTTGTTGCCTCCTTTGTTGATTTATCTTCCTTTCGTTTGAATCATTCGTCTTTTGTTTTTATCTTTAGCATTCTCGGTAACGACATATAGCAGAGTCACATTTACAGCTTTTAGCCTATACTGATGTTATAGGTCCTTTGAGCAGTCATAATATTTTTAAGTGATGTGGTTACTTGTAAAATTTTATGCTCTACCATTTAATAAAATGCCACTCGTGCTTTTTCACTCTTCGATCTTGTGCATTCTGATGTATTAGGACTATCCCCAGTCTCATCTAAATGAGGCTCAACTTATTATGTCTCATTTATCGATGATTATACAAGCTATACTTGGGTTTATCACTTTATCTCATGAAACACAAGTCAGATTTCTTCATATATATATATATATATATATATATATATATATATATATATATATATATATATATCAATATCAGAGCCCTTGTCAAGACACAACACTTAACTGTTATAAAGTGTTTTCGGTATGATTTGGGGGAGAATATACCTCCATTGAATTTACTCGTTTGCTAGCATTTTATGGCCATATACACTCGTCATCATGTATCAATAAACCTAAAAAAATGGTGTTGTAAAAAGGAAACATCATCTTGTAGAGACTGCATGGTCCTTGTTACTGTCTTTCGAGACTCCTTGTGGTTTTTGTGTTTTTAGGGAGAAGTTTCTTCTTACCGTTTCATATGTCATTAACTAAATCCCCATTTATCATAACTCTAGGATGTCTCCATGTGAAAAAGTATATGGACAATTACCTTATTATTCCTTTTTGAGGGTTTGGGTGCGCCTACTTTGTCCTACGACCTCATGGTGAGCGAAATAAGTTGTCTCCAAAGTTGGCCTTATGTGTATTTTGGGATATCGGATTGGTCAGAAAGGATATTGATGCTTTGATCCTATAATTTGGAAATTATATGTCTCTCGACATGTCACTTTTAGGAGAATATATTGTCTTTCTCTATCATGCTCAGTCGCATAACAAGACATAGTTAGATCTTTGGGTTATTGATCCTTTCATTATTAACGGTGATGATACGTCTTTTGATGCCCCGTTTCATGATACTTTCATAGCTCCAGTCACAATTCTTGCTTTGTCTATGCCCGAGACCGTTCCTGCACGTGTTGGAACTCCGAATCCTCCGCCACCTCGTAAGTCTAGTTGTACTTGTAAGAGAACCAAGCTCTCGAACTTTCCATATTTTTTTATTCAACATAATTTGCTTGCTTTTTACCAATATACATGTTTATCAAATGTGAGTCCTACAAATAGGCTTTTTCTAATCCCTGTTGGCAGGATGCTATGCATGAGGAGCTTATTTCCTTTCATCGTCGGCAAGTATATTACCAGTTATTGTTGGGTCTACAATATCAAAACCAAGTCTCATAGGTAAGTTGAACAATACAAGGAAATGCTACTACAAAAATGGTATGGATTACGAGTATACCTTTGATATGGTTTCAAAAATGATGACTATTTCTACTTTAATAGCATTATTATCTACTAGCTAGTTGAAGAAAATGTAGTGTTGAATATTGTCATGTTGTAGATAAATAATATTTTAGATATTCTCATTGATATTTTGATCTTTAAGAAAAGCGTATATGATATTTTGATATTTAATATATATATATATATATATATATATATATATATATATATATTGATGTTAAAAATGATATATACGATATTTTAAAATTTTATAAAAAGTAAATATGATATTTAAAAATTAAAATGACCAAATATAATATTTTGATTTTTAATAAAAATATATATATGAAATTATGTTATTATAAATTAAAAATTAATTTTATTAAATATAACCTGGAAGAACTTTAGAAGAAAATAGTTCGCTTCTAGGGTTAATATTTATGCAAAAGTCAAACGACCACTACGAAAAGGAAAGTGATTCGTACACAACAGTTTTTTGCCATACACAACAATTTATGTATTATAAAGTTGTACAATACAACATTTTAAAGCGTCAATTATTGTGTATGGAGAAAAATTGTTGTGTACAAATCAATTCGCAATGAAAATCATAAAGTGGATTTGAATTCAACAATTTTACATATGAATCCAGTTCAATACATCAAGGATAAGATTATAAGATTATTCTCGTGTCGTTAAAATATACCCAAATTGACCAACGAAATGACAAAAACTATAATTGACCACGTGGTTTCAAACTTCTAGATAAATCATGTAAATAAGACAAAAAATATATATATTAAAACAAAGAGAAATCTTAGATATTACGTATAAGTAAGGTCTATATCTTTATCTTAATATGGTAACTAACCCGCAAACAATTAAACATCAAAATGGTTCACCCAAGATTTTCTTGGGTATGTAAATTAGTTGATTTTTCTACCAACTCCACATAATTCCACCTACACTAAAATACATTTAATTACAAATTTTTAATGATAGCCGTATTAATAAAGTCGTGACAACTGTTAACAAAAGGGAAGTCATGGGGCATACTCATAGGATGCTTTTTTTTTTTTTTTTTTTCTTGGTCTTTTTGCAACGATTTCTCTTTTCTTTATGAGAAAATGGAATTTGTTTAAAAGTGTCAGATTTCGACTAAAATTGATTAATGGGTGTATAGGACTATATCTCATTCTTAAACAAGAATACAAATCATATTAATTTTATGTTCGTGATTTGAATCATCAATTTTATTTAAGTGTAATGGGATGAACTTGTTCACGGATATAATTTCGATAAATATTGAACAAGTAAGGCGGATGCAAAGTAAATATTCGTTTGAATTTATTCAGATTTAAGTACATTTTTATTTAGGAGCGAAACCCCTGAACCATGGGGGTCTGGGGGTTATGCCCCTGGTAGCGAGGTCTAAGGGGTGCCAACCCCTCGCGGGGTCCAAGTAGCAGATCTCTTGCCCGGTGATTAATGATGGTTAGGAAACTGTCTTATGACAGTTTTTGGCGGTTTTCAAATAGTTGTTAACATTCACTTTTAGTCATTCTTGAATGTGGTACACAAGATCATATCATTCACATTATTTCTATTCAAGAATATTAAGTTTTATCCGGTAGAAATTGTAATTGTACAATCGATATATTTCAATTTGAAAGTGTATCACGACTTTTAGTGTATTTAAGCAATCGAAACACCTTGATTTTCTAGCATTTCATTTACCATTTCTCAATATTTAAAGTAGAAATTAAATAATTAATAATCAATTTATCAATTTTACAGGTGACATCTACAATATTGATACATTCTTTGTAAAAATCTTGAGCCACGTGTGAAATTGACAGATCTATTTAAGAAGGAACACAAAAGGGGTTTCATATAGGCTTGAGGATTTTGCATATTGTATCTACAAAATCCTTTGAAAAATAAAAAAAATCAAATTATATTTTTATACTATTTAAACCTCTCTTTGCTATGAAAAAAATAGACTTTGAAGATTCATATCACAAAAAAAAATGTTTTTCAACTAAATAACCTATGATTTTTATATTTTGTTGAGAATTTTGTAAGTCGTATCTATGAAATTCTCTGAATTTATATTTTTTGCATTTTTATAGGTCAAAACTACATATAAAGCTTTTTTATATGTGGAAATAGCATTTGAAGATTATTACCACAAAAAAGTTCCTGATTTTTTTTTTTACTTTTAGACCAGACTTGAGAAATTAATAATTTTCTTAGGTCAAATTTACAAAAAAAATTCTTTTTTTTATTTTGCATTTTTCGGTCAAGATTACTATATATAAAGTTCTTTTTATGTGGAAATGGTATTTGAATATTTTTAACAAAATAATTTAAAAAATGTTTTTCTTTTTTATTTTTGCATGTAAGAAAATTCCACATGTTATGTGTGCAAAATTCTCTAATTTTTTTTTAGTTTTTGTTTTTTTGCAAGTCAAAACTACACTTAAAGCTCTTTGTGGCGTGAAAATGTATTAGAAGATTTTACCACACGAAAATTCATAAGAAAAGTTGCAGGTAAAACATGCGTTTTTATAGGTCAAATCTACATGGGATCTTTAAAACGACGTCGTCTTGAATTTAACAGGTACTCTGACAATTTTAGATAAGAAATACAAAATTTATGGATATTTTTAGATAAACCTTCACTTTTTAACCAATGAATATAACTAAATCTTAAAAAAAAAATCTTATTAAGATTAGCCTCATATATCATTTCTCTTATTTTTAACCAATGAATATAAATAAATTTAATATTTAATTAAAAGTGGATAAATCATAAATAGGTTGAATATGTATATGTTCTTTATGTATATGGCATCCTCTATTTTCATAACCGAAAAAAAAATTCTTTACGGATTTTATTATCGTTTATTTGTGGAAAATCTCAGTATATTAAAATCTTTTGAGTACAAATGATTGTATCAAACAATAAAACCCTAAGGACGTCATAATCGATACACAACATACGCTACATCGTAAAGACCTAACGGTCCTAAACACTATTGCAGGTCTTCTCCTCAATCAGTCAATATTCTATTCAAGTCTTTCAGCGGTCTAAACACCGCTACCTGTGATGCATATAAAATGAGTGGGTTAGATTGGGAAACCTGGTAAGATACATAGGGTTTTCAGTCCCACAATATTATTATGATAATAATTCATAATCAATAAACCTACAAAACCACCTGCCATCCAATCATCACATCATAAACATATATAAGATGTTTTCTTGAATTACCCATCCCACCGATCCTCACATACCGATCCTAATACAGTGATCTTATGGGATCTATCCTGATGGATCACTGTAAGCAACGAGTTGACTATACTGCTTCGGGGCGGGCAACAGGTGTTAGTTAGTAAAGACAACTATGAGGGGGATGGAGTGCATCAAATGAACATACGATCCAAACATCTCGGATCAGTATAATTCATTAACACTTACATTTTATAATTATGTTGGCTTATTCCACAAGATTGGGTTTAGTCAGTGGCCGTCATCTCACTTCGACAGATGACTGGTCATCCTTTGGTCTGATACATACCGGCCATCCAGATACCTATCGGATGCGCGATATAGACATTCCATTTATGGTTGTCTATAGAGGATGGGGAATACTAACATAGTAATCTTGTACGTACCCCACCAAATCATCAATTTCATCGAACAAATTTCTACTCTCCATTCCTATCTCACACACACCCTTGATAATATGTTACCCAATATCCAAACTTAATTGAACTAAGTATCTATTTTAAGTCTTTAGGGTATAACTAAACAAGATTGTGATACCCATAATCATCCTAAAGTTCTTGCATATGTATTATCCTTAAAATACAAGGTAAGTCTATATCTCTTCAACTTACCTCAAACTAAATGTCTTTTGACAAACCTTAATTTGCAACTAGACGGGTTCACTATTCATCGTCAATAGAGTATTCATGATATCGTCCCAATATAGAGTATGACTATACTATTATCCAACTTAATTCAATGTAAACATAATTTTTACGTCTTATTTTAGAAACTAGACTAGACTACAATCCTTGTCATCATCTTCGAATACCAACTTTGTTTAGGCATCACTATCCAAATTTAGTGTATATATATTTAACACAAAGTATTAGATATTTTATTTTCTTAGTAATAATATTTTTAATATTATCATATAATATACATCTTAACACATCTAGAACCATATATGGTTCGCACATCATATATCTTCAAACATTCATCTAACACATATTACAGTCAGTAAGCATATAATTCACATATAACTTTCAACAACTATTTAATACTTTTATTTGAAAGATCTTGTATGCCCAAGACTCATTATATAATGATATTGTTAATAACATATGATCTTATAGGGTCACACTAACAACAACTTGATGAAAATATGTTATTTATAAGAATTTGATTCTAGATAAATAAATATATATCTTGTAAGTAATTGGAAATTATTTATTTCATGGAAATATTAATTTTCAATGTTAAGTATCAAAATATATCATAAGGTATGGTTATGTCATGTACATCTTTTTGGACCAAAAGTGGTTTTTGTCTTATATGGATTTATATGTTTTATAAGTTATAAAAATTAGAAGAGTTTTTATAGAAAAACTAGTTTCTTCTTTTTATAAAATATTCAATGAGACAATAAAGGGAAAAGAAGACATGCTTGCATTTATTTAATCATAAAGCCATGTTCTTACACTTGTAGCCTTTTGTTGCTAGATACATGGTGTATTAAAGCATCAAGACTCAATGGGTAAGGACTAGGATTAAGATGATTAAAAGGCTTGCATGTATTTCTTCTTTTACTAGCTAAATGCCACGAAATTTTATGCTTCCTATATCCATATTCTCTCTAGTTTTTGTCTCTTAAAGTGTTAAGAACATAAAGATGATACTTGAATACTCTCTTTGAAGACAAACTAGTTTCTTTGTCTTAAGAGCTTAAGAGATTCTTTTATTACAAGAAGAAGACTAGCATCTTATCAAGTTGATTTATTGTTGGTGGATATCTCTAGAGAACTTCTACCTTGAAGTTTCATGTCATACTTCATCAACTTCCAATCTCCCATGAGAATCAAAGTCTTCAAAGGTTGTAACAATTTTCTTTTTATGGTTGTTTTTATCTTTCTACGTCTTGCAAAAGATCATTGGTGGTTTAAAATGGTTTTAGTTTTATTCAATAATTTTAAAGCTTCCGTTGCCGTTTTTACCATTTGTGAAACCGGATTTTTGAATAAAAATCCAACAATTGGTATCAGATACATTTTGGCAAGATTAGTTAGATTATTTGTTAAGTTGATGAAATCTTTGTTTTTGGAAAACATGGATGATTTTCTCTTTGCAAGAAAAATTCATACATATTTTCTATGACAACTTTAAAATGTTTATAATTGTTATTTTTGACCAAAAGTTTACATGCATCTTTTTGGTCATAAAAGTTGTCTTAGAAAAACAAAGAGTTGTTTTATATAATTTTGAGTATATAAATGTGTATGATGTGCATAAAATTGCCATGAACCTTTTTGTTTTTGCATGTGTTGATTTATTTAAAATGGTTGTAACTATTTAATTATTCATATGGTATGTAATAATTAAATAGATAGTTTTCATTTGTTAATTTTTGTAACTAATAGATTAGTTTTAGAAATAGTTTATTTTTATAAAAATGTAACAAGAATGAAGATGGTGGTCATTTTGAAGATCAAAAGTTTATAAACTTGATTTTGTTAAAGTTTCTCAAAATTTATAAAATTATTTTTATAAACTTGCTACAAGGTGTTGAAGCAAGTGAGAGCACATGAAGACTTTACAAGATAAAGGTCTCTTATGTCCATTTAGGAATGAACTTGATAACTTTTTTATGGCTCACAAAATTATTACTAACATATGGTTTGGTTTATACACATATGTTATAATTGTTATCCATGTTTGTGTTGTTTTATATTTATGTTATTATTATGTTATGGTTGATAAAATAGTTTTTAAATGATAAATAATATTTTGAACATAAATAAACATCACAAGGAGTTTGGTTTTAATAAAATTTATCTTTTTAACATAAGATGCTAAAAATAGTTTTAAAATAAAACAAACTTTATCGTTAAAACTACTAACCGGTAAAATTTCGGGATTAAAATTATATAAGTTTAAAATTGAGATTTTTAAACTTATCAAACTCCAAACCTTATTTTATAAAATAAAGTTTTATTAAAAGGTTTCCAAATGTTCTAAAGCGCTCAAACGATATAACTTAATACTAGTTATTAATTTAAAACTTTAATCACGTCAATTATATAAAACCGGGTTTTATATATAGAACATTGTTAAAAATGTGATTTTACATGAATTAAGATTTTTTAAAGTATATCATGGTTTACTGAATGCATGTAATAACCATGATATAATATGTTTTTTAAACTAGAATTATAAAAACATCAAAGACCCCTTACAAACCTTAAATCTATGCAATCCTTTTTAAAGAACACTCGCACGTCTCTTTTATGCACTAGTGGGATAAATGATACCTAACCGCTTAGTGTTATCTTTTGATGGTCGGGGTGTTTTCGCGATTTCTATAACTAAGTTATAGGCCGATTACGCAAGTTTTTCAAATTGGATGATTTTATCGGAAATCTCTTGTGATAAAGGATACCTAAGCAAGAGAGTTCCGAGTCATAGATGGGATCAAACATGTCTAATTAAATTTGTTATTAGCGATCCCATAAATCTAGGAATTATATGGTAAGATATATAATTGATAATCGATATCTACCGGGTTGAATTCAAGTGGATGAGATAAAGGATATCTAACCATTTATTTGTTTTGCAACTTGAATCCTAGACTTTGATAATTAATGTTTTTAGAAACTAAAAGAGGATAAATTATTAAAGATTAAATATTGAAATTACTAAATAAATTTTGTTACAATTTTATCGATATATAATCCACTCTCACAACCATAAATTGTCATTTTTTTAAATAGCTTAATGAAACAATAACATTCAATAAATACAACTTCAATGAATGGGTTCATGTCTTAAGAGACAATCTCGTGAGAGATGTGAAATTATGTACGCTTAAAGGTCCTATTCCTAAACAAATTGATTTGAGCAATAGACTTGAATATGATACCTAGTAAATGCATCACAGTGATGCTCAAGATGCTTCTAACATCATACTAGGAACAATTATTCATGACTTCTAGGAATTTTTGGATAATTTATATATACATATATATATATATATATATATATATATATATATATATATATATATATATATATATCTGATAATATAACAGGTAAAGCAATATTCCAATAAATATAGTGATATTTTGTTGGAATAGTGCAATGCTAAAAGAGTCACCTTGTGTGATCTAAGAGGCCCATGTTTTATGGACTGGAACACCTTTAAGCCCAAGAAATCCAATAAGGCCCACATAGATGGATCTTGTTTCTTTTGTGAAGAAACTGGACACTGGTAGAGGAACTGCTCCTCTTATCTAGAAAGAAAGTCTGGAAGAGACTAGTACTTTAGGTATCTACTGGATAGAACTCATACTTTTCGTATAACACTCAAGCACTTGGTACTTAAATGTTAATATAGTATTTATAAGTTGATTGCAGATATTTACAGAAGAGTAACTAGCTGAGCACAATCAAGTTGGAACTACACTCTCGAAGTTTAGTTTATGATTTATGATTGGAACATAATATACTTGTATTGAAAAAACAATATTTGTTTTGGAACAATGTATGTTTTAAATTTACCATGTCTAAATATATGTCTCATTTATTTTATTTAAATGTTTGATTATTTACTTGATCGTTTTTAATAACGATAATATTCATATTCTGAAATGATTAACTTCTATTTATGAGACTAGATCTCTTAATAGAATTATAAAGTAAATATCAACATTTTAATAAATAAAATTAAGTTCTATATAAAAGGCACGTTTGACTTAAACTTGTTTTAAATCGAACTTATTTATGACATTGTTATCATTATTATATAAATGAAATACACATATTGCAACTTCAAGAAAAGGAATCTTTGAAGGCAAATAATATAGTTTATTTGAAATATGTGAATCTTATTTATATATAAGAGATTCCTAATGATATTTTCACTAAAGTGTAGAGAAAATAATTATTAAGGAACTATACACTTTGGTGTATGACATCATTTCTAATGAATGTATATGATTAAGCACAAGATACAACCCAGTAATAACATCTAAAGCCTTGGTGATGATAAAGGGTGAAGTAAACTTTATTTGATATAGTTTACTTTCTAATCGGTAGAAATGTCATTCTTTAACCTTTTTGGGATTATACTTTAATCACTATTAATTGTATCTAGAATACAAACTCCAACTAATTACATAATTGTAGAATATTCTAAAAGGGCATTTAGATTATTATATACAAACTCAACAAGAATAAGTTTCTTTATTCCTCTGAAAGATGAGTTAGCAGAAAGCAAGCTTCTAATGACAAAGCAAGTGGGAGGCACACGGAAGTTGAAGTAGTTCAAGAACCATAGTCTGATGTAACAGTTGTTGGCACTAGTTTTAAAAGTAAATTATTAAACATGAATAATAGTATTCATAAACACAAATTGTTCACAATAACGGTAGAAATTATCTATGACTTGAGAAATGTGGAACCTCTCATTGATGAGTTCGTGATGGTTTCTAGTTAAACCATCAACTACCAAAATGTTATATCAAATATTGAATCTAACAAATGACTTAGAGGCATGAACGTTGAGATGTAATCCATGTTTAATAATCAAGTATGGTCTTGATTAGTCTTCCTCTCTATAGAAAGGATAGAAGGAGTAAGAGATTCCTTTTAGAAAGAATATATACATGATATCATGCACATTTATCAAGGATTGTCATAAATGGATTTTATCATACTCGTGTCATTGAATATGGTCCTTAACATACTCATGAAATTGACGATGATCAAACCTTTTCACAAGTAGCTATGATTAGATTAACAAGGATGTTATTTGCTATAACTTCATATTCTTAATATGAGATATAGCAAGTAAATTTCAAGAAAGACTGTTGTTCTTAATAGACATCTACTAGAAGATATATATATATAGCTTAGTCTAGAGGTTTTCTTAATCCATGTTATCCTAACCAAATATGTAAGGCTTAAGATCCACTTGTAGATAGAAAGAAAACATCTCAAGGTTGGATTAGTCATTTTAATATAAAGATACAAGGTATGCTTTTATATCAAAACGAAAAGAACATGTGTCTTTACTAAGAACTAGTGGGAGGATAGTGATATTCCTAATCTTGTATGAATGAGACATATTTAATCATTTGAAATAACATTCCGACTATGCAATGTCATTTTCACCTTGACTCGGAAAGTATTTCTAAAATGAAAGACTTAGGAATGACAAAATACATTCTTGGAATGTAAAATCTATAGAAATAGATAAATATGAATGTTGAAAGTTTTAAACTCTTTTGAATGAATTAACAATATCTTGAATGAGGTCAAGATATAAGATTCGTATGGATGATTCTTTGAATTGTTACATGACACCTTTTTGAGTCTGTCTCAAAGGACCTAGCACATAGGTTTGAGCTAGATGAAATGATTTATATTTTGTTTTCTTGGAAAATGAATCTATCATTTATGTCATATAATGAGATAAAAAATTAAATACATAGTTAAGTCACTAGATGACTGTGAGAACATTCTATGAGTACTTAAAAAGAGATAAGAGAATGTATATGAGATAATTAGTTTAGAATAAAATATTAATGTAAAGAGCTACATATGTTAGGTCCCTGATGGAAGGATCTATACCAATAATCAATCAAGCAATTGAAATAAAGAAGAAGAAGAGTAGAAGATTAGATGAAACCGAGCTTGCATACAATAACACACAGAAATTGTCTGATACAACTCAAGAGGACCGAAAACAACTGCAGATCAACTGTGGATCAACTACGTTCAACCACCCAGACAAATGACCTCACAAGAGCTATATATACTAACTGGACCAAAAACAGGTTTCGGTTAGGCTGACCGAAAGCCTGTTTTCGGTCACTCCCTAACCGAAAGCTCATCTAGACCGAAAACGTCAAACACACACAATAGACTCCAAAATACATTGTCAAATGCCCTAACTCATCTATACATTGTTGCCTAGCCCAAACCATATATATTGGCCCTTCAATCTCCCCCTTGGTTTGGTGCTAGCTTGGACTCAGTCTTTATCAATCACCAGCACGTCTGACTTTCCCATTGCTCCACTCCACATCTCCTTTTGAATAATATCAGCAACCATGGCAGTGTACTCCTTAGCAGCAGACTCAAAAAGGTCTTCAGCCACCTTGATCTGATGATGATAAAGCTGATGTATATCCCACTTTCCAAACTGTAGCAGATCCCTCTTGTCATACAAACGAATACATCCATGTTCAAGTTTGATGACAGCGGAAGCTGTAGTTTCATCAAACACCCAGTATTTCATGGATTTTAGAGATCCATCTGGATGGTTCTGAAGGATAGGAATCAGCTTTACTTGATTAGTAGCAGACCACATCACAGACCGAAGAGGCTGATTGGTTTTGGGATCAATGACACTCGGGTATATCTTGATGATAGACTCTGCAGTCTTCATTGAGGGAAAGCCCTTTGCCACTTGATCTTCCAAAAATAACTTGAACTGTGTCGCCTTGGGTTCATTTGATGGATTTGCAAAAGGAGCCTTAGACAACCCCGTAAGATCAACCCTGGTCCAAGAGTGGAAGTCGTGACCATCTTTATACAATTCGGTATTTCCACTCTTCCTTCTCATGATCCACATGTTCAGAGTGTCGTGGAATCCCCATGAGATGATCCCTGACCTATCACCATATACGTCCCTGAAGAGATTTTCTCCAAGATCCGTAAAGGTGATTTTTGGTTGACCCCCGGGAGCATTCTGATCCGAGCTCCTCTTGAACAAAAATTGACCCTTTTCAGCAGACTTGGCTAGTTTAGCACGTTTTAACGCCACGACATTTGGAGCCTGCGCTGGTTCTTTGTCAAAACGATCGACAATCATGGCTGTTCTTGTAGGAGGTGGAACTACAGGAGCGTCTTGATTAGGAAGATAGACCCTTGGCTCATCGACAGATGATTTGAATTTGTCACCAAGTTCTTCTTCCAGCTTCTTCTTCAAATCATAATAGTTGGCGGTCAACAAACCAAAATGTGTCACACCCCCAAACCAAGGATGGCGGAAACGTCCGGAGGTGGAGAACTTCATGTATAGTATCATAACAACAATTGTAATAGTAATTCAAGCAAACACAACCAACATATATATAATTGAAAAAGTTACATCATTGTATGAATTACATGTTTACGAATCAATTACAATATGTTGACAAAATATGAAATAGTAGACGCCTTAGCGTCCCATCCTCAAAAGCACTTGGTTACCTGTTTAATGATTTCCTGAGAATACAAGTTGTTTGAAAAAGTGTCAACACAAAGGTTGGTGAGTTCATAAGCTTTTGTTTGATATTATTAAAAGCCTTTCGTTTGTAAAAGTAGTATTTGTTTTAGAAAATCCAATATTTTCCTTAAAATGTATATGTAGTCTTAAATTCAAAGACCGAAATGTATAAGTAACTTTTCTTACTTATAATAAATAATGTAAGTTTAAATCGACATAAACTCGTTTAATTTTAATGAAGTTCCCGTAAATTCCAATATTTATTAATACTTTGTGTAAGTTTATTATAACCATGCTATGACCAAGGTTGCCTAAAACGACGTTCTTCGGGCGTCGGAAATGTTATGACATTTGTCACCCCAGACCTATCGGTCTAACTGTTGCATGCAGTTTAGGTGTGGGTTTGTCAAACCCAATATAGATCTATACACAAGTATCACGCTCTCCCTCGAGGAGACTCTGGTTATAATACAGGACTTATTTGTAAATTGAATCGAATGTCTCACAGAAGTCATTAACGAATTTACGTGTAGTGTAATGAAAACTTGGTACCGTATGGCCGTACCTTGCTTAATAAAAATATCCTTTGTATAAATGTACCCTTTTTAAATGTATGTGTTATGTAATGTTTCATAAAGTCATTAACGGAATTACGTGTTATGAAAACTTGGTACCGTATGGCCGTACCTTGCTTAATGAAAATATCCTTTGTATAAATGTACCCTTTTTAAATGTATGTGTTATGTAATGTATCATAAACTATACCTATTATAGTTTATCAACCAAGGGTAGTACGTAGTAATGTATGCAAACTATATTCAAAATAGTTTATTAAATGTTTGAATGTATCGGTTGTACTTTGATTATAATCACTTGTTATTCTTTATATTTTATATGTCCAAATCCATTTGTAAACTGATGTGTGTCTAAATATTAAGATAAAATGTCATATATTGCAATAACATATAATCACATAAAGATATACACCTTGCTCAACATGTTACAAGGTGAAATGAAATTGACAGCAACTTTTTGTTGTAAACAGTTTCTGTTACTGTTCTTAGAAAATTTATAGAAAAATCATCAAAGCTCTAAATCCAAATCCGCAAATTCTGAGAGTTTGGAATATGAGTCTAGTTTGTTCGTAAATTTTATCATGATTTTTAGTGATCTCTAACAGAGGTGAAAATATTCATAATCACAGACTGGTCCGGGTTTGCCTCTGAAATGATAGGCAGTTTTGTACAAATCACCATAAATTGTAGAAAAATCATATGGAGATGTGCAAGTAGCCATTTTAAAGCTAAGAGTTTGAACTACTTGCACCTGGAACAGTTTTGAAAACTAAAATATTTAAGTTGACCAAAACAGTCTGTGATCGAAGTTCATCTTTTCTGATGTAATTTGATAGAAAAAGTTTAATTGTGTTCTTGATGATTTTACTTGTATTCCCCCCTTAAAACTTAAGAAAAACATGTAAATGTAGGGGTATGAACTCACCCTATGTGGTTTCAGTAGATGAAAGTGAGAGAGAGGAAGTGTTCAACCCAAGGACACTAAGAAGATGTCTTGATGATTCGAGAATCTAACATCGAATAAGATGGAATTTGTGTAAGATATCAATGATTTGAGTAGAATGGAGTGTAATAATTATATGAATGATGAAGATACTTACTAATTGAAGAAAGAAATCCCTGAAGAAAGCCTTGAAGTTCTTGAAGTTGAGAGAAAAGATGAGAGAATTTTGGAGAGTGTCCTTTGGTTGCTAAGTGTAGAATGAAAGAACTTTATGGAGAATGAGGAGAGAGGATCAATCCTCCAGCTCTTAGAACGTGGGAAGAGCTGGAGATTGGGTGTAAAGGTCCACTAAGGAGACAAGGGGTAGTGGGAAAGAGTGGCTGATCATAGAGTGAGGTGGTGGTGGTTTGCTTTTGCCATAAATTAAGGAAAAGCAAATATTCCCTCAATAATTAGTTCAACCACTAATTCTTTTAATATATTTTTATAAAACCCTGGAGATTTATATATTTTGGGGCCTTAGTTTATAAAATAAAGTTTTGGGTGAAAATCCCACGTTAAAATAATGAAAAACGAAGTTAAAACGAAGTCGTAGTCGAAAAACCGGTAAAAAGGGGCCGTCTGCGAGGCCTCTCGGATGGGGGCCGAGAGTTCGGACCCTCGCATGCGAGGCTGCTGTCTGAGGGCTTCGGATTCGGTCTCCTGAGAGGCTTCAGCTTCGGTCCTGATGAGAGGCTTCGGATCCGAGGCCTCGGATGAGAGGCTTCGGTCCTGAAGCTTCAGTTCCAGGTCCTTAAGGCTATTTTACCCGTTTTTACCCCGTTTCAAGCGATTTTTGACCCGGTTAAGGGTCGATATGACCCAAATGATTACAAAAAGTTAAAGTAACTTTTTGAGAGAGATTTGGGAGAGATTTGGGAGAGATTTCAAATAGAAAGAGATAGAGTGAAAACGATTTAGAGAGGTTTCGTTTGTGATTAATTTGAGTGTCCGGCTTCACAACGCAAGGTTCGTAAACCCCGTTAAACCGTGTTTTAGTGTCGTACACAATCTCGATGATTGTGCAATAGTGTTTTATCGCTTTGGTTCGTTGTTTAGCACTGTTAAGGCTAAGGAAAATCAAACACATGAACTTTCCAAATGATGATTTCTCATTAAAATAGCGAATTATATAGTGATTACATAACGTAAACCCTAACATACAAGGGTTATTGGAGTTGACCGGTTTGACTTGTTGCCTTTGTTTGACTTTGACTTGACCGAAATTTGACGGTTGTCACATCATCCCCCCGTTAGAAGGAATTTCGTCCCGAAATTTTCATTTTGACTGGGATTTCAAGAGTTTGGGAAGAGATGTGGATACTTTTGTTTCATCTGATCCTCGCGTTCCCAGGTGAATTCGGGTCCTCGTTTAGCGTTCCAACGGACATTCACGATGGGAATACGACTTTGTTTCGTTCGTTTGATTTCCCGATCCATGATTTCGACTGGTTCCTCCACGAAGTGGAGATTTTCGTTAACTTCGATTTCGTCGAGTGGTATTACGAGTGTCTCATCAGACAAACACTTCTTTAGGTTCGACACGTGAAATGTGGGATGTACTTTGTCGAGTTCCTGAGGTAATCGAAGTTTGTATGCTACTGGCCCAATCCTAGCAAGGATTTCGAATGGCCCGATGTACCTTGGATTTAGTTTCCCGCGTTTGCCGAATCGTATCATTCCTTTCCAAGGGGAAACTTTTAGTAGTACACGATCACCCACCTGGAATTCCAAGGGTTTGCGTCGTTTGTCTGCGTAACTCTTTTGCCGATCGCGAGACGCTTTCAGTCTTTCTCGAATTTGAACGATCTTTTCTGTGGTTTCCCTTATGATTTCAGGGCCAGTGAGGGTGCTATTAGAGACTTGCCCTCTAGCTAGCTGTGTATCCCCCACCTCAGCCCAACACAGGGGTGATCTGCACTTGCGACCGTAAAGAGCTTCGAATGGAGCGACTTTGATGCTAGTATGATAGCTGTTATTGTAAGAGAATTCGATAAGCGGTAGATGGGTATCCCATGCTTTACCGAAGTCTATCACACAAGCTCTTAACATGTCTTCCAACGTTTGAATGGTTCGTTCGCTCTGTCCGTCGGTTTGTGGGTGGTAGGCCGTACTCATGTCAAGCCTAGTTCCCAATGATTTTTGTAGAGACTGCCAAAACCGTGAGGTAAATCTACTATCTCTATCGGAGATAATGGATATCGGCACACCATGGAGTCGTACAATCTCTTTGATGTACGTTCTAGTCAGCTTCTCCATCTTGTCGGTTTCTTTTATCGGTAGGAAGTGTGCTGATTTGGTCAATCTGTCTACGATTACCCATATGGTGTCAAGCCCGCCCGATGTCTTAGGCAGCTTGGTTATGAAGTCCATGGTTATTCGTTCCCACTTCCACTCAGGTATATCCGGCTGTTGTAATAGCCCGGATGGTTTTTGGTATTCGATTTTGACCTTGGCGCAAGTCAGACACTTGCTCACATAGGTAGCAATCTCAGCTTTCATGTTCGGCCACTAGTATAATTTCTTGAGGTCCAGATACATCTTATCCGACCCGGGGTGGATGGAGTATCGAGTCTTGTGTGCTTCATTCATGACGACGTCTCGGAGTCCACCGAACTTCGGTGTCCAAATCCGGTTCATGATATAACGTGCTCCATCATCCTTGACTTCTAAGTTTTTATCCATTCCCCTTAATGTCTCTCCTGCCACCTTTTCTGGTTTCAAAGCTTCCAGTTGAGCTTCCTTGATTTGTATGGTCAGGTGGGAATGGATTGTCATTGTTAAGGATTTTACTCGGCGGCCCGAGTACTCCTTCCTGCTTAGAGCATCGGCCATTACATTGGCCTTGCCCGGATGATAACGAATTTCGCACTCGTAGTCATTCAGCAACTCTACCCATCTCCTCTGTCGCATGTTGAGCTCTTTCTGATTGAGGATATGCTGAAGACTTTTGTGATCAGTGAAGATAGTGCATTTCGTGCCGTAGAGGTAGTGTCTCCAGATCTTCAAAGCGAATACTACTGCTCCTAATTCCAGGTCGTGCGTAGTATAATTAACCTCGTGCGTCTTAAGCTGTCTTGATGCATACGCGATAACCTTCCCTCTCTGCATGAGCACACATCCGAGGCCTTGATTCGAATCATCACAGTACACTACGAAGTCTTCGGTTCCCTCTGGGAGAGACAAGATCGGTGCGCTGCATAGGGCTTGTTTTAACGTTTGGAAAGCAGTTTCTTGTTTATTTTCCCACTTGAATATCACACCTTTCTGCGTCAAGGTGGTGAGTGGTTTCACAATCTTGGAGAAGTTTTGTATAAATCTTCGGTAGTAGCCAGCAAGCCCAAGGAATTGTCGAATTTCGGTTGGCGTCTTGGGTGCTGACCAATTCTCGATTGCCTTGATCTTGGAGGGATCCACATGTATGCCTTTCTCACTTACCACATGGCCAAGGAAATCCACTTCTCTAATCCAGAATTTACACTTAGAGAACTTAGCATAAAGCTTCTCCGCTCTTAGTGTCTCTAGCACTTGGCGTAGATGTAGGCGATGCTCTTCTTCGCTTCGCGAGTAGATCAAGATATCGTCGATGAATACGATTACAAACTTGTCTAGGTAGGGTCGACACACTCTATTCATTAGGTCCATGAATACCGCAGGTGCGTTTGTTAAACCGAAGGACATCACCACAAACTCGTAGTGCCCATAGCGAGTTCTGAATGCAGTTTTGGGAATATCTTCTTCTTGAACTCGTAGCTGATGGTAACCTGACCTTAGGTCGATCTTTGAGAAGAAATTTGCTCCTTGGAGTTGGTTGAAAAGGTCGTCGATTCGGGGTAGAGGATATCGGTTCTTGATGGTGAGTTTGTTTAGTTCCCGATAGTCGATGCACATGCGAAAGGATCCGTCCTTCTTCTTTACAAAAAGGACTGGTGCTCCCCAAGGTGAGAAGCTTGGTCTGATGAACCCTTTGCTCAAAAGCTCGTTCAACTGACTGGACAACTCTTGCATTTCTGTTGGTGCGAGGCGGTATGGAGCTCTGGCTACGGGGGTAGCTCCGGGTATTAAGTCAATTCTGAAATCGACTTGTCGTGCGAGTGGTACACCAGGAAGATCTTCTGGGAACACATTCGGGAAGTTACACACTTCGGGGATGTCTTTGATGTCTTTCACGTCTTGTTTCTTGTCTACTACGTGGGCCAAGAAGGCGTGGTACTCCTTCCGGAGATACTTTTGGGCTTTGATGCATGAGATGATTTGTAAATTCGCACTAGGTTTGTCACCATAGATGAGAAGGGTTTCGTCATTTGGTAGATTGAGGCGAACGACCCTTTCGTAACATAGAATGTCGGCACGGTGAGGAACTAACCAATCCATCCCGATGATTACGTCGAAGCTTTTTATGGTGACCGACATCAGGTCAATTTTAAATGTATGGTTTTCTAGAGTGAGAGTACACTCTGATTATATATCGCTAGTGCGTTCTACTTTCCCATTTGGCATTTCTACTACATAAGTATCCTTTAGTGATTGGGGATTTTGTTCAAGTAATTGTTTATATTGGTGGCTCACGAAACTCCTCTCCGCTCCACTATCGAATAGTACGCATGCATAAGAGTTATTAAGGAGAAACGTACCGGTAACCACCGCGGGATCCTCAACTGCTTCCCCATGTCCTATTGCCAGGATTCTTCCTACTCCACCAGCATTAGGGGATTGTGCTTTGGGGCAGTTTCTTTTGAAGTGACATGCGTCTCCACAGTTGTAGCAGGTTCGGGTTGCCCCCGTACTGGCGACTTGGTTGATTGGTCGAGCCGGCGCTTTACAGAAACGAGCAGTGTGCCCCTTCCTGTCGTAGTTGATACAGTGCATCTCCCTACAAGCACCATTGTGGTGAAAGTTGCACTTGTTGCACTTGGGTAGGGTTCCAGCATATGGCTTCGGTGGTGCAGTAGTGGCAGCATTAGTGGCAGCATGGACAGCAACAGTTTGTTGCTTCTTAGCGGGGTCCTGTGCTGGTTGGCTCTTCTTTTGGTTCCAGAACTTCCTTTTGTTGTTTCCCCCTTTTGATTGATCAGTGGTGGTGGTTGTAGTATTATGACCGGCTCGGTGGTCAACAAGTTGTTGTGCCAGCTCTCTGGCACTGTCAAAAGTAGTTGGCCTTGAAGCCAGGACACTACTTTGCACTTGGGGAGACAGTCCCCAAAGGTATCGCTCCACCTTTTTCTCCTCCGGAGTAACCATTGTTGGGCAGAGGAGAGCCAATTCATTGAATCGGGTGGTGTAGGTTTCAAGGTCGGAGCCCGTCATCCTGAGGTTCCAAAGTTCTTGTTCCAGCTTTTGAATCTCACCTCTCGGGCATTACTCCTTCATCATCAACGTTTTTAGTTCTGCCCAGGTTATGGAGCTAGCCACTTTGAGAGTAAGTGAATTAATCCGGCAGTTCCACCAAGTAAGGGCCCGGCCGGTGAAAGTGAAGGCTGCGAACTTAACTTTGCTCGCTTCGGGGCAAGAGCACACCTGAAAGACTACTTCGGTCTTTTCAAACCATTGCATTAAAGTGATGACTCCCCCGCTCCCATTGAAGTTGTCGGGTTTGCCATTGGTGAAGTCTTTGTAGGTGCACTCTCTTGTGCGCACCCATCTGTCACCCTGGTTAGAGGGTGTAACACCTGGTCCAGATCCACCATTTCCATTAGAGACAATTTGGGACACAGCTGCCGCTACTGCTGCTGCTATTGCAGCTTGGAGTATTGCTGGATCAAATTGTGGAAGTGGCGGCAGAGGTGTTGGTGATGGTGGTGGAGGTGTCGGTGATGGTGATGGTGGTGGAGGTGTTGGTAGTGGTGGTGGAAGTGTCGGTGATGGTGGTGGAGGTGTTGGTAGTGGTGGTGGAAGTGTCGGTGATGGTGGTGGAGGTGTTAGTAGTGGTGGTGGAGGTGGTGCTGCACTGCTAGATGGTCTAGTCTCCTTCCTTGGCGGCATGGTTCTGTCATAAGTTGTAAACCAATGTACTTTTAGTACAAGTATATTTATAGGAAGAGAAATCTTTTATACATAAAGTATATTATTACGTTGTTTTCCGATATGTTTACGATACATACGATTTTATACTTTTAATTGACCCAATACATTGGGCTATGAAGTAAAATGAAAGTCTAAAATATTTTATTTGAGTTTCCTTGTTTCCAAGTATATGACCATTTGTAAGAGTTTCCCATATGCTAATTTAGTCGGGACATAATTAATATATTTATTATAGTAACACAAAATACTCCTATAGTATTTGTAAATATTTAGTTTTGAGTTCTTAAAGTATCCTTTGTAGTGTGATATTAGGTTGTTAGATTTGTTGCCCATCCTGACTATCCCCCGGTATATGCAAGTCAATTCTCGGACTGATATAGTTGATCAGGCTATATCATTCCCAGAATTAATCCACATATACTAAGGCATACTCAAAATGTTCAACTCTTCTTCTTTTGCTTTATGTTTTCTCTAGTCATGATATCATGCGAGCATGTAATGTATGTATGTATACTTTAATCAAGAAAATCATTTATTTTCTAAAAGTATATTTATTTGAAAAATGCACAATTCAGAGACTATTAGTCCCAATTGTGTTTATAGTTTGTATATCTTATGTGGTTTGATATACTTAATTCACTATAATCTGTGCTCTGATACCAATCTGTCACACCCCCAAACCAAGGATGGCGGAAACGTCCGGGGGTGGAGGACTTCATGTATAGTATCATAACAACAATTGTAATAGTAATTCAAACAAACACAACCAACATATATATAATTGAAAAAGTTACATCATTGTATGAATTACATGTTTACGAATCAATTACAATATGTTGACAAAATATGAAATAGTAGACGCCTTAGCTTCCCATCCTCAAAAGCACTTGGTTACCTGTTTAATGATTTCCTGAGAATACAAGTTGTTTGAAAAAGTGTCAACACAAAGGTTGGTGAGTTCATAAGCTTTTGTTTGATATTATTAAAAGTCTTTCGTTTGTAAAAGTAGTATTTGTTTTAGAAAATCCAATATTTTCCTTAAAATGTATATGTAGTCTTAAATTCAAAGACCGAAATGTATAAGTAACTTTTCTTACTTATAATAAATAATGTAAGTTTAAATCGACATAAACTCGTTTAATTTTAATGAAGTTCCCGTAAATTCCAATATTTATTAATACTTTGTGTGAGTTTATTATAACCATGCTATGACCAAGGTTGCCTAAAACGACGTTCTTCGGGCGTCGGAAATGTTATGACATTTGTCACCCCAGACCTATCGGTCTAACTGTTGCATGCAGTTTAGGTGTGGGTTTGTCAAACCCAATATAGATCTATACACAAGTATCACGCTCTCCCTCGAGGAGACTCTGGTTATAATACATGACTTATTTGTAAATTGAATCGAATGTCTCACAGAAGTCATTAACGAATTTACGTGTAGTGTAATGAAAACTTGGTACCGTATGGCCGTACCTTGCTTAATGAAAATATCCTTTGTATAAATGTACCCTTTTTAAATGTATGTGTTATGTAATGTTTCATAAAGTCATTAACGGAATTACGTGTTATGAAAACTTGGTACCGTATGGCCGTACCTTGCTTAATGAAAATATCATTTGTATAAATGTACCCTTTTTAAATGTATGTGTTATGTAATGTATCATAAACTATACCTATTATAGTTTATCAACCAAGGGTAGTACGTAGTAATGTATGCAAACTATATTCAAAATAGTTTATTAAATGTTTGAATGTATCGGTTGTACTTTGATTATAATCACTTGTTATTCTTTATATTTTATATGTCTAAATCCATTTGTAAACTGATGTGTGTCTAAATATTAAGATAAAATGTCATATATTGCAATAACATATAATCACATAAAGATATACACCTTGCTCAACATGTTACAAGGTGAAATGAAATTGACAGCAACTTTTTGTTGTAAACAGTTTCTGTTACTGTTCTTAGAAAATTTATAGAAAAATCATCAAAGCTCTAAATCCAAATCCGCAAATTCTGAGAGTTTGGAATATGAGTCTAGTTTGTTCGTAAATTTTATCATGATTTTTAGTGATCTCTAACAGAGGTGAAAATATTCATAATCACAGACTGGTCCGGGTTTGCCTCTGAAATGATAGGCAGTTTTGTACAAATCACCATAAATTGTAGAAAAATCATATGGAGATGTGCAAGTAGCCATTTTAAAGCTAAGAGTTTGAACTACTTGCACCTGGAACAGTTTTGAAAACTAAAATATTTAAGTTGACCAAAACAGTCCGTGATCGAAGTTCATCTTTTCTGATGTAATCTGATAGAAAAAGTTTAATTGTGTTCTTGATGATTTTACTTGTATTCCCCCCTTAAAACTTAAGAAAAACATGTAAATGTAGGGGTATGAACTCACCCTATGTGGTTTCAGTAGATGAAAGTGAGAGAGAGGAAGTGTTCAACCCAAGGACACTAAGAAGATGTCTTGATGATTCGAGAATCTAACATCGAATAAGATGGAATTTGTGTAAGATATCAATGATTTGAGTAGAATGGAGTGTAATAATTATATGAATGATGAAGATACTTACTAATTGAAGAAATAAATCCCTGAAGAAAGCCTTGAAGTTCTTGAAGTTGAGAGAAAAGATGAGAGAATTTTGGAGAGTGTCCTTTGGTTGCTAAGTGTAGAATGAAAGAACTTTATGGAGAATGAGGAGAGCGGATCAATCCTCCAGCTCTTAGAACGTGGGAAGAGCTGGAGATTGGGTGTAAAGGTCCACTAAGGAGACAAGGGGTAGTGGGAAAGAGTGGCTGATCATAGAGTGAGGTGGTGGTGGTTTGCTTTTGCCATAAATTAAGGAAAAGCAAATATTCCCTCAATAATTAGTTCAACCACTAATTCTTTTAATATATTTTTATAAAACCCTGGAGATTTATATATTTTGGGGCCTTAGTTTATAAAATAAAGTTTTGGGTGAAAATCCCACGTTAAAATAATGAAAAACGAAGTTAAAACGAAGTTAAAACGAAGTCGTAGTCGAAAAACCGGTAAAAAGGGGCCGTCTGCGAGGCCTCTCGGATGGGGGCCGAGAGTTCGGACCCTCGCATGTGAGGCTGCTGTCTGAGGGCTTCGGATTCGGTCTCCTGAGAGGCTTCAGCTTCGGTCCTGATGAGAGGCTTTGGATGGAGCAACAGTTTCAATCTCATGATGAGAGGCTTCAGCTTCTCCTTTGGTCTCAGTAAATTCTTTTGTAGTTCCCTCACTGAAGTCACTCTAAACCGCCACGTTTGTGAGATCATGCTCTTCAGTAACAATGGTGGATGGAGCAACAGTTTCAATCTCATGGTCTGAAGCATCGATAACATCGTCATTCACATTTGCATGTTCTGACGATGCTTGATCAGTTGACATTTGTTCAGACGACCCATGGGATTCTGAAGAGTCTGACAGCTCAGCAAACTTTCCAAATTTCACGAGAGGGTACTTCCCTTGGAACATGATTTTCCCTTTACGGTTCTGTTTGATTAGGCTCACAGTGTTTGGTACGAAGGCTTTCATGTCAAGAATCTCTCCTGTCTTGACCAAATCAGGAAATAGGCTGTTGATGAAGATTTGAATAAATCTTGGATAGAGCAGGAATTGATCCTTAGACCTCTTGTTAGCATTAGTAACCATCTCCTCCAAGATAAACTTTGAGAAGTTAAAGTCAATCCCGGCAGCCAATGCAACGATCGCCTGAGTATTTCTCGAGGATATTTCGTCTGAACCACCCTTTCTCCCAGATATGCATTTGACAAAAACGTGGGCTATAAACCTCCAGTAGGGAGGTAACAACTTCTTTAGGGTTGGTGGAAAGACTCCTTCATATCCCATCTTCTCGAGATACTCATCAACAATTCTCAGATCGACGTCAGTCGGGTAAGCAGCTTTGTCATCAATCTTTAAAACATCTCTGATGAATTGGTCAGAGATAACAATTTTGCATCCCCTGACAGAAGCTTCAATTGTCACTGATCCATTGTCTCCATTCTTGACACTTGCAGATCTCCAGAATTCGTTGATCAGGTTCAGATAAACAATGGGGTTCCAGGTAAGTGCGGTTGAAATGCAGCATTCCCTTAGCATGTACATCATCGATTTGAACTCGTTATGTGCTACTGGAGGATCGTCAAGAAGGATGGACACATTATGACTGTCTGCAACTTTAAGACTTGACATTTTTATCTGCACAAAACAGGCCAGGTGAGAAAACATTTGATTAAAACAAATAAAATTATTTTCTCAATTATATCAATTAATTTTGGCCATTTCATTTGAATTTTATTAGTCAAACATGGGTTCTCGGTCAAGACAGTCAGACCGAAAGCCCTAGGACCGAACAGAGTGTAGATCGAAAGCCATATGGGACCGAATACAGCTCAACCGAAAGCCGTCTAAGCCGGCTTGACCGAAAGCTGGTTTTCGACCGAAAGCTTGGACCGAAAGCCGAGAATGACCGAAAGCTCCGACTAATCTTATTTTCACGATTTGGCCTCGATTTCGTGGTCGATTCTCAGCGATAAACACATAGGCATGGTCGGAATCTTCATACATGTAAGATTATGGGGTCGATTGAACGAAAAATCACAAAAAAATTTCGAGATATGAGAGGATTTTGGAGAGTTTTCGGTTGAAGATGGTTGAAATGAGATAAGAACTGATTTCGGTGTTCCTTTTCTTTTATATATCCAGCCCAAACCCGGTTCTTCACCCATGGGCTGATCCCGATTTCAACTAGCATTAAGCCCAATACTCAAAAATTTTAAAAATAAATCATTTTGAGGATTAACTTCAAATAAAATAAAATAAAATAAAATAAAATTTTCTAAATTTTACCAATCCTAAAAATTTAAAGAATAAAAATAAAAATAAAATAAAAAAACATTTTCTAAAATTTATCAATCCTAAAAAAATGAAAATAAAATAAAATAAAATAAAAATACCAAAATTTTTAATTCAAACTAATTTTAATCCTCTATCTTGAAATTGATAAACTTTTTGTGATATGGGATCAAAGTTGTTAGACAGTCATTTTCCATTTATCAGCACCTCTCCTTTCATGAATAGATCTGGTCGATCGCCGGTATTGTGGTCCACTTAAGCACGAAAAATTGTGACAATTTTTAGAAATTCTATCAGTGACAGGACAGATTGATCCTAAGTTACTAGATAAAAATTCCTAAAGACCATTTATCTGACGACGACCAAGGATATTGTTGTCCACCTAAATTGAGCAGCTAGATCTACAGACAATCTAGAATTGTTCAATTTTAGATGTACTAGAACATGTTTCCCACTTCCTGATATACCCCAATAATCAAGAACTTCCGAGATACTCCTTACTTTAGGTGAGCAGACTATTATTAATAGGGAGGATAGATTTAGAATGCATATGCTGTACACTCAGGTCAGATCTTTCAATCACGCAGAGAGTGAAACATATGACTGACTAGAATTTCAGAGGGATTGCGAAGTAGAAGGTTACATATGCTGTGTACCAGGTCGAATTGTTAATCACGCAAAAGAGACAGCATATGGGTAACAGATAGGAAGAATTGCATAGATAGAAGATGCAGAGAAATAGAGTTGCATATGCTGCAGTCCAGGTCGGATCTTTCGATCACACATAGGAGGAAACATATGACTAACAGTAGGAGAGAAAGAAAATAATTTCCTACAGACCTACTTTATCGGAATTCCCCAGTCGCCCCATCAATATCGGAATTAAGGACAAAATCCGTACATCAAGGAAAAGTTAAACCACGGTTCTAGATACAGATTCTTTAATGTGACTGGTGGATTCTCATGTATATCTCCCTGCACAACCTACCCGAGCGTCGTATTGTCAGGCTAAATGGAACTATCTAGGTCAGAATTTATCAAGTCTCTAGATTCCTTAAGTTCATATGCACCTAGTCAAGTCCATTAAATTTTTCGTGCCTACCAGTGCATCGAACACAGAGCCTAGACAATTCAGCTTTGGTACTTTACACAGACTCAGATTGCCTGTTATCACAAGATGATGTCACTTCCCATCACATCACTTCTCAGTAATATTTTTGATTTTTCTGATTTTCTATTGTTTTTGGATTTTTAATTTTCTAATTTTTGTTTGGTTTTTGTTTATTTCTCCACCTAAATTTGTGCATGGGTGAGAATGAAATTAAAATGTGCAAATTTAAACTAACCTAAACAAAAATTAATCCTCAAAGCGAATCATTTTCAAAAAGTTAACCAGCACATCGAATCGAGCTTTGTTAAACGGCTTGGTGAACAGATCCGCCACATTATTAGCAGTGGGAACCTGTTCTAGCCGAATGAGCGAGCACTCATAACAATCTCTGATAAAATGAACTTTGATGTCGATGTGCTTGGTTTTTGAGTGCTGGACCGGATTTTTAGCAATTTGGATCGCAGCCTCATTATCACAGAATATAGGGGTTTCTTGAAAATTCAAACCGTAGTCCAACAGCTGATGTTGGATCCATATGACTTGAGAACAACAGGCAGACGCAGCAACGTACTCCGCTTCTGCTGTTGAGGTCGAGACAGTATTCTGCTTCTTGCATTGCCAAGATACCAGCCTATCTCCGAGAAATTGACATCCGCCTGAAGTCGATTTCATGTCAAGCTCGCAGCCTCCGTAATTGCTGTCTGCAAAAGCATAAAGCTCAAATTCGGAATTTTTCGGATACCAAAGACCCAGTTTTGGGCTGCCTTTAAGGTACCGAAAAATCCTTTTAACAACAATAAGATGAGACAGTTTAGGATTAGCCTGGTCGCGCGCGCATTGACAGACCGCAAACATAATGTCTGGGCGACTTGCAGTCAGATAAATCAGTGATCCGATCATCGATCTGTAGTACGTTTGATCTACGGATTCGCCTTCAAGATCAGGAGTCAGCAGTGGTCTCTCCGCCATGGGTGTCAAGGTAGGTTTGGCATCTCTGAACCCGAACTTCTCTAGCATATCATCCATATATTTGGCTTGATGAATCAGGATTCCGGCTGAAGATTATTTGACTTGAAGCCCCAAAAACGTGGTCATTTCCCCCAAAGAACTCATCTCGAACCGCTTTTTCATAACGTCCTCGAACTCCTTGCATAGTTGTGGACTCGTCGACCCGAAAATGATATCGTCCACGTATATTTGGACAAGAATCTGGTCTGCACCGACATGCTTGATGAATAGGGTCTGATCGATAGTGTCGTGTGAGTAGCCATGATTGAGCAAGTGCTGTGTGAGGGTAGCATACCAGGCTCTAGGAGCTTGATGCAGTCCATACAAAGCCTTGTCTAACTTGTAGACATGGTTGGGAAGTTTTGAGTTAACAAACCCAGGAGGTTGGTCAACATAAATCTCCTACTTCACCTTGCCGTACAAGAAAGCCGTCTTGACGTTCATTTGGTATACGGTGAAGTTCATGTAGGAAGCATAGGCGAGGAAGATACGAATAGCCTCCAAGTGTGCCACCGGAGCATAGACCTCTGTATAATCAAGACCCTCTATTTGTCTGAACCCATGGACCACCAATCTCGCCTTATTCCGTACAATTACACCCGAATCATCTTGCTTGTTCCGAAACACCCATCTAGTGTCGAGAGATTTCTTGCCTTTAGGCAGCTCCACCAACTTCCAAACCCCGAGCTTTTCGAATTGATTGAGCTCGTCATGCATGGCATCCACCCAGCTGGGCTCATTCAAAGCCATTTCGACGTTCTTGGGCTCTATTTAAGAAATGAAGCAAGAATAGAGACATGTGTTGACGTCTCCACTTTGGCTTCTCGTTTGAACTCTGTCACCCAGCTGGCCAATGACGTTTTCTATCGGATGATCGCGCTGTATGCGAGAGGGGATTTCGTGACTGATGTCATTGATTGAAACGGGAAGATTATGGATATTAATAGCTCCTTCATTTGCTGAAGAATCCACGATAGATGTACCAGCTTCGTTTGGTGGATTTGCTACAAACTCATCAGCGATTTGTTCAGGAAAGAGAAGTTCCATCAGATTCTGAGTGACAGCGGAAGTATCTTGGTTCATGCACTCTCTTTCGACTGGAGTTAGAGGAGTAGCATCAACATATGGAGCATGTTGTTGTGTTGAGGATTCAGGAGAAGCGATTGGAACAGTAGACTCCACCAGAGGATCAGTAGCAGAAATCAATGGTGGTCTGTAGACAACCTCTTCATCTTCGTCTTCAATGATAGTCTTCGAGCCAGAGGTAGACCCAGCTTGGTTATCAGACGACACACTAAAAGATTTGAATAGTGATGTGTAGTCAAATAGCCAATCAGGACCCACCCTAGCGTCCGTTTCATTCTCTTCAAGCCAGCGAACATCGAAAGACTCCACGATTTGCTTCGTCTTCTTGTTGTATACCCGGTAAGCAGTATGAGCAGCGTATCCGACAAAGTAGCAATCATCAGCTTTTGCATTGAACTTTGGGTTGGATTCCAAGTGGAGAAGGGTGCAAGGGCAGCCAAATACTCGGAAATGGCTGACAGATGGCTTGTGTCCATAGAGAATCTCATACGGGGTTTTCATCTGGGCTTTGTTGATCAGGACACGATTTTGAACGTAACAAGCCGTGTTAATCGCCTCCGCCCAAAAGAAAACTGGAATTTTAGAATCACAAAGCATCGTCCTTGCGGCGTCTTGTAATGTCCGATTTCTCCGCTCAGCAACACCGTTTTGTTGTGGTGTCCGAACAAAACTGAATTGACGCACAATACCCTTCTCAACGCAGAAATGATCAAGAACAGCATTCTTAAATTCTGTTCCATTGTCTGTACGAAGCGCTTTCACTCGGTTGTTGGTTTGGTTTTCGATCATTACAATGAACTTCTTGATGAGGTCAGCGATCCCAGCTTTGTTGGATAGAAAGAAGACCCACGTGAAACGAGAGAAATCGTCTATCACAACGAGACAATACGAATTTCGGTTGATGCTGAGGACGTTGACCAGACCAAACAAATCCATATGCAACAACTGGAGCACCTGACTGATGGAGTTGACCTGCTTTGGCAGATGTGGTTTCCGATGATGTTTGCCTTGAGTGCATGACACACATTTTTCAAAAGTGATGAAATCTCTGACGGGTAGACCGCGGACCATTTCGTTCTTGGCAAGACGGTTCAGATTCTTTGCATTTGCATGGCCGAGTCGACAATGCCACAACATTGAGTTTTGTTCTGAGACCTTTGAAAAGAGACAAGTGACTTCATCGGGTACATTGCTGTTCATGTCGATAATGTAGGCATTCCCATCCCGCTTAGATTTGACGAGAATCCACTCCTCCAGAATGACAATGTCGGGCTTTAAGATTAGACATTCTTTATCGGTGAAGTGTGTTGAGTAACAATTCTCGCAGATTTGAGAAACACTCAACAGACTGTGCTTCAACTCAGGAGCATAGTTGACATTCTCAAAACTGAGCACTCCATTGGTCACCGCTCCCTTTTGCATGATCTTTCCGCCTTCTCTGCCCGCAAAGGAGACATATCCCCCATTAAATGTCTGAATGTCGTGCAGTTGGGAGATATCTCCAGTCATGTGCCGGGAGCAGCCGCTGTCAACATACCAGGGTCTGACGACATTCCTCCGCAACTGTCCCTGCACGATGAGCAAAATCATTTAGATTTGGGGACCCAGGTCATTACAGTCCTGGGTTGACCCTTAACTTTCACAGATTTCTCATTTGATTTCTCTTTTTCAACAGATACAGAGGAGGATGATGACTGATTAGATTTTAATTTTGGCATCCATTGATATTTAGGTTTTGAAACAACTTCCTTTTGAGTTTGCTTCGAGCCGGTGGATTTTCTACTCGAAGAGTTTGAAGATCCAGACCTACTCTTTGACGAAATCGACTTTGGCTTAGCTTGGGTCGATTTTGGCAAACTATTTGTGAATTTATTGAAAACCTGTTTGTTCTTTTGAAAACTTGCCATTTTCTTGTTTTGATTTGTTTTCCATTCATCATCTCGAGAGCGAGTTCTGGAGGATTTTCTAATTAAAGATCGTCCTCTAGACTCATTCTCTCCCCTTTTTGACATGTGATGCACAAACATCCGATTTAGACAATTTCTGGCAATATGACCAGCAGTACCACAATTGAAGCAAATTTGTTTATTATCATTGGAAATCGTACTGCTCTTGTCAGATTTCTTGCGTTTATTGGCATTTCTAGCATTTTCACATTTGCAAGAACAAGTACTAGATTGTGTAGCAAACGTAGAAGATGTAGAAGCACTTGAATCAGTTTTAGCAACTTTATCAGAAACAACATCATTATTTTCAATTTTATCATTCTGAAATAACACACCACCAGAAATAAAAACATCAGTTTTAGAGTTTAAAACAGACTCATCACAAAACTCAACACCAAATTTTGACACTAAATTATTCAACTCAGACTTTTCAGCTTCTTGCTCCCCCTGAACTACTGACATATCTGTACTTAAGGTAGAAATGTTAGTATTCAAAATTTTATCATTAGGCCCTGTTGCTTGTTCAGAAGCTGATTTCCCATAAACCATGAGAGGTTCTCTGTCAATTTCTTCTTGAGATAGAGGAATAACAGTGTAATTATGATTGAAGGGAGGAGGGACACTCTCAAATCCTAATCCTACTTTTATCTGATTACCACAAGTAATGTCCTTCCACTGCATTTGTTTCTCGATCATTTTTGCAACTACTTCACTTGACCCATCAAATTTTTTAAAATTAAATTCAGCATTTTCAAAACGATTTTTCAATGCGTCAAGCTCAGCGGTTACAGCAGCAAATTTTCTTTTGAGATGATCATAGTTCTCGCATTTGTTGCTGTAATCCTCTTGCAGTTTCTTAAAGTCCTTTGTTTTATTTTCTAATTGTGTCTTTAAAGGCTTTTGATTTTTCCTAAGAGTGTATCCCTCATACTTAAGGTCCTCGTTCTCTCTCTTGATTAATTCAATTTGTTCACGTAAGAATTTAACAGTCTTAATGCAAGATTGAGAGCAACCAAATTCACTGACCTCGGGTTTGGCTGGCTCAGGAGTAGTTTGCACCATGAACGCAAACTGAAGATTCATCATCTCTTCTTCAGGATCCTTCTCTGCTTCTTCCTCCACACCATCCTTGATCTGGGTAAGATGTGCATTTTCAGAGCCTGAATCTGGTCTTCCCAATCAAAGGATTGAGCCACCATAGCCAAGTTTGCAGGCTGATTGTTTGCAGAGGACCCCTTCTTGTTGTTCACTGGCACCATAGCTCGCTCAGAATTCTCTCTTCGGTCTGGTTTTGGACATTCTCGAGCAAAGTGTCCAGGCTCATGACAATTGTAGCATCTCAGCTTCCCTTTGTTGAACCCCACTTTCTTGTCTGAATTCACACTCCAATTGTTCTTTCCGGTTTTCTTGGAGAATTGTTTTGCCCTAAAAACAGCCATAGCCATTTGTCATGTGATGTCCATCTCCTCCACATCCTCTGGATGGATCTGATCTAGGTCAGCAAATGATAGTTGTGGGGAAAGTTCTCCGGCCACAAAAGCGTTGTAACAGTTCACCAGACCAGTGGCGAGGGCCAGATTTTCTTCCTTTTCTTTCAAAGATGAAGCTTGAGAATTGATTCCATGAGATTGAATGGGTGCATTTGAGGATGAACCAACAATAGAACCAACTTGTTGAAGAGAAGTCTGAGACAGAGGAACTTGAATGTGTTGCATTGAAGGTATAACGTATGAGGGGGGCTGATGAGTCACATAGGGTTGAACTTGAGGAGCTTGAGGAGTAGAAAAGCTTGAGAAAGCAGTGTTGTTGGTGGTTTGGATCCCAAGATTTGCTGAGGAGTATGAATTAACATGATTAATCTCCCTTTGCTTATCATCGAGATCGCAAGCCTTAATGATCGCCATTGTTTCCGCCAAACTCAAACGGTTCAAATCTTTGGTCTTTTTAATCACTGAGACATTCATATCCCAGGATTTTGGCAGAGAGTTCAACAGCTTCTTGTTGATCTCCGATCTTGTAACCATCACACCAGCATAGCTCATTTCTGTGGTAAGTGTGATAAACCTTTGCAACTGATTTTCAAGTGTTTCTCCCAAGACATGGTTAAACATATTGAACTTCTGTCGCAGCATGTCTTGGCGACTCTGTTTCATGTCTTCGTTGCCTTCATAGACTTCTATCAGTGCTTCCCATAAGGCCTTTGCTGATGTATACTCACGGAAACTTTGAGCAATTTCCGGAGATAATGCCATGGTAAGTGTGGCAAGAGCCTTTTCCTGCTCCTCGACTCTCTCAAAATCATCATCAGTGTAATTCTCAACTCGCTTATCAGTTATGGTGCCATCTTCCAATGTTGTTGTGATGCGGATTGGACCTCTCAGAATACTTCGCCATATCTTGAAATCTTTCATTTTGATGTACTTTTCGATCCGATATTTCCATTCTGGAAATCCTTCTGCGGATAAAAGTCGTGGAATTCGAGAAGTCGTTCCCATAATGGCATCTAATTCGTGATGAGCTGACATGCTTTGAGATTCCATTTTTGTTTTTTTTTTGTTGTTTTTGTTGTTTTTGTTGTTTTTTTTATTTTTAATAAAAATTAACTTGAAAAATAAACAAAATGATCAAGGAATGAAGGTTTTCGGTTGAGTGGTGAAGGGATTCGGTTGAAAGGAAAATAAGGTTTTCGGTTCTGAAGAGAGAGAAGGTTTTCGGTTTCTGAATGATAAGGGGTTTTCGGTTTCTGAAGATTAAGGAGATTTTCGGTTTCTGAAGGTTCAAGAGATTTCGGTTGAAGAACAGTTTTCGATTTCTGAAGATTCAAGAGATTTCAGTTGAAGAACAGTTTTCGGTTTCTGAAGATTGAAGATATTTCGGTTGAAGAACAGTTTTCGGTTTCTGAAGATTCAAGAGATTTCGGTTGAAGAACAGTTTTTGGTTTCTGAAGATTCAAGAGATTTCGGTTGAAGAACAGTTTTCGGTTTCTGAAGATTGAAGAGATTTCGGTTGAAGAACAGTTTTCGGTTTCTGAAGATTGAAGAGATTTCGGTTGAAGAACAGTTTTCGGTTTCTGAAGATTGAACCGAAAACTAACAGTTTTAAATGAGAAACTTAGATTTTCGATCCTAAATTGATTTCCACACACTGAAACCTCAAACACATCCTTCAAACAAGATAGATCTGGACAGAAAAACGGTTGAAGATAAGTTTTCGGTTTCTGAAGATTGAACCGAAAACACTGAGAATTCAACCGAAAAGCTGAATTCCAAGCTGATTTCAATTCCACACGATGCAGATTCTGACTGATCTTCAAAACTCGAGCAAATAGTAAGCTCATAGATACCGAGAACGTGAAGAACAAAGCTGTGAAAACCGAGAACTGAATAACAAGCTTGATTGACACCGGTTTGAGCTCTGATACCAATTGTTAGGTCCCTGATGGAAGGATCTATACCAATGATCAATCAAGCAATTGAAATAAAGAAGAAGAAGAGTAGAAGATTAGATGAAACCGAGCTTACATACAATAACACACGGAAATTGTCTGATACAACTCAGGAGGACCGAAAACAACTGTGGATCCACTACGTTCAACCACCCAGACAAATGACCTGACAAGAGCTATATATACTAACTGGACCGAAACAGGTTTCGGTCAGGCTGACCGAAAGCCTGTTTTCGGTCACTCCCTAACCGAAAGCTCATCTAGACCGAAAACGTCAAACACACACAATAGACTCCAAAATACATTGTCAAATGCCCTAACTCATCTATACATTGTTGCCTAGCCCAAACCATATATATTGGCCCTTCAACATATGATTTTGATTTCTAAATAAATATAGATAATTATGAACTATAATTGGATTATAACTTCATTGTGGAATGAAGAGTAAGGTTAGTTGGAATGAGGTCCAAGCAAAACATAATGAAACAAACTACTACAAACTAAGAATACACAACTTTTAAAGTTGAAGTCAAATATGATTGGATGAATGAGTTCATTGAAAAACTATGTTGATTTCTGTCATTCAAGGATCACATAGAAATCTTTGTGACTTCGAGAGTTCACTTAATCAAGCTAAGAAACTCTATGTCACATCAGAGCACCAATCATATTCTCCAAGATATTTAACTATACTTAGAGTAAAGTCAAATTATGGAGATGATAGTATTCGTAAATATCACACAAATTAAATTTAGTCAGACCCATTAATAAAGTCCTTTCTTTTAAGCTATGTATGAATGGTCACACTTCAGCTATAGGACTTCATTATTCTAAAAATGGGATTTAATTTGAATTTAGTATTTGGATATTGGAACATTAAGATAGCAAGTATTATATTGTTTATGATATATTGGGATATGATCATTACTTCAATACTTGTTGTGTTCTATATTAACATGTTTAATCGGTATGTGATAGTTTTCATTGATGATATCTTGGTTTACTCCAAGACGCAGGAGCAGAACGAGGAGCACTTGCGAGAGGTGTTGGATACCTTGAGGAGGGAGAGCTTGTACGCCAAGTTATCCAAGTGCAAATTCTGGTTGCGCGAGGTACAGTTTCTTGGGCACCTTGTCAACCAGAATGTGATTTTGGTTGACCTGGCCAATGTGGAGGCCGTGATGAGATGGGAGGTTCTGTAGTCACCATCTGATATTCGGAGTTTCCTGGGATTGTCATGCTATTACCGGAGATTCATTCAGGACTTCTACAAGATAGTCGTACCCTTGACCAGGTTGACAAAGAAGGTCGTGGTCTTTTGTTGGGGGCCTGAGCAGCAGGCAGCATTTGAGACATTGAGGCAAAGATTATGTGAGACACCGATTCTAGCCCTGCCAGAGGGCGTAGAGTGTTGGATATAGTGTCTAAGTCCATAACTATATATAGTATGTACTTGACCTGACCCGGCATGGTCCATTTGGGTTGTATGGCATTGCAATACTTGGATAGACCAAATTGAGAGAAAGGACACTTAAGGTTTATTAATATATTATAAGTTCTAATATATTAATAATATTATTTAATTAGTATTGATGAAAGAATTAATTTGGAATTAATTAAGTGATCAAAAAGAGACTAATTAAATATATTGGGTTGATTGTGTAAATCATTTGTTCTTGTATAGTAGGCTAATGATCCATGGTTTGTATGGATTGGGTTAAAACCCATAAGGTGCTCCATGGATAGTCCATGGAGGTTAAAAACCCATGGATCATGGAATATGGAAAGCCATGACAATTAGGGTTTACATGGTGTAACCCTACTTGTGCCACAACTATATAAAGAACCCTATGCAAGTAAAATCGACACTACTACTTATACAAGAGAGGGTAATCCGATTTTGAGGTGTTAGTGAATTTCTCTCAAGGTTATTCCAAGGGTTGTGGTGTTGTGTGAGACATTTGAGGCCTCACACATGAGGTGCTAGGCTCACAAGGTTCTCAAGGAATCCAAACTACAAAAGGTATGTTCTTCTTCTAGCATTTATGTTTAAAAGTTCCCCATGCTATGCTAGATAGGTTAAGAACCTTGGAAAATCATTTTTGCATGCATCATAGTAAAACATAGATCCAAGGTTTCTAGGGTTGCATGTACACCATAGGAGTGTTAGAATGATCAAAACCCTTCAGTGGTATCAGAGCCAGGTTTGTTTATTTGATACTTGATGCAAATTGTTGAAAAAACTCAAGTTTTCTGCATTTTGCAGCATGAACTCGCCCAGTCCATGGGGGGAATCGACGAGTTCATGAGTAAATTCATCCTACTCGACGAGTAGGTTCGTGCACCCGACGAGTAGGAGCCCCTAAATGCAGATTTTCGAGTTTAGCTGCTGGAAATGGACTAGAAACATTACCCTAAACTGTTTTGGTGTTATAAAACTTGTTTTATATGGTGTAATGGTTATGCTAATCCATTTTCAATGGCTATTATCAAAATTTCAAGTTTTATATGGTTAATTTATGATTCATGAAATTGTTGATATGAACATTCATGAACTTATGAGTTTAGAAGATCATAGGAATTATTTGTAACTTGCTTGTTAGTTTAATTCTTGATCATTATGTGTTTTAATGGAATCCATAATTTGACCTCAAGTTATGGATTACCAAAAGTCATTCTTTTAAAGTCCATTATTAACACATAGGTTACATAAAATGAAAAGTCTCTCATTTTATTAATCCATGAACTCATAAGTTATGAAAGATGAAAAGTTTTAAAAGTTACAAAACTTCCCCTCAAGTTTTGGAACATGTAAAGTCACTTTAAAAACTTTAGTTCCAACCCCTAGAATTTTAAAAGTTAAAATTCAACCCTTATACTTTATAATATTATAAGTTTAATAATTATTATATATGTATAAGAACAAGTCGTTTTACTGTTAGTAGGCCTCATTCACGAAGCCGGTCTATAAGGGGGGTATAAGGTTGTTGCCTATAAAATGGCAGCTTAATGGGTGTCCACTCTCACCCACCACTTCCTTGACTGGTGGAGGGTCGTTAGCCGAACGGGTAGGACAAGGACTTTAAATCTTCATTAAAAGTATGATGAAAAATAAAGTAACTAAATGTTTTATAAATTCCCAATCTTAGTTACTTTAGGAAAATGTGAATAAGGTGCTAACCCATGAAATTACACTTTGCACTTTGATTAAGTCGTTAGTGAAGCGTGTGTGGTTAACCAGCACATTAACCTGGACTTAACAAGGTAGGAAAAGGGTAACTTAATGTTTATCATAGTATCGATGTAGCGTGTGTGGTTAACCGGCACATCGATTGAGGGGTAAATATTAAGGGTACCAAGTAATTTGCATGGTTACTTCACACCTTGTTTTGTGATCCTCGGCATCCCAGTCATAAAAACTAAAGGGCACACTCGAGATTGAAACATGTCATTGAAAATTTCAATCAATCTCAAAGAATCTAGGAGTTTCAAAACCAATTAAAACCTAACAATTTATTTCGTTTTTCATTATGGAAATTGGTGAATCGTCATTCACCTACCTTCAAATATTTTATAGCTTGGATTACGGCATCCCTCTTCTAAGTTATAAAATATTGTGTTGGGTCCTAGCCTTAATATTACATTTTGGTGTCTTATTAAGGAATATTTGTATATCTAATCTAAACTTGTCTTTCTTCTTTTTCAGATGTCTTCCAACAATGTTGCTTCTGGCTCAAACCCTACAGGCTCCTTCTCTCTCATGAACCTTTGTGGGAGAGTCATCTTTGATGGTTCCAACATTATGGATTGGATCCGGAACATCAGGATGGTCACTCGGTATGAGGACAAGGAATATGTCCTCGACAAGGAGCTTAAGGAACTTGAGTCGATTGCTACTCCTGAGGAGATTGTTGAATACCAGGCACATGAGAGAGATGCTACCAAAGTGGCGTGTATCATGTTAGCCACAATGACAGTCGAACTCCAAAAGTCCTATGAGGACTACTACCGTTTTGAGATGCACCAGGACTTGATGGACCGCTACCATCAGAGTGCTCGTCAAGACCGGTATGAAATAATCTCTTTCATGATAACAACCAGGATGAAGGATGGTGAACCCATCACGGGCCACATGCAAAAAATGCAAAGGTATGTGGACCGTTTGTTGAAACTGAATGTGAACTTCCCAGAGGAGTTGGCAATTGATATCATTTTGCACTCCTTACCTTCGTGTTATGATCAATTCTGCATGACATACCACATGAATAAGGAGGAAGTTACACTCAGCAAACTTCAAGGACTTTTGAAGACCGCAGAAAGTGGTCTTAAAGGTAAGTCGGTTGTTACTACTCCTACTCCTACCGCGGCCCCTGTCTTGGCAATCGGGCAAAGCAAAGGAAAGAAGAGGAAGAGCCCTTCGAAGGGTAACAAGGGAAAGTCCCTTGATGGATCCTCTGCAAGTGGAACCAAGAAAGGTTTCGTCACTCCTTCTGCCAATCCTAAAGAGGTTGAATGCTTCTATTGCCAAAGTCGCACTAGAAGCGAAACTGCCCAAAGTACCAGCAAGATGTTAAGGATGGGAAAGTAAAACCCAACCATGCATGTATTTACACTATATTGTCTAATAACTCACCCTATTCTAATTCTTGGGTCCTTGATACAGGTTGTGATATTCACATATGTTGTGATTTGCAGGGACTAAGAAGAAGTAAGAATGTGGAGCATGGGAAGATAAACTTGATCATGGGAAATAGGAAAGTTACACCTGTCACCAAGATTGGAGTTTATTCTTTATTGCTAAGTAGTGGGTTAACATTAGATTTGAATAAATGTTGGTATTCGCCTGAAATGGCAAGAAATATTATTTCCTTTCATGGTTTGTATAAACAAGATTTTACTTTTTTATTTTGATAATGATAGTGGTGGTATTAATGCTTTCTTTAATAATGTTCTTTATTTTAAAGCATTACCTTGTGATGGTGTATATGAAACTGTGTCGGTTGTAGATAACCTAGGAAATAATGTATTGTGTATCGATTCTTCCACTAGTTTGGATAAAGCATCATTATGGCATTGTCGTCTTGGACATGTAAGCAAGAAACGCATAGTCCAACTCCAAAAGGATGGAGTCTTGGAGTCATTTGACCTAAAGTCAGATGATAGTTGTGAATCTTGTTTACTTGGGAAATTGACAAAATCACCCTTCACTGGTACTTGTGCTAGGGGTGAGGGTTTGTTGGATCTCATACATACTGATGTGTGTGGATCCTTCAGAACCGCCACAAGAGATGCTAACCGCTTCTATGTGACTTTTACTGATGATCTTAGTAGATATGAATATATCTACTTAATCAAGCATAAGTCAGAGACCTTTGAAAGATTCAAAGAGTTTAAACAGGAAGTGGAGAATCAGTTGGGCAGGAACATTAAGATGCTTCGATCTGATCGATGTGGTGAGTATCTTAGTACAGAGTTCCTTGACTATCTTAAGGAATGTGGGATTGTCTCACAATTGACACCTCCCAGAACACCACAGCTTAATGGTGTGGCTGAGAGGCGCAATCGAACCTTGTTGGATATGGTTTGTTCCATGATGAGTCGAGCTTCGCTACCAATCTCATTCTGGGGGTGTGCCTTAGAGACTGCCGCCCATATCCTTAATCTAGTCCTTACTAAGAAGGTTTCCAAAACACCTCATGAGATGTGGACTGGAAAAGTTCCCAATCTGGACCACATCAAGATTTGGGGTTGCGAGGCTTTTGTGAGGCGTGAGTCTCACAATAAGCTCGAACATCGAAGTGAGAGGTGTATTTTCATCGGCTACCCATAGAGATCCTTTGGTTACCTCTTCTACAGACCCAGTGATAATGTGGTCTTTGTAGCAAGGAGATGAGTCTTTCGAGAGAGAGAATTTATAAGCCAAGGAAACAGTGGAAGGGAAATTGACCTTGAAGAAATTCAAGAGTCAAGTGGTGAAGGAACCTTAAACCCTAGCAATCAACCTGAGGAGGAAACTCCTGTTGAACCGACAGAAGAGTCTGTACCTCTGAGGCGTTCCACGAGAGTTAGGAATGCACCTGAGCAGTACTATGGTTTCCATATTACTGCGGAAGGTGATACACTTATCAGTAATAACACAATGGTAAGTCTGGATGAACCTAACAGCTACACGGAAGCCATGGCAATCCCTGAGGCTGCTAAATGGAAAGAGGCTATGGACAGCAAGATACAGTCCATGTATGACAATCAAGTTTGGAACTTGGTTGACAATGTACCAGGTCGCAAGACAGTCGGGTGCAAATGGATCTTCAAGAAGAAGACCGACATGGATGGTAATGTACACACTTATAAGGCGCGACTGGTTGCAAAGGTTTTTTCTCAAACTCTGGGAGTTGATTATGATGAGACCTTTTCACCAGTAGCCAAGATTAAGTGTATTAGGGTTATGCTAGCCATTGTTGCATTTCATGACTATGAAATATGGCAAATGGATGTCAAAACCGCTTTCCTTAATGGAAAGTTGGCTGAGGATGTTTACATGAGTCAGACAGAGGATTTTGTCAGTGTATAGTACCCTAATAGAGTGTGTAAGCTTGAGAAATCCATCTATGGATTGAAACAAGCACCTCGCAGATGGAATCTTTGTTTCGATGAGAAAGTCAAAGATTTTGGCTTTTCGAGGAGTGAAGATGAGTCCTGTGTATATGTCAAGGCTAGTGGGAGTATAGTTAGCTTTTTGGTATTGTATGTGGATGACATACTACTCATAGGAAGTGACATCCGAACTCTGCAGGAAGTGAAGTTCTGGCTTAGGAAGTGTTTCACTATGAAGGACCTTAGAGAAGTTGCCTATATCCTAGGGATAAGGATTTTGAGAGACAGGAGTAAGAGACTAATTAAAATTAGTCACAGTACTTACTTGGATAAGGTGCTGAATAGGTTCAGCATGTAGAATTCCAAGAAAGGAGAATTACCGATCCAGAGTAACGCCAGAATGAGTAAGACTCAGAGCCCGAGTACAGAGGCTGAGATAGCAGAGATGAGTCGAGTACCTTATGCTTCCGTTGTAGGATCGATCATGTATGCTATGACATGTACTCGTCCTGATGTGGGCTTTGGATTGAGCATGGTCAGCAGATATCAGGGGAACCCTGGCAAGGCTCACTGGACTGCGGTAAAGAACATTCTCAAGTACCTGCGTAGGACTAAGGACTGGGTCCTTACCCTCGGTGGGAGTGATGACTTGAGAGTAGAAAGGTATAGTGATGCTAGCTTTCAGACTGATAGGGATAATTTCCGCTCTCAGTCAGGATGGGTATTTACCTTAAACGGAGGAGCAATTTCTTGGAAAAGTTCCAAGCAGGAGACAGTGGCTGATTCAACTTGCGAATCAGAGTATATAGCGGAAAACGAGGCAGCAAAGGAGGCTATATGGCTAAAGAACTTCATTGGAGACCTTGGAGTTGTACCAGCTATAAAGGAACCCATAGACCAATGACATAAATAACCAATTACCATAACACCCTTGAAGGTCAAAGTCAAAGTCCAGGCCAAAGTCAAACTTCCTGACTGACCCTACTCGCCGAGTCAACCCGTTGACTCGTCAAGTCCTTATACTCTGAAAACTCCTAGAACACGACTCAACTCGCCGAGTCACCCCAAGACTCGTCGAGTCCAGCGATCTCCGAGTCCCATCCTGTCCAACTCACTGAGTCACCCCTCGACTCACTGATCTGCGTCTTAACCAGAAGAGGTTAGGGGTTCTGCAACCTGACTCGCCGAGTCCAAGAACAGACTCACCGAGTCCAAGGCAATCTTCAACAGACTCGCCGAGTTGTTCTTCAACTCGCCGAGTCCATGCACATGTTCATACAATTCGTCGAGTACACCCATGTGACTCGCCGAGTCTCTCCAGTTCTCAATCCATACAGAGGCTTTTCGAGCCATGCAGGGGCTCCAATCCATAGATCCACTCTTCTACATTCTAACCCTTACATAAAGTTGCAAACTTTACGTGAAACCAAGGAGATATAGGCCCAAAACACTCTAGGGCTAGGGTTCATGACAAAGGGGCTTTACCAACAACTCTAAGACAGAAGCTTTATGACATTTTGGACCATCACAAGCCTAGATCTGAAGTAGCAACCTCAGATCTAAGCCTCTAACTCGAAATAGCTCTCAATCATACCAAAAACTCCCCAAATCTCAAATGATAATAGATCTAGATGCAAAAGAGCCCAAGCAACAGATTATTACCTCCAATATAAGCTCCAATTGAAGTAGATCCCGGATCTACACCACTCCTTTGTAGCAAACCTCTTGATCTTCAAGCGCCTTTTCAAGATTTTCTCCTCCAAAGCTCTATTCTCTCTATTAATTGAAGCTCACTCGATTCTAGGGTTTCTGGATCTCAAAACGGTAGCAAAGAGGCTGAGGGTGGGTTATAATGTGCTTTATATAGGGCACAACCCCCGGGATTAGGGTTTTCTCTCTTCAGCACCAACTCGTCGAGTCCAAGCCGCCGACTCGGCGAGTTGGCCACTTAAACCCCGATAGAATCCCGCTCTGACTCGGCGAGTAAGCGGACCTACTCGTCGAGTCCATTTCCTAAATTTACACTTTTGGCCCTTCATTGAACAATTGAAATTTGGGGTGTTACAAATTGTACGAAAACGCATTGGTAACTCGATGTTATAAAACGAGCATTTGTGTATAATTCAACAAGTAGTAGAACAAGCATATGAGTCGAAGTTTATATGTTCCTTCTTGGATTAGAAGTGATATCTAGGCCCCTCGATGATTTTATGTTGACCCATGTACCGGGCCCGGTCAGAACTAAGTTGATGTGTTCAATTAAGTTCTATGTCAAACAAATCGGAAATCGGGAAACAAACTGCAGGACAATAAGTAAGACATTGTTCCATGTATTTGTCCGACTGATATCTAGAACATAGGATTATATGATCACTTATCTTAAATGGCGTATCATCATCATCTCAGTTCCGCGAGACCTTGAAAGAGCTACGATTGTTGATTGGTTCCTGAAGTCATACTTGCAGTTATAGTTATTAGACTTATCCAAGTGGGAGACTGTTGGATATAGTGTCTAAGTCCATAACTATATCTGGTATGTACTTGACCCGACCCGGCATGGTCCATTTGGGTTGCACGGCATTGCAATACTTGGATAGACCAAATTGAAAGAAAGGACACCTAAGGTTTATTAATATATTATAAGTTCTAATATATTAATAATATTATTTAATTAGTATTGATCAAAGAATTAATTTGGAATTAATTAAGTGATCAAAAAGAGACTAATTAAGTATATAGGGTTGATTGTGTAAATCATCTATTCTTGTATAGTGGGCTAATGATCCATGGTTTGTATGGATTGGGTTAAAACCCATAAGGTGCTCCATGGATAGTCCATGGAGGTTAAAAACCCATGGATCATGGAATATGGAAAGCCATGACAATTAGGGTTTACATGGTGTAACCCTACTTGTGCCACAACTATATAAACAATCCTATGCAAGCAAAATCAGCACTACTACTTGTACAAGAGAGGGCAATCCAATTTTGAGGTGTTACTGAATTTCTCTCAAGGTTATTCCAAGTGTTGTGGTGTTGTGTGGGACATTTGAGGCATCACACTTGAGGTGCTAGGCTCACAAGGTTCTCAAGGAATCCAAACTACAAAAGGTATGTTCTTCTTCTATCATTTATGTTTAAAAGTTCCCCATGATATGCTAGATAGGTTAAGAACCTTGGAAAATCAATTTTGCATGTATCATAGTAAAACATAGATCCAAGATTTCTAGGGTTGCATGTACACCATAGGAGTGTTAGAATGCTCAAAACCCTTCATAGAGTTGGAGGCCCACAGATTATGCGAGGCGCCGGTTCCCGGTACATATTTTTATTACAAGTTTTTGCATATTTACACATGGACTCGACGAGTTGTAGGCCCAATTCGTCGAGTAGATGCGAAGGATTAGACGCGGGTGGAAGAGTCTACTCGCCGATTCGGAAGCCCCGAATCGACGAGTAGACCTGTCTGGATGAAACCCTAAATTTGAGGGTTTGCACCCTATTTAAACAACTTATATGGCCTCCACTCCAGCCTCCATCACCCTGAGACTCTTTTCACGAAACCCTAATCGAATATTGAGTGTTATTGAGCCTTTTGTGCCATTTGTGTTTCTTTGAAGCTTGAGAAGAAGGAGGAGGCTTGGGAGATCAAGAGAAAGCTAGTAGATCCAGAGGTTTTGGCACATTTCCAGCTCATTTGAGGTATAAAGTTGATACCTTGACTATTCATTCCTTAGATCTCCATTTAGGGCTAGTTTCTACCTTTTCTAAGTATTAGTGAAGCCATACTCGAGATTGTGAGCATCCATGCAGTTGCACTTCAGATCTTGAACCTTTAAGGGATCCCACGGCATAAAGGTGCCAACTTTATGGGCATGGGAGTCCCATGCACCTTGTAGACTTCATTTTAGATCCTTATGAGCTATTTAACCCATGCATGCATGTAAAGTTTGTAACTTTACGTGCTATATCGATCCTAGGAGGTCAGATCTATGTTTTGGATGCATTAAACCCGACTGAAATCGACTTGGTAGACTTAGACTTTGGGGGACTCGGCGAGTCGCTCATAGGACTCGACGGGTCGGGTTATGGTTCCCCAACCTTTTCTGTTTCTGATCGATCTGATTGAGTCTAAAAGAGGACTCAACAAGGTGGACGTGAATATGGACTTGAAGATCAAAGGACTCGCCGAGTTCATCCTTGAACTCGGCGAGTCCAAGACCATGTCCCAACTAATATGAAGCAGAACTCGATGAGTTCAAGGATAAACTCGGCGAGTCAATGAGCAAATATTCCGATCTGTATGAAGGAGAACTCGATGAGTCCAAGGAAGGACTCGACAAGTTTAAGTGGAAAGTCCTGATTATGTCGTAAGGAGAAACTCGGCGAGTTAGAGGGTAACTCGACGAGTCCGATCGCGAATTCAAGTTTCTCTTAACTATGGAACTCGACGAGTTGATGGATCAACTCGGCGAGTTGAGTCAACCAGGATGTTGACTTTGACCACGGTGTTGACCTTGACTTTGACTTTAACCTGAGTTGACCCTTGAAAGGGTTAAGAGTATGAAATGGTAAATAAGAAAGGTTGTTATCTGTAGGAGTTTGAGAGGAGTTGATTCCTGCACCGAGGACAGTTCAAACACTTCACGACATTGAGGTGAGTTACCTTCCAGTAGAAGTGGGTCTAAGGCCACAATGTCGTTCCACTAGTAGGAGATGGTTGTTAGATAATTGTCTTTGTGATAATTATCTGGTATGTTATGTTTTATGTGATAGTATGCTATGATGTTATGTGATATGTGATAGGAGGGGTAGGATAGACCCCAGTACCGGTCGATAGGGCCGAAGGGGTATGCCAGCACCCAGACAAGCTAGGCAGCATATAATTTATATGTTTATGCACTAGGATGCTATGTGGTATAGTAGGGGGTGAAATAGTCCCCGGTCCCGGTCGAAATGACCGAAGGGGTAGGCCAGCACCCTGATATGCTAGGCTAGGTAACGGTCGACAGGGACAAAGGGGTAGGCCAGCACCCTAGTATGTTAGGCAAGTTACCGGTCGACAGGGCCGAAGGGGTAGTCCAGCACCCTGATATGCTAGGCAAGTTACCGGTTGAAAGAGACCGAAGGGGTAGCTAGTACCCGAATATGTTATACAGTATGTGTTATGTATGGTATGTGGTATGATGGGGGAACTCACTAAGCTTCATGCTTACAGTTTACAATTTTGTTTTCAGGTACCTCTTCATCGAAGGGGAAGGAGTCGGGACGGTAGTAGCGCATCGCACACACACCTGATTTCCGCACTATGATGTTCTTGGGATTGTACTCTGACATTATTATTATTCCATGACATGTTTTTATGACATTTGACTTATGGGTTATGAGTTTGATATGATATCGATGATGTTTTTCAGTAAACGGTTTTATAAATTACTTAATTAAAAACAAAAATTTTGGTCATGATTTTTGGGATGTTACAAGTTGGTATCAGAGCCTTGGTTTGAGGGATTCAGGCACATCTCCGGGGGTGTCTAGACTCAAATCGAGGGTTTGAAAGATTTTTACAAGAAAATAGTTTTTCAAAAATTTAAAATAAGGAGTTTTGAGAAAGAACAATGTGTGTGATGCGTGCAACCGTCCGAGCTCAAGTAAGTTTTCCCTAAGATACCCATACATGTTATGTTAAGATATGATATGATATCGATGATGTTTTTCAGTAAACGGTTTTATAAATTACTTAATTAAAAACAAAAATTTTGGTCATGATTTTTGGGATGTTACAAGTTGGTATGAGAGCCTTGGTTTGAGGGATTCAGGCACATCTTCGGGGGTGTCTAGACTCAAATCGAGGGTTTGAAAGATTTTTACAAGAAAATAGTTTTTCAAAAATTCAAAATAAGGAGTTTTGACAAAGAACAAGGCGTGTGATGCGTGCAACCATCCGAGCTCAAGTAAGTTTTCCCCAAGATACCCATACATGTTATGTTAAGATATGATATGCTTATGAGAACTACATTCTAGATTAGGGCTAAGGATCTAGGAATGATGCCTTATATGCCTATTGACTTTGTATGAGAACTGCATGCTATATTAGGACTAAGGATCTAGGGAGATGCCTTATGTGCCTGCTATATGGGCTTATTGAGATACATGCTAGAACTACTTAGTCAGTAATACGATGGCCTGTATAGGACATGCTTGGTGTTTTTACTCAATGCTCGAATGCTGCTTGCTTTGTGCTTTTAGGGATTCTAGTTATATTTAACTAACTAGTAAACGAATACGTTAAGTTACATATTGCGAGGACTAAATAATTTCAGAAGATTAGGTCTAGCCCTATTACGCAACTCTTGTTGGAGTCCAACCGTTGTAGGGTAGGACCTCTCATTCAAATAATTATCTGGTCTTAGTGATATGTAATGGTATTCACGAGCTAGTTAGGTAAGGTTGGCAGGAGTTCCTTATGCAACTGATGGCGGAGAGTAGGTCGGAGAGTTACCCTAGGGTAAGCCTAGGATGAAATTATTGTAGAGAACAGTAGCAGTAGAAGGGACTTAGTAAAGTCAAGTCAAAACTTAAGGAAAGTACGGATAGATGTGGAAGGTAGTATGGTCCCGTACTACTGAAAGCAGAGGATTCGTACTCGAGTCAAGGAGGGCTGAGATGGAACCAGGGAACTTGTAGTATGTGAGACCTCTCAAGGTTATGTATGAACCTGACGATTATGTGTTTTGTTTCAGAATGGTGATCATTAGGTGACATGGAGGGGGAGGTTTAGGGTCAGGATCAAGTTCAGGATCAGGTTCAGGATCAGGTGCCGAGCCAGTTGATGAGGGACTACGTGAGTTCATTGCTTATGAGATCACCAGAGGCATCCTTGAGTCGACCCCGGTGATTTTCGGGTCGATCAAGGAGGGGATTATCAAGCTCATGGAGGATCGCCTCAGGGCATTTCGGAGTGACATGGCTGCCACTCAGACAGGGACATGCACACTCTCCTTCAAGGATTTCAGGGGATGTGGTGTGCCAGACTTCCACGGGGTGAAGGACACCATTTTCGCCAGGAGGTGGATTGTAGACATCGAGTCTGCACAGTTGATGAGCTTCTGCCCTGAGGGGTCGAAGGTCCGGTATGCTGCAGGGTGCTTGAGAGACCAAGCTCGAGATTGGTGGGAGGCAGTCAGTGATTGGTTAGGAGCCCCAGCCGTTGAGGCTATGACTTGATCAGACTTTGTGACCAGGTTTAGGGCAGAGTCTGTGCCAGCTGTGGAGATTCAGTTGCTAGCCAGAGAGTTTCATGATATGAGACAGACGACAGAGTATGTGGCGGAGATTACCGCCAAGTTTAGGGAGAGGGCCTTAATGGTGCCTCAGTACGCGGGGGATGAGGATATGAGGAAGACCCGGTACTATGATATGCTGAGAGCTGACATCAGGAAACATGTCAGCTACTCAACATGTCCGACTCTGGAGGACATGATAGCCAGGGTCAGAGAGAGGGAGATTGATATCGAGCACATCTGAAAGAGGAAGGCGGAGACTGGGCAAGTTGTTGGGGTTTTACGGAAGAAACCCAAGGGATCCGACACTAGGTCGAAGGGCCAGCATGTCCTGAGCCGCTGTGGGAAATGCGGCAAGACTCACGAGGGGGTTTGTAGACTGGGATCATCGGGCTGCAATAAGTGCGGCAAGCTGGGGCACTTTGGTAGGGATTGTACTGCCCCTAGCCCCACCTTTCAGACTTCAGACCTGATTTGCTTTCATTGCAATCAGAGGGGCCATAAAAAGGCCAACTTCCCGATATTGACAGTAGCAGCACCAGTGGCGGCACCAGCACCATCGACCCTGCGGATTACGGATGGCCGACAGGGCAAGACAGATGCCCCGGTGGTGAGGAGCCGAGCCTTCCAGCTGACCGTCGAAGAGGCGTGTACCGCACCTGATGTGGTCATAGGTATGTTTTCTTCTCCCTAACTCTTATTTCATGTCTATTATGATATTTATGTGTTGTGTTTATGTGTTATGTTTAGGATCGTTCCATGTGAACGCTATCCCAGTACAGGTGTTATTCGATTCGGGGGCTACCCGATCATTTGTTTCTCTTGCACTTAGCAAGTGGTTTTCTGAGTCCTCAAGCATGTTAGACTATCCTTTAGAGGTTGAGATTGCTGACGACCGAGCTGTCCGAGCATCATAGGTTTTCAGAGACTGCGTGTTAAGGTTATACGACGAGCATTACCTCGTACACTTGGTTCCCATTCCGTTACGTGGGAACAAGGTTATCTTAGGCATGGACTGGTTGAGCCCTAATGGGGCGGTGATCGATTGTGCATAGCATTTGGTGCGTATCAGGACCCCAAGTGGGGGAGAGCTGGTGATTCAAGGCAAGAGGCCACAGCGAGGACCAGCTTTGTGCTCAGCAGCGAGGGCTAGGCTCTACCTTCAGCAGGGTTGCGTAGGGTACGTCGCCTATGTTATGGATACCCGGGAAGCGGGTAAGGCGAATGTGAATGATGTGCCAGTGGTGCAGGAATACCCGGATGTATTTCCATAGGAGCTGCATGGGATACCTCCGGAGAGGTAGGTGGAGTTTCGAATCTACCTAGTCCCTGGTGCAGCTCTAATAGCCAAGGTACCATATCGGTTGGCTCCTCCTGAGATGCAGGATCTGTCTACACAGCTGCAGGAGCTGTTAGACAAGGGATTCATTAGACCTAGCAGTTCACCCTGGGGAGCCCCGATCCTATTTGTAAAGAAGAAGGACGAGTCGCATCGGATGTGTATAGATTACCGGGAGCTGAACAAGGTGACGGTGAGAACCGTTACCCACTCCCAAGGATTGATCATCTCTTCGACCAGTTACAGGGGGCATCTTGGTTTTACAAGATAGATTTGCGTTCAGGCTACCATTAGATGAGGGTCAGAGACGAGGATGTACAGAAGACTGCTTTTCAGACTCGCTAGCGCCACTACGAGTTCGTGGTGATGCCCTTCGGGCTCACCAACGCTCCTGCCGCGTTCATGGAACTCATGAACCGCGTGTGCAGACCGATGCTGGATCGATCTGTGATAGTTTTCATTGATGATATCTTGGTTTATTCCAAGACGTAGGAGCTGCACGAGGAGCACTTGCGAGAGGTGCTGGATACCTTGAGGAGGGAAAGCTTGTACGCCAAGTTCTCCAAGTGCGACTTCTGGTTGCGTGAGGTGCAGTTTCTTGGGCACCTTGTCAACCAGAACAAGATTTTGGCTGAATCGGCCAAGGTGGAGGCCATGATGAGATGGGAGGTTCAGAAGTATCCATCTGAGATTTGGAGTTTCCTGGGATTGGCAGGCTATTACCGGAGATTCATTCAGGACTTCTCCAAGATATTCATACCCTTGACCCGGTTGACGAAGAAAGTTGTGGTCTTTCCTTGGGGGCCTAAGCAGCAGACAGGATTTGATACATTGAGGCAAAGATTATGCGAGACGTCGATTCTACCCCTACTAGAGGGCGTGGAGTTGGAGGCCGACAGATTATGCGAGGCGCCGGTTCCCGGTACGTATTTTTATTACAAGTTTTTGAATATTTACACAGGGACTTGACGAGTTGGAGACCCAACTCATCGAGTAGATGTGAAGGATTGGACGCGGGTGGAAGAGTCTACTCGCTGATACGGAAGCCCCGACTCGACGAGTACACCTGTCTGGATGAAACCCTAAATTTGAGGGTTTGCACCCTATTTAAACAACTTATAAGGACTCCACTCCAGCCTCCATCACCCTCAGACTCTTTTCACGAAACCCTAATCGAATATTGAGTGTTCTTGAGCCTTTTGTGCCATTTGTGTGTCTTTGAAGCTTAATAAGAAGGAGGAGGCTTGGGAGATCACGAGAAAGCTAGTAGATCCAGAGGTTTTAGCACATTTCCAGCTCATTTGAGGTATAAAGCTGATACCTTGACTATTCATTTCTTAGATCTCCATTTAGGGCTATTTTCTACCTTTTCTAAGTATTAGTGAAGCCATACTCGAGATTTTGAGCATCCATGGAGTTGCACTTCAGATCTTGAACCTTTAAGGGTTACCATGGCATAAAGGTGCCAATTTTATGGCCATGGGAGTACCATGCACCTTATAGACTTCATTTTAGGTCCTTATGAGCTAGTTAACGCATGCATGCACGTAAAGTTTGTAACTTTACGTGCTATATCGATCCTAGGAGGTCAGATCTATGTTTTGGATGCATTAAACCTGAATGAAATCGACTTGGTAGACTTGGACTTTGGGGGACTCGGCGAGCCGCTCATAGGACTCGACCAGTCGGGTTATGGTTCCCCAACCTTTTCTGTTTCTGATCGATTTGGTTGACTCTAAAAGAGGACTCAACAAGGTGGATGTGAATATGGACTTGAAGATCAAAGGACTCGACGAGTTCAAGGATGAATTCGGCGAGTTCAAGACCATGTCCCAACTAATATGAAGCAGGACTCGATGATTTCAAGGATAAACGCGGTGAGTCAATGAGCAAATGTTCCGATTTGTATGAAGGAGAACTCGACGAGTCAAAGGAATGACTCGACGAGTTCAAGTGGAAAGTCCCGATTATGTCATAAGGAGAAAATCGGCGAGTTAGAGGATAACTCGACGAGTCCAATCGCGAATTCGAGTTTCTCTGAATTATGGAACTCGACGAGTTGAGTCAACCAGGATGTTGACTTTGACCACGGTGTTGACCTTGACTTTGACTTTGACCTGAGTTGACCCTTGAAAGGGTTAAGAGTATGAAATGGTAAATAAGAAAGGTTGTTATGTGTAGGAGTTTGAGAGGAGTTGATTCCCACACCGAGGACAGTTCAGACACTTCACGACATTGAGGTGAGTTACCTTCCAGTAGAAGTGGGTCTATGGCCACAATGTCGACCCACTAGTAGGAGATGGTTGTTAGATAATTTTCTTTGTGATAATTATCTGGTATGTTATGTTTTATGTGATAGTATGCTATGATGTTATGTGATATGTGATAGGAGGGGTAGGATAGACCCCAGTACCAATCGATAGGTCCAAAGGGGTACGCCAGCACCCAGACAAGTTAGGCAGTATATGATTTATATGTTTATGCACTAGGATGCTATGTGGTAGAGTAGGGGGTGAAATAGTCCCCGGTACCGGTCGAAAGGACCGAAGGGGTAGGCCAGCACCTTGATATGTTAGGCGAGGTACCGGTCGACAGGGCCGAAGGGGTAGGCCAGCACCCTGTTATGCTAGGCAAGTTACCGGTCGACATGACCGAAGGGGTAGGCCAGCACCCTGATATGCTAGGCAAGTTACCGGTTGAAAGAGACCGAAGGGGTAGCTAGTACCCACCTATCTTATACAGTATGTGTTATGTATGGTATGTGGTATGATGGGGGAACTCACTAAGCTTCGTGCTTACAGTTTACAGTTTTGTTTTCAGGTACCTCTTCATCGAAGGGGAAGGAGTCGGCACGGTAGCAACGCATCGCACACACACCTGATTTCCGCACTATGATGTTCTTGGGATTGTACTCTGACATTATTATTATTCCATGACATGTTTTTATGACATTTGACTTATGGGTTATGAGTTTGATATGATATCAATGATGTTTTTCAGTAAACGGTTTTATAAATTACTTAATTAAAAATAAAATTTGTGGTCATGATTTTTGGGATGTTACATATGGTTTATTATGTCATGTACATCTTTTTGCACCAAAAATGGTTTTTGTCTTATATGGATTATATGTTTTATAAGTTATAAAAATTAGAAGAGTTTTTATAGAAAAACTAGCTTCTTCTTTTTATAAAATATTCAAGGAGACGTTAAAGGGAAAAGAAGACGTGCTTGCATTTATTTATTCATAAAGCCATCTTTTTACACTTGTAGCCTTTTGTTGCTAGATGCATGGTGTATTAAAGCATCAAGACACAATGGGTAAGGACTAGGATTAAGATGATTAAAAGGCTTGCATGTATTTCTTCTTTTACTAGCTAAAATCCACGAAATTTTGTGTTTCCTATCTCCATATTCTCTCTAGTTTTTGTCTCTTAAAGTCTTAAGAACATAAAGATGAAGATGATACTTGAATACTCTCTTTAAAGACAAACTAGTTTTTTTGTCTTAAGAGCATAAGACATTCTTTTATTACAAGAAGAACACTAGCATCTTATCAAGTTGATTTATGGTTGGTGGATATCTCTAGAGAACTTCTACCTTGAAGTTTCATGTCATACTTCATCAACTTCCAATCTCCCATGAGAATCTAAGTCTTCAAAGGTTGTAACACTTTTCTTTCTATGGTTTTTTTATCTTTCTAAGTCTTGAAAAGGATCCTTGGTGTGTTAAAATGGTTTTAGTTTTATTCAACAATTTTAAAGCTTCCGTTGCCGTTTTTACCGTTTGTGAAACCGGATTTTTGAATAAAAACTCAACATTATTAATACTTATATTAAATTCATATTAATAAAAGTAACTATGCACTCACCTGATTGAGGTGGAAGATCCACGGGAAGGCTAACTCATTGGCTATTACTTTAGATTATCCCTTTCCAACATCCTATATGAATATTATTGTGCTTCAGTATTCATTTGTATTTATATGGGTTTTATAACTTGTAACGTCCCAAAATTAAGACAAAAACTTTTGGTTTTTAAATTAATATAACTATTATTCAAACATCATCATAAAACCATGGCGGAACAAAGTATATCAAATACATCATAAAACATCATAGTAATCACAAAATGCAAAATGAGGTGGTGTGTGCACTACAATCATCTTGAACTCTTCCCCTTCGAACCAAGAAGTACCTGAAAACATAAACGGAAAACCATAAGCACACAACTTAGTGAGTTCCCCAAAATACCACATACCATACATAATAAACACATAATGGGCCCAACCCGTCATCGGGCCCCACCCGGCATCGAGCACACTCTCTATACAGATATGTCACTCATCGGGCCCCTCCTGGTATAGATATAATCATAAAACATATAAACACATAACACATGCAATAATCACAAAGATAAATAGCATACAGAATGGTCATCGGGCCCCTCCTGGTAAGCATACAAGCACATAACACATGCAAGGGTCACGCAGACATATAGCATCCTAACATAACAAATCATGGGCCAGCATTGGTGCCTTCGACCCGCTAAACACGGTGAGGAAACTCACCTCTAGCTGCTGAAATCACTCAAAAGAATCTCTATCTGCTGGTCTGGAAAATCCCCGCGCTATCACCATCAAAATGACATCCAATTATTAATTGGATCTCGACCCATAACCAGAGTCTAACCTACTTAGCCCATAACCAGGGTAAAAGACCATTTTACACTTTATCTAACTTGGCCCAAAGCCAAGGCCCAACCCAATTACTCAAAAGGCTTAAATCCAAAATTGCAACACAAAGCCCACTTATATCCCAATCTTCCAAATTGGGCCCAAAACCCATCATGGGCCTAAATCCAAGGAAGCGCAACATACTAGACCCAAACCCATAACATAAGTCTGATGGCCCAACACGGCCCAACTATGAAATCCCAAACTATGGCCGAATACTGAGAATGGCCAAGCCCAAACACCCAACAGTTGAGTACGCGGGGCATACTCAGCTCGTACACCCAGTGTACTCCCCTGTCCACAATTCCTCTTCATTAAGCGCTTAAATAGTTAAGCCTTTTCTCCAAACTCTCAGTTTGGTTCCTAAGGATGACTTATCATATAAAGTTGGCAACTTTACACTCATGCATGGCTTAATGGGAGTCAAAGCTCAAAAAGGAGCTTAAGAACGATCTTAATACATGCATGAATCAAAATACTCCATAAAGTTGACATTTTTATGAACATGGGGACTGAATGGAGCTAAGATCTAGCATCCATTGCTTCTAGAGTATATCAAAAGCTTTAACTCAAAAGACTCAAAAGTGCACAAATGACACCATAAACTAGATCTAACAAAAAAAGACCATCAAGGTGAGAGCTTTTTACCTTAAAAGGCTTGTAAATGAGTATAAAACCCTGGATCTACAAGCTTAAACTATCCCCTCAAGTGTTCCTCTTCTTCTTCTCCTTCACAAACCACCAACAAACACTCTTTCAAGCTCAAAAATCACCAAATGATCTAGGGTTCCGATTTCAGGGTAAAGGGAGATGGAGTCTGGTCTAAAATGTCCAAAAGATGTTATAATGAGGTTTAAATAGGGTGAAAACCCTAAAAATTAGGGTTTTCCCAAACCATGCGTACGCCCAACGTACGTGGGTGATGCCCGTGACTAACTTATAGCTAGTACGCTAAGCGTAGTCATAGAGTACGCCCCGCGTACTAGCCAAGGAACAAAATGAAAAGAATTTTCATTAAAGGGCTAAAAGAGAAACTTACCAAAACTTGAATGTTACATAACTGTCACACCCCCAAACCAAGGATGGCGGAAACGTCCGGGGGTGGAGGACTTCATGTAAAGTATCACAACAACGAGTATAATAGTGCTCAAAGTAAATACAACCATCATAAATATAATTGAAAAGGTTACACCATAGTATATGTTTACATGATTCAAAATCAATTACATTATGATGACAAAATAAACTGTTTGACGATTTAACGTCCCATCCTCAAAGTGCTGATGTTTTCCTGTCTCACTGATTTCCTGAGAATACAAGTAGTTTTGAAAAGTGTCAACAATTAAGTTGGTGAGTTCATAAGAGTTTTGTTTGAGGAAGAAATCGTTTTTCCTGTAAAAGTGATAGAGTATGATTTCTAGAAAATCCAATATTTTCTTAGTTAAGTGTGAAATGAATGCTTCTATGTTATGCGATAATGAACCCTAGAAAGAACCATAGATTCCTTCTATAATCACTCAGCGTATATAAGTTATATAAAATTTAAGTCAAATAAACCGTTGAATAATAATGGGTCTGCCCTAGGTCCACAACCAAACAAGGAACAGGAAATAAGGCGGGCCCACCAATTCTAAGTCGATTTCAATTCAATTTTATATAACTCTAACATGTACACTTAGTAATTATAGCTGAAAACTAACAATTCTAACGATATGTAGTTTTAATATCATAAAAACCATTTTGTGTAAACCTGGTACTTTGTATTTGTACCCTTTTTGTATAAATCCGGTACTTTGTATTTGTACCCCTTTTTGTATAAATCCGGTACTTTGTATTTGTACCCCTTTTTATATGAATCCGGTACTTTGAATTTGTACCCATTTTTGTATGAATCCGGTACTTTGTATTTGTACCCCTTTTAATATGAATCTGGTACTTTGTATTTGTACCCCCTTTTGTATGAAGACCTGGTACTTTGTATTTGTACCCCTTGTTGTATAAAAACCTTTTGTAATGTAAATGAACATAAACTATACCTATTATAATTTATCAAAATGTTTGTAATGTATATGCAACCTAACTATACCTATTATAGTTTAGCGTGTTTGTTTGACGTGTATAAGAACATTTTTCTATGTAAGTCTAATGTATAGCAAGAATATAACTATGTTTATCATGCCTTGTTTTGTGCTAATCGTAATGATGGAGGATTCTTACAATTCAGTGAGTATTTTCTGTTATTCAATTATACCACAACAAGAAACACATGTAAAATATGAAATTATCAAATATTAACACTTTGCTCAACATGTTACAAAGTGTGATGAAAGTTATAAGCTGTTATCTAGATTTTGACCTTTCTACCCTGTTTTAGAAAAATCATACGAAGTCGAAAACTGAATCCATAAATTCAGTGAGTCCATAAAATGTGTCTAGTTTATTAATAATTTTTATTATGATTTTTAGAAGTCTTTAACTTGTGTTAAAATGTTCATATTCACAGACTGGTCCGAATTCGTTTCTGAAATGATAGGCAGTTTTGTAAAAATCACCATAAATCGTAGAAAACTCGTATGGAGATGTGCAAGTAGTCATTTTAAAGGTATGAACCTGAACTATTTGCATATTAAACAGTTTTGAAAGATATTAAGTTTAAGATAGTCAAAACAGTCCGTGAATAAGACTCAACTTTTCTGATGAAAGCTGATGTTTGAGTTTAGTTAAGTTTTTGGTGTTTTAACTTGTATTCCCCCCCCCCCCCCTTAAAACTTAAGAAAACATGAAAATATAGGGGGTATGAACTCACCTTGTGTGTTCTTAGTGGATGGATGTTGAAGAAAAGGAAGTGTTCAACTCAAGAACACTTAGAAGATGCCTTGAGGATTCGAAGATCTAACACAAATGTGATGGAATTTGTGTAAGTAATCAATGATTTGGGTAGAAGGAAGTGAAATAATCATAAGGAGGATAATATCACTTACCAAAAGTGAAAGAAAACTTGATGATCAACCCTTGAATCTCGAATTTGAGAGAGAGAGAGAAGTGAGAGAGAAAGGTGTTTGTTCTTTGGTGGAAATGAGAGAAATGAGAGAGGAGAGATAATGATTCTACCTTTTGTTCAAGTGTATGGCTGGAAGAAAATGATGGGAAGGACGATGGAAGTGACTAGGTATGGTGGAAGGACAATGGTTGGTCATGGAGTGGGCATGGGGTGGTTGCTTGTGTCATACACTAAGGCAAAGTCAACACTTCACCACAAGATCTAACTTAATAGATTTTTATCCTTAAATAAGGATTTCCCTAAAAATATGCTTAATTTATGAATATATGGGGTCTTATATGTCAAAATATAAGTTTGGGTGAAAATCCCTCGTTAAAATAATTAAAAACGGGCTTAAAACGGAGTCGTGGTTGAAAACCGGGTGGAAAATGGGAAAATCCGCAGTCAGGGGCGTGGTTCCGGTCTTAGCAGCATTAGAACCGGAGGGGGAGGGACTTCGGTCCGAGCAGGTACCGCAGGCGATCTCCTCAGAAGGGACCGAAGGCGGGGGTCAGGTCCGGTGCTCCAGTTTCGAGTTCGGTTCAACGCTGTGGTCTTCATCCGCCTCGGTCCTCAGCAGTTCCGGTCCGATGGCTGCGGTTCCTTAAGGGGACTTCGGATTTGGTTCTTGGAGCTTCGGCTCAAGGAGGGTTTGGTCCCTATAGGGAGGCTTCGGCCCTAAAGACTATTTTTCAAGGTATCATCCCGTTTCGAATGGTTTTTCACCAAGTCAAGTGTCGGGATGCCCCAAATGATTACAAAACTCAAAAGAGGTTTTGAGAGAGATTTGGGAGAAATTTGACATACTTGGAGAGATTTCACATACTTGGAGAGATTTGGCATACTTGGAGACATTTGAGAGAGATTTGACATACTTGGAGAGATTTGGGAGAGATTTCACATTCTTGGAGAGATTTCTCATACAAAGAGAGATTTGGGAGAAATTTCACATTCTTGGAGAGATTTCTCATACAGAGAGAGATTTGGGAGAGATTTCACATTCTTGGAGAGATTTCTCATACAGAGAGAGAGATTTGGGAGAGATTTCACATTCTTGGAGAGATTTCTTATACAGAGAGAGATTTGGGAGAGATTTCACATTCTTAGAGAGATTTCTCATACAGAAAGAGATTTGGGAGAGATTTCTTTTGTGACCTTTTTGAGTGTTTGGCTCTGTAATTCAAGGTTCGTAAACCTAGTTAAGTCTTGTTATGATTGTTATATGCCCCCAAGGGTCAAGGAATAATGTTTTATCGAGTAGTTTCATCACTTGCCCTGATTAGGGTTTAGAATTTCCGAACACGTGAAAACTCTAAGTGATACTTTGTATTAAGATTGCGAGTAGTACAATAAGAATCATAATGGAAACCCTAATACACAAGGGTTAGATGAGTTGACCGGTTTGACTTGTTGACTTTAGTTGACTTTGACTTGGCCAAAAATTGACGGTTGTCACAATAACTATTTCTGGATTCCTTAACAATCCCAATAAATATATCAAGATCTATCAAATAAGGAACAACCAGGTTAGATCATATCTGAGGTAGGGTCTGTTTGGTATATAGAGTATACTGTTTGGAAATCTAACTTTAAACACCTCACTAAATCTAGCCTAGACATCATCCCCGTAAGTAGATCAATCAGTATTATGATTGGAATTACTGATAAATCTTATGTATAGATTCATACCAACGACTATGAGTATAAATATAAGTTATACTTAATGCATAGTAAGTGCAGCTTAAATTAAAGAAATTTCTAGTGAAAAGTCGGAAAGTCGTAGGCGGAACTCTGAATCTGAACACTCCTTTTCTTCGGGCTCTCTGACACTCCAGATCTTCGTTAAAGTAGCAGAAGTCCTTGGAAGTTTGGGCTTAAAATAGAAGAGTTTCTCCTAAAGAGAATGGAGGAATTGAAGTAGATTGTTGTGAGGAATGAGAAATGATCGGTTGCCATTTATAGGTTGTCCAGGAAGCCTTTTGTCGTGACACATTGCTTGCCACATCGTGGTCAAGCGTAGGCAGTAAGGCTTCAATTTTGGTGCTTTGCACCAAACGCAAGTAAAACCTCACATCTTCAAAAAAATCATATCTCTCGCATACAAGCTCCATTTTCGACATTATTTATGTTGGATTAGGTGTCTAAGCCCATAAATATAATTGGTATGTACTTGATTTGATTGTAGCATGGTCCTTTTGGGTTACCTTCACCATAGCAACTTGACAGGATGACAAATGTAGAGAGTAGGATTTATTATTCGAAATAATAAATTGGTACACAAAAATGATTTTATTAATATATTACAAGATTAATATATTGTTTGGAAATCATATTATTTAATTAGTATTTAATCAAAAATTAATTAGGAATTAATTTTGGGATTAAAGGAACTGATTAAATGAACGGGGACTGGTTTTGCAAATCATTGATAGTTGCAAAGTTGGGCTGATGGACTCCTTTGGGATGATTGTACGAAATCTATAGGAAGCCCTATAGAATTCGTCCAAGGCTTCTATTGTGGAGGTTCATGGACTGCTTAAGGCCTAAGCAAGGAAATTAGGGTTTCCACCAGGAAACCCTAGCAGCCTCAACTACATGAGGAACCCTTTAGCATGAGAATTTCGGCCTAACATTTTCTTGGAGAACCCTAGCCAAAAATTGTAGTGCTTCACCACCTCTCTCCTTCTTCATCCTTTGTTATTGGTGTTTGTAACTCCATTAGAGGTGCAACACTTGGGGCACTAAGCTTTCAAGAGTCAATGACTTCAAGGATTGTCTTGTTATTGCAATATAACAAGTGAGATAATCTTCTAACCCTAGTTTATACATGAAAATCGAAATTATATTCTAGTCTATAGGGTTATTGCTTTGGTATTCTATTTGCATGTTCAATAGAGAAAAACTTAGATCCAAAGCAATTAGGGTTGCATGATCACATAGTATTGTAGATATGCTCAAAACCCATCAATTTATATCCACGTGTATCTATCGGCGAGTCTACAACTTTCATTTAGACTCAGTCGGCTAACTCTCATTTTATTTTAAATTTAATAGTGTATGAAGATTACACTGCAAAAGAATGTGCATAATTCATAACTTTTTCATACAAACTCCATTCTCGATGTTCTTTATATCAACAGATTGGTATTTATGACATCTTCAACTCTCATTTACATTTTTTTGGATAACACTCAACCGATTTTAATTTCTATTTTTGTGTCACGCACTGTTGCATCAAAACTTCGAAAAATCATAATTTCTTCATACGAAGTCATATTTTGGCATTCTTTATATGCACGCTCTCGAAATTATGATTACTACGACTTTCATTTAGATCACTTAGACTAATAAGCAACCTATATCCGATTCATATTTCACGACGCACTTTGACGTATAAGGTTGAATACGAAACTTCGAAGCAACCTAATTTCTTCATACAAAGTCAGATTTGGGCGCTCGTTATACCCACGAAATCATCTTCGCATCTTTTATAACTTTCATCAAGATTATTTATCCTAAATAATCTTTTATTTTTTGACGTTTATTTGACGAAATTCATTAATTTTATAATAATAATGTTTTATACAAATATTATAAGCCCATAATATTTTCCTATAAAACATGTACACATTACAAATTTAATTTATATAATTTATAAATCCTTAAACTGTCTAGCTCGAATTTGTGGGTGTTACAATGTATTACTCGTTAATGATACGAAACATATTGAAAACCTAGCTGAGGTCTTTACAGATAAATGAGAAACACAAACATGGTCAAAAGAAACTTACCTTCAAACGAGCTTAACTTGTGGTCCGTTAGGATTTTGCCTACCCGTCGTCTCCAAAACTGGCCATTTAGGCCATCTACATAAGTTTTCCTTCAACTTCGACTCATTCCATATTGTGTTTTTTTTATGGAAGAATATTTGATTATCGTGAATTCTATTTTTTTCTCTTTTATATAGGAAGTTAATAAGGGAAAATTATAGATAATAATTTTAATTTTTAAAAATTTGGCAATAAGTGGTCAATTTAGTTTGTCATATATATATATATATATATATATATATATATATATATATATATATATATATATATATATATATATATATATATATATATATATATATGTAAATCTTGACATGCATCTTGTAAATTAATAACATTCTCTATTTTAGATTTCATAAACACTTTTTTGTTCACTACTAGAAAACAGCCATTTAATGACACACATTGATTTACGATACGTATTTTTTGCATGTCCTAAAAATAATGTCAACTTTCTAAAGTTTGAAGGATAGAGGACATGCATTTGTGTGTGCCCTAAAATTAGTGTCCAACAAAAAAATTACAAACACGGAGGACACGTATCTTATATGCGTGTCATGTGAAAGTGTCATTTTATATTTTTTTTCATGAACGCGCATTAGGTTTTTTTAATAGCGGGGGAAATGAAATCCCGAAAACTTAAAAACACCACCTTTAGTATTCCCCTACCACCAACCCTCACAAACTAAAAACTTCATCTGATGTTTCACAAATCTTTCAACACGATTCATAACCTAGATATGTCGGCTTCAACATCGTTTGCTGGCTTCCCCCAAAAAATTTAAGTCCCCTCCCCTTCTGATACCTCCCTCCGTAAACAACGGAAATGGTCGGTTTGGAGAGATCCTCCTCTCAAATATGTCAAAACCCTACCCTTTCTCTCTATTCATGCGCCATCCTCCCTATTGTAGCATCGATCGACAATTACGACTCATCAACCGTGCCATAATGAAGGAGATATCCTCGTCGACCAAAGCTACTACTTCAACGACCCCTAATCGACACCTCCACCTTCTCGTATCTCCTGCTCCACCAGGTTTTCTCTCGTCTCTATCCTCCACCATATGAAGATTTTCGAAAATGTGAAGGGGGTAACCGAAGGAAACCCTAAATCCTTCTCGCAGTCGACCGCTACAACCCTAAATCTCTCTTCTTTACACTAGAAGATCTTAGTTTAAAGTAACGACAACATACCGGGTGGTGAGGGGTGGGGGTTTTCTTCTTCAACAATGATTGTTTCTTCTTTATTATTAATTATCTGGTGATCAAATTTTATTCTTTGGTTTCACTTGACAGATCAATCCAACAGTATCAAGGCAAGCAACTTTAATTCTTTCGAATCATATGGTTATCAAACTTTGTTAGTTTGTTTCATTTTCTATTCTGGAACAAGGCATTTATGTTTTGTTACTCTTAATTATATTCATGTAATTCATTCTTTTTGCATTCTTTATTCGTTGGTTGTAATTTGTATATTAATGGCAGATTGGGGGTATCGAGAATCTTTGTATGATTACGGAAAGGAATGGACTTAATGAAAATGGAGGAAGGGTATGATAGTATATGATGAGTCTTTTCTCAATTGTAATTTTATTTATAATGTTATGGTTTTGCAATGTATTTCGCATACGTTTCATGTCAAGAATGTTCCACCAACCATCATTATTCTTGAATTATGGGATATGTGTGAAACATGAAATAGTTGTCGATGTTTTCACCACTCAAATGAGATTGGAATTAGAGAAACTTTTCGGTTTTGTTCACTTTATAAAGATGAAGAATGTGATAGTCATACTCGAAATGTATTATCTCTTTAGGTTGGTAACTATAAATGTTTTGCTTTTTTTGATTCATTTGGAAGAAACGAGATGTCGTACGCACGTCGCGTGGAAGGGACTAAACTATATATATATATATATATATATATATATATATATATATATATATATATATATATATATATATATATGTGTGTGTGTGTGTGTGTGTGTATGTGTGTGTGTACATATGATGGTGCGGATATAGGTAAAGGGGGTGTAACTCTTATTCAAATGTTGTGTTTGGGAATTGAGAGATTGTGTGGTTAACCCCATGGAAACTTCTTGCATTCTTCTTAGAAACATGAAGGAATTTGTCTAGCAGGCTTGTGGATGGATCCAAGTTGAGGGTTGTGTTGGAACCGATCGGCAATCTCCCACTTGGATAAGTCTAATAACTATAACTGCAATACTTCAGGAACCGATCGGCAATCGTAGCTCTTTCAAGGTCTCTCGGAACTGAGAAGATGATGATACGCCATTTAAGATAAGTGATCATATAATCCTCTGTTCTAGATATCAGCCGGACAAATACATAGAACAATGTCTTACTTATTGTCCAACAGTTTGTTTCCCGATTTCCGATTTGTTTGACAAAGAACTTAATTGAACACATCAACTTAGTTCTGACCGGGCCCGGTACATAGGTCAAAACAAAATCATCGAGGGGCCCAGATATCAGCTTCTAATCCAAGAAGGAACAGATAAACTTCGACTCATATGTTTGTTCTACCACTCGTTGAATTATACACAAAAGCACGTTTTATAACATCGAGTTACCAATGCGTTAACGTACAATCAATGCATAACCAACTCATAAGTAACAAATCATATCTCTAGGTTTGAAGACTTATATGATATTACCGTCTCACAATCACTCGAGATAAATTCCATGAAGTGATTCCAGTGAGCGTGGGTTGAGTCCAATGCTCAGAACTTATGAGCACTCATGAGTGTTGTAGCCATGTCCAACAACTTAGACCTCTGCAACCAATCATGACAGTCTGGATTCATACCTACTTCCGACATATGACCGACTGTGGAGGTTCGAATAATATGATATACCAAACATAATTATTCTGGAAGTCAAAACATGCAAAAGAAATATAGTAAACGATCGACAAGAGATAGCAACACTTTACTCATAAATAAAACACCTTTTATTCATCATCTAATGTCAATTACACTTTACAAATTTCAAGGTTATCTAACTACTAAATCTAATATCATCCTTCAGCCCTATGCTCCGAGCATGCTGGAGATGCTTAACCCGAGTCAGTCCCTTCGTGAGGGGATCTGCTGGATTCTCATCTGATGATACCCTCTTTGCCACGAGGAGTCCTTCTTCTATTCGATGTCTGATGAAATGGTATTTTCTGTCGATGTGTCTGGATCTCCCGTGATCCCTTGGTTCCTTGGCTAAGGCAACTGCACTTTCACTATCACAGAAAATTTCCATTGGCTCTTTAACAGCTGGTACAACTCCAAGGTCTCCAATGAAGTTCTTCAGCCATATCGCCTCCTTTGCTGCCTCGCTAGCTGCTATATACTCTGATTCGCAAGTTGAATCAGCCACTGTCTCTTGCTTGGAACTCTTCCAAGAAATTGCTCCTCCATTTAAGGTAAAGACCCAGCCTGACTGAGAGCGGAAATTATCCCTATCGGTCTGAAAGCTAGCATCACTATACCCTACAACTCTCAAGTCTTCACTCCCACCGAGGGTAAGGACCCAGTCCTTAGTCCTCCGTAGGCACTTGAGGATATTCTTTACCGCAGTCCAGTGTGCCTTGCCAGGGTTCCCCTGATACCTGCTAACCATGCTCAAAGCAAAGGCTACATCAGGTCGAGTACACGTCATAGCATACATGATCGATCCTACAGCCGAAGCATAAGGTATTCGACTCATTTCTGCTATCTCAGCCTCAGTACTAGGGCTTTGTGTCTTACTCAATCTGACATTACTCTGGATGGGTAACTCTCCTTTCTTGGAGTCCTGCATGCCGAATCTCTTCAACACCTTATCCAAGTAAGTACTCTGACTAAGTCCAATTAGTCTTTTACTCCGGTCTCTCAAGATCCTTATCCCTAGAATATAGGCAGCTTCTCCTAGGTCCTTCATAGAGAAACACTTCCCAAGCCAGGACTTAACTTCCTGCAGAGTTGGGATGTCATTTCCTATGAGTAGTATGTCATCCACATACAATACCAAAAAGCTAACTATACTCCCACTAGCCTTGACATATAAACAAGATTCATCTTCACTCCTAGAAAAGCTAAATTCCTTGACTTTCTCATCAAAGCAAAGATTCCATCTGCGAGGTGCTTGCTTTAACCCATAAATGGATTTATCAAGCTTACACACTCTATTAGGGTACTCTGTGTTGACAAAACCCTCTGGCTGACTCATGTAAACATCCTCAGCCAACTTTCCATTAAGGAAAGCAGTTTTGACATCCATTTGCCATATTTCATAGTCATGAAATACGGCTATGGCTAACAGAACCCTAATAGACTTAATCTTGGCCACTGGAGAAAAGGTCTCATCATAATCAACTCCCGGAGTTTGTGAGAAACCCTTTGCAACCAGTCGTGCCTTATAAGTGTGTACATTACCATCCATGTCGGTCTTCTTCTTGAAGATCCATTTGCACCCTACAGTCTTACGACCTGGTACATTCTCAACCAAGTTCCAAACTTGATTGTCATACATGGACTGTATCTCGCTGTCCATTGCCTCTTTCCACTTGGCTGACTCAGGGTCTGCCATGGCTTCCGCGTAACTGTTAGGTTCATCCAGACGTATCAGTGTCTCATCACTGATAAGTGTATCACCTTCCGCAGTAATATGGAATCCATAGTAATGCTCAGGTGCATTCCTAACCCTTGTGGAATGCCTCAGAGGTACAGACTTGTCAATTGGCTCAACAGAAGTTTCCTCCTCAAGTTGAGTGCTAGGGTTTGAAGTTCCTTCACCACTTGACTCTTGAATTTATTCAAGGTCAACTTGCCTCCCACTGTCTCCTTGGCTTATGAACTCTCTCTCTCGAAAGAACGCCCTCCTAGCTACAAAGACCACATTCTCACTAGGTCTGTAGAAGAGGTAACCAAAGGATTTCTGTGGGTAGCCGATGAAAATACACCTCTCACTTCGAGGTTCGAGCTTATCATGAGTCTCGCGTCTCACGAAAGCCTCGCAACCCCAAATTTTAATGTGGTCTAGTTTGGGTACTTTACCAGTCCACATCTCATGAGGAGTTTTGGCAACTTTCTTTGTGGGAACTAGATTAAGGATATGGGCGGCAGTCTCTAAGGCATACCCCCAAAATGAGATTGGTAGCGAAGCTCGACTCATCATGGAACGAACCATATCCAACAAGGTTCGATTACGCCTCTCAGCTACACCATTCAACTGCGGTGTCCTCGGAGGTGTCAATTGTGAGACAATCCCACATTCCCTAAGATAGTCGAGGAACTCTGAACTAAGATACTCACCACCTCGATCGGATCGAAGCATCTTAATGTTCCTGCCCAATTGATTCTCGACTTCCTGTTTAAACTCTTTAAACCTCTCAAAAGTCTCTGACTTATTCTTGATTAAGTAGACATATCCATATCTACTGTAATCATCAGTAAAAGTCAAATAATAACGATTAGCATCCCTTGTGGCATGTTTGAAGGGCCCACACACATCCGTGTGTATAAGATCCAACAAACGTTCACCCCTCTCACAAGAACCTGTGAAGGGTGACTTTGTCATTTTTCCAAGTAAGCATGATTCGCAACTATCATCTGACTTTAGGTCAAATGACTCCAATACTCCATCCTTTTGGAGTTGGCCTATACGTTTCTTGCTTATATGTCCAAGACGACAATGCCATAATGATGCTTTATCCAAGTTATTATCATTAACAGAATCAATACACAATACATTATTTCCTAAGTTATCAACCACAGATACAGTTTCATACACACCATCACAAGGTAATGCTTTAAAATAAAGAACATTATTAAAGAAAGCATTAATCGAACCAACTTCATTATCAAATGAAAAGGTGAAACCTTGTTTATACAATGCATGAAAGGAAATAATATTTCTTGCCATTTCTGGCGAATAACAACATTTATTCAAATCTAAACTAAACCCACTACTTATCGATAAAGTATAAACTCCAATCTTGGTGACATGTAAAGCTTTCCTATTCCCCATGATTAAGTTTATTCTTCCATGCTCCACATTCTCACTTCTTCTTAGTCCCTGCAATCAGAACAGATATGAATACCACAACCGGTATCAAGGACCCAAGAGTTAGAATAGGGTGAGTTATTAGATAAGATAGTGTAAATACCTGCATGGTTGGGTTTAACTTTCCCATCCTTCACATCTTGCTGGTACTTTGGGCAGTTCCGCTTCCAATGTGACTTTTCATGGCAATAGAAGCATTCAGCCTCTTTAGGGTCAGAAGAAGGAGTGACAAAACCTTTCTTGGTTCCACTTGAAGAAGAGCCTTGGTACCCTTCGAAGAGCTCTTCCTCTTCTTCCCTCTACCTTTCCCGATTGCCAAAACCGGGGGGGAGTTTGGAGTAGGAGTGTTAACAACCGACTTACCCTTTAGACCTGTTTCTGCGGTCTTGAGGAGTCCCTGAAGTTTGCTAAGTGTGACCTCTTCCTTATTCATGTGATATGTCATGCGGAATTGATCATAGCACGATGGTAAGGAGTGCAAAATGATATCTATTGCAAGCTCCTCAGGGAAGTTCACATTAAGCTTCAGCAACCGATCCACATACCTTTGCATTTTCTGCATGTGGCTCGTGACGGATTCCCCGTCCTTCACCATGGTTGTTATGATAGAGCATATGATTTCATACCTCTCTTGTCGTGCACTTTGATGGTATCTTTCCATCAGATCTTGGTGCATTTCAAAAGGGTAGAAGTCCTCATAGGATATTTGGAGTTCCGCTGTCATGGTGGCCAACATGATGCATGCCACTTTTGTAGCATCCCTTTCATGTGCCCGGAAGTCAGCGATCTCCTGGGGAGTTGCAGTGGTCTCATCAATCTCCTTAAGCTCCTTGTCAAGGACATATTCTTTGTCCTCGTAGCGGGTAATCATCCTGATGTTTCTGATCCATTCATTGAAGTTGGATCCATCAAAAGTGACTTTCCCACACAAGTTCATAAGGGTAAAGGAGCCATTAGGATTAGAGCCAGAAGCAGCATTGTTTGAAGACATCTGAAAGAAGAGAACAAGATTAGTTTATATATTAAGAGAGTCCTTAATAAAACACCCAAATGTAATATTAAGGCTAGGATCCCATCACAATATATTATAACTTAGAAGAGGTATGCCGTAATCCAAGCTATAACATATTTGAAAGGTAGGTGAATGACGATTCACCAATTTCCACCATGAAAAACGAAATATAAATATTAGGTTTTTAATTGGTTCTTAGAAATTCCTAGATTCTTTTGAGATTCAATGAACTTTTCAAAGGCATGTTTCAATCTCGAGTGTGCCCTCCAAGTTTTGTGACTGGGATACCGAGGATCACAAAACGAGGTGTGAAGTAACCATGCAAATCACTTGGTACCCTTAAGGTTTATCACTCAATCGATGTGCCGGTAAACCACACACGCTCCACCGATGCTATGGTAAACCTTAAGTCACCCTTTACCTACCTTGTTAAGTCCAAGTTAGTGTGCCGGTTAACCACACACGCTCCACTAACGACAAAGTGTAAAGTATAATTTCATGGATTAGCACCTTATTCACATTTTCCTAAAGTAACTAAGATTGGGAATTTAATAAAAGCATTTAGTTACTTTATAATATTCATCATACTTTTAATGAGAATTTATAAGTCCTTGTCTTACCCGTTCGGCTAACGACCCTCCACCGATCAAGGAAGCGGTGGGTGAGAGTGGACACCCATTAAGTTGCCATTTTATAGGCAACAACCTTATACCCCCCTTATAGACCGGCTTCGTGAATGAGGCGTACTAGCGGTAAGACGACTTGACGTTATATATATATATATATATATATATATATATATATATATATATATATATATATATATATATATATATATATATATATATATATTAGTAACTTATAATATTATAAAGTATAAGGGTTGAATTTTAACTTTTAAAATTCTAAGGGTTGGAACTAAAGTTTTAATCAAGACTTTACATGTTCCAAAACTTGAGGGCAAGTTTTGTAAACTTCCAAAACTTTTCATTTCTTATAACTTATGAATTAATTGAGTAATAAAAATGAAGACTCTTCATTTTTATAACTCTTGTGTTCTTTTAATGGCTTTAATAAAAGTGAGACTTTTGGTTTTCCATAACTTGAGGACAAGTTATGGACTCCATTAAAACACATTATGATCATGAATTAAACTACCATGAAGGTTACAAACAATTCCTATGATCATCTAATCTTCATAAGTTCAAGAACATGAATATGAACACTTTCAAGAATCAAAAATTACACTTAAAAAAAACTTGTAATTTTAATAATTGCCATTGTAAATGGATTAGCATAAACATTACACCATCTAAAACAAGCTTTAAAACATCAAAACAGTTTAGGGTAATGTTTCTAGTCCATTTCCAGCAACAAATGTGCAAACTTTCATACGAGCAGAAAACAGAAAAACGGTTTTTTTTCAAGCTGTTTGCACACAAAAAAAAACAACAACAACAAACGAACCAGTCTCTGATACCACTGATGGGTTTTGAGCATTCTAACACTTCCTAAGTGTACATGCAACCCTAATAACCTTGGATCTATGTTTGTCTAATAATCATGCAAAGTTGAATTCCAAGGTTATATTCCTATCTAGCATACATGGGGAACATTTTTAACTTGAATGAAAGATAGAATAACTTACCTTGTTGTTGATTATGATCCTTGAAACCTTGTGAGCCTAGCACCCCAAGTGTGATGCCTCAAATGCTTCACACAACACCAAATGCAAAGGAGTAAACTTTGAGAGAATCATACACTTGCAAAATCGGCTCTAGCCCTCTTGTTTCTTAGTGTCGCCGATTTTGGTGGAGAACATGTTGCTTATATAGTGTGTCACATCTAGGGTTACACCATGTAAACCCTAATGTGGCATGACTCTTCATTTCCATGACCCATGGGTTTGTAACTCCCATGGAGCATCCTATGGGTGGAACCCAACTTGATAATCCATGGAGCCTCTTAGCCCACTATATAAGATATGGAAGATTTACATAATATACCCATATATTTAATTAGTTATCTTTTGATCACTTAATTAATTCTAAATTAATTCTTGATCAAACTAATTAAATAATATTATTAATATATTAGAACTTATAATATATTAATAAACCATAAGTGTTATTTCTCTCATTTTAGTTTATCCAATTGCATGGTGCCATGCAACCCAAATGGACCATGCCATGTCGGGTCAAGTACATACCAAAAATAGTTATCGACTTAGACACCTTATACAACATTTATATCCAGGTTTAGTGAAGGGTTGTCGTGAATCAAAAGATTTCAGGAAGAATACAAGTGTAGATCCTTGGATATTCGGTTGTGAATTATGTACCGAGTTGGTCCTTAGGGGAACTCACGTTGGGAATCGCGAGTATGGTGTACAAGGTCTTTGTTTCAGTAAGAATTAAATTAAGGAATATGTATGCCAAAGGTATCAGTGGAAGGGTTCAGGGTTAAAGGATGGTTTCAGTTTTGATGGCAGATCAGGTTCTTGTGATTGTATTTTGGTTGGTTCTATCTGTGTGGGGCTCGAAATTTTCAGCAGCAATATGTTGGTTCAGCAGATAAAGGAAGCAGTGTCTTGTTCAGCACTAGAAGGTTTATCTCCTAGTTTGTCTCGCATTGTTTATTATATCCATAAGATTTGTTATCATCAGGATGAGCTTTTTCTCAAGAGAATATATGTTCGTTCGATCAATTGAAAAGTTTCTGACATCAGCATGTGGTTTGCAATTCTGTTTTCTAGTGGGAACCTCAGGTAATCAGAAGATGAGTAGTAAATTTGGAAGACAAGTGGAATGGAATTAGCAATGGTTCAGTATGGGCGGTCTGCCAGGGAATCAGACCGATTTGAGACTTTAGATTTCAGGCTAAGTAGATGTGATTATTCTGAGTGGTGATGAGTTTTGGGCCTTTTCGGGTGATTTCCAGGGTTGGAAAGGTTGCTTACATATTGGATCTTCTTGAGGAGCTCAGTCAAATTCACAGCACTTTCCATGTTTCGCAGCTGCGAAAGTGGGTATTGGATGAGGATGCAGTGGTTTCCTTGGATGACATTCAGGTCGATGAGCACCTGAACTATGTTGAGAAGCCGGTAGCTATCCTGGATAGGAAGATAAAGGTTTTGCATAGTAAGGAAGTACCTTTCGTAAAGGTACGATTGCGGCACCAGAGGGGCTCCGAATGGACCTGGGAGCCGGAGGCTGAGATGCGAGAGCATTATCCAGATTTGTTCACTGCAGCAAACTTCAAGGGCGAAGTCTAGTTCAAGTGGGGGAGAATTGTAACATCCTGATGTTCAGGTACTTCTAAAATCATCCTTATAATTCTATTTCATGTCAACTTGGTCAAGTTGTAACACCCTTGGGTATAAATCACCTTTTGAGGATTGGAAACGACGCGTTGGAGGCACCAACACGGTGTGTCCAGATATGAGGAGGTGCGGGTTTCATTATGGGCAACACGACGTGTTACCTCTTGGAACACGGCGTGTTGATGACTGGAATGAAACCCTAATCTTCCGAGTTTTTCTTGTTCTTGAATGTTGAAATGGTTAGATTTCATAACGTTTTCAACTTTATGAATCTCCAGGTCAAGGTGACCTAGTAGTGTCTTGGATCTGGTCTATAATCAACTTTTGATGCCATGCATAGAGATTAGGTCTTAAATCCTCATTTTGACCTAATATGGGTTCAAGACATGCATTGGACATGTATGCCTAAAATGAACCAACCTTTGGGATGGTTTAGGTGTTAGAATCACTTCTGGAAAGGATGGACTTCAAACTTTAAGGATTAAGTGTGTATTGGTTAAGCCCTTGCATTATCAAGATTTATGGTTTGGGGTTTGGACCTTTTTGGTAGTCCCAATGGATAAAGTTGGAAACTTTATCCTTCTTAATCACATTTTGGTCTAGATCTGAGCTTTGGAGCTCTTGGATTCAAGGAGGTAGCTAAATGTATTCAGCTGTTGGAACTCAGGCAATCACGGCGTGTTTGCAAGTCAACACGGCGTGTTGGCTGAGGTTTTCCCGACTGTTTAGATGCTGGCGGAACACGGCGTGGCCAAGGGGAACACGGCGTGTTGGGTCAACATGGACTGTTGACCTTGACCTTTGACTTTGACCAAGTTGGACCTTGAGGGTATTTTGGGTATCTTGGGATTTTGATGGAATTGGTCACTTGGTGGAAATAGGTATCGGTTTTGAGAGCTGAGATTCGGAGTCAGACCTCATTAGTTCTGTTCAGTCTGAGAGGTGAGTTTTCCTCACTATACTTTCAGGTCGAAGGAACCAAGTCCGGCCCCTTTGGATTGTTATCCTATTTTATCGTATGATTGTATGATGTAGTGATTTGTTAGATCTGTATCCGAGCATATAGGATGATGTTATGCTTAATGAACTGTTAGATATGTATGATGGACTATATATTCTAGCTAGGGTTAATATGGTATATGATGATATGTGATGGTGTTGGGTTGAGGCGGTCTTGTTGTGTGCTGAAGGCCAAGAGACCCAGGGCGGCCCAGATAGACTGTAGGCCAGAGGGGCATACCATTCAGGCCGAAGGCCTGGAGAACGGTCCACATAGGCTGAAGGCCCGTTGAGGCGGTCCAGTCATACTGAAGGTTTTGTATGTATGTTGTTTGTTGTTATTATGATTATTGTGTTGTGTTGGTAATTTGGGGAAACTCACCAAGCTTTGGGCTTACAGTTTTGGGTTATGTTTCAGGTACTTCAGACGATCTCGGGAAGGTGAAGGCGTGGCTATACACATCCTCGTGTTTCGACTTATGATTTTGGGAAACTCTGATATAGAACATGTTTTGAAAACTATGTTGTAAACAATTGATGATTTTCGGTTGGTTTTAAAAGTTCGAATTTTTCATGATTTTTATGGATGTTACATTAAGCTTGTGGCTTGCCATGCTGAGAGGGGGTTTGGTCCTCACACATCAACTTTTTCAGTTGGTTTTACATCACTAGTGTTGGTGATTTATGTTATCAATGTTATTTAAGTATAAGGGGATTAACTTATTGACCAGTATGATCGTGATAAATATTGAACAAGTAAGGTTGATGAGGAGTGCACACTTGTTTGAGTTTCTCTTGATTTAAAGTACACTGTTATTTATGGGCAAATCCCATAAACCATGGGAGTCCAGGGGCATCGCCCCTGGTTGTGAGGTCCAAGGGACAGAGCCTGTAACGACCAAAATTCTTTCCATCTAAGTATCTAGGGATTATCAGAGTTTTCTAAACAAATGCGGAATTCTATAACTCAAAAGAAAAAACACTTTACATCCCAGGCTAATATTGGGTTTACAATAAAACATAATCACAATGTCAAACAACAAGGGTAAACTAAAAATAATAACTACTTCTAGTTCAAGTCCTTGTGCTCCTAGCTCCTCTCGTACAATGGTTACTACCTGCACCTACAACACATGAAAGACTCTACATCATACCATAGGTCTGGTGAGTTATACTTTAAAGTTTAATCTGCCTTCATGTATTCATACTCTACTACTCTGTTCTTTCTTTCATTAATTTTACTCTATCTCATCTCATGTATTCTCATCTCTTCTTTTACTCGTCTCATGCTCTATCCATACTCTATCTCAGCCAAATTCACGGCTCCTCTCATTCATCCTTCTCACCTCGTCTCTTTCCTCTTTTTCTACTCTATATATGTACCTATCCTTATGCCCTTCTCCTTCGCCTCATACTCTCTTCTCATTCTATTGCATACTTTCTCATCTATCTTCGTCCCATCTCGTCTTTGTACCTATTTCTTTTTTCATTTTGCCTCTCTATTCTCATTTAGACCCAACCAATCTAATCATTTATAATAGATTCACATATCATATAGGGGAACATCATATATCTAACGTACCGGAGTACAACCATCCAGACTAAGTCTCCTCACTTGATCCTATACGGATCCTTTAACAACTTCTCTCTTCTTGAATCCCTCACAGATTACAATGATCCCTTACGGATCCTCTACGCTTAATCCCTCACGGCTTCTACCAAGGTTCTCTAAAGAAATCTCATGCCTTATTCCACTCATGGAACCTTTCTCAATCTTATTCAAGAACACTTAGTCTTATTCCCGTAGGAATCATCTATCTACATTCTCGAAGGAATCATCATCTAATTCTCAAAGGAATCATCTATCTACATTCGCAAAGGAATCATCATCTCATTCCCAAAGGAATCATCTATCTCTATTCCCGAAGGAATCATCTATCTAATTCCCGAAGGAATCATCTATCTTAGTCCCAAAGGAATCATAATCTCATTCTCATAATCTTTCATGTGAATGTTATGGTCTACCCATAGTCTTACACATCACACATCACATAACATTCCATCTAATCTTCTCATTAAGAGGTCTTCTACTAACAATCTTGTACTTAACTCATTAAGCACTTAATCTAAATCTTTATCTACCAACATGTAGGTATTTAATTGTTGGGTTTTATAGATTACAATAACTATGTGCTTGCAAAATTTCACTTAACGTTTATGGGAACATACAACCTAAAGGATCTATGTCTTTAACACTTTGAATGTAACATTCCATGAACAAAAAATAACTAGAACCCTAATGACTTCCTAGTATAATCAAATTACAATAATTAAGGTTACATAACTTTTGATTTGTTGTAGTAAACAAATCAATAAAATCCTTCTTAAACAAACTCCAGAAAAGCAAGCACCAGAAATCTAGTGTCTCTGATGGTTCACACCCAAACCCTAGCAATTGGAAGCTAAGAGGAGAAAGGAGGAGAAGGAGAATTTCTAGATTTCTCTCTTGGAAATATGAGTACCGAAAATTGTAAACCCTTAGGGGGTTATATAGGTGTTAGGAAGGTAATGGATAAAGCATGTTCCTTTTAGATAACCCTAACCCTCTTACTTCCTCCCTAAGGCATTCTAAGCTTCCTTAGAGCCCAAGAATGCCTCCATAACCTCTTCGAGAAATCGTCCCCCTTATGGGAGGTTCTAGAATTTTTCAATGTTCAACTTTTGAACACTGTCACCTTTAGTCCTTCCACTTTTAAGTAATCCAATTAATCCCAAACTTAATTCCAATTAATTTCTAATTATTATTTAATTAAAAAAATACTATTTCTAATTAATATATTATTCTCATAATATATTAATAAATCATTTATTTTGATTTATAATTAATTTATTAACTATATAATAAATTAATAATCAGTCTCACTCTCTCCAAAAAGCATTCCAGTCAATTACTAGGTTTGAGATCAACTCAAAAGTACTTTGCTAATAATTCAAGATTATATTAATTTAGTTATTGGCTTAGACACCTAATCCAACAGTCTCCCACTTGGATAAGTTTAAAACTAAATTACAGGTATAACTTCTAAATTAAACAACAAAGGGTGCTTTCCAAAGCAACTGCCGAACTCTGATCCGATCAGATATTTGTCCTCAGATAAGTGATCAAATATTCCTTCGTTCTTCAAGATATTGTATGGACATGAGACATAGATTAGAATCAATCTCATAGTCCAAGATTTTGTTTCTTGATTTCCTGATTTATGACGACTGAATTCAGAATACTACTTGAACACATCAATTCAGTCTGGACTCGACCAAGCACTTCAGATGTCGACAACAAATCATCGAGGGGCCCAAAGATATCGCTTTTCCCGTTAGGTCAAAAGGAACGAATAAATTTTGACTCATATGCTTGTATCTTTTACTCACCAAATCATGCATGACACTACGTTTTATAACATCATGTTACTGATGTGTTTACGTAATACCAATGCACAACTGACTTGTAAACTACAACTCATATATCTCCATTTCAAGAATATAAGATATTATCGTCTCAGAATTACTCATGATAAAATCCATGAAGTAATTCTATGAGCGTGGGTTTATCTAATACTCAAAATCTCCATTTTCTAAGTACTCATGAATATTGTAGCAACCATTGCAATGTCTAATCTCCATAGACAATCTACAATCCATTCATGACAGTCTAGATTCACTACTTACTTCCAAAGTATTAGTGACTATGGAATTTCGAATAATCAAATCATTCAAGAAGTTAAACATGCAAAGTGAAACAAAATAATAAACTAATTAACTATGGTTTCAAAACTATTGAATATAAATAATCTCTATTATTTAATCACCACAATAATTACGACTTTATTCATTGTATTATGTTTCGAGTAATCAACTAACCACTTCAATTAAACATCAGTCATGCCATGTTATTAACATGCATATTATGCCTGTCTATGGTCTTTCCATTATAAACAGATCAACTTGACATTATTTCAATGATGCTCATTTCACAATTCCAAATTCTTATCACTATCCAAGATGTGATGGAATTCCGACTTAAAATGCATTAATATCCTATGATATTAAGTTTCCAAAGTCTCAAAGACTGAGTCTTTGATATTATAGAATATATCATTGGAACTTTGTTATTGGAAGCAATTCCATGGTAATGAATGTTCTAATTCAAGGTACACTCCTTGAATACTTCTGTTGCATTAAAGTTTCCAACTCACATGTAGACTTTCTTGTATCCCCCATTATGGAAACATTTCCATATTTCCATATAACCATCAATTCTGATCAAGAACTATCTCAATCCATAATCATGTCACCATGGTCCGTCCAAAATAATATCATACTTCGAACTGTCCACAAGTAACCTATCCTTTTGTATTACCTTAGAATGTTCTTGACAGTTGTTTAACAACTTTAGTAACATCAAATTCTAGGCCTTTTTCTCATAATTCTCTGAGCATTTGAAAAATTAGAATAAATGAATATTATAGCATATATAATTGATCCTATATCTAAAACATATGGGTCTCGACTCATTATGTGTCACATAAGGATTTGATATGTGACAACCATCAAATTTCGGTCAAGTCAAAGTCAAACAAAGTCAACAAGTTAAACCGGTCAACTCCATTAACCCTTGTATGTTAGGGTTTACGTTATGTAATCACTGTACAATTCGCTATTTTAATGAGAAAACATCATTGGAAAGTTCATGTGTTTGATATTCCTTAGCCTTAACAGTGCTAAACAACGAACCAAAGCGATAAAACACTATTGCCCAATTACCGGGATTGTGTAGGACACTAAATCATGGCTTAACGGGGTCTATGGACCTTGCGTTGCGAAGCCGGACACTCAAAAAGATCACAAACGAAACCTCTCTCAATCTCATTCAAACCCTACTCAAGATTACTTGACGCTAATAGGATCAAAACTCATACACTACGATATAAATTGACGTTAATAGCAACATAGTATAGTACAACGCTATAACTATAATCAAATTAAATTATGATACCATATTAAAATCAAATCAAAGTATAATGCTCTAATTAAATTTAAAAGAATCAAACTTGAATGCTATAATTAAACTTCAAATCAAAGTAGATTGTTATAATCAAATAATAACTCATCTTTTATAAAACTCCATTTTTATAAACTTTACATTAAATTTTATAAAACTCTATTTTTATAAACTTTACATTAAATTTTATAAAACTCTTATATTAATTATGTAAAAGATGCTTGTGTTAGTGGGAAATTATGAAGACCACCAAAAGCAAAAAGATTATTCCCATGGTCTCCCACTCACACCTCCCATCCACTTTCCTTTCCTTTTTCTCCCAACACATTATTCTCTTCACCACTTAAACCTTCTCTATTCTTTCTCTCACTCTCAATCTCGAAATTCATCCAAGAAATACTCATATTCCAGCCAAGAACAATCTATTATACTCAAATCTTCATCCCTCTTGAAGCATTCATCAAGGTATGTTGTTAAAAGTTTCAAATTCATACAAGAAACAAATTAAATCCACCAAAATATCTAAAACTCATTTTATGCATAAACCTGATTTTTCTCAGAATCCCATCAATAAAATAAGAAGTTCTGGAAATTTTCAGAAAATAACTTATTTTTATTGAATTACTATAATTATTGCAATAAAGTAGGGCAATAATTCACATAAAATACTTTTTGCATTCAATAAATTCTGAGAAAATTCTGGGATGACCAATATATTGATTAAACATAATTTATGAAGTTTCATGCATTTATATTACTGTTTACTATTATTTATGATTTTATTGATTAATTAATAATGAAATATATAAAAAATACTTCCCATAGTCACAAATATCCGAAACTTATACACTGGGCTCTATATCATGTTATAAAACTATGGTTAATTTTACAGAATTTTTGGGAATCATTTATTATTTTTCCCTAATTTTGTTGTTGTTTAATCATTAAAGTATTAAATAAATACTAAAACAGTTCAGAAAAATATAAAAATTTTACAGTAATTAATATTGTATGAAATAATGATTTCCTAATAATTTCATAATTTTTCAATACTGTGTACTATTTAAAACCATTTTCCTAAGTATTTAAGCATGTAAAAATGCATTTTAATGATTATTTCATATAAATAATTGTTAAAATCTGTAAATAATTATAATTGGGCAAATTATTATTTTAATAAGAAATTATTAAAATCTGGCCTAAATTGAAAATATAAATTAATTATGCAAAGTAATTAATTCAATTTAAAATCCATTTAACAAATGAATACCTTAATATTATAATCAAAATGAATTATTGTTAATTCATCTAATATAAGAATATGTGTCTAATTATTTGTATTAGTACTCTATTCTCGTTTAGCAGTTCCTAAACCAAAACTATTAATTATATTAGGTTCTACGCCATTTTGACCCGAACCGTCTATCGTACGACACACGCATTTCGTTTTGGGACTAATGTGAGTAATCTACCCCATATTTTATAATTTTCAATACTTTTGGGGTGTATCATGTGGTTCTAATATGTTCCAACTTCATTTTATTGTTTTATCACAATTGAGACATTGTTGGGACATTTATACGTGAGTCATTAATTGTATAACTATTGTTCGTTTACGCTACATGTACTTGTAGTGCATTATCATTTTTAGTCTAATCTCCATGACTATGCCCGTATTCTTGAGGTACGTTATGGACAATAATAGCGCTATTGGGTTGACCACCCCGCCTTGGGACGCTAAGGTGATTGATCGCACGTGGTTGAGTGTGTATGATGATTAGATGCTCCATCCTATATATATTTATATATATATATACATATGTATATATAGGGTGAGGACTTATTGTTGTTGTTATCATTTGTTAATCAATTTTTGATTTATAAACCGTTATCTCAAATACAATTGTTTGCCGACTTCAAAAGAAAACAAATTTCCAATTATAAAGGTTTCAACTTCATAATTTTCTCTACTAAAATTAGATTACTCGCCAACTCTCGTAGTTGACCTGTTTTTACCCATGATGCAGATTTGAAGAATGAAGTTGATGAAAAATAGGTTGTGCCTTAGAAATCCACAAGACTATTTAAATCTGATGTAATAAATGTTGTTCGTATTTGGATTTGTATTTGTATGTTGTGGATCTTGTTTGCATACTTAGTACTTAATTGAATCTAATCATATTATAACATAGTTGTCATGAGACTTTGAACAATATATCACGCCTCGATCGATTCCGACAAGGATCGGGGTGTGACAGATTGGTATCAGAGCCCTTGACTATAGGGAATTAGGTTAATTGCCTTGACCTAGTCTATAGCCTCTAGGGTCCTCTCGTATGCTAGTTTATAAAATGCACACACAACTGCATGCAATTCGCACTTAGAAAATCCTAGGAATACCTTTGTGTGTTAATTGCTCCCTTAAGTGCATACGTATTACTCCTGACACTTATATGTGTGCATACACTGGTGAATATTCTCCTCTTTCTCTGAAAATCACACATATATTCAAGTGGTTTAAAAAAAATGTATATACATATGTATTCCTTAGAGCTCATAGGAAATTCAAAGTCATCCACTCTAGTTGGGTAGGATCATAGTAATGGACGCGTAGTAACTGGAAGGGGGAGGTGCCGGTAGCCCGAAAGTCCTGACTAGGCAAGCATTCGTATACATCCCAATCAACCGAGGGACCAGTTTGCTTACCCGGGGACCAAAGGCGAGAGTTCCCAAACCTATAGGCCAAAGCGCGTCATTCACATTACTTTTGAGCCATCAAAATACCCAACCTTATCAAACGTATCCGAAAGGATACACTCCAAAATGGCCAACTCATTGGACTATTAAATTCCCTAATGGGCCTAGAAGTGGGAAAGACATGTGAAAACTTAGTTTTGTGGGGGCCCACGCAAGTGCTACATGTTTCACATTTAGTAACCATGGAAAGCCCAAAAGGTGCCCAACACTCCTAACCATGGCCCAACAAGTGTTTTACAATTATTTTACCCAACAATGTCTAAAAAAAACTTTATTTCCCTAATCAATTTACAAATAACTCACAAGTCCATATGTGTGTTTCTCATAGTTGACATGTTCCTTGTTTGGTTGTGGACTTAGGGTAGACTCATTAGGATCAACAGTCTAATAAAATTTTAATTACACATAACTGGGGGCATGTCGAGTGAATCTTAGGAGTGGATCAGACATGGAACAAATCACAATATTATAATCAAGTTATTCCTACTAAATTCATAAGTCTATTTCTATAGACCTCTAGTATAGAGTCGTCAGCGTAGTCGTGTCGGCAATCTAGAATATAGCTAAATACATAATACAAACTATAATACCCAAATTATACAAAATTTTCTGCATTAAAAATCAATAGACAAACACAATGAAACTAAAAAGGGTATCAATCTATCAAGAGAAAAACACATACAATGTAGATTAAAATCCACTAATTATAACAAAATGGCTAAAAGAAAAGATAAGGACTAAGGATTGTTAAGTCCTCTCTTCTTATAAATAGCTTTGAAGCAAGCTTGCCTAAGCTTCTTTGTTCTTTCTGTCAATTCCATACCTGGCAATTTCTCCATCATCTTCTTGTGCCCTGCTAACGTCTCTACCTCCTCCTTTAATCCCAACTCCTAGTTTTTTTAGGTAGATGCAATATATTTTTCGTGTGAGTTCATAAAATTTACAATGAGTTAATTTTATGTAAATATAATTCAGAAATCGTAGTAAAACAATTGATTCGATGTGGCATATGCCTAGGGCCTATGTTTATGTTATAAAGAAACTAATAATTAAAATTTTAGAAAATACCAAAACTACTTTGGTTACCAAGTGCATGCATACATGCATGAGTAATGTATAGAAGGTTATTATCGTAGTTTACCTTGGCATTTTGAATGAGGGATTGAAGGCTCTTAAGTTTTCTATGAGGCCATCTGTTTATGTTTAGCTCTCTGCATCTTTTCTTCAACAATGTTAACCCTATCCCTAGTTCCTTTGCTGCCATGATTATCGGCATCTCAAAGTACTTCGCTATCTCTTCAAACTCCAATGGTCTCAATCTATTTGCCACCTTCCGGCCACCGTGATCAGTGGTGGCAGCACTAGAACTACCTATAGCCTCACCACCGGATTTACAGTCTTCACTGAAACTAACCAATGGTAAATTACCATCCTCCCAACAATCCCATAAGCTTATGTCTTTAAGGGGATCCAAATCGTGAAACTCATTTCTAGAAATGATGTTTTGATCTTTGTTAAGTACTGTGGAAACGTTCTGATCGAGCACTTCATGCAATTTTTCCGACAACTCGTAATCATGATGGTCGAGCATGTCACCACTGCAAAAAATCCAAAAAAAAAAAAAAAAACTCAAGATAATCAACTCCAACACGATGAAAGACTCTTTTTGATCACTACAAATCCAAACCATGTTTTGATCAATATAGACAAAATCACTTTTCTGTGCGAAAGATGGGGTAATGAGTGATGTTTATATATACCTGAAAAGATCTTGATGATCAAAGTACTGAAACCAATCGAGGTCATCTATGGGGTTTTGATGATCTGCAGGTGGATCCATTTGTGAGGGAGAAGTTAAAAGTTGCGGTAAGAATGTGATGACTTATATAAGTGAAGTGGGAGAAGTAATTAATAACAAATAAAGAGGAAATGAATATATATGGTCTTTGAACTGTAACCTTCTTCTTCAATTCACACACATATACGTATATGTTGCCGCAAATTATGACTTATGTGCCTCATGCATTTAATACATCACATGCCTACCGCATATTCTTGACTTTGAAGCTACGTACCAGTTTCAAATTTCCCCAGTAGCACACTTTTCATTAGAAAGTACTCCAAGTCTTCACACATGAACCAGTTAGAAAGTACTCCAAGTCTTCACATACGAACCAATTAGAAAGTACTCCAAGTCTTCACACATGCAAATTATGACTTGTGTGTCGCTATAGGTAACTAATAAAATTTTATTTTTTAACCCCTTAAATATCAGTACAAGCTTCTAACCTCGACGTTTAAATTCAAAATTTCTTTTTATTACTAAAACTAGCATCGATTCAAGTATATAAACCATGAATCTTGAGAACACGGCAAAACCCAAATAAGTCTTATCATCTATGTAAAAAAACTCAGGGTTTTTACTAGTAAATCTATCAGTGGCGGAGCTTGAACAATTAACTTGGGGGGGGGGGGGCGAAAATATTATAAACTGAAATTAAAATTAAAAAAAAAAAAACAGATTGTTTTCTACAAATAAACACCAAAAACACCTAGAAAAAGAATTACAACTCAGCCCGACAGCCTTTAATGTCTTTAAAAACAGATTATGAATGATATATTAGTAAGCAGACAACAATTTCTCTTTCAATGTTTTCATCTTTCCCATGATTATATCTAGAAAAATCAAAATGAAGGAACAATTGATTCAATCAAAAAAATCAAAAATCAAAATTTGAACAATAACCAATAACTCATTTAACAATAACCAAATCAATCTTTGTTTTCACTTTTCAGTTTTGTTTGAAGCTGCCTAGCTGTTAAGCATAACCAAATCAATAACGAAATCTAAAAATAAAAAAAAATCAAACTAAAAACAGCAGCAACAGTACAAGACCCAACACCAACAATAACTAAATCTATAAGTTCATAACTTATAAATCAAATTGGCAAATCGCCAAATCGCAAATGACAGCCAAATTAAAAAGAAACTCAGTAAGACAGTAGTAACGCATAAATAGGCAACAGATTGACAGAAAACAGCAGCAGCAGTGCAATACGCCAACACCAACAATCAACAATCTTACAATCAGAAAAGAAAGAACAGCTGAACAAGATTTGGGTCTCGGGATTACATACCTGATTTCTGTGAAGTGAGAATGGGGACTTGGGCACTTGGCGATGGCGATTGGCGAGAGTGAGACCAGGTGACTGACTTGGCGAGACAGCGACAAACGAACAGCAGGCGAGATAGGCAGCGAATTGGGAAAATGGGGATGAATCGATTTTGATTTCTTGATACCGCTTGGTCGCTTGGAGAATTGGGAGTATTGGACTATTCTGATTAGGAATCGGGAGGGGCCAAAGCCCAAGTTTGAAGATAGCAGGCTTATAACTATTTTATTTTGAACTACAATTCCTACTTCTAGCCCAATAATACTACTCCCCTGGAATCTATGAGGGCTAGTGTAAACATTATGGTCATATATCATTAAGATTCTATGGACTTAGAATGTGTGATTCCGCCTTATTCCCTGTTCCTTGTTTGGTTGTGGGCTTAAGGCGGGGTCACCCATCCAAAATGCCCTTGCAATCTTAATGATATACGACTAGTTTACGTCAATCGACTATAAAAGAACTTGTAGGACTTATAATGCAAATTTCGTCAAAATTTGTTGAAACATTCATAATGATGGAACTCGCTAACTACGTTATAAAATATTCATAGTGGTAATACCAAGGATAAAACAGGGAGTAAAAAAGCACACATAGAATACTCTATCATCCCAAAACAATAAACTCCTTTTAAATTGACTCAGTTCAAGTTACAATAAGAAATTTCCAAGGTCGTCATGTGACATCAGGAGGGTTGTTCCTCACCATAATCAATTTCTTGTACTACGAAACGTTTTCCACATCTTTTTCCAAACTCTTGAAGTCCCAGTCAAAATGCAAATTTCGGGACGAAATTCCCTCTAACGGGGGGATGATGTGACAACCATCAAATTTCGGTCAAGTCAAAGTCAAACAAAGTCAACAAGTTAAACCGGTCAACTCCATTAACCCTTGTATGTTAGGGTTTACGTTATGTAATCACTGTACAATTCGCTATTTTAATGAGAAAACATCATTTGGAAAGTTCATGTGTTTGATATTCCTTAGCCTTAACAGTGCTAAACAACGAACCAAAGCGATAAAACACTATTGCCCAATTACCGGGATTGTGTAGGACACTAAATCATGGCTTAACGGGGTCTATGGACCTTGCGTTGCGAAGCCGGACACTCAAAAAGATCACAAACGAAACCTCTCTCAATCTCATTCAAACCCTACTCAAGATTACTTGACGCTAATAGGATCAAAACTCATACACTACGATATAAATTGACGTTAATAGCAACATAGTATAGTACAACGTTATAACTATAATCAAATTAAATTATGATACCATATTAAAATCAAATCAAAGTATAATGCTCTAATTAAATTTAAAAGAATCAAACTTGAATGCTATAATTAAACTTCAAATCAAAGTAGATTGTTATAATCAAATAATAACTCATCTTTTATAAAACTCCATTTTTATAAACTTTACATTAAATTTTATAAAACTCTATTTTTATAAACTTTACATTAAATTTTATAAAACTCTTATATTAATTATGTAAAAGATGATTGTGTTAGTGGGAAATTATGAAGACCACCAAAAGCAAAAAGATTATTCCCATGGTCTCCCACTCACACCTCCCATCCACTTTCCTTTCCTTTTTCTCCCAACACATTATTATCTTCACCACTTAAACCTTCTCTATTCTTTCTCTCACTCTCAATCTCGAAATTCATCCAAGAAATACTCATATTCCAGCCAAGAACAATCTATTATACTCAAATCTTCATCCCTCTTGAAGCATTCATCAAGGTATGTTGTTAAAAGTTTCAAATTCATACAAGAAACAAATTAAATCCACCAAAATATCTAAAACTCATTTTATGCATAAACCTGATTTTTCTCAGAATCACATCAATAAAATAAGAAGTTCTAGAAATTTTCAGAAAATAACTTATTTTTATTGAATTACTATAATTATTGCAATAAAGTAGGGCAATAATTCACATAAAATACTTTTTGCATTCAATAAATTCTGAGAAAATTCTGGGATGACCAATATATTGATTAAACATAATTTATGAAGTTTCATGCATTTATATTACTGTTTACTATTATTTATGATTTTATTGATTAATTAATAATGAAATATATAAAAAATATTTCCCATAGTCACAAATATCCGAAACTTATACACTGGGCTCTATATCATGTTATAAAACTATGGTTAATTTTACAGAATTTTTGGGAATCATTTATTATTTTTCCCGAATTTTGTTGTTGTTTAATCATTAAAGTATTAAATAAATACTAAAACAGTTCAGAAAAATATAAAAATTTTACAGTAATTAATATTGTATGAAATAATGATTTCCTAATAATTTCATAATTTTTCAATACTGTGTACTATTTAAAACCATTTTCCTAAGTATTTAAGCATGTAAAAATGCATTTTAATGATTATTTCATATAAATAATTGTTAAAATCTGTAAATAATTATAATTGGGCAAATTATTATTTTAATAAGAAATTATTAAAATCTGGCCTAAATTGAAAATATAAATTAATTATGCAAAGTAATTAATTCAATTTAAAATCCATTTAACAAATGAATACCTTAATATTATAATCAAAATGAATTATTGTTAATTCATCTAATATAAGAATATGTGTCTAATTATTTGTATTAGTACTCTATTCTCGTTTAGCAGTTCCTAAACCAAAACTATTAATTATATTAGGTTCTACGCCATTTTGACCCGAACCGTCTATCGTACGACACACGCATTTCGTTTTGGGACTAATGTGAGTAATCTACCCCATATTTTATAATTTTCAATACTTTTGGGGTGTATCATGTGGTTCTAATATGTTCCAACTTCATTTTATTGTTTTATCACAATTGAGACATTGTTGGGACATTTATACGTGAGTCATTAATTGTATAACTATTGTTCGTTTACGCTACATGTACTTGTAGTGCATTATCATTTTTAGTCTAATCTCCATGACTATGCCCGTATTCTTGAGGTACGTTATGGACAATAATAGCGCTATTGGGTTGACCACCCCGCCTTGGGACGCTAAGGTGATTGATCGCACGTGGTTGAGTGTGTATGATGATTAGATGCTCCATCCTATATATATTTATATATATATATATACATATGTATATATAGGGTGAGGACTTATTGTTGTTGTTATCATTTGTTAATCAATTTTTGATTTATAAACCGTTATCTCAAATACAATTGTTTGCCGACTTCAAAAGAAAACAAATTTCCAATTATAAAGGTTTCAACTTCATAATTTTCTCTACTAAAATTAGATTACTCACCAACTCTCGTAGTTGACCTGTTTTTACCCATGATGCAGATTTGAAGAATGAAGTTGATGAAAAATAGGTTGTGCCTTAGAAATCCACAAGACTATTTAAATTTGATGTAATAAATGTTGTTCGTATTTGGATTTGGATTTGTATGTTGTGGATCTTGTTTGCATACTTAGTACTTAATTGAATCTAATCATATTATAACATAGTTGTCATGAGACTTTGAACAATATATCACGCCTCGATCGATTCCGACAAGGATCGGGGTGTGACATGATATCTGTTCAGACTCTTACTATAATATTTTCGTATATTGAATTTCCTATGTTGAACCATTTTAACATGATATTCATATATGCTTATGAATAAGTTCTATTAAACTCTACAATCCAAACCTTTAGATTTGAAAAGAAGTATGAGTGCCCTCTCCCTTAAGTCTACTATAGCGAAACAATTCCCAAACTTTGCAATTTGCAAATTGAAAACTTTGTTCCCTACGAATAGTATTTCCAACATGCAATACTAGCATAACAATTATGCTCTCGTTGTCTTTAACATGTACCCATAAAACAATTGGACTTCTAGAAAACAATACTCTTGACTTTCTTACTGAAGTACAAGCTTATATTGTGCAATGATTCAATAAGTCTCCAACTAGAGTTCTTAAGCTTATTCTGTTGCACGATGCTTCGATAAGTCTCCAACTAGAGTTCTTAAGCTTATTCTGTTGCGCGATGCTTCGATAAGTCTCAAACTAGACTTCTTAACCTTATACACCTTAATTGGATAACATATGTGTGTGTTTAAACCCTTTTAGAACTTATAGATATATGTCTTGAAAGTTCAAATAATTCATTGCCATTCCTCACAATATGAAATATGAAGAGGGATGTCGTAATCATATTGTGAATTTTAGAACGCAATTAACACAACCAATATTCATATTGATCTTTATCAGCTCTTCACAATATATCAGCAAAAGTATTTCCTCACAATCATTCTCATGACTTAGATTGAAACCTTTGCCACCTAGATTTTATGGTGCATACGTTCTCATCCATGTAAATCTGTCATTTCCAACCTTCAATCATAAGACAAGGTTTAGGACAAAACCAAATTCAATTTTAGCTTTCTTTCATGGACTGAACTTTGCTATTTCTAAATTTTTTGCCTTCTGGTAACACAAGGGCCTACCAGTGCTTCCATGTTGTTAGAAGCTCACCCATATTGATGAATGTACTTTCACTGACCAACGAGCTTTTGTTTTTGTAGTTAAATAAAGTATAGAACTCATAAGCATTGCCTACCCAATTTGAAGTTCACAAAAATAAGAATGTGTTAACCAAACACGATAGGTTATCAACCTCGGGTCGCGTGTTAGTGATAACTAAAAGGTTTATTGTCGATTGACTCTTGAAACTCTCAAGATCAATACGAATCCTAATAACTACTTGACATATAATTTTTGACGAGCTAAAACAAATATTCAAAAGTTCATGTGGATTCCTGACAATAAAACACTTCATAGAATAGGTCTTAGTTTTTCTTTTGTTTCTCGATTAAGGAAAACATCACAACTCCAATTCTATATGTGCTAGAGTAAGAAAACATTTTACTCCATATATTTTGAGGTGTTTTTCAACCTTCTCATATTGAAAAGAATTTCAATATATGATTTGTAGTTACTAGAGTATTACTCTAAAACTTGATTTGGAATAAAGTATGACTCATCTCTTGATCGAACTAATTCCAACAATATTTGATTCCTCTTCTTAGTCATAAAATTACACTAAGATGTTCTTCAAAAAATAAATTGTGATCTAAATCCACAATCACTAAGATGATCATAAAACATGATACTAAAGTACTCTCCTTTCCTTTTAGATTAGAGAAACTTTTATCTTTCTCCCTAATAGATTCTTCTTATTCGTTTTGCTACTCTTTGAATCTTTTCAAGGTATCAGAATTATGTTTTATCTCATAAACACAACCATACTTACTGAAGCATCAGTAAATCATAACGAATAGAGTTATCTTCCTTTGTGGTGGATCTGAATAGTTCATATCAACATGTACCAGATCCATTAGTCCATCACTTGACTCACATAAACATGTGATCAATGAATTATTTATAATTTTCCAATGAACAAGATTCTAATATACTTGTAACACCTGGTTCTTGGTACGTATTCTTTTATCAAATCTTTAAATGTTTAGCATTTTGGGTCTTGGACTCGGCGAGTTGAAGGACCAACTCGCCGAGTAGAAGCGGGATGGGACGCGGGGTTTAAGTGATGTACTCGGCGAGTCGGGTCCCCGGACTCGGCGAGTAGACCCTGTTTGGACAAAAACCCTAATCCAGGGGTGTGCACCCTATTTAAACACCTTAACTCGGCCTCCTTCGTCCCATTTACTCCCAGAAGACCCCCCATAGTCCCTAGCCGTTATTGAAGAGTTTTAAGGCATTTAGAGTGATCTTGGTGATTTTGTGGTTCAAGGAAGAAGGAAAAGCTTGAAGGATCAAGAGGAGGCTAGAGGGATTCAGTTATGAGCATCATTTGCAGTCTTCAGAAGGTATAAAGTCTATACCTTGCTCTTTCATTTGTTAGATCCCTCTTTGGGAAGATTTAGGGCTTTTATGAGCCATTTTGGTAGCCAACCATGTTTGCAAACGTGGTTGGGGGTTTGAGCTTCTGAATGACATCATTCAGAGAGTCACTAGGCAGATTTAGGTTGCTTTTGCACCCATGAAAGGTTCCATGTGCCATATGAGCTTGTTTTATGTCCTTTTGAGCTCAAAGTCCCATGCAAGCACGTAAAGGTTGTAACTTTACGTGTTAGATCGATTGTAGAAGCTTGGATCTATCTTTCGATCAAAGGATGTACGTCAGAAAGCAAAGATTTAGGGTATGGACGTGACCAACTCGGCGAGTCCACTATTGAACTCGGCGAGTCTAAGGGTTTTGCCCTTTCTGTTGATGGTCAAAAGAACCCAGTTGAGTGTGGAAAGGTTTTAAGGGGGTCCCAGGGAGTGACCCAACGTTCTGGACTAAGCCATTGTGCTGGAAGTTCATGGGACTCGGCGAGTGCATGAACGGACTCGGCGAGTCCAAGGAAATCTCCTTAGAACTCGGAGAGTTGTTCATCAACTCGGCGAGTTGAGGACAGATCTGGTTCATCAGATAAAGGACAACTCGACGAGTTGTTCCTCAACTCGGCGAGTCGGATGAGTTTTCATGGGGCGTTCGAATGAGAGAAGAACTCGTCGAGTTGACGGCCCAACTCGACGAGTAGGGTCACGGATGAGGACGAGTAGAGAGTGAGGGACTCGGCGAGTTGACGGCCCAACTCGGCGAGTCGGGTCAACTGGAAGTTGACTTTGACTTTGACTTTGACTTGACTTGGTTGGGGGTAAATGGTCATTTTACCCTAAGTATAGAGATCAGTTTCTAACTGAGTGTTTATGGGGTTTGTAGCCGGAGGATTTCCGGAGCAGCAGCGGACGGAGGTTTCCCGCACAGATTATCAGCAACCACTTGTACGAGGTCAATTACCTTCCAGTAGCGGTGGGTCTACGGCTACAATGTCGGCCCACCAGTAGGAGTTGCATGATAGATGATTGTCTCTGTGATATTCATCTAGGGTTGTTACTACCTGTGATATGTTATGTGCTAAAATGATGTGACGCTATGTACTAGTGACGGTAGGGGGAGATAGTCCCCAGATTACCGGCCGATAGGGTCGAAGGGGCGGTCGTGCCCAGACATGCTAGATAGATTATGTGATAAATGTGTTATGTGGTAGTAGTAAGGGGGTGAAATAGACCCCAGTACCCGGTCGAGAGGACCGAAGGGGAGACCAGCACCCAGATATGCTAGTCAGTACCCGGTCGAGAGGACCGAAGGGGAGACCAGCACCCAGATATACTAGTCAGTACCCGGTCGAGAGGACCGAAGGGGAGGCCAGCTCCCATATATGCTAGACAGTATCCGGTCGAGAGGACCGAAGGGGTAGGTCGGGCATCCAGATATGCCGGACAATATATGTATGTTATGTAACTGTATGGTATGTGGTACGATGAGGGAGCTCACTAAGCTTTGTGCTTACAGTTTATAGTTTTGTTTTCAGGTACCTCTTCGTCGAAGGGGAAAGAGCTGGCGCGGTAGCGGCACATCATACACACACATTGATTTCCGCATCATGAGTTATTCTGGGATTTGCACTCTGACATTATTATGTTTTTATAAAATGGTTTCCGGACACGCGACATTTTTATGAAATGATATGATCAGTGGATGTTTTATTTCTAATGTTTGTTAAGTATATGTTTCAAAAATGAATTTTTTTTTGGCTCGTATTTTGGGATGTTACAAGTTGGTATCAGAGCCCTGGTTTGAGGGATTCGGACACACCTTCGGGGGATATCTGGACTCAAATCGAGGGATTAAAAAAAAATTTATAAAGAAATTATTTTCTAAAGACTGAGTAAAAGAGTTTCGAGAAAGAACGAGGTGTGTGATGTGCGCGACCGGCCGAGCTCAAGTAAGTTTTCCCCAAAGTACCCATACAAGTTTATGTTATGATTATCAATTTCAGTTTCAGTAGAACAGCATGCTAGAATAGGACTAAGGATCTAGGAATGATGCCTTATGTGCCTGCTTTATGTGTTCCAGCTTTATGAGAATTGCATGCTAGTACCGAGTAGACAGTAGTAGGATAACCTGTTTAGGTTATGCCTGATAGTATGAGCTTAGCAGTGTATGCTAGTACAGAGATATGATAGCCAGAGTAGTACATACATGATTATGTGTACTCAATTTCCGAATGTTGCTTGCTATGTGCTTTTAGGAGTTCTAGTTGTCTTTCACTAACTAGTAAACGAATATGTTAAGATACATATTGCAAGGACTAAATAATTTCAGAGGGTTGGGTCTAGCCCTATTTCGCAGCTCTCGTTTGAGTCCAACCGTTGTAGGGCAGGATCCCTCATTCGAAGAATTATCTAGTTAATATGTAATAGTATTCGCAAGCTAGTTAGGGGAAGAAAGCAGGGACTTCTTATGCAGCTGAGGGCGGAGAGTGAGTTGGCGACTTCCTAGGGCGAGCCTAGGATGAGATTAGCATGAGATCAACAGTAGTGGTAGGGACTTGGTGGAGTCGAGGCAGTTCTTGAGGAAAGTACGGATAGATGTGGAAGGTAGTATGGGCCCGTACTACTGAAAGCAGAGGATCCGTACTTGAATTAAGGGATGCTGAGGCGAGACCAGGAACCTAGCAGTAGACGTGATCCCTTTAGATGTATCAGTACCACTGACAGTTGTCGTTATGTATTACAGAATGGTGGTACTACGCTCGAGGCCAGCAGTTGGCAGTTCAGGAGAGGGATCGGGTTCGGGATCAGGTTCCGAACCAATAGACGAGAGGCTACGCGAGTTCATCGCGTCAGAGATCACCAGAGGCATCCTTGATTCGACTCCCATTATCTTCGGGTCGATCAAGGAAGGGATAGTGGAGTTGATGGAGGATCGCCTCAGGGCATTCAGGAGCGACATGGCATCTGGCCAGTCAGGATCTCGCACACTGTCCTTCAAGGACTTCCGGGGCAGTGGTGCGCCGGATTTTCACGGGACGAAGGACCCCATAGCTGCCAGGCGATGGATTGCAGACATTGAGTCTGCACAGTTGACTAGCTTCTGCCCCGAGGGGTCGAAGGTGAGATTTGCAGCAGGATGTTTGAGAGATCGAGCTAGGGATTGGTGGGAATCCGTTGGTGACTCGTTGGGAGCCTCGGCTGTCGAGGCTATGACCTGGTCGGACTTCGTGACCAGGTTCAGGGCAGAGTTTGCGCCGGCTGTCGAGCTTCAGCAGCTGGCCAGGGAGTTCCTAGATATGAGACAGACGACGGAGACTGTGGCGGAGATCACCGCCAAGTTCCGGGAGAGAGCGTTACTGGTGCCCCAGTACGCGGGTGATGAGGATATGAGGAGGACCCGCTATCATGACATGCTACGAGCTGACATTCGGGAGCATGTCAGTTTTTCAGCTTGCCCTACCCTGGACTCTATGGTTGCTAGGGCAAGGGAGAGGGAGATAGACCTGGAGCACATTCGGAAGAGAAAGGCGGAAGAGGGGCATGTTATGGGGGCTTCGGGGAAGAAGCCCAAGGGACCAGATGCGGGGCCGAAAGGCCAACAGGGGCGGGGCCGCTGCAGGAAATGCGGCAAGACGCACGAGGGAGCATGCAAGTTGGGATCGTCAGGCTGCTACAAGTGCGGCACGTTAGGGCACTTCAGCAGGGATTGTACCGCCCCTGCACCCGTGTTACAGACGTCGGAGTTGCTGTGTTTCCACTGCAACCAGAGGGGCCACAAGAAGGCCAATTGTCCCCAGTTGACAGCAGCAGCGCCAGTAAAGGCGCCAGCTCCAGCGACCCTGCGGATTACCGATGGCCGGCAGGGCAAGGCAGAGGCTCCAGTGGTGAGGAGTCGGGCATTTCAGCTGACTACCGAGGAGGCACGCGCTGCACCCGATGTGGTGACGGGATCGTTCCATGTGAACGGTATCCCAGTACAGGTACTGTTTGATTCGGGCGCTACCCGATCATTCGTTTCTCTTGCGCTTAGCAAGAAGTTTTCTGAGTCTTCGGGTATGTTGGATTGCCCTCTAGAGGTCGAGATTGCGGACGACCGATCAGTGCGAGCATCTGAGGTCTTCCGAGATTGTGTGCTGAGGTTATTTGAGGAGCGCTACTTGGTAGACTTGGTTCCCATTCCATTGTGTGGGAACAAGGTGATTATAGGCATGGATTGGCTCAGCCCTAATGGGGCAGTGATCGACTGCACACAGCAGTTGGTGCGGATCAGGACCCCAAGTGGGGGAGAGCTGGTGATTCAGGGCGAGAGGCCACAGCGAGGACCGGCCTTATGTTCAGCAGCGAGAGCTAGGCATTACCTTCAGCAGGGTTGCGCAGGTTATGTCGCGTATGTTATGGATACCCGAGAGGCGGGTAGGGCGACGGTGGGCAATGTGCCCGTAGTACGAGAATTCGCGGATGTATTCCCCGAGGAGTTGCCAGGGATACCTCCGGAGCGACAGGTGGAGTTCAGGATCGACCTAGTCCCTGGTGCGGCTCCGATAGCCAAGGCACCGTATCGGTTGGCTCCTCCTGAGATGCAGGAGTTGTCTACACAGCTTCAGGAGTTGTTAGCCAAGGGTTTCATTCGACCGAGCAGTTTACCCTGGGGAGCCCCGATTCTGTTTGTGAAGAAGAAGGATGGGTCGCATCGTATGTGTATAGACTATAGGGAGCTGAACAAGGTAACGGTGAAGAACCGTTACCCACTCCCGAGGATTGACGACCTCTTTGACCAGCTTCAGGGAGCATCTTGGTTCTCCAAGATAGATTTGCGTTCAGGGTATCATCAGATGAGGGTTAGGGAGGAGGATGTGCAGAAGACGGCGTTTCGGAAGCGTTATGGCCACTATGAGTTTGTGGTGATGCCTTTCGGGCTCACCAATGCTCCTGCCGCGTTCATGGACCTCATGAACCGCGTGTGCAGATCGATGTTAGACCGGTCTGTGATAGTGTTTATTGATGATATCTTGGTTTACTCCAAGACGCAGGAGGAGCATGAGGAGCATCTGCGAGAGGTTCTAGAGACCTTGAGGAGGGAGAACTTGTACGCCAAGTTCTCCAAGTGTGATTTCTGGTTGCGCGAGGTGCAGTTTCTTGGGCACCTTGTCAACCAGAACGGGATTTCGGTAGATCCGGCCAAGGTAGAGGCCGTGATGAGATGGGAGGTTCCGAAGTCTCCATCTGAGATTTGGAGTTTCCTGGGATTAGCTGGCTACTATCGGAGATTCATCCAGGATTTCTCCAAGATAGCATTACCTCTGACCAGGCTAACGAGGAAGGCTGTGGTCTTTCGTTGGGGGCCTGAGCAGCAGGCAGCGTTCGAGACACTGAGACAGAGATTGTGCGAGCCGCCAATCTTAGCCCTGCCAGAGGGCATGGAGGATTTTGTTGTGTACTGCGATGCGTCCATCTCAGGTTTGGGCGCAGTATTGATGCAGAGAGGGCACGTCATCGCCTACGCGTCGAGGCAGCTGAAGCCTCACGAGGCGAACTACCCGACGCATGATTTGGAGTTGGGGGCTGTTGTGTTCGCCCTCAAGATGTGGCGATATTACCTCTATGGGGTTCGATGTACGATTTACACGGACCACAAGAGCTTAAGGTACCTCATGGATCAGCCGAATCTGAACATGAGGCAGCGTCGGTGGTTAGACGTGGTAAAGGATTACGACTGCGAGATCCTTTACCATCCGGGAAAGGCCAACGTGGTGGCCGATGCGCATAGCCGCAAGGCGGCACCGATCAGGGATATATGTCTGAGGATGACGGCGGTGACTCCGCTTTTGGAGCGGATCCGGGAGGCTCAGCAGGAGGCTATGAAGGAGGAACATCGGAAGAGCGAGCGGATTGTGGGACAGGTTTCCCCCTTCGACTATGATAGTCGAGGGTTATTGACACTACACTGTAGGGTGTGGGTACCGTATCACGGGGGTGTGCGTCAGGTTCTGATGGAGGAGGCGCACAAATCCCGATTCTCCATTCATCCCGAGGCAACGAAGATGTATAGAGATCTTCGTCTAGACTATTGGTGGCCCTGCATGAAGCGGGATGTGGCATGGTACGTTGAGCGGTGCTTGACCTGCAGGAAGGTCAAGGCCGAGCACCAGAGGCCACACGGCAAGATGCAGCCGTTGGATATCCCGTTGTGGAAATGGGAAGACATCACGATGGATTTTATCACCAAGCTTCCCAGGACCGCACGGGGAGTGGATTCTATATGGGTCATCGTGGATCGGTTGACCAAGAGCGCTCACTTCATACCGATCCAGGAGAGTATCTCGGCAGAGAAGTTGGCCAAAATCTACATCCGAGAGGTGGTGGCGCGGCACGGAGTGCCAGTCTCCGTGATTTCAGACAGAGATGTACGGTTTACTTCCAGGTTTTGGAAGAAGTTCCATGACGAGCTGGGTACTCGTCTACATTTTAGCACCGCTTTTCACCCGCAGACCGATGGTCAGAGTGAGCGGACCATCCAGACTCTGGAGGATATGTTGCGGGCGTGCGTACTAGACTTCGGTGGTAGCTGGGATACCTATCTTCCTCTAGCTGAGTTTTCGTACAACAACAGCTACCACGCGAGTATCGACCGACCTCCCTTCGAGATGTTGTACGGGAGGAGGTGCAGGACCCCGATATGCTGGGGTGAGGTAGGCCAAAGGGTCATGGGGAGCACCGAAGTAGTGCTCAAGACGACAGAGAAGATTCAGCAGGTCCGGAGCAGGCTTCAGACTGCTCAGAGTCGGCAGAAAAGTTATGCCGATAAGCGTCGATCAGACCTGGAATTCCAGGTCGGGGATAAGGTTCTCCTGAAAGTGTCGCCTTGGAAGGGCGTCATCCGATTCAGGAAACGGGGCAAGTTGGGTCCCAGGTATATTGGACCGTTTAGGGTTGTAGCCCGGGTGGGCAAGGTGGCATACCGGCTGGATCTGCCAGCCGAACTCAGTCAGATCCACAACACTTTCCACGTCTCCCAGCTGCGGAAGTGCCTGGTGGATGACTCAGCAGTGGTACCCTTGGAGGACATTCAGGTTGACGACAGCCTGAATTATATCGAGCGGCCTGTAGCGATCCTCGACCGGAAGTCGAAGGATCTGAGGAACAAGAGGGTTGAGCTGGTAAAGGTGCAATGGCAGCACCGGAAGGGCTCGGAATGGACATGGGAGCCGATGGATGAGATGATGGAGCATTACCCAGAGCTGTTCCAGGATCGAGCAGCAGACTTCGAGGACGAAGTCTAAAATAAGTGGGGGAGATTGTAACACCTGGTTCTTGGTACGTATTCTTTTATCAAATCTTTAAATGTTTAGCATTTTGGGTCTTGGACTCGGCGAGTTGAAGGACCAACTCGCCGAGTAGAAGCGGGATGGGACGCGGGGTTTAAGTGATGTACTCGGCGAGTCGGGTCCCCGGACTCGGCGAGTAGACCCTGTTTGGACAAAAACCCTAATCCAGGGGTGTGCACCCTATTTAAACACCTTAACTCGGCCTCCTTCGTCCCATTTACTCCCAGAAGACCCCCCATAGCAAACCCTAGCCGTTATTGAAGAGTTTTAAGGCATTTAGAGTGATCTTGGTGATTTTGTGGTTCAAGGAAAAAGGAAAAGCTTGAAGGATCAAGAGGAGGCTAGAGGGATTCAGTTATGAGCATCATTTGCAGTCTTCAGAAGGTATAAAGTCTATACCTTGCTCTTTCATTTGTTAGATCCCTCTTTGGGAAGATTTAGGGCTTTTATGAGCCATTTTGGTAGCCAACCATGTTTGCAAACGTGGTTGGGGGTTTGAGCTTCTGAATGACATCATTCAGAGAGTCACTAGGCAGATTTGGGTTGCTTTTGCACCCATGAAAGGTTCCATGTGCCATATGAGCTTGTTTTATGTCCTTTTGAGCTCAAAGTCCCATGCAAGCACGTAAAGGTTGTAACTTTACGTGTTAGATCGATTGTAGAAGCTTGGATCTATCTTTTGATCAAAGGATGTACATCAGAAAGCAAAGATTTAGGGTATGGACGTGACCAACTCGGCGAGTCCACTATTGAACTCGGCGAGTCTAAGGGTTTTGCCCTTTCTGTTGAGGGTCAAAAGAACCCAGTTGAGTGTGGAAAGGTTTTAAGGGGGTCCCAGGGAGTGACCCAACATTCTGGACTAAGCCATTGTGCTGGAAGTTCATGGGACTCGGCGAGTGCATGAACGGACTCGGCGAGTCCAAGGCAATCTCCTTAGAACTCGGCGAGTTGTTCATCAACTCGGCGAGTTGAGGACAGATCTGGTTCATCAGATAAAGGACAACTCGACGAGTTGTTCATCAACTCGGCGAGTCGGATGAGTTTTCATGGGGCGTTCGAATGAGAGAAGAACTCGTCGAGTTGACGGCCCAACTCGACGAGTAGGGTCACGGATGAGGACGAGTAGAGAGTGAGGGACTCGGTGAGTTGACGGACCAACTCGGCGAGTCGGGTCAACTGGAAGTTGACTTTGACTTTGACTTTGATTTGACTTGGTTGGGGGTAAATGGTCATTTTACCCTAAGTATAGAGATCAGTTTCTAACTGAGTGTTTATGGGGTTTGTAGTCGGAGGATTTCCGGAGCAGCAGCGGACGGAGGTTTCCCGCACAGATTATCAGCAGCCACTTGTACGAGGTGAGTTACCTTCCAGTAGCGGTGGGTCTACGGCCACAATGCCGGCCCACCAGTAGGAGTTGCATGATAGATGATTGTCTCTGTGATATTCATCTAGGGTTGTTACTACCTGTGATATGTTATGTTCTAAAATGATGTGACGCTATGTACTAGTGACGGTAGGGGGAGATAGTCCCCAGATTACCGGCCGATAGGGTCGAAGGGGCGGTCGTGCCCAGACATGCTAGATAGATTATGTGATAAATGTGTTATGTGGTAGTAGTAAGGGGGTGAAATAGTCCCCAGTACCCGGTCGAGAGGACCGAAGGGGAGACCAGCACCCAGATATGCTAGTCAGTACCCGGTCGAGAGGACCGAAGGGGAGACCAGCACCCAGATATGCTAGTCAGTACCCGGTCGAGAGGACCGAAGGGGAGACCAGCACCTAGATATACTAGTCAGTACCCGGTCGAGAGGACCAAAGGGGAGGCCAGCTCCCATATATGCTAGACAGTATCCGGTCGAAAGGACCGAAGGGGTAGGTCGGGCACCCAGATATGTCGGACAATATATGTATGTTATGTAACTGTATGGTATGTGGTATGATGAGGGAGCTCACTAAGCTTTGTGCTTACAGTTTATAGTTTTGTTTTCAGGTACCTCTTCGTCGAAGGGGAAAGAGCTGGCGCGGTAGCGGCACATCATACACACACATTGATTTCCGCATCATGAGTTATTCTGGGATTTGCACTCTGACATTATTATGTTTTTATAAAATGGTTTCCGGACACGCGACATTTTTATGAAATGATATGATCAGTGGATGTTTTATTTCTAATGTTTGCTAAGTATATGTTTCAAAAATGAATTTTTTTTTGGCTCGTATTTTGGGATGTTACAATACTATACAATTCGACTTGTACAATACCAAGTATCTGTCCAGTTGGTGATGAGATTTCTTTTCACATTGTCAATTATGACAATACTACATGCGATATCATCATAATCAAATCCACAATTAATATTTGCTAATATTAGAAACATAACCAACACTTTCATAAATGTCATCGCAATAAAATATAAGATAAGGCAACCAGATAAACCAAAATTTCACATTTATTGAATATAAACGAAAATTCGGAACTTGTCCTTACAACGCATAAAATGAAATTTTCACATTTTATGAAGTTATAAGTTGATTAATTCAACCATTCTAACCAATTTAGCAATTTCACCATTTTTAGCTCAAAGCTTAATCAAAGGAGAGATCTTTAACTCAAGAGTTTAAGGATGTTAATCCTTGTTATACTCCATATCTAACTCATCTTGGCATGGTTTTGGAATCAAAATCTCCACCTCTTAGCTCTCCAATCGGTTTTCAAGAGAAAAATGTTCGGAAATGAGCTCTTAACAGGTTATAACATGTCTTATATATTCGAAATTGCACCGCGGTGTTATGTTTACTACGTCGCGGAGCCTTACAGACTTTGTGGTCTCATTAGTCTACGTCGCGGTGACCTTCTCTTAGTAGCAACCTACTTTCACCACCACGTCATGATACCCCATAATACCATGTCGTGGGAAAGTACGTTCCCCTCTAGTTACGATGAGATTCTCATCTGAATCACCGTCTCCCCTCACAGTTTCATGGTAATGTCTTCACCACGCCGCGGTGTCTGTATAATAGTAGCCTTCATGGATGATTCCATTCCAGCATGAGACAGTTTTCTTCCAATCTTCTAACGCTCATAATTTCTTCGTTTCAAAACCGTTTCAATGATATTTATATCCATGCGAAGGTGGGGATGAATTCTACAACTCCATTAAGTCACTTCTGACAAACTTAATACACGTGTTAATCTATTAAGTCATAAACTTGGCCCAAAAAGCACAAAATTCTCATTTTACCCTTTTGGCCTAGATGCACTATCTCTTGCATTTCTTCTCTTGAACTCACTTAGTTCATCTTATAAATGTGACTTAAACGTATCTTGGCCAATTTCATGAAGATTCAACTTCACAAACTTATAAAATTCTTCTAAATGATCAAATTGTCCTTTTGGTCAATATTTGACTTAAAGGCAAATCTCTCTAAATTTTGGGTTCTTACTGATCCCTGACTGGTTTTGACCCTTTTTTAACCCCATTTAGTGATAGTTTTATGTTGGTTAATTGATGGTTATAAAACGATTTTATGACAGTTTTTCTTGTCAGTTTTCAGACATTGATGATATACCCATTTTTGGTCATTATCCTGGTACGCACAAGATCATAACCTATATTCATTTTCTGTTCTTCATTCAGTCACTGAGTTTTATCTGATTGAAGATTTTGATTGTACCATCGAAATACGTTAATCTGAAAGTGTATCACGACTCTTAGTGGAATCTAAGCAATCGAAACCCCGATTTTTTTTTCTAACAACTAGTGGCTAATAAAGTCAAGGAGGAAACTATGCAAGTCGAGATTGATAAGGTTTAAGCATTTCAAAAAACGATTAATGATTTCACTCATAGAGTAATAATGCAAAACAAACAAAATAGTAAGAACACATTATTTACGTGGTTCACACGATCACAGTAATCGACTACGTCCAACGAAAAACATGAGAGAGAGAGAGAGAGAGAGATTTTAATTAATACTACCGAATTACGATTATGTTATCTTGCTTACTTAGGTTACACGAGTTCAAGAAAATAATATACATGAGCAAAATATTTAAATTATATAGGAGATGGACCCCATGTTTGGTATTTCTAACGACTATAAGATCAAATGGTGAACTGGGCTCCACAACTCGACAAGGGTTGATGTTGTAGCAATTCATGATACTCCTTTGATCGGGACTTTTAGAGAATTATAAAGGCAAGTTGGTGATGGGTGTTGCAACCTATTATGGTTCGGTTCCAAATCAGAAAAGGCTAAAGGAGACTTGGGTGGGACTTAATTCATAATTTGGGTTCGTTCATGTCTACAAATTCTAGGCGTATGGAATATTATGGTTTTTCTATGATCAAAGAGATTTCCATATTATGAAGTGGATAAGGCTTCGGGTAATAGTATGAAGGGTTATGAAAAAGATATTAACACAATAAATAATAGGGTAGAAGGTTATGTGGATCCACCATGAATATGCTCTCCATCAATATTCGAGGGGTTGGGAGTGTCGGTAGATATGGGTGGATCAAGGGTCATGTCATGAAAACATGATTAATTTCTTGGATGTTCAAGAAAAAAGATGTATGGAGGATTCCTTTGTTCCAAGTTCCATGTTTGCAAATAAGCTAGTTATATGTTCCAATAATTTTGTCGTTGTAGAGGGGTTTTAAGCTTCACGAAATACCCAAATCACTTTTGTTGGTAGGTTTTATATGGTTGTTTGTATTCAGATTTATTTAAACAAACATAAAAACTTATTTTATATCACTAACATATTTGTTTTCCCTGTTATGCTCACATATTTCCCTAAAATGCCTTCTATGTTCTATAATCGCATCTCTAATAAAAGTACGATTTAAGTCATTTAACACACTTCATAACAGATAAATTTATTTGCTACAAAGTACAAACAACCCCTCCGAGAGTGACAAATCATGTGCATATGAGAGATATGGTAAAGAGGTAAAGTGTGTCCTTGTGGTCAAATTGTTTGTACCTTTGTCTTTAACTGAATCATGTGACATGAATAAATGCTCTTGTATTTATCAAAAACTTGTCTTTTGTCATGTTGGATAATATTAAAAAAGTATATTAGGTAATGTAAAACTTGGCATCGTGTGTATTTAGGGGCATATGTGGGAGTGCGGGGTATGATATATACTTTAATAATAAAATTTTGTTACTTATTAAATGGTTTAAAATATTATTTAACTGGATAAAATTGAAAATTTTATATAAACCAATGTCAGAAAGAACTCATAATGATTAATTCCAAACAAATATATAAATATGAATTGGAATCTTAATAAAAGAATAAAAGCTATCGTATTTTAACTACCCACAATAAATAAATAAAACATTGTGGATCTTTAAGTTATCTTTATGACCGTCATGTATTTCTACTAAATAACTAAAATTGATCGAATTAATATATAAAATTTTGAGAAAAGCTATAGTTAACGGGTAAAATAAATATATTTTGAAACAAATGATTTTAGAATTAAAGATATTAATTATACTTGAGATATTAAAACAAAATATGTTTTTAAAAAAATTATCGGTGGAAGCCAGTTTGAAAGAACGTGATAATGTGGTTCATGCCTTCATAAGGGCATGGGCACTAAAGGGAATTTTTCGTAAGATTACATTCCTCATATACTCTTACTATGCCCCCATAGTCCATGCTATGCTTGATTTCTTTGTTGATAATATATTTTCATGCAATGTAGAGTTGTACCTTACAACTTGTATTTGGAAGTGTCTTTTACATGGTAAATTCTAAAAGACAATATACATAAAACCATTACAATTTGATTTTTTCTTTTTTTCTTTTTTTTTCGATTTAACAGGTGTGTTTACTTTGGTCAATTAAAGCCATTTTTAAAAGAAATTTTCAAGTTGTACCTTACAACTTGTATTTGCAAGTGTCTTTTACATGGTAAATTCTAAAAAACAATATACATAAAACCATTACAATTTGATTTTTTCTTTTTTTCTTTTTTTTTTTCGATTTAACAGGTATGTTTACTTTGATCAATTAAAGCCATTTTTAAAAGAAATTTTATAACTTGTATTTGCAAGTGTCTTTTACATGGTAAATTCTAAAAAACAATATACATAAAACCATTACAATTTGATTTTTTCTTTTTTTCTTTTTTTTTCGATTTAACAGGTATGTTTACTTTGGTCAATTAAAGCCATTTTTAAAAGAAATTTTCAAGTTGTACCTTACAACTTGTATTTGCAAGTGTCTTTTACATGGTAAATTCTAAAAGACAATATACATAAAACCATTACAATTTGATTTTTTCTTTTTTTCTTTTTTTTTCGATTTAACAGGTATGTTTACTTTGGTCAATTAAAGCCATTTTTAAAAGAAATTTTATAACTTGTATTTGCAAGTGTCTTTTACATGGTAAATTCTAAAAGACAATATACATAAAACCATTACAATTTGATTTTTTCTTTTTTTCTTTTTTTTTCGATTTAACAGGTATGTTTACTTTGGTCAATTAAAGCTATTTTTAAAAGAAATTTTCAAGTTGTACCTTACAACTTGTATTTGCAAGTGTCTTTTACATGGTAAATTCTAAAAGACAATATACATAAAACCATTACAATTTGATTTTTTCTTTTTTTCTTTTTTTTTCGATCTAACAGGTATGTTTACTTTGGTCAATTAAAGCCATTTTTAAAAGAAATTTTCATTGCCGACTATTGTAACCACCAAAAAATATACTACCTTTTATTGACCGAAATAAAAGATCTGAACTGAAAATGGGAAAATGGCCACATCGAGTGAGCATGATAATAATATATCGAATCGGGTTGCAAACACATTTTTGTACATTTTTTATCTTTGTAAACGATAAATGTGTTATAATATGATTAAAAAACTAGGGTATAATGTTTTTATAAAATATAATTTAGAAGGTTATATGATATCTAAATAAGGTTAAATAATTCTTTTTGGGGGGAAATAAATAAAAGGGAATGTATAAATGGAAAAGAAATTAACCTTTATATTTATATTTACAGAATCATTATTTTTATTAGTTCACTTATTTATTACTTAGCAATGTGGGATAAAAGATCAAAGAGAGTTAGATTTTATATTTTATATATGCCATATTTCTTTAACTTTTTGGTTGTTCATTGTCGATGGAATATCAAATGATTAGATTAGGATGTTTTTATTCTAAACAATTGTAATTCTTATATATTCTTGACTTCCTTTTGCTTTTCTACCTCCATAAGAAACTAAATAACCCATCATTAATTACAAATAGATTATAGTTAAGTATATATCATCAACTTACAACCAAGGTTGTAGAACTCGTTACTCGGTACCTGTTCGGCCGACTACCGAGTAGCGAGTACTCGGGAGTACTCGGGGAGTACTCGGATTTGGTAATTCATGTAAAACATTTTTAGGGAAACTATATATGTCAAAATCATAAGTTGATTGAAATATATAACAAAATTAGATAAATATAAATACACAAAAACTAAAAAACACATAAATATGGGCAAGTTCCGCATGCGAGGTTCAGTACCTTTGCCTTGAGTCGTCTGGCTTCTCAGCCCGACTCCATCATAGCGGCAAGCTCCGCATGCGAGGTTCAGCACTCTCGCCTTGAGTCGTCTGGCTTCTCAGCCCGACTCCATCATAGCGGCAAGCTCCGCATGCGAGGTTCAGTACCCTTGCCTCGAGTCGCCTGGCTTCTCAGCCCGACTCCATTATAGCAACATGCTCCGACCATTCCACGCGATGCTCTCCCGCGTGATTTATCTATGATCGCTGGAAGCCAAGCCCGATCCATTCTACGCGATGCTCTCCCGCGTGATTTATCTACGATCGCTGGCAGCCAAGCCCGATCCATTCCACGCGATGCTCTCCCGTGTGATTTATCTACGATCGCTGGCAGCCAAGCCCGATCCATTCCACACGATGCTCTCCCGTGTGATTTATCTACGATCGCTGGCAGCCAAGCCCGATCCATTCCACGCGATGCTCTCTCGCGTGATCTATCTACGATCGTTAGCAGCCAAACCCGATTTCTTACACGCGATGCTTTCCCGCATGGCATCTCCATGTTCGCCGGCTGCTAAGCCCGAGCTATTCTCCTAAGTCGCGCAACATAAGTCGCGCATCGTCGCGCACCATAAGTCGTGCATCACAAGCTTATTCCACGTCTAACACTATGATCTTGGTGTTTCCTCTCACATAGTGGTCATGGTTCTCTTGTGCTCGGACGATCGATGAAGTGTCATCCACATTACAACCTGTTATAGTGAGGTTACTCTCCAGCAAGAAGGTCATCCCGACAACGGCCCTGCCACCTACTACCTTTCAGCATCTCTGTTTCCTGGCTCTCGGAAACGGCCTTGCTATGCAACCTTACCTGTAGCCTCGTAGCGTATCCCACAGCATCTCTGTTTCCTAGCTCTCGGAAACGGCCTTGCTATGCAACTTTAGCTGTAGCCTCGCTGTGTATCCCTCAGCATCATTGTTGCCTGGCCCTCGGAAACGGTCTTGCTGCGCAACCCATACCTCTGGCCTCACTGCTTATCCCTTAGCACCTTTGCTACCTGGCTCTCGGCAACAGTCTCACTGTATGTTTCCTACCTATAGCCTCACTACCTGTTCCTCAAGAATTATGTTGTCTGGCTGTCGACAATAGTCTCGCTATGTGACCCTCGCTAGCAACCTAATCGCACAGCTCTCGGAATATCTGCCACTTATATTATGGTCAACAACCTTACAGTTTATTGGTTTGACAACATAGTCTGATGCGGTTACCTACGCTACCCACATCAGACTGGGGGGAATCCAGCTAGGTGTAGCCCAAGCAAGAAATACCTTCAAGACGGTTATTAATGCAGACTATGTATATGGATATAGGTGACATTCCATATGCACATGACTACCACAACAATCGTGTAGAATAACAGTCTCAGAGACTGAATGGAAAGCTTACGCTTCTTAGCTACCCCGACCAGACATTTTACCGACATCAGTGTAGCATAACACTCTTTAGCAGCCTCGGTCCGCATAATCGCAGTAACAGTTACGTTGCATCGCACCGACCGGCTCACACTCCTCTCAACGAAGGAGTATTAAGCAAGCTCAAGCCACATAAGCAATGCTTGGCTCATCGCACAACCCCACGGATCTCGTGGGTGAGGTTCGGTCATTTTCTCTATTATTTAAATGCTTTGGTGCTTTATCTAGTCCGATCCGATTGTCAGCAACCCAATCGCATCAGACTAGGGGGACTTGACGACGCATAGTTTATATGACTAGTTCCAGTCCGATGTCATTGGCCGCGTACCAATAACACCAGACTGGGGGGACTTGATGATATATGGTCCATTGGCATGGCCTAGACTGCTCTAGCACGCCAGCCTGGCCTGGGGCGCTCCTGCCAGCCCTGCCTGGCGTTCCCTTGCCAGCCGTGCTGGGGACTCCCTTGCCAGCCGTGCTGGCGACTCTCCTGCCGGCCCGGCCAGGCGCTCCCCTGCCATCCTTTCCTGGTGCGCGCCCGCCAGCCTTGCCTGGGGGGCGTCCGCCAGCCCCGCCCGGCGCCTCCAGGCGGCCTTGCCCAGCTCCTTGCTAGTTGGGCCTGAATTGGGCTGGCCCAAGGCCTGACCCAATTCCCCTTGACCTAATTGTCCACCATAAATAGAATAGTGCCTCCTCCATGAAGGAAGACTCTTCCCTTTGGCTCAGCAGCCACCATAGACTTCCCCCATGGCTCAGCCGCCACTACACTCCGGCCGGGTGGCTCAGCCGCCACCCGCCGCCGTCAGCCACCATACACCACCACTAGTACCAAGATGGTTCTCTCTAGCTATGGAGGACCATCTCAGATCTATCAGCTGATCTAACTTGATCGTCGGAGTCCGCTCCTGAGGCACAGTCCTTGGGACTGCTCTAACGACTTTGCACTGTGATATCCAGATCTCTGCCGCAGCAGAAGACCAGAAGAATCGTCGGAGGTCGATGTCGCAACATATATATATATATATATATATATATATATATATATATATATATATATATATATATATATATAGAGAGAGAGAGAGAGGTTCAGGTGTTTAAAGTAATTATTGTGTTATTGTATGCATAAATATGGACCAATCATTTTAAAAACCTGGATAGGGCTAAAATTGTAATCTTAGCTTTTAATTAATTTTGGTAATTAATTATTCAAATCATAAACCCTTTATTTTAGGCAAAATCGTTTCCATTTACAGCTTTAAATCCCTAGACAGAAACGAAGGAACAGGGCATGTCGACGGAGTTTCTGTGTGTAACATCCCGGAATTCAGGTGTGTCTCTTAAACCCTTCTTCTTTTCCAAGTTGTCAAGTTTAAACCTTAAAGGAAATATTAAGTCAAATGAGTACGCTGGGCGTACTGAAGAGTACGCTGCGCGTACTCATGCGCTTAAGTTGGACGCGGACTCCACCCGGTACGTTGGGCGTACCTTGGGCTACGCTGGGCGTAAATGGTCCAGACTCAAAACCCTAATTTAGACTTGAGCCCTATATAAAGAAGGCTATGGCCTTATCCTCAGCCACCATTTGAGAGAGTGAAACCCTAAAAGAGAGCCAACCTTCGTTCTAAGCTTGTGTGAGTGTTTTTGGAGCTAAAAGTGCCTTTGTGTGTTAGTAAAGAAGAAGAAGAGATTCTTGTGAAGGCTAGAAGTTGGAGTGCAAGCTTGGATCTGAGTTCTACAGAGGGAGAAGCTTCACTTGGAGGTAAAAAGCTCAGAACTTTCCTTGTTATTATTGTTGTGTGCTTCTTGGACCAATTTTTAGGGTTTTTGGTCCCAAGGTGGAGACTTTATGAGCAAAGGTCTCCATAAGCTTAGATCTTCTATATTTCAGAGTGTTATGAGTTGTGGGTTCATAAAAATCCAAACTTGGACGTGGATCTTAAGTCATGCATGAGATCTAAGCTTTATGAGGAAAGAGGAGAGGTGTTAGAGTGATTAGTGACCTTTACAGCCATGCAAAGGCTTAAAGGTTCCGACTTTATGGAATAAGAGGCTTAGGGGAAGTCAGATCTGATAGTTGGATGAGTGTCTAAACCGTTTAAGACCAAAATCCAAGAAAGGCTGAAGCTGAGACTTACGCTGGGCGTAACTCTCAGAACGCGCAGCGTAAGGGTTTGCGACCCCGATTCTGGATCGCCGGAGTACGCCCCGCGTACAAGAGCTGGTACGCGCCGCGTACTGCCCCCTGTTGACTTTCGTTGACTTTTAGGGTTTTGGTCAACATTTGGACTTTTAGGTCAGGGAGGGGTAAAATGGTCTTTTACCCTTCTATGGGATGGTAGAAAGGGATTTAATCTAGCCTTTGAGAGCCATTATTTATTCGAGGATATTGTTTATGTGATTAGGCGGGGGCTAGATCAGTATATCCGTGTGCGAGATTATCCGAGTTACCCGAGGTGAGTCTTCTCACTATACTGTACCTGAAAAGGTACCTATGTGTGACCGGAAGGTCTTGTATGCTATGAGGTGTATGTATTGTATGCTGTTATGTGATATGTATGTGTTAGGTATGTTATGAATGATGTGGACCGGAAGGTCAGGATGATATGGACCGGAAGGTCAGGGTGAAATGGGCCAGAAGGTCATTACAGGTAGGGCCGGAAGGTCTACCAGGGTTATGGGACGGAAGTCCCCTGATACAAAGAGACCGGAAGGTCTTATATAGCCTTGAGTAGCGTATGTGCGTATGTGGTATATTGGGAAACTCACTAAGCTTTTATGCTTACAGTTGTTATGTTATGTGTTTCAGGAACTAGCGAGGATCGCGGGAAGGCGCCGGCATGATCAGTACACACTTGTGGAGTTTTTATGTATTGTGATCTTGGTATGAATTTTATGGATTTGATATGTGATACATGGAGATTTATGACATTTATGAATGAAATTATATTTTTAAAAGTGAAAAATTGTTTTGAAAATTTACGTCGTTACACTGTGATAGTTGGGAAATCGCGAGGAGGTGCAGAGGGAAGAAGCATCGGGACAGCACCGATCTAGGGGGCGATCATGGCGGAAGAGGTCGATGTATGCGACGGATATCACCGGCGAGCTTCTCCGGTGGCATTGCTTCTTCGTCTGCTGGCATTGCTTCTCCGGTGGAAGGCTTCTCTCATCCCATGTAACCTTGGAAACGACGCCAATGTTCCTATTCTCCCACCCAATCTTCCTTTACTGGTACCTTCAAATTCGTTTCTTTCTCTTTTCATTCAAGAAAACTTCGATCTCTCTCACCACCAACATCCGCCAGTACAATCACCATTTTCCCCACCGCTCTATCCCATCTTCTATTTTTCTTTCCTGTTTCACCAAATCCTCAACCAGAGAGACGACGTTGAAGATCTAACGCCCTCAAGTTAACATATATGTTGTCTATCAAATTAGGAGTTCAATTTAAAGGTATGTGTTTGGTAAACTTTGGGTTCTAATTATACAATGCTCGGTTCCCATATTCAACAAAAACGCAAATCAGTCTCTAATTTGAAAAAATTCAATAGATTTTGAGATTACCATCTAGGGTTTTAATCCCTTTTATTCCCCATTCAGTTTGTTTTTTCGTTACAGTGCTTCTGAATGACATAAATATTTAAAATAGTATCTTTTGTTAATTTCTTTCAACAAATTTGTTTTTTTAATTAGGCATTGATTCGGTTGATGAATTTCATATGAAAAAACTACTGAGAAATGATATTGGGCATGTCTGGTTGAACGATCTTGCTGATATTATTGGTGTTTCGTATCTAAATTGTTCAAATCAAATATCTATACATCTGATGTTTATTACTTGTTTTTGTTAGTGGAGTTGGAAACCAAAGATGGGAGAACTCATTTTGTCCCAAGAGCCAAGAAGCCGAAGCAAAAGAAAGCAGAAACAAATGTTGATCTTACTGTGTTGGCATTAGAAAGTCCACCAGATGGTTTTTTGTCACTTTCGAATGGACCATACGACTCATTAGTTGTTCTTCATCAGCCCCATGTGTCATTCTTGGATTCTCATGATCACAATGCACCATTAACAGCCCCTCATTTTATGAATTGATTCATATTTCAATTTATGTTTTTTTTTTCTGATTTAACACTTCATGTATGTGGACAGTGCAGGATCTTGACAAGGTTGAATTCTGAAAAGGTATCAAGTATGTTTATGTAGATGATTCAATGGATGATATTGGTGAGTTCCAATTCTATTGGAATGGAATCACGTATTCCAATTCTGTTGGAATGGAATCACGAATTCCAAATTTGTTGGAATCACAGAAGTTGATGCTTGAAGAACAGACCACAAAATTGAAACGGACCACATTATTCTTTTAGAATGTATTAGTCGTTGTTAGATTTTGATGTTTTCTTTCCCGTTTTGAAAGTTTTTTTAGTTTTATTCTTTAACAATAAATGTAATTCTTAACAATTGTTACCCCGTATTCTATAAGAAATAATGTATTTTTTGTTTTTATTCTTCAATTGATTGTTCAAGAATTTGTTATTCTACAAGAAGTTCTTAAAGTCATGATCAAGAAATAGGTTCAAGAATATTTTTATTATTTATGGTTCAAGAATATTTATATTTTTGAGTAAATAATTAAATAAATAAACATATTCTGTCAGTTAGTCCGAATTAAAATAATTATAATTCGTAAAATCGGATTTTTTAAATTAATAGAATCTATGATCCCTTAAAATATGCAATTTTCCTTTATTAAATCTATATTAATTGACTAAAATACCCTTGTAATTAAATTAGATGATATTTTTCAATTACATTTAATTCAATAATATATATTAATCATTTTTTTAAAATAAGTAAAATTGATTGGCCCACAGTTATGCATACAATAACACAATAATTACTTTGAATAGAATAACCTAGGCATATATATATATATATATATATATATATATATATATATATATATATATATATATATATATATATATATAGTAATAATCACATGTATATGTTAAATAATAAATCATTAAGTATATTATACATATTAATCACTCAGTTGACCGAGTTTTACAATACTGCTCAGTTCAGTAAGGGTCGATCAGGAAGTACTCGGGATTCTGTAACTCGCATCGGTAAGGGCCGAGTAGCGAGTACTCGGAGGAGTAATCGGCCAACTCGGAGAGTTTTACAACACTAGTTACAACAAATATTACTGATAGCATTTATATATTTTGGAAACTATAGTTTTTATAAATAAATCATTCAAATACATGTAAACCATACCAATTGCTTTTGCATGTGCCACATTTGGGTGAATAAATCATTCAAATACATGTAAATGTGAAGATTGTTGTTTCCAAATCTTTTATTTTTCCTTTTTGGATCTTAACTTTATGATTGTCTTGACATTGTAATAGATTTTTGTTGGTAAGTTATGTTATTATCAAAGGTCCCATTTTGAAATAAATTTATCCAAAAATTTAAGTTTATTGCGTGTACGATAATGACCTTACAGAGTAGGACCATTGTCCATATTTTAGATCAGTTTTCTCTTTTTAGTTATTTTCATTTTATAAGTTTGTTTGAAACTTTGATTTCAAATTATGCAACTACAAAAATAGGATTAATTTGAGTTTTCTTGTATTTATAATTGTTATAACGTGGAGGGCAGAAAATTTAAATATTTATAAGTTGCCTAAAATGTATTGATTTAAATTCTTAAAGCATTTAGAGTTCTTCTAATAAAGAATTAAAACATTATTTTGATAATATTTTTTTTAATAAGTATAATATAATATAATTAGTTATCTATCAAATTAAAGGAATAAAAAAAAAGTTTAGATACATGACTTGTAATTATTTAAATATCTTTTTCTTCTATTTATTCAGAAAAAGTAAAGTATTTGAAAAATCATATCTTCAAATACATAACCCAAAATTATTTTTACCGTTTTGTAACATTTAAAAACTATAGATGAACTATATTATAATGTATCTTTTGAAAAAAAAAATGTGTCTAAATAAGGAATTTTGGATTTAACTTACTTGGTCACCTAAAAATATTTTGTTCATCTTTTTTAGGTATACAAGACTCATAGTCATACATATCTACTCTAATAAATGAAAATCTTTTTGTCAAATGTCACACTCTCATTGATTTGGCTACATGTCATTTTGTGGTTATTTTCAATTAAATTTTTTACACATGTCATTTTGTGGTTTTTTTTATTTTATCATATTCTATATAATAACAATAAATGTAATAATAAATGCATATCAATTTCATTAATTGACTTTCCTTTTAATTTTAAAATTTCTAAATTAAAACCTCATTAGTTTCATTTGTTTATTTATCTAAATTATTTGTTTAAATTTAAAAAAAACCCATTAATTTTAATAATTCAATCTTTTTCTTTCAAACTTTTAAATGTTTCGAATTTCATATTTAATTTTTTTTTTAAATGAACTCATATAATATATGAGTTTTACAAATAGTTTATTTATTAAATAATAGAATTTGTGAATAAATAAACACCGGATATGATAAAAATAGAGTCGGTGTTGATATCTACTTTGATAAGAACGAAGTTACAAAGGAATAAAGCAACCAAAAATGGTGCAATTATTAATCATTTAAATGCATGAATTGACAAAAGCATACCATGTGATGACACAATTTGCATACCTGGCTGCCTATACTATACTCCATCCCCCTTTCATTTCTTCTTTAATATTGTCTTTCTATATGATGATGAATGATGAATAAAAAAATATTATTTTACATATAAACTGAATTATGTAAAAAAAGTATATTGTGTAAAAGAATTTGATTGGAAGCATCAATCACAATCCCATGATTGTAAATAGACCAAAACTTTATTCTATCATATTCTATTGGATTAAATAAAGATTAACCAAGAAAAGTTTATGCATATTACTCTTTTCATGACTTAAACACATAATGCATTATTCAATCTATAACAACTTTAATAATTATTTTTCTAAGATTTATGCGACCCTAGTTGGATTTTCTAGCCAAAAGGGTATGACTTGTAGATTATGCAAAAGACCAATGCCATCTCTTTGTGCCTCCTTGCCCATATCCAAATTTTTTTTAGGAATGAATTTGTTATTAGTTGCAACCAATACAAATCTAGGTGTTTTTTTTTTTTTTGAACGGCAAATACAATATAATTTTAAACTACTCCTAAATCCACCTATGTCTCCGACGAGACTTGAACCCTCAACCTCAAGGAGAGAGGGCAACACCTGATACCGCTGGGCTAGAAGCCCTTTGGTACAAATCTAGGTGTTCAAAAAATATTCAATTCAAGAGTATTTATTAAGCAACCAAAAATGAAACGGTTTCTGGTATCACTGAAACGTGCAAGGTATTTATTATAAAGCATCATTTATGTATACGCAAGAATAAAAGACAATGATGATCCATGTGATCTCTTCTCAACAATTTCCATAGTTGGTCCATGGTATAGAGTATAGACTAGGGTTTAATTGCAAGAATTGATAGACTAATTTTTATACTCCCTCCATCTCAAAATAATAGTCCACAGACAAAAAAACATACAGTTTAAGAAAACATTAATTACCATTAACTTTATTAAAGGAAATGACAGTCTTACCCTTCTGTTGCATTTAATTATATGGTAGTTGCATTTAATTTTATGATAATTTAACTAATAATGAGGGGTATTATGGTAAAAGACATATTTATTTTTAGAAGTAGACAATTATTTTGGGACAAACCAAAAAGGAAACATGGACTATTAATATGGAACGGAGGGAGTATTATTGAAACAAAAGGCATGATCACAATATTTCCTAGATATCTCTCCCAAAGTTGAATACTCAATGAATACGTTCAAAGATACAACTCACTACTACCAACCTCCCATTAAAACTCATTTAAACCGACCTAACTAATAGATTGTCCAAAATCCCCTCTTTTAACTCCTTTATAAGACTACTAGAAAGTGTAACAATCCAAACAATGATGAAGCTAGTAAGACAGGTGGGTGTATGTTAACCTATTTACAACACACATAAGTTGATAATCAATAAGCAAAAGCCATGTAACCCACATGGGTGTCACACACAAAGTCAAATCAAATGGCGTTCTTTTCAAAACCAGTCCATTATATATCTAATAACCATGTATTCTCAATTTCTCATGCATCAAACACTTGTACTTTCCGCATTTAAGATGATTTAATTTAATACAACTACTAAATGCAAAACACATGCTTACACCCACTATGTGTGACCATTCACAACAGTGGCCCAGCCAACCAAAATGGTCCCAACACTAAACCAGCCTCAATTCAAGGGTCATCACTCATCATCAATGTTCCATTTTTTTTGCACAAAAATTAGTCCCAAATTCAACTCAAATATATAGTAAAATCTAACATAACCAATAAAATTCTCCCACAAAATTTTATCTTTTTTACTAACTATGACTGAAACCACCGCCCGAGCCGCCTGGGCCCGTCGTTTTCACCGCCACTTTTGGTGGTCCGGTTACCGGAAAATTTTGACCGGTATTGTTCAATAAGCATATCGAGTTTATCCGTCGTGTCTTGCCCTAACGGGTCTTTATTTTTCCTTCTTTTTGAACCCAAATCTTCACTCACCGCCGCCTCTTTCTGGTCCCTCAGCCTCTTTTTCCGGTGAACATCAGCCACCGGAGGTGGCCGCTTGAAGGCGGCACCGCCACTTTTCGGTTTTTTTCCTTCTTGTTGGACCTCCATATGTTCCTTTTGTTTCTTGGCGGGTTTTTCGGTTTCCACTTTTGACATTGTAGTTTGGGGTTTGCGCTTATTTAAATTGTGGTTTGACCGGTCAAAGGGTGGTTTTTGAAAATCCGGATTTTTTACTTTGTTTTCTGTATTGTTACCGAATCCTTGCTGTTGAGATTCAATCTTCTCGTTTCGTTGTCTCAATGTTTGAATATTATCGAGGGCAAATTCGACAATTGGTCGATGCTCCCGAGTAAAAGTTTCTGTTTTTCCATAAACAATGTATTTATTAAAAGTTAAAACTAAAGAGTAAATTTACATTTTGGGTCCCTGAGTATTGTTGAGTTTTGCAATTTTGGTCCCTTATTTGAGGTTTTGTAACATAATTTTTTGGGACTAAAATTGAAAAAACCGGCTACAATTAGGGACCAAAATTGTTAACTACTCGATGATAAGGGATTAAAGTTTAGAAAAACATACCAGGATTATTATTGAGAACTCTAAGAGCAACAAGTGCGTGTTCGTGTTCTGTGAACTCAATAAAAGCAACCCCACGAGAATGATTCTTTGAAACTTCTTTTCCTTTGTTGGAATCCTTCAATAACTTAATCTACAAAATATATCGAGGGTAAGAAATGTAAAAAACGGAACCCCGAGGGTTAAAAGTGTAAAAATACCTGTCGGATTGTGGGTTTTTGTTTTGTGGCACGTGATGTAACTGCATCTATACAAAGTCTTTTTAGTTGTTTGTCATTCATTGACTTTGGTACATTGTACATGATCAGTCTTGTCCTTGAAACATGGAAGTTTGGTGATTGAAGCTTCGTTGCCTTCTTTTGCTCCAACCTAAAATTAATACATGAAATGACCGTTTTACCCTTTTTTAATTTTCACAAGTCAAAAAAAAAAAAAAAAAAATTCTTTTACTACTTACGATCGGCGTTTTGACATGTCACTATCTGAAACACCTTCAGCAGCTGGAGTACCTTCAACAATAAGACCTTCCTATAAAAACAAAATGAAATTAATTTAAAATCTTGTTTTCGGATTAATTTTAATTTAAAAGTGTTGAAAATTGAAATAGTAAAATAGAAATGTACTTTAGCTAAGTAGAGATTACGGTGATCATGTTCTTCCTTTTTTGTCTTTTCTACTTCTTTATCATGAGCTGCTTTTTTATTTAAAGCTTTTAAAACTTTTAATTGTCTTCCTTTTAAAATAATACCCAAATCAGCTACAGTTGATGCTGAAAAAGCAGCATCGGTTGCCTCAACAGTTTTAAACTTTAGAAATCCAGTTCCCCTTGGTCTCCTGCAGGAATAATTTTAAACAATATTTAATAAAATTACTAATTTACCCTAAACTAAATAGATAAATTTCAAATTATTACTTGGTGATTGGATGAAGAACAGGAACAAAGGATTGGACTTCACCAAATCCTGCAAATCGTTGCTTTACTTCCTCATTTGTAACATCAAACGGAAGATTGGAGATAAAGAGAGTTTTTTGTAAATCTTCTTCTTCCTCTTCAGGAGTTTTAATTTTTTTTTCAAATTTTGTTGAATTTTCAGGTTTTGATACACTTGGAATGTTTTTAGGTGTTGTAGGTGTTTTGTTGTTTACTTCATCTTTTTGTTTCTTTTGGGGAGAAATATGATCATCAATGACAGGATCCACAGGTTCATTTGATGAAGAAAGAAAGTTATTTAGAACTTTTTGTGTAACATCTGCTTCTTCATCAAAATTTACTTCTTCTGAATCTGAATCTGAATCGGAAGCTTCCGGAACATTTGCATGTTTGGTGTTTTTGTCTGTTTCCTTATCATTGTCCTCCAAATCAGTACTAGAATCCTCGTCATCACTTTCTTTCTGTTCTGTAAGTTAAATAAGCGTATAAACACAATTAAATTATAAAAAGAAGCAAAACATAAAAAATAATAATAATAATGAAGGTTTTAAAAATAATAAAATTGCAAAGAGAAACTTTATACCATCTTTTAGAGTATCTTGAATCCCAGCTGTATATATATTTTTTGGAACAGCCCAATCAACAGCAATTGGCCTTTTACCTAAATTTTTACCATTAAACTTTTGGATTGCCTGAATAAAAGTAATTACAAAAAGGTTATGAAAAATTCAAGTTGAAAAAATAATAATAATAATAATAAAACTTTGTGTGACTCATTTATCATTATCCGTACATTTTCTGCATCCCGCTTGCAGGTGAATTTGACAAATGCAAATCCCTTCGATAGCCTGGAAAAAAAAATATATATATATATTTAATGTAATGGAAAAGTAAATTACAAATTTAGTCCCTGTGCTTTAAATGTTCCCAAACATGTCCCTAAATTTGGTTCTTGTTTCGATATCGGTCCCTGAACCACGTAAAGTGACTTTTCTAATTTCCACCCTTGAGTCGTTTTTTTTATTTTTTTAATACTGTTTCAAGTTTATAAATACAAAAGAAGCATAACATAAGTCAAAAAGACATACCCTGAATCAGGTTTTTTGGGAATATACACATCCCATACAAAGCCTGCTGCAGAAAACATTTCTTTTATCTCACTAACATCCGCCTGTATTTATATTTCAAAATTAAAAAACCAATAAACACACTTGATAGATTAGATACTTTTCATAATATAAGTTAACAATCAGTAAAATTTAATTTACCTTAAAAGGAAGATTTCTTATGATAAGCTTCCATTTCTGTACCTTGGAACCCTAGTAAAAAAAACACATTACATGATCACACTTAACAAACAACCTATAAACACATTTGAGGTTTTTAGTGAAATTTTTGAAAAAAATCTTAAATAGAAGCTTACTTCTCCACCTAATTGTCGTGCCCAAACTGTGGCCCCACTTAAATTTTTCTGATGTAATTTTGCCACACAAGCACGAGCTGATTTGACACTGGTGTAAACTATAGATGAGGATGCCAATCTGCATCCATCTTGAAAAAGCCCTGAAATATGTAACACTTGTGTATTATAGAATTGTTATTTCTTGTATATTTTATGAGCAGAAAGAATTACAGATGTCCTTTTACCATGATGTGTTGTCTCATCTTTAGGAAGAGGGTAAGTTATGGAAGAGACTGACCCACACTCCCTAGCAATACTGTGAACCTCCTCTGCCATGTCAGCATTGAGGAGCCCACCAATTACAACTGTCCTAGCAACCCTGTTTATAATATCAATAACATGGAATATTAAAATATGGTATAGATACTTATTTGCTCAAGTTTTATATAAATTATAACAAATCACTTAGACTTTGTGTGTTCAAGTGTTTGTATCATTAAACTCACACATGCCTCAAAAATGAAATCCAACAAATGAAATGACATTAAAAATTTAAAATACCTCTGTTTTTCTGAAGAAATTCCTTCTACACGTTCAGTTTTCAAAGGGATCACTGCTTTATTCTTTGGTTTCTTGATTTTGCCTGGATATATATAAGGGGGGAGAATTACTTAATACTTATAGTCTTTTGTACCAAGTTTTTTAGTACATTTCAATAACATAATTTTATAGATACTACAAACTTACAAATACTCTTTTGTACTATTTGAAGTCTAACCTTTTTCTTCAGAATCACGAGCTTGTTTATGCTCTACTACTGGTGTTGACAAATCATCCTTGTCATCAATGTTGTTGATCACATCTTTCTTCTTCGGCTTCTTGATTTTGCCTGAATTATATAAGAGAGGGAGATCATGTTGTTGATAGTAGAAGATTCAAGATTCCAATGGTACTAATGAAAGAATGTGTTAAATATATAGTACACTACAATAACATAATTTAAAGATATTAAAAATGGTATTGCACTAGTTGAAGTCTAACCTTTTTCTTGGGAATCAGGGGCTTGTTTATGCTCTACTATTGGTGCTGACAAATCATCCTTGTCGTCTTTTTTCTTGATGACATCATCAGAGTTAACTACTGAAGCATCTTTACCATCTTTTGTCTTGATAACTTCATTAGTGACATCATCCTCATGGTCTTTTCCCTTAATGGTATCATCAGAAGGGAGCACTGAACTCCCCAAGTCACAGAAAATAAAGGGTTTTAAAAAGCAATTACATTTAACAAATTATGCATCAAAATAAAGAGAATGTTGATAAGGACACAAGAGAGTGTAAAGCAAATTATATTATATGAACCTTCAGTCCCTTTAGATCTCCTTTGCTCAAGAGGAGCCCTATGTGTTGCATGTTTAACTCCAATGGTGCGACCTCCTACTGATGCACCATTTTTCAGCTCAATTGCACGATTAGCATCTTCAGTCACAGCACTGATATTAAAACACAAACAAAAAATAAAAGAAAGAATGTTAATGGTGATTTGGTAAAAGAAAGAGGAGTAAATAAGCACACTAGAAATACTGATATACAGACTGCATAATCATATAGCAGGTGCATAAACTTATATTCAGAAAAGTAAGTACATAGGAACAAAGAATTTAGAAAATGAATAAAAATATATTTCTATTAGACTTACAATTGAACATAACCAAATCCACGGTGTACAGTTGATCCTGTAAAACAATGTTCCAGTTAGAATGTCTGGTTTCAATCATCAAATTGGTGAAGATTGCTTTTAAACTTCATTCTATCGCTTCTTAATTTAATAAACATCGAACTGCAATACGTCTTATAAAGCCTACAATTGTTAGCAATCTTCTCAGAAAGTCTAAACTCCTAGTCAATTATGAGACAGAGGATTTATAAAGTTCAATAATCAAGTTGTGGAGTTTGAATTCATTATGCATACTATCATTCATTTCCACTTCTTGATTGCATTGACATTAAAGTGAACACAAATAGATAAACAACGCAGCCTATGATACCTACTAATTCATGAAACTTACCTTTCTGTGTAACCATAAAACACCGCCTAATTGGTCCAACATCGCTGAATGTTTCCTCCAGCTGAAATTTAGGTCAAATTTACAGTTCATTACCTGTGATTTACTCTAAACAACAAAAACATTGACAAAGAAACGCATACATAAGCGAACTGAAAAGCTTGCCTGTGGGTTAGAGAAAGTGTAGGGTAAATTGGCAACGAAAACGGTAGCCGGACTATGCTGGCTACCACCGGCCTCATGCTTCATCCTGTTCTTGTTCTTCCCCATGTATCTGTAATCTGTCCCTTACGATTTAAACCTAAAAACTCGCAGCTCCAAAGTCGCGGCAGGGTTTTGGCTTTTGGCCTCTGGGTTTTAAGAAGTGCGGCCATTTTTGCTCTACCTTAACCTTGTATCAACTTTCAAATTACTCCCCTTACTTTGAGTTTTGATCAAAATGTACCCCTATCCTTTTAATTAGTGCCACTTTCAGCATAAAAATCATACAAAAAAATATATGAATTAGTCGACTTAAAAATTTTCCTAAACTAATAAATAAATAGTTTTAATCTTATGTTGTCATGTGTCACTCTAATATAACTTCTTATTAATATTATATGTCACATATCATATGTTAAATTTGAAGTTATAACTAACTTTAAAATTTGGTATATCTCTTATTTAATAATTTACTTAAAACTATTTATTTGAAATAACTGATTAATAATTATGAATTTTACTACAAATATTTATGAAAATAAAAATTATTTTTGTAACTGTGGTTCTCACGGGTTATAAACTAGTAAGTTATATTAGATTACGAATGATGACCACACAGGCTTTGCAACATCTTATGTTTTTGTTTATTAGTAATTACAACTTATGTGGATAATGTTTTGATGTGGTATTGAAAGTTATGAATTTTAAAATTGGGGTATTAATTTTTAATATATTATAAAATGATGTCGAATGATGTTTTTTACGTTGAACGTTGAACTTTGTTGAACTTTGATGAGTTCGATATTTGAGCATATTACAAAATGCTTTAGAATAAGAATGATATGAGTATATTAGGCTAAAAGGTGTCATACAAATCTTGCTGGCGGTATTCCTATGTGGCATTTATTATCGGTGGTAAACACCGTCCCTCTACCTTTTTTTTTATCTGCGATATAGCTCACCGATGAACTTCTACCGATTCCTCTCTATTGATTTACTGCTAAAAATAACCCCTTCTCCCTTATTTATTTTTTGGGTTATTGTCATTGTAGCCCAACAAAGTTACGTATAATGGTTTAAATGGTCCCTCGTGACTATTTTTTGCATTTTAAGGACATAAACTTGTTATTTCTTGTTTTAAAATGGCACTCTTGGGAAAATGAAGGGGTCACCCGGTGACCCCATCCTACCTAGCAATTTTTTATTTCCACCTCATATCCAAATAGATTAATTTAGTTCATGTCTTGCCACGTGTGCATAGGAGTTAATGAGAGATATTGTACGTTTAAACCCCTCAATTGTCCCTTTCTAAAACTTTCTTCTTTAACTTCCCCGCGTCGAAATTTGTTGTTGATCTGTTCTTCGGTCCTATCCTTTTCTTCAAGTGTTAGTCACTCAAATCGGGGAACTTTGTTGTTGCTATGGCCGTTTTCATGAAGATTGATCTACATTTTGCTGGAATTTTTACCAGGTACCCCTCTATTACTTACGCAGATGGAGCAGAGCAAAGGTTTGATGATGTTGATTTTGCTGGAATGGACAAGAAGGAATTTGTCGAGTTCCTTGAAAGATTCGCATGTGAGATATGTGTGAATGTGTACTTTTGCATGCCCGATATTGTTTTTCCTAATGGATTAAGGTTAATCGCGAATGACATGGATTACATGGAACTAATCGAAGTAGGGTATGCTTCTGATTGTGTAATCGATGTATATATGGACCATATTGGTGTTAATGTACATCAATGGATTCTTGAAGAGCAAGTAGAAGTTGGCAGTTCTTTAGACCAATTATCTGGTGCAAATGAAGATCATGAAGAAGTTCACAGTCGTATGCATATGGATGATGGAATTGACATGCAAGATTTACATGGTGGTATGGATGATATCCTAGGTCCAAACGAGGATTTGCAAGGTGAGCAAGATGATGGCATTCACATGGAAGTGGACAGTGAACCTGATGAGTGCATTCCTATGAACAAGACAAAGGATGATGAGTTTCTGAGTAAGTTGTGCCCAAAGGAGCAAGTCACCCCCCACAGTCCACCTCGTGAAGATACATATGATCCACCACAAGAAGATGAGGTAGTTTTTACTGACCAGGCTATTTATAATGAGAATGTTCATTGGAAAAAGCAAAAACCTGTATTAGGTATGAGATTTGTGAGTCCTAAACAACTGAAATATATGATGTGTAACTATGCTGTAGCAAATGGTTATCAGTTATGTTACAAAAAAAAATGATAGTAGGAGACTATTAGTGAAATGTTGTTCTGGGCAGTTCAAGTTTAGGATGTGGGCTTCTTGGATGAGTAAGGAAAAGTCTTTCCAGATAAAGAGTCTCATAAATGAGCATAATTGTGCAAGAAACTTCAAGTTAGGTTCAATTGTGAATTATTCATGGATAGGTACTCATTACACAACACAATTCTTACAGAAACAAAAGGTTAGTGTGAGGCTACTTAGGGATGAGGTTAAAGAGATATTTGGTATAGATGTGAGTATGGGACAGTGTAGAAGAGCAAAGAAGTATGCAATTGAACTGATTGAAGGAACACTAGTGGAGCACTATGCAAAGTTGTGGTCATATGGTGAGGATATTAGAAGATCAAATCCAGGATCAACAGTCAAAATTGATGTCAATTCTATGCCAGATGGTAAGAATTATTTTCGCAAACTTTACTTGTGTTTTGATGGACTTAAGCAAGGGTGGAGAGGGAGTTGCAGAAGGGTTATAAATGTAGATGGATGTTTCTTAAAGGGCTTATGTAGTGGAGAGCTAATATGTGCTGTAGGAAGAGATGCCAATAATCATATATTTCCAATTGCATGGGCAGTTGTCTGTGTTGAGAACAAAGGAAATTGGAAATGGATTTTGGAAAACCTTAGAGATGACCTTCAACTGGATAATGGTTTTGGTATAACATTAATGTCAGATCAGCATAAGGTAAAGTTGTTTTACTTCCTAATTTAATAAATTCTAGTCTCATTTTATATAACATGTTATCATTGTTGCACAGGGGCTGTTAGAGGCTGTGAAGGAAATACTGCCTACTGCTAAACATAGGCAGTGTGCAAGGCATATTGTTGCCAACTTTAGGAAAAGATTCAGTGGTGTGCATTATGAAACCATGTTTTGGAAGGCAAGCAAGGCATTCATTGAGCCTTTATTCAATGCTGCCATGAAGGAGATTGAAGTGCTTAACCCTGCAGCCTTTGCTTATCTTATGGAAACAAACCCCAAATCTTGGAGTAAAGCATTTTTTTTCAAGAGGGAAAGATGTGTGATGCAGTGGAGAATGGCTTATCTGAGAGCTTCAACAGTGTGATAAGGTATGCTAGGAAAAAGCCAATCATCACCATGTTAGAGAAGATTAGATTGTATGTTATGGAGAGAATATACAATTTAAAGATTAAAGGTAGTTCATGGCCTGATTACAAGCCTTGCCCAGCAATCACACTCCTACTGAATCAATTAAAAAAAGCTCAAAGGTACTTTCTAATCTTTAAACTCATAATTGTATGTAATTACTTATGTTATGTCTACATTAGGTATTGGCAGGTTTTGCCAAGTGGTCTAAACCAATTTGAAACAAGAAACATGGCTGAGTCCTATGTTGTTGACCTGGACAAGAAGACTTACACTTGTAGAGTGTGGCAACTTAATGGGTATGGATGTGTGCATTCAGTTACAACTATATCATTTCTCAATAGAGATGTTGGTGGTTATGTTGATACAATGTTCTATGGAGCAGTCTACAAGAACACCTATAAGTATCTAATTCAGCGGATGAATGGTAGCAATATGTGGCCACCTACTAACTTCATACCACCTCTTCCACCAATGAAGAGAAGAATGTCAGGTAGACCAAAGGTTAACAGAAGAAGAGATGCATCAGAGAAGCTACCAAGGCACACTGTGACTAAGGCAGGGAAAAAAATATCATGCAGTGTGTGTAAAAATGTGGGGCATAACAAGGTCACATGTCCTCAAGCTGAAAGACCTCAAGTGCAAAAACCTGAAGTTGGTAGGAGGCCCAAACTAAATGTTAAAAAAAGGAAATCAGGTGTCAATGAAAAAGGTGAAGAAGCAGGAGGTGTCAATGAAGGGCAAAAGGGTCAAGGAGCAAAATCAGTGCATGAAGGGCAAAAGGGTCAAGGAGCAGAAGGTGTTGCTGCTGGAAGGAGATGTAAAATAAAGAAATCTGAGAGAATCATAAAGATGAAACTTGCTAAGAGGGTGAAGGGCAAAGATGGGAAAGGAGATACCAGTGCAAACCCAATGGAGCTTAATGATTAGGATCTTATGTCGTTTAAGTTGTTATCTTTTAACTTGGTTATGCTTGGTAGGATTTAAGTGTTAAGTTTGGAATTGGGTTGTAGTAGGTTATTAAGTTTGGAATTGGACAAGTTGTTATGTTTTAACTTGGTTGTGTTGTAACTGACTTTGTTTAATTTGTTTGTTCATATTTCGTGCATACAAAACACATCAAAGCTAAAAGATAACAACTTAAACGAAATAAAGTACATTACAAGTTACATAACAACTTAAACTAAATAAAGTACATTACAAGTTACATAACAACTTAAACGAAATAAAGTACATTACAAGTTACATAACAACTTAAACGAAATAGTTGATGTCTTCACCAGAATTTAAAGAGTCGGGTGAAGGTGGTGGAGCCGACATTGTTGCTTTTTAATGGTTCTTCTAGAGGATTGTTTTCCCTAATATGGTAAACAAGTTTCAGATTTGTTTTACTTCAAACCCCATGTAACGCCCGTAGATCCGGGCTAGTCAATTTAGAGACGATAAGCATCAAAAATGACTTTTTGATGGAAGATTATTTAGAAGGATTAATCTTAACGAAGTTGTAGTATATGTCTCAAGGTTTCCGGATATATAAAGAATGCCGAAATCCGAGTTATAACGAAGAAGTAATGACCTGTCGAAGTTTCGCGACAAACCGGCACGGTGCCGAATGTCGTAAAAAGTGAGTTTTTGATAAACTACTTTTTAGCCTTAGTAATCTAAATGAAACTTGTAGTATTCGTTAAACCGAGAAGTTCGATAAAAAGAACGCCAAAATCTGACTTCGTATGAGGAAGTTATGATTTTTCGAAGTTTCAGCTTAGCAGTAGACAGCTAAAAACTCGAATTTTAGATCGAGTGGTTTTTAGCCGACACAACCTAAATGAGAATCGAAGGTCTCGTCATTAGTAGCACAACGGTAAAAAGTCTGACGAAAACGGACGTCGGATGAAGAAGTTATGAATTTTTAACGGATTTCCTGTCCCAGTCTGTTAAAAATAATAATATAAAAATTAAAGTCAAAATTAGCCAACGAAGTCTAAACAGAAGTTGTAGAGCGTAATTTTACCTACGCGTGCATATAAAGAACGTCAAAAACGGAGCTCGTATGCGAAAGTTATGGATTTTAGAAGTTTTGGCGCGAAAACCGAGAAATTTCGCATAGATAAGCTTCACCCGGAAATGCCACGTCACCCTCGTTGCATGCTTGCCACGTGTCCGAACTGCTGAGTCACCGGAGGCCAGCTGACGAGGCGTGTCATGTTCTTCGCGAGTCCGAGGTTCGGTCCAATAGGAGGTTGCCCCGTGTCCGATCTCGGTGTGTCATCAGCAACGTGTCCGAACCGAGGTGCTGTCTGAAGCGGTCCAATCAGAAGCCTCCAGCGAGGCCCTCGCATGCGCAGCCATGTGCGAGCCCACGTGCGAGCCTTCCCTGCGAACCCTCGGATCTGCGACGCGTGGCTTCTTCTCATCCGTCCGATCAGCAACTTCGGACCCTATAAATAGGAGGGTGCGAACCCTCCCGGCTAAAGTTAGAAAATTGGCAATTTTGGCTCCTTTTTCAATATTTTAGCCATTTTGACCTCCACCGATGCCCCGAGATCATTTCCAACGCCCGGAATACGCCACGGAGTGCCCGAGAAGCCCGGGAAATTTATTTTTTCGGTTTCGAAGCCCAACCCTCGCAGAGCCCGATTTCTCAATAAAACTCCCGGTTTTATTAGAAACGATCATTCTAGGCAACGAAGTGTTGCCCGGTTATCGTTAAAACATGTGAGTGTGTAGTCACTTTCATCTTACACATAAATATGAATTATTTTATATAAAATACGTTATATGTGTATATATGTTGTTTGTTTATTTGAGATGGATGTTGAATGAATGTTTTATACATGTTTAAAATGATTTAAAATGTATATGTATTTTATCTTCAAGTATGTTGGGTAAAACATGGGTAGATAAAGTATGAGGGATAAAAGTACAGTATAGATGTACGTTGGTAGCTATGAATTTAGTACAGTATAGATGTATGTTGGTAGCTACGGATTTAGTATGTTGGCAGCTATGGACTTAGTGCATGTTGTATAAACCTTGGCGACGATGTGACTTCGTGCCTATTAGATAAACCCTGGCGACTATGAGACGTAGTGCCTATTGTATAAACCATGGCGACTATGAGACGTAGTGCCTATTGTATAAACCCTGGCGACTATGAGACGTAGTGCCTATTGTATAAACCCTGACGACTATGAGACGTAGTGCCTATTGTATAAACCCTGGCGACTATGAGACGTAGTGCCTATTGTATAAACCCTGGCGACTATGAGACGTAGTGTTTATTGTATAAACCCTGGCGACTATGAGACGTAGTGCCTATTGTATAAACCTTAGCGACTATGAGACGTAGTGCCTATTGTATAAACCCTGGCGACTATGAGACGTAGTGCCTATTGTATAAGCCCCGGCGACTATGAGACGTAGTGCCTATTGTATAAACCCCGGCGACTATGAGACGTAGTGCCTATTGTATAAACCCTGGCGACTATGAGACGTAGTGCCTATTGTATAAACCTTAGCGACTATGAGACGTAATGCCTATTGTATAAACCCCGGCGACTATGTGACGTAGTGCCTGTTGTATGAAACTTGGGCAGCAATGGACTTCGTGCCTATTCCTTAGGATGAATCCTTAGGAATGAGTGAGATTTGATTCTTAGGGTAAATCCTTAAGAAATAAATAAGATAACGGGGATTGGGTAATTGGGTTGATTGTTTGATGTTTAAGCATAATAAATTATTTATTGTGGGTTGAAAACCCTATATGCTCACCAGGCTCCCAAGCCTGACCCACTCAGTTTGTTTGTATTACAGGTATCGATACGAAGTTACTTTACACTGAGAGATTAAAAGAGATGTAGATCACTAGTGTAAGTGAGCGTAAGTTCTGTTTATGCTTATGTTTCTGTATTGACGATGACATCCCAATGGTTTAAGTGAATAAAATACATTTCTTCAGAAATGATTTGATAATATAATTATCATGTTTTTATGGGAACAAATTCCGCAACACCTTTTAAAAGGATTACTCTTATTTTATTTTAAAAAGCATAAACGAAAATCGGACTTTTCTGGCCGAGAAATTAGGGGATGTCACACCCCACATGCGTATGTCCCCTTATAATTCGAGACTTGTGCCTGGGACTCAATCGAATCAACAGTGTAAGGTTGTTGGGGTGTTGGTGGAAATTAAAGACGGTAATTACTCTTTGCATGTGTCACCTTCTGTGTCATCGAGTCAACTCGGTATTGACTCAGTGGGTTACCTCATATGTATACATGGCAAGTGACGAGGCAGGTTAACCTCCTAAAATGGGTAAGATGACTTTCCCAATCGGTAAATAACAAGTTTATGCCCTTAAAATGCAAAAAATAGTCACGAGGGACCATTTAAACCATTATACGTAACTTTGTTGGGCTACAGTGACAATAACCCTTATTTTTTGTCGGCTACAATCTAAGCTACCACATCCTAACAACTTTTAAAAATGGCAAAAATTGCAAAAGTGTCTCTACCATCTTATGTGTCCATCGTTAAACATTTTAGGATACCCCACAACTTTATAGATATTACATTTGACGAATCTCACAAAGAAAAAGTACAAATTCGTCAGATTTTAATCATTTTATAAATATAATTTTTTTGAATATATTTTGAAATATAAACTTTTAGTCTTATATAACTATTTTTTAGATATAAATGTTTGTCATGTTTTAGTAAAAATAATTCACCATATATGGAATAGTATATATATATATATATATATATATATATATATATATATATATATATATATATATATATATATATTGTAACACTAGTAAAAATAGGTCAATAGACAATCACATGTGATTATGCCAATCATGTAATGTGATTTTGTTAAACTAGTAATGTGATAAGAGTGCTATGTAGTTCATGATAAATTCTAATACAAATATGAACTTTCTTTATGATACAACTCAAAGTATACGTCCATACGATTCCAAAAATATAGAGAATGTCTGAATCTGACTTCGCATGAAGAAGTTATGATAAATCGAACACTATAAATCTCTATAATAAGAGGAATTTAAAATAGACTTAGAATTAGCTATTGGAGCCTAAAAGAGAGTTGTAGTACTTGTAAATACCTACGCGTGCATATAAAGAACGTCAAAAACGGAGTTTGTATGTGAAAGTTACGACCTTCCGAAGATTCAGCTGTCAAAAACCCTAATCTGACTGAGCTCACGACGTGAGCACAGAAACTCACGATGTGAGGAGTCATTTTGCCACATCTCGGAATCTAGAAGGTGTGTGAAGAGGCTTCGAGGGGATAAGATCCAAACTCACGACGTGAGCAGGGATATCTCACGACGTGAAGAGTCACATGGCCACCTTCCCAAGCTAGGGACGCAAATGGCAAGTCTACGGGGATAAGATCCAAACTCACGACGTGGGCCTTATAAAACTCACGATGTGGGGGTCCAAAATCCTTACTATAAATAGCAGGTCCGACTTCAGCCATTCATACACCTAAACTTCTTTCTCCTCGCTCATTTGCTGAAGCCATCTTGCATCCCGAGCCCCGACGACCTCGTACGCTGACCGTTTCTACTTAGATTACATAAAATCACGCTACTAGGGTGAGTTTCACGGCCCCACTTTCTAATATTTTGGGGGAAAACGCATGCTAAATATTGTATATACATTATTATTATATCTATATGATAGTATATAGTTATAATAACCGGGTTATAGTTGTTCTAAATATAATATTTTGAATATATACAACTATTATCAACTTGGCAGCATGTTATTATACTAATGTAGATCTTGAGTTATACTTAGGATTCTATATATATGATGTGTGAGATATAGTTCCGAAGTTATATTCGGAAGTTCTATATGTTAATTTATAAAGTATGTTGCTATTATTGGTTTTATGTCAAGATAAAACTTGGTATGTTGTATGTTGTTATTGTTAGTTTTATGACAAGATAAAACTTGGTATGGGATATGTTGTTGTTGTTATTGGTTTTATGTCAAGATAAATCCTGGTTTTACTTCAAGTTATAGTTGTTATACTACCTAAATGTTATGAAGTTATGAGTAATGTTTAAAAGCATAGTCTAGTAACTTAGGGTTTTAGACATGAAAATGATTTTGCTGTTAGAGTTATAGGAAGTCGTCGAAGTCTACATGAGTAATTGTATTCATCAACTAAGATTGGGGATCTTAGCGGAAATCCTCTGAACTGTAACCGTTAATCCCGTGTGAGCGAGGAAGTTATGTATAATTAGTATACGGGTTGACCACCCCACTTGTGACTGTTAGCTACAGTCAACCAAAAGCGAGTGATGAACTATCCTTTTACTTGTTATTGTTCTGGCGTCGATGAAGCGTACGGTGTTGTTTCTCATGGTAAATCATGGGTGTGTTGTTTCTCATGGTAAATCATGAGTGTGTTTTATCAGAGGTATTATGTCATAGCAGCGGTTACAGGCTCATGATAGCAAATTGTTAGAAACATTATACTTTGTCGTATACAAGTATTAATGTTAAGTATAAGTTTCCCCTACTTATACCTTAGGTTTAAGGAATGTTTAGGTATAACACTTAATTGATAAGTAAACTATTATACCTAATATACATACTAAATGTTGGAGAGTCAAAATGATACTTTCAAAACTATACTTTTGAACGTGGAAAATGTATTATTTTATGGAGTCAAAACCTGTGGACTCACCAACTTTATGTTGACGTATTTTAAAATGCATGTGTTTTCAGGAACTTGAAAAGTTGGTATGTATTCGAACAGAATAAGTTTTACTATTATCTTTCTGTTCATTAAGAAGTATGTCATAGTCGGATATTATGTAATAGGTTCTAGAAAAACAGTTATGTAACTTTCAATTATCAATAAAGGTATGTATCTTCTTTAGTACTGTTCAATGTATGTTATATAACTGTGATACGAAGAATGACGTTACACCACTCGGTGTTTCCGCCGATGGCTGGGGGTGTGACAGAAATTGGTATTCGAGCTATGAACTATAGTGAACTAGTACTTTCTTAGGAAAGCACGTCTATAGTTTAGGGCTTACTCTATTAGGTTTAGGTATATCCCTTAGCCTACAATAAAAAGTATTATTAATTATTCTACTGAATGACTACTTACGGGAGCGGTGACAAGGATAGACATGTCGATTTGGGTTGCTGGATTCCAGAACGGCTATATGCTAAAATGATCTTGCCCTTTCGACTGTCCTGACTGGCTGGAGCCTTATCAGATAGACCTAAAGTAACAAACAATAGTTAAAGCGTGAATACAATAAATAAGAATATAGAGTCATATATAAAGACTCAGACCCGCGATGAGAATACACCTTAATACCCGGAATGTTTTTGATCTCAAGGATTTAGATCAAATATTCCAACTAAAGTTTATATGTGCGTATATCCTATCACAATTAGGTGTAGGTGCGCAACTACATTTTATTATGATCAGATCATATGAACTATTTAATTTGGGAGTAATATTTGATAGACTAAACTCTTGGTGATCCAAAATGTATAGGAATTCGACATGGCACATTCACGAGAATGGATAATCATCGAGAATACGGATGAAGAAGAGGAAGTTTCATTCCCTATGATGGTAGGCGATCCTTACTACCCTATAAATCCAACCACCTTTCATCCAATACCTTCTGACGATGGAGCACCTTTACCCTCCAACGAATGGGAAGAGAGTGAACCAATGGAAGAGAGCGAACCAATGGAGGAGACAGAATCGTTGGCATCATCTTTACCACCACTGAACACTCTTTACCGTAAAGTTCCAAGAGGAGCAAAAATGAAACGCACGGCACGTAAATCCATACCGATATGGCAAAAGATTAAGAATAATCAGAAGGCGACATCTTCAGGAAGTCATAGAGTTCAAGATGAACCTGCACGGATCGCACAAACCGTTGATAGGTAGGTGGCGGAAGAAAGAGCTGCTAAGATGTATGAGACTGGTCAATCATCTCGACCACATCTCCCACATTCTTCTGAAGTTAACACTTTATCTCAATTGTTTGAGAAAAGTGTGAAAATTGAAGATAAGATGGAAATTGTCGAAGGGAGGGCTACTCATCTCTCTAGAAGAGTACGAAGGCTAGAATGACAAAGGACACGAGATCAGGAATCGGTGATGGATGTCCATCATCGTATAAATTTCGCTTATAACGACATGATTACTCACGATGCAAGGATTGCAGAGTTAGAGCTCTACAATCAAACCTCAAGAAATGAAGAACGCACGGGAAGTCTTGAGCAGAGAACTCAAGCACTTGAGGAGCAAGTGGTTAATGTCACTGACGTGCTAGGTCATCACTTAGGTTTCTGGTAGATAAGCTAAAACGAGTGGTTGTGTAAATAGAGAAATAAGACTAGTCAAGGCGAAAAGAGGAAAGTTTATAGCAAGGATGTAGAAAACCTTGCAAATTTTGCAATGTTTATAGAAACTTTTCTCTTATAAACCTAAATAAAGTGATGTAACCACTGGTAACAATATGAAGCATATATTACAGTAATCATTGTGTTGTCCATTATGTTTTACACTTTGAAGAATAATTGAAGTATTTAGTACTTGTGTGCTAAATGATTAGCAAAACTCATAAAATTCTTATTATTTATAATAGGAACTAAAACAAAATGCCTAGAAGTAGTGCTCGGCTAAACCCTAACCGACCATCAGCACCACAACAACAACCACCAGAACCAAACCCCCCAATAGGTACATCACAACTGGAAGAAATCATAGCTCAAAGAATTGTTGCGGCTCTATCTAATGTCACAAGAGATGGAGTTAGAAATTAAGGCCATGTAGGGACCGCTAGAACGTGTACCTACAAAGATTTTATGAATTGCAGGCCAAAAAGCTTTCATGGAAGTGAAGGAGTTGTTAATTTGACTAGGTGGATAGAAAAGACAGAGTCCGTCTTTCAAATAAGCTTCTGTCCAGATGATTGTAAAGTACGATTTGCAGCATGTACTTTCGCTGATGCAGCACTTACATGGTGGAACAGCCATGTGAATACAATGGGAATTGATACTGCAAATTCCATGAAATGGGAGGAGCTAAAAATGATGCTAGTGGAGGAGTATTGTCCTAGGGAGGAGATACATAAGCTGGAACAAGAATTGTGGACCCTAACCATGAAGGGTTCAGAGATAAAAGCTTATACCGCTAGATTTAATGATCTTGCAGTAATGTGTCCAGCACTTGTAACCCCTGAATATAAGAAAATTGAGCGATATATCTGGGGTTTAGCATCGCAAATCAAAGGCATGGTGATTGCATCAAAGCCTACAACCTATGAAAGCACTAAGAGAATAGCTCATCAGCTAACCCTCACAGAGATCCAAGGAACAGAAGTGGTCTCAAAGGCTGAGTCTCCCAAATCTGGAACAAACAAGCGCAAGTTTAATAGGAAGAATCCCAAACAATCATCTGAGAAAAGACAAGAAGTGGCAACCAATTATGCAGCCACGACAGCAGTACCCACACAACCAAAATCTTCATGGTGCAATCAGTGCAACCGTCATCATCCATGTGACTGTTTTGTCTGCACGAAGTGCAAGAAAAAGGGGCATACTGCTAGTTACTGCAGGAGCGCAACATCTGTAACAGTCAATCAGCAAACAGATACTGGAACAGGTCGTGGTGAAGAAAGAAAGTGCTATGAGTGTGGGGAGGTTGGACACATCAAGAAAGAATGTCCAAAGTTAAGGAGTCAATGAGGCATAGGACGTGACAGGGCATTTGTGATCGGAAGCAGGGAGGCTATCCAGGACCCTTCGGTCGTATCTGGTACGTTTCTCATAGATAATTTATATGCTACTATACTCTTCGACTCTGGAGCAGATAGAAGTTTTATAACTCCGACGTTTAGAAAATTGTTAAGTCATAAGTTCAGCAAATTAAAAGAAATCTATGAAGTAGAAATTGCTAACGGTCAAACTGAGAAAACACATGAAATCCTAGAAAACTGTTTGTTAACTCTTAATAACTACCTTTTTCACGTCAACCTCATGCCAATGCCTATCGGTAGTTTTGATGTCATAATTGGCATGGATTGGTTATCTTCACACCGCGCCGAAATTCTATGTCATGAGAAAGGCATACGACTACCCTTACCAAACGGAGAAGCCCTGATTATCTATGGTGATAAATCTGGGAAGAACCTCAAAGTCATCTCTTGTACTAAGACCCAAAAATATCTACATAAGAAATGTAGCGTATTCTTAGCCCACATTGTAGATAGGAAGAGAAAGATAAAAGAAATCAAGGACATACCTCAAGTATGTGATTTCCCTGATGTGTTTCCTGAAGATCTACCTGGAATACCTCCCGTCCGACAAGTCGAGTTTCGAATCGACTTAATTCCAGGAGCAACACCAGTAGCGAAATCTCCTTATCGGTTGGCTCCATCTGAAATGCAAGAATTGTCTAGCCAACTACAAGAACTTCTTGACAAAGGCTTTATCCGACCAAGTTTTTCACCTTGGGGAGCACCAATCTTGTTTGTCAAGAAGAAGGACGGATCCTTTCGAATGTGTATTGATTATCGGGAGCTGAACAAGCTAACGATCAAGAATCGTTATCCGCTTCCAAGAATTGATGATCTATACGATCAACTGCAAGGATCCAACTACTACTCAGAGATAGATCTTAGATCAGGATACCATCAACTCAGAGTACCAGAAGATGACATTCCAAAGACAACATTTAGAACTCGTTATGGTCATTATAAGTTCTTAGTTATGTCTTTTGGATTGACCAATGCCCCAGCAGTGTTTATGGATCTCATGAACAGTGTTTGCGAACCATACTTGGATAAATTCGTGATCGTATTTATCGATGATATATTGATATATTCACGAACCAAGGAAGAACATGGTCAACACCTGCAAATAATCTTGGAACTACTAAGAAAAGAAAAGTTGTACGCCAAATTCTTCAAATGTGAGTTTTGGATTAGAGAAGTACAATTTTTAGGTCATGTAGTTAGCAACGAAGGAATTCATGTTGACCCATCCAAAGTTGAAGCAATCAGGAATTGGGAAGCACCAAAGATGCCAACAGAGGTGCGTCAATTCCTAGGACTTGCTGGCTATTACCGTAGATTCATAGAGAATTTCTCCAAAATAGCCAAGCCGCTTACAACACTAACCCAGAAGGATACAAAGTTCAACTGAGAAGACAAACAAGAAGCTGCTTTTCAGAAACTGAAGCAAATGTTGTGTAGTGCACCAATCCTATCCCTTCCAGATGGGACAGAAGATTTTGTCGTATACTACGACGCATCAAATCAAGGATTGGGATGTGTGTTGATGCAAAGAGGAAAAGTTATCGCATATGCATCACGAAAACTCAAGGTGCATGAGAATAATTACACTACCCATGATCTTAAATTGGGAGCTGTAGTTTTTACACTAAAAATTTGGAGACATTACTTATACGGTACTAAGTGTAGTATTTTTACCGACCACAAGAGTCTCCAACACATCTTCAACCAAAAAGATCTTAATATGAGACAACGAAGATGGGTCGAATTGTTGAATGATTACGAATGTGAGATTCGTTATCATCCCGGAAAGGCAAACGTGGTAGCAGATGCCTTGAGCCGGAAAGAATATATTAAACCCCGTCGGGTACGAGCATTAACTATAACTATCCATTATAACTTTACCGCACAAATTAGAGAAGCTCAACTTGAGGCTCTAAAAGAAGAAAACATCAAGAATGAAGCTTTGCGAGGAATGGAAAAGCAACTTATACAAAAAGATGACGGAACGCGACACTTTATGAACCGAATTTGGACGCCTAAGTTCGGTGGAGTCAGGGACTTGGTCTTAGAAGAAGCCCACAAGTCCAGATATTCCGTGCATTCAGGTTCTGACAAAATGTACTTAGATTTAAAAGTACATTATTGGTGGCCAAACATGAAGGCAGAAATTGCTACTTATGTGAGCAAATGTTTGACTTGTTCTAGAGTAAAGGCAGAACATCAAAAGCCTTCAGGTTTACTTCAACAATCGGAAATACCTGAATGGAAATGGGAGCAGATATCAATGGACTTCATCACTAAGTTACCTAAAACTCCTAGTGGGTTCGACACTATTTGGGTAATAGTCGATAGATTGACTAAGTCCGCCCATTCCTTACCAATTAAGGAGAACGACAATATGGAGAAGCTAACTAGAATTTATCTTAAGGAAATTGTCAGATTGCATGGAGTTCCAAATTCTATTATTTCTGACCGAGATAGTAGATTCACTTCACGGTTTTGGCAATCTCTACAAAAATCCTTAGGAACACGTCTAGATATGAGTACAGCTTACCATCCACAGACTGATGGTCAGAGTGAGAGAACCACTCAGACTTTAGAAGATATGCTCCTAGCCTGTGTAATAGACTTTGGAAATGCGTGGGATACTCATTTACCATTAATTGAGTTTTCCTACAACAATAGTCATCACACCAGCATCAAGGTTGCACCGTTTGAGGCTCTTTATGGACGAAAATGTCGTTCCCCAGTATGTTGGGCAGAGGTTGGAGATACAGAGATGGCCAGAGAACGTACAAGCGATACCTTACGTACTGGACCAAAAATAATCCACGAAACAACTGAAAAGATCGTGCAAATTAAGGATCAATTAAAGGCTGCACGTGATTGTCAAAAGAGCTATGCTGACGTAAGACGTAAGCCTTTAGAATTCCAAGTTGGAGATATAGTAATGTTAAAGGTCTCTCCTTGGAAAGGCGTAATTTGATTCGGGAAACGAGGCAAACTAAACCCACGGTATATAGGACCTTTTGAAATTCTAGCAAGAATTGGTTCTGTCGCATACCAACTCAAGTTGACTCAAGAGCTAAGTAATGTGCACGATGTTTTTCACGTATCAAATCTCAAAAGATGTCTTTCCAATGACACTCTTGTTATACCTCTCGAAGAGATACAAGTCAATACGAAACTCAACTTTGTAGAAGAACCTGTTGAAATCATGGATCGAGAAGTCAAACGATTAAAGCAAAGTCGTATTCCCATAGTGAAAGTTCGATGGAACTCTTTACGAGGACCTGAATTTACTTGGGAATGTGAAGATCAGATGAAAGAAAAATACCCCAACTGTTTGACAAAACCCCATCCATAAGATAAATTTTGGGACAAATTTATTCTAACGGGGGGAGAATGTAACACTAGTCAAAATAGGTCAATAGACAATCACATGTGATTATGCCAATCATGTAATGTGATTTTGTTAAACTAGTAATGTGATAAGAGTGCTATGTAGTTCATGATAAATTCTAATACAAATATAAACTTTCTTTATGATACAACTCAAAATATACGTCCATACGATTCCAAAAATATAGAGAATGTCTGAATCTAACTTCGCATGAAGAAGTTATAATAAACCGAACACTATAAATCTCTATAATAATAGGAATTTAAAATATACTTAGAATTAGCTATTGGAGTCTAAAAGAGAGTTGTAGTACTTGTAAATACCTACGCATGCATATAAAGAACGTCAAAAACGGAGTTTGTGATGGTAATTGGTAATACTAGTGGTGTTTCATCATTGGAATTAAGTAACTAGGTTTTGAATCTAATTAATATTAGGTTTCCGGTCGCCCACTATGGTTCCTTACTTTTTGCAAGGATAATAAGATTGCTCGCCTTTTGGGATATATGCTAAGACATGGGAGTACGTCGCATATCCTTTTCCAGCTGACTCCTAGTTTAAACCCCTAAGACTTGAACATTATACCTGACATATGAGAGGCCAATACCTTACCATGTATGCCACTAGGTAGTTGGTTGGAGGTTTTGAATCCAATTAGACTTTATAAAATGTATATCAAAATTGCAAATGAATTACTCAAACCAAACCTATAAATGTGTTGATGGTTTTACAAAGGTATACATGAACTCACAAAACTCCTAGAAGATTTGAACATCACAACTTCATAATTGTTACATGAAATCACATTGGAAGGTTGGAATCATGACCTTGAATTGGAATATGAACTTTAGAGGATTATCAAGTCATGGTTTGGAAGATATTAATGATCATAAGTTTATATGGAAGTGATTAATAAGATTTTGAAGTCCTTAATGACATAAGACATTAAGTGCATGATTAGTGTCTTCATGGATGTATTGATTCCCGAAGCATTAAGTCTTTGATGTATTAAATAATAAACAATTTAAAATTTTATTTGATGTATTCATAACAATTATTTTACCCGTTAAAATTGGTTGTTGAAATTACATAATAATTGGAAACTATTATGAGCTTGTGGACCATTACTGATGTTATGATGTCTACATAAGTTCACTAATTGGCTCTTATGATGTTTAAATTAAATTAAATCATGAGTAAGATATAACTTAAATGATATGAACTTATGATATCAAGGCCTATTTAAGTAATTACGACTTATTTATGGAGTTTAGTAGAGTTTGGAAGTCATATGAGCAAAGTACAATACCTAAAAGAGTAAAAAAAAATAGTCATTTTTAGCATATCGAGCTCAACCTGAGAGGGTTAAAGGTCATTTACCAAATCTAAAAATGTTTTTAATTTGATTTTGACTATTCAGTTGATCCATAGCTATATTAAGACAAAAAAATGAGTATTAAATACCTAAAATGATTTCGAAAATTGATGTGGGTGTTTTAGTCATTTTGTAATAATTTGATTATGATCAGTAGGTGGTGATTAAAAACTAAGATATCTTGGAAAAAGGTGGAATAACATATAATGTTATTAAGGTGAGTAACTACCGAATACATGTTCATACAATAACAAAAAAATAGATTTTAATGAAGTATGACTAAATACCCACCAACTTGGTTGTTATGTACAATACAATATGTATTTATGTGTGCATTCATAAAATGATATTTTCTAATATTATGTTTTTTAAGACTAAATAACTATGATGATTTAAAAATGACTATTATGCATGAATGTGTGCTTCTATTGAAAGATCTTTATGACTAAGAGTCATTATAAAATGATATTGTTAATGACACATGATCCTATAAGGTCACACCTTATAACAAGTTCCTATGGATGATATTCAAGTTGATGATCGCCTAAACTATGTTGAAAAACCAGTGGTGATTTTGGATCAAAACACGTAGGCCTTGCACAACAAGGTGGTGTCCTTTATCAAGGTTCAGTTGCAGCATCAGAAGGGTTCCGAATAGATGTGGGAACCCGAGTCGGAGATGCAAGATGCATTGCCCTGAGTTATTCACAGCAGCGAACTTCGAAGACGAAGTCTAGTTTAAGTGGGGAAGACTTGTAACATCTTGACATTAAGGTATTTTCATTTTAAACCCTAAGTATGAGAATTTATTTCATTTTAGACCTTGGATGTGAATTAATTGCAAAATTGGACCAAAGCAGCATTTTTGTAAATAATGGGTGTGGGCCACGTACATTGGGCGTACGTGGCAGGATCCCAAACCCTAATTTTTAGGGTCTAAACCCTATTTAAACATCGTTATGGCCTCCAAGTATTTTCTATCATCAGCCTCCATCACTTCACTCAACCTTAGCAAACCCTAGCCCCTTGTTTGAGCATTTTTGACCTTTGGTGAGCATTTTGGTGACCTTGAAGGAGAAGGAAGAAAGTAGAATCACCTTGGAAGCTTGAAGAAGTTTTGGATCTGGAATGCTCATCTATCTAGCAACCTCCAGGAGGTATAAAGTGTTGGATAAGGTGTCTAAGTCCATAACTATATTTGGTATGTACTTGACCCTATTTAGCATGGTCCATTTGGGTTGCATGGCATCAGAACAATTTGGATAGACTTTTGTGAGAAGAGGATATTTATGATTTATTAATATATTATAAGTTCTAATATGTTAATATGAAATCATATTATTTAATTAGTATTGATCAAGAATTAGTTTGGAATTAATTTTGTGATCAAAAGAGACTAATTAAATAAATGGGGTTTGATTTGGTAAATCATTCATTCTTATATAGTGGGCTTATGATCCATAGTTCTTCATGTTGGGCTAAACCCATGGGGTGACCCATGGATACTCCATGGAGGTTAAAACCCATGGATCATGAGGAATGTGGAAAGTCATGAGTTACATGGTGTAACCATAATGTGCACACTATATAAAGAAGCCTCATACTAGTAAAATTGGCACTTAAGATACACAAGTGAGGGCTAGTCGATTTTGGTGTAATATAATCTTCTCTCAAGTTATTCCAATTGTTGGTGGTGTTGTGTGAAGCATTTGAGGCATCACATTTGGGGTGCTAGGCTCACAAAGTCTTGAGGAATCAAAGCTACAAGAAAGGTATGTCATTCTACTAGAATTTTTTATTACATATACCCCATGATATGCTAGTTAGGATGAAACCTTGGAAAAATCAAAGTTTGCATGTATAATAGAGAAAACATAGATCCAAGGTTTCTAGGGTTGCATGCACACCATAGGAGTGTTAGAATGCTCAAAACCCAACATTTGTATCAGAGCCTAGGCTTGTTTTCAATTATACTTGATGCTACTTGTTGAAAAAGTCGATTTTCTGCTCACTGTTCAGTGAACTCGCCGAGTCCATTGGGGGGACTCGACGATTCCATGTTGAAATTCATCCAACTCGCCGAGTTGGTTCTTGCACTCGATGAGTTGGAGGCCCTGAGTGCAGAATTTCGAGTTTCAATGCTGGAATTGGACTAGGATCATTACCCTAAACTGTTTTTAGACTGTTAAACCTGTTTTTGATGTGGTAATGATTGTGCTTATCCAATTTCAAAGATAATTGTCAAAGTTTAAAGTTTTATATTAAGTTTATATGATTTTTGAAAATTGTTGATATGAATTATGCATGCTTATGAGTTTGTTAGATCATAGAAATATCTGACATGCTTGTTAGTTTAATTGTTGATCTAAATGTTTTTTAATTAACTCCATAACTTGTCCTCAAGTTATGGAATTCCAATAGTCTTTTCATTAAAAACATTAAAACTCATAAGTTATAGAAATGAAAGGTTTTGAATAGTTTCAAAACTTGCCCTCAAGTTTTGGAATTTGTAAAGTCACTTTAGAATACTTTAATTCCAAACCCTAGAATTTTAAAAGTTTAAAATTCAACATTTATACTATTATATTATTAAAAGTCTAATAATTATATATATGTATAAGAATAAGTCAGTTTTACCGTTAATAGGCCTCATTCACGAAGTCGGTCTATAAGGGGGGGTATAAGGTTGTTGTCTATAAAATGACAGCTTAATAGGTGTCCACTCTCACCCACCGCTTCCTTGACTGGTGGAGGGTCGTTAGCCGAACGGGTAGGATAAGACACTAATTTTCATTAAAAGTATAATGATAAATATAAAGTAACTAAACCTTTTATAAATTCCCAATCTTAGTTACTTTAGGAAAATGTGAAATTGATGTTAACCCATGAAATTACACTTTGCACCTTGCTAAGTCGTTAGTGGAGCGTGTGTGGTTAACCCGCACACTAACTTGGACTAACAAGGGTGGCTTAAGGTTTATCATAGATCGGTGGAGCGTGTGTCGTTAACCGGCACATCGATTAGGTGATAAAATTAAGAGTACCAAGTTAATTTGCATGGTTATTCACACCTTGTTTGTGATCTTCGGTATCCCAGTCACAAACTTGAAGGGCATAATCGAGATTTAAACATGTCATTGAATTGTTCAATGAATCTCAAAAGATATAGGAGTTTCAATCCAATTAAAACCTAATAATTTGTTTCGTTTTTTCGTGGTGGAAATTGGTAAATCGTCATTTACCTACCTTCAAATATTTTGTAGCTTGGATTACGACATCCCTCTTCCAAATTATAAAATATTGTGTTGGGTCCTGGCCTTGATATTTCATTTGGGTGTCTTATTAAGGACTCTTTATTTAATCTAAACTTGTCTTTCTTCCTTTTCAGATGTCTTCCAACAATGCTTCTGGCTCAAACCCTACTAGCTCATTTTCTCTCATGAATCTTTGTGGGAGAGTCATCTTTGATGGGACTTATTTCAATGATTAGATTAGGAACATAAGGATGGACACTCGCTATGAGGACAAGAAGTATGTCCTTGATAAGGAGCTAAAGGTTATTGACGAGTCTTTTGCTACTCAAGAGGAGATTGCTGAATACACTACCCATGAGAAGGATGCCACTAAGGTATCTTGTATCATGTTGGCTACCATGACAGCAGAACTCCAGAAATCCTATGAAGATTTCTACCCTTATGAGATGCACCATGACCTGATGGAAAGATACCATCAGAGTGCTCGTAAGGAAAGGTATGAAATCATCACCTCCATGATAACAACAAAAATGAAGGATGGAGAGTCCATCACTGGCCACCTGCAGAAAATGCAAAGATTCGTGGACCCTGTGCTAAATTTAAATGTGAACTTTGATGAGGAGTTAGCAATAGATATCATTCTACACTCCTTACCCTCCTATCATGATCAGTTCCGCATGACCTATCAGATGAACAAGGAGGAGGTCACACTTAGCAAACTTCAAGGACTGCTGAAAGTAGTCTCAAAGGTAAAATGTTGTTACCACTCCTACCACCGCCCCTGTTTTGGCAATCGGGCAAGGTAAAGGGAAAAAGAGGAAGACCCCTTCAAAGGGTACCAAGAGAAAGTCTCTTGATGGCTCCTCTTCAAGTGGAACCAAAGGGGGTTCTGCCACTCCCTCTTCCAACCCGATGGATGCACAATGCTTCTACTATCAGGAAAAAGGGCATTGGAAGCGAAGCTGTCCCAAGTACTTGCAGGATGTTAAGGATGGGAAAGTGAAACCCACCCATGCAGGTATTTACACTATATTGTCTAATAACTCACCACATACTAATTCTTGGGTCCTTGATACAGGGTATGGAATTCACATTTGTTCTGATTTGTAGGGCCTAAAAAGAAGTGAGGATGTGAAGCACAGGAAGATAAACTTGATCATGGGGAATAGGAAAGCTTCACCTGTCACCAAGATTGGAGTTTATTCTTTATTGCTTAGTAGTGGGTTAATATTAGATTTGAATAAATGTTGTTACTCGTCTGAAATGGCGAGAAATATTATTTCTTTTCATGGTTTGTACAAACAAGGATTTACTTTTTCATTTGATAATGAATGTGGTGGTATTAATGCTTTTTATAATGGTGTTTTTTATTTTAAAGCATTACCTTGTGATGGTGTATATGAAACTGTGTCGGTTGTAGACAACTTAGGAAATAATGTATTGCATATTGATTCTTCCACTAGTTTGGATAAGGCATCCTTGTGGCATTGTCGTCTTGGCAATGTCAACAAGAAACTCATAGGCCAACTCCAAAAGGCTGGAGTCTTGGAGTCATTTGACTTATAGTCAGATGATAGTTGCGAATCTTGTTTACTTGGAAAAATGACTAAGTCACCCTTCACTGGTACTTGTGCTAGGGGTGAAGGTTTGTTGGACCTCATACACACTGATGTGTGTGGACCCTTCAAAACCACCACAAGGGATGCTAATCGCTTCTATGTGACTTTTACTGATGATTATAGTAGGTATGGCTATATATACTTAATCAAGCATAAGTCATAAACCTTTGAAAATTTCAAAGAGTTTAAACAAGAAGTGGAGAATCAGTTGGGCAGGAAGATAAAGATGCTCCGATCCGATCGAGGTGGTGAGTATCTTAGTATCGAGTTCCTTGACTATCTTAAGGAATGTGGAATTGTTTCACAATTGACACCTCCTAGGACACCACAGCTGAATGATGTGGCTGAGAGGCGCAATCGAACCTTGTTAGACATGGTTCGTTCCATGATGAGTCGAGCTTCGTTACCAATCTCATTTTGGGGCTATGCCTTAGAGACTGCCGCCCATATCCTTAATCTAGTCCCTACCAAGAAGGTTTCCAAAACACCTCACGAGATGTGGACTGGGAAAGTTCCCACTTTAGACCACATCAATATTTGGGGTTGCGAGGCTTTCGTGAGGCGCGAGACTCACGACAAGCTCGAACCTCGAAGTGAGCAGTGTATTTTCATCGGCTACCCACAGAAATCTTTTTGTTATCTCTTCTACAGACCGAGTGACAATGTTGTCTTCGTGGCGAGGAGAGGAGTCTTTCGTGAGAGAGAATTCATAAGCCAAGGAAACAGTGGGAGGCAAATTGACCTTGAAGAAATTCGAGAGTCAAGCGGTGAAGGAACCTCAAACACTAGCAATCAACCTAAGGAGGAAACTCTTGTTGAGCCAATTGATGAGTCCGTACCTCTGAGGCGTTCCACGAGAGTTAGGAGCACACCTAATTTTTTTATGGTTTCCATATTACTACAGAAGGTGATGCATTTATTAGTGATAGTACATTGATAAATTTGGATGAACCTAACAACTTCAAGGAAGCCATGGCAGGCCCTGAGTCTGCCAAATGGAAGGAGGCTATGGACAGCGAGATTCAGTCCATGTATGACAATCAAGTTTGGAACTTAGTTGAGAATGTACCGGGTCGTAAGACAGTCGGATGCAAATGGATCTTCAAGAAGAAGACCGACATGGACGAGAAGGTACACACTTATAAGGCGTGACTGGTTGCGAAGGGCTTTACTCAAACTCTGGGAGTTGACTATGATGAGACCTTCTCACCAGTAGCAAAGATTAAGTCTATTAGGGTTATGCTAGCCATTGCTGCATTTCATGATTATGAAATATGGCAAATGGATGTCAAAACCGCTTTCCTTAATGGAAAGTTGGCTGAGGATGTTTACATGAGTCAGTCAGAGGGTTTTGTCGATGCAAAGTACCCTAATAGAGTGTGTAAGCTTGAGAAATCCATCTATGGATTAAAACAAGCATCTCGCAGATGGAATCTTTGTTTCGATGAGAAAGTCAAAGAGTTTGGCTTTTCAAGGAGCGAGGATGAGTCTTTTGTATATGTTAAGGCTAGTGGGAGTATAGTTAGCTTTTTGGTATTGTATGTGGATGACATACTACTCACAGGAAATGACATTCCAACCTTGCAGGAGGTTAAGTCTGTTGGATTAATGTCTAAGTCCATAACTATATTTGGTATGTACTTGACCCGACCCGGCATGGTCCATTTGGGTTGCACTTCACCGGCACAATTTATATGGATAGTCTTTTGAGAATAGTATATTTATGATTTATATTAATATATTATAAGTTCTAATATATTAATATGGAATCATATTATTTAATTAGTATTGATCAAGAATTAATTTAGAATTAATTAAGTGATCAAAAAGAACTAATTAAATATGGACTCTTATATATATGGAATGGGCCAAGTTCATTTAGGTTGGGCTAAGCTTTCATGGATGGTCCATGGAGCTTTTAACCCATGGATCCTATGTAAATGAAAGGTCATGGGTATTAGGGTTTACATGGATGTAACCCTAATCCTCCATAATATATAAAGGGGTCCTTGGCTCACAAAATTGGCGCAAGTGTGTGAAAATAAGAGTGGGCCGATTTTAGTGTGCATACATATTCTCTCAAGTTCTTCCAAGGTGTTTTGGTGATTTGTGATTCCATTTGAGGCTTCCACACTATTGGGGCTAAGCTCTTAAAGCTTGAAGACATCAAGCTACATCAAAATGTAGGTCATCTAACTAGAACTTTGTAGTATAGGTGCTTCATAATATGCTAGTTAGGATGAAACCTTGGAATAGTTAATATTTGCATGTATAATAGAGAAAACATAGATCCAAGGTTTATAGGGTTGCATGTACACCATAGGAGTGTTAGAATGCTCAAAACCCAACAGAGGTATCAGAGACATGGGTTGTTTTCTGTTATATTGATGCAAATGTTTTATTTTCAAGTTGGAAAAAAATGGAAAAAAAACATGACGTTTGTCAAATTTTAAGATAATTACTTGTTTTGTGAAAAACGAATTATTTGTAAAATTTGAATCATTTGTTATATGAGTTGAATTAGGTCAAATTTAGTAAAAGATAAAATGATATGATTATTTTATTAGTTTTAAAAGTTTGATCTAAATGTTTTAAGGAGTTACATATTTTGTCATAAAATTTTGGAGCTCAAAAGTTTTTTTAAAGTTGTGATCTTAAGGGTTTTTGAAACTTCCATAAGTTATGGATATGAAAGTTTTTTTTAAAAAAAAATTTGATTCAAAGTTTTTATGGAGTTACAAAATTTGGTGTTAATGTTTTAAAGAATTCCATAACTTGTTCTTAAGTTATGGAACATGGAAAGTTTCATCATAAAACACCATTAATTCCATAAGTTATGGAATCCAAAGGTTTTCAAGAATTACAAAATTTGTCCTCAAGTTTTGGAATTTGAGAAAAGTTTTTTATGAAAAAAAGAATTGAATTCTAAAACTCTTGGGTTCATAACTTAAACAATTAATTAAATGGTTTTAATTTTGAGTTTAATAATTGGAATTATGATGTTTTGTTGAATAGTTCAAATTAACTCTTATGGACTTTATTAATAGTTAATTAAAGCGTTTAATTAAAAGAGTATTATTAAATCCATAAATATATGGTTTGAGTTTAATTAAATTAAAAGTCTAGTTTAATTAATAGATTAAACCACCAAGTATTTTAAATGTCTAAAATACACCCTTATACTATTATAATATTAAAAGTTTAATATATTATATGTATAAGAGCAAGTCGTGTTACCATTAGTAGGCCTCATTCACGAAGCCGGTTTATAAGGGGGATATAAGGTTACTGCCTATAAAATGGCAGTTTAATGGGTGTCCACTCTCACTCACCGCTTCCTTGACCGGTGGAGGGTCGTTAGCCGAACAGGTAGGACAAGGACTATAATTTTCCCTTCATTATAAGTATAATGATAAATACTAAGTAACTAAACACTTATAAATTCCCAATCTTAGTTACTTAGGAAAATGTGAATCAGGTGTTAATCCATGAAATTACACTTTGCACTTTGTTTAAGCTGTTAGTGGAGCGTGTGTGGTTAACCGGCACACTAACCTGGACTTAACAAGGTAGGCAAAGGGTAACTTAATGTTTGTCATAGTATCGTTGGAGCGTGTGTGGTTAACCGGCACATCGATTGAGGGGTAAATATTAAGGGTACCAAGTATATTTGCATGGTTACTTCACACCTTGTTTTGTGATCCTCGGCATCCCAGTCACAAAACCTAAAGGGCACACTCGAGATTGAAACATGTCATTGAAAAGTTCAATGAATCTCAAAAGAATCTAGGAGTTTCAAAACCAATTAAAACCTAATAATACATTTCGTTTATCTTGGTGGAAATTGGTGAATCGTCATTCACCTACCTTCAAATATTTTATAGCTTGGATTACGGCATCCCTCTTCCAAGTTATAAAATAGTTTGTTGGGTCCTAGCCTTAATATATCATATTGGGTGTTATATTAAGGACTTAAATCAACTTTACGTGAATTTCTCCCATTGTTGATGTCTGGTTTAGACAACAATGATCTTCCCAAACCAAGCTTTCCTAATGAATATGACTTCCCGAGTTTGGCTCATGGAAGTCATACTTCTCTTCCTCCACCTCCTCCAATTATTCTCCCTGACCCACAAGCTTAAAGACTTGAAAAGTTCAAGATCATTCAATCCCTACTCACAATAAAACATCAAATTGGAAGTCATGTGTGCACTCATGTCTTAGGACTGAAGTCACACAGTGACAGGTTGAGAATGTTGGGTGTCGTTGTCCCAAGGAAGTTGGCTATTGACTGGGTGTTTCAGTCACTTCCTGAGTCATATAGAAAGACTACTATGTGACAGATCACGACATGACCCTAATGGATCTTTCTTATTTTCTTATTGTTGCTGAATCAGAAATGATTTGGTGCAATAGTCAAGCAAATATGGATGGAAGGTCTATTTCTCAAACGTCCATGGACATGGACAATGGTAACATTGGAAGTCCAGAAAAGCTTTCTCTTCCCAATGCAAAGGGCTCGGCCTTGGTCAACCCGGTTGACCGGAAGGTAAAGTGAAAGTCTAAGTCTGGAATAGCCTTTTGTACCATTCCCAAAGAGTCTATATGTTTTCAGTGTGAAGAAAAGGGGCATTGGAAGCGAAGCTGCCCAAGCTACCTGAAAGAAAGAAGAATCAACAGTTTGACTCTGCTTCAGGTAGGTCCACTATCTAACTCTATTAAGTTACCAGTTGATGATTCTTAATACAAAATGTGACTCGGTTGCATTTTGATATTTAGTAGGATCAAGCAAAGGGAAGGAAACTTAAAGAAAAGAGTATGCTGAATCTGATCGCGAATATGGATTTCTATCGCTTGGTTGAAGATCGGATTCTTGAGCTACTTCTTAGGAGTTATGATAGATTGCTAGGAAACATGTAATAGCATAGTTTTCATTTCAAGTTGCATTATAAGGAAAAGTTTTTTCGTATTTTTATAAATAAATAAAAGTTTTACTTTATTTTATATCTCCTTGCAATGGCATTTATGAAAACTTGATGTTTGTATGTTTCTAGCAACATTGGAAAAATGAATTTGATTCTTTCATTTATGGTATTGTCTAAATTTACCAAGTAAGGAAAGATTCTCATCACCCAAGTTTCAATTGGACCGAAACTTGGAATCATGCAAGTTGTATAGTATGATGAATGAGAATTTTCATTTTTGGAAAAATTTAAGACTAGTTCCTTGTTCACATGTATATGTGAGTCAAGTGAAGGACTAAGGGATCAAGTACACATCCTTGTGCACTGATCAGAGTCCACCACAAAAGATCGATAAGACTACTCGTCATGATTTACTAAATTTTAGTAAATATGGTTATACTTACAAGCTTAAGTATAAGTCTGAGACATTGGAAAAGTTCCAATGTATAGCAGAACGAATAAGAAGAATCAAATTAGGCAGAAGGATAAAAGTTTCTCAAATCTGAAAAGATGGGAGAGTACTTTAGTATCATGTTTAATGGTCATCTTAAAGAGTATGAGACCATATCGCAATTCATACTCTAAGTGCATTCTGATAGCTAATAAGAGAAGTCATGAATTGTTGAAGTGGTTAAATCAAGAAGATGAGTCATACTTCGTTCCAAAACAAATCTTAGAGACATACTCCAAGATTGTAATTTGAGTGATACATCTTAAAGAAGGTTTATAACACTTGTCAAATGTAAGAGTAAAAGTTTTCTACTCTTGTACATTTGAAAATGGTAAGTTGTGATGTTTTGGATAAAACAAAGACCAACTAAGGCCAATTGTGTGAAGTGTTTGTCTTGATTAAGAATCCACACTACTTCTTGAATATTTGGCAAGAAAATCTTATTGGTCAAGAAGACAGTGGGAGTCTAAAAGATCCTGAAATGGTTTCAAGAACTAATCAAGAATAAAACCTGTATTTCATCACTAGCACACAACTAGAGGTTTATAACCTATCGTGTTGACATTTCTGTGCCCATTCCATTTAAGTTGGCTATAACATTTGAGTTCTACATGTTCTCAATTGTTTGCATAACTACTTGGAAGCAATGGTAGGCCCTTGTGCTGCCAGGTGGCAAGAGGTTAAGATTGCACAAGTTCAATCCATATGAGTTAGGATTTGTCACTAACCTAGTCTTGTGATTATGGTTTTGACAAATTCACGTGGATAAGAACACATACACCATAAAATCTAAGGGTCATAAGGTTTCTCTCCGATTCATGAAAATGATGGTGAGGAAACACTTCAACCAAGTAGATTTTAAGTAAGATAGCAATTGTAATCTTTGCATTCTCAAAGTCGTTAAGTGGAGCGTCCATGGTTATCCGGCACACTAACATGGACTTATGAGAAATGGCAAAAATCTAAACAATTGAGACTATGATTACAGCATCCCTTTTCATAGTTCTGAAATTGTTTAGACACACCTGTGAGCTGTCTAAAATAAGGTTTATGATTTTGATAAAGTCTTATCAAAGCAATCTAGTATCAGAAATCTGAACTTTGGTAAGAAAGTCAATAAAGTATTGACTTCTAGAAGTCCAACTGTTTTCTGGATACATGTCAAAGCTAGTGGGAGCATGAGTGTTATGCTAATAATCATCATGTTAGTGGGAGCATGATAATTATGATAAGTATTGCAAGTTAGCAATGTTAATTATAGAAAACAAAAGTTTCAATTCGTGAGGTTGCAGGGGTTGAAAAAGTTGTTTTGCTATAATTAAGGGAGAGGATATTATACTTCATGTCAATTCTAAAAGGCTTAGAGTGAGATTTTAAGCTTAGATTGAGATTTTAATCATCTTTAGTCAAGAATATATATATATATATATATATATATATATATATATATATATATATATATATATATATATATATATATATATATATATATGAATTTCATGTTGGATTGGTTCAACTTAAGGAAATTCTATATATTGCGTTCTCAAAATTCGATTATGATTACGGCATCCCTGTTCATAGTCAAATCTTGAGAACATGGCAAATAAAAAATATTGTAGCAAAAGACTGGTCTAGAATCATGTCTTTACGTGAGACATCATGAATCGTGTCCCATTTGCTTTGGGTACAGGAACGATTGCATGTGCTATAATATTCATCCTTTCTAAATTTTCCAAATGCCCGGGGGCATTAAGAGGAAAATATCTAGAATTGGATATGACTAAAGTGATTAAGCAATTGTCGAGGACAATCTAAGGCTTTACCAAAGATTGGTTGCTCAAGGACAGTTGGAAGTATAGTGTTAACTTTGGAAGGACCATATTGACCTAATCTGAAAATAGGCAACTCTTGTTCAGAAGGGGTAGTCAAAATGGGAATATGGAGTTGTCTCCATAGGTGGAAGTTATCTGTGTAAGATTAGAAAAACTTAATGCAAGAAGCATGTTCAAAGCTATGTACTTTGAATATGAGACTTAATTTCCATGAAGTTGATCTTCATTGGAATGCCCTGTAGTGATTGTTGACAAGTTTTATAACTTTGTACACATTCATTACAAGAGGGTCAGTGCATATAAGTTTAAAATCTAAACAGATTTCGATAAATGATAGGAATTTGGAATTCTTACATTTTTTCGATAACGATTTGGGAGTGTGAAAAGAGAATCATTGAAATTATGTTCAATCGATCTAGTTCACAAAGTAAGGATCATATACAAAAATAGAGTGCATACTTGGTGTATGGCAAAGATATTGTTTAAGAAAAACATAGTGTACATGCTTGGAGCATGGGACAACTAGTGTTTTTAATTCAAGTATAAAGTTGATAAAACCGAAACAATGAATAATGAGTAATCAGTATGGTGATAAATAAAAGTGTTTATTTATATTCATAGGGTTTGATACCATATTTGATTCATTTATTCTTGTGTTTCACTTTGCATGTTTTGACTTTCAGAATAACTAAGTCGCTCTTCCTGAATGATTAAGTTATTCAAACCATCCACAGACGGTCATATGTTGGAAGTAGATATGAATCAAGACTGTCATGGGTTGGTTTGTAGAGGTCCAAGTTGGTGGACAAAGTGGTGCTACAACACTCATGAGTGCTCATAAGTTCTGAGTATTGGATTCAACCCGCGCTCATTTGAATCACTTCATGGATTTTATCACGAGTGATCATGAGACGATACTATCTTATATTCTTCAAACCTAGAGATATGAGTTGTTACTATGAGTTGGTTATACATTGATTGCATAAAAACGCATTTGGTAACTCGATGTTATAAAACGTGCCTTTGTGTATGATTCAACAAGTAGTAGAACAGGCCATATGAGTCGAAGTTTATCCATTCCTTTTACCTTCGGGATAAAAGCGATATCTGTGGGCCCCTCGATGATTTAGCGATGACACATGTGAGTGCTTGGCCAAGCCAGGACTGATTTGATTTGTTCAATCAGTCAGTCATCATAAATCGAAAATCGGGAAACAACAAATGGACAAAGAGAATGATTATAATCCATGTCTCAGTCCATATGATATCTAGAATGGAGGAATATCTGATCCCTTATCTAATGGACAAGTCATTGACAAGGTCAGAGTTCGACAGCGGCTTTAAGAGCTACGATTGCCAGTTAGGTTTTGAAGTCATACTCAATAATAGTTTTAGAATTATCCAAGTGGGAGACTGTTGGATTAATGTCTAAGTCCATAACTATATTTGATATGTACTTGACCCGACCCGGCATGGTCCATTTGGGTTGCACTTCACCGGCACAATTTATATGGATAGTCTTTTGAGAATAGTATATTTATGATTTATATTAATATATTATAAGTTCTAATATATTAATATGGAATCATATTATTTAATTAGTATTGATCAATAATTAATTTAGAATTAATTAAGTGATCAAAAAGAACTAATTAAATATGGACTCTTATATATATGGAATGGGCCAAGTTCATTTAGGTTGGGCTAAGCTTTCATGGATGGTCCATGGAGCTTTTAACCCATGGATCCTATGTAAATGAAAGGTCATGGGTATTAGGGTTTACATGGATGTAACCCTAATCCTCCATAATATATAAAGGGGTCCTTCGCTCACAAAATTGGCGCAAGTGTGTGAAAATAAGAGTGGGCCGATTTTAGTGTGCATACATATTCTCTCAAGTTCTTCCAAGGTGTTTTGGTGATTTGTGATTCCATTTGAGGCTTCCACACTATTGGGGCTAAGCTCTTAAAGCTTGAAGACATCAAGCTACATCAAAAGGTAGGTCATCTAACTAGAACTTTGTAGTATAGGTGCTTCATAATATGCTAGTTAGGATGAAACCTTGGAATAGTTAATATTTGCATGTATAATAGAGAAAACATAGATCCAATGTTTATAGGGTTGCATGTACACCATAGGAGTGTTAGAATGCTCAAAACCCAACAAAGTCCTGGCTTGGGAAGTGTTTCGCTATGAAGGACCTTGGAGAAGTTGCCTATATCCTAGGGATAAAGATATTGAGAGATAGGAGTAAGAGACTAATTGGACTTAGTCAAAGTACCTACTTGGATAAGGTGTTGAATAGGTTCAGCATGCAGGATTCCAAGAAAGGTGACTTACCGATCCAGAGTAACGCCAAACTGAGTAAGACTCAGTGCCCGAGTACAGAGACTGAGATAGCCGAGATGATTCAAATACCATATGCTTCCGCTGTAGGCTCAATCATGTATGCTATGACTTGTACTCGCCCTGATGTGGCCTTTGCTTTTAGCATGGTCAACAGATATCAAGGGAATACTGGCAAGGATCACTGGACTGCGGTGAAAAACATTCTCAAGTACCTGCGGAGGACTAAGGACTGGGTCCTTACCCGTGGTGGGAGTGATGACTCGAGACTAGTGGGGTATAGTGATGCCAGCTTTCAGACAGACATAGATAATTTCCGCTCTCACTCGGGCTGGGTCTTTACCCTAAATGGAGGAGCAATTACTTGGAAAAGTTCCAAGCAGGAGACAGTAGTTGATTTAACTTGCGAATCAGAGTATATAGCAGCAAGCGAGGGGGGGAAGGAGGCAATATGACTGAAGAACTTCATTGGAGACCTTGGAGTTGTACCCGCTATAAAGGAGCCTATGGAGATTTTTTGTGATAACGAGAGTGCAGTTGCCTTAGCCATGGAACCAAGGGATCACGGCAGATCCAAGCATATCGACAGAAAATACCACTTCATTAGACATCGAATAGAAGAAGGACTCCTCGTGACAAATAGGGTATCATCAAATGAGAACCTAACGGATTCCCTCACGAAGGGACTGAGCAGGGTTAAGCATTTACAACATGCGAGGCGCGTTGGGCTGAAGGATGATATCAGTTTTAGTAATTAGATAGCTTTCGAAACTGGTAATAGTTGAAATGTAATTGACATTTGATGTTTAAATAAAAGGTGTTTTATTTACTAGTATAGTAATGTCTTGTGTCAATCATTTACTATTGTTTCATTTTGCATGTTTTGACTTCCAGAATAATTATATTATTCAAACTATCCACAGTCGATCATACTTTGGAAGTAGGTATTGAAATAAGACTGTCATGAATTGGGTTTGTAGATTTGTCTGAATTGTATTAGACATAGCAATTGTTGCTGCAACATTCATGAGTGCTCATAAGTTATGAGTATTGGATTCAACCCACGCTCATTTGTATCACTTCATGGAATTTATCTCGAGTGATTGTGAGACGGTAATATCATATAAGTCTTCAAACCAAGAGATATGAGTTGTTGACTATGAGTTGGTTGTACATTGATAGTACGAAAACGCATCAGTAACTTGATGTTATAAAACGTGCTGTTGTGTACAATTTTATGATTAGTTAGTACAAGCATATGAGTCAAAGTTTATTAGTTCCTTTTAGTCCTTGGAGGATTAAAAGCGATATCTTGGGCCCCTTGATGATTTTGTTTTTACTTATGTGTCGGGCCCGGTCAGAACTGAATTGATGTGTTCGATTATGTTCTATGTCAAACAAATAGGAAATCGGGAAACAAACTGCTAGACAATAAGTGCGACGTTGTTCCATGTATTTGTCTGACTGATATCTTGAGAATAGAGGATTATATGATCACTTATCTTAAATGGGACAACTTAGTTCCACGAGACTTTTAAGAGCTACGATTGCTGGTCGGATCCTGAAGTCGTACTTGCAACTATAGTTATCAGACTTATCCAAGTGGGAGACTGTTGGATAAGGTCTCTAAGTCCATAACTATATTTGGTATGTACTTGACCCGATTTAGCATGGTTCATTTAGGTTGCATGGCATCGAAACAATTTGGATAGACTTTTGTGAGAAGAGGATATTTATGATTTATTAATATATTATAAGTTCTAATATATTAATATTAAATCATATTATTTAATTAGTATTGATCAAGAATTAGTTTGGAATTAATTTTGTGATCAAAAGAGACTAATTAAATAAATGGGGTTTGATTTGGTAAATCATACATTCTTATATAGTGGGCTTATGATCCATAGTTCTTCATGTTGTGCTAAACCCATGGGGTGACCCATGGATACTCCATGGAGGTTAAAACCCATGGATCACGAGGAATGTGGAAAGTCATGAGTTACATGGTGTAACCCTAATGTGCACACTATATAAAGAAGCCTCATACTAGTAAAATCGGCACTTAAGATACACAAGTGAGGGCTAGCCGATTTTGGTGTAATATAATCTTCTCTCAAGTTATTCCAATTGTTGGTGGTGTTGTGTGAAGCATTTGAGGCATCACATTTGGGCTACTAGGCTCACAAAGTCTTGAGGAATCAAAGCTACAAGAAAGGTATGTCATTCTGCTAGAATTTTGTATTACATATACCCCATGATATGCTAGTTAGGATGAAACCTTGGAAAAATCAAAGTTTGCATGTATAATAGAGAAAACATAGATCCAAGGTTTCTAGGATTGCATGCACACCATAGGAGTGTTAGAATGCTTTAAACCAAACATAAAGTTCTGAACTTGGCTTGTATTTCTTTAGATCTTGTTAGCTCTTGATTCTTGAAACATTTTGGTCCCAAGTCTTGACCTTTATGAGTATGGCATGCTCTAGCCTGATAAGTAGTCTTTTTAGACGTTTTGAGATGCCTAGAAGCATAAAAATATGATATTGGTTCTTAGTTATTCCCTATGCATGTGCTAGGATGTCCTAATGGATTAAGAAGTTAGGGTTTGTTGGTATTAAGCACTTCTAGCCATGCAAAGTCATAAAGTTGGAAACTTTTTGACTTATAATGCTATATTGTGCTTAAATCTGGATTTAGACGTAAGGACTTGATGTATTAAGCTCTTAATAAGTCTAACGCTTGGTCTAGGTATTATTCATTTCTCAACATGTTTTAAGGATTTGGGATGGAACTCGACGAGTTGGGGAGCTCCAACTCGTCGTGTAGGAATCTTTTTGGACACGGAGTTTAAGGGTCCAACTCGACGAGTTAGGGAATGAAACCCTAATTTTAGGGTGTTGCACCCTATATAAAGGACTTAAACTCTCTTGATTGGCCTCCCTACCACCCTCCCTGTCCATAGAAACCCTAGAATCATTTTCCATCTTGCATCTTGAGTGTGGTGAGCTTAAAAGAGTGGTTTTTGGTGATTCTTGAAAGGAGCTTGAAGTTGGGAAGCATCTAGCTTGAAAGAGGGGCTTTAGATCCAGAAACTCTTCTTCAAATGCAACATTTTTTAGGTATAAAGTCGCCACCTTGTCATGTACTCATCTAGATCTCCTTATTTGAAGTTTAAGCATGATTTTGGGAGTTTTGGTTAAGTTGTCCAAAAGATGTGGGTTCCAAGGGTTGTCAAGCTAGATCTGACCCCTTCATGACCTCTTGAAGCTTAAAGTTGCAAACTTTATTGGTCCCTATGTCCCATTCATGCAGTATGTCCATTATGAAGTCATAAATGAGCCTTAGAGGGTATTCCTAGCATGCATGGACGTAAAGTTGGAAACTTTACGTGTTTTGCCTGCCTTGGGACATCAGATCTGTGTTTTGGATCATTGGAATGAGAGTTTAAGGGCTTAATGGGTCAAAAACCTCTTAATAGGACCTAGGGTTTGAGTTTGAAGCTTTATGGATGATCCTTGAGGGAAATGTTGGAAACATTACCCTTCTAGACATCATTTTGAAAGGGATTTGAGGTTTGGTGTCTTTGGATTAGAAGGAAACGACTTAACGCATTAAGAAGTGGGTTTTCTGGCCAACTCGACGAGTTCGTGAGTGAACTCGACGAGTTCATGAGTGAACTCGACGAGTTCATGAGTGAACACGACGACTTGGTGGGACTTTTTGCGATCCCGCCCGTCAACAAGGGAACTCGACGAGTTGATAGCCAAACTCGACGAGTTGAGTCAACTCGGAATGTCGACTTTGACTTTGTCTAATGTTGACTCTTAGGGTTTGAAGTATTGTGTTGAATCTAAGGAGTTGTTTGTGCTTAGGGATTGAGTAGAGTAGATACTTGGAGCTAGGGACTATTCAGCTACTGGCAGTATTTGAGGTGAGTCTTCTTACCACACTCATGGGTCGAAGGCACCAAGGTCGGCCCATTAACTGGTATGATATGTTTGTATTGAATGGGAAATGATATGTTATTTGATTTATGCATGGGTTTATGTGAAGACCATGGGGGGAGCCCATGGCAGTTGTCAAGACAATGGGGGGTGCCCATGGCATAAGGATATAAGACCATGGGGGTAGCCCATGACATTCCATTGAAGACCATGGAGGGAGTCCATGGCAATTTGTATGTATATGCATGAGTATGTTTTGTGTGATTGGGAAACTCACTAAGCTTGTGCTTACAATTTATTTGTATGTTTCAAGTACTTCTATTGATAAGGGCAAAGGCCCTGCTTGATGACGAGGCATGCATTCTCCGGTGTTTTCACATTTGGTCCTTTGTACTTTGAATTTTCAAAATAACATGGATATGCATTAGGATTTTTATATTTACTATGGTTGATGTTTTGCAAATAAAAGTTTAAATATTTTATGAAAATTGGGCTATTACACGTTGGTATCAGAGCCTTGGTTTGAGAGATTCGGACACACTTATGGGTGTGTCAGAACTCAAACTGAGGGTATGGTAACACTTGCTTTTCAAAAAGAAACCAAAGTTTAATTTCTTGAAAACGATTTTGTAAAAAAAGGGGAGAATGCAATGCACATAATCGGCCGAGCTCAAGTAAGTATTCCCAATGTTTTTGTCATGCTATGATATATATATATATATATATATATATATATATATATATATATATATATATATATATATATATATATATATATATATATATATATATAGGGCTAGGTTATTTTGTTTCTTACATTTATTGTGTGCTAGAATGCACCAATAGGAATTTAGTAAATTAAATAATTATTTAATTAAATAAATATAGATATTAAATGATTTCCATAATTATATGTATATTAAATGATATCCATAATTATAATTCTTTTTTTATGGAAACTAATTAAATCCGTCATTAATGTCAGCAATAACATTCTTTCAGAATGAATTCGCATCTAGGTTTTTATATATGAGTTTGTATTTTGTTTCAGGACTCATTCACTTAAAATACAATAAAGTTGCATGGAATATGAAGAACGAGAGTGTATTCTACTAGAATACACTCTCATTCTGCTGAAATACACTCTCATTCTTTTAGATATGAATTCATTGTGAAAGAATATTATTGTTGACATTAATGACGAATTTAATTAGTTTCCATAAAAATGAGTTATAAGTATGGATAACATTTAATATACGTATAATTAATACTAAATTCCTATTGGTGCATTCTAGCACACAATAGATGTGAGAAACATTCTAGCACACAATATATGGAAATATGCTCGTATGGATTATTTGCTAAGTGTATGCTTTTAAAGTTGTACATGTTTAGGATTGTATAGCCCTAGAATGAGGGAGTCTGCCTTATTCATGTTCCTTGTTTGGTTGTGGTTTAGGGTAGAAGCTTTATTTGGCAGTCTATGTGATTCTCTTTGTGTATAACTTGCATGCATAGAGCAACCTGTTATGATTGACCTGGATTTCTGGTTTGGTAAGGGTTAAGAATCCTAAGACAGTTTAAGATCAGAGATAGTGCCGTGTTTATGAGTTATGATTTGTGATTGGATGATTTAGGGATATCGGGTATGGCCTTGGGGAAGGTACATGTAGGTGTGGAAGGTAGTATTGGGCTCGTACTACTGAAAGCACAGGACCTGTACCCGTAGCAATGTCAGTCCTGGTAGTTCTTAGGAGTCTAGTGAAGAGGAATCCCTTTCGATTTCCTTATCTTGGTTATTTGTGATATTTTTAGTTGAGGATGGTGATGATCATGCGAGGTTCATGATCAGGATCAGGTTCGGGCTCCGGTGCAGAGCTCATAGATGAGAGGTTGCACGATCTTATCGCAGCCGAGGTTACTCGTGTCATCCTTGACGTTACCCTAGTGATTTTTGGTACCGTAAAGGAGGGTATCATGGAGATCATGGAGGAGAGGCTCAGGTCCTTCCGAGCCGATATTGTTGCAGGCCAGTTTGGGGCCCGAACTCCCTCGTTCAGAGAGTTCAAGGCGTGTGGAGCGCCCGAGTTCTTCAGGGTCCGGGATCCCATCACTAGCCGACGCTGGATCACCACCAAGTTTCGAGAGAGGGCACTTTTGGTTCCGCAATACATTACGGATGAGGAGAGGAAGAATAATAGGTATCATTCCATGTTGAGAGATGATATTCGTGAGTTCGTGAGTTTTTCGGGGTACAAGACTCTGAAAGAGATGGTAGAGAAGGCCCGAGAACGAGAGATTGAGTTGGAGCTCTGCACGAAGCGGAAGCCGGAGCAGGTTCAGGCAGCAGTAGGTCAGGCCAAGAATCCTAAGACCTCCGATCCTCCCAGCAGGGTCGTGACCATTGTGCGAAGTGCGGTAAGCCCCACAGTGAAGCCTACCGACCAACGGGCTCAGGATGTTATGCATGTGGCCAGTCGGGTCACATGAGCCGAGATTGCCCCAAGAAGGGCTTGATTTGTTTCCACTGCAACCAGACCAATCATAAGAAGGCCGTCTGTCCGAGGTTGGTTATGAGAAGAGGAGTTGTGGCGGTGCCTCTACCCGCCATGATGAGGATTACAGATGGCCGCCCGATCAAGGCGGTGGCTCCTACGGTGACGAGTCGTGCATTTAAGTTGACTAATGAGGAGGCCCGAGCAGCGCCAAACGTCGTGACTGGTATGTAATTTATTCTGGTTTGTTTATTTTATTGTTATGCTTATGTTATTATGCTTTTGTATAGGGACCTTTCTGGTCAATGGTTTGTCGGCCCATGTTCACTTTGATTTGGGGGCTACCCGATCGTTCATATCCCTTGCGCTCAGCAAGAAGTTTCGAGATGCTCCGGGGACCTTGGATTCTCCACTTGATGTGAAGATTGCGGATGACCGCACCGTGAGTGTTGCGAGGGTTTATCGGAGGAACGTTCTGAATGTGTTCGGGGAGAGGTTTCCTATCGATTTGGTTCTGATTCCTTTGCGGTGATTGAAGGTGATCATCGGGATGGATTGGTTGGGGCCCAATGGGGCCATGATAGACTGTGAGCGTCAGCTAGTGAGAGTTCGAACCCCAAGTGGGGGAGAACTGATTATTCATGGAGAGAGAGACTCGCATGGGCCAACTCTCTGTTCGGCTGCGAGGGCTAGGAGGCTTCTTCAGCAGGGTTGTTCTGGGTTCTTAGCTTATGTTTCCGATACGAGGGCTGAGGCCACGCCAAATTTGAGCAGTGTTCCGATTGTGCAAGAGTTTTCCGATGTATTTCATGAGGAGTTGCCAGGGTTACCTCCGGAGAGGCAAGTGGAGTTCCGCATTGATTTAGTGCCTGGTACAGCTCCGATAGCCAAGGCACCGTATCGTCTAGCTCCACCGAGATGCAGGAGTTGTCTACGCAGGTTTAGGAGCTGCTAGACCGAGGATTTATTCGTTCGAGTAGTTCCCCGTGGGGGAGCACCGATTCTGTTCGTGAAAAAGAAAAATGGGTCACACAAGATGCGTATCGATTATCGAGATCTGAACAAGTTAACGGTGAAGAATCGTTATCCGCTTCCGAGGATTGATGATTTGTTCGATCAAATCCATGGTGCATCTTGGTTTTCCAAGATTGATCATTGGTCAGGATATCACCAGATGAGGATTAGGGATGAGGATATACCGAAGACGGCCTTCAGAACTCGTTATGGTCATTATGAGTTCGTGGTTATGCCATTTGGGCTCACCAATGCTCTAGAGGCGTTCATGGATCTCATGAATTGGGTTTGTAGACCGATGCTGGATTGGTCTGTGATCGTCTTCATTGATGACATTTTGGTCTATTCTAAGACCAGGGAGTAGTACGAGTAGCATTTGAGGGAGGTATTGGACACCTTGAGGATGGAGAGGCTATACGCCAAATTCTCCAAATGTGATTTTTGGCTGCGTGAGGTGCAGTTTTTGGGGCACATCATCAATCAGGAGGGTATTTTGGTCGATCCGGCCAAAATCGAGACGGTAATGCGTTAGGAGGTTCCGAAGAACACATCCGAGATCCGGAGTTTCTTGGGTCTTGCGGGGTACTATCGGAGATTTATTCAGGATTTCTCCAAGATTGTCGTACCCTTGACCCGATTGACCAAGAAAAGTGTGACCTTTCGGTGGGGTCCAGATCAACAGTCGGCATTCGAGACCTTGAGGCAGAGATTATGTGAGGCCCCGATCTTAGCACTTCCTGATGGATTGGACGACTTTGTAGTGTATTGTGATGCTTCTATTTTAGGATTAGGAGCGGTTTTGATGCATAGGGGCATGTGATTGGTTATGCTTCGAGGAAGTTGAAGCCTCATGAAGCGAATTACCTCACTCGTGACCTAGAACTGGGGGCGGTGGTGTTTGCCCTCAAGATTTGGAGACATTACTTGTATGTGGTCCGATGCACCATTTTCACTGATCATAAAAGTCTGAAGTGTCTGATGGATCAGAAGAATTTGAACATGTGATAGAGGAGATGGATCGATGTAGTAAAAGATTATGATTGCGGGATTTTGTACCATCCCGGGAAGGCCAATGTGGTGGCCCATGCTCTGAGCCGTAAGGCGGCGAGTGCTCCGATCCGAGATGTTTGCTTGAGGATGACAGTGATTTCACCTCTACTAGATATGATTAAGGAGGCTCAGGTTGAAGGACTAAAGAATGAGAACTGGAAGGTGGAGCGGATTCGGAGATAAATTCCACTTTTTTTTCGAGATGGACGAGGTCTATTGACCCAGTGTGGCAGAGTCTGGGTACCGGCTTTCGGGGGTGTGAGGCAAAAGATCTTGGAGGAGGCGCATAAATCCAAGTTTTCTATCCATCCCGGGGCCACGAAGATGTATCAAGACTTGAGATTGAGTTATTGGTGGCCCTGCATGAAGCGAGAGATTGCATGGTTTATTGAGTGGTGTTTACCTGCAGGAAGGTCAAAGCCAAGCATCAGAGGCCCCACGGCAAGATGCAGCCGCTACCTATCCCCATGTGGAAATGGGAAGAGATTTTATGGATTTTATCACGAAGTTCCCAGGACGGCTTGGGGTGTGGACTCCATCTGGGTTATTGTGGACAAATTGACCAAGAGCGCTCATTTTATTCCGATCTTCGAGAGTATCTCAGCCGAGAAGTTAGCATATTTTTATGTGCGGGAAGTGGTGGTTAGACACGGGGTGCCAGTGTTTGTAGTTTCAGACCGTGATGTTCGTTTCACCTCCAGGTTTTAGAGGAAGTTCCATGAGGAGTTGGGAACTCAGCTGCATTTTAGCACTGCTTATCACCCCTCATACTGATGGTCATAGTGAACGGACGATTCAGACACTCGATGATATGCTTCGGGCATGTGTATTGGATTTCGGAGGAAGTTGGGATACTTACCTTCCACTAACAGAGTTCTTGTACAACAATAGTTATCATGCTAGTATTGACCGACCCCCGTTTGAGGCACTTTATGGTTGGAGATGTAGGACTCTAGTTTGTTGGGGGAGGTCGTACATTGAGTTATGTGGTACTTAATACGACCGAGTTGATTTAGCAGGTTCGCGACCGGCTTCAGACAACGCAGAGCAGGCAAAAGAACTATGCGGATAGGTGTAGATCGGACCTAGAATTTCAGGTCGGGAATATGGTACTCCTGAAAGTGTCACCCTGGAAGGGTGTTATTCAGTTCCGAAGGTGGGGCAAGTTGGGCCCCAGGTTTATTGGCCCGTTTCGGATTATTGCCCGAGTGGGCAAGGTTGCATATCCACTGGACTTGCCTGAGGAGCTTGGGCAAATCCACAGTACGTTTCACGTTTTGCAGTTGCGGAAGTGTGTGCCTGATGAGTCAATGGTTGTATCGCTTGATGATATTCAGATTGATGAGAGCTTGAATTATGTGGAAAAGTCCATTACGATTCTAGACAAAGAAACGAAAGCCCTCCAAAACAAGGAAGTGAAGTTAGTAAAGGTGCAATGGCAGCACCGAAGAGGCTCCGAATGGACCTGGGAGCCGGAGGACGAGATGAGGAAGCATTGTCCAGACATGTTTGCATCAGCATACTTCGAGGACGAAGTCTAGTTCAAGTGGGGGAGATTTGTAACGCTTGGTCCAAATATTATTCATTTCTTAACATGTTTTAAGGATTTGGGCTGGCACTCGACTAGTTGGGGAGCTCCAACTCGTCGTGTAGGAATCTTTTTCGCCGCAGAGTTTAAGGGTCCAACTCGACGAGTTAGGGAGCCCCAACTCGACGAGTTGACGGCCAAAGATGAAAGCCTAATTTTAGGGTGTTGCACCCTGTATAAAGGACTTAAACTCTCTTGGATGGCCTCCCTACCAGCCTCACTGTCCAGAGAAACCCTATACTCGTTTTCCATATTGCATCTTGAGTGTGGTGAGCTTAAAAAAGTGGTTTTTGGTGATTCTTAGAACGAGCTTGAAGGCAGGAAGCATCTAGCTTGAAGGAGGTGCTTTATATCCATAAACTCTTCTTCAAATGCAACATTTTTGAGGTATAAAGTCGTCACCTTGTCAAGTATTCATCTAGATCTCCTTATTTGAAGTTTAAGCATGATTTTAGGAGTTTTGGTTGAGTTGTCCAAAAGATGTGGGTTCCAAGGGTTGTCAAGCTAGATCTGACCCCTTCATGACCTCTTGAAGCTTAAAGTTGCAAACTTTATTGGTCCCTATGTCCCATTCATGTAGTATGTCCATTATGAAGTCATAAATGAGCCTTGGAGGGTATTCCTAGCATGAATGGACGTAAAGTTGGAAACTTTACGTGTTTTGCCTGCCTTGGGACATCAGATATATGTTTTGGATCATTGGAATGAGAGTTCAAGGGCTTAATGGGTCAAAAACCTCTTAATAGGACCTAGGGTTTGAGTTTGAAGCTTTATGGATGGTCCTTGAGGGAAATGTTGGAAACATTACCCTTCTAGACATCATTTTGAAAGGGATCTGAGGTTTGGAGTCTTTGGATTAGAAGGAAACGGCTTAATACATTAAGAAGTGGGTTTTCTGGCCAACTCGACGAGTTCGTGAGTGAACTCGACGAGTTGGTGGGACTTTTTGCGATCCCGCCCGTCAACAAGGGAACTCAACGAGTTGATAGCCAAACTCGACGAGTTGAGTCAACTCGGAATGTCGACTTTGACTTTGTCTAATGTTGACTCATAGGGTTTGAAGTATTGTGTTGAATCTAAGGAGTTGTTTGTGTTTAGGGATTGAGTAGAGTAGATACTCGGAGCTAGGAACTATTCAGCTACTGGTAATATTTGAGGTGAGTCTTCTTACCACACTCATGGGTCGAAGGCACCAAGGCTGGCCCATTAACTCATATGATATGTTTGTATTGAATGGGAAATGATATTTTATTTGATTTATGCATGGGTTTATGTGAAGACCATGGGGGGAGCCCATGACACTTGTCAAGACCATGGGGGAGCCCATGACATAAGGATATAAGACCATGGGGGTAGCCCATGGCATTCCATTGAAGACCATGGATGGAGTCCATGACAATTTGTATTTATATGTATGAGCATGAAATTATGTGATTATATGTTTTATGTGATTGGGAAACTCACTAAGCTTATGCTTACAGTTTATTTGTATGTTTTAGGTACTTCTATTGATAAAGGCAAGGGCCCGACTTGGTGACGAGGCATGCATTCTCTGGTGTTTTCACATTTGGTCCTTTATACTTTGAATTTTCAAAATAACATGGATAGGTATTCGGATTTTTATATTTACTATGGTTGATGTTATGAAAATAAAAGTTCAAAAGTTTTATGAAAATTGGGTTGTTACAATAATAAGTTGAGGTGACCAGGTGTGTACGTTGGGCGTACCGAATGGTACGCTGCACATACGCGGTCAAACCCTCGACTTCTTGGTCAAGAGGAGTGTGCCCCGCGTACAGATAATTATGCCCATCGTACTCGGCTGGGTTCAACTGGTTGTTGGCCTTGACCTTTTATCCAAGTTTGACCTAAGGGTATTTTGGGTATTTTTGAGTTGTATTTGAGGTTGGTCACTATTTGATGAATATGTGACGGGTAGAATTAAGATTCAGAGCAGATACCTATTCAACTATTTGTTCAGACTGAGAGGTGACTTCTCCTCACTGTACTTGGAGGTGAAAGGCACCAATGTATGCCCACTAAATTATGTATCATGGTATAGAGGATGTTAATATGTTATGGAGATATGTTAGATCGGTATCCTGGTCAATATGATGTAGCATGCGATAGTGATCTGTAGACCTGCCTGTTTGTCTGGTGGCTGGTTATATGTTAATATGTTTGTTGGATATATGTTATATGTTATGTATATGTCAACATAATATGGTTGGGTTGGGGTAGCACTGCTTTGTGCGGTAGCCAACAAACCCGGGAGCAAGCCAGACATAAGTTGTAGGCCTGACGGGGGCAACCCACACTTATGTTGTGGGCTCGGGAGCAAGCCAGATATGAGTTGTGGGCCTGAAGGGTAAGCCATACTTATATTGTGGGCTCAGGAGTAATCCAGTATGTTAGTTGTGGACCCAATATACGTTGTTATATGTTGTGTGTTTTGGTACTTTGGAAAAACTCACTAAGCTTTGGCTTACAGTTTCATTTTATTGTTTCAGGTACTTCTAATGATCGTGGAAAATCGAAGGCGTGATCATGCACATCTTCATGATTTTATGATTTTGCATCTTGGGAAAAACTCTGATTATGTTTATAATTTTGAAACAATGGCTTTGTAAGCACTTTATGGTTAAAATGGGTTGTTTTTGAAAATTTTAAATCTTTATGACTTTTAGGATGTTACAAGTTGGTATCAGAACCTTGGTTTGAGAGAATTGGATGAACATTCGTGTGAATCCAAACTCAAACTAAGGAACTGCAAAAGTTTTACAACGATTTTCAAAATTGTTTTCAAAAGTAACCAATGAAGGATGCAATGTGTACGATCAGTCGGAGCAAGAAAGTATACCCTAAATTACCACACTGTTATTTGATATGATGTTTATGGTAGAACAACATGCTAGTGATAGGCTAGGGATCTTCAGTAATTACATGATAGAATTTCCTGATGTATGATGCCTAATAGCCTAGGGTTACTTCTTGTATGGAATTGACATAATTGTTGTAGTTGCTAGTGTATTCATCATAGTTGTACATAACTAAGAATTTATAACATGATAATGTTTGGTTTAGCCTTATTTCATGTTCTTTTCTGATGAAGGGCTTAGGGTAGAATCAAGTATTCGCCTGTCTATAGGATCCGGTGTTATGTATTAGCATACGCGAGTGTTGCAGAGTTTGTGGAAGTTTCATGGATGAGTATATGTGTGAGTATCCGACCATATGAGGAATGTTTATCCACTCTCGAGAGAGTGAGGATATGGTGTATGCGTATCCTAGTTGTTGTGTTTGTGTTGGGCGGTTGTGATGATCATTGAGACAAATCCGGGTAGGTGTGGAAGGTAGTATGGGCTCGTACTACTGAAAGCACAAGACCCATACGCGTAGAAAGGAAGTCACAAACCCTAAGGGTTTAGTCTGGTCTCGTGATTTTGTACTCCGGTTTGTTAGGGAGAGGTCGGCCATAACGTCATGAGGAGGACTGAGGTGGTACTCCAGATGATTAAACTTATTCAACAGCTCAGGCAGAGGTTACAGACAACACAAAGTCGAGAGAAGAGTTACGTTGATAGAAGACGGTCCGAGTTGGAGTTTCAGGTTGGGGATATGGTTTTGTTGAAGGTATCACTCTGGAAGGGTGTTATACGCTACAAAAATTAGGGCAAGTTGGGCCCCCAATTTATCGGACCTTTCGAGTGTTATCTAGGGTGAGCAAGGTGGCCTACCAGTTGGACCTGCGTGAGGAGCTTAATCAGATTCATAGCACCTTCCATGTTTCTCAGCTTCGGAAGTGCTTGGTTGATCATACGGCAGTGGTTCCGTTAGAAGACATTCAGATCGATGAGCGCCTGAATTATGTGGAGAGACCGATGGCTATTCTAGATAGGAAGACGAAGGCCTTGCACAACAAGGTGGCACCCAATGTTCATTAGCAGCATCAAAAGGGTTATGAGTAGACTTGGGAGCCCGAGCTGGAGATGCATGAGCACTACCCATATCTATTTGCAACTGAGGATTTAGAGGACGAAATTTAATTCAAGTGGGGGAGAATTATAACACCAAGTTTCATGTATATTCTTCTTTAATTTTAATGGCATTCAAATTCAAAAGAAAGGATTTTTGAGGTCCACGACGTCGTGATGTATCTGCCACGACGTGGCATTGGCCGATGAAATCGTGCATCTTAATTGGGCGCCACGGAGTGGCAATCATTTTATGCTAAACCCTAATTTCGGGGTCTGTTCCCCTATTTAAGGAAAGTGAGACTATGGTTTGCACACTCTTAGACTCCGTCACCTTCATTTAATTCCCTCAAGAAAACCCTAGCCTACTTTTGACATGTGTGAGCTCTTGGTGTGTTTTTGGTGTCTTACAAAAGAAAGAAGAGTTTTTGGTGCCTAGATCCAACTTGCAAGCCTCATCATCATCTTTTTATACACATTGTGGACCTTTGTGAGTCTTCAAGATCCAACCTTTATGCTTCATGTTTCTAGATCTAGGTTTCTTTGCCTTATTCTCCATGTTTGAGTTGGTTGGTATGGTTGAAATCCATAAAGTTGGCAACTTTATGGATCATTGCGGTCCTCTAGTGGTTTAATGTCCTGGATATGAAGAATATATGAGTTTTGAATCCTTGCATGAGGTTTTGACCTCATTTTCTTTCATTTTTACCTAGTTGGAGTTCAAGACATGCATTTGACATACATGTATATAAAGCACTGCTTTTTATGATCTTATAGGAGTAAGAAAGCCTTCTGGAAAGTATGGATGAGTGGGGTAAATTATTAAGAGCTTAATGGATTAAGTTGGTCGGGATGGATCCCACGACGTGGAGTCATAGCCTTTACGGCGTGACGTTAAGGGTTTTTGCAACTGTTTTGTCTTGTATCCTCCACGACGTGGCAGAATCTTGGCCACGTCGTGTCGACCGGCCGAGTGACCTTTTATTGTTGACTGTTAACTTTGACCGTTGACTTTTGACCAAGTTGACTTTTGGATCAGCTTGTGGGAATTAGGATCCTAGATTGAGGAATTGTCTATATTTGATGAATTAGTGACCCGTAGTGCCGGTTCTTGTCTTCTAGTAAGTTGTGTGGATATCTGATAGCTGGCGAGGTGATTTTTCTCATTATAATTTGTACTATACTATGCGTCCTTATATGTAGGATGTTGTTATGATGTAGTCGTTTGTTAGTCTGGTAGATCTGTTATGATTACCTGTGTTTACTTGCTATTGTTTTGGTGCATATGTCGACATAGTACAGTTGGGTTGAGGCAGTATGACTTTGTTCTATAGTTCAACAAACCCAGGGGAAATCCAGTATTGTGTTGTGGGTCCGGGGCAATCTAGTTTTATGACTGTGGGCTGGGGGCAATCCAATATTATGACTGTGGGTCCGGGGGCAATCCATTCTTATAATTGTGGGCCCAGGGGAAATCCAGTCTTATGATTGTGGGCTCGGGGGGCAATCCAATTTTATATTGTGGGACTGGTATGCATGCATTGTATATGTATTGTTGTGTGGGGTGTTTTGGAGGAAATCACTAAGATTTGGCTTACCGTTGTGGATTTCAATGTTTTCAGGTACTTCTGATGATCGGGACAAGGCGAATACGTGATCATACACATCCTCCTGTTGATTTATGTTTTGAGAGATTATTTTGATACTATGATGTTTATGGATTTGATTTGAAAACAATGTTTGATTATCTTATGGTTTCATGAAAATGCCTTTTAAAAATGAAATAAAACTGTCATGGTTTTTGGGATGTTACAATGCAACGGATTGATGGAACCAACAATCATCGCCCACATACTAACGACCTCAACAAGCCAAACCCACCATCAGGTCCATGTAACAAATTAATAAGTCTGACCCAAAGGGAATCATACTCATTAAAAAATCTCCACATCGACTTGTAAAAGGGAGCAAAATTGAAGGCATTTAAACTCCCAATCTACAACCCGTCCCTCTGCCTAGAATTAAGAACCACATCCCATTTAATCCAACTAATATGTCTCTTATATGTATCAACCCCCAAAACAATCGATCTTTGAATGCATCTAACGTTTTCTCAATAACCTTAAACATCTTAAACATCAACATGAAATATATACCCAGGTTTGTAACACCCGATTTGTCAGGTAAAACTCTTAACCATTTATCACATTTTTTTTTTGGCTTGGACCAGAGTACGTTGGGCGAACATAAGGTATGACGGGCGTAATCCTATGCATGCACGAAGTGGGGATGTCCCATATGTACGTTGGGCGTGCTTATGCGTACGCAGGGCGTACACAAGCCAGGGGAAAACCCTAATTTTTAGGGTTTACACCCTATTTAAGCTCAGTAAGCCCCATAAGTCCTTCACCTTATCAGTCTCCATTGCCTTTTTGAACTAATCTCGAAACCCTAACCATCTTGAGAGTATTTTTGAGCTTACTAAGAGTTTTTGGGTGTTCTTTTATGATCTGGAAGAAGAATAAGACTTTAGGAGAAGCATTTGACAAGAAAGAGCTTGTAGATCCAGAGGTTGTTCATCATTTCTAGCTCATTGGAGGTATAAAGTCTGAAACTTGTTCATTCTAAGTCTAGATCTAAGTTTGGGGAAGAACTTAACATATTTTGGTCCCATGGATGAACTCTTATGAGTAATTGCTACTATTGTTGTTATGAGACGTCCCTTTTGTTATTGAGGTCCTTTGAGCCATAAAGTTTATATCTTGGAGGTTAGATCTCAACCATGCATGAGTTGGTGACCACTTAAGAAAGATATAAAGCTAAATCCATGTTTTGAGTCCCCTTAAGACATGCAAAAGCATAAAGTTTGCAACTTTATGGCTTAATACGCTTTAAAAAGATTATATCTAAAATTGGACGTTAGGTCTTAACTGATTAAGACCTTAGAAGGAGGATTTGGCCAGCTGCAGTGTATGTCAGCCGTACCTAGACATACGATGTGCATACGCGCCTGAGGTCTCGACTATGCGAGGGTCATGAGTACGCCGGGCATACTAGTGGTATGCTGAGCGTACTCACCAGAGAGGATTTTGGGCTTTTTAGCCTCGGTCCATTTCGGACTTAGGGACTTGGGCCTTTGTTGGTCCGCAAGCTTTTCAGGTGTGGGCCTTCTTGATATTGGGCCCATCTTGTATATGGATTATCTTCTAGGATTTGGGGCTAATTGTATTTGGGCCTTGGTGGGTTAGGCACACGAAGGCAAGGTATAAGATGCCTTTTTACCCGTGGAGTCAGGATTTAGGGTTTAGACTCACGGGTTGGGTTATTGACCTAATTTCTAATTAAGGTTTTATTACTTGTAATTTAGTGAGAGGATTTCATGAGTCAGCAGCCCAAGTGTGATTTGATATCTTCATTCTGAGGTGAGTTTCCTTTACTGTATTCGTGGATCGAAGGCACCAATGTCGGCCACTAGATTATGTTTGTAGGACGATGATTGTCTTTGTGTCAATTACCTGTTATGCGTGTATCTACATGATGTCTCTGTGACTCTTATTGTTATGATTATATGTGTTAGTTGTAGGAGGTGAGATAGACCCAATATCGGTTGAAAGATACCGAAGGGGATGAAATTGACCCACTACTAGTTGAAAGATACCGAAGGGGGGTGAAATAGACCCAAATACATGTTGAAAGATACCGAAGTGTAACATCCAAAAAATTCAATAAACTTTAACTTTTAAAAAACAACCTATTTCTTCCATAAAGTGTTTACAAAACCAATGTTTCAAAAGTATTATTCAAAATCAGAGTATCCCAAGATCCAATGTCATAAAAACAGGAAGATGTGCACGATCACGCATTCGCTTTCCCACGATCCTCTGAAGTACCTGAAAAAATAAACTGAACCCGTAAGCACGAATCCTAGTGAGTTTCCCCCAAAGTACCACCACACAACATAACAACAATAACATGCATACGTGAGCCTTCAACATGATTGGACCGTCTCGCATGCCTACAAACTATCTGGATCGCTCTCAGAGCCTTCAGCATTACTGGACCGCCGAAACGGGCCTACAACCTATCTGGACCGCTCTCCGGGCCTTCGGACTGATTGGACCACCTCGCAGGCCTTCAGTTTATCCGGACTACCCTGGGTGTCTTGGCCTTCAGCACAAAGCAGGATCGCCTCAACCCAACCAACCATAACACATCAACATATATCATAACAATCACTTAATAACAGCAGATACATGTAGTCATACAGATCTAACAGATCACTACAACACAACAACATCCTATCTACCAGGATACAGATCTAACATATCACTACAACATAGCAACATCCTATATACCAGGATACAGATCTAACAAATCACTACAACATAGCAACATACGATAAACTTGTTGGGTTTTAGTATACTACAACATCCTATGGTGCACATACAACCCTAAATACCTTGGATCTATGTTTTCTCTATTATACATGCAAATATGAAGTTTCCAAGAGATTACCCTATACTAGCATACAAATATCATATACTTGGGGTAATAAAATAGATAGAATACATACCTTTTTTTGATGTAACTTGTCTTCATGAAGCTTGAATGCCTAGTGCCCCAAGTGTGACACCTCAAATGGTTCACACAACACCATGAACACTTGGAATAACCTTGAGAATAAGGATACTTTGGTTCTCTCTAGTGAAATCGGCCTTGCCCTTTTTGTGTACACACACTAGTGCCAATTTCACCAACCAAGGACATCTTTATATAGTGTGGAGATTAGGGTTAAACCCATGACCCTTCATTTCATATGATCCATGGGTTCAACACTCCATGGACTATCCATGAAAGTTTAGCCCAACCTAAATGAACTTGGCCCATCACACATATATATCTAAGAGTCCATATTTAATTAGTTCCTTTTAATCACTTAATTAATTATAAATTAATTCTTGATCAATACTAATTAAATAATATGATTATATATTAATATATTAGAACTTATAATATATTAATATAAATCACTAGTATCCTTTTTTTCCTCATCTTGTCTATCCAATTGTCCCGATGCCATGCAACCCAAATGGACCATGCCGGGTCGGGTCAAGTACATACCAAATATAGTTATGGACTTAGACATTAATCCAACAGTCTCCCACTTGGATAAGTCTAAAACTATTATTGAGTATGACTTCAAAACCCGACTAGCAATCGTAGCTCTCAAAAGCTTCTGTCGAACTCTGACGTGTTAACTGAACTCTGATCTTGTCAATGACTTGTCCATTAGATAAGGGATCATATATTCCTCCATTCTAGATATCATATGGACTGAGACATGGATTATAATCATTCTCTCTGTCCATTTGTTGTTTCCCGATTTCCGATTTATGACGACTGACTGATTGAACAAATCAAATCAGTCCTGGCTTGGCCAAGCACTCACATGTGTCATCGCTAAATCATCGAGGGGACCACAGATATCACTTTTATCCCGAAGGTAAAAGGAATGGATAAACTTCGACTCATATGGCTTGTTCTACTACTTGTTGAATCATACACAAGGGCACGTTTTATAACATCGAGTTACCAATGCGTTTTCGTGCAATCAATGTATAACCAACTCATAGTAACAACTCATATCTCTAGGTTTGAAGAATATAGGATATTATCGTCTCATGATCACTCGTGATAAAATCCATGAAGTGATTCAAATGAGCGTGGGTTGAATCCAATACTCAAAACTTATGAGCACTCATGAGTGTTGTAGCACCACTTTGTCCAACATCTTAGACCTCTACAAGCCAACCCATGACAGTCTTGATTCATATCTACTTCTAACATATGACCGACTGTGGATAGTTTGAATAACTTAGTCATTCGGGAAGAATAACCTAGTTTATTCTGGAAGTCAAAACATGCAAAATGAAACACAAGAATAATTGAATCTAATATGGTATCAAAACCTATGAATATAAATAAGACACTTTTATTTATCACCATACTAATTCCTCATTATTCATTGTTTCGGTTTCATCAACTTTATACTTGAATTAAAAACACTAGTTGTCCCATGCTCCAAGCAAGTACACTATGTTTTTCAAAACAATAGCTTTGCCATACACCAAGTATGCACTCTATGTTTTTCTATGATCCTTACTTTGTGAAATAAACCAATTGAACATAATTTCAATGAATCACACTCCCAACTCCTTATCGAAGAATGTAAGAATTCCAAATTCTTATCATTTACTGAAATCTGTTTAGATTTTAAACTTGTATGCACTGACCCTCTTGTAATGAATATGTACAAGGTCATAAAGACTTGTCAACGGTCATTACAGGGCATTCCAATGAAGATCAACTCCATGGAAACTAATTCCAACAACATTGCTTTGAATATCCTTCTTGCATTAAGTTTTCTAATCTTACACAGATAACTTCCACCTATGGAGACAACTCCATATTCTCATTTTGACTATCACTTCTGAACAAGAGATGCCTCTTTTCAGAATATGTCAATATGGTCCTTCTAAAATTAGCACTATACTTCCAACTGTCCCTGAGCAACCAATCTTTGGTAAACCTTAGATTGTCCTCGAAAATTGCTTAATCCTTTTAGTCATATCCAATTCTAGACCTTTTCCCTTCTTAATGCCCCAGGCATTTGGAAAATTTTAGAAAGAATGAATATTATAGCACATGCAATCGATCCTATATCCGAAGCATATGGGACACGATTCATGATGTCTCACATAAAGACATGATACTAGACCAATCCTTTTGCTACAATATTTCTATTTGCCAAGTTCTCATAATTCAGATTATGAAAAGGGATGCCGTAATCATAATCTAGTTTTAGAACGCAAATAATAGACCCATATATAGAATTTCCTTATGTTGAGTCATTCCAACACAAAATTCATATATATCCTTGACTAAAGATGATTAAAACCTCAATCTAAGCTTTTAGAATTGAAATGAAGTATAATTTCCTCTCCCTTAATTATAGCAAAAACAACTTTTCAACCCCTGCAACTCCACAAATTGAAACTTTTGTTTTCTATAATTAACATTGCTAACTTGCAACCTTTATCATAATTATCATGCTCCCACTAACATGATGATTATTAGCATAACACTTATGCTTCCACTAGCTTTGACATGTACTCAGAAATCAGCTGGACTTCTAGAAATCAATACTTTATTGACTTTCTTACCAAGGTTTAGATTTCTGAGACGAGATTGCCTTGATAAGACTTTATCAAAATCATACACCTTTCCTTAGATAGAATGCATGTGTGTCTAAACAATTTCAGAACTATGAAAAGGGATGTCGTAATCATAGTCTCAATTGTTTAGACCTTTTGCCATCTGCTTCAAATCTACTTGGTGGAAGTGTTTCCTCACCATCATTTTCATGAATCGGAGAGAAACTTTATGACCCTTAGATTTTATGGTGTATGTGTTCTTATCCATGTGAATCGTCAAAACCATAGTCACAAGACAAGGATAATGACAAATCCAAACACATATGGACTGAACTCAATCTTAATTTCTTACCACCTGGCAGCTCAAGGGCCTGCCATTGCTTCCAAGCTGTTATGCAACCAACTGAGAACTCTCAGAACTCATATGCAAAGCCAACTTTAACTGGAATGGGCACAGAAATGTCAACACGATAGGTTATATACCTCTAGTCGTGTGCTAGTGATGAAATACAGGTTTTATTCTTGATTAGTTCTTGAAACTATTTCATGATCTTTTATACTCCCACTGTCTTCTTGACCTATAAGACTTTCTTGTCAAATATTCAAGAGATAGTGTGGATTCCAATCAACACAAACACTTCACACAATTGGCCTAAGTTGGTCTTTGTTTTATCCAAAACATCACAACTTACCAATTTCAAATGTACAAGAGTAGGACACTTTTACTCTTACATTTGACAAGTGTTTTAAACCTTTCTTTAAGATATGTCACTCAACTTACAGTCTTGGAGTATGACTCTAAGACTTGTTTTGGAACGAAGTATGAATCATCTTCTTGATTTAACCATTTCAACAATTCATGACTCCTCTTCCTAGTCATAAGAATGCACTAAGATGTCCTTAGAAGACCAGTTGTGATGTGATTCTTTAATCATTAAGATGATCACAAAACATGATACTAAAGTACTCTCCCATCTTTTCAGATTTGAGAAACTTTTATCTTTCTGCCTAAGTTGATTCTTCCCATTCGTTCTGCCATACATTGAGACTTTTCCAATGTTTCAGAATTATACTTAAACTTGTAAGTATAACCATATTTACTAAGCTTTAGTAAATCATGACGAATAGTCTTAACGAGCTTTGTGGTGGACATGACCATTGCACAAGAATGTGTACTCGATCCCTTTAGTCCTTCACTTGACTCACATATACATGTGAACAAGGAATTAGTCTTAATTTTCCAAAGATGAAAATTCTCGTTTATCATACTATACAACTTGCATGATTCCAAGTTTCTATCCAACTGAAACTTGGGTGATGAGAATCTTTCCTTATTTGGTAAATTTAGACACTACCACAAATGAAAGAATCAAGTCCATTTTTTTCCTTAATATTGCTATCAATGGAATCATATAAACAACGATTTTTTCACAAATGCCACTTGTAGGGATATTTAAAATAAATATAAAATTAAAACCTTTTATTTTATTTCAAAACTTTGCGGAAAAAACTTATCCTTACAGTGCAAATGCATATGAAAAACTTGTTGTTATCTATTCCTAAACAATATATCATAACTCCTAAGTAACAGCTTCAAAAATTCTGATCACCAAACCATGTGATCGAAATCCATCTTCGTGATCAGAATCAACATGTACTTCCTTTAAGTTTCTTCACTTTTCTTTGATTCTTAAAGCATCAACATGTGACCCAGTCACATCATGTAATGAGAATCTCATAATAGAAACTTAACAAAGTTAGATAGTGGACTTTTACCTGAAGAAGAGTCAAACTTCTTGACTTGATCAACCTTATGATCTTTCAGGTAAATAGGCAACTTCGCAATCAATGCCCCTTCCTTTGGCAAGATAAACATATGGACTCTTTGGTAATGGGACTATCTCAGACTTAGCATTTCTCTTTACCATTTGGTCAACCGGGTTGACTATGGCCAATCTCTTTCCATTGGGAAGAGAATGCTTTTTCTGGGTATCCAATGTTACCATTGTCAATGTCCATTGAAGGTTTTGGGAAGTTGATCTACTAATCAGATTTGCTTTACTAGCCTTCCAAATCATTGCTGATTCAACAGTACTAAGCAAATAGATAAGATCATTAAGGGTCTTGTCATAGTCTGTTTCATATGAGTCCCAAAGGAACTCAATATGTGACTTAGAAAGTGATTGAACCACCAACTTTCTCAAGACTTTGACACCCAACTCTCCCGGCTTGTCAATATGTGACTTCATCTCCAAGATGTGATCACATCTAGACCTTGCCTTGCCAATAGGGTTTGAGTGACCTTGAACTTGTGGGTTAGGGAGAATAATTGGAGGAGGTGGAGGAAGTAAAGTTCCAAGAGATTTGGGAAGATCATAGATGTCTGAGCTAGACATCTTTTGGGAGATATTCAAGATAGTTGATTCAAAGTCCTTAATATAACACCCAATATGAAATATTAAGGCTAGGACCCAACACACTATTTTATAACTTGGAAGAGGGATGCCGTAATCCAGGCTATAAAATATTTGAAGGTAGGTGAATGACGATTCACCAATTTCCACCATGAAAAACGAAATAATTTATTAGGTTTTTTAATTGGATTTGAAACTCCTAGATCTTTTGAGATTCATTGAACTTTTCAATGGCATGTTTCAATCTCGAGTGTGCCCTTCAGGTTTTGTGACTGGGATGCCGAGGATCACAAAACAAGGTGTGAATAACCATGCAAATATACTTGGTACCCTTAATAATTTACCCATTAATCGATGTGCCGGTTAACCACACGCGCTCCACCGATACTATGATAAACATTAAGTTACCCTTTGCCTACCTTGTTAAATCCAGGTTAGTGTGCCGGTTAACCACACACGCTCCACTAACGGTTTAAACAAAGTGCAAAGTGTAATTTCATGGGTTAGCACCAAATTCACATTTTCCTATGTAACTAAGATTGAGAATTTATAAAAAGTTTAGTTACTTAGTATTTATCATTAGTACTTTTAATGAAGTGAGAATTATAGTCCTTGTCCTACCCGTTCGGCTAACAACCCTCCACCAGTCAAGGAAGCGGTGGGTGAGAGTAGACACCCATTAAACTGCCATTTTATAGGCAGTAACCTTATACCCCTCTTATAGACCGGCTTCGTGAATGAGGCCTACTAACGGTAAGACTGACTTGCTCTTATACATATATTTATTATTAATTATAATACTATAAAGTATAAGGGTTGAATTTTAACTATTAAAATTCTAAGGGCTAACTTGGAATTAAAGTATTCATGGGGAAAACTTTACAAATTCCAAAACTTGAGGGCAAGTTTTGAAACTATTCAAAACTCTTGGATTTTCATAACTTATGAGTTTAATTAAAGTTAAACATTTTATTTAATGAAGAGACTCTTGAACCTCCACAACTTGATGACAAGTTATGGAGTCATAAAACCATTTAATGAGGGCAAAACTCTTCATTTTGTAACCTATGACAATTTTTATGAGGTTTAAGATTCATAAATGTGACTTTTCATATAACTTGAAGACAAGTTACAAAAACACATTTTATGAACTATTTCTAGATCAATTTGGATTGAAAACAACTAACACACAATTTTTTTCATTAATCTAAATTAACTCATAAAACAAGGTAACACAAAAAAAACTTTTCATGTTCCATAACTTAAGAACAAGTTATGGAATTCTTTAAAACATTAAGTCCAAGTTTTGTAACTCCATAAAAAACTTTGAATCAATTTTTTTTAAAACCTTTTCATATCCATAACTTATGGAGGTTTCAAAAAACTCTTTAGATCAAACTTTTAAAACTAATAAAATAATCATATCATTTTATCTTTTACTAAATTTGACCTAATTCAACTCATATAGCAAATGATTCAAATTTTACAAATAATTAGTTTTTCACAAAAACAAGTAATTATCTTAAAATTTGACAAACGTCATGTTTTTTTTCTTTTTTTTTTCAACTTTGAAAATAAAACATTTGCATCAATATAACAGAAAACAACCAGGCTCTGATACCACTGTTGGGTTTTAGTATACTACAACATCCTATGGTGCACATACAACCCTAAATACCTTGGATCTATGTTTTCTCTATTATACATGCAAATATGAAGTTTCCAAGAGATTACCCTATACTAGCATACAAATATCATATACTTGGGGTAATAAAATAGATAGAATACATACCTTTTTTTGATGTAACTTGTCTTCATGAAGCTTGAGTGCCTAGTGCCCCAAGTGTGACACCTCAAATGGTTCACACAACACCATGAACACTTGGAATAACCTTGAGAATAAGGATACTTTGGTTCTCTCTAGTGAAATCGGCCTTGTCCTTTTTGTGTACACACACTAGTGCCAATTTCACCAACCAAGGACATCTTTATATAGTGTGGAGATTAGGGTTAAACCCATGACCCTTCATTTCATATGATCCATGGGTTCAACACTCCATGGACTATCCATGAAAGCTTAGCCCAACCTAAATGAACTTGGCCCATCACACATATATATCTAAGAGTCCATATTTAATTAGTTCCTTTTAATCACTTAATTAATTATAAATTAATTCTTGATCAATACTAATTAAATAATATGATTATATATTAATATATTAGAACTTATAATATATTAATATAAATCACTAGTATCCTTTTTTTTCCTCATCTTGTCTATCCAATTGTCCCGATGCCATGCAACCCAAATGGACCATGCCGGGTCGGGTCAAGTACATACAAAATATAGTTATGGACTTAGACATTAATCCAACAAAACTAGGATATCAATTCAACGGGTAGAACTTGGTGCCTTCGACCCGTAAGTACAGTGAGGAAAACTCACCTCCAAGTCTGACAAATAGCTGAACCATACACTGCTATGTAAACCGGCTCTACAGGTCACATATTCAACAGATAGAGACCAAGGTTTAACTATAGCTTAAAATACCCAAAATACCCTTAGGTCAAACTTGGTCAGCCCTAGTCAAAGTCAAAGTCAACGGTCAAGGCCCAAAAGTCAATATTTCTTCCCAGCGGAGTACGCCCTGCATACCAAGAGAGTACGCCCAATGTACTCTGATATTGACCAAAAGTGGGGCACTGACCGCGTACGCGCAACGTACCACCAGGTATGCCCAACATACGCAACCTAGTCCCAAAACTCCATTAAGAGCGTATTCCATTAATCCCTTACGTCCAAAACTCATATCCAAGCCCAAAATGATGTCCTAATTCATAAAGTTTCTAACTTTATGATTTTGCATGGCTATAAAATGCTTAATGTCCAAAACCCTAAGTTCTTAAGCCAAAAAAGACATTACAACTTGTAACACATGGGTTTCGGGGCTAAGCATTTTTAGACGATGTAATAGTCTAGGTCAACTATTGTAACTCTTTTGAAGTAATAAAGATGAAATATTTGAATACTATGTGAATTATGTGTATTTGTGTGCTTATTACTTAATTATCAATGTATAATTAGTAAAGAATAAAAATAAGCGTCAAAATTAAAGTGTGAGATAAGCCCGATATCTTTACATAAAGTTGTAGTGGTCGAAACAAGGATTTCGGGGATGTAAAGAACGCCGAAATCCGAGTTATAACGAAGAAATTATGATCCGTCGAAGTTTCACGACGGAACCGACACGACACCAGGAAGCGTAAATAGTGAATTTACGATAGAGCGACTTTTAGCCTTAGCAATCTAAACGAAATGCGTAGAATATGTTAAACCGAGAGCGTTATGATTTTTTGAGGAAGTTACGAAACGCCTAAATCAAGAGCCTTAGCAATCTAAACGAAACGCCTAAATCTGACTTCGTATGAGGAAGTTATGATTTTTTGAAGTTTCGGCTTAGCGGTGTACAGCCCGAAGTTCGAATATTAGATCGAGCGGTTTTTCGCCGACACAACCTAAACAAGAATCGAAGATCTCGTTAATAGTAACGTAACGATAAAAAGACAGACGAAAACGAAAGTCGGATAAAGGAGTTATGAATTTTTAACGGACCAATCGTGTCCCGGCCTGTTAAAAATATAACTTTTAAAATAAAGTCAAAATTTCCCGACGAAGTTTAAACGAAACTTGTAGATTACTTTGCCGCCTACGCGTGGATATAAAGAACGTCGAAAACGAAGCTCGTATGTGAAATATACGAATTTTTAAAGTTTAGACTCGAATTTGCGAAGCCTGTTGCTCGATTGATGACGTCGCAAGATCCTAGCCGTTGCTTGCTGATCACGCCTCGCTGCGGATGAAGGACACGTCGCCCCTTCGCTACGCCCAGCGTACTTCGGTTCTTATCCGGATCCGAGGCTGACCACCAGGAGCATGACACGTGCGAGACAGCTGGTCTTCTTATCCGAAGTTACGCCCCGCGTAACCTGCTGAACGCCCAGCGTTCCGAAGCTGCTGTCCCCTATAAATACATGCGAGATTTCTCGGATTTTTCACACCAAATCTCTTTCTCTCTCTAAGTACTTTCTCTCTCTAGGGTTTCTAACCCTCCCTAAAGCCTAGGTGAACCCCTAGCACCCGAAGGAAGCTCCGAGGCTCCCGGATTCCCGAGAAAAAAAAAGGGTCTTTCGGTTCGGAAACGCTACTCCGAGCAAAGCCCGATTTTCCTTAAAACCCGCTGTAAGTGGGCTACGCCTATGAAAATTTTAATATAGCTTTTAAATAATTATAGTAATGTTATTAGGTCCTTAAAATAATTATTTGGGCTATTATTATGAGTTATATAGAGTGTTGTTTAACGCTTATATAATAATAATAATAGCTAGACTATTAATTAGTCGCGGTTAACGTTAGACTAAACCCTAGTGGTATTGATACTAGGTTTTGTCGAGGGAAAATTATTATGAGATAACGAAGCGTTGTTCGAGTACAGAGTCACCACCTTTCAGGTGAGTGCATAGTTATTTTCAGCTTACACATAGATATGAAGTATTTTATATAAATTACGTGTTGTGTGTGCATATTATCTGTATACTTGCTATCTATGTTGGATGAACGATTTTATACATGTTTTAAATGATTTAAACTGTATATGTATTTTATATCTACAAAATGTGTTGGGTAAAACATGGGTAGATGTAATAGTTGCTGTGTGACAAAATAAAATAATGAGAGGCCTCGTTATAGATGTTATTGATGATCCAGTCATCTAGCGGAGTATAGATGACGACCACAAACTGTTCTAGACAGTCCAGTGGAACGCTAGCAGGCTCGCAACCTGTAGGTGTTTATTTGAACTGTGTGTTTACCAGCAGTACTCCATCCCCCACATGGTTGCCTTATTTGACATGAATTGCTGAGGAATCCCTGAAGCGTGTGTTGTCACCCCGATGAAATTCCTTAGACTAGGTCCCTTGTGTTAGATGTTATAGGGACGTAAAGTGAGGATAACGGGAACGGGTAATCGGGTTTGTTTGGTTTGATAAAGTTAATAAACTTATTTATTGTGGGTTGAAAACCCTATGTGCTCACCAGGCTCCCAAGTCTGGCCCACTCAGTTTCTTGTATTACAGGTAGTGGCGCATGAGCATAGATGTTTGGATGAGAGATAAGGGATTATAGGCCTGTAAATACGAAATAATGTAGTAAGGCTTATGTTGTACTGTTTATGCTTTTGATCTGTATCGAACATGACATCCCGAGTCTTTTAATGAAATACATTTCTTTGGAAATGCTTTTGATAAATCTTTATCATATTTTGTTTTGGGACAAATTCCGCAACACTTTTATTTAAAATGTTACTCTGATTTTCAAACAAGCATAAACAAAATCGGTCTTTTCTGGCCGTGAAAATGGGGATGTCACAGTTGGTATCAGAGCATTAGTTTAAGCGAACTAGGAATTTGTAGGATTTCTAGACTTAAACTTAGAATGTTAAGCGATGATTGTGAGATGTGAGCACTAACTTATTTTAGGAATTGTGCCTAAAATGCTTTTATATGTTAAATGTTTTGTGCCTGATATGCTGTTATTTGTTTGGATCTATGGTCTGTTGCCGACCGGATCTGGAAACCTTATGTGTTTAGGATTCTAAACGTACGACTACGATATTAGAACTAACATGTAAACGTTTCGGAGTGATAAGGATGGTTTGAACGACTATCCTAAATAAAGATCTAAATTCACCTTATTCGGTGTATAGATCAAAATGGCGAGAACCCGCAGTGGAGCCGGGAATGCAAATGGAAACAGAAACCAACCTCCAGTGATTGAGAAAATACCGATTGTGGTAGCCGCTCCTGAGCCGATAACGATGGCCGGAGTGCAAGCGATGATCCAGGCGATGTTAGATCGTCAAATTGAGGAAACCATATGTTTGCTCCAACATAATCGAGAGGAAATTACCATACCAATCGAATAGCCCGAATTGAACGAAGGGCAGTCTGAGGAGGGGAACTACAGTGGAACCGTTGGTCAAGCCAACCCACCAATAGTTCGACAAATCAATCAGGATGACGGAGTCGAGAGGAATGGATGCAAGTACAAGGATTTTCTGACTTGCAAGCCATCGACCTTCTCTGGAAAGGAAGATCCGATCGGGGTCATGGATTGGATCTCGGAGATGGAGTTAGCTTTCATGACGTGTGGTTGCAGAGGCAAACTACATACCACATTTGTTGTACGTCAGTTCCGAGGGGGCGCTGTGCGTTGGTGGAATACCCTGGGGAAGACGCTGAGCCCCAATGAGCCCCTGCAACTGATATGGGCCGAGTTTTTGGTGCAATTCAAACGAAAGTACTGCTCAGCCAAGAACTTGCTCGAGCTAGAGAACCAGTTTCTGACCCTGAAGAAGGGAAGCATGTCAATCGATGAATACACAAACAACTTCGCAGAGAAGATGGAGTTTGCCTTGCGTCTTGTCCCGGATGAGATAACAAAAATCGACAAGTACGCCAAGGGACTCCCATGGGAGTATGCGGTGCCGGTACGTCAGACACATACCCTAGAGGCATCTATCTGGGCTGCCAAATCTGTGGAGGATATGATTAAAGGAAGGGCTGCCAGCAAGGTTGAGGTTGGCGATAAGAGAAAATTTGAAGAGTCTGCTAAACCCAACAATAATAAGAGTAAGTTCAGTTCCAAGAAGTTTGGAGGAGGAGGGAACGAAGCAAAATGGTATGAGAAGTGCAAGAAGAAGCACTCGGGAAAATGTAGCGAGGAAGTGACCTGCTACAAGTGTGGGAAAACGGGGCACTATGCCAATGAGTGCACCATCAACAAGAGGGTGTGCTACAAGTGCCGTGAAGAAGGGCATATTGCTAAGGATTGCCCGAAGAAGAAAGACATGGCAAGGCCCAACATTCCACCAGAGCCGAAGGCGAGAGCCTTCCAGATGACGCTCGAGGCTGCAAAGGAGGCAGCAGACGTCGCTTCAGGTACCTTTCTTGTAAATGGATTGCCTGCCAATATACTATTTGATTCTGGAGCCAACTACTCCTTTGTGTCGCATAAATTTGGTGGGAAACTAGCATTGCTTGTAGAAAAACTTGATAATGCCCTAATTGTGGAAGTTGCCAGTGGCAAGTTCGTACCTGTTAGTAACCGTATTAGGAACATCGTCATCGACCTAAACGGAAACGAATTCCACGAAGAGCTATTATCCATAGAGTTGAACGGTTTCGATATCGTTTTGGGTATGGATTGGCTTAGCGCCAACGATGCTGAGATTCAATGCCGAAAGAAGATAGTAAGGGTAAACCCACCCGGAAAAGAGTCATTTATGGTGTACGGGGACAAACGCCGAGTAAATTCTGGAATCATCTCCCTGATGAAAGCCAGAAAATGTTTATCCAAGGGATGTGCATCATACTTGGCATTCGTAATCAATGCTAAGAAGGAAAAGAAAGAGGTGCAGAATATACCGGTCGTGTGTGATTATCTGGAAGTTTTTCCCGAAGATCTTCGCGGATTACCACCTGATAGACAAGTGGAGTTTCGGATAGACTTGTTACCAGGAACAACACCGATAGCAAACACACCTTACCGATTGGCACCGACGGAGATGAAGGAGCTCATGACGCAACTTTAGGAGCTGTTGGACAACGGTTTCATTCGACCTAGTTCATCACCCTGGGGAGCTCCGATGCTATTCGTGAAGAAGAAAGACTGGAGCATGAGAATGTGCATAGACTACAGAGAGCTGAACAAGGCAACGTTAAAGAATAAGTACCCTTTGCCAAGGATTGATGACCTATTCGATCAGCTACAAGGTTCGAGCTACTTTTCAAAGATCGATCTTAGGTCAGGGTATCATCAGCTGAAAGTGAGAGATCAGGATATTGAGAAGACTGCATTCAGAACGAGATATGGACAATACGAGTTCTTGGTTATGTCGTTTGGACTAACCAATGCTCCAACAACATTCATGGATTTGATGAATAGGGTTTGTAAACCATTCCTCGATAAATCCGTGATAGTGTTCATCGACGACATTCTGATCTACTCGAAAAGCCACGAGGAGCATGGCAAGCATCTATGAGAGGTGTTGGATGTATTGAAGAAGGAGAAGTTGTATGCAAAGTTCTCCAAATGTGATTTTTGGATCCGAGAAGTCCAATTCTTAGGTCATGTGGTTAACCAGGAGGGAATAATGGTTGACCCAGCAAAAATCAAAGCTGTAATGAAGTGGGAACGTCCAAAGAGTCCCACGGAGATTCGAAGCTTTCTAGGATTAGCCAGATATTACCGACGATTTATCCAAGGCTTTTCTTCGATAGCTGCTCCATTGACAGCTTTGACCCATAAAGGAGCTACTTATACATGGAGTGAGAAACACGAAGAAGCATTCGAGAAGCTAAAGAAGAAGTTATGTGAAGCACCAATTCTTTCTCTACCCGATGGAGTTGAAGACTTCGTGGTCTATAGTGACGCATCTGGAGTCGGGTTGGGTTGTGTTCTGACCCAAAGAGAAAAAGTGATAGCATATGCCTCTCGACAATTGAAAGAGCACGAAAAGAACTACCCCACTCATGATTTGGAGTTGGCGGCGGTAGTATTTGCCTTAAAAATATGGAGGCATTACCTCTATGGTACGAAGTGCAAGCTTTTCACTGATCATAAGAGTCTCCAGTATCTCTTTAATCAGAAAGAATTGAACATGAGACAACGACACTGGCTAGAATTACTCAAGGACTACGACTGTGAGATACTTTACCACACCGGTAAAGCAAATGTTGTTGCAGATGCTCTCAGTCGGAAAGTCAATCTTGAAAGGAAAATGCCAAGAGCATTGAGAATTGAAGTTGTCTCGACAATTGTGGAAAGTATCAAGAAAGCTCAAGAATAAGCTTCAGAAAAGAATGACCGAAAAGAAGAACGTTTGGGAAAGACGTTGGTATTCGGTACAAACCTGCAAGGACTAAAGGTATTCCAAGATCGGATATGGGTACCTAAGACAGGAGGAATAAGAGACCTTCTGATGGAAGAAGCGCACAAGACCATGTACTCGATTCATCCCGGTATCTCTAAAATGTATAGGGACCTAAAACCCTACTACTGGTGGCCGACGATGAAGCTCGACGTTGCGAAGTATGTGGCCGAGTGTGTAACATGTGCGAGAGTTAAGGCACAACATCAGAAACCATACGGGAATTTAGAACCTTTACATGTACCCATGGGTAAATGGGAATACATCACCATGGATTTTGTGACTAAACTGCCCAGGACGAATGTAACACCGTAATTTTTCAAACAGATTTTTCATTTTTAAAATCGCATACTTTTCATAACATTTTGTATAGAAATCTCGTTTATTCAAATTACAAGCACAACTCCATTAATAATCCAGGATCCTCAAAATATAACTCTTTCTCTGGTGTGTACAATCAAGTCGGTGCCGTCCCGCGATCCTGAGAAAACCTGAAACACATAACACATAACACGGTAAGCACAAAGCTTAGTGAGTTCCCCAAAATACCACATATAACACATATTAGCCACTCGAGGCTATAACTCTGTGGGCCTATTGGCCCTAACTCTGTGGACCCTCTGGTCCTAACTCTATGGACCCTCTGGTCCTAACTCTGTAAACTCTGGAATACACACAGCATAAATCACATAGAAATAATGCAGTGCAACACATCACATACATAGCATACAAGACACTCTGTCACATAACTCTACTTACCACTCAAGGTAAAGTATAGTGAGAAGACTCACCTGACAAGCAGCAAGGAAATACCCTCGCACCCGAAACTCAAACTAGCCTCCGCCTAGCACAAAAGATGAATATCTCTAATCAATACTCTTTACACGACCCTAATAAATGAGGGCTATTCTTCTCTCTCTAACTCTTGAATTGGGTAAAAGACCATTTTACCCCTCCATGGTCTCCATTACTCATGTTGACCAAACCCCAGAGTCAACAGAAGTCAAACTCGAGTCAACAGTCCATGTCTGACCCGACTCGTCGAGTGTACTCATGCAACTCGTCGAGTCCACTCACATCCTCAGAAGTCTCGTGAAGGTCCAACTCAGCTCGTCGAGTTGACCCCCAACTCATCGAGCTATCGCATGCTCAAGCTCATCGGGACAAACCCTCACTGACTCGTCGAGTCAACTCATGGACTCGACGAGTCCCCTCGGTCTGATTCCTTATTCAGACGTCCAAAGTCAGATCTCTCATACCAAACCCTAGATCTAGCCCTTTTAAGACACCAGAGACACATAAAGTCTCGACCTTTACGTTTATGCATGGCACAAATGCCTCAAAATGCCAAAACAAGCCCTTCTTAAGGTGTTAAGCACAACAACCCTCATTTGGATGAATAAAGTTGGGACCTTTGGACTCTAGGGACCTCACAAGGTCCAGATCTGAGAACTAGGCTTCTAGCTAATCCATTTTACTCAAAGTCCCAAACCAAAGGTGGTAAAAGCCCTAGAACTCCAAACACATGAGATCCAACCAAAATAATGAGAAAGGTGCAGACTTTTACCTTCCTCAGAAGCTCTGGACGATCTATCACTGGATCCAACTTTCCCCCTCTTGACCCTTGCTTGATCTCCTTCTCTTCTTCTCAAACGATGCACTAAAAATCCCAAGATAGCTTCTCTCTCACTTTCTAGCTCAAATGACCTTTAGGGTTTGCTTCCAGGGAAAGGGTGGCCGCAAATGAGGCTATAAGTGCCTTTAAATAGGTCTCAAACCCCGGAAATTAGGGTTTCTCTAATCAGCGCCTACTCGGCGAGTCCCTCCTCGGACTTGTCGAGTCCACTCATTAAGTCCACGGGAAAAACCCGGCTCGACTCGGCGAGTTGGACCCTCAACTCGTCGAGTCTCTTCTTTAATCACAAGATCAAATTACACGATAATTGTTGGATATAGTGTCTAAGTCCATAACTTTATTTGGTATGTACTTGACCCGACCCGGCATGGTCCATTTGGGTTGCATGGCATTGCAATACTTGGATAGACTAAATGAGAGAATAAGGTACTTATGATTATTAATATATTATAAGTTCTAATATATTAATAATAGTATTATTTAATTAGTATTGATCAAGTATTAATCTAGTATTAATTTGGTGATCAAAGTGAGACTAATTAAATATATAGGGTTGATTATGACAATCATCAATTCTTTTATGGTGGATTAATGATCCATGGTTTATGGGTTATGGATGTAACCATATGGAGCTCCATGGATAGTCCATGGGAGTTACAAATCCATGGGTCATGGGAAATCAAGAGTCATGACAATTAAGGGCATTCATGTGTAAACCCTAATTGTGACAACACTATAAAAGGAACCCTATGGCTAGCAAAAAGTGGACCTAGTAGACCTAGTGTTACTAGAGAGGGCATAACCAATTTTGAGTGCTAGAAGTATTCTCTCAAGTTATTCCAAGTCTTGTGGTGTTGTGTGAAGCATTTGAGGCACAACATTTGGGGTGCTAGGCTCACAAAGTCTTGAAGGAATCCAAGCAACAACAAGGTATGTATTTCTACTAGTTTTATGTTTTATGTAATCCCCATGCCATGCTAGTTAGGAAATAACCTTGAAAAAGAAATTTGCATGTATATAGAGAAAACATAGATTCAAGGTTATTAGGGTTGCATGTACACTTAGGAAGTGTTAGAATGCTCAAAACCCATCAGTGGTATCAGAGCCTAGGATTGTTTTCTGTATACTTGATGCAAAACTGTTTAAAATCGAAAATTCTGCACTCTGACGGCTGAACTCGCCGAGTCCATGGGGAGGACTCGCCGAGTCCATGAACAAATTCATTCTACTCGCCGAGTAGAATAGTGCACTCGGCGAGTAGGAGCGTGCTGGGCAGTTTTTTCGAGTTTTGTTGCTGGAAATGGATTAAGATCATTATCCCAATCTGTTTTGGACTTGTAAAATCTGTTTTTCAAAATGATAATGATTATGTTAACCCATTTTACATGACTTTTATCAATTTTCAAGTATTGTATATGTTTATATGATTTCTTGAAATTGCTTGACATGAATTTGTGTTCTTATGAGTTTTTAGAAGATCATAGGAATTATGTGTAACCACCATGTGTGTTTAATTCATGATCTTAATGGCTATGATGGTGTCCATAACTTGTCCTCAAGTTATGGATAACCAAGAGTCACTTCTTTTAATTATGATTAAAGAACTAAAGAGGTTTCATAAAATGAAGAGTCTTCATTTTTATGAACCATTAAAACTCATAAGTTACAAATTGAAGAGACTTGGAATAGTTTCAAATCTTGCCCTCAAGTTTTGGAATTTGAAAAGTCTTACACTTTAATACTTTTATTCCAAATTAAACCTTAGATTTTTAAAAAGTTTAAAAATCAACACTTATACTATTATTATAATTTTATTATATAGATATGTATAAGAATATGTCATTCTTACCGTTAGTAGGCCTCATTCACGAAGCCGGTCTATAAGGGGGGTATAAGGTTGTTGCCTATAAAATGGTGACTTAATGGGTGTCCACTCTCACCCACCGCTTCCTTGATCGGTGGAGGGTCGTTAGCCGAACGGGTAGGATACGACTTTAAATACTCGTTAAAAGTATAATGAATTATAAAGTAACTATACATTATAAATTCCCAATCTTAGTTACTTTAGGAAAATGTGAAATTGGTGCTAGCCCATAAAATTACACTTTGTACCTTACCAAGTCGTTAGTGGAGCGTGTGTGGTTAACCGGCACACTAACATGGACTAGTAAGAGTGGCAAAGGGTAACTTGACCTTATTATAGATCGGTGGAGCGTGTGTGGTTAACCGGCACATCGATTAGGTAATATTGTTAAGGGTACCAAGTCAATTTGTATGGTTATTCACACCTTGTTTGTGATCCTCGGCATCCCAGTCACAAACTTGAGAGGGCACAATCGAGATTCAAACATGCCATTGAAAAGTTCAATGTATCTCAAAAGATCTAGGAGTTTCAAAACCAATAAAACCTAATAATAAAATATTTCGTTCTTATGGTGGAAATTGGTAATCGTCATTTACCTACCTTCAAATATTTTATAGTATGGATTACGGCATCCCTCTTCCAACTATAAATAGTTTGTTGGATCCTAGCCTTAATATTTCATTTGGGTGAATTATTAAGGATTCCTAATCTAATGAAACTTGTCTTTCTTTCCTTTCAGATGTCTTCCAACAATGCTTCTGGCTCAAACCCAACAGGCTCCTTTTCCCTTATGAACTTGTGTGGTAAGGTCATCTTTGATGGATCCAATTTCAATGAGTGGATCAGAAACATCAGAATGATTACCCGCTACGAGGACAAAGAATATGTCCTCGATAAGGAGCTTAAGGTTGAGAATGAAGCCACTGCTACTCCTGAAGAGTTTGCGGAGTTTGTTGCACATGAAAAGGATGCTACTAAAGTAGCATGCATCATGATGGCCACCATGACTCCTGAACTTCAAAAATCCTATGAAGATTTCTACCCCTATGAGATGCACCTGGATCTGATGGAAAGGTACCATCAGAGTGCGCGTCAGGAGAGGTATGAAATCATCTCCTCCATGATAACCGCAAGGATGAAGGATGGTGAACCCATCACCGGTCACTTGCAGAATATGCAAAGGTTCGTTGACCGGTTGCTGAAGCTAAATGTTGACTTTCCTGAGGAAATGGCGATTGACATCATTCTCCATTCCTTACCTCCAAGTTATGATCAGTTTCGTATGACTTATCATATGAACAAGGAGGAAGTCACACTTAGCAAACTTCAAGGACTCTTAAGGACAGCTGAAAATGGCCTTAAGGGTAAAGCGGTTGCTACTTCTACTCCTTCAACAGCCCCTGTTCTGGCTATTGGGCAGGGAAAGGGTAAGAAGAGGAAAAGCCCTTCGAAGGGTACCAAGGGTAAGACTCTTGATGGTTCCTCTTCAAGTAGGACAAAGAAAGGTCCCATTACTCCTTCTTCAAACCCAAAGGAAGCACAGTGCTTCTATTGCCAGGATAAGGGACACTTCAAGCGAAGCTGCCCCAAATATCTGCAAGATCTAAAGGATGGGAAGGTTAAACCCACCCATGCAGGTATTTACACAATATTGTCTAATAACTCATCTAATGCTAATTCTTGGGTGCTTGATACAGGTTGTGGTATTCACATCTGTACTGATTTGCAGGCACTAAGAAGAAGTGAGCAAGTGGAGCACGGGAAGATAAACTTAGTCATGGGCAACAGGAAAGCATCACCTGTTACCAAGATAGGAGTTTATTCTTTATTGCTTGATAATGGGTTAATGTTAGATTTGAATAAGTGTTGTTACTCGCCCGAAATGGCGAGAAATATTATTTCCTTTCATGGCTTGTACAAACAAGGTTTTACATTTTCATTTGATAATAAAAATGGTGCTATTAATGTTTATTACAATGATGTATTTTACTTTAAAGCATTACCTTGTGATGGTGTATATGAAGCCGTGAATGTTGTAGACAATCTAGGAAATAATGTGTTGTATATTGATTCTTCAGATAACTTGGATAAAGCATCCTTGTGGCATTGTCGTCTTGGACATGTTAACAAGAAGCGCATAGGCCAACTCCAAAAGGCTGGAGTCTTGGAATCATTTGACCTCAAGTCAGATGATAGTTGTGAGTCTTGTTTACTTGGAAAAATGACAAAGTCACCCTTCACAGGTACTTGTGATAGGGGTGAAGGTTTGTTGGACCTTGTACACACGGATGTGTGTGGGCCCTTCAGAGTTGCTACAAGGGATGATAATCGCTATTATGTGACTTTTACTGATGATTATAGTAGATATGGATATATTTACTTAATCAAGCATAAGTCAGAAACCTTTGAAAAGTTCAAAGAGTTTAAGCAGGAAGTTGAGAATCAATTGGGCAGGAACATCAAGATGCTCCGATCCGATCGAGGAGGAGAGTATCTTAGCATTGAGTTCCTTGACTATCTTAAGGAATGTGGGATTGTCTCACAATTGACACCTCCCAGAACACCACAGTTGAATGGTGTAGCTGAGAGGCGCAATCGAACCTTGTTGGATATGGTCCGTTCCATGATGAGTCGAGCTTCGTTACCAATCTCTTTCTGGGGGTATGCCTTAGAGACTGCCGCCCATATCCTTAATCTAGTCCCTACAAAAAAGGTTGCCAAAACACCTCACGAGATGTGGACTGGGAAAGTTCCCAATTTGGACCACATTCTCAAGTATCTGCGGAGGACTAAAGATTGGGTCCTTACCCTCGGAGGCAGTGATGACTTGAGAGTGGAAGGATATAGCGATGCTAGCTTCCAGACTGATAGGGATAATTTCCGCTCTCAGTCAGGCTGGGTCTTTATCCTAAATGGAGGGGCAATTACTTGGAAAAGTTCCAAGCAGGAGACAGTAGCTGATTCTACTTGTGAATCAGAGTACATAGCAGCAAGTGAAGCAGCTAAGGAGGCGATATGGCTAAAGAACTTCATCGGAGACCTTGGAGTTGTACCGGCTATAAAGGAGCCAATGGAAATTTTCTGTGACAATGAAAGTGCGGTTGCTTTGGCTAAGGAACCAAGAGATCACGGGAGATCTAGGCACATTGACAGAAAATACCATTTCATCAGACATCGAATAGAAGAAGGACTCCTCGTGGCTAAGAGGGTATCATCAAATGAGAACCCGGCAGATCCCCTCACGAAGGGACTGAGCAGGGTTAAGCATTTACAGCATGCGAGGCGCATTGGGCTGAGGGATGATATTAGTTTCAATAATTAGATTCCTGAAACTTGTAAAATGTAATTGACATCTGATGATAAATAAAAGTTGTTATTTATTTATGAGTAAGGTGTTACTATCTTGTGTTGATTGTTTACTATGTTTCAATTTTGCATGTTTTTACTTCCAGAATAATTATGTTATTATTCAAACCATCCACAGTCAGTCAAACTTTGGAAGTAAGTATTGATTTAAGACTGTCATGAATTTGGCTTGTATGATTTGTCTAAAAGTGCTTTGGACAATGCAATGGTTGCTACAACATTCATGAGTACTCATAAGGGCTGAGTATTGGATCCAACCCACGCTCACTTGCATCACTTCATGGAATTTATCTCGAGTGATCGTGAGAAGGTAATATCATATAAATCTTCAAACCTAGAGATATGAGTTGTTGACTATGAGTTGGTTATTCATTGATTGTACGAAAACGCATTGGTAACTCGATGTTATAAAACGTGCCTTTGTGAATAACTCAACAAGTAGTTAGTACAAGCATATCAGTCGAAGTTTATCTGTTCCTTCTAGAAATAGAAGCGATATCTGGGCCCCTCGATGATTTGGTTTTGACCTATGTACCGGGCCCGGTCAGAACCTAATTGATGTGTTCAATTTAGTTCTATGTCGAAACAAATCAGAGATCGAGAAACAAATGTTGGACAATAAGTAAGACCATGTTCCATGTGTTTGTCCGGCTGATATCATGAGAACAGAGGATTATATGATCACTTATCTTAAATGGCGTATCATCATCATCTTAGTTCCGAGAGACTTTGAAAGAGCTACGATTGCTAGTCGGATTTTGAAGTCATATTTGCAAATATAGTTATTAGACTTATCCAAGTGGGAGACTGTTGGATATAGTGTCTAAGTCCATAACTTTATTTGGTATGTACTTGACCCGACCCGGCATGGTCCATTTGGGTTGCATGGCATTGCAATACTTGGATAGACTAAATGAGAGAATAAGGTACTTATGAGTATTAATATATTATAAGTTCTAATATATTAATAATAGTATTATTTAATTAGTATTGATCAAGTATTAATCTAGTATTAATTTGGTGATCAAAGTGAGACTAATTAAATATATAGGGTTGATTATGACAATCATCAATTCTTTTATGGTGGATTAATGATCTATGGTTTATGGGTTATGGATGTAACCATATGGAGCTCCATGGATAGTCCATGGGAGTTACAAATCCATGGGTCATGGGAAATCAAGAGTCATGACAATTAAGGGCATTCATGTGTAAACCCTAATTGTGACAACACTATAAAAGGAACCCTATGGCTAGCAAAAAGTGGACCTAGTAGACCTAGTGTTACTAGAGAGGGCATAACCGATTTTGAGTGCTAGAAGTATTCTCTCAAGTTATTCCAAGTCTTGTGGTGTTGTGTGAAGCATTTGAGGCACAACATTTGGGGTGCTAGGCTCACAAAGTCTTGAAGGAATCCAAGCAACAACAAGGTATGTATTTCTACTAGTTTTATGTTTTATGTAATCCCCATGCCATGCTAGTTAGGAAATAACCTTGAAAAAGAAATTTGCATGTATATAGAGAAAACATAGATTCAAGGTTATTAGGGTTGCATGTACACTTAGGAAGTGTTAGAATGCTCAAAACCCATCAATAATATCCCTGAAAATCCGGATGTTACAATTCTCCCCCACTTGAATTAGATTTCGCCCTCGAAATCACTCCTTAACCACTCACATAATGGAATCATCAACCCAAAAGGCACCACCGAAAGGATCTCATACTACACCGATATCTTTCTCTATGGACACCTGAAACCACACAAAACTCCCAAGACCAACACTGAACCAACTCTTCCGTCACTAATATACTCCTTCCCACTATCCGGAAGCTCTAGTGGCCTGACCCGCCGCCAGACCGCCTACTCAAGCGATCACCATCATATTCGCTCCTCGAATATCAAACCCTGATAACTCACTAATCCTCTGATTCTCACAAGACCAAATCCAACAATCGGCTACCGCTCACTCATATCAACATGCTAATGATCCAAATCACGCCCCAAGAAACGGAAGGGTCCACACCCCACCAGGGATCATACACTAAACTGCTATCAGAACCCATCCGAACAAATAATCCTCAACACTCTGCCCTTCAGACACAAGAGAATAACCAGGCTCGCTCAGAAGTGTCCTCAGACATCACAATCACAAGTCCCAACTTCGTTCTTCATACCCCTTTTTAATACTGAGCACTAGGTCAACTTCTGACTCCACAGTTGAACCTCCAAAAGTCACCTATAACATATCCCGAAATGTCTTACTGACTTCCTTCTCATAACAACTATCTCGCCCTAGCGACACCCAAGTCACGAAGTTCTCTTTACCCCAACGGATTCCACAATCCCACAAAATTGTTTCACCCTTGACCCCCGTCGAACACTACTCCCTAGGTACGAGCGCCTCGTGGTACCTCCCGCACCAACGAACTGACCCACTCCGGTCCAAAACATCTGATGACAAACAATATTCCTCAAAATGGAACCCATCTCAGAATCCGGAGTCTCATTTCGCCTACTCAATGCACCACTAGAGTCAAACTCAATATCGAGAGTCTGGTCCAATCCAGAATTGGAACCACTCGTCCCAATGAAGCACCCAACTCAAGACTCATGATTCGCAACCCGCGCGTATTCCACTTTTCCAATTCCCTTATGTTGCGACAACCACCTCTCATTTCAGAATATAACAAACTCCCGACAATTATGGAGACCCCAGTCTCGCCCCTGGTTCGACCCCAGGCTTCCACACACTCAAATATTAGGGCTACCCAAGCCTAAAACTCTTCTGCGTCAAGCTCTGATCAAAGAGCACTTCATCACAACATTCTCTCGCTGACTAGTTGGTACTACGACTCCCCGCAGTATCACAACGACCTCTCACTGAATAGTGAATACTACGGCTCCCCGTAGCATCACCACAACCTCTCACTGAATAGTGAGTACTACGGCTCCCCGTAGCATCACCACAACCTCTATGTGAATAGTGAGTACTACGGCTCCCCGTAGCATCACCACACCTCTCACTGAATAATGAGTACTACGGCTCCCCGTAGCATCACCACAACCTCTCACTGAATAGTGAGTACTACGACTCCCCGTAGCATCACCACAACCTCTCACTGAATAGTGAGTACTACGGCTCCCCGTAGCATCACCATACCTCTCTGCACTGACTCATTGAAACTACAGCTCCATGCAGTCTTACCGCACTTACTCTTACCACTTCACAATCTCAACCTCAGGTTGACACCATACTGCGATCATTAACTCATGCTCTGCGGCCCAGCATAGATAGGTACACACACACCCATCCGGGCTAAGCATCACTACTTCGAACGACCATCGTCGTGACAAAACCTCTCTTTCTCGCTGCAATTCACATTCTCAAATAAATCCATTTGATGTCAATTAGCTGAAGGGCCCCCACCGGAACCATAGACACTTGATACACCACTCGTCATCTCAAACTCAAACTCAAAATAATCCGAGACTTTAGGCCATTAAACTCGGATACCCCGGAATACCATCACTACGCCTTGCAGTGTCTTGACTCTACCACTGATCTCATACTCATGGCATCATACTCAGATACCACATTGCTTCCTCGGAACCTCGCAACCGGTCTTTCTCTCGTGCCATTTGTAACCCCGGAATACTCCATCTCCCAATTTAAAACACGGAGAAATTGCCAACGACTCAGAACACGAAGATGACAATCCGAAACTTCCTCCTCTATTGCTCAAAACTCATGCAAGAATACTCATAACAACCCTAAAGTTGGTTGCCCAATCAACTTCTTCCCTTCCATACTGCATATAATAGCCCATACTCTGAACCAGAAATTCTCAACCGCCGAACTAACCTCACAAGCCAACCACCTCAAATTCACCATTTTAACCTTGAAGGATTCCTAACCACCATAAGGTCTCCGACCAACGGCCACTTTCCGGGGAGACACTCATCCTTTCTCAAACACGTACCACATGCACTATCTCACTCTGCACCTCTCATTGACCACCAATAACCCTGGTCTCAGGAATCCGTACCGCAGGCCTCTCTATCCCGTTCTCTAACCGCTCTTGAACAAATCTCTTATCTCCTCAAAAAGTACCCGGTTCTCCCCCACTCAGGGTTCGAACAATCACCAATTGGTTCGCCAACAATCTATCCCACAGACTGTTTTTACCAATAACATTGCACCTACTCTTGGAAGGTGATACGCAATACTCGATGATCTCCCCGATGGAGGTCAAGCAATTCCAAATACCCCGAAACTCCGATGAAATCCTCAGAAACTTCTCATCATGACTACCTCTAGTCCTTCAGAATCTCGTACCATCCCACTACCGGACATCTCAACTGTCCAGTCGTAGCCCTGACTCTCAGTCTGAAAATAATGAACTATCATATTCCTCATCCTCGACTCTTCAACCAATGTTTCATCACGTGGGTTGTAATAAGAGTGGAGTCCTCATTACCACACTCGATACTCATCATAGACAATAAGAGCCACCGCCCCAATATCCTCTTCTTGATCGTCTGCCACTGCAGCTAATACATGCCCTACTATGCTCAAATAGGGTGCATCATTGTCCTTAACCATCTCAGTCCCTGCTGACAACCTACTCATGCTCTAATATTACCTCTTGGCAGACATACTGCCCAAATACTCTGATGAAATATCGTAACCAAAGCTACCCCACAGGGCTCACCCCCAACCTTGGAAACCGAAAATCTCAATACCTCTCATGTTTTCCACAGGAATAGAAATAGCACCGCTCAGGTCACAGAAAGTGACATCTCCACCATCGTCTGATTGCTCAACTCATGCCGTAATCCTCCATAACCGCCATCTCTATTCATTCTTGAGTCTTGCGACTCCAATTGGCATCTCACCAACAATCCCTCAGAGCTAACTCGATTTCCCTTTTAAGGGATGCTTCACTAAAACTCGTTCATCATGGCCTCTCGCCCCATACTCTTTCACCTCTGATCTCGGTCTAACCCACCACCACGGAACAACTGGTAGAACCAATAACACTAACTGCCACAAATCATGGTACTCGAACCATGTGGCCACCTCTCGATCTGCTATGAATCATGGTACCCGAACCATGTTATCTCTTCTTAATCCGCTACGAATCATGATACTCTAACCATGACATCACCTCTCGATCTGCTACAAATCATGGTACTCGAACCATGGAATCACCCCTCGATCTGCTACAAATCATGGTACACGAACCATGAAATCACCTCTCGATCTGCTGCAAATCATGGTACTCGAACCATGGAATCACCTCTCGATCTGCTACAAATCATGGTACACGAACCATGAAATCACCTCTCGATCTGCTACAAATCATGGTACACGAACCGTGAAATCACCTCTCGATCTGCTACAAATCATGGTACACGAACCGTGAAATCACCTCTCGATCTGCTACAAATCATGGTACACGAACCGTGAAATCACCTCTCGATCTGCTACAAATCATGGTACACGAACCATGAAATCACCTCTCGATCTGCTACTTAAAATCTCCGGAATGTTCCCTGTATCGAGTATGGGTCCTCTGCTTTCAGTAGTACGGGCCCATACTACCTGCCACATCTACCCATACTTTCCACACGGACCATCCCCGAGTTCCTAAGTAGCTGCTCGACCTTCTCAATCACCAACCCCGTCATGCATGTTCGCTCCCCTGCGAAATATCCTACTCTGTCAGCGTACTCATCTGACTAGGGTCACCCTTTTCTAGGCTCTTCCTAGGTTCTCACACTTTTCCGCCATCAGCTGCTGAAGAACTCCTTATGATGCCAGCCATCTACCTCCTGAATATCGTCATATTCACTTGGTAGCTAACTCCCATCATCGAGAGTTCCACAAAGCACGAAGCAAGCAGCATTCGGGCATCGAATAACCTCTATTAGTACATAAAACCTCTCTAGGCTATTATCCTACTTTCCCTCCTCGTACTCGTAGGATATCACCGAACTCAAGCAACTTCACCCCACGCGGGCCTATGACTACCCTCTCAGAAGATTCCACGAATGCTCATCCAGGTATCTCTCCTAGATTACTCTTCTACTCAATCCCTCTCTCAAAATGATTCCCTCTGGATACTCTTACACAGCACATACTCGAAAGCATATCACAGATAACCGCAACTCCTAGGCTAAGCCATCACAAATCAGGCCACTCTAGTCCTAAAATATGAAATACCTAGCCTACCTCTAGCATGCATAATATCTCATAGAATATCTCATAACACAAAATAAGGGTATTTTGGGAAATCACCGTTCGGGCTCTGGCTGATTGTACACACTGCTCCTTCTCGTTTTCTCTTAGAAACTCTTGCTCGTTTTAGAAAAATCCTTTCTTTTGAAAATTCTTTCTTAATTCCTTAGTTTGAGTCCAGATTTACCCGAAGGCGCATCCGAATCCCTCAAACCAAGGCTCTGATACCAACTTGTAACACCGTAATTTTTCAAACAAATTTTTCATTTTTAAAATCGCATACTTTTCATAACATTTTGTATAGAAATCTCGTTTATTCAAATTACAAGCACAACTCCATTAATAATCCAGGATCCTCAAAATATAACTCTTTCTCTGGTGTGTACAATCAAGCCGGTGCCGTCCCGCGATCCTGAGAAAACCTAAAACACATAACACATAACACGGTAAGCACAAAGCTTAGTGAGTTCCCCAAAATACCACATATAACACATATTAGCCACTCGAGGTTATAACTCTGTGGGCCTACTGGCCCTAACTCTGTGGACCCTCTGGTCCTAACTCTGTAAACTCTGGAATACACACAGCATAAATCACATAGAAATAATGCAGTGCAACACATCACATACATAGCATACAAGATACTCTGTCACATAACTCTACTTACCACTCAAGGTAAAGTATAGTGAGAAGACTCACCTGACAAGCAGCAAGGAAATACCCTCGCACCCGAAACTCAAACTAGCCTCCGCCTAGCACAAAAGATGAATATATCTAATCAATACTCTTTACACGACCCTAATAAATGAGGGCTATTCTTCTCTCTCTAACTCTTGAATTGGGTAAAAGACCATTTTACACCTCCATGGTCTCCATTACTCATGTTTACCAAACCCCAGAGTCAACATAAGTCAAACTCGATTCAACAGTCCATGTCTGACCCGACTCGTCGAGTGCACTCATGCAACTCGTCGAGTCCACTCACATCCTCAGAAGTCTCGTTAAGGTCCAGCTCAGCTCGTCGAGTTGACCCCCAACTCATCGAGCTATCGCATGCTCAAGCTCATCGGGACAAACCCTCACTGACTCGTCGAGTCAACTCATGGACTCGACGAGTCCCCTCGGTATGATTCCTCATTCAGACGTACAAAGTCAGATCTCTCATACCAAACCCTAGATCTAGCCCTTTTAAGACACCAGAGACACATAAAGTCTCGACCTTTACGTTCATGCATGGCACAAATGCCTCAAAATGCCAAAACAAGCCCTTCTTAAGGTGTTAAGCACAACAACCCTCATTTGGATGAATAAAGTTGGGACCTTTGGACTTTAGGGACCTCACAAGGTCCAGATCTGAGGACTAGGCTTCTAGCTAATCCATTTTACTCAAAGTCCCAAACCAAAGGTGGTAAAAGCCCTAGAACTCCAAACACATGAGATCTAACCAAAATAATGAGAAAGGTGCAGACTTTACCTTCCTCAGAAGCTCTGGACGATCTATCACTGGATCCAACTTTCCTCCTCTCGACCCTTGCTTGATCTCCTTCTCTTCTTCTCAAACGATGCACTAAAAATCCCAAGATAGCTTCTCTCTCACTTTCTAGCTCAAATGACCTTTAGGGTTTGCTTCCAGGGAAAGGGTGGCCGCAAATGAGGCTATAAGTACCTTTAAATAGGTATCAAACCCCGGAAATTAGGGTTTCTCTAATCAGCGCCTACTCAGCGAGTCCCTCCTCGGACTCGTCGAGTCCACTCATTAAGTCAACGGGAAAAAGCCGGCTCGACTCGGCGAGTTGGACCCTCAACTCGTCGAGTCTCTTCTTTAATCACAAGATCAAATTACACGATAATATCCCTGAAAATCCGGATGTTACAACGAAGAACGGTCACGACATGATTTGGGTGGTCGTGGATCGTTTCACTAAGAGTGCACACTTCATAGCAGCCAACGAGAGGTGGTCTATGGATAAGCTCGCAAATGCTTACGTGAAGGATATAGTAAGACTTCACGGTGTTCCTCTAACGATTGTATCTGATCGTGATAGTCGTTTCACGTCGAGGTTTTGGAGGAGTCTACAAGAGGAACTGGGTACGAAGTTGTGTCTGAGTACAACTTACCATCCGCAGACTGATGGTCAGAGCGAAAGAACGATTCAAACATTGGAAGATATGATGAGAGCATGTACCCTGGAGTTCCAAGGGAACTGGGATGAGCACTTACCTTTGGTAGAGTTTTCCTACAATAACAGTTTCCACCCGAGCATCAAGATGGCACCCTATCAAGCCTTGTACGGACAGAGGTGTCGTACGCCATATTGTTGGCTTGAGGCTGGAGAAAAGCAGTTTATGGGCCCCGAGATAGTCCATGAGACTGCTGAAAAGTTGAAGGTGATTAGGGAAAGAATGTTAGCAGCTCAGGATCGTCAGAAGAGCTATGCTGACAAGAAAAGACGACCGATGACCTTCGAAGTTGGGGATTCGGTTTTGCTTAAAGTCTCACCATGGAAGGGACTTATAAGATTCAGAAAACGAGGAAAGTTGAGTCCAAGGTTTATTGGACCGTTCAAAGTTCTTCAGAAGATTGGCAACCAAGCTTACAAGCTGGAATTGCCCGAAGAACTCGATGGTATTCATAACACCTTCCATGTGTGTTATCTGAGGAAATTCATGGGAGAATTTCCCGACATAATTCCAATCTCAGAGTTAAGGATAGATGAGAATAAGAGGCTGATCGAAGAGCCCGAGGCAATTGTTGACCGTAAGACTAAGAAGTTACGACGCAAGATGGTCGACTTAGTGCTTGTCCGATGGAAACATTTGAATGGGCCGAATCTCACTTGGGAATCAGAAAGTGACATGATGAGTCGCTACCCACACCTGTTTGCTGATGCATGATTCCGGGACGGAATCATCCTAAAGAGGAGAGGATCGTAACGCCCGGGTTTCGGGACTAAGCATTTTTAGACAATGTAATAGTCTAGGTCAACTATTGTAACTCTTTTGAAGTAATAAAGATGAAATATTTGAATACTATGTGAATTATGTGTATTTGTGTGCTTATTACTTAATTATAACGGTATAATTAGTAAAGAATAAAAATAAGCGTCAAAATTAAAGTGTGAGATAATCCTGATATCTTTACATAAAGTTGTAGTGGTCGAAACAAGGATTCCGGGGATGTAAAGAACGCCGAAATCCGAGTTATAACGAAGAAGTTATGACCCGTCGAAGTTTCACGACGGAACCGGCACGACACCGGGAAGCGTAAATAGTGAATTTACGATAAAGCAACTTTTAGCCTTAGCAATCTAAACGAATTTCGTATAATATGTTAAACCGAGAGCGTCCATAAAAAGAACGCCCAAATCTGACTTCGTATGAGGAACTTATGATTTTTCGAAGTTTCGGCTTAGCGGTGTACAGCCCGAAGTTCGAATATTAGATCGAGCGGTTTTTTGCCGCCACAACGTAAACGAGAATCGAAGATCTCGTTAATAGTAGCGTAACGATAAAAAGACAGACGAAAACGGAAGTCGGATAAAGGAGTTATGAATTTTTAACGGACCAATCGTGTCCCGGCCTGTTAAAAATATAACTTTTAAAATAAAGTCAAAATTTGCCGACGGAGTCTAAACAAAAGTTGTAGAGTACGTTCCCGCCTATGCGTGGATATAAAGAACGTCGAAAACGGAGCTCGTATGTGAAATATACGAACTTTTAAAGTTTAGACTCGAATTCGCGAAGCCTGTTGCTTGATTGATGATGTGGCAAGATCCTAGCCGTTGCTTGCTGATCACGCCTCGCTACGGATGAAGGACACGTCGCCCCTTCGCTACGCCCCGCGTCCGAGGCCGGGTACGCCCAGCGTACTTCGGTTCTTATCCGGATCCGAGGCTGACCACCAGGAGCATGACACGTGCGAGACAGCTGGTCTTCTTATCCGAAGTTACGCCCCGCGTAACCTGCTGAACGCCCAACGTTCTGAAGCTGCTGTCCCCTATAAATACATGCGAGATTTCTCGGATTTTTCACACCAAATCTCTTTCTCTCTCTAAGTACTTTCTCTCTCTAGGGTTTCTAACCCTCCCTAAAGCCTAGGTGAACCCCTAGCACCCGAATGAACCCCCGAGGCTCCCGGAGTCCCGAGAAAAAAAGGGTCTTTCGGTTCGGAAATGCTGCTCCGAGCAAAGCCCGGTTTTCCTTAAAACCCTCTGTAAGTGGGCTACGCCTATGAAATTTTTAATATAGCTTTTAAATAATTATAGTAATGTTATTAGGTCCTTAAAATAATTATTTGGGCTATTATTATGAGTTATATAGAGTGTTGTTTAACGCTTATATAATAATAATAATAATAATAATAATAGCTAGACTATTAATTAGTCGCGGTTAACGTTAGACTAAACCCTAGTGGTACTGATACTAGGTTTTGTCGAGGGAAAATTATTATGAGATAACGAAGCTCTGTTCGAGTACAGAGTCACCACTTTTCAGGTGAGTGCATAGTTACTTTCAGCTTACACATAGATATGAAGTATTTTATATAAATTACGTGATGTGTGTGCATATTATCTGTATACTTGCTATCTATGCTGGATGAACGATTTTATACATGTTTTAAATGATTTAAACTGTATATGTATTTTATATATACAAAATGTGTTGGGTAAAACATGGGTAGATGTAATAGTTGTTGTGTGACAAAATAAAATAATGAGAGGCCTCGTTATAGATGTTATTGATGATCCAGTCATCTAGCGGAGTATAGATGACGACCACGAACTGTTCTAAACAGTCCAGTGGAACGCTAGCAGGCTCGCAACCTGTAGGTGTTTATTTGAACTGTGTGTTTACCAGCAGTACTCCATCCCCCACATGGTTGCCTTATTTGACATGAATTGCTGAGGAATCCCCGAAGCATGTGTTGTCACCTCGATGAAAGTCCTTAGACTAGGTCCCTTGTGTTAGATGTTATAGGGACGTAAAGTGAGGATAACGGGAACGGGTAATCGGGTTTGTTTGGTTTGATAAAGTTAATAAACTTATTTGAAAACCCTATGTGCTCACCAAGCTCCCAAGCCTGACCCACTCAGTTTCTTGTATTACAGGTAGTGACGCATGAGCATAGATGTTTGGATAAGAGATAAGGGATTATAGGCCTGTAAATACGAAATAATGTAGTAAGGCTTATGTTGTACTGTTTATGCTTTTGATCTGTATCGAACATGACATCCCGAGTCTTTTAATGAAATACATTTCTTTGGAAATGCTTTTGATAAATCTTTATCATATTTTGTTTTGGGACAAATTCCGTAACACTTTTATTTAAAATGTTACTCTGATTTTCAAACAACATAAACAAAATCGGTCTTTTATGGCCGTGAAAATGGGGATGTCACACAACTCTTGCATGGAAGGGATAGAAAGGCCAAGATCATATTTTTATGGTTCATAATAGCTCCATAATGGATAAAGTTTCCAAATTTATCCATTAGTATGGTCCTAAGAAACAAGATCTGGTATATAAGTCTCAAAGGGACCCAAAAGTGCATCTTTTTCAACTTAATCCATTAAGTCCAAGTCTCCAACCTTCAGATCTGAATCAAAATGATGTTTGGATGAATAAGTTTCCAACTTTATCCATAACAAGGTCACAAACTTTGAAGATTTAAAATTTATGCACTTAAAGTGACCAAAAGCTCATAAGACTCAAAACTAGCTAGATTTAACAATTTCATCATCAATATTCAAACTTTATACCTCTAGAAGAAAGATCAAGGTGAACAAAGTCTGGATCTACAAGCTCCAATGCAACCAACATGTCACAACCAGGAAAAAATCTATGCTTTTGTAAACTTTAACAATGACAAAATTGTAACCAAAACTTGAAAGCAATGCATGATGTTTATTCAATGACAACAAAATTCCATCAAACGCTCTATACAAACACTTCAAATGGTCAACGAAAGATTGGAAACCCTAAAAATCCCGGTTTAAGTCCCTTATGGACTAGGATTTCCTTATTAGGCCTAATGGACCAATAAGTTTCCAATTTGACTAATTTGGGCTTGGAACTCTTAATTGAGCTCTAATTCAACCCACCTTCATAAGAATTGACATTTTGGGCCATTTTGGGCCTAAAATGGAATAAACTACTCCAATAAGCCGTATTGGGCCATAACTAGCCTAATTAACCTTGTTGGGCCATAGCAAATCTAATTAGCCCTAATGGCTCATAAATCCATTATTTTATACAAAAATTGGGCCATGAACTACCCTAAAGGCCCAATGAGCCAAAAACTTTTCTATGGACTTCACATTTATGACCAAGACCAAGAATGGACCCAAGATGATTCCTTTCCTCTTTCTTTAGCCCATTTCGGCCCAACACCATTTAACAAAAAAAAGGAAATGAAATGGAAGGAGGGGGGTTGACTTTGGAGGTGCCACCTCCATATTATCCCCCATGCAACAAGGTAGCTATCCCATACATCCATGCAATGTCACCTCACCTTCTCTCCCATCTCTTCTTCTATTTCTCGACCGAGAACCAAAGACACACACACACATCCTTCCAAATCCTCTCCAAACACTCTCAAAGATCATTCCCTTCTTCTTCCAAGATCTTGAAATTTTGCTAGAGTTCTAAGGATCTTCATCAAGTATTTCCAATCTTTGGTAAGTTATTGTGTAACTCCAATACTTTTGATTCAAGTATAGTCTAGGAATCTCTCTTTAAACCACTCTCATTCGTGATTTAAGCTTCTAAAGATCATCGTGGATTCGAAACTCTCTTCAAGAAGTGATCAAGGCCGAAACCTCCATCTTTTATTCACAAAAACCAAAACAACAAACCCAAGGTGAGTTCATACCCCTTGTTTTCAATTTTTACATGTTTTTGGGGTAGAATACAAGTACTATGTGTTGATCTATGTGTGTATGCTTGTTACATGTGATTTCTTTGGGTTATGTTGAGAAAACATGATATTAATTGCTAAATCTTGAAATCTATGGCTAAAGTGTGAAGGATACATAAACAAATAACATAATAAACAACTTACTTCAAAGATCTAAGGGTCTTTAGGCTCAAGAAGTGAAAACAAAGTCAAAATCTTTATAAGTGTCATTTTTGCAAAAATAATAAAGATTTGGGTAAAATATAACATTTGCGGTTCTATAAGGATAAAATGTTATTATTCACATAAAAATCTGACTTTAATGAAAATAACAATTTTCTAGGGGTCAAAAACATAAATTTTAGCTTATTGGGCTTTAATTTGGGCCTCACGAGTTTTTGGGCCCAAAGTTGCGAAAAAAATGAAGTGTTGAGGGACTGAAATGGAAAACTTAACAAACTAGGAGTCTAAAACGTGAATAAACTATTTTAGGGGCTGAAAATGACTTTGATGCAAAAATTTGACTAAAAATGCAAAGTTTTTAATTTTGGGGTCCAAATTGTAAAACTTACGGAATTTGAGCCAAAAGTGTAAACTTTTTTACAACTAAGGGCTGGAAATGGCAAATACAATAGTTTTGGGCTGAAATAATTATTTAAATAAAGTTTGGATCTAAAATGTCAATAAAAACGGTTTAAGGACCAAAAATGTCAATTTTCATAAAAAGAGGACTAAAAGTGCCATTTTTATGGATAAAGGGGCTGAAATGGTCAAACTAAATGTTTTTGGGCCAAATAGACGAATATTAAATTATTGGGCTAAAAATATTAAGTTTATAACGCATGGTTTTAAATATATATATATATATATATATATATATATATATATATATATATACGTATAACCAAAGTTTCGTTATAAATCATACGTCAAAGTATTTTAACACTTCGAATAAACATTTAGTTTACAACAAATACCTACATTACGAACTTAAGATCAATAAATTATAAATGATTCAATGGTTGGGCTCAAATATCTTCTATTCGTGTTATTGGGCCTTTGTGGCCCAATATCATGATTATTGGGCCCAATATATTCACACATGTTTATCGGGCTTCCGGTGACCCAATTACATACCCAATGGGCCTTTATCAGCTTTAACATGCTATTGGGCCTTAGTAGTCCACTTGCATTGCTAATATGGTCATAAACTTTCATCATATGCTTAACGGGCTATAACGTGTCCCTAGCATACTCGACAACCTGTAATAACATACAAAGTTAGTAGGTCTCCGTTGTCCTCTTTTTTTCGTCTGTTAGGCTTACCTTTTATTAAAGTAAACATAAATCGGGTGGTAAAACAATGTTATTCAATTTCATTTGGATTTAGTGAGAAATAACGGGTGACACCAATAAGTGTCGGTCGTAGTCTGTAGTTATAATCAAAGTCTCCTGGAGGGAGAGAGAGAGTTTGTGTATAGATCTATACGGGGGTGACTCCCCCACACCTAAGCTGTTCGCTACAGTTAGACTCGGCCAGTCTAGGGTGACAAAATCTTAATTCAAGACCGGCATTCGATAAAATGCCAAGACAGGCGAATTAGTCATTATTATGCATGGTTATAACGGCTCACATAGAGATCCATTATCATCTAAGTAATCATGGGAAATCATATTCATACGTTGTGACGATGCAACGGGATTATACAATAATACAAAACTATAATACTATTTATGTCGGAAAACATCGGGTTTTCCGGGGAAACAACATTATTCACTTTTACTTACAACAACTATAATACAAGAAACTGTTATGAAAGGCATTTCACTTTTACATGTTTTGAAATCATATACACGTATACTTATTATCATCACACCTTTTTCCTAAATAGTTTCCGTTTCAGAAAATATCGGATTTTCTGGGTTTTACAAACAATACAAAACGTTTTTACATCAAACCTGCTTATGAACTCACCAACATTATTTATGTTGACCGTTTTCAAAATAACTTGTGTTCTCAGGTACCCGTTAGAATGAAGAATTATCAAGCGTGTTTCTGAAATGTCTTTTGTGTGATGTCAATCGATAACAATTTATGTTTTGGATTATGTAATGTAAACAATGTACTCGATGTGAACAATGACGGTTGTAATGTATTAATGCATGGTGATGTTTATGTTATGTTTCATGTATATTCATTGTGATGATATTTCAATTTAAGTCACACGAGCCCTCAGACGTTTTCGCCGTCTGGTTCGGGGGTGTGACACAACACTTCTTCAATGAGTTCCTTCTTCTCTAAGGTGCACCAAGAACACTCCAAAGCACATAAAGACACCTTCTTTTTGCTCACAAGGCTCAATCTAGGGTTAGGGTTTCAAGAGAGGGTGTTGGAGAGGTGGAGGCTGAGAATGGAATCGGTTTGAGGAAGTTAAGGAGCTTAAATATGGCTCAAACCAAAAAATATGGTTTGGGCACTAATCATGTACGCCCAACGTACTCAATTTACGCCCAACGTACTAGGGATTCCCTAATACGCCCGGCGTACGCGGCTAAACCCAAAACTGCCCTAACTTTAAACGGTCATAACTTCTTCGTTCCAACTCCGTTTTCGAAGTTCTTTATATCCACAGAAAGGTGTTGAAGAGCTCTACAATATTATCTAATTATCTTGGAATAAAAATTTCTTAAACAAAATTTCATATTTCATGCAAGGACCCGACCTATGACTTTTCCCTTATTACCCTTCGACCCATAACACAATTCAAGGGTAAGATCTCTTAACTATAATTAACTCCTTCCACAAGGACTAAAATTTGCCTCCTTAAGGCCCAAAACCTTACACAATCGACTTCCGGTCCATGGCTCAGAAATGGTAGGAAACATGATGTTACAATTCTCCCCCACTTAAATTAGATTTCGTCATCAAAATCAGCTCTTGTTTCCGCTTCACGATGGAACCCCTAGCCGAAAACCAGCAGATTTGATCGGATCTAAACCTCCTCGACCAATCGTCGTCATGCTAATCACGCACATAAGTGCATAATCACGACGAGAACCAACTGGAAAAATAGAACCCCTACCTATTTACCGATGTTGAAACCTCCATTAAAAAAAAACACAAGGCGACTCCCAACACAAGTCTCATATATATAACCGCTGTAGAGAAGAACGTACAACGCCAACATATAAAAGAACTTCCTAGTTATAAGACCGAACTTCTAAAGAGAACCATAGAGTCGGGGAATCTAAAAACTACAATCATCGAATCAACTCTATCAATATGCTTCCCGAGACCGGAAACCCATCAGATCTAAACTTCAGAACCCATATTCCAGGATTGATATTCATCCATTCGTTGAACCCACCCCTTGTCTTTGATTATAATCACCACCAAACACGCAGAATGAAGTACTCAAAACACATCGATTGCAAATTTCAACTAATTCCAACTCCATAAGATGTACCAAAACCTTAAATAAACCCTGGACTCCCTGACACACCATTACCAACCACTGCTCCTACGAGAAAAGATGATCAATACAAGAATTTTCACATTGCATCCAACCCTTATCAGCTCAGGTGTAACCCCACCTGACAAATCACTCGAGACATTCACAATGAACTTCATGACTCGAGACACCATAACCGATACCCAACCTTGGTAACTAAACATCTAATAACAGCTCGTGAACAAACGAGATTTATAATGCAAACACTCCGTAGAGACTTTCTGATGCACGACTGATACCCAACAACCCTTAATTGCTCATTTTATCCAAACCAGCTGGTTCGTGAGTCTCCCGAATTCCAACAATGCACCAACAATGTAAGTACCACAAGCAAAAAAAAACAATCATGGTCACTGGGCCCACAACCAATGTCTGGAATGCTCCCGATATTACAACGATCTTGTCGACATTCCATCATTTGCCTGGAAACTCATGATCAGCACCACGGGGGCCTAAAGATACTCAACCTCATTTCACCGACTTGTAGGAACCCAATCAATGTCCCTCTCAACACTAACCGAGCGCAATAATGCGATACTCTTTTTCTACATACAATTCCTTTCACGGTACAAGCTGCTACCAACGCAAAATCCGACGAAAACATGGTCGCACACGACCCGAGAATGGGATAAATGGTCATAATATTGTTCCAATTCAAAGGCTATAACCTAAATAAGAAACATGCATATAATTCGAACAAAGTGCTCCATTGCTATCTTGTCCATCCCACTTACTCCTCACTACAAACCCCTATGAACCATTCTTACGACACCATAAACTCGAACAGATCGATGATCATCCAAGAAGAATACCTATTTCTACCCCCCCTTAGGGTTCTAACTACTACCCTCTGGTGTTGCAACCAAACCATATCTCAAATCGGCTCAACCAAGTACCAACCATCCCTGACTCTTGGAATGTATAACACACACAAGTTGATCTTCCAAATAAGGACCAAGCAAACCTTAAGAGATCCCGAATCTCATAAATTTCCAATCATAACCACCTTTAACATTAAGGATTTCATGCAAATGCATAAGCAAAACACCAACTTACTATCCCAAAACATACACTCCTCGCCTGCAATCCCAACCGTCAATTCATCGCAAAAAAATCGTTCATAAATACCAAAATGCATCATTCTCATAGTCGGGATACATCAGAGACAACAAAAGTTGTCGCTCCCGATTCGCTTGAAACCATCAGCTAGCACCTGACTTGCCTATATCCCAAGAAGCAGACCCTTGGTCTCATCATGAAGCATCCATACCAGAACAATCCTCCTACTCATTCCCACGCTGTCATACAACCGCCAAACACCATAGCCAACTAGCCCCCCTGTTGGGTTTACATCCTAACTCTGAAAGTCACAAGCACGCCCACTCTTTCTCTGAACTCAGAAAACTAGAAGTACATTACACTCGCCATAGATAGTGACATTCCAATCCATCTGCCAATCACTCATCCTCCGACTGAAATTCTCGATTTGCTGCCGACAACCGCTTCTTTCTTGAGTCCCACGACCCAACTGGCACTACTTGAGCAAGGCTCTTGATACCTAAAAATCAACTAATTCAATTAGGTATGCACCATTCAAACCCAAACTGACATGGCCACTAAAACACCATAATCACTAGACTCATCCCCAGCCTGAACAACCATAAGCAAAATATTGACAGATACATAAACACTGCCACGAGTCATGGTTATCCAACCATGCTATCTACCCTCAACCAGCTCATTTGAATCCCCGTGACTTCCTTGATTTGAGTATGGATCCTGTGCTTCCAATAGTACGGGCCCAATACTACCTTCCACACCTATCCATATTTTCCTCAAGAATCATCCCGATTCCTCTAAGTTACCTACTCATAATAGTACTTTGAACACCCGCTAACAGCGTAGCAACTGCACTAAAGCACTTCCTAGGCTCTTCTAGGACCCACACCTCACCCTACCATCAACTGCCAAACGACCCCCATTGGTGCCAGTTAACTACTGCATGAATACAATCACATGCAACATAACTTAAATAATTTTTGATTAAAAGATTCAACCCTACAACAGTTGGAATCAAACAAGAGTTGCGCCATAGGACCAAATCATTCACTCAAAAACTATTTAACCCATGCAACATGTGACTTATCGTATTCATTTAATAGTTAATTCACACCCAAAAGATTCCTACAACAATAAGCAAGAAAAATCTATAGGAATAAGGCATCATACAACAGGCAATTCTATCATGCAATTCCTGAATATCCATGTCCTACAACCAGCATGCTGTTCTACCATATCATAACAAATAATAGCGTGGGTAACTTGGGGTATACTTTATTGCTCCGGTTGATCATACACATCACATCTTTCCTTGGTTGTTTTGAAAATAATTTGAATTTAACTTGAAAATAATTTGAAAACTTTCACAGATCCTTGGTTTGAATCTAGATTCACACAAATGTTCATCCAATTCACTCAAACCAGGGTTCTAATACCAACTTGTAAAATCCAAAAAAGTTCAATAAATTTTAACTTTTCAAAAACAACCCATTTCTTCCATAAAGTGTTTACAAAACTAATGTTTCAAAAGTATTATTCAAAATCAGAGTATCCCAAGATCCAATGTCATAAAAACAGGAAGATGCGCACGATCACGCCTTCGCTTTCCCACGATCCTCTGAAGTACCTGAAAGAATAAACTGAACCCGTAAGCACGAATCCAAGTGAGTTTCCCCCGAAATACCACCACACAACATAACAACAATAGCATGCATACGTGAGCCTTCAACATGACTGGACCCTCTCGCATTCCTACAAACTATCTGGATCACACTCAGAGCCTTCAACATTACTGGACCGCCGCACCCTCCTACAACCTATATGGACCGTTCTCTGGGCCTTCGGCCTGACTGGACCGTCTCGCAGGCCTTCAGTCTATCCGGACCGCCTGGGTGTCTTGGCCTTCACCATAAAGCAAGACCGCCTCAACCGAACCAACCATAACACATCAACATATATCTTAACAATCAATTAATAACAGCATATACATGTAGTCATTCAGATCTAACAGATCACTACAACACAACAACATCCTATCTACCAGGATACATATCTAATATATCACTACAACATAACAACATCCTATATACTAGGATACAGATCTAACAGATCACTACAAAATAACAACATACGATAAACCATGATATCAATCTAATGAGCCGACTTTAGTGCCTTCGACTTGTAAGTACAATGAGGAAAACTCACCTCCTAGTCTGACAAATAGTTGAACCATAAACTGCTCTGAATACCGGTTCTACAGGTCACATATTGAACAGATAGAGACCAAGGCTTAACTATAGCTTAAAATACCCTTAGGTCAAACTTGGTAAGCCCCAGTCAAAGTCAACATCAACGGTCAAGGTCCAAAAGTCAATATTTCTTCCTAGTGGAGTATGTCCTGCGTACCAAGAGAGTACGCCCAACGTACTCTGATGTTGACCAAAAGTGGGGCGCTGACCGCGTACGCGCATCATACCACCAGGTATGCCCAACATACGCAACCCAATCCCAAAACTCCATTAAGAGTGTATTCCATTAAGCCCTTACATCCAAAACTCATATCCAAGCCCAAAATGATGTCCTAAGTCATAAAGTTTCTAACTTTATGACTTTTCATGGCTATAAAATGCTTAATGTCCAAAACCCTAAGTTCTTAACCCAAAAAGACATTACAACTCTTGCATGGAAGGGATAGAAAGGCCAATATCACATTTTTATGGTTCATAATAGCTCCATAATGGATAAAGTTTCCAACTTTATCCATTAGAATGGTCCCAACAAACAAGATCTAGCCTTTAAGTCTCAAAGGGACCCAAAAGTGCATCTTTTTCAACTTAATCCATTAATTCCAAGTCTCCAACCTTCAGTTCTGAATCAAAACGATGTTTGGATGGATAAAGTTTCCAACTTTTTCCATAACAAGGTCACAAACTTTGAAGATCTAAAATTTATGCACTTAAAGTGACCAAAAGCTCATAACACTCAAAACTAGCTAGATCTAACATTTTCATCATCAAGATTCAAACTTTATATCTCTATAAGAAAGATCAAGGTGAACAAAGTCTGGATCTACAAGCTCCAATGCAAGCAACAATTCTTCAATGAGTTCCTTATTCTTCAAGGTGCACCAAGAACACTCCAAAGCACATAAAAACACATTCTTTTTGCTCACAAGGCTCAATATAGGGTTAGGGTTTCAAGAGAGGGTGTTGGAGAGGTGGAGACTGAGAATGGAATGGGTTTGGGGAAGTTAAGAAGCTTAAATATGGCTCAAACCACGAAAATAAGGTTTGGGCACTGATCGCATACGCCCAACATACTCAATTTACGGCCAACGTACTAGAGAAGCCCTAGTACGCCCAACGTATATGTTGAGTACGCCCAGTGTACGCGTCTCAACCCAAAACTGCCTTAACTTCAAACGATCATAATTTATTCGTTTCCAACTCCGTTTTCGACGTTCTTTATATCCATGGAAAGGTGTTGAAGAGCTCTAAAATATTATCTAAATATCTTGGACTAAAAAGTTCTCGAACAAAAATCCTTATTTCATGCAAGGACCCGACCTATGACTTTTCCCTTTCTACCCTTCGGCCCATAACACAATTCAAGGGTAAAATCTCTTAACTATCATTACCTCCTTCCACAAGGACTAAACTTTGCCTCCTTAAGGCCTAAAACCTTACACAATTGACTTCCGGTCCATGGCTCAGAAATGACATGAAACAGGATGTTACACGAAGGGGGTGAAATAAACCCAATATGTTTTTAACTGTTATGTATATATGGTATGGGGTATTTTGAGGGGAACTCACTAATCTTTGTGCTTACGGTTTTCAGTTTATGTTTCTGGTACTTCCAACTCAAAAGGGAAGGACCCTAATTGATCACACCGCATCTGCCCATGTTTCCGCATTTACTTGCTTTTGGGATTTGTACTCTGATATTATTTTCGTTACGATACACTTTTAGTTGTTTTGTCATGACTATGGGATATTTCAAATGAAAATTTTTATCTGGAAATTTTGGGATGTTTCAAGGTTTCCTAATAAAGACTTAAGCAAAGTAAGCCGACCCCCCATCGAGAGCATCTTAACCTTCAAAGAAGAAATTGTTTTAAAAATCTATCAGTCACCACTTTCCATACTTTAATGCGACCCATACATTCCCCAATCGGAAGGCCCAAGTGAAGAAAATGAATAATGACAACATTGCAACTTGTAAAAGAGACAATAACTTGTAGAGAATCAAAATCCGCCCCCACACCATAAAAATCCAATTTAAAGAGATTAATCCTTCAACCAGAGACCAAATTGTTTACTAAATGTTTAAAATTATTAAATAGACAAAAAATATAATACTTTAACATAGATTTGAAATAAATTTTATATACAACATTACCAATAAGTTACTTCATCAATGCTTATTTCATTATTCTCTTTTTGTGTAACATCTCGATTTTCAAGTATTTACCTTTTAACCCCTTAGTATGAGAATTGACTGCATTTTGGCCCTTAATGACATTCTCATAATTTTTGGAAGTGGGGTGTGTACGCTGGGCGTACATGCATGTACGTTGGGAGTACATGGGTTTTTTGGAGTACGCTGGGCGTACGTGGTCAGGGTGCAAACCCTAATTTTTAGGGTTTGGACCCTATTTAAGCATCCTTAAGTCCTAAGTCATCCTTCTTTCATCAGCCTCCAGCCCCAACTTCGACCCTTCCAAACCCTAATTCATTTTTTAGCATTCTTGAGCCATTTATGGGTGTTTTGGTGTTCATAGAGGAAGAGGAAGGAAGAGAGAACAACTTAGAAGCTTGGAACAACCTTGGATCTGGAAGCTTTACCCCCTCCTACATATCTGGAAGGTATAAAGTTCATACCTTGATGCTCATTTGGTTAAATATAGCTTATGTGGTGTTATTATGTGCTTTTTTCCCCAATCAATGTTGTCCTTGAGTATGATATGCTCTATATCCATTCAAGTTGTCCTTTCAGACGTTTTAGAGCATATAGAAGCATAAAAATGTAATATTGATTGTTAGTTTCCTTCCATGCATGAGTTTCAAGGTCTTAATGGGTAAGTAGTTAGGGTTTTCGTTGTTGGGCACTTATTAGCCATGCAAGACCATAAAGTTGGAAACTTTATGGTTAAGGACGTTAGTTTAGGGTTGGATTTGGAATTTGAGCAAAAGATCTTAAGGAATAAGCTCTTAATGGAAGAATTGAGTGCAAACAACGTACGATGGGCGTAACCCAGGTACGCCGGGCGTACTAAGTCAACCAGCCCGCAATTGGGTCAACACTCGTGTATAGGGGTGAGCAAAAATCGAACCGCAAACTGAAAAAAACTGAAAAACTCGCATAAACCGAAACCGAAAAACCCAATCCGAAGCGAAAACCGATGGTACGGTTTTTAGTTTTGCAAAAACCGAAAATTTTCGGTGCGGTGCGGTTTTCAGATTTGCAAAAACCGCAAAAAACCGAACCGCACCGCAGTATATATATATATATATATATATATATATATATATATATATATATTCATCCTTTAATGAAATCCAAAAGTTTTTGTAGTTTATAATTTTATCTCTTTTAAATCACGATTGTCGATATTCTTTATATTTGAAAATATACAGTAACAAACAAAAATATCAAAATTAATTATGAATATTCATAGAGAAAGAAGTTAGCACATGTTTGATTTGTTTGACCCACATCGGTGGTATTAAGAAAAGAGAGGAGCCTCTCTTCTATAAAAATGGTTTGAAATGCAATGTTGAAATTTAGGCGGTTGCTTAGTGGCCAACCATCGTGGGCTATTGGGTTTTTGTTTTAAACATGGAGCTTTTATCTACTAAAGTTTTAATGAGCTAAAACTCGTTATTTTTATTTTGCTAAGTTAAAAAATGTTTTGGGTTTAGACTCTAATTTAAACTATATTAAAAAATAACCCCTCGTCATTTTTGGAAATTAAGTTTTCGACGTGAAATAAACCTTATGAATAAAAGAAAACTACACAATCATTTTTTCACGGTTAAAAACCGAAACCGCACCAAAATAACCGAAACCCGCATAAAAAACCGTAAAACCGAACCGAATAAAAACCGCACCAATCGGTTTTACATATATAAAAACCGCACGTATCGGTTTGCGGTTCGGTTTGGTCCAAAAACCGCACCAAACCGCACCATGCTCACCCCTACTCGTGTACGCTGGGCGTACTCAGCTGTGTTGACCAAACTTGACTTTTGACTTTTTTCCGACTTTGACCAGGATTTAACCAAGTTTGACCTAAGGGTATTTTGGGTATTTTGAGTTGTGTTTGAGATTGGTCACTATCTGATGTATAGGTGACGGGTATAACTGATATTCAGAGCAGTTACTTGTTCAACTATTTGTTCTGACTGAGAGGTGAGTTTTTCCTCACTGTACTTACGTGTCGAAGGCACCAATGCCGACCCATTGGATTGATATCCTGGTTTATCGTATGTTGCCATGCTTTAGTGATCTGTTAGATATGTACCCTGGTATATAGGATGTTGTTATGTTGTAGTGATTTGTTAGATTTATATGACTACCTGTATATGCTAGCTATTGATTGTTATGATATATGTTGTATATATTGATATGTGATGGTATATTGGGTTGAGGAGGTCCTGCTTTATGTTGAAGGCCAATATACCCAGGGTGGTCCGGATAAACTAAAGGCCTGCGAGACGGACCAGTCAGGCCGAAGGCCCAGAGAGCGATCTAGATAGGCTGAAGACCCGATGAGGTGGTCCAGTCATGTTGAAGGCTCTGTATGCATGCTGTTGTTTGTGATGTTATGTGGTGGTACTTTGGGGGAACTCACTAAACTTCGTGCTTACAGTTGTTTGTTATGGTTTTAGGTACTTCAGATGGTCGAGAAAAGCAAATGCGTGATTGTGCGCATCCTTCGGATTTTATGTTATTAGATTTTGGGATACTTTTATAAAATATACTTTTGAAACAATGGTTTTGTAAATATTTACGGGTTGGATTATTTTTGAAAAGTTAAAATTTATTGTGATTTTTAGGATGTTACATTTTGTTTTTTTAATAACTTAGTAATCTTTTTATTTTTTCTAATTTCCTACCACCACCAAGGTAATCTAGTGGTTTTGTAGACATTTTCCTTCTTGGTGAATGAATAGTTTCTTTTAAGATATAAGGTCTATGAGTTACAGTTTACAATCTATGGTTTAAGACCGTAAGAGGTTTATGTTGTTATCTTTTGATAGATATTGAAAATGTGATTATTTTTCTAAAAAAAGTCTTCACTTTTTTTTATTAAGATTTTAAACTTTTCAAAATTGTCTTTGGCTAAAAATAAAAAATTGTAAAATAGATATTATTTTCAAAATGATGGTCTTTTCTAGTTTTGCACATGATTCTGTTATTTGATATTTACTAAAAATAGTTAATTAAATATCACATAATTTTATCAATACACTATTTCAGACCACATGATAACACATCAAAACTATTGGGAAACGATAGAGCAATTGGTAAAAATATATTACACATTACTCCATTTTTCAAACCACATATTATATAAAAATATAATTTCCCTAATTTCGATGGGTTATCAGCTGTGATTATGAACATGCAAGCAAATAAAAAATATCAAATCTTACTTAAATATGTTTTGCGAAGGGCAAAATCGTCCATGTTTGTAGTGTGAACATCTCAACCAAACAAAGCAAAACCATTATTATTAGGAAGATCGATATAAATTCTTCCTACCAGTATGTTCTAAGTAGAGTTTAAATTGTCTGAGAGAGAAGTCGTCGAGCACATCAGAGCTTCGAGTCGTTAAAGAGAAATGAAAGAGAGCTTCTATGAAGACATACCGATTAAGTTGTGGATGGGAAAGAGTGCAAGCAGTGGTATGAGAACCAAAGAGCATAGATAAACATAGTGGAGAATATCTCTAACGTGGAAGGAAAATAGTGGTTGGGTATATATTGCGGCTATATACTTAAGGATATGAAAGGTTAACTATAACATACATGGAACCATAAAAAGGTAAACTCAATGAAACTTTGTGAGCAAATAACATTGAATATTGACACAATGTGAGTTGCTTAGGTGACATATATTTAGGGTGATATGGTGTTCCAAACCAACATAATATTTATTTAAGCATTTTAAAAAACAGTTTGTAGGAAAAATATGGCCTTGTTGCTCAACTCAAGATCGCACAAGCCATTCTGCCTCCCATCGTAATCAAACAACACAATTGACAATTTTTCTTGTAAAAATTGAAGTTATTAATCAATCATGTTTACATGCAATTGCTGACCAAAACCAACAACAGAAAGCTTCATTAACTCCTTTACCTATAATTAAACTTATGTACGATGAGAGAGAATAAACCACAAGCGGTGGGTTTTTCTATAAACGATTTAAACAATCATATTATTGTCCTTGATTGGTGCAAATTCCCCCCCCCCCCCCCCCATGTTGCTTTGGTAGTAAAGGTCCAAATCCACAAAAGGAGTATCGCTTTTGACAACAGCTTTCGGTAAAAGTTAACAACACGATCGTTTTTTACAAAGAAAAAAAAGGAGAGACTGAAAGATAAACAAAAGCTTGAAGCCCTGCCATTTGATGAAGGGAATCTAACAGTTCCGAATTAGATCCAACTCAAGATACGACCAAATAAGAACTAAGGTTACTAATCAAGGCGTGGACCAAATAAGAACTAAGGTTACTAATCAAGGCGTGGATTGGTGCGATGGTGTCTAATGGTTGTCACGACGCCGATGGCTGATCATGTGAAGGGGATGGTGGGGAATACGAATCATTGAATACATCTAGATAGACTCATTTGTGGATGAAGATGGAAAACATAAATTGGTAGAATGCTGAGATGGTGAGGCCATAAGTCAATTTAGGGTTGGAAAACATAAATTGGTAGAATGTTGAGATGGTGAGATGACGAACACATGAAATGGGGGTTACTTGCAAATCAACGACATGAAACCAATAAAATAGGAATTTCAAACCGAAAATCAAAAGAAAAGAGAAGAGAATCGTGTATTCAAGGATTATAATAGAAGGGAGATGGAGAGAATGAGTTTACAAAACAAATTTGATTGATACTCCATAGAAGAGGAGGAGAGACAGGGGATTTCAAAAGAATTCAAATCCTTTTATCCTTAAATCTCTCCTCAAATCACGTTAAATAGAATCAATTTCAAATTTCAATCATGAATTTCGTAAATGAAATTGGACCAACGGGAAACCAAAATGTAGGGAAATATGAGGAAGTCACGTGGCAAAATAGATGTATAGAAAGAAGACATGTGACTTGAGTAGGTTTCGTTTATTAAAGAAGGTAGATTTGGGACCAAATTGTTTTTCTGCAAAAACATAAACTCTGAATCTTCTTGAGAATATTTTCACAAATGATTTTTTTCTAAATATAATTTCAGATACCCTAATGAGGGGTGTTACATAAATGACCAAAAACCTCTAACTTTTAAGAGAAGAAGTTGTATATGAATTAAAAAAAAAAAAGAAAACATGTTTTGAAAATACTATATTTTTTCACCAAACATTTTTTTCATTTTTTTTTTCTGTTTTCACACGACTGCCTCCTTTCTTTTTTCTTCCGCTGTCCTACACAATTTTTAGTGCAACACTATTTTTTTTCACTGATTTATATAATTGACAAAAGTTATTTGATTACTTTTCTAACGATTAAAATGTATATGCAATATATCATACATTTTGGATTAAATATATATTTACATATACAAAACATTTAACCCTATGTACAAAAGAAATTTTATTAATGTTGGAAAACAAGTCACATGAAAAATAGAGGGTTTTCACTTTTCTACATAATTGAGAATTGAGATTCAAAAGGGCCAAAAGCACAAACCGTTTGCTTGCGTTGGCTTTCTTTTTCTCCCTCCATAGTCAAAGTGGGAAGACGAGAGAAGCGAGAGCAGAGTGGGGCGATCTTTTGGCGCCCTTTCCTTTAACTTTCGCCCATTTTGGCCTTCTAAGATTCTCGTACCTTTATCTTTCTTCTCTCATACGCTGGTCATCACCGTGCCACGACTTGTTCTGTTCAATGGCGTCCGGGGAACAGCTATCTGCAATTAAGGTATGTAATTTCACTATATTACGCATCTATTTAATTATTCGGTTCCTTTTACACTGATTTGAGTGGAGCTTCTGTTCTCAGGATGCGAAAGTGCTTATGGTTGGTGCTGGTGGTATCGGCTGCGAGCTTCTCAAAACCCTAGCTCTCTCAGGCTTTCAAGACATTCACATCGTAAGTCAACTATGCGTCTTTTTTTATTATTATATCGTTCAGAGAGTGATTATTTCGTAGCGTGTAGTAACCTGTTTGGTTTTGAGGTTTTAGGGTTTGGTTTTTTCGTTGATTTTTGATAAATTAGATAAAATGGTCACTGGTATTAGATAGTTCTACCAATATATATACATCAATCACATACGTCATAGTCTCATATTCACATCAATTGCATCTGCTAACCTAACATAAAACTGTCTATGGTTGAACAACTAATAATTCTATTTCTCATTGAAAAATTGTTATTTCTCTTGTCCTATTGTCCCAAACTGATCACTTGTGCAGCTAATTTAATTAAACTTGGATGAAAGTAATGTAATGGACATGATTGTGAGTAGTAATATGGTTTATAAATCTTCTTTTTGGAGTACCTTTCATGTTTGAGAATTAGGGTCATTTGGTTAACACTAACAGCAATAAAACTATGGGATGCTTAGTGAGAGCAACAAACAAACAATGGATTGTTCAGGTTTTCAACCTTTTGCTAATTGGTGTATTGAATTGCAGATTGACATGGACACAATAGAAGTGAGCAACCTGAATAGGCAATTCTTATTTCGTCAATCACATGTTGGCCAATCCAAGGCAAAAGTGAGTTGATCCTTTTTTCTTTTTTCTTTTCTTTTAATCATTGTTTGAGTTCATCTTTTCTCATGTATTCTTAATGTTATATCAGGTTGCTCGTGAAGCTGTCCTAAGATTTAGGCCTCAGATTAGCATTACACCTTACCATGCTAATGTCAAAGATCCTGACTTCAATGTTGACTTCTTCAAGCAATTTAATGTCATTTTAAATGGGCTTGACAACTTGGATGCTAGGCGGCATGTGAATCGCCTCTGCTTGGCAGCTGGTGTTCCCTTGGTGGAAAGTGGTACTACTGGCTTTTTAGGACAGGTAACTGCAGTTAACCTTTTTCTTCAGTTTTTTAAAATCTAAAGCTTTGATTTGCTCCCAAAAGTGCCACCTGTCTCTAGTTCATTTCTTCTCTCTCTTTTGGTATGTCAATAACCCTTATAGTGTGGTTCTGTTTCTTTACAATTTGCCACTTTACTTCATACCACACACGCTTTCTTGTTTTGATCATTGCATCTTTTCTGTTTCTCTATGTGTACATCATCTAATACTCATGAAGCTTCTTGTAATTTTATCCACAATGATTTTAGCTTATGGCTAGGTTAGCTGGCTTAGTCTATGTTGAATATTGGCTGAAAATCAACTAAGACTAAGCCAGCTGTGAAGTTTAAGTTAAGGTGTTCTCAGTATTAACATATCTCTTATTTCATCTATATGTTCTTTTCTGGCAAAGGGAAAATTCATACATAAAGATTAAAGAGTACACCCTTCCTTTTTGTAAATCAGATAGCTTGTTTTGTGTATTGTATTGTTACTGTAAAAAATGTGATGATTTATAAAAAATCTTTTCTTTATAGATAGAAGCATGCTAAAAAAATTATGCATATTTTTTTATGTTTCTTGAATTGGCTGTGATGAGAAAATTGCTCATTAATTTGTTTTACAGGTCACTGTTCACATCAAGGGTCAGACTGAATGCTATGAATGTCAGCCAAAACCAGCACCAAAGACTTATCCTGTGTGTACTATCACAAGTACTCCATCTAAGGTAATTCCACTTATCAGGGGCATTCTTGTAATTTCATGTTGGACTAGGACCAAATGATGTCAGTTTGTCAGTGGGACAAACATTTGCTCTACCTAAAAAGGCAGGATAAGGCCTCGAAATGCGATATCAATCTCCTGTTTGTTCAAAAGACAAAAATGCCCTCCTCACCCTCATCATTGAAAATAGCCTTAGAAAGCTTGTAAAAAGTCCTGTTTTGCAGCCTAAATTCCAAAACAAGTTGTATGCTATTGTTTATATGTGTGAGAGAGAGAGAGAGACCTTTACATGGAATCTTACTATGATATTGTTGCAGTTTGTCCACTGTATTGTATGGGCAAAAGACCTGCTTTTTGCAAAGCTGTTTGGGGACAAAAACCAGGATAATGATCTGAATGTTCGTTCCAATGACACTGCCAGCTCATCAGACAACTCAGAAGATGTTTTTGAATGCAAAAAAGATGAAGACATGGAACAATACGCAAACAGAATTTACAACCATGTGTTTGGACACAACATTGAAAGTGCATTATCCAATGAGGAAACATGGAAAAACCGCAACAAACCTAGGCCTATTTATGTCAAAGATGTTCTCACTGATGAACCTCTTCAACAACAAAATGGAAATCTTGAAACTGATAATAATGTCTCCACTCTATCTGCAATGTCATATCTTGGTTTGAAAAATCCTCAGGATATTTGGAGCCTTAAAGAAAATTCTAGGGTTTTCTTTGCTGCTTTAAAATTGTTCTTTTCCAAGAGGCACAAGGTTTGAATCTATTTGTTTGTGTGTTTTCAATGATGAGGGTATTTATGTCTTTTTGGTTTTTGCAGGAGATTGGGAACTTGAGTTTTGACAAGGATGATCACATGGCTGTGGAATTTGTAACTGCTGCTGCAAATATTCGTGCAGCTTCTTTTGGGATTCCTTTACATAGTCTTTTTGAAGCCAAGGGTATTGCTGGAAATATTGTGCATGCAGTTGCCACTACAAATGCTATTATTGCAGGTTTGATTGTGATAGAAGCAATCAAAGTTTTGCAGAATGATGCAAAGAATTGTAGGTGGGAAAACATCCTTGCTTTTAATAAAATATTTATTTTAATTTTTATCTTTGATTTTATAATTAATAATATATTCTATAATGTAGAATGACATATTGTCTTGAACATCCTGCAAGAAAGATGCTTCTTATGCCTGTTGAGCCATTTGAGCCGAATAAATCTTGCTATGTTTGCTCTGAGGTAAGCTTTCAAATTTGTGATATACAAGGAAAAAAATAACAAGGGTAAATTTGTAAAATATATATTAATACATTAACTTGATATATGAAACAGACACCCTTATTGCTGGAAGTGAATACGAAACGTGCAAAACTGAGGGATGTGGTGGAGAAAGTTGTGACATCAAAACTTGGCATGAATCTGCCATTAATATCTCATGGGTTAAACCTTCTTTATGAAGTTGGTGATGATTTGGAAGAAGACATGGTTGCTAATTATGAATCAAATCTTGAAAAGGTGCATGCATGCATGTTTTAATTTTACTATTTTTTTTTAATTAAGTTAGAAAATTGTTTTTTTTTTTAATATATTTAAATCGATATAATTATAGGTGTTATCCGAGCTTCCATATGCAATAACTGGTGGAACAGTTATTACAGTTGAGGATCTTCAACAAGAGCTCGTATGCAGTATCAACATCAAACATAGGTTTGTCTAATATCATTTATTTCTGATGATAGGGGCATTTATGTCTTTTTCACAAACAAGAGATTAAGAGGCAGTCCTATGTTTGGCCAAAAATATTACAAGAAGCTTAAAAATAAGGACTAGAATTGCAAGGAAAAACGTTTTGGGACCAAAATTGCTAAAATCAGCTATTCTCAGGGACCAAAAATGTAATTAACTTAAAATATTTTATAGGGAGGAATTTGATGAAGAGAAAGAACCCGATGGAATGGTTCTTCACGGATGGACACAAGCTCCAGCTGTCGAAAAGAAGGATGCAGCCGCCACAAATGGCGCAAGTACATCGACTACATCAAACTCAGTTCCAAACAACTTGGAAGATGACGATGACCTAACTATTCTAGAATCCGGAATTGAGACCATTTCTTCCGGAAAGAAACGGAAGCTGTCTGACGTGTCAAATCCCGAAGAAAAACGGGCTAAAAAGGTACCCGAACAAATCGATGATGACGGTGATGTCGTCGTTATGCTTGATGACATCAGCAAGGAAAATGAAAATTCAAGGTAATTTTCAGTTAGTGATTTGGATGCTAATTTTTATATCATGATGATGGATGGAGGAATATCAAATATGGCCCTTTTTGTTATTGGGATAACAGGTAAAAAGGTTTACAGTTTTTTTTACTGTGGGTTGTTTTTACTTGTTAGTTCTGTGCGTTTGAAAAATTAGGAATTTTTTTTTTTTAAATTTATTTTGGGTGTAAGTAGAAAACTGGATATGAAGATGGTAACGATAGGGACTTTTTGCGTGATTAAATCCTGACCGTTGGTTAGTGGCTCTCGATACTTGTGTTTCAATGAACAAGAAGAGTAAAGAGACAGGGTAACATAGGGTAGAAAATGCATTATCTTGTTAAAAAGATGTTACTTTGTTATAAACTGTGCATGTATTTTGTGGAAAATATTTCACACTGTTTGTTACGCCATGGATGCATTGTGAAAATCTAACTGCATGTGTATATTTGGCGAAAATTGGTAGTTGGAATCTGTAACTTTTATTTGTTAAAGTGTTTGACAAAAGTACATGTTAGCTTCTGAAATGAGTAACATTACATAAAACCTAAAATCCCCTAAAAGCTCTTAAAATTCGGTGCATAACATTTTCTATATAAAATTGAAGTTTCTACTTGAGAATCGATGTGAAATTTGCTTTGGGGTAGTTAATTTAGTTTTGTAGTGAGTTCTAGTTTTTGGAAAGTGGTTTTAAATGTCTATTTCATCTTGTTATTGGACTGATCAGATTCATATACTAATTATGTTCGAACTGCTTGAAAACCGAAACCATGCTTTAAAAATGACGATCTCAGCTCATTAGTTTATGTATAGTCGATTTTGAGTTATACTTATTTCTAATGGGTAAAATGAGTCATAATTTTTAAGCTAAAAAGAAAACATGACGAATGGAATGAAGGATTTTGGGCATATCGCATCAAATTAAAAATATATATTTTGGACAATTTTCAACATTGTCATCATTCCCGCTTTGGGGAGTGTTTTCTCCTAACATTCTTCTTTCTTCATCGCCAAGTCGGTTCTCTTAATCTCCTAGCATCTTATAGATTTCTCAAGGATTTTCTCTTCTTGCCTGGCCCTCCTTTCTTTGACTAATATCGTGTTTGTGAAGTTGGGAATCTCTTAAGCAGATAGATTGGACAGATGTAGTTAAGTAGTCAACTACATTGTGCTATGTTTCACATACATTTTTGTGCTTTCATCACGTTGATCACACTAGTCGCCACACATCTTTTATCCCCGTAAATGATAATGTGCTCGAGCAGTGATAGGGTTTTGCCGATCATATGATGATTTATGTATGTTTCTATTTTCGTAAAACATTTGCGAATAAGCGTGCTACTACAAAAGGCCCCAATATAAATCTTTCATATAGGGAGCTAAATACTATAAATAATAAATTTAATAAACACAACTCTTTATTTCATACCTAATCCATTCGTTTAAGTCCTCAAGTCCTCATCTAGTGAAATCCATAGAGTTGTAACTTTGTATGACTTTTCATTTCTGAAAAACCATTAATAAAGAAAGTAAAGTAAACATGCTCTTATAGTGTCATCGTCATTACTATGGAAAAATAATCTCATTATGGATAAGTTAATCCAAATGAGCTACTATGAACGATATATCAGTTTGTTGCGGGAACTCATGTTGTCGGAATGTTAGAATAAACTCTCTTTAATTCTCTGTTTACATATGGATGCCGAAAGAATTTGAATCCGATAATTAAATACATTTTTCATGTCTGAACAACACCTATTGCTTACCAAATAAAAAATCACAAATGCTCATGTGCGAGCATCCAGTCGAACCTTGTGCAACATAACCCCATGATAGAGAAGGGGTCCCCCACAACCCTTGGTATGTCTGCTGAGTATCCGAGGCTGTGAATTCAAGTCCTCATAAATGTTTAATACTCTTCTAAAATTAGAAGCAAACGCTTTGGTATTTATATGCCCCACTAAATGATTTGTTTTCATGCTACATTAAAAACATAAATTGTTGAAACCACATGACACTCGTAAAATTATATTTTCATAGATGGATCTCATTTTCACAGATGCCATCTATGAAAATGTTAGATCCATCTACAAAAGTACATAGTTTTGTCGGACATAGCTGACACTGCAAAAGTGTTATTTTTATGTACGAAAACCTTAGTTTTGTATGAAAAAATGTCGTTTTTCGAACAAAATATTTATTTTCGCAGATGCCATCTGCCAAAACGGTAAATTTGTTTGCAAAAAATATATTTTCTCAAACAAATATGTTATTTTCGTAAATGTCATCTACATGAGAAAATGTCGTTTTTGCAGATAAAAAAAATGTAAATAAATATAAACGTTGAAAGGAGGAAAAACTTATTCTAACAGATAGATTTTTATCGTCTTCCATTTTTCTTAGGAGAATTTTTTTTTTGTTCTAAATTTGTGCCTCAAATTACCAAGATCAAAACCTTTATCCACCATTTACAAAGTGCTAATGCAATCAGCATATAGAAAAATGAGAAAACATGCATAAGCTCAAAGCCATACTATATCAAGACCAGAAATTTATGGGCTGAGAAAATACATACATTTAAATGCGAGAGAATCAACACAAAATAATCATAAATAATACTTTACAAAATACAAAAAGTAAAAAAAAAAAACAAATAATAAATCTAGAAATTCATCATATATAATATTATTCTTCCCAGCTGTTGTATATGAATGAGTATTCATTCACCTGTGCTTTCAACTCTCAATGCTGGAGTGGAGATGATGAAGGTGAAACAACTACATACATATATCATATATCATATATCATATATCATATATCATATCTTCTCTTTCTTTAGAAATATTATAAGTACCCCTACCTATAAACCAAAATTACCAACATTTATTAGTTATCATATATACAAAATAAACATCTAGAAAAAAAATAATATTTTACCACTTTAAACCTTTTATTCATTTTGAGGTCCTACTCACACTACTAAATTACAAGTAAAACAAAATAAATAGAAAAAAGGACAATGGAAAATTTTAATAATCAATAATGATGTTAAAGCAACAAATATAACACTTCAAAGATTCTCTCCCTTTATGAAAAGACATAAAAAGGCAAAAAGAAAAAGGAAGAAAAGGAAATCCTTGTATGAAAGAAACTTAGGCTATAAAGCCCTTTAAAATGGTACACTTTTGCAATGAAACCAATCCATAAAGTAATGGAATTGGTGATTACATTCCAACTCCATTATCCATTCCATTCCTATGTGGTCAATTTTGTTAAATGTCACATCATGTAGTGGTCGTTTTTGTAATTATCCTTTTTTTTTTAGTAATAGCTTTGTTTAAAACAAATCCGACACAAAAAAGGTGAAAAAAACATCAAATTGAACATATCCATATATGGTTTCTAATTCTTTTTTTTATTTTTATGATGGAAAAAAGACGAGAAAGGGTACCTTTTAAATCAAGAAACTTCACTCCTTGTTTGATTTTGACCAAAAAAACTTCTTTTTCCTCGATCCATTATCTGACAAAGATCTATTCGGTTTATACCCAAAAGAAAAATGTCTCCTCAAAAACGGTTTTCCATTACCCGAAGAACTCTTCATACTAGAACTTGCTCCCATTCTTGGCCCTCTACTTTTCACCCCATCAAACAAAACCAAATCACCATCAATCACCCTTTTCCTCAATTTACCAATCTTACCCTTCAAATCCATTTCCCCTCGTGCCTTTTCCGATAATTTAAAAACCTTTTTTTCCCCAAAAGTACACACGGGACATGCGGGGTCATACTTGTTCACCTCAGGTGTCATGTTTTCCAAACACTCCGCATGATAAACATGCCCACATATCAAAACCGCCGCCACCGGAAGCCCATTTACCGCCAACCCCGCCGCCGCCGCCACCTTCTGGTTGCCCCAATACGATCTTTCGGTCAAAAGCTTGGAGCAGACACCACACGGTTGAACATCAACGGAAGGTGAAGAAGAAACCCTACCACTACATCTGCTTACCCTATCGCGACTAAAACTTAAAGATTCGCTATCAAAAGACCATCTTTTGGAATTGTTATAAATTGCCATGAGCTCGGAGTAGGTGGGCTCGGATGATGCATCGGATGACCCGCCGTGGGACCCGCGAGTTGACTTGTGGGCCCACCCTGGGTGGGTGAAAGGTGAAGGTGAACCGTCTTCGGAGATTGAAAAGTTTGGGGACATTATGCCGCGGATTCGGCTGTCGGAGACTTGCCGGAGGAGGTGGTGGTGGTGGTGGTTTGGGGATGGGCGGGGCCATCGTGATGGGGTTAGGGTTGAGAGCGGCGGGAGGTGGCCTTGGGAGGAGGATAGAGGTGATGCTGACAAGGATGAAATTGAATGAGGTGGCGTTGATGTTTTTGTTGGAGATTGGTCTGAAGTTAATGGAGTTCCCATTGACTCCTTTCCCTAAAAAAGATACATGTCATTTGTTACACAGGACAAAAAGTTACAGTTTTTGTCTCATTGACATCAGTATCAGACACAGTCAGCCCAATTCAAACACGGTACACATTCTGTCTTGTCTTGTCTTGTCAGAGTTTAATGCTAAAATGCAGTACAACCTATTATGTCATGTCAGTGTAACATGGCCTAAAAGGTCAAATCATACAGAAACTTACCTCAGGAAGATTCTTGGAATTCAAAGGATCTGTAAGGACAAGACAAGTAGATGAATTTTAAAAAATAAATAAAAAAGAATACATGATACATTTTGTTATTAGTATAAAGTATAAACTGACGTGATTGAGGAAACCCAATTTCTTCAGAAGGTGAAGACTTTTGCCATGTGAGGCTTCTAGAACTATCCAAAGGGCTTCCTTCTTCTGTTGCATATGCGGTTTCTACAGTTGTATGAGATTTATTGTCTAACCGATCATTTGTAATCACTCCATCAGAAAAACAATTCATGGAGGATTCTTCACCTGCTACACGCCCTCTGTTATCCCATCGAAAACTCCATGAAGGTGAATAACGATCATTTCTAGTAACAACATGAACATCACTACCAGATCGATCTGTTATGGTTCTATCTCTAGCAGCAACACAACAGGCAGATCCCATGTTATACTTGCATGAAATTTGTTCTACTAGAGATACAGAATGTTGTCTCACTTGAAGAAGAAATTGTTGTTTTCTTGAATCTGAATGTTTGTGAAGATGATGTTAATGGTTAATGAAATGATAAAATCTACTTTTTAAAGGAGAATATAAATAGAGGCATCAATGAACTGACTCAATGCAAAAGGTGTAAGCAATGATATAAAAGCTAGATGCTTTCTCCAACAGGAAGGAAGAAGAAGGTTTACTTTAGTTTTATCTGAAAATTACTGGAAACAATCAATGAAACATAAATGCGTATTTCCTTAAACAATCTATTGAAGAAATGTATATATTCTCCTCAAATTTATGCGCAAGTATTGTTTTTAGATTCATAAAATGCACAAACTACATTTGGTAATAGTGAGATGGTTGTAACCATGGTGAAATGGCCGAATAAAACCCTAAGAAGATACAATCAAATGTTTTTGATTCAACAGTAATTACAGATTCCAACGGCATGAAACCTCGAATATTAACAGCTAAATGTAAAAGGAAAATGAATTAATAGGTAAACAGAAGCAATTGAAACTAATGACGCTGAATTCAACGAAAACCCAATTACTCCAACGATAACACTTATATCATTCGATACCTCAAAGTACCATTTCATTCTGACTCCTTTTTTTTGTTCATTATCGAGAATAAAACTACCGACGAACCATCAATAGCTACGTAAAAAAAATGAATCGAAAAATCACCTGAAGTCTATTCAACTGCTGATTTGCAGGATGAAAGAGCTTCGAGTCCTTAGTCGCAGAAACCCTAAAAATAATACGAATCAAACACTCCAGAGCTAGCAGAGATCCGAAATAACTGCCGACAAACATTAAATCACGGATAAATTTTCCAAATTGACATAAATAACACACCTAATCATCTCAACCTCGAAATTTGATATATACATATACATATTACATATTACATATTACATACGCAATACACATAATATATATCAAATACCAAAAACTGAAATGATCAAACCCTACCTATGTAACCGCTCGGCCGCCGCGAGCAGAAGAAGTGGGCGCTGTGTGTGTGTGTGTAAGAGAGAGAGAGAGAGAGGGAGAGAATCTGATTCTTCTTCAGAGGAAATGGTGGAGCGAAAGTCGTTTTTAGATGGTTTTCAGAGTAACGTCGTTAGTGATATGCCGTTTGGAGATTTAGTACTTTTATAAAGGCCCCTTAACTTTTCACCTGCTTATAAATATTGCTATAGCATAATTTTTACAAAAGGTTATTTTAACCAACGACTTTTGCTCAATTTCCTTGTTTAATGACTATATTTTGAATTTTTATTTTTTATTTTTCTGGACAAGGAGGGAGAACCTAAAATGTCTACTAAACTATACAAATTCGACTTATCGTAATGTATCTAAGAAATTATTTTATCAAAATGTATTTTCTGGTTATATAAATAATGAGATGGACTAAATACCATGTTCAAGTAAAGAAACTTACACCGAAGAAACCTAATAAACGATTGAGTTATAGAAAAATATAAATATTATTTGTAATTTAAATATCTATTGAGTTATTTTTAGTAAGGCTATAGTATATGACATCGTCTCATCATTCCATATAAATGCGTTATTTCTGTGATATATTATTTTTCATTCTCCACCGCTCCACATTATTCATAGGGATGCGATCGACACTTTCTATCACATTAAATTTATTATTTTTTAATGCACATATTATTTAATAAATAAAAAAAATGTGAATATAAAATTAAGTAAAATTCAAAACCTTCCATTAATTCATAAAATTTAAAATTACATAATCAAAATAATAAAAATTATATCTACTCGTTATTCTTTTCGATGAGATTGTTGTATATATGTTCCATCAAATCATAACAAATGTTGTTATACATTTTTTGGCATTAAACCTCTGTTACTCTTGATAAATATTGTGTGAGATCATGTGGTATTTGAAGTGGTTCTTCAACGTTACACTTATAAACGATTTGATATTTGTCTTCTAGTATCATATTATGTAGTAGGATACAATATTATGTCAAATCATATTGTATTAGTTATGAATTACTTGCCACTTACTCTTAAGGAATTCAGTCTTAATTGAAATGATTCATAATTATCTTCCAATATCTTTAACTATCAGTAAGAATAGTTGTATACTGCTCATTTGAACTGACTTTTGAATGATTTATCGTTACACACACACACACACACACACACACACACATATATATATATATATATATATATATATATATATATATATATATATATATATATATATGAGACGGTTCACTTGAGATTAAAAAATAGTAGAGATCTTGATATTGAACCTCAGCCACATATTTCTCATTTGCCGCTCTAATGCTCTAGCGTACCGACAGCAACTGGGCATGCCTAATCATAAATGATTATATGGTAGAGAGGTATAATCACATAGGATTATACATATTTATACGTATATGCCTAATCATAAATGATTATACATACATGTTTGTTCACAGATTGAGTAATTAAATGATTATGACAGTTGGTGGCAGAAGAGGTGGTGGTAATAGAGGTGGCGATGATATAAGTATCGGAGGTGACAGTGGTGGGGTCGGCTGGTGTCAGAGGTGGTGGCGGTGGCGGTTATGGTGATGGGGATGGTGGCAGAGGAGAAAGGAATGGACGGCGCTGTATAATCATTTATGATTATACCAGGCGTGGCACGCCGGTACGCCGAAGGCTTAGAGCGGCAGATGTGAAATACGTGACTGATGTTGAATCTCAAGATCTCTATTTTATTTTTAATCTCAACAGAACCTACCTTTATATATATATATATATATATATATATATATATATATATATGATCAAATGAGAACACCTAAAAGGTTGAGAACGCGAGAACAGTTCTGAACCAATCAATATATAAGGGCGTATAAGTAATTGTATATTTTAATTAAATTAAAATAAAATAAAATTCAATCAAATTCCCTTAAATTTAGGATCTGTTACCAAAAAGAAAGAAATATTCAAATTTTTATTTTTCTTATTAATGGAATATAAAAAACATTTTTACCAAAATTTATTTAAAAAATGAAAAAAAATCAAATTTTTTCTCCTATTTCACGTTTTTTTTCTTCAAAAAAAAATGAATTGAAATCCAACCCCAAATCAATACATTTATATTCACAAATGATTTTTTTTTCAAATAACTTGAAACTACTCCAATCACAAATGAATACATATCAATTTACAAGTAATCCAATTCCTTTTTTTAATCAACTGAAAATAAAAAGAATACCTCTAATCATAAATAAATATACTCATTAACACATGATTGCATTGCTATTCACAAATGAATACACTGTTATTAAAAAATGAGTACCCTGCTATTCACAAATGAATAAATGAATACCTCTAATCATAAATAAATACATTCATTCACACATGAATGCACTGCTATTCATAGATGAATACAATGTTATTCATAAATAAATACACATTCTAAATCCACACCAGCTTTACCGATCGAATTCGATCCTCCAAAGCCCTAATTTAGGACTTGGGGAACGACTACAAGTGAGATAAAGGACTTCAATGAGTATGAGTACTTGGAGAAGACAGTCGACGAATCCGACACCAAAAATGGTTCGTCTTCGAAGACCAAAGACGGTCTGTCACTCTCGACGTCTCTCTCTCCATCCCTACACTACTTTTGTGACATTCCGATCGGGAAGACCTTTCCTCATGGCTACGGCTACATCCATGGTCACGTTCTCTGTGTAAGTCCCTCCTGCTCCCGTCATTCTCTTCGTCCCCTTTGTATTTCTTGCTCCTTCTCCGTTATTCTTCAATGCGGTCCTCTTCAACATCTTCGCCATCATCTTCTCTTCCCTTCCGCTTCCGTTTCATTGGATTCAAGGATGCAGGTCTAGAATCTCCAATGAATACCGATGAAATAAAATCGAGTTGTAGGATAACGATTGGAGATCGAGTTGCAGGAGGCCGATTTGTCGTTGAAGCCTTGGAGGGTCTTGGTGATGGCGAGGTCCAATGATGATCGAGTTGAAGAGGCCGCTTCTGTTTCATCGATTTAATGCTCTATGAGATTAGGTCATGAAATAGAGAGGTAGAGAGTAATTATAGGAGTTTACAAAATTAGGGTAATGCTTATTTACCTTAATAGCCTTTATAATTTTCTTTAATTTAAAAATTAAAATTTAAATGTATTAATAATTAGAAAAATAACAATTAATTATAGCCACACATCTTAAAAATTAGATGGTCCAGATCTGTTCTTGCGTTCTCAACCTTTTAGGTGTTCTCATTTGATCCTACTATATATATATATATATATATATATATATATATATATATATATATATATATATATATATATATATATATATATATATATATATATATATATATATATATATATGAATAAGTTCGTTTGAGACAAATGATATTTTGTGAGACATGAGGACCAAACCTTAGCCTTTGATCAGAACTGATCTTGTGGCTCATAAAAAACATGATTAACACAAATTAATCTAATTGATTAGTTAATTAGGGGCATGTTAGTAATTAGGTTAAATTTTAGATCATCAGATCTGATACATAATGTTAGCGTCATCACAGACCCATCTGCTTCGATCTTTCTACCAAGATCTTCGCTCGGAGAACATTTATTGATCTTTAATTCACGCTAATCGATATTCTATATCCTTAAATTTTCAATTCTTTCAACCTATAATCGATTTGAGATGGTCATTCATTGATCGAACAATGCTAAATCATACCTTTTAAAGTTGCAATTTTTGTGTTTTTGGAGTTCATATTCTTCATTCTTTTTCATCTGCAAGTGATGAGTGATTGAGGTTTATGTCCATCTATCGATATTAGTAATTCATTACAAGATTGTTATCAATTTTAACTTTGTTTCATTGATTTCATCCAAGGTTGAGGTTCATGTGTTCAACAATTTTTGCTAATCTTCATCTTCAACAATTGCTTACGATCTTTCAAGTTGTTAATTTTACTCTACATCATGATTTCGTCAATTGATCACAATTTGAATTTTCATTGTTTTCATTGTTACTTGCATATAACATATTTAGTTTTTAACCTAGTAACATGAACTGATTAAATCTTCAAGCTATTAGTGATTTCTCTGATTCATATATGTATGATTCGTGATTTCAACCATGAAACATCATATTGATTGATTGAATCTGTTTAAAGTAGAACACAATTTAACCTATATTATGTTATTTGGCAATGCATAATTTGTTTCATTGTTTGATTTTAAACTTTCATTCAATCAATATGTTTTCAGTAATATGTCACTTGTTTGCTTTTCATTAACATCATATTGGTGATAAATTCATGTTACTGCATATTATTCTTATAGAATATTGAACATACATTTATTAATATCAATAACGATAACATTTATTGATGATTTAGATATACATGACATTGGAAAAAATCATCACAGTGAAGAAAATCATCAATTCGGTTCTAATGATTCAGAGATTCTTCATAATGAGGAAAATCAATCGGAAACCTATTGTAATTTTGAAATTAACATTTTAATTTAATTGTTTGTGTTCCTTTAAAGATAATATATGTTACTACATATTATTCTTATAGAACATTGAACATACATTTATTAATATCAATTATGATAACATGTATCGATGATTTAGATATGCATTACATTGAAAAAAATCATCACGATGAAGAAAATCATCAATTCAGTTATGATGATTAAGAGATTCTCCATAATGATGAGAATCAATTGGAAACCCAAGGTTATTTTGTTACTGATATGAGTTATTCTTATAGAATATTGAACATATGTTTATTAATACTAATTATTAACATGATGTTGCTGATAAGTTCATGCTACTGCATATTATTCTTATAGAATATTAAACATACATTTATAAATATCAACTATGATAACATGCATATGTTAACATTGTGGTGTTTTATGTTTAAAGTCATATGAATGCAAATTATTTTAGTTATATGTTAACATAGTGATATATATATTTTTTTTGTAGTTTAAAGTGACAATGTTGCAGCATAATATGGATCTTGCAAACAATTCATTAGAGATGATGGTTATTTCTTTTGGATTCCAGAGGTTGAAGCTAGTTGGATACCTCTTATGGGTTCATTTTTTTTTTAAAGATATCAAAGATGCTATTAAGTGGGCAAGGTTGTAGAACTCGTTACTCGGTGCCTATTCGGCCGACTACCGAGTAGCGAGTACTCGGGGAGTACTCGGATTCGGTAATTCATGTAGAAATCTTTTATGGAAATTATATATGTCAAAATCACAAGTTTACATTGTAAGTTGATTGAAATATATAACAAAACTAGATACATGTGAATACACAAAAATTAAAAAACACATAATGGTCTCACTTCGTGAATAATTACTGAAAATTTAAGATATATATATATATATATATACACACACACACACACACACACACACATATATATATATATATATATATATATATATATATATATATATATAGTAATAATCACATGTGTGTGTTAAATAATAAATCATTAAGTATATTATACATATTAATCACCGACTTGACCGAGTGTTACAACACTGCTCAATTCAGTATGGGACCGATCAGGGAGTACTCGAGATTCTATAACTCGCCTCGTTAAGGGGCCGAGTAGCGAGTACTCGGAGGAGTAATCGGCCAACTCGGTGAGTTTTACAACACCACTTAATATAAAAGTGGTATAAAGGATATCCATTAAGATCTAGTTTTGATATTAGAAAATCAACAGAGAGGAAAACAAATGGAATTACAACTTCAAAATATTTTATATGAAATAGGGCGGGATATCCGAACACTTATACTTTAGATACGATTAATGATGAACATAACAAGAAATTGAGAAAAAGTAATTTCCAACGCACAAATTGCAAAACTTTTGTTGCATTCAAATTTATACCAGTTAGTTCTTCATAAGTTTACATGTGACGCTTTGAACAACAACATGACCATAAATTGATCAGTCAAGATTATATGCATCTTTCATGAGCTAAGCGTCAGTTGGATGTTGTTGATCAAGCTTTTATACATAAGCTTTCGAGTGCAAAGATGGGGGAAACTAAGACATATAGGTTTATGTGTATTATAAAAGGTGGATGCGAATTTGTTGGTGGATTAGAGATAGATTGGAAGAATTTCACAAGGGATATATATTTTCACATTGAGGGAACTCATGCGGATTTTTTGATTACTAAGATTCAGAACCATAAAGAGAATGTCACAAATTTTACATATGAATCCATATGTGACAAAAAGAAGTTAAATGCTCTCTTTTAGCCTGATGACACTTCTAAGCTAAATTACGAGTCCTTAGGGGATGTTGTTTTGTTTGACGCGACATATCGTACAAACAAGTATTTATTCTAGAATTCTAAACATTTTTAGTTATATATTCTAATGGTCTTTGTTTGTGTTTTTAGGTATTTTTGAAAGATCTTGTATGCTCAAGAATCATATTAAAGTGATATTGCTAATTAACATATGATACTAATGGTCACACTAACAACAACTTAAAAAATTGATTATTTATTAGAAATTGATTTTAATAAATATTCAATAAAGTCTTATAATTAAATTGGAAATTATTTATTTCTAGGAAATAATAATTTTCATTAGCAAGTAACATCATATATAATTCATATGGTATGAATTAATAAGTCATGCACAACATTTAGGACTAGATAAATTCTTTTGTCTTTTACCAAAAAGTTAAAGTTTATATTTTATAAACTTGGTTTATAAAATATAAAAGCTTTTGTCTTCTTTTGCCTTCATATTTTGAAATTTGGCAAGACAAAAGATAGTATGATATTTTCTAGTTGTTTAATCAAAAGGAATGACTTTTTGAATTGTTTATTTAAAACCCTTAAGCCTAAGCATGCATGCACTAAGACATAGGGACATGGTTGTCTCAAGTGTAAGTAACTATTGGATAATGGCTTCACTTTATACATTAAGAGAGATGAGGCTTTCATTCATTGTCTCTTGACTACTCCTAAAACCGTAACATGGAGAGAGTGTTCATACCCTCTCCATTTTATTCAATCCTTTGGAAATTACTGGCATCTTTATGCTCTCCTTATGTTTTTATTTTGATAAGAACATAAAGCTTAAGAGTCTTAAGAGTTTTATACAAAAAAACTAGCATTATACATCAAGTTGAGTCATTATTGACGTCTATTAAGTTCATCATTCTTCTTCAACTTCCAAGCCTCCTAAGAGCACCAAAAGAACTACAAAGGTTGTTACTTCTTCCTCTCTTCTTTGGTTGGTGTTTAATCTTTCTACAACTTGCAAGATGATCCTTGGTGGGTTTACCTTGTTAATGTTATTCAAAGTATTAAGTCTTTCGTTGCTAAATCTTTTATTTTTTAAATTAGTTTTGAATAAAAACCCAAGAATTGGAATCAGTGCCACATTGCAAGTTTGGTTAGATTTTTTGATTTTTGGAAATCTTAGTTTTTGGAGAATATGGATAACTTGGTTTTGTATAAAAACAAGTTCATACATATTTTCTATGACAACTTTATAATTGTTATTTTTTTATGTGACAAAAGTTTCATGCGTCTTTTGTCATTTAAAGTTGTTTTAGAAAAACAAAGACTGTTTAATGTGTATGTTGATATGTATGATGTGCATAAACTACCCAATGACCATTGTATTTGTTGTGTTGTTGTGTTTGTTGTTTTTATTATAAAATTGGTTGTAATAATTTATTTATTCATATGGTATGTAATAAATTAAACACTACTAGAAAAACAGCCTTTTACGACGCGCATTGCGTGTCGTAAAATGCTCAGACGACGCGCAAATGCGTGTCAAGGAAGGCCCTGTCATAACGAGAGACGACACGCTTTTGCGCGTCATCTATAGACGACGCGCATTTACGACGCGCAGTTACGACACACATTTACGACGCTCATTTACGAAACACAATGCGTATCAAGGAAGGCCCTGTCATAAAGGAAGACGACACGCATTTGCGTGTCGTAACCTTACGACGCGCATTTAGGACACGCATTGCGTATCATTATAGCCCCTGTCATAAATGAAGATGACACGCATTTGCGTGTCATACACTTAGCATCCAAATAACGATACACATTTACGATACACATTTACAACGTGCATTTACGTATAATACATAAACAAATATAATACCAAACATTCAATTTCATCTAAATGTCAAATAATAAAAACATTGTACACCACAAGTCAAAAGACAATGTTACCTAACATTTCACTATTATATTGTTTGTGGATACAAAATATCACCGACAAATGAAGCCTATAACAAAAGTCGAGGTACCTAACATTTCACATGTATAGTTAAACAAGGTGCGTAACGACCACATCAAGCAATAACTCTCTTGTTCTCCTGATGATGTCTTTTGATTACGAGCAGGAACAATATTTTCCTACGAACAAAACAACATTCTAATGTTTGTTACATTAATGCAAGAAATAACAATGTACTTTCATATATTTGTTCGCATCATAAGTTCATTAATTACAATATTATAATTTTGTAGGTTTTTCAAAGTATGACCTCTTCATAAAAAAATATTGAAAGTAGGATGCTATAATAAACATATAAATGAAAGTACAACTGGTCGTGTCATGTCATGTCATAACATTTAACAGAAGGGGATTTAAATTTAATGACATGGAAAGACTTACATCTACTGCATTTGTGTAGTCAAAACAACTCAAAAGTTTATATTTTTATGGTAGAGAACACAAGAATCATGATAAGTAATAAATATAATATGTTGAAATAAATACCTTATAATCTTGCATAAACTCATAGTGATGAACTGTATCTGGGTCTGTGCTAGCAGCTCGTAGAAACTTATCTAGACCATCTCGTGTTCCATTATCCACTACAACCCATATTAAAAACAAAAAACGGTTTGTTATTACTTATTTTGCACCTATGAATTTCATGATTTAATAAATTGTAATTTTATATAATATATATACATAAAATTCATTCCATTAACACTTCAAAGGCTATTATAACATAAAAAGAGGTTATGAGAAGAGAATGTGCAACTTACCACAATTAGTCCCCAACACATAAAGCTTTGTAAGGATGTCCATTGTCACATGTTGTAAAAATTTGTAAGTAGCATACCTTTGGTCCAACCATGTCAACTATCTAACATAAAATATCCATCCGATGCAAGTGTTCCTCATAGAAGAATTGCATCTCATTCCTTGTCACCGCCCCATTCCCATCCAAGTCTATGCACTTGAACCTATCAAATCAAATCCCATTTTTATATACCTTTAAGCAGTACTCAAATTTTTTCATATTCATTTTCCAATATTTTATTAATGTAACATTTTATATCTCCTAGATCATATTTCGTTCAGTTTTATAGAAATTAAATCACATAAAAGAAACTTCACTTGGAACAAGAGGAGAAAAAGGAAAAAAACAATATTAACCATCTCAATATGTATTCTAATTACTTTTTTTTTTAAAAATAATGATAGAATTAGCATAAGCTATTTTAAAAAAACATTTACATTTCAAAGAAGATCTTCCTGAAAATCATGACACTCGACAAACTCAAAGATAATCATTAGTGTAAGAATATAAGTTTATAATTTTTTTTCCAATATATAATTCAACAACAAAAAAAAGACATAATATTTTATTTTTATCCATCGACATTTCCTTATTTAAATAAATAGGAAAAATAGGACCCAATATTAGCATATCCTGACACCCAACTGGCTGTTCAACGGCTAGCCATTGTGGTGTCTCTAGCCTGTACAACGGTGGCAAAAAAAACCGGCCACCGGAAAATCAAGAAATCTTGAAAAAGGAAACACTTATCGTTAAATTTGGAAACAATATTTGCAACTCTATCTTGACACATTTTGCATCGAAAATCCGCCATTAAAACAACTTCCTGAATCTGTTTTGACAACAACAATTTTGATCATTACATACGATGGAGGATGAACAGAAACATATGCATAATCTAACCAAAATGCAGAAAACAAGAACATTACTTACTAAAGGAAAGGTCAAGGATTCAATGGAGGCAAGTGTGGTCGGAAGTTTGACCAAGTTCTTTGACTTTTCCAGTTTCATTTCATCATCTTCTTCTTCTTCTTGAACAGCAACCATGTCTTCAGCTACTGTAAATTTCTCGAGAAGGGTATCTGTGTTTTATTGTATGCCAAAACCCAAAGGGCAAAGGGCAAAGGGAAAAGGGAATCCTATCTTTAAAAGGTTTACTTTTACAGTTTCACCATGACAACTATATAATGCTTTTCCCCAATTCTGCTTTTGGTTTGTTAAAATTATTTTAAGAAAGTTAATTTGGATTAAGGCTTTACTTACCACATCCGAAAAATCTGTAACTTAATTCTTTTTTAAATCCACATATTAAAAACTTGACTCTATCAACTTAATTTTTAAATCTATCTGTATCAAGATACAAGCCTTTGAAGATTCCATGAACTCTGTCATGATTCCATTGTTCAAAAGAAAGTTAATGATATGGTCAAGCATTCCTACAGACAAACTGAAAAAATAAGGAAAGATAAATAGAGTAATCAGGAACAAGCTTTTAGCAAAATCAAGAAACTATAAGAACCTGTTGATGCCCTTCCCGTGCACAATTTGTTGAGTTCATTTGATAAATAGAGATAACAGTTGACTTAATAATTGTCCCAATATTCACAATTTTAATTCTGCATCAAAGTCCATTTTATTTGACATCTGTTAGTCAATAGACAAAAAATGTGGACAGAATTATATGAATATTCCATTCAATGTCATAAAAAACAAGATAAGGTCATCAAATATGATTATCTGCTATGCACTTTGTTGTTGCTGCCCTACTAACGCCATGTGAGGAGGCTACTTCCCCAAAGCTGAAATCAGGAAAAACTCCACATCCTTGACCTTCCATGCTGGTCCCACTTCCACTTCGTGGGGCCTGAATCCCACTGCCAATGCCAAGCTGGCTCTATAACACGTGTTGTTGTTGCTGCTGTATCATTGTAAAGGGTGGTTGCTGAGGGAACACTGTGTGATTGAGCTACCATATGGGAATTGGGGACCATTTGTTGCAATTGTTGTTGCTGCATGGAGTTCGTGTATTCCATCTTTAGCATCTTACTATAATTATCAACAGAAAATAAAAAAGAAACACTAGTCTTATGTATGTTGGTATATATATAACCTGGAGTTGAGTAGAAGATGACTTTGGTTGACAGTCGGCTATTGCAGCCAAATACATGAGATTGTGATGTAGCCTTGTTTGGTTTCTGGATAAAAAGAGCATAGTTTTTATCATTATTTATGTCCATATAATATTGGAGGAAGAATACAATTATACAATTAAGAAAAAAGTAGACTCACTCTGCACATTCACTGAACTTTCCTGTACTCTGATTTTCCAAAATGTTCAAGATCTGTGCCTTGTTTTCATCCAAATACTGCACAAATCAATTTAAAAACAACCATTAAGTTAAAAAGTAGCCACTATTGTAACTTATGAGAGAGAGAGAGAGAGAGAGAGACCTGTTGGATATGATCAGTAGTAATAGTGGTGGTGTTGAAGGCAGCTGTAGGTGTGGGGCGGTGCTGCATCTGGAATTAGCATAAGTTTAAAGGATGAATAAGTTTCAATTGTTCTGAAATTAAGTGGGCAACAAATTTCAGAAACACATAGGACATCAATTGTACTTTTGCTTGTTCATTGGGGAAATTTATCAAACAGGTGGTGTTCATAAAAAAAAACCCACTCTGTCAACATTAATTCATCCTTCCAACAAATCAAGATTCATCAAAAACATAAAAAGCAAATAATTTAGTAAGATAAAAGGGACCAGGAAAAAGTAAAAATAAACAGATCGTAGGCTCGATATCAACAATTATAAACTGCATTAAACTAACCCTCAATTTCATAGTAAAAATCAAAATTCAAAACAAACATCATTCAAGAGAATATGAAGAACATATATTGAGATCGAGAGAACACAAAGAGGAGAACATGCGAGATGAGCGCAAACTATTGTGCCAAAAACTTACCAGCTAATGGAAATTGGCAACTTGATAACATAACGGAGGCCATCTGGAACAGTGGGGCGGTTATAAAATTGATATCGATATGGAATCAGACAAACAACAAAAGAAGGGAATAAGAACAAGAATGACAAGTAAGGGAGTACTGATGATATTACCTGCGTAGGGTCAAGGAGCAGAACGACGTGAAGAGGCGGCATGTATGATGATACGATGAGCACAGAGACCACAATGGAAGCGTAAGAGCCTAAGACGACGACGGTGAGCAGAGCGATACGATAGAGGTGCGTTCATGATAAAGAAAAGAAATAAGGATTCTGAATAACATACGACTAGGGAAGGAAGGATGTGAAAGCATAAAAGGCAAGACCTAGGGTTCTGGTGGGTTTGTTAAAATTAAAGGGCCGGATTGAGTGAATGAAGGTGAAGTGTGGATTGAGTTTATAAGGTTCAATGGCGGTGGCAGTGGCGATGGCTTAGGGTTTACAGAGAGAAGGAAGGAGTGAATGAAGGGAGATACTGAGGAGAGAGGTAGACGCGGGGTTCTTCAAAATTTTAGAATTTCATACGATTTCGTTTTCCCCCTTTAAAAACGCGCGTTTAAGCAAAAAAAAAACTATAAAGCGACATTTGAAGAGGACACACATTTAAGATAAGCACCCTCCGTGTTTGTATTTTTTTTCTTTACTGACACGAATTTTAGGGCACGCACAAATGTGTGTCCTCTATCCTTCAAATTTTAGAAGAGATGACATTATTTTTAGGGCGCACGCTTTTGCATATCGTAAATCACTGCGTGTCATTGTTTGCGCGTCGTAAAAGGCTGTTTTTCTAGTAGTGAAATATATTGGTTTTCTTCGTTTATTTTTGTAAATAATAGATTAGTTATTAGAAATAATTTATTTGTACAAAATGTAACAAGAAATGAAGTTGGAGCCATTTTTTGAAAACCAAAGAGCAATTTTCAAGTTTAAGAACATGCTGAAAGTTAGTGACAGTTTCTGAAAAGTGTCACTAATGCTGTTTCTTAAGGACTGTTGGACTTTTACCGACAATTGCTGAAATATTGCTTTCAAAAAGTTTTTTTTTCAATATTTTGCAAACAATGAGTGTTTTCTCAAGTGGGAGCTTCTACAACAACATTACAAAAAGATTTTTTGGTCTCTTAAAATGTTTCTTTAGGAATGGACTTGACATTTTTGTGTTGGCTCACAAAAATAAAATATCATTAGTTGGTTATGTTTATGCACATATATTTTTTACTAGTTGTAAGACCCATGTATTACATGGGTTAATTTTAAAAAAACTAAATATAAATATCAAAATATTTAAGAACTTTGAATTTATAAGAAAATAAGAAAAATAATGAATTATTATAATGAAAATGTTTTTTATCTTTTAAATTTAAACAAATAATTTAAATAAATAAAAGAAACTAATGAGCTTTAATTTTGAGAATTTTGAAATTAAAAGGTAAATTCATTATTGAAATTGATATCTATTTATTACTAAATTTATTACAATTATTACATTAAAAAATTATGTAAAATTTAATAAAATATAACAACTCATAAAATGACATGTGGAAAAAAAATTCGAAAAAACCACAAAACAACATTTGGAAAACTTAATGAGAGTGTGACAAGTGGCAAAAAAAAACATTCATTTATTAGAGAGGATGCATGATTGTGTTGTTTATTTTATGCAATTATTATGTATGGTTGATAAATTAGTTTTTCACATGCTAAAATAATTTTTGGACAAAATAAACATCACATGGAGTTTAGTTTTCAAAATTTATAATGTGGACATATGATGTAGCAAATTATTATTTTAAAATAAAATCTGGTTTTATAAAAATGTTAATAATGTCACATTTTAAAATACTTAAATATAAGTTTTAAAATTGTGATTTTTATAACTTATACAAACTCTAAATACATAAGTATTAAAAGGAAGTCTTATTAAAAATATAAAAGGTTCAAATACACTCAAACTTAATATTGGTTATTAAAATTGAATTGCGTCAAATTATATAAAAACTAGTTTTTTTTTCTGAAAATTGGTACCACGGTTTATTATATGAATGTAATAACCATGATATCATATGTTTTTAAAACTAGAATTATAACACATATAAAAGACCCTTTTACAAAACTCAAATCTATGCAATCCATTTTGAAGAACACTCATACATCTCTTGTATGCACTAGTGGGATAAAGGTCACCTAACCACTTAGTGTTATCTTTTGATGGTCGGGGTGTCTTCGCGATTTCTATAACCAAGTTATTGGCCGATTACACATGTGTTTTCAAATTTGATGATTTGATCGAAAATCTTTTGTGATAAAGGTCACCTAAGCAAGAGAGTTCCGAGGCATATATGTGATCAAACATGTCTAATTAAATTTGTTATTAGCGATCCCATAAATCTAGGATTATATAGTAAGATATAATTGATAATCGATATCTACTGGGTTGGATTCAAATAAATGGGATAAATGCCACCTAACCGTTTATTGGTTTTCCAACATGGATCATAGACTTTGATAATTAATGTTTTTGGAAACTAAAAGGGTATTAATTATTAAAGAGTTTAAATATTGAAAATTCTAAATGAATTTTGTTAAAATTTTGTAGTTAAATAATCCATTTTCGTTACCATGAATTGTCATTTTCTTTAATGACTTAATGTAACAATAACATTCACCAGATACAACTTCAATGAATGAGTTCATGTCTTAAGAGACAATCTCGTGAGAGACATGAAATTGTATACACTTAAAGGTCCTAGTCCTAAACTATTTGCTTTGAGCAATTGACCTGAACATGACACCTGGTAAAGACATCACTATGATGCTAAAGATGTTTCTAACATCAAACTAGGAATAGTTCAAGGCCAAAATCAATCACCTTGTGTGATCTATGAGGCCCATGTTTTATAGATTGAACATCTTGAAGCCCAGAAAATCCAATAAGGCCATATAGATGGATCTTTTTTCTTTTATGGAGAAATTTGACACTTGAAGAGAAATGCTCCTTTTAACTGGAAAGAAAGTCTGGAAGAGACTAGTACTCCAAGCATTTACTAGATAGAACTCATATTTTTTATATAACACTTAGTTACATGGTACTTAAATTTTAATCTAATACTTGTAAATGACTTGTAGATATTTATAGAAGAGTAACCATCTGAGCACAATCAAGTGAGAACTACACTCTCGGAGTTTAGTTTATTAATTATGCTATGAACATAATGTACTTGTAATATAAAACAATGTTTGTTTTGGAACAATGTATGTTTTAATTTAGCTTGTCTAAATATATGTATCAGTTTAATTTATGAATGATTTACTATTTACTTAAATAATTTTTCTAACGATCACTTTTCATATTCGAAAATGATTAAAATTATTTTTATGAGACTAGATCTCATAATAAGAATTATAAAGTAAATATCAATGTTTTATAAATAACAAGTTCTATATGCAAACTATTTTGATTTAAACTTGTTTTAAATCAAACTCATCTTTAACATTGTTATCTTTATTATATAAATGACATTCACATATTCCAACTTCAAGAAAGTGATCATTTAAGGAAAATAATGTAGTTTATTTGACATATGTAAATATTATTTATAAATAAAAGATTCCTAATGATATTTTCACTAAGTGGTAGAGAAAATAAATTATTAAGGGATTTTACACTATGGTGTATGACAACCTTTCTAATGAATGTCTAAAATTTAGCATAAGATACCAAATCAACTTTATTATTAACTATAATAGTTTTTAATTATATTTTACATGTTAAAACATAATTATGAAATCTTTGTTTAAGATTTTAAATATAAAGTTGAGAGATAAACCAGTAAGAACTATTTAAGGCCTTAATGATAATAGAGGATGAATAAATCTTAATTAGTATGATTTACTTTCTAATTGGTAGAAATGTCCTCCTTTTATTTCATCGGGATAACACCTAGAACACTATCAATTTACCTTGAGTACAAACACCAACTGACTAGTAGATATAACATTTTCTTTATAAGATTTTGTATGGAAAGGCTCCATCCCTATCTTACTTAAATGTTTTATGGATTTAAAGCCTATGTTGGACTAAAGCTTTAAAACTCAAAATCTACTAGATATATATTTGTATAATACTCTAAACTTAGCTTAGATTATTATATGCAAACCCACCAACAATAAGTTTTCTTATTCCTTTGATAGTTACATTAACAAAAATCAAGCTTCTAATGACAAAGAGAACGGGGGGGGGGGGTATGTAACTTGAAGTAACTCAAGAACCATAACCTGATGTAGTAAAAGTTGACACTAGTTTTAACAAGGGATTGTTAAACTTGAATAATAGCTATTCATAAACACAAATTGTTCGCATTAGTGGTAGAAATCATCTATGACTTGAGAAATGTGGAATCTCTCATTAATGATATTTTATTGATGGTTTCTGGAAAATCCATCAAATGCCAAGATGCTATGTCAGATCTCGAATCTGATTAATGACTTAGAATCATGAACATGAGATGTAATGCATATATGAAAATCAAGTATGGTATTGATTGAACTTCATCTCTATAGTAAGGCTAAAAGGAATAAGTAATTCTATACATTACATGGATAACCATACACATTTAAAGTAAGACTAGTTATAAAAGGATTTTTCTCATACTCATGTCATTGACTATGGTCCTTATCATAATCATGACATTGACTATGATCAAACCTTTTTCACAAGTAGCTATGAGTAGATCAACAATGATATTGTTTACTATAAATTCATATTCTCAATATGAGATATATCAAATAGATTTCAAGAAAGACCGCTTTTCTTAACAAACGTCTACTAGAAGATATCTATATAGATTAGCCTGAAGGTTTTCTTAATCCATGTTATCATAACAAAATGTATAGAGCTTGAGATCTACTTGTGCATATAAAGCAAAAATCTCAATATTACAATCATCATTTTAATATGAAGCCACAAGGTATGCTTTTATATCAAATTGAATAGAACATGTGTGTTTACTAAGAACTAGTGGAAGCATAGTAACATTCCTAATCTTTTATGAATGAGACATACTTAATCATGAGAAATTACATTCTGAGCATGCCAAAACTTTTCACCTTGACTCAGAATGTGTTTCTAAAATGAAAGACTTTGGAAGGACAAGATACATTTTTAGAATGTAAAATCTATAGAGATAGATAAAATAAATGTTAAAAGTTATATATATTTATGCATATATGAACAATATCTTGAAAGGGATCAAGATACAAAATTCTTTTGGAGGAATCTTGGTATTGACACATGATACTATGTTTGAGCCAACCTCAAAAGAACCTAGATCATAGGTTTGAACTAGCCGAAATGATTTATATTCAATTTGCTTTGAAAATGAATCAATCATTTATGTCATATTATGCATAAGACCTGGTATATGATCATGATATGGGCATATCATAATATACCAATTAGATACATGGGTAAGTCACCAGATGACTATATGAATATTCTAAGAGTACTTTAAAAGAACTAAGAAAATGTATATGAGACAAGTAGTTTAGAATAAAATCTTCATGTAAAGAGCTACATTCTGATTTCGAAACAAATGTATACAATTATGAATTATAATTGGATTATGACTTCATTTTGGGATGAAGAGTACGTTTAGTTGGAATGAGGTCCAACCAAACAAAATGAAACAATATACTACAAAATAAGAATACATTACTTTAGAAGTTGAAATCTAATATGATTAGATGAATGAGTTCATTGAAAAACTATGTTGATTTATACCATTCAAGGATCACATAGAAATCTTTATGACTTCATGAGTATACTTAATCGAGCTAAGAGACTCTATGTCACGAAAGAACACCAATCATATACTCAAAGATATTTAACTATACCTAGAGTAAAGTCAAATATGGAGATGATAGTATTTGCAGAATTCACACAAATTATGTTTAGTTGAACCCATTAATAAAGCCCTTCTTCTAAGCTAAGTATGAATAGTCACAATTCAGCTACAAGACTTTATTATTCTATAAATGAGATTTTGATTTGGATATTAGAACATTGTAACAACTATTATATAATGTTTTGATATACTGTGATATGATCATAACATCAATACTTGTTGTGTTTTATATTAACATGTTTAATCCATGAATAATCTTATTATTCTAAAAGTTCATAGTCGGTTATAATTATGGGAACAATTATGAAGTAAGACTAATATGCAGGGCCGGTCCAATGGTTTTTACTACCCGGGGCGAGAAACGATTTTTATGCCCTTATATATATATATGTACCAAACGTTTGACAAGGCGTATAAATAAACAAAATTATAAAAAAAACACACACACACAATAAATTTATATTGAAACAAATAATACAAACAAAAACATACAAAAATCACATTAGACAATGTCTTGTGTAATTTTGAAGCATAAACATTTCTGTTTTACAATAATCAACATTTTGTAAAAAATCACTTTGGATACTTAAACATGCTAATCCATTCAATCTTCTCGAGTCATGAATTCGGAGACACAATTTCAAGAGCTTAAATTTTAAAATACTTTGGAGATACAACATCACTTTTTAAGCTAAAATGTCGTTTATGTTTGTGACTTTTTGTTTCCACTTTCAAAACTTAAAGAGATCTGAAACATAAATCATATAATCAGAAATTGGAATCTATTTTTAAAGCTGCTAATTAATAGAAACAATAAAATAAATTTATACCTCCTGCTCCACTAGATGTTCTGATATTTAAAATAAACAAAAGTCGGACTTCAGAAATATGCCTTCTGGTTCACATCACAGCAACAAAAACACAAAAGTTTAGAAAGAATCTTCAGAAATTTGTATCAGAAGCAAACACACATGACAAATGGTAAGAAATTTTACATGAAGGCTAAAGCAAACCACATATATCAGCAGATTTCGAGCTCAAAGAGAGGAGAAATTTTACTTGAAGAGACCTTGCACTTCAACAGACAACAAAAACAATCTTATTTCAAGGCAAATAACAAAAACGCTAAACATAGATCATATCAGAATTTAGAATGCCAACAAGGAAATGAAATCAGAATAAAAGAAGTTGAACTCACCTAAATCATATTCACACCCAAATTATAATCATTGTAATAGAATCACTATATTAGGAACCTAGAAGGCTTAAACCACGATCTTTAACCACCAAACAAGATTAGAGAAATCAGAAATCACAAACTAGAACTTGAAAAAATACAAAAATTGGAGTATTTAGAAACCAAAATCAAAGAAATTGAGATATATAATCAGTTATAGAATGTAATCAGTGATAACTAAGTAATTGGGAATTGAGATCTATGCATTATCGAGTGAAAGTGAAAAATAAATCCTTTTTACTTTTATTTATCAGAGACGCCACGTGATTCTAAGCATCCAATCGACAACAACCTATTTCAGAGTGCCAACAAACATTTCGATTTTCCATGTGCAATTGAAGAAACGATAGATGGTTGTTTGGTGCCTAACTTTTCGTTGCCCTGCCTGCTTTCTCGCCTCCTAAATCAGATCACACGAAACATAGGGATAATTTTTTTGGGACATATACTATATCATATATGTATAGTAGGATTTATTTTATGCCCTTAAAAAATTGATGCCCTGGGCCTAAGCCCAAGTCGCCCGGGTATTGGGCCGACCCTGCTAATATGAATTGGATTGGTTGACTTTCACCGGATGAAGGTAGGGAATGGGTTGTAACCAAGTTGCATAGGTACTTGTCAGAGAACTAGTATTGAACCGACCCGCATCAAGATCATCTCATGGATCGCTATCATGAATGATACTTGAGTAAAACGTACTATCTTTGTATCCTTAACACCCGAGATACATAGTGGGACTTAAGTGTAAGGAGTACTGTGCTTAGATATGGTCAAAAGTTGGTCCTTAACTAGGCAGTTGTAAAAGCCATTTTCAGGTATGGTATGAACTATGCAAAAGGCTTATGTAGTCAAGATGAGATTTGTTCCTCTTATATGTTGAGAGTTAGACATCTAGGTGCCTTACCAAAAGTTGTACACCTAATGAGATTGATTAGGATCTGTATCTCATGTTTAACATGATGTTTGTGACAAATGGATAACTGATAAACTTACCTTATACATCAATTGTAGCTTTGAGCTTTTTGAGAATTAGGAATTGATAGAATGACACAAAGTCATATGTTGTTAGGGGCAGTGAAATGTTGCTAGACTTCACCACCGTCTATATAAATCTAATATGAGTATTGCACAAGTGGGAGATTGAAAGATCTTGTATGCTCAAGAATCATATTCAAGTGACATTACTATTAACATATGATACTAATGCATCGCACTAACAACAACTTGATACAATTGATTATTTATTAGAAATTGATTTTAATAAATATTCAATAAACTCTTATAATTAAATTGGAAATTACTTATTTCTAGGAAATAATAATTTTCATTAAAAAGTAACATTATATATATAATTTATATGGTATGAATTAATAAGTCTTGCACAACATTTTGAACTAGATAAATTCTTTTGTCTTTTACCAGAAAGTTAAAGTTTATATTTTATAAACTTGGTTTATAAAATATAAAAGCTTCTGTCTTCTTTTTGTTGGATTAGTGTCTAAGTCCATAACTATATTTGGTATCTACTTGACCCGAGAGTAGCATGGTCCATTTGGGTTGCATATCATCAGGACAATTTGATAGGATGAACTTTTGAGAAGAGGTTATTTATGGTTTATTAATATATTATAAGTTCTAATATATTAATATGAAATCATATTATTTAATTAGTATTGATCAAGAATTAATTTGGATTTAATTTTGTTATCAAAAGAGACTAATTAAATATATGGGGATTGATTATGTAAATCATTCATTCTTATAAAGTGGGCTTATGATCCATAGTTCTTTATGTTGGGCTAAACCCATGTGGTGACCCATGGATACTCCATGGAGGTTAGAACACATGGAGCCTAAGGAATGTGGAAAGTCATGCACATTAGGGTTTGCATGGTGTAACCCTAGTTGTGCCACACTATATAAGAAACCCCTTGGTTGGTGAAATTTGTGCTAGAGGCACTAGAGGTTCTTAGAGAGCTATAGAGCCGATTTCTTGTGTGCACCATACTCTCTCAAAAGTTATCCTTTGTCCTAGGTGTGTTGTGATTCCATTTGAGGCATTCACACTATTGGTGCTAAGCTCTTAAAGGTTCAAGGCTTTCAACTACAACAAAAGGTATGTCATCTAACTAGAATTTTGTAGTATAGATACTCCATTGTATGCTAGTTAGGATGATGCTTTGGAATATTAAAAGTTTGCATGTATATTAGAGAAAACATAGATCCAAAGCATTTAGGGTTGCATGTACACCTTAGGAGTGTTAGAATGCTCAAAACCCTTCAGTGGTATCAGAGCCTAGTGTTGTTTTCCAATATACTTGATGCTACTTGCTTTCAAATGCTTAAAAAATCTGTTTTTCTGCTTTCTGGACAGTGGACTCTCCGAGTCCACTGGGGGACTCGTCGAGTCACCTCACAAACCTGACCAACTCGCCGAGTCAGTTCATGCACTCGACAAGTTGGTGCTCCAGAATGCAAATTTTCGAAGTTTTTGGCTAAAATTGGACTAGGATCATTAATCAAGTTATGAATTGTGTTGTTCTTATGAAATTTGTTTGATATGAATTGTGTTGTTCCCAAGTTATCGAAAATGAAAAGTTTTCTTTTAAAGAGATCATTAAACTTATAGGTTATGAACTTGAAGAGTCTTTTTCCATAAATGTTTTTATGAACTCCATAACTTGTTCTCAAGTTATGGATTTTCAAGAGTCTTTTCATTAAAACCAATATTAAAATCATAAGTTATGGATTCCAAAAGTTTTTGAATGGTTCAAAACTTGCCCTCAAGTTTTGGAAATTGTAAAGTTTCACCTTTTGAATACTTTAGTTCCAAACCCTAGAGTTTTAATAGTTTAAAATTCAATCTTTATACTTTATTATATTATTATAGGTTTAGTAATATATATATATATATATATATATATATATATATATATATATATATATATATATATATATATATATATATATATATATGTATAAGAAAAAGTCAGTCTTACCGTTAGTAGGCCTCATTCACGAAGCCGGTCTATAAGGGGGGTATAAGGTTACTGCCTATAAAATGACAGTTTAATGGGTGTCCACTCTCACCCACTGCTTTCTTGACTGGTGGAGGGTCATTAGCCAAACGGGTAGGATAGGACATTAATTCTCATTATAAGTATAATGATAGTTATAAAGTAACTAAACACTTATAAATTCCCAAATCTTAGTTACTTAGGAAAATGTGAATATGGTGCTAACCCATGAAATTGCACTTTACACCTTGTTAAGTCGTTAGTGGAGCGTGTGTGGTTAACCGGAACACTAATCTAGACTGACAGTGCGTGGAAAAGGGTAGCTTGATGTTAATCATAGATCAATGGTGCGTGTGTGGTTAACCGTCAAGTTGATTAGGTGGTTGTAACATTGGGTGTACCAAGCTAATTTGCATGGTTATTCACACCTTGTTTGTGATCCTCGGCATCCCAGTCACAAACTTGAAGGGCACAATCGAGATTTAAACATGCCATTGAAAGTTTCAATGAATCTCAAAGGATCTAGGAATTTCAATTCACTTAAAACCTAAAATTCTTTTTCATTTTTCGTGATGGAAATTGGTAAATCGTCATTTACCTACCTTCAAATATTTTGCAACTAGATTACATCACCCCTCTTCCAAATTGTAAAATATTGTGTTGGGTCCTAGCCTTAATATTTCATTTGGGTGTTATATTAAGGACTTAAATCAACTAAACTTGAATTTCTCCCATTGTAGATGTCTAGTTCAGACAACTATGGTCTTCCCAAATCTGTTGGAACAAGCTTTACTCTTGAAGATGATGTCTCGCGGTTGGATCGTGGGAGTCATACTTCACTTCCTCCACCCCCTCCAATAATTCTCCCTAACCCACAAGTTCAAAGACTTGAAAAATTCAAGGTCACTCAAGCTCTACTTGCAATGAAACATCAAGATGGAAGGCATGTGTGTACTCACGTCTTGGAGATGAAGTCACATATTGACAGGCTGAGAGTATTGGGTGTCGTTGTCTCGAGGAAGTTGGCTGTTGACTGGGTTCTTCGATCACTTCTTGAGTCATATAGTGAGTTCATTAAGGACTACTATGTGACAGACCACGACATGACCCTTATTGATCTTACCTATTTACTTGTTGCTGCTGAATCAACAATGATTTAGCGCAATGGAAAAGCAAATTTGATTGGAAGATCTACTCCCCAAACTTCCATGGACATTGACAATGGAAACATTGGAAGTCCAGAAAAGATTTCTCTTTCCAAGGGAAAAAGAAAGGCTAAGTCTGAGATTGTCCCGTGTACCATTCCCGAATAGTCTATATGTTTCTATTGCGAAGAGAAGGCTCATTGGTTGCGAAGCTCCCCTGACTACCTGAAAGATCTGAGAAAAGGTAGAATCGAAAAGTTTGACTATGCTTCAGGTAAGTCTACTGTCTAACTTTGTTAAGTTCCTAATTGATGATTCTTAATACATGATGTGACTAGGTTGCATTTTGATGTTTTGTAGGATCCTGCAAAAGGAAGGAAGCCTAAAAGAAGAGTATGCTGAATCTGGTCACGAAGATGGATTTCAATCGCATGATTCGAAGATCGGATTTTTGAGTTGCTGCTTAGGAGTTATGATAGATTTCTAGGAAATATGTAATAACATAGTTTTCATTTGTAATTGCATTGTAAGGAAATTTTTTTTCCGCATTTTATAAATAAATAAAATTTTGTTTTTTATTTTTATATTATATCTCCTTGCAATGGCATTTGTGAAAATTGATGTTTGTATGTTTCTATGTTTAGCAATGGATTTGATTCTTTCATTTGTGGTAGTGTCTAAATTTACCAAATAAGGAAAGATTCTCATCACCCAAGTTTCAATTGGACAGAAACTTGGAATCATGCAAGTTGTATTGTATGATGAATGAGAATTTTCATCTTTGGCAAATTAAGACTGATTCCTTGGTCACATGTATATGTGAGTCAAATGAAGGACTAAGGGATCGAGTACACATTCTTGTGCACTGGTCGAGGTCCACCACAAAGATCGATAAGACTGTTCGTTATGATTTACTAAAGTTTAGTAAATATGGTCATGCTTACAAGTTTAAGTATAATTCTGAAACATTGGAAAAGGTTCAGTGTATGGAAGAACGAATGAGAAGAATCAAATTAGGCAGAAAGATAAAAGTTTCTCCAATCTGAAAAGATGGGAGAGTACTTTAGTATTGTGTTTTATGATCATCTTAATGTTTATGGAAAAACATATCACAATTTATCCTCTAAAGACATCTTAGTGCATTTGTATGGCTAAGAAGAGGATTCATGAATTGTTGAAATGGTTAAATCAAGAAGATGAGTCATACTTCGTTCCGAAATCGAATCTTAGAGTTATACTCCGAGATTGGAATTTGAGTGACATATCATAAGAAGGTTCATAACACTCATCAAATATAGAGTTAAATGTTTTTACTCTTGTACATTTGAAATTGGTAACTTGTGATGTCTTGGTAAGGACAAAGACCAACTAAGACCAATTGTGTGAAGTGTTTATCTTGATAAGAATCCACACTAACTCTTGAATATTTGTTTTGTCAAGGAATGGTACTTGACAGAGAATCTTATATGTCAAGAGGTCAGTGGGAGTCTTAAAGATCTTGACAAGTTTCAAGAACCAATCAAGAAGAAAACCTGTTGTTAGACACTAGCACACGACTTGAGGTTTGTAACCTATCGTGTTGACATATTCTTGTTTTTGTGCCTATTCCGGTTAAGTTGACTATGCATGTGAGTTCTATGAGTTCTCAGTTGTTTGCATAACAACTTGGAAGCAATGGTAGGCCCTTGTGCTGCCAAGTGGCAAGAAATTAAGATTGAACAAGTTCAGTCTATATGAGTTTGGATTTGTCACTAACCTTGTCTTATGATTATGGTTATGACAAATTCACATGGATAGGAGCACACACACCATAAAATCTAAGTGTCATAAGGTTTCTCTCCGATTCATGAAAATGATGGTGAGGAAACGCTTTCACTAAGTAGATTTTAAGTAGATAGCAGTTGTGATATTTGCATTCTCAAATTCGACTATGATTACGAAATCCCTTTTCATAATTCGAATTGTGAGAAATGGCAAAGGTCTAAACATTTGAGACTTATTGTTATAAGTTCTAAAATTGTTTAGACACACATGTAAGCTGTCTAAGGAAAGGTGTATGATTTTGAGAAGCATAGATAAAGTTTTATCGAAGCATCTCATGTCAGAAATCTGAATTTTGGTAAGAAAGTCAACGAAGTATTGATTTCTAGAAGTCCAGTTAATTTCTGAATACATGTCAAAGCTAGTGGGAGGATAAGTGCTATGCTAGTAAAGTAATTATTATTATGCTAGTGGGAGTATAATCAATTATGATGAATGTTGCAAGTTAGCAATGTTAATTATAGAAAACAAAAGTTTCAATTTGCAAGTTGCAGAGTTTGAAAAGTTGTTTTGCTATAATTAAGGGAGAGGAAATTATACTTCGTTTCAAATCTAAAAGCTTAGATTGTGAGATTTTAATCAAATTTAGTCATGATTGTGTTAATTGCGTTCTCAAATTTGATTATGATTACGACATCCCTTTTCATTATTCGAATTATGAGAACATGGCAAATAGAAATATTGTAGCAAAAGACTGGTTAGGTATCACGTCTTTATGAATCGTGTCCAATATGCTTCGGGTATAGGATCGATTGCATGTGCTATAATATTCATCCGTTCTAAATATTTTCCAAATGCCTAGGGCATTAAGAGGGAAAAAGGAGATTGAAACGGATATGCCTAAAGTGGTTAAACAACTGTTAAAGGACAATCTAAGGTTCACCAAGGATTGGCCACTTAAGGGCAGTTGGAAGTATAGTAATGGATGGACTATATCGACATTATTATAAATATAAAGTATTCTATTAATAATGAGTTGTCATATAGAAAATATGGAATGTTTTCATATTGGGTATTGGATATTAAGAATCTGTGGTTAGAAACTTTTATGCAAGAAGGATGTTCAAAGGAATGTACTTTGAATTTGAGACTTCATTTCCATGGAATTGTCTTGTAACAATCTCCAAAGGAATATTTTGTAATATCATTGGTCAAGTCTCTGTGACTTTTGGCACCTAGACATTACAAAAGAATCATTGCATGATAGCTTAGAATCTAACACTTTCTAGCAATGACAAGAATTTGGAATTCTTACACTTGCAATAAGGATTTGGAATTTTGAAATGAGCATCATTGAAATGTTTTTCAATTGATCTATTTCACAAAGTAAGGACCATAGACAAACATAGTGTGCATGCTTGGTGCATGGCATAACTATTGTTTGACAAACATAGTGTGCATGCTTGGAGCATGGCATAGCTATTGTTTTTAATTCAAGTATTAAGTTGATTATTCGAAACATTATACAATGAATAATGAGTAATCAATATGACTCAAAAGTTTTTAGGCCATATAGGATTAGTATTATTATTGTGTTTCACTTTGCATGTTTTGACTCCCGAATAACTAGGTTATTCAAACCATCCACAGTCGATCATACTTTGGAAGTAGGTATTGAGGCAAGACTGTCATGAATGGGTCGGTAGTTTGTCTAGGTGTTTTAGACATAACTGCAGTGTTCATGAGTGCTCCTGGAATAAGATTCGAGTATTGGATTCAACCCATGCTCATTTGAATCACTTCATGGATTTTATCACGAGTGATCATGAGACGATAATATATTATATTATTCAAATGGAGAGGTATGAGTTGCAGTTTACAAGTCGGTTGCACATTGATGATATGTAAACGCGTCGGTAACTCGGTGTTATAAAACATATCATTGTGTGTGATTTGATGAGTAGATAGAGCAAGCATATGAGTCGAAGTTTATCCATTCCTTTTACCCTTGGAGGTATAAAAGCGATATCTGTGGGCCCCTCGATGATTTAGTGATGACACCCCTAAGTGCTTGGCCAAGCCTGGACTGATTTGATTTGTTCAATTAGTCGGTCGTCATAAATCGGAAATCGGGAAACAACAGATGGATAGAGAGAATGATTATAATCCATGTCTCAGTCCATATGATATCTAGAATGGAGGAATATATGATCCCTTATCTAATGGACACGTCATTGACTAGGTCAGAGTTCGACAACAACTTTTAAGAGTTACGATTGCTAGTCAGGTTATGGAGTCGTACATGCAATAATAGTTATTAGAATTATCCAAGTGGGAGACTGTTGGATTAGTGTCTAAGTCCATAACTATATTTGGTATCTACTTGACCCGAGAGTAGCATGGTCCATTTGGGTTGCATATCATCAGGACAATTTGATAGGATGGACTTTTGAGAAGAGGTTATTTATGGTTTATTAATATATTATAAGTTCTAATATATTAATATGAAATCATATTATTTAATTAGTATTGATCAAGAATTAATTTGGAATTAATTCTGTGATCAAAAGAGACTAATTATATATATGGGGATTGATTATGTAAATCATTCATTTTTATAAAGTGGGCTTATGATCCATAGTTCTTTATGTTGGGCTAAACCCATGTGGTGACCCATGGATACTCCATGGAGGTTAAACCCATGGAGCCTAAGGAATGTGGAAAGTCATGCACATTAGGGTTTGCTTGGTGTATCCCTAGTTGTGCCACACTATATAAGAAACCCCTTGGTTGGTGAAATTTGTGCTAGAGGCACTAGAGGTTCTTGGAGAGCTATAGAGCCGATTTCTTGTGTGCACCATACTCTCTCAAAAGTTATCATTTGTCCTAGGTGTGTTGTGATTCCATTTGAGGCATTCACACTATTGGTGCTAAGCTCTTAAAGGTTCAAGGCTTTCAACTACAACAAAAGGTATGTCATCTAACTAGAATTTTGTAGTATAGATACTCCACTGTATGCTAGTTAGGATGATGCTTTAGAATATTGAAAGTTTGCATGTATATTAGAGAAAACATAGATTCAAAGCATTTAGGGTTGCATGTACACCTTAGGAGTGTTAGAATTCTCAAAACCCAACACTTTTGCCTTCACATTTTCGAAATTTGGCAAGACAAAAGAGAGCGTGGTCTTTTCTAGTTGTTAAATCAAAATGAATGGCTTCTTGAATTGTTTATTCAAAAGCCTTAAGCCTAACCATGCATGCATTAAGACATAGGGACATTGTTGTTTAAAGTTTAAGTAACTCTTGGATAATGGCATCACTTTATACATTAAGAGAGATGAGGCTTTCATTCTTTGTCTCTTGACTACTCCTAAAACCGTAACATGGAGAGAGTGTGAATACTCTCTCCATTTGTTCATTCCTTTGGAAATTACTTGCATCTTTATGCTCTCCTTATGTTCTTATTTTGATAAGAACATAAATCTTAAGAGTCTTAAGAGTTTTATACAAAAGAACTAGCATTGTACATCAAGTTGAGTCATTGTTGGTGTCTCATAAGTTGATCATTCTTCATCAACTTCCAATCCTTCCAAGAGGACCCAAAGAACTACAAAGGTTGTTACTTTTTCTTCTCTTATTTGGTTAGTGTTTAATCTTTCTACAACTTGCAAGATGATCCTTAATGGGTTTAACTTGTTTATGTTATTCAAATTATTAAGTATTCTGTTGCTAAATCTCACGTTTTTAAACTAGTTTTGAATAAAAACCCAACAATTTTATGGTGTTTGTACCTTTTACTAGTATTGATAATCACAAAAAGTCTGTCACATTTGGAGCTGGTTTGCTATGTCAAGAAGATACAAATTCCTATTTTTGGTTACTTCAGGCATTCTTGAAGTGTTTTGGAAATGCACCAATCATGGTCGTGACGGATCAAGATCCGAAAATGAAAAAATCTATTGAGATAGTATTACCACACACAAGACATAACTTTTATAGGTGGCATATCACAAGTAAACTTTTAGTGAAGGTAATAATTTTTATAATTTTTTTGTATATTATAATTTATTGTTTGTTATATATTCTAATTTTAACTATCAATATAAATAAAACATTATTGTTATATTATTATTAAAATATTAAATAAAATATTTTTTGTAATTAGAATATCTGGTTATTTAAATGTTTTGTTATACTTTACTATATTCTAATAGAATAATATATTAAATGTTTTTGAAGGTAAGCTAAGAAACAATGAATAATTTACAGATTAAGATAGACTTCAATAGTATAGTTTGAGACACCAACATTTATGTGAAAGATTTTGAAATGAGATTGGATGCCTTAATGGTAAAATATAAGTTACAGGACAACAAATGGATGAAAGATATGTTTGATTTGAGAAGCAATTGGATTCCAACCTATTTTAAAGATGTACCGATGTCGGGTCTAATGAGAACAACTTCTCGGTCAGAAAGTGAGAATGCAACATTCAATAGGGTATCACATCATGTTTATACTTTAAACAATTTCATGAATGCTTTTGAGTCTATTATGGAAAGGAAAAGGAATGGAGAAACATGAATATATGGTATACACCAGGAATATTTTTTTGATGATGCATAAGGAGATTCTTCATTCACTTGTTTCTTGTTCACAGAAAAGTGTTACTTCAGGCATTGTTTACTACATAGTACATATGCATTTTCAAAGAGAAAAAGACAAATCCACTAAAGAAGAAGATAGTAGTTGAACAAAAAGAGAATGTTAGACATTAATTTTGAATGGAATAATAACGCGAGAAAAGGTGATTTCGAGGTAATGTTGACATTTTATAATTCTAATATTATAAGTTTGATTACTAAATTGGTGTCTTTAAAAAAGTTTTGTATTATTCTAATTTTGCTTTTTAGAATATACTTAATATTGTGATACTTTTGAAATGTGCATGCATGCTTTTTGAGCGATTTGAAATTTTTTGTAGACACATATTCTGTATTGTAAAGATTTATGACATACAATAGATTCCGTCAAGATAAATTCTTAAGAGATGGAGAAGAGATATTATCCCCACGGCAGTTTTGAAACAGACGTTTAGATATGGTGATTTATCTGGAAATGATGAGAAGGTTGCGTACAAAGCTTTTTCCATGCTTGATCAATGCTTGTCTTCATTAAGTAATGATGACAAGAAGTTAGTACAGTTCATAAAAAAACTAGAAGTTTTTATGACTGATATTGGTAAACAAGGTTTAGATAAATCACCAGTTACAAACTAGCGAATATTGATAAACTTTACAGGGCTACGATTCCTGAAGTTGTTGATGTTGACAGTCCATCTATAGTGAAGAATAAAAGGTTCGGGTACAGGAAAACGTTTAAAAAGTGTTTTGGAGAAGGATACTATTCAAGGTAACAAGCGATCGAGATCATGCAAAACATGTGGGGTTAAAGGGCATAATTCAAGAAAATGTTTGACATGGTAGAATAACTCCACGATATAGAATGCATAATTGTATCTAGAAATATATTTCAATTTGTTTCGTACTTAAATAAGTTCAATAATACCATCTAGAAAAAATTTTGAATTTCTTTAGTTTGGACTTTTTTGGATGTTTTGGTTTTTGATGATGTATATGAGACAATTGAAAACCTATTGATACTTCTAATATTTCAATGTTTAATTTTAGCATTGGACTATATGAATAATCTTTACATGATATCCTGTATAATGTTTTGTTATCAAAATTTTATATTATAAGATTTTACATGTAAGAATATTCTATATGTACATACAACATGTAATATTATTCTAATTTTAATATTCTATTTCTATACATGTTAGCAGTCAACCTATAGCATTATTCTATTGGAGAATTTGATTATTAGATTAACCCATGCTTAGAGAATTACTTCATGGAATTTATCACGAGTAATTTTGAGACGATAATATCTTATGATCTTTAAACGGAGATATATGATTTGTTGTTTACGAGTAGGTTGTGCATTGATGATACGTAAACGCATCAGTAACTTGATGTTATAAAATATATTGTTGTATATGATTTGATGAGTAAACAGTACAAGCATATAAGTCAAAGTTTATCTATTCCTTTTGCTCTAACGGGAAAAGCGATATCTTGGGCCCCTCGATGATTTGGTGTTGACTTATGTGCCGGGCCCGATCAGGACTGAATTGATGTGTTCAATTGTAGTATTTTGTCATTACAAATTAGAAATCGGGAAACAAATTGTTGGACAATGAGAATGACTCAGTTCCATGTCATTTGCCCACATGATATCTTGCAGAATGGAGGATTATATCATCACTTATCTTAGGACACATTACTAACTAGGTTAGAGTTCGACAATGGCTTTGACAGCTACATTTTGCTAATTGGTTTTTGAAGTTATACTGGCAACTATAGTTATTAGACTTATCCAAGTGGGAGATTATTGGATTAGGTGTCTAATCCCATAACTATAATTGGTATATACATGAATTGATAGTAGCCTAGTCCTTTTGGGTTGCCTTCATACTAGCAACTAGACAAGATGATTAATTGAGAAAGAGAAAGAATTTATTAATTTGATTAAAAAATTGAAATGAATGATTTATTAATGTATTTTTTAAATAATATATTAATGAGAAATCATATTATTTAGTTAATAGTTAATCATAAATTAATTGGAATTAATTTTGGGATTAATTGAATTAATTAAAAATGCAGGGGCTGTTTGGTAATTTGTTGATAGTTGAGGAAGAAGCTCTAAAACCCTCCTAAAGAGGCTTGGACGAAAATCTTCTAGAAAGCCCTAGAATTTTCGTCCAAGGGCTTTGGATGGAAGGGATTAGGGTTTGCTTAGTCCTTAAGCAAAGCAATTAGGGTTTCCTACTCTTAACCCTAGCTTTGGCTCTAAGTCACCTCACTATATAAAGACCCATTCCCTTATGAAATTCGGCCACTAGAAACCCTAGAGAGTTGTAGCCGAAATTTGAAGAATCTTCCCCCCACTTAAATCTCATCCTCTTGCTAAGTGTGTTTGTGATTCATTAGATGTGTTACACTTGTGATACTTGCTCTCAAGCTTCAAGATCTACAAGGTTTTGGATTGTTATTACTACATAACAATCAAAGGTACGTTTCATAACCCTTAATTTTATGATTTTCAATTATTATCTATAGATATAGGGTTTTCATGTTGTTGTTCATATGGTATGTCCAGTTAGAGAAGACATAGATCTTATTAGGGTTGCATGCACACATAAGATTGTATGTTTATGCTAAAAACCCATCAGTTCGTAAATGACAATCATACATGGGTTAGCTAGATATGACATGAGGAATAGGTGGAATATATGTAGTCAAAGTTTATTTGTTCACTTCTTTAAATAGTTGGAGTCATTATCTTTGGGTCCCTCAATGATTTGTTGTTGATATTAAAATGCATGGTCGTGCTTTGACTGAATTGATTGATTAATTAAGTAGTTTGCTTTTGGTTGACACAGGTCAGTCTCGAGAAACAGAATCTTGAATGTTTGATATTGACTATATCCATGTATCAGGTTCATACAGATATCTTGAAGAAACAAATGAATATTTGATCACTTATCTAAGAGCTATATCATGACTCTATGTTGTGAGTATGGAATATACATTTGACTGTATACTTTCTACACATTACTAGTGAATATTAGACCAGATAGTTTTGGTAACTTATGTAAGTGGGAGTGATGGAGAATGGTGCCCATCGTTACAACATAATTACAACAAATATTAATATTACTATTAATAGTAGAATCATTTTGGGTTACACGCAAAATAAAAAATAATTTACATTGAGAAAATTATAGGGAGTTAACTTGTTAATTAATTAATCATTTTTAATTAATTAAATGAAATCTAGAAGTTCTGAAATGTTCCAGAGGATAAAATAGGATAATTTAAGCAGTTAGATAATGTCACACCCTCCCTGATCGATGGCAGAAAATGCCGAGTGGTGACGGTACAAAGATTTTCCAAATCACAGAGCGCCAATCATAATTACCTATCTAAATGAAAATCTACAAGTCTTCATGCTGATAATCCTTCCTTGACTTGATCTCTACTCCATCCTAGGAACACATGTGATTTTTGAAAACGTCAACTTGATGTTGGTGAGTGCACAAGTTTTTATAGTTTTCGGCTTTTATTTGGTTGTATTACTTTAAAAATCATTTTTCTTTTAGAAAAACCTATCCTAATGTATTTTATCAACCCTAGCTTACTATCTTTTAGGATATCTAACGATCATATTTTATTATCTTTTAGGATATTTATCTAATCCTAACGTATTCTATCTACCATTCTAAGGCGTCCCTAATGGTAGTCTGATCTCTAAGGTGTTATAATGTATTACCATGAGCCCCCATAATCGACACTGCTTGACTAATAATTTGCCCCACCACGACGCTTCATCGGGCGTCGAATAGTTAATAATAAGAAAGTTATCCTGCTAGGATTATAGCTAGCAATCGCAGGTGGGGTTGTCAAACCTCATATAGATCTATACATATCTTCCTAGCTCCCACAAGATTAAAAATTATAGGTATCGGGGAATGCCGAATTTAATCAAGGCCTTTGGATAAATATAACAACTCACTAACGCATTGACCATAGGTAATTGTCTTTTATCTTCTATCTTTTATCTATTATCTATTATCTTTTAATCCTTCCTAAGAATTTTCTATAACTATCACAATATAAATCTTTTTATCTTATATTTGATAATTATAACTTTTGATCTCATAATTATTTTGTATATTGTCACACCCCAAACCAGGATGACCGAAACGTCCGGGGGTGGATGACTTTCATGTATTGTATCATAACAGCTGAATAATAGTAAAGAAAGCAAACATGACCATCATATATATAATTGAAAAAGTTACATCATTGTAAGTGTTACATGTTTCAAAAGTCAATTGCAATATGATGACAAAAAGACTTGTTTGACGCCTTAGCGCCTCATCCTCAAAAGCTGGTGTTTACCTGTTTTACTAATTTCATGAGAATACAAGTTGTTTGAAAAAGTGTCAACATTTAAGTTGGTGAGTTCATAAAAGTTTGTTATAAACAATAGTAAGCCTTTCCGTGAAAAGATATCGTGTTTGTTTCCAGAAAATCCGATATTTTCAAATAAATGAAATGTAAGCCGTTTACTTGTAATATAAGGGTGTTTGTTTCAGAAAATCCAATATGTTCTAATGAATGAGATGTAAGCCGTTTACTTGAAAAATGATAATGTTTATTCCAGAAAATCCAATATTTTCTAACAATGAGATGTAAGCCGTTTCCTTGTAAAATGATAATGTTTACTCCAGAAAATCCAATATTTTCTAATAATGAGATGTAAGCCGTTTCCTTGTAAAATGATAATGTTTACTCTAGAAAATCCGATAATTTCTAATGAATGAGATGTAAGCTGTAAAAGTTCCAAAACCGAAATGTTTCAGTGTTTTCCATACGTTAAAGTAGTAATATGTAGTTTTATTCATATATAAAGCTGTTTGAAGCCATGTGTTTTCGTGTAAAATAAACGTATCGTCGTCTCAATATGTGAGTTTCTATAACCGTGCTAGCCATGACTTGCCTGCCTCGACGTTCTTCAGGCGTCGAGATATTTATGACATTTGTCACCCATAACCTGCCGGTCTGACTATAGTTAGTAGTCAAGGTGTGGGATCATCAGTCCCATATAGATCTATACACAAGTATCACGCTCTCGTATCGGAGATTTCGGTTATAAATACAGGACTTGCGAATATACCTCAGTTAGGTACAATTGAAGACAGCGTCTCACAATTTCCATTCAATGAGTGTACGTGTTTTTGAAATGAAAAACGTTTGTAAATGACATTATCCTATATTTCCAGGATAACGTCGAAAATGTCGTAAAACAATTGTATATGTACTTTTATATAATTTTTACCCTTTGCTCAACGAGTTACAAAGGGGTAAAGTTTTGTATACTATATTGGTAAAGTTTTGATGAAATGAATGTTTTGTACTCGATATATATATATATATATATATATATATATATATATATATATATATATATCATGGTTGTAAAAATCGGTCTAGACGGACGATTAATCGGCGCCTAGACGCTTGACGGCCTCTAACTGCCTACGAATAGGTGTTAGAGGGTAGATTAGGCGGCCTTGGTCAGTATTGGTCAAAACCGGCCCTAATCGGACTAACTCGGACCTAATCGGTCCAGCTGACTCTAAAGGACCCACCAGCTCAAAGGAGCCAACTTGCCTAAAATATAACTGCGTTTCTTTTAGAACGAATGATTCCCTTTTATAGACTATGTTTTCCTTGATAAAATGTTCCCAGCTTCGATGTGGGATACTTAAACTTTCACTATTCCATATATGGTCTCCCTACATGTTTTCCCCTGCTCGACTCCGACTCCCCCGTGCTCATTCTTCGCCATCGTCTTCTGCCACGAGCTTCTCTCTACACTGATTATCTATCAACAAGTTGTTCCGATGGTGCTATTCCTCGAGCTTCTCTAGACTTCCAGGTTCGTTTCTCTTTTCACCGATCATCTACCAACAAGTTGTTTACATAATTCAATTCTCGATTCTTGATTCTCGATTTCATATAGTCGGAAGCGTGTATCGATTTCTCTATTGCAAGTTCTTAGCATTAGTTATAAATTATATACCAACAAGTTGTTCCGGTGCCATATGCTCGATTGCAGATAGTTGGGAGTGTCGATTGTTTACATAATTCGATTTTGGATTGGATAGGTCTGCATCAATTGGTCCTTCTGCCACTCCTTCATCGGCTTCGCAGAGGATTACGCTTCATTCTTCTCTATCCTCTCTCTAGTTTCTCTTGTCAATTCCGGTACCAATTTTTGTTTGAACTTATTGCATAAATATCTTTGTTGTCGCATGTGTATTTTGATTATAGCTTTGCGATACACAACTCCAATTGAGTAATCTGGTTCGTGTTCTTTTCAGTGATGTGGTTAATATGGCTGTTTGATAACTAGCATGCCAAGCGTTTGTGTAAATGCTTAAGAGAAATTGACAGAAATTCTGGTCCCTTGATCATGTATGAAGTTCTCAAAAATCATGGATTGAAGATGTAGGTGGAGTAGCTGAGGGTGTGATGGTGCTGAACAGATGCAAACATGAAGTTTGTCAATGGTGGTGTTTGGTGGTTGGAGCAAAAACGGATGGAACAGGTGGTGGTATTTGGTTATTCTTATCAGGGGTAGAAAGGAGGTGGTGGTTTAAGGTTGTTGCAACTCTCAATTTGGTGGCTTGAATGAACTCGTTGTGAAAACATGATTTTGAAGAACCGATGAAGAACATTCAAGAACAAATTAGAACATTTGTAATTCTTGGCTGATATGGTTGTGTAAACAAATCATCAACGAACTAATATATTTGTTAACTTGTTTACTTATATTATTAGGACTAATGTTATATTTATTAAATTTTTAATAATTTTTTAATAAATAATGGTCCCCGATTATTCCCCGCCTAGCCGATTAATCCCTTGACCCCAGTCCACCGTCGAGCCTACGTCGAGCGTTTTCTGCAACCTTGATATATATATATATATATATATATATATATATATATATATATATATAATGTAATGTTTATCAAAATGTTGTTCGTGAAATCATATGCGATTGATAGTAAAATCGTTTCGTGTATTTAACACTTTTCGTAAAAATGGTAAAATAACGTTTTTAAATGTTTGCGTTTTAATGTAAACAACGTTACTCCGAAAGCTCAAACGAAATTCCAAACAATTTAAAATGTAAACAAAAGTACTTTAAAGTAAATAATCAAAGCGTGTCCAAGAGTGGTATCGTTACTATAAGACTACTACCCATAAGAACCCCTCTCACCAAGGCCAATCTTCTAAACTGCATGCACCAATCATAAGGCACAAAAGAAAAACAATACAAGTGTCAGCCCCTGCTGAGTGAGTTCATAAAGTTGCATATAAAACATACAAACCCCAAATGGGTCAATCATTCATTTTACGATGAAGCATAAAAATGATAGACAAATACCACTTAGAAAACAACCGCATATCATAATTATTCAACCGCATACATGCATATATGTTTAATCACAATTCTACCACATAACATATATGATTAACCAAATACCACTTAAGCAACCGCATAACATATAAATAATCACATTTCATATTTAAGCAACCTTTAATTGTTCAACCTTTTATTAATAAGCAACATTTGTTATATATTCAACCTTTTAATATGCAACCAACCTTTTGTTACATGTTTAACCTTTTATTAATAATCAACCTTTGTTATATATTCAACCTTTTAATATGCAACCAACCGTTTGTTACATGTTCAACCTTTTATTATATCTAGCCAACCGATTGATAGAAAAGTGTCTCTTAGTGCTACCTAACCCAAGAGAAACACCCCGTTCACTACTTGTGTGCACGGTCAGCCGAATGCTCTAAGTGGCTCATGACTTCCACCCGAAACACCAACCCCGTGACTCCACTTTCGCTACTCCGAATTTGCAAAGTACAAGTACCCCGCGGTGTCGTTCAGGATCGGTACAAACGGTGTCAATTCCACCGATACACCTCCCGATTCCCACGTGATGTTTGCGCTGGCCGCGAACGAGAGACCAACATCACTCCAGCCCACGAACACCGAAGTGACCGCAAACCATGTGTCACACGGTCATCTAGAAAGACCGGCAACTAACAACCATTGTGGCTATAACTCTTCCTATAGGTACTCTTTCAACCTAGTAGGCACCCTCAATGATCCGGATAAGGTTTTAGGCAAAGATCATGAACTACCCAAACCCTCTACGCATATCCCCGCAATGTCATTTATACATTAAGTAAAGCATGTAATTCATACAATACAAGTGTGTATTTAAACATGCAATATATTCATAATCAACACATCAAATCACTTTCATACATCATTCTTTCAAGCAACTTAAACTAGCATGTCATATACATCAAGTTCATCAAAGTGTAAGAAACATAGCAATTAGGTCATCACATGGCATTAGCACAAAACATATATTAGCATCACAAATATCATATCATCATCAAGCACAAGTAATGACATGGTCATCCTAAAGTGAATCAAATCACCATCTACGGATTGCACGTTTCAATAATGCAACATTAGTGAGTTAAAACTATGAACTCACCTTTAGCCTTGATGAAATCTTCCTTCTATTCCAAGTCTTGAACTTACTTGAAGTTCTCAAGGCTCCACCTAAACACCACACATAACATTCAATTAACAAATAAAGTATATGTTTCAAAAATACAACTTTATTCTAACTTTTATATTAATTTTTATATTTTCCCTGCCCGACCCCCGCTCAGTGTTTTAGTCATAAAACCTAATCTACAGCTCCAATTGGGATGACATCAGACATTATGGAAACTAGACTCGATTTCCTAGAACTTTATGAGATAGGAGCATCTTCCAATTCTGCCCAGATTAGCAGCTATAGCTCTCGCAAGATGGGGAAAAGTTGCTGTGCAGAATTCTAACATTCACCAAAAATCACTATATGATTCAAGACTTTAGGTAAATGATTATAGTTGCTCAATTTTACACACAAGATGATTGAATGATAGTATTAAGACATAAATTGTGTACTTTATGAGAATATCAAACAGATGACACAAAAATGTTGAGAGTAGAATGCCTAAACATGTAAACGAACGTTTAGAACAAGCTTCCAGATTTTGACCCGTAACAGCCACCTGTTCAAAGCCATTTTAACACAACCAAGGACTGAAAATTATACAATATTTTTGTATATTACAGTAGTTTATACTTTTAGCTTTTCAGAAAGTACTTTTAAAAGTCCAAACGATTTTTCTACAATTTTATATGATTTTTACAAAACAGTCTATCTGTACAGCTAATTTCCGACCAGTCAGTGAAAAAGGCGATTTTCACCTAAGTTGGAGGCAACAACAGGTCTTGGAAAAATTCATGGACAAACTAGACTCGAATTTCAAACTTTGAGAATTTACGGATCATTAATCCGACTTCTAATGATTTTTCTAGATTTTTTTGAAAACAGGGACAGATTGGTAATTTTGCTGAATTTTCCAGCTTTGAATTTCAAGGACTTTTTGACCACTTAACCTATTAAACCACAACCAAAATCAACTATAAAGTTGTAAATCGAGTTCTTAATATTAGCAACATTTCAAGAAGTTAAAATAACAAATTTAACCTCAAGCCATGATTCAAAGTACAATGCTTATATGAGAAAAATAAGGTACTTTGCTAAAAGAGAAAACACCACTAGGGCTTGAGTTTTCTCCACCATTAAGCCTCACATTAAGACCTTTTAGGGACTGTTTTGAGGACCTTTTGGATGGTTCAAAACAAGTTCTTAGATGAAGGAAATTAATCACACGAATCTAAAAGAATGAAGATAACAAAAACATGAACTTGAACAAGGAAATCATTCAAGGTTTTCATAAGAAATTTTGACAGCAATTAAGCCATCAAAAACACCCTACACCAATGGAATTAAACCATATGAACTTTCAAAGGTTGCTAGGAAGAAGAAGATGAGATTGTAATCATCGATTAGGAAGGGGATTAACAACAACAATCTTCAATTGACGAAGAGTTTGATATATGAACACAAGGAAAGAGATTAGAAGAGAATTTTTTTTACCACAATTAGCCAAGAATCGCAGCCTTTCTTCCCTCTAGGATCGATCAAGCAAATCTTTCTCTCTTCTTCCTCCTTGCTCGGCTCGACTTTTCTTCCCCTCCAAGCCGCTCACGTTTTTTTTTCTTTTCTTCTTGGCCTTCAACCGACGACGCACACAATGAAGGAAGACGTACAACCCGTTCCTGAGTTCAACTTAGCGAGAGAATGGAAAGGAAATGGGTGGAAATGAGAAGAAAATAAAAGAAATTGGTGTTCCCGAGTTTCATTAAAGGAGGGAAGTGGAGGGAAATGGGAGGATCACTTTCCCTCCTAACTTTCCTTCCGATTTGGGAGGATTTGGAAAGAAAGAACAATATGATTCATTTTCCTTCCACTTCTCTCCAACTCGGGAACACAAAAGAAAATTATGTTTTCCTTTCCTTTCTCTTCTTTTCTCTTCTCTTCTTTTCTTTTGTTAAACTCGGGAACGAGGCGGTAGTGATCGTTTTTTTCTTCTTCTTATGTATTCACGTGAATGGATGGACACAAGGAGAAGGATCGATCCTTCTCCTTGGGGTTACTCCAAATTTTTGCCATATAGCCCCTTAATTCTCCATATTGTACCCCTTTTACACTTACCCTAGTATTCTTGAGAAATTAGATTTCTATAAATGACACCTTAGCCCCTCAACTCATAATAAACCCTAAAATGAATTATTTTTACCCTAATAATTCCATAAATCAATTTCATTAATTTACACATTTTTTTTAATTGTGATTAATTCTTTTTGATATTAAATAATACTATTTTTAGTTAATTTATTCCCTTTTAACCTCATAAAACTAAAATATTTTGCATAAATAGTTCTTTGAGTAACGGAACAACTAACGTCGTTTACGATAGGATTTTCGGGTCGTTACAAATAGCCGTATCCTAATGTTTTAACACATAATAATGTGAATATTTGATTAACCAAGAATTTATATATGGTATACACACTAAATTTAAGAGATACTTACCAAGTCTTATAACTTGTTCTTAAGAAGAATGATCTCCTGGAGTAGTTTGATCTTGGGATGAAAGGAAACGAGTCTTATACTTGAGAGTGAATGGAAGGAATAATGTTTGCTATTTGAGAGAGAAATGAGACATTCTTGTTTACTGGAAGTGTTAAATGGTAGTAAACTCTATGTAGTATCTTAAGTATGAAGTAATATAAAAAGGTGATGTTTTCATTGGTAATTGAATCAAATCACATTAGGAAGCTGAATTAGGATAAGATAGCAAGATATTTAAGGAGTTTACTGCCAAGTTGTAAGTGTTTACTCCCAAAATAATGAGTTTACTTCCAACCATGAAAGGGTTTACGGCCAAAAGGAGGAGATTTCGGCCAAGGATGACCGAAATCTCTCAAATACAGTTCCTAGAGGCTTGATTTCGTTCCTAGCTTCATTATTGAAGAGATTTCAGTCCACTTGATATATATTTCGGCCTTAATGGGCCTTTACTAGAGGGTTTTCGGTCCTATGTATTACCATGAAGGAGTTTTCGGCCATATGAGACTTCAAACTCAAGAATGGAATGTCTAAAATCGAGTTTACTAAAATCATGTAATTCATTTGACTTTTGTTGACCCTTTTACTCCTTAATGTTTTGGTTAACTTGTATTAGCTTTTTATAACTTAAACTAACATGGGTTATCACCTATCATATTTAAATAAAACCCATACAAGTATGGTTCATGAAAGTCACATTTGTATTGCATCAAATTACATTGTGAATCTATTGGTACATGGTTGAAGTTTTAGACCTGGTTTGTTCTAGGAAAATTTCTAGTTGTGACATATATGTAAGTATATATATATATATATATATATATATATATATACACACACACACACATACATACATACATACATACATACATACATACATATACCCTAATTATGGTTATCTGAAAACAGGATATTTGGTAGAGTAACAACTAAGTACGGTGCATATCCCTATATTTGACCAACATAACTTCTAGGTACTACGTTATTCTAGGGATTTGGCCATCATAACATCTAGGTATTATCTCTTTCTAGACTATTGGGCATCATAACTCTCATGCATAATATCATACCTTACAACTAGGCATAGTCTCTATAACTACATTATCCTAAGGATCTAAGCTTTATAAAATGACTTGATATTGATAGATATAAATATATTTTGATAAAACCATTTGATAGGCATGTATTATCAACCGTAAAACATTTAAAATAGTAAAATAGGGCCGTAAACTCACTCTAGTAGCGTATTCTAAAACATCGGAGCGATTGCATCTGAACCTTCGTGCCATGAAGAGGGTCTCCGAAACAGCTTGAGAGGTATAGAGATAGTGTTTGGGATGAGAAAATCAGAAAGTGAGTACCTCTATTTATAGTGGTTGTGCGCGCAGTGCATTTAATGCACGACGTGCACTCTTTTCGTGGCTCCATCTAGAGCTTGCCACGTGTCACACTTCTGATGGTCCACGTCTCCCTAATCTTCAACGAATCTGGCTGTCATGTGTGTGCGACGGGCATGATGTGCACTTGGCGTGCATCCCTAAATCTTTTATAAAAATTCATATCTTCCTTATATGAATTTTGTTTCTTACCCTCTTTATATATTTGTCTAGCTCTTTACTAGTACTACAATTTTCCTTAAGGTCGCGTTGTGAAATTTTGACTTTCGGTTTTAACCTGTATTTTATACTTTTCTAAAAGTCGTATATCCTTCATACAAAATCCGTTTTTGACCTTTTTCCTTTCAAAGTCCGTATCTTACGGGTTACTACGATTTTCCTTTTTGTGACGCTAGCCAAAACTCTACCGATCTCTTTATGCCATTTTGGAGTTAATAACGTTATTAACGCGGTTGGTTTTTATCTTTTGTAAGATCATAAATCCTCCAATTGGAGTCAGATTTTCGCAACACTTATATCTTTGGGATCACTTTATTATGTACTTTCCAAATATAGTAACTGTCATAAAAATTTATATAACTTTTTGGTCACTCATTTTTTTAACTCATTTTTATTATTAACATATCATATTCTTCCTTCAATATAAAAAGCTCTACCATTTCCATTGGTTGATGCTGATCTTTTAGTGACAATTGGTGACGGGAAGTTCACAATTGTTACATTCTCCCCCTGTTTTAGGAATTTTGTTCTCGAAATTCGGACCTTATGGTAATCTTAAGTGGGGAGACCAGTTTCTTAATCGGGAAATCGATTCATTTTTCCTACTTATTGGGATAACAAAATTTCTATTTTAGTTTTCTACTTCTAATTCTTCAACTTTTTTATTAACATCTAATATTTTTCTTTTGAAATCCTATTTGATCTTGTCCTTATTTTACACCAATAGGAAACCTAAATCTCTTATCTTAATATTGGTGTGGATTTCTGGAAGGATTTCTATTTTTATTTGCTTATCACAACATGTATTCAAAATGGACCTTTATATATAATAATCTTGAGTACAACTTCAAGGGTTTCCAATTCCCTTGTTCAAACCTTAAATAATCATTCCTTTGAGTCAATTCCCTAAACCTCTTTATTCTAATATCCAATAATTCCTTCTAGTGGCCTGGTTGACTCTTGTAGACATTAGTGATGTGTCCTGGCCTTCCGCAGTTGTTACACCCAAACTTCTCACATTTGGCCACATGATGAAGTCCACAATTACTACACAAGGGGAGCCTTCCCAAGTATCCCCTTGATGAAGTGGGTGATCTCTCATGAGGCTTCCTTTCCTCTTTTGCCTTCCATAGGGGTCGACCTAATTTACCCTTGACGATTCCTCCCCACTTGTTCTTAAGCTCCTTGGACTTCTTGTTACTCCTTCTTGGGTTCTGGGACATAAGATCCTTGAGACCGAAAGCTAAATATTTAGCTTCCTTATATGTATGAGGCTGGTGTGACTGCACTTCATGTAACGCCCCGATTCCCAAGTATCAATTTGGGGTTATAAATCCTCATGATTTCAAGGTCTACTCGACGAGTTGGTGGCCTGACTCGCCGAGTAGCAGCGGGGTAGCCCGCGAGTTTAAGTGACCTACTCGCCGAGTCCAAGAAGGGACTCGACGAGTAGTAGCTGGAAGGTAAAACCCTAATTTCCGGGGTTTTGCACCCTATTTAAAGGATCATTGGCCTCCCCTTTACTGCTTCTTGTCCCTCTCAAACCCTAATCGAGTGTGTGTGTCCCATTTGTGTATTCTTGAGCTTGGAAGAGGATTTTGTGGAGAAGGGAGCTTGGAGAGCAAGTAATCAGAAGCAAGGAGCTTGTGGGATCTGAAATCTACCTTATTTGACATCTTCTGGAAGGTATAAATCGTTACCCTGACCTCATTTAATTCTAGATCCCCTTTTTGGACAAATTCTAGGGTTTTCATGGTATGATTGGAAGCTATTCTTGTGTGCAAGCTAAGATCTGAAGTTGTAACTTCAGAACTGAGCTCCCATGGGCTTCTGAGTCCATAAAGTTTCCAGCTTGTGCAAGGATGAGACTCTCCCAAGGTGTAAAGCTCTATTGGAAGCTTAGATTGGTCATTTAGGGCCTTTAGAGCCTTGCATGTGCGTAACGTTTGCAACTTTACGTGATAAACATGCCTTAGAAGCTTGGATCTGTAATCTGGAACCTTGCCATGGCTTAAAAAGCGTCTGCATGGATAAAGGTCTGCAAGGACTCGGCGAGTTGGATGCACAACTCGGCGAGCCCGTTGAAGATGGCCATGAACTCGACGAGTTGGATGAACAACTCGGTGAGTCCATTGAAGATTGCCTTGAACTCGGCGAGTCGTTCAAAGACTCGGCGAGTCGGCTAGGATTTCTCCCAGTTCTTGGACACGTATGAAATCGGCGAGTTAAAGGGGAACTCGACGAGCCAATCAAGGATTTCACGACTTCTCGAGTTCAGGAAGGACTCGACGAGTCGGAGAGCTGCACTCGACGAGTCAAGTCAACATGGACTGTTGACTTTGACTGTGGACTTTGACTTTGACCAAGAGTTGACCAGTTGACTTCTGAGGGTATTCTGGTAATTTGGAGATTTATGAAAAAGGGTTTTATGGTAACCATAGGTGGTGGAGTTCGTGTTGGAGATCTGGGAGTTGAGCTTTCTAGTTTCTGACGGCAGTTGCAAGGTGACTTATCCTCACTATATCGACAGGGTCTACGGCACCAAGGCCGACCCTTTATCGGATTTGTATCCGGGTATTTGCATGATATATTTATTGATCTGTTAGATCTGCGTCCTGGTAGTTAGGGCGGTATTGTGTTTAGTGATCTGGTTTAGGTCGGTATCTTGGTATATAGGATGATGATATGTTAGTGACCGGTCAGGTCAGTATCCTGGTTATAGGATGTTGCTATGCTATATGATCTGTTAGATCGGTTTGTTTGTCTGTAGACTGTTATGTGATTATCTGTTATATGTGCACATGGTCGTTTGATTGGGGGTTGGGTTGAGGCAGGTCCTGCTTTGTGCTGTAGGCCGACATACCAGGGCAGACTGGATAGACTGCAGACCCGGGAAGGGCAGATAGTCAGGCCGAAGGCTCGGCGAGCGGTCCGGATAGGCTGAAGGCCCCGATTGGGCGGTCCAGACGCGCCGAGGCTCGGAAAGTGGGCCAGATAGACTGAAGGCCAGGTGCGGGCGGACCAGTCATACTGTAGACTCGGATAGTGGACCAGGTGGGACTGAAGGCCCGGTGCGGGCGGACCAGTCACACTGCAGACTCGATATGCATGGTTGTTCTGTATTTGTTGATATGATATGATTATGGTTATATGAGGTTGGTATTTTGGGGGTAACTCACTAAGCCTTCGAGCTTACATTTATCGATTATTGTTTCAGGTACAACGGCTGACCGCGGGAAGGCGAAGGCATGACCGTACACTTCCTCGGTTTATGATTATGATTTTTGGGAACTCTGATATTAAAATATTTTGGAAAACCTTTTTGTAACAACTATTGGTATTTTTAATGATTTAAAAGTTTAAATTTGGCTTGAAATTTATGGGTGTTACAAGTTGGTATCAGAGCCTTGGTTTGAGTGAATTGGAGGAACACTCGTGTGAATCCAGTCTCAAATCAAGGAAATGATTTTAAAATGATTTTTAAAATGGTTTTCAAAATAAGTAAAGGAGGATGTAAAGTGTACGATCAGCCGGAGCCAGTAAGTAGACCCCAAAATACTATACAGTTATTTGATATTGTGATATGTTAGAACAACATGCTAGTACTAGGCTAGGGATCTTCAGGAAATTGCATGATAGAATTGCCTGATTACATGATGCCTGCTAGCCTAGGGTTTCTTTTAGATGAAATTGACATCCTTACTGTAGTTGCTTAGTGTATGCATCACGGTTATACATAATTAAGATCTTATAGCCCGAGAATGTTTGATTTGGCCTTATGTTCTGTTCTTGTCTGATTGGGAGCTTAGGGTAGGATTGAATATTCGAAAGTCTATGGGGTCCAGCGTTATGTATGGCTAGCATACACTAGCGATGAAGGGTTGGTGGAAGTTTCATGGATGGGTGGGTAGTGAGAGGTCGGGAGGCCAGTTATGAGATATTTAGTATTGCCTCTAGGAATGAGGAATGAGCGCTCGCTATATTTGTGTGTGTTGTTAGGGCGTTGTGATGATACTTGGGACAAATATGGGTAGGTGCGGAAGGTAGTATGGGCCCGTACTACTGAAAGCACATGACCCATACGCGTATCAAGGAAGTCACAACCCCTAGGGTTTTGGTTGGGAGTTGTTTCCCGAGTTATTATGAGGAGTATCTAATATCCTTTGGGTATGTTTTCAGTATGGTGGTTACACGGCGATTCGTGGCTGGATCCGGGTCAGGATCAGGAGGGGATGGACAGGAGGCGCCGGCAGCGCCCGAGACTATCGACCAGATGAGGCCAGACGAGATGGATGACAGGATCCGGGAGATCCTGCATGATGAGGTTGCTGCTATGTTCCGGGCTCAGTTGCCGGAGATGTTTGGGTCTATCAAGACCGCCATGATCGAGTACTTTGACGAGCGCTATGCAACGCTCACGGAGGCGGCTGCCGCAACAGCTACTGCAGCTGTAACAACGGCAGGGGTAGGAGCCACTCGGGCTTTTCAGTATCGGGACTTCGACAACACGAAGCCCCCTACTTTCGATGGGATTCAGGATCCCATAAAGGCTATGAGGTGTTTATCTGACGTAGAGGGGTGCTTCTTCACATGTTCCTGTCCTACTGACCAGAAGGTCAGATGTGCCCTGAACCTGCTGAGGTCTGGGGCAAAGGACTGGTGGAGACTGATGACTGGGTCGTATTCGGATGAGCAGAGAGCTGCTGTTACATGGGAGCAGTTCGGGGATATGTTCCGCTCTCGCTACATTCCACGAGTCGAGCGTGAGCGGCTAGCTCAGGAGTTTTTGGAGTTGAGACAGGATGCGGAGTCGGTGACGGAGATCACCCGTATGTTCACTGAGAGGGCGATGTTTTTCCCGAAGTTTGCTTCCGAGCAGGCTCAGATGACACGTTATCTGAGCACGCTCAAGACTGACATTAGACAGTTCGTTTCTACCTAGCGGTGTGATACATTGCTGGAGCTACAGGAGGCCGCCAGGCGGCGTGAGTTAGAGATTGAGTTACAGTTATGAGAGCAGAGGCAGGCCCCGGTGCAGTCGCAGCCGACGCCAAAGCGGTCAAAGACCACTGATTCCAGGGTTGGAGGACAGAGCGGCCGCACCTGTGAGAAGTGTGGGAAGGGTCATTCCGGAGTTTGTAGGTCCGGGGGTGCGTGCCGCAAGTGCGGAAAGGAGGGGCACTATGCGAGGGATTGTCGCCAGGTGGCCCCGATTCATGACATGAGGATTTGCTATCACTGCCATCAGGTTGGTCATGTGAAGACCAACTGTCCACAGCTTGTTGCTAGACTGGTGCAGGCTCCAATGCCGGCTACATTGAGGATTACTGGCGGGGGACAGGGTAGAGCAGAGCCCCCGAGGGCTCAGGGACGTGCCTTCCAGCTTACGGCAGAGGAGGACAGGACAGCGCCAGATGCAGTTGCGGGTATGTTTCTATCTGTATCTAATTGATTATATGTATGTTGTGAACTTTCCATCCCTTTCTGCATATGACATAGGAGAGTTTGAGGAATTTAGTATCAAGGGTTGTAGACGGTTAGGATGTAAGATCACCATTTCAGGGCTAGAGACCGTGAATTGGAGATACAGAAGTGATCAGCTGGGATTCGGGTTCTTTCGAAGTTCGGTCGCCCCACGCCAGGGGAATGGTTCTGCGGAGACTCTTCGTTTCAGGATTCATCGTTCTATGGGAGGTATGGAAATGCTGGTTTGGACGGTTAAGTAGAGTTACGATTTTGCCACTAGTAGGTAGTGGTTAGTGTCCCAAGTGGGGGAGAATTAGAAATTCTCAGAGGGAGCATCGATCATTGAAGGTTCGGTTAGCTGCCAAGGTCGGACAGTACTTCAGCACGCGTATGCGGGATTTCAGCGTATGTGGAAGATATGCAGGTCAGGGATCAGATCACGGTTTCCGAGAGTGTGGACGATCGGCTTGTGGCCTAGAGTAGGGCCAGGGTTGTAGTCCCCGGAGTAGATCAGGGGTTCGAAGCCCAAATGGGTTAGAACAGGATGATGAGAGAGAGCATCTGGAGGGGTGGGTTAGGAAAATGCCCAACAGTTTAGAGCGGTCAAGATAAACTGAAGGCCAGTGAGGCGTACCAGTCAGACCGAAGACTCGGGGAACGGTCCAGACAGGCTGAAGACCCGGGGAGGCGGTCCAGACATGCTGAAGGTTCTGAGAGTGGTCCAGATGGGCTGAAGGCCTGGTAAGGCGGTCCAGTCATGCTGAAGACTCTGTATATGTTTGTAGATCTATGATCGGGTACTAAGTAGGCTGCTACACCATTGCAATCGATAGGTCTGTTCCCAGTATTGAACATTCTGTTGGAGTTGGCTGTGGACTCCGGTGTAATTGGGTTGAACCGAAATTGAGATTAGAGATCGGTTGGAGTGCAGAGGATGTTGGTGGTCTCGTCAGTTTGGAGTGTCTCTAGGATTAATCTTCTCAGATCGGGTAATACTCCAGTTGGGGACTGAGAGTGGATCCGAATGAGTATTCGTTAGTTTTGGAAGGGTTTGAGATTAGGACGTTCTGTCATTCAGGTTCTGGGAACCGGGTTAGATTTTTCTTGATCGTTTTGGCATTTGAAGGGGGGTTGAGGCGGTCCTGCGTTATGCAGTACGCTAAGATACCCGGTGCGGGCCGACTGTAAGTCGTAGGCACGGAGGCTCGAAGGGAGTAGTAGGGTTGAGGCGGTAGGCCAACAAACCCTGAGAATTTTCAACTCGATAGTTGAATTGATTAGACATGTTGGTAAGCTAACCCGAAGGGGGTGATATGGGTTAGATATGAGAGCCGTGCTGGTTGGCTGGTAGTGGTAGGTATGTTGTTGTTGGCTAGAGCTATTGTAAATCGTGTGTGGTAGTGGTTTTCGCATCGTATGATGTGTATTGATGAAAGGAGCATCGATTAGACCTTCGAGTGGCGGGGGAAAGTGGATATCTGTAGGGTCGAAGTGTTGGGAAACTGAAGTGACGATAGTAGTGTCGATTGGTCATCGGGAGCATTCCAGTCATGAGCTGAGGGCCGGGAAGGGCATACCAGACTCATGATGTGGGCTCAGAAGCAATCCAGACTTATGCAAAGGACCACGTAAGGGTATTCCAGCCATAGGTCGTGGGCGTAGAAATCGTGATAGTTATATTCCCTGCTGTAGCGGGTTTGAGGTAGGCGTATTGTTGAGATTGGGTAAGTTGTACTCGGTTGTGTCGAATCAGAGGAGTTTGAAGGAGATGCAAGGATAGATCCTTGGATCCTAAGTATGGTTAGACATGGGATATGTATGTAGTGGTATTCCAATCTAGGGTATTCCATCATGAGGATGACCGGACCCTATGATTGATTGGACTTGATGTGTTTGGTAATCCAGCCCGAGGCTGATTGGGCCAGACATGAGTGTTCGCATTTATTAGTGGACTGAGCATGTATGATATTTTGAGAGCGGGAAGATGCATTACCCTGTCAGCTCAGAGGGTTCGCTTAAGGGAGAGGGAAGTTGGGATTCAGATGCGTTGGATCATCAGGATTTTGTCAGTTGGCAAAGTGGCCGGCAGGTTAGACCTTTCTAACAGGTTCGGTTGGGTTTTGCATCATCTTTCCCGTTTCGCTGATGCGAAAGTGTGTCATGGATCAGGAGGCGGTAGTATCGTTGGATGACATTCAGGTCGGTAAGCGCCTAGATTTGGTGGAGAGGCCTGTGGCCATACTGGGAAGAAGGGTGAAGGTTCTGCGGAACAAGGAGGTACCCTTGGTAACGGTACGAAGGGAGCACCAAAGAGAGTCTGAGTAGACGTAGGAGCCGGAGGCAGCGATGTGGGAGCACTATCCGAGGTTGATCACCGCAGCAGACTTCGAGGACGAAGTCTAATTTAAGTGGGGGAGAATTGTAACGCCCCGATTCCCGAGTATCAATTTGGGGTTATAAATCCTCATGATTTCAAGGTCTACTCAACGAGTTGGTGGCTTGACTCGCCGAGTAGCAGCGGGGTAGCCCGCGAGTTTAAGTGACCTACTCGCCGAGTCCAAGAAGGGACTCGACGAGTAGTAGCTGGAAGGTAAAACTCTAATTTCCGGGGTTTTGCACCCTATTTAAAGGATCATTGGCCTCCCCTTTACTGCTTCTTGTCCCTCTCAAACCCTAATCGAGTGTGTGTGTCCCATTTGTGTATTCTTGAGCCTGGAAGAGGATTTTGTGGAGAAGGGAGCTTGGAGAGCAAGTAATCAGAAGCAAGGAGCTTGTGGGATCTGAAATCTACCTTATTTGGCATCTTCTGGAAGGTATAAATCGTTACCCTGACCTCATTTAATTCTAGATCCCCTTTTTGGACAAATTCAAGGGTTTTCATGGTATGATTGGAAGCTATTCTTGTGTGCAAGCTAAGATCTGAAGTTGTAACTTCAGAACTGAGCTCCCATGGGCTTCTGAGTCCATTGGAAGCTTGTGCAAGGATGAGACTCTCCCAAGGTGTAAAGCTCCATTGGAAGCTTAGATTGGTCATTTAGGGCCTTTAGAGCCTTGCATGTGCGTAAAGTTTGCAACTTTACGTGATAAACATGCCTTAGAAGCTTGGATCTGTAATCTGGAAGCTTGCCATGGATTAAAAAGCGTCTGCATGGATAAAGGTCTGCAAGGACTCGGCGAGTTGGATGAACAACTCGGTGAGTCCGTTGAAGATTGCCTTGAACTCGGCGAGTCGTTCGAAGACTCGGCGAGTCGGTTAGGGTTTCTCCCAGTTCTTGGACACGTATGAACTCGGCGAGTTAAAGGGGAACTCGACGAGCCAATCAAGGATTTCACGACTTCTCGAGTTCAGGAAGGACTCGACGAGTCGAGTCAACATGGACTGTTGACTTTGACTGTGGACTTTGACTTTGACCAAGAGTTGACCAGTTGACTTCTGAGGGTATTCTGGTAATTTGGAGATTTATGAAAAAGGGTTTTATGGTAACCATAGGTGGTGGAGTTCGTGTTGGAGATCTGGGAGTTGAGCTTTCTAGTTTCTGACGGCAGTTGCAAGGTGACTTATCCTCACTATATCGACAGGGTCTACGGCACCAAGGCCGACCCTTTATCGGATTTGTATCCGGGTATTTGCATGATATATTTATTGATCTGTTAGATCTGCGTCCTGGTAGTTAGGGCGGTATTGTGTTTAGTGATCTGGTTTAGGTCGGTATCTTGGTATATAGGATGATGATATGTTAGTGACCGGTCAGGTCAGTATCCTGGTTATAGGATGTTGCTATGCTATATGATCTGTTAGATCGGTTTGTTTGTCTGTAGACTGTTATGTGATTATCTGTTATATGTGCACATGGTCGTTTGATTGGGGGTTGGGTTGAGGCAGGTCCTGTTTTGTGCTATAGGCCGACATACAAGGGCGGACCGGATAGACTGTAGACCCGGGAAGGGCACATAGTCAGGCCGAAGGCTCGGCGAGCGGTCCGGATAGGCTGAAGGCCCCGATAGGGCGGTCCAGACGAGCCGAGGCTCGGAGAGTGGGCCAGATAGACTGAAGGCCCGGTGCGGGCGGACCAGTCATACTGTAGACTCGGATAGTGGACCAGGTAGGACTGAAGGCCCGGTGCGGGAGGACCAGTCACACTGCAGACTCGATATGCATGGTTGTTCTGTATTTGTTGATATGATATGATTATGGTTATATAAGTTTGGTATTTTGGGGGTAACTCACTAAGCCTTCGAGCTTACATTTATCGATTATTGTTTCAGGTACAGCGGTTGACCGCGGGAAGGCGAAGGCATGACCGTACACTTCCTCGGTTTATGATTATGATTTCTGGGAACTCTGATATTAAAATATTTTGGAAAACCTTTTTGTAACAACTATTGGTATTTTGAATGATTTAAAAGTTTAAATTTGGCTTGAAATTTATGGGTGTTACACTTCAAATCCGATATGCAGACCTAACCCTTAGAGATATGCGTTGATCTTCTGGATCTTCGAGTTGACCAATTCATGGCATATGGTGACTAATTACTCAAAGTGTACCGTATAGAAAGCCAAGTCTGACTCTTTGGTGCTCAGATGATTGAATTCCTGTTCGGCTCGTGCCACTTCTCTGCCAGAACGGAATTGCTTTATCATCTGCTTCTTCAACTCTTCCCAGGGAGTTGCATAGGCTTCATCTACTCCCAAAGCCTTGACCCGGATACTCTACCAGATGAGAGTTGTTGGGTATTTTGTGTTGTGTCATGGGCTTTGTTTTTGTATATCCGGATTAGGCATGTCCATCCGCGATTATTGATTAGGGTTAAGCTATATATAGTGCATGCATGTATGCCTTAGATACGGTCATGATTATTATCATTATTTCTTTGTAACCCTAAACACCTCTACAGTCGAAGTTCTTAATCGAGCTCTTCTGAGGTGTTAAAGCTTAATCATTCGACATCAGTTAAACCATTCATGTGTTCTTTATTACGTTATTTATTGCTTTTCTGCTTATAATCAATCGATCCTACTAGAACTTTGTTCTAACAATTGGTATCAGAGCAGGAGACTGTGTGATCAATACACATTCCTTCTGTTTGAAGAATTCTTTAGGGTTTCCGCTTTTATCGAATATAAAGAAGCCGTCTTCTTCCTGTCGACGGTAACTCTTGTGTTTGATAAAACCCTAATCTCAAGTTTACAGGTCTGATTCTAGCAGTTCCAAGAAAAAGCTCATCATGTCTCACAACGATTCTCAAACTAATCCCATCAACATATCTAACAGCATTGGATCCACTACAAGGGTTCCCATTCTCTACACTCAAGACTATGAAGTGTCGGCGCATCACTTTGAAGATTACGTAGTTGGATCTGAAGATAATGTTTATCTCATCTGGGAAGCTATCACGATTGGGCCGTTTGTTCACTCTGTAACGAACAGGACATTGAAGACTCAAAAAGAATATAATCTGCTTTTGGCGGACGTAGAGAAGATGCCACAGGATGAAAAGGACAAGCTGCTATGTAACGTGAAAGCCTTGAGAATGATCAGATTCGCATTGCAATCTGACACTTTTCGTTTATTCGGTTCATGCACGACGGCTAAAGAAATCTGGGATAGATTAAAAGAACTGTACTCAACCGATGAGGATCTAGAACACTTGATCCAAACCTTGTTGCTCTCAGAATTTGGAGCTTTCGAACAGAAACCTAAAGAGAAATTAATACAGACCTTCGATCACTTCAATCATCTCCTCAGCAAAATGATCAAGCATGGCATTGAAAGAAAATTGATTGAGCAAAAGGTGACCTTCATGAATGGTTTAAGACCAGAATGGATGGCAGTGGTTTCAACGATGAAAGCTCATGAACAGTTTAAATCATACTCGCTAGCGAAACTGATGGGTATTCTTAAATCCCATGAAAGCGTGGTAACCAAGGAGGCAAAGGTAGTATCGGGTGTGGGATCGCTGGCCCTTGTCTCAAAAGGCAAAAGTGTAGCAGAAGAAGAGGAGGATTCAGATATATCTGAGTGTGACCTTACTGGCGAAGAATATGCAATGATGGTCACCAACCCAAAGAAGTTTGCACGAAAGAAGTTCCCTATCAATAAGAACCGAAACTGGCAAGGAAGTTACAGCTCTGAGAAGGTGAAAGAAGAAACAAAGAACACCACTCAAAACGATGACGAAAAGAAAGAAAACAAGCTTGTAGGAGACTCTGGATTTAACTGCAATTATTGTCATGACAAGAACCACTTTGCCAAAGATTGCATGTTGAGAAAAGGGACGGTGAAGATGATGAGGCGTATTACATGCGAAAGTTGGAAGAAATAAAGAAAAAGAAGGCAACTAATAGTTCAATGAATGCCTTGATTGTGCAGGAAAATGTGGATGAAGATGAGTTCGGTGGCGTTGAAGTCTGGTCAACCGATTCTGAGGATGAAGAAGTGAGAAAACCCACACATGGAAAAGCTTACGTGGCGAGAGAGGAAGCTACTAGTTCGGCTGGGAAATGTTTGATGGTTACTGCTGGAAGACCAACCGAAGGTGAGCATAAGGAGCCGAACCTGACTGAGGACAAGTGTTTTGTAGCCAAGCCCGTGAGTGAGAGGATCAACGACTGTGATCAGCTGATCAAAAAGGTACAATCCATCCTTGAATCACTTAAAGTTCCCGTAACAAATTATGAAGAAAAATTAAATGAACTCAAATTTAAATTTTCTAACTTAAGTGGTAGTCTCATGCAAACTCGCTTAGCGAACTCTAACCTAACTGACCAACTCAGCAGGGTGTCTTCGAAGAGTGAGGAGAGAAGGATGTGGATTGAGCTGAAGGAGACGGAGTTAACTAGGGCTAGGGATGAGATTATTTATTTGCAACGAGACAATTTAAAGTTTTTGAAACAACGAAATGTTTTTTGCTTGATTGCTAAACGCTTATATACGAATATTACTCAGTTGCACTTAAATTGTGAAATAGGGAAAAAGATTCATAAGATGATCTTACCCTTCCTTGAATTTAAGTAAGATGAGGTCATCGCTGAGTGTGAATCCATAATGTCCTCAGAAGAGACTTCCATCACTTATAAAATCGGACTAGACAAGATAGAGACCTTTATTGACTCTAAGGAACATAAATGTATGGTCAAAAATCTTTTAGATGAAAATGATAGGTTGAAAATTAAGTCCGAGACCATTCAAACATTTGACTCGTCTAACGCCAAATTAATTTCAGAACATAAAATGAATATAGAAAACACGTCTGAATTTGATGAGGAAAGTGAGATGAGCGAAATCTCAGTGGAAGATGTGGTTGATTGCTCTGAATTTTTGAAGAGCGAAACCGAGAATGAAAAACCACTCATATCTGAGAACTCGGTTGAATATTCTCGCCTATCAAAGGACAAGTCGAACAAACTCAAAGAGAAAGCAATGGTCTATCAGAAAGTTCAAACAGTGCCAAATCAAGTATATGCTGTTAAAGGGGTCACTCAAAAACAAACATCAGAATTGAAAATCTTGGTCGACACAGACAATGCTGAAGGGTGCGACGATTACTTCTGGTCCGCCCCTATCGATAATGCAGACGAAACCGTCGGCCTATCGGAGCGAACCTCGTGGAGGGTAAGAGGTAGATACGTTGCTGAACCCATCAACAAACCCTCAAGTTTTGATAAACCAAGCTCGAGTGGAACAAAAGCGATACCAGAAGAACCAAAGAAGGCATCCAATGTATCTTCCAAGACAACCGAAGCTCAAAAGGAGAAGCCAAAATTAAGCTTCAATATTCATAAATCTCAAAAGCAGCTGGCTGAACAGAAACGCCAAAGAAATCAGAGATACATGAAAAATCTGAATGAGCGAAAACGGTTTTGGCAGTCTCAAAACCCTAACCACGTTCCTTCCAAGAAAGAGTCAAATGTTAAAGAAAATGACAAGCCAAACCGAAAGGAAAGTTTTAGTCCAAGCTCCTATTATTCCAAAACTTAGAACCAAACATCCAGTTTCGGTTCCAACACCAAGCTCAGAACCGAACATCCAGTTTCGGTCACAACGTCAAGGCTAACAACCGAAAGTCTAGCTTCGGTCCTTCTTGCTACCAACAAAAGCCGTATTCAGTGAAGGACATCAAAGGAAAGGGAAAGCTTGATTTGAATTCTGACATCAATAATAAGAAAAAGTCAGCTAACCCTAGGACTCAAAAGAATGTTCCAAAACCATCTAACAACAAACCATCTGATACACCACAATTTAAACAAGATAAAAACAAAATCAAGGTGTATTCCATCAAAAGAAAAGACGAAACCACTATAATAAAAAGAACTTATTTGGTTGATCTTTCTGTTGCTATTCCTTTTTCTGTAAAAGACTCACCAGGGCCAAAGAGACTTTGGGTTCCTAAATCTGCTTGAATTTGCAGGTTATAAGTGACGAGCAGTTCGATGACGAATGGTACATAGACAGTGGCTGCTCACGTCACATGACAGGAAGGAGGAAAGAGCTGAGGGAGTTTCGGTCCCTTAAGGATGGTGGATGTGTGAGGTATGGGAACAATTCTTATGGCACAATCAAAGGATATGGAATGATAACCAACGGAGAATTCACAATTCGAAAAGTGGCTTACGTAGAAGGATTGCAGCATAACCTCATTAGTGTATCTCAATTGGTTGTGGGAACCGGTTTGAAAGTTTCATTCGATGATGAGGGATCAGAAATTGTTGAAAAGCCGTCCAAAAGAGTTCTGTTGAAGTCTGAACGCAAGGGAGAGATGTATCCTTTAAATCTCAACCCAATTCGAGGAGAACCAGCAATATGCCTGCTGTCAAAGGCGAACTCTGATGAAAGCTGGTTATGGCATCGACGCCTATCGCACCTGAACTTCAAAGACATTAATAAGTTGGTGCTTGGTGATCATGTTCGAGGCCTTCCTCTTCTCAAGTTTGATAAGGAACACCTGTGTGCAGCGTGTGAGATGGGCAAACAAAGCAGAAAGAGCCATCCTACACGTATCAATACAAATATTGTTGAAGCTCTTGAACTTCTGCATATTGACTTATGTGGACCTTCGGCTATCGAAAGCATCGGTGGTAGTAAGTTCATTCTTTTCATAGTAGATGATTTTTCACGCTTCTCCTGGGTTTTCTTTGTTAAACAGAAATCAGACGCGACTCCCAAGTTGAAGGCGTTTATCAAGCAAGTGGAACTGCAGCTGCGAAAGATGGTGAGGAATATTAGAAGCGACAATGGGCTTGAATTCAAGAATAAAGATTTTGAAGATTTTCTGGCTGAAAAGAGGATATCTCACAACTTCTCGGCTCCCTATACACCACAACATAATGGAATTGTTGAAAGACGAAACCGTTCATTATGTGAGGCAGCCCGAACCATGCTGAGCTTCGCTTCTCTTCCGCTATACTTCTGGGCTGATGCAGTTGCAACTGCATGCTACACTCAGAACTGATCCTTACTTAACAAGCGATTCTCCATCACTCCGTATGAGATTCTGAACAATCGGAAGCCCAACGTTAAGTTTTTCCACGTGTTCGGTTCAAGATGCTTCATTTTCAACTCCAAAGAGAACCGAAACAAGTTCGACGTTAAAGCTGATGAGGGAATTTTTCTTGGTTATTCACTCACTTCAAAGGCATATAGGGTTTTGAATAAACACTCCAAGCGTATTGAAGAAACCTACTATGTAACCTTTGATGACAACTACATGAAGAAGGTTCAAACAAGCAAAAGTACCATGGGGGAAATATTTCCAGAATCAGGACAAGTCTCGGTTCCCATTTCCAACTTGTTTGAAGAGTACATAAGGCTTTTTGATGAACCAGAAAAGGCTATACACTCAGAGGCGAAAGCAGCATACAACAAAATCGACAATCTGAAAAAGATCATCGATGAAGCTGCAAAAGATATGGCAAATGAACTTCCTAAACCGACTGGTGGTCAACCCTCAACTGACCCTCCAAACAACAACTCAATGTTCAAGGGGGAGGGTTCATCTGTACCAAAAACAACCGATTTGCCTTTCGAGGGGGAGAATCCAACTCCAACCCCAACCCATGATAGTCCAATCGAGGGGGAGAATCCAACTCCAACCGAGGGGGAGAATCCTGAACCTGACATGGAATACGCTTCGCCATTTGAGGGGGAGAATGAGAATACAAATGACGAAGGTGATCAATCGGAATTTGAAGAAGAGGTAAATGCAGAGTTGGATCCTATCTATGACCCTAATTACCCTCCTCTAACGAAATGGACTAAGGATCATCCCAAAACACAAATAATTGGTGAATCATCTGAGCGAGTTCTCACACGTTCTCAATTGAAAGCGAAACAAACTGCCTTATTCTCTCATGTTGAATTTTGCATGTTTAATTCGTTTATCTCGAAAATCGAACCGAAGACGGTTAATGTTGCACTTGATCACGTTGATTGGGTACAAGCAATGCAAGATGAACTCCATGAGTTTGAACGTAATCGAGTTTGGAGGCTGATTCCCACTCCAAAGGATGCTTCTGTGGTCGGCTTAAAATGGGTCTTCAGGAATAAGTTGGATAAAGAGGGCAACGTCATTCGCAATAAGGCTCGACTGGTGGTGAAGGGATATTGCCAAGAAGAAGGGATAGACCATGAGGAGACCTTCGCTCCAGTAGCAAGGTTGGAATCAGTTAGAATCTTTCTGGCATATGTTGCACATAAAAACTTCGAAGTTTTCCAGATGGATGTGAAATGTGCTTTCTTAAATGGAGAACTAGAAGAAACGATGTATGTTGAGCAACCACCTGGGTTCGTGAACGAGAAATACCCTGATCACTGCTATGTGTTGGATAAAGCTATATATAGTCTGAAGCAAGCACCAAGGGCCTGGGACCAGAAGGCATTTTTATCAACCAGGAGGCCTACACGAAGAACTTGCTGGCGAAGTTCGGTATGACGGGAGATTCGAAGGTGAAGGTTCCCATGGCGTTTGGCACAAAGTTAACACCATCTCTGGAAAAACCTGCTGTTGACGTAACACTCTATCGTCAAATGATAGGGTCTATTATGTATCTAACAGCTAGTAGACCATATATTATGTTCTCTGTTTGTTATTGTGCCAGGTTTCAAGCAAATCCAAGAGAACCTCACATGGTGGCAGTGAAAAATATTTTCCGTTATCTGAAGCGAACCTCGTCTCTCGGTCTTTGGTACCCTGCTAGATCCGGATTCTTTGTTCAAGCCTTTTCTGACGCCGATCTTGGAGGATGCGGTCTGGACCGAAAGAGCACAACTGGAGGATGTCAATTCCTTGATGGTAAACTTGTTAGCTGGCAGTCCAAGAAGCAAACTTGTGTGTCTCTTTCAACAGCCGAAGCTGAGTACATAGCTGCAGCATCCTGTACCTCACAAGTGATTTGGATACAAAGCCAACTAAGAGACTACGAACTGAGTATGAAGAAAATACCTCTCTATTGTGACTCTGAAAGCGCGATAAGAATATGTCACAATCCAGTGCAACACTCAAAGACAAAGCATATTGCACTAAGATACCATTTCATCAAGGACCATGTTGAAGATGGAAACGTGGAAGTTCATTTCGTTCGGTCCTCTGATCAACTAGCTGACATCTTCACTAAAGCCTTACCAGAAGCAAGCTTCAATAAAATTTTACAAGGCTTGGGAATGATGGAAGCAGAGTCGGTACCGAACCCTCAAACCTCTCTCTAAAAATTAGACAAGCAAAATAGAGCGACTGCTCGGTCTATTTCGGTTCCATAATGTTCGGGAACCGAAATGAACCGAACGCTCGGTCTATTTCGGCTCCATAATTTTCGGGAACCAAAATGAACCGAACGCTCGGTCTATTTCCGCTCCAGAATTTTAGGGAACCGAAATGAACCGGACGCTCGTTCTATTTCGGCTCCGGAATTTTAAGGAGCCGAAATGAACCGATCGCTCGGCTTATTTCGCTTCATTCCTTTAAGGTTTGATTTCGGCTGTATACTTTGTAAACTCTCTTTTAAATCTTTTTCTTGCTACGTTTTCTCTGTTATGTTTATTCCCAGAGTTTCTAACATCAATTTTGTTTATTCTTGTTTCTTTTCTTGTTTTTATTATTTTTCAGAAAAATTCAAAAAAAAATCCAAAAATATTTTGTTTTTATTATTTTTCAGAAAATTCAAAATTCCAAAAGGTTTCATCTTTTATTTATCTCTTTATTATCTTCTTTTTTTTTCTTTATTTTGTTTGTGTGTGTGGTTTGTTTGTCTTTGTTTATTCTCTTTACTAGGTACTAAGTACATCGTTGCTACATAAATTGGAGCTAGGGCAGGTACGACCTTTTTAATTTGAACTAGTTAAGTGTCCCTAGAAGCATGCTGCCGCATGTAGACCGAAGCCTCTAAGACTATGAGTAAGGCCTTAATGATTTGATCTATGCGTATCGTTTCTTCCCAATCAGGCTGCTAAATTCACTCAAGTCATGAGCCACGTTACTCTTCTCAAATGAGTTAAGAGTTTTCTGCTTTGTCACTTTTATATAGCAGGGGTACTTTCGGTTCCTTAACCACCTCCTCTACATTCTCCATCAACTTTCGTTTCACCAAGGTAACCCTTGAGACTCTCAGATATTACCACTGAGGTTTATGGTTACACAAAATTTATGTTTATGATCTTAGATGCGTACACCACGTGCTAAGTGAGACCCAAAATCCAACACCAATAATGAATTGACGGTGAATATTTATATTCAAGATATCACTTGTTACCTAACGAAATCCCATTTTATTTTTTGAGTGGTCTTTATGAAATTGTCTAACACCAAGGCATTTCTTCCCAAAAAGATCCAGTTTGGTTTTTGTTTTTGAGATTTTTATAACATCATTAGTCACAACAAATTTTATCCAACCTACTTGTTCAACAGACCACACCGGTCTCACAAGTACTTCATCCAACTTTCGGTCTTATGTTAAGTATCAATGTTCGGTTGAAGAAAAGCCACCCTTTAGACACATTATTTGAAAAGAAGCTTTTCGGTGTTTCTTTACAAACACTCGATCGTATTTTCTCGGGGAACCACACAAGCACTTCAAGTCTCTCTTGACTTTGCAGGAAGAGATTCTTGCCCGGAATCATTTGCTTCATGTCTTATTAAAGACATCACTCACATCCTATACACATTTTGCTTTATTTCTTTATTTTTGGCACACACTTACACGAAAATTCTTTGTGATTTTCCAAAATTCTGGTTGATGTTCCTTATGGCTCGTTTAAAGTTTTTTTGGAGCGAAAGTGGTTATTTTGACATATGAAGCGAAAGTGAATTTGAAAAGACGATATGTGGATAAGATTTTGAATCACGTCATCAGATAATCATTCATATTGGGCGCGTGAATTTGAAACAGTTCCTAAACCCAGGCTCGATGACGTCTATCTGGGGAAACCAAGTTGTCAAATCGCGCTTTTTCAGGCGACGTTTCAGTGATCGTATCATCATCACAGAGATTATTTCTCTCTCCTGGCAACGGTATATAAAGGGTTTCTCGCACCTATTGTACCTTCTTACCTTCTTCAAACTCTCTCAAATACAACAGGCGATCTTCAACTGTTCATCTTCTTCCTTACATCAACAATGGCGGAATCATCATCTTTTCAAGATCAAACTGCTTCATCGTCATTGCTTGTGATCAAACCTAATCAGAACCTGATCATTCAACTAAAACCCTTTTTGTATGATTCGTACATGCTACACGTTGTCGAATGTCTCAAGTACTCCCCACTGGTTATCGCTCTTATGCAGGTGGAATCTGTTCCCATGTCTCTACTGTCACAAGTGTACACTACAGCGTCTTACGACAAGAACAAGGAAATGATCTATTTTCAAATCTTCACTCACAAGGCATCTATTTCGAAAGGCCGATTCTGTTCCCTGTTAAGGCTTGCCGTCGATGCTTCTGTCATCTCTCCTGATTTCATCACCACAACCCAGTTGTTTATGATGCTTTATGAGATGGGGTATACTGATTTCCTTACAACAGTGACAAAGGTTAAGAAGTCCTGTTTACCGCCACAATGGAATGGGTTACTTACTCCTATCAACAAGGGTTTAGCGGAACGGGTAGCTGGGTCAGATGGTACGAGTAAGGGTTTTTTGACCATTCTCTATGGTCTCTACAATGGGATAAACCTGGATTATGGCTCTATTATTTGGTCGCAACTGGTGCAAAGTCTCAACTCCTCAACGAGACATTCAGAGATTTCCTGTGGTCGTTTCTGGACCATCATCACTCGACGGGCCATTAACAACTTACAGATTCCAGTTATGAAAGATGCAATGCTCTCCTCTGTGGCTACTTTTCATACAAAGAAGATTATCTTCTCAGATGCCACCAAGTTTTCTCACATTGGTTCGATACCTGAAACAATGTACAGTTGTGTGTCGAGCGAAAGTCATGTGATGGCTGACTACCGGAAGCTTACTCCCAAGGGCCCAAGAGAACTGACTCCTGAACAGCAGGCTGCCTTAGATGCTGTGGAAAAGCCAGCAAAGCGAGGGAAGAGGGCAGATACCAAGAAGGTGGAAACCGAAGGTCCTTCTTCTAAGCCTGTCAAGTCCAAAAAGCGAAAGGCTGAAAAGGATGAGTCTTCGGCTTCAAAGAAAATCAAGAAAATGGCAAGGAAATCAAAGAGTCCTACCCCTTCAAGCTCAGAACATGATAAGGAGCAATCAGCTGATGAGGAAGAGGAAGTTCAGCATGGCGGTTCACCAAGAGGTAATACACCTCCTCGTTCTCCAACTCCTACTGAACAACTCAATGACAAAATTCCACCTCCTCCTCCATCTCCACCGAAGACTACTGTTCCAGTTTCGGTTGCTCCAATTCCACCAATTCCTACAACTCAACCTACCACTACTGTTCCACCTCCACCACCAGTTAGTACAGTACCAATCTCTACAACTCCTTTACCACCTCCCATTTTTTCACACGCAACTACCACAACTACCCCTATCTCCACCACTACAACCGAACCTCCAGTAAACATCAACGTATCTGATACGGGGGCTAATACTGAAACCAAAACCCCTGTTACATCCAAACCTCTTTCAACCTCACACTCAACTGATTCTGGTCCTACTCTCGGTGGTGACAATTTTGAGTTTGACTCAACCTATTACAGTCCTTATCGACTTCCCACTGATGAAGATGAAGAGGCTCCAGTAACCAAACAACAACTGCAGAGTCTCGATGATAAGCTTGATCGATTGCTCGCCTCTTCTTCGAAGTACAATGATGTTGTGCTGAAGGCTTTCCTGGACACTGCTTTTGAACAGTATACAGGAGCAATTGATAAATCAACGAAGGCGGTTGAAGCATCCACATCTTCATGCCGGAAGGCTACAACCGATGTTGCGGAACTCATTCACAATTCCCAGATCTTTCTTGAATCTCTTAAGGGTCATGCTGATGCGAATACAGCTAAGGTGAATGCATCGGTTGACTATCTCTCAAAGTCACTTCAAGGGGAGCAAGCCAAATTCGACACTGTTCATTCTGAGATTCAAGCCGAGAACTCTTCTCTTCTTAGCTCAGTGAATTCTCGTCTTGAAAAGCTCCATGCTGATTTAGCAAAGGAGAACAAATTGATGGAATATCTTGCTCGTCAAACCACTAACGTTGAAGTCCAGAAGGTTCAAATGGCTCAAGCCGATCGGGAAATTTCTTTGTTGAAAACTGAGCGTGCCGTTTTTCGAAGTTGTGCTGGTGACGTTCTTAATATGCTGCATAATATTCTTCATGCTCATGATCCAATTCTTACACTGACAATCCGAAATAACCTGACCTCCAAGCTTCTTCCTACAATTGAACTTCTACATGAAATGAAGGGTGTTTCGGAGCGAATGGTTACTCTGAAACAAGGGGGAGAAGGTGCTCAGAAAACTACTCCTATTAAACCGAAGGTCACTGTCAAAACAGAACCGAAGGATAAAGCTTCGGGTTCTGGTAATCAAGAAAAGAAGAAAGGTCTTGCTGATGATAGTGATGAAGATCAAGAAACTATTGCTGATGCCCTGAAACGGAAGAAAATGGATCAGGAGTTAGATGAAAACCTTCGGGTTGCAAAAGAAGAAGAAGAGAGGGAGCGAAAGAAGAAGGAAGAGCATGATGCTCTAATTTGCAAAAAGGCTTTGTTTCCTCCTTGGACTAGGGAAACGCTGATCAAAGAAGCGATAGAGTTTCCAAGCACGTACTGGCTGGAACTTGTAGCTTCGTTTGATTGTGAGAATATGAGGGACTCACAGTTTGATATGCCTATAACACAAAAGGCATTTACTTTTCACTGTTTTGATTCAACAGTTCAAGTTCCCTCACCTCACCCTCAAGTTGATCGTGAACTTATTGATTTTTATCTCAAGTTCGGTCAGCCGCAGTATCTGACCTGGAGTGCACAGAAGATTACAACAGTCAAGGTGCTGAAACCTTCGCCTGCAGGGAAATTTGTTAATGTTAATTTCAAGATAACCCGAGGTTCAGACAACTCGGTTTCTATAATTTCCCTAGCAGATCTTCCTAACTTAAATCCTCATGATTGGATCTTATTGTACAACATTTTGCTCACTAATGCGAAGGAGTATGAGCCGATCCTAGATCATCTGAAGAGGATGTTGGCTTCCTATGTCCATGAAGTTGCTACAATGGACCAGGAGATTTCTAGTGTTTTGAAGAAGAAACCAACTGTAAAGCCTGGAGATGTGAACAAGATGAAGCTGGGTCAAATTGATTCTACACATCTCACAGTGATGTTCACAAGAGGCGAAGCTAACAGATTTCTTTTCGCTCTTGTTGATAAGCATCTGTTCTCAACGGACTGCTTGGAGCACATAATCAATATTATCCATCGGTGCAAGCACAACAATGAGTCAGACAAGAAGAACTTCACTGACATGCTTCGGTGGTATATTACTTTTCGTCATACTCTACTGGCCATTATACCGAAGGTGTTCAAGACCATCAATAAGTCTTCTATAGCTCAACCAAATTGAGCTCTCGGCTCCATTGACGCAAAGGGGGAGATTGTTGGGTATTTTGTGTTGCGTCATAGGCTTTGTTTTTGTATATCCGGATTGGGCCTGTCTATCCGTGATTATTGATTAGGGTTAAGCTATATATAGTGCATGCATGTATGCCTTAGATACGGTCGTGATTATTATCATTATTGCTTTGTAACCCTAAACACCTCTATAGTCGAAGTTCTTAATCGAGCTCTTCTGAGGTGTTAAAGCTTAATCATTCGACATCAGTTAAACCATTCATGTGTTCTTTATTACGTTATTTATTGCTTTTCTGCTTAGAATCAATCGATCCTACTAGAACTTTGTTCTAACAAGAGCTCTTCCCATGAACATTCAAATGTGAATACAAAAAGAATGACTTATATATGTTCTATTCACATATGAATATAACAAAACATATTCATATGTGAATAAAAAAATATGAATATATATGTTTTATTCAAATATTCGAATGTGAATATGTATGTTATATTCATATATGAATAGAACATAATTTGCTGTCATACATACATTATTCAAATGTGAATACAACAAGAATGACTTATTCTATTCACATATGAATATAACAAAACATATTCATATGTTAATAAAAAAATATGAATATATATGTTTTATTCAAATATTCATTCGTGAATATGTATGTTATATTCACATATGAATAGAACATAACTTGCTTCAATACATACATTATTCAAATGTGAATACAACAAGAATGACTTATATATGTTATATTCACATATGAATATAACAAAACATATTCATATGTGAATAAAAAAATATGAATATATATGATTTATTCAAATATTCATTCGTGAATATGTATGTTATATTCACATATGAATAGAACATAACTTACTGCAATACATACATTATTCAAATGTGAATACAACAAGAATGACTTATATATGTTCTATTCACATGTGAATATAACAAAACATATTCATATGTGAATAAAAAAATATGAATATACATGTTTTATTCAAATATTCATTCGTGAATATGTATGTTATATTCACATATGAATAGAACATAACTTGCTGCCATACATACGGTATTCAAATGTGAATACAACAAGAATTACTTATATATGTTCTATTCACATGTGAATATAACATACATATTCATATGTGAATAAAAAATATAAATACATATGTTTTATTCAAATATTCATTCATGAATATGTATGTTATATTCACATATGAATTGAACATAACTTGCTGTCATACATACGTTATTCAAATGTGAATACAACAAGAATGACTTATATATGTTATATTCACATGTGAATATAACATACATATTCATATGTGAATAAAAAATATGAATACATATGTTTTATTCAAATATTCATTTGTGAATATGTATGTTATATTCACATATGAATAGAACATAACTTGTTGTCATACATACGGTATTCAAATGTGAATACAACAAAAAGGACTTATATATGTTCTATTCACATGTGAATATAACATACATATTCATATGTGAATAAAAAATATGAATACATATGTTTTATTCAAATATTCATTCGTGAATATCAAACTCATTTATCTTCTACTTACTATTGAATGAAGGTAAGAACACTAACATTTCCGATAAAGATTCACCAACAATGAGAGAAACGAGATCAATGCAGAAAAATCAAAAATGTATAAAATACATATCATATCTTATAAATGAATATTCTATATTCATTTACGAATATAATATATTTTCTTTGTAAAATGCATTTCAAAATTATTTATCTTCTACTCACTAATTCATGAAGGTAAGAAGATTTGTATTTCTGATAAAGACCCCACAACTATGATAGAAACAGATTTGAAGAGGAAAAATGCGAAAGGTACAAAATTCCTATCATATCTAATATATTCATATATGAATAAAATTGTATATCTTAGTTATATTTTTGTAATAAATAAATATTAATAAATCAACGAGCATATATCATATTCATATATCAATAACTTATTCAAATATTATATGTTTTCATTTCCCAGATAAAAAAGAAACAAAAACACCAAAGAAAATAAAGCATCAAAGCAGAAAAAGTCCATCAAAAAGGAAAACTCCTGAAAAACAACAACTACAAGATTCAGACTCTGATTTTGAAAGTAGTCATCCATCATAGAAGGCAAAAAAAAAGGAGTCACCAATCAAAAAAGACAAAAAAAAAAACCAGTGGTAAAGTAATTTTACTCAATGAAAAACAGATGTTCACCAGAGTCATTACTATCTATAATCCTTGGGATGAGCAAAGAACAAAAAGAATCTGTAAGATCTATGAGTTTTGGAGCATTGTTAAAAATCAAAATCACAGATATACCACTGAAGCTGGGATTTTATGTTCTTCAAAAATTTGATTCTGAGAGAATGGTGATAGATATTGAAGGAAATGAACTGAAAGTAACAACAGAGTCTGTTCATGACATGTTGGGCATACCAATTGGTGGAACCAAACTTACACAACTGGATCAATGGCCTAAGGATGATACAAGATATGATAAATAGAAGCAACAATTTAAAAAAGATTCAATCATCCGACTGAGTGCAATAAAAAATGTTATTGTTTCTACCACACAAGCTGATTTCGATTTCAAATTGAAATTCTTAGTTCTTTTTGTCAACACGTTTTGCGAGTCAACATCAATGGGAAGATGCAACATGTTTCCCTTGAGTTATATTTCAAGAAAAACAGATATCAGCAACATAGACTGGTGCAGCTATGTTTTGGACTGTCTTGTCAGAACAAAGAACTCATACATACCATACTCAGATACCAGCTTCTTTGTTGGACCTTCAGCTTTCTTGGTGGTAAGTTATTATAATGTTTATACTCAATTTTTAATAATATTGATTATTCATAAACTAATAGCACATATTCATATATGAATAAGAAAAATATACTTGTTCACACTCAATTGATTATTCATAAACTAATAGCACATATTCCAATTAATCAAACTGGATTTGAAGGAATCAATTTGACACCAATAATCGGTCAAAAAACAAATGATCAAAAAGAAAATGAAGATAAAGAGGGAAATGGTGAAGAAGACAATGATAATGATGGAAATCAACCAGAAGAAGATTATTTTCTTGATTCAAATGAAGCAGAGAATGAAGGAATAAAGAATGATGGAGGTAATAATAAAAAAGAAGGTGAAACTGAAGTAAAATAGAAAGATGGAAAGAACAATCAAAATGACAATGATGAAGAGAAAAAAGGTGATGATAATGAAGAAACAAATAATCATGAAGAGACTATTCAACAAACTGAAAATGAAAATTTGTTGGATAAAGTTGTTGACAACATTGTGGATCATGTCCTTGGAGTTGGAATTTCAAGTTTAAATAGTCAAGAAGATGAAATCTGGAATGACCCTGAAATGAAAACTATTTTGGATGATATTGATATAGGTAAATTTTGTCTTACTTTTATTTTTAAAAAATATATAAAAATATTAATAAACAATAACAATTTTGTTTATTAAATTTTGACCAGGGTCACCAATGAGTAGAAGTAAAAGTAATACTCTTGCAGAAAAGGAAAAATCAAAAGGTGTACATGAAGAAGGAAAAGAAGTTGAAAAAACGAACGGAGATGATACAGGTAAATGAATGATTTAAAATATATTACAATATTTATATTGATTTTTTTAATAACATTGTTTATTCATAAGTGAATAATACACTATATAAATGAGTAAAAAAGTAAAAAATATTCATCTATGATGTATATGTTTCAGGCAAGGAAAACTCTGAACATACAAATAAACAAGGAGCAGAAGCTAAGAACACGAAAGATGGAGGTGAAGATAAACATACAGAAATTGAGAAAGGAATGCAGAAGATAAAGGTAAATAGTTGAATCACTAATAAATGAATATAATAAGTTTTATTATTCACAAATAAATAACACAATATCCAAAAAAAATAAAAATTTAATATTTCTTATTCATAAATAATGATATGCATTACTTATTCATAAATGAATACATTACTTATTCACAAATGAATTACTTAATCAAAGTTCTTTATCTTTCAGGAAATAAAGGAGGTAACAATTTGGATAAACATTTCAAAATATAAACTCAAATATTATAATTAACTTACAACTATTTATATGATAAATCTCCTGGCACGCAGATACTCATCCAAGCTTTAGTCTAGGTCTCAGTCAAGATTCAGATCAAACTTCAAGTAAAAAATCTAATGAATCTTCACCAAAAAAACCACTTACAAAGAAACAAATCAAAGACGACCATCAGAAGGTTGTTATCAGATTAGCAAAGAAAAATGTTCTTAATCCAAATCCAATCTCTGTAGCAATTCCTACTGAAGTAGGACCATCAAAGCATGATCTGGATCAACCAAGAGAGAAGAAGCTTGCTGATGCTTTCAAATCACCTTTCAAATGCAGAATAACAGATACAAAACCCAAACTGACACATCAGGAGAGTATTGTCTGTGAATGGTTGTTCAACTTACAAGGGAATACATCGTAAGTAACTTTATTTTATATACATTCATATATGATTATTATATAGATAATAATCTATGACATTTTGATTATATATTTGCAGATATGTGGTTGTCCAGACAAAATATGGTCAGATAACAGAAAGAGCAGTTATGGAAAGTCTATATGCAAACACAGAGATTTTTGGAGAAGTTTTAGACACTTGGGCTGATTTACTTAACTACCAAGAACTGGAAAGGGATTTTGGAATTTCACCATACAGACTCTTCTTGAAAGTTGGAGTTTCTGTAAGTTTATGTTCTAACCTTAATTCTTTCCTTATTGATAAATGAATACACCAATATGATGTATTCATTTATGAATATTATATTTTTTTACAACTGAAATTCACATATGATTATACAAATATAATGTATTCTTTAAGATAATTATATATATTCAACTGAAATTCACATATGATTATCTGCAACCTTAATTCCTTCCTTATTGATAAATGAATACACCAATATGATGTATTCATTTATGAATATTATATTTTTTTACAACTGAAATTCACAAATGATTATACAAATATGATGTATTCTTTAAGATAATTATATATATTCAACTGAAATTCACATATGATTATATTGGTTACAGACTGCTTATCTAACTTCAACATCGTCTGATGAAAGAAAGTTTGAAAAATTCAAGGAGAACTTTTATGACAGTACCAATGGGTACAAAAAAATCTTGAACATAAAAGATATTGACATGGTATGTTAATTAAAGTTGTTTTGTTATATATATTTTGTCAACAAAATACTTACCATTATATACATAAAAACATATATTCTTTCCAGTTGTTAGAAGTGCTCACATTTTTGTGATTGTCTTCAACTTAAAGAAACCATCAATTGAAATTCTAGACAACAGTGCAGTTGAGGGGGATTATGAAGGGAAATACGGAGTGCTATTGAAACCTTTGGTATGTACCCAATTCACAACAACATAAAAGAACCAATTTATTACATATCTAACTTTTATTTTATTTAATGATCAGAAAAATTTGTTTGTGAGATACTTTAAAGAAATAAACCATCCAAGAGCAAATGCAATCTCAAAAGAAAGTATCAAACCCCAATGACTTGAAATGTCATGGTGAACAGTTAAAAACAAAGTTGATTGTGGGGTCTTTGCAATGAGACATATGGAGACCTATATGGGACAACCACTCTCAAAATGGAAACCAGGTCTTCATAAAGAAAGTGTAATTCAACAAACTACTTTAGAGAAGCTCAGGCAAAGGTATGCACACATAATGCTAATTTCTGAAATTAACATGTTGAAGGCTAAGGTGTTGGATCTTGCTGAAAAATATCAAAAATTTGAATTCAAAGTGCGTACTAATCATGCATACAAGGCTATGCAAACAATTCAAAAAAGGTTAAAAGAATATTGATGATTGCTTGTGAATGTAACACCCAAATTTTCGAATAATTTTTCACAATTTTTAAAACATACTTTCATTCATAAAATAATAATAAACTTAATGTATCCACTGTCATCATAGAAAAACATATCCCATAATCATATAAACAAAAGCTCCATGAGTGTGTACAGATCATGCCGGCGCCTTCCCGCGATCATCACTGGTACCTGAAACACATACACAAAACTCTGTAAGCATAAATGTTTAGTGAGTTCCCCAAAATACCACATAAACACATATCAGCCACTCAAGGCTGTAACTCTGATGACCCTCTGGTCGAATATCTCTGTGGGACCCTCTTGGTCCCATAACTCTGTGGACCCACTGGTCCTAACTCTGTAAACTCTGAATCATGCATATCACATATCACATAGAATCACAACACATAAATAGCATACAAGATACACTGTCACATAGCTCTGATTACCACTCTAGGTAAAGTATAGTGAGAAGACTCACCTCGGGAATCTCGGTAAAATCTCGATATCAGAATACTGCCCTAGCCTCCACTTAGTCACAATAATAAATTTCACTAAATAAATGTCTCTTCACAATTTGGATATTCTCTCATGCAAATCCCTAGAAGGGTAAAAGACCATTCTACCCCTCTACAGGCCCAAGGCCCATTTGTTGACAAACCCTAAAAGTCAACCCAAAAGTCAACTGTCCATTTTGACCAGACTCGCCGAGTGCATACGACGACTCGGTGAGTCCCATCGTCCCCACAGACTCTTCCCTTTCTAAGCCTCACTCGACTCACTGAGTCACCCCTCAACTCACCGGATCACCACTGGAATCAGACCCCGGGGCAACCCGGTCCGACTCGTCGAGTCTACATATGGACTCGGCGAGTTTCCTCCATGGACTTGCTCATACAACCTCCTGAGGTCAGATCTGCTTAGCCAAATCATAGATCTAACCCTTAAACACTCAAAAGTCACGTAAAGGTGCAACCTTTACGTGCATGCAACCCCATTCAAGCCTCAAATGGAGAAATAACACTAGAAATGGTAACCTAGTCTCCAATTGCTTATTTGCTTGGAAAAAGCTAGAAGGTAATGACTCTAGGGACCTCTCATGGTCCAGATCTGATGTCATAACCCCAAAGAGGACCTCATACTCACTAGATCTTTCATAAAATGAGGGTAAAAACCCTAAAATCAAGAAGTCCATCAATATAACACGAAATGGAAAGGTTTATACCTCCAAAGATGATATCACGAGATGATTAGCTCAGATCCAGTCCCCTTCACACTCTAGATTTGTGCTCCTATCTTCCTTCAAGCAAAACCACACAAAAAGATGAAGAAATAGCCTCCTCTTGCCCTCAAACTCACTATCTCAGCTCTCTAGGGTTTCTCTGGAACAAGGTGGCCGCAAATGAAGGCCATAAAGGTCTTTAAATAGGCTCCCAAACCCGGGGATTAGGGTTTTCCTAATCAGCACCGACTCGGCGAGTCAGGTCCCGACTCGTCGAGTCTGTTCGCGAAAATGCGCCAATAGATCAGACTCTACTCGACGAGTTGAGGCATCAACTCGTCGAGTTCCTCAATAAAACAATAAATAAATAATTAAATTAACATACCCGAACTCAGGATGTTACAATTCTCCCCCACTAGAATCAGACTTCCCCCTCGAAGTCTCGCTCTGCAAATAACTCTAGATACTGCTCACGCATCTCAATCTCTGGTTCCCATGTCAGCTCGGACCCCTTCCGATGCTGCCACTGAACCTGCACCATGGACACCTCCTTGTTTCTCAAAACCTTGATTCTCCGATCCCGAATCGCAATTGGCCTTTCAACATAATTCAGGCTCGCATCCACCTGAATATCCTCTAACGACACCACCGCCGATTCATCGGCAATACACTTCCTCAACTCAGACACGTGGAAGGTATCATGAATCTGACTCAACTCCGTAGGTAACTCCAAACGATACGCTACCCTGCCTACTCTCGCGATCACCCTGAATGGACCAATATACCGAGGCCCCAACTTGCCTATCTTCCTGAACCGGATCACACCTTTCCAAGGTGACACCTTCAGGAGAACGAAATCACCAACCTGGAACTCGAGCTCTGAGCGACGCCTATCCGCGTAGCTCCTCTGACGACTCTGAGCCGTCAACAACCTCTGCCTGCCCTGCTGTATCTGCTCAATCATCTGAAGCACTATCTCCATGCTACCCATCACTCGCTGTCCTACCTCTCCCCAACAGATGGGAGTTTGACACTTCCTCCCATACAACAACTCGAAGGGAGGCATACCAATGCTCGAATGGTGGCTGTTGTTATAGGAAAACTCAGCCAAAGGCAGATACGTGTCCCAACTCCCTCCGAAGTCCAACACACATGCCCGAAGCATGTCCTCGAGCGTCTGAATCGTCCACTCACTTTGTCCGTCCGTCTGTGGGTGGTAAGCGGTACTGAAATGCAGCCTAGTACCCAACTCCTCATGGAACTTCTTCCAGAATCTGGAAGTGAAACGCACATCTCGATCTGACACAATCGAGATCGGTACACCATGCCGCGATACCACCTCCCTCACATACACCTCTGCCAGCCTCTCCGCGGAAGAGCTCTCGCTGATAGCAAGAAAATGAGCGCTCTTTGTCAACCGGTCGACGATCACCCAAATTGCATCGACGCCTCTCGCAGTCCTTGGCAATTTGGTGATAAAATCCATGGAAATATGTTCCCACTTCCACTGGGGAACCTCAAGCGGCTGCAACTTGCCATGTGGACACTGGTGCTCGGCTTTAACCCTGCGACAGGTCAAGCACCTCTCTACAAACCACGCCACATCCCTCTTCATACAGGGCCACCAATAGTCTCTTTTCAGGTCCAAATACATCTTGGTGATCCCGGGATGGATCGAAAACCTCGACCTGTGCGCCTCCTCCATCAAAATGGCACGTGCTCCGCCCTCAAATGGCACCCAAATCCGGCCCTGGAAAGTCATAAGCCCCCGGCTATCGGCAATGAACTCAGATATCTGTCCAATCACCCGCTCTCGCTTGCGGTTCTCCGGTCTCATGGCCTCTACCTGGGCCTCCCGAATGGTGTCCAACACCGGAGTCATCACTGTCAACCTCAGACAAACATCTCGCAAAGGGACACTCTCTGCCCTGCGACTCAAGGCATCAGCTACCACGTTAGCCTTGCCCGGGTGGTACCGGATCTCACACTCATAATCCTTTATCACGTCCAACCATCTCCTCTGACGCATGTTCAAGTTGGGCTGATCCATCAGATACTTCAAGCTCTTGTGGTCCGTGTATATGGTACAACGAACCCCATACAGATAATGACGCTAGATCATGAGGGCGAACACCACTGCCCCCAACTCCAGATCGTGAGTAGGATACCTCGTCTCATGAGGCTTCAGCTGCCTCGATGCGTATGCTATCACATGCCCTCTCTGCATCAGCACCGCACCCAGTCCCGATATCGACGCGTCACAATATACCACAAAGTCCTCCATTCCCTCCGGAAGGGCCAACACTGGGGCTTCGCACAATCTCTGGCGAAGTGTCTCGAATGACGCCTGCTGCTCCGGGCCCCAACTGAAAGTCACGCCCTTCCGGGTTAGTCTGGTGAGAGGAACAGCAATCCTGGAGAAATCCTGGATGAATCTCCGATAATAACCAGCCAACCCCATGAAACTCCTGATCTCCGAAGGGGATCTCGGCACCTCCCAACTCATCACCGCCTCAATCTTGGCCGGATCAACCAATATCCCATTCTGGTTGACGAGGTGTCCTAAAAACTGGACCTCTCGTAACCAGAAATCGCACTTGGAGAATTTGGCGTAAAGCCTCTCCAATCTCAGAACTCCGAGGATCTCCCTCAAATGTTCCTCATGCTGCTCTCTGGATCTCGAATACACCAATATATCATCAATGAACACGATCGCCGAACGATCCAACATCGGCCTGCACACCCTGTTCATGAGATCCATGAACGCTGCCGGTGCATTGGTGAGCCCGAAAGGCATCACCACGAACTCGTAATGCCCGTAACGAGTTCTGAACGCTGTCTTCTGGATATCCTCATCACGCACCCTCATCTGATGATATCCAGACCTCAAATCAATCTTGGAGAACCAAGACGCTCCCTGCAACTGATCGAACAAATCGTCGATCCTCGGTAAGGGGTAACGGTTCTTTACCGTCAGCTTGTTCAACTCCCGGTAATCAATGCACATCCGGTGTGAACCATCCTTTTTCTTGACAAAAAGGATCGGCGCTCCCCATGGTGAGCTACTCGGCCGTATAAACCCCTTTCCCAGCAGCTCCTAAAGTTGCGAGGATAACTCCTGCATCTCTGGAGGTGCAAGGCGGTAGGGCGCCTTGGCAATAGGCGATGCCCCTTGAACCAAATCGATACGGAACTCCACCTGCCTCTCGGGAGGCACACCCGACAACTCCACGGGGAAAACGTCCGGGAACTCACGCACTATCGGGACCTCATCGACCGACCTCGGTCTCTTTGCACCTACCCTTGTATCCACCACATAAGCCACAAACCCACTACAGCCCTGTTGTAGACTCTGCCTCGCTCTCGCGGCTGAACAGAATGCTGACCCAGAACGGGTACCCTCGCCATAAACCGTAAGAACTCCCCCACTAGGGTCTCGTATGGTCACCAGCTGTCGCTCGCAGTCGATAACCGCTCCAAATCTGCTCAACCAGTCCGTGCCCACGATGACACAGACATCTCCCATAGCAATCGGGACCAAATCAATCGAAAACTCAACGCCGAAGATCTCGAGTACACATCCTCGAATCACATCAGTGGCATACACTGCTCTCTCGTCAGCTATGGAAACTCGCAAAGGTCGACTTAACGCCTCTCGACGAATATTGATGTGCTGACTAAAGGCTAACGACACAAAAGACCGACTCGCACCCGAGTCAAATAACACCAAAGCAGGTACATAACACACAAGAAATGTACCTACGCATATCACAATATAAGCATAACACCACAAACTCAAAATAAACAGATGAAAGAATACATACCAGCCATAACATCGGGTGCTGCGCGGACCTCCTTCGCTGTCAACTGGAAGGCTCTCCCGCGAGCCTTCGGCGCCTCGGCCTTCACCGGCCGACTCTCCGTAGCTCGAACAGCGGCAGGGACAGATCTCTGAGAATCTCCCTGAGCTGACCCTCATAACTGCGGACACTCGGCCTTCCGGTGTCCGGTCTGGTTGCAGTGAAAACAAACTGCAAACCCCTTGGGGCAATCCTTGGCCATGTGGCCCTCCTTGCCACACTTGTAGCAAGACCCTGCTCTGCATACCCCCTCATGACTCTTGCCGCACTTGCCACAAGTGCGGCCCTTCTGGTTCCCTGATCTCGAATCGGCGGGCTTAGCCCGCTTGGCAGCCGGCTGGGTCTGTGCCGGTCGCCGATCCCTCCCCTGAGACTCCGCGTCCTCCCTGCTCAATCTCTCTCTTCCGGGCATTTGCCTGAAGCTCAGCAAATGTCCGGTATGTCGAGTTTGCCACGAACTCGCGGATATCTCTCCTCAAAATACTCAAATATCTGCTCATGCGTGCCTGCTCGGAAGACACGTGCTCAGGGCAGAACATCGCCCTCTCATGAAACATCCTGGTGATCACTGTAACAGACTCGGTACCCTGCTTGAGGGTCAAAAACTCCTGGGCCAAACGTTCCCTTTCCACCGGGGGAACGTACTCATCTCGAAACATAGTGGTGAACCTCTCCCAGGTCACTGTAGCGAGCTCTGCAGAAGTGAAGTGTGTTGTCACAAACTTCCACCAGTCTTTCGCTCCCAAGCGAAGCTGGTTCAAAGCGAACCGTACCCTCAGATGCTCCGGACATGAACATGTGTAGAAGCACCCCTTAATATCAGAGATCCACCTCATCGCGGCTATCGGATCCTGAGTCCCATCAAACTCTGGTGGCTTCGTGTTGCTGAACTCCCGGTACAGCAACGCATCACCCCCCCTGCGGCATGGCAGCAGCAATGGCTGCAGTGGCTGTAGCAACAGCAGCATCAGTAAGAGCAGCATACCGCTCATCAAAAGTCTCAATCAGTGTGGTCTTGATAGACCCGAACATCTCTGGAATCTCAGCGCGGATGGCCGCAGCCACCTCATCATGAATCATCTGGCGGAGCTCCTCATCGCTCACACCCCCCTCGTTAGTCCCTGGCCTGTGGCGTGTCCCAACCATGACGTCTCTCTGAAATACAACACAAGATATCAGAGACTTGCTCGAGTGTACACATACTCGATATCCCATTCCTACTTGATCCCTGGTACACTAAGGATTCTTACTTGGGCTGCGCACTGATCCGGTGCCTTCGATAGTACGGGCCCAATACTACCGTCCACACCGCATCAATATTCACCCCAAGTCCTCCTCCTAGGATCCCAAGTCCCAAGTACTCTACTCTCTCTATACATAGTCTACTCTCTAGCAGATCTCTCATAAGCTCTTCGCTGCTATCTATTCACTCTCAAGCATCTTCTAGCAGCAAAATCCCTAGGCTAAGGCATCACAAATCGGGCCACTCTAGTCCTAATAAGAATACCTAGCCTACTCTAGCATGCATATTATATCATAACATATCTCATAACTCATAATGTAAGGGTATTTTGGGAAATCACCGTTCGGGCGCTGGCTGATCGTACACACTGCTCTGCTATGCTCTTTCAAAAACTTTTTACTCTTGAGAAAAATTTTGTGAATTTTATTTTGAAAATCCCTCAAATCCTCAGTTTGAGTTCAGATACGCCCGAAGGTGCACCCGAATCCCTCAAACCAAGGCTCTGATACCAACTTGTAACACCCAAATTTTCGAATAATTTTTCACAATTTTTAAAACATACTTTCATTCATAAAATAATAATAAACTTAATGTATCCACTATCATCATAGAAAAACATATCCCATAATCATATAAACAAAAGCTCCATGAGTGTGTACAGATCATGCCGGCGCCTTCCCGCGATCATCACTGGTACCTGAAACACATACACAAAACTCTGTAAGCATAAATGCTTAGTGAGTTCCCCAAAATACCACATAGACACATATCAGCCACTCAAGGCTGTAACTCTGATGACCCTCTGGTCGAATATCTCTGTGGGACCCTCTTGGTCCCATAACTCTGTGGACCCACTGGTCCTAACTCTGTAAACTCTGAATCATGCATATCACATATCATATAGAATCACAACACATAAATAGCATACAAGATACACTGTCACATAGCTCTGATTACCACTCTAGGTAAAGTATAGTGAGAAGACTCACCTCGGGAATCTCGGTAAAATCTCGATATCAGAATACTGCCCTAGCCTCCACCTAGTCACAATAATAAATTTCACTAAATAAATGTCTCTTCACAATTTGGATATTCTCTCATGCAAATCCCTAGAAGGGTAAAAGACCATTCTACCCCTCTACAGGCCCAAGGCCCATTTGTTGACAAACCCTAAAAGTCAACCCAAAAGTCAACTGTCCATTTTGACCAGACTCGTCGAGTGCATACGACGACTCGGCGAGTCCCATCGTCCCCACAGACTCTTCCCTTTCTAAGCCTCACTCGACTCACTGAGTCACCCCTCAACTCACCGAATCACCACTGGAGTCAGACCCCGGGGCAACCCGGTCCGACTCGTCGAGTCTACATATGGACTCGGCGAGTTTCCTCCATGGATTTGCTCATACAACCTCCTGAGGTCAGATCTGCTTAGCCAAATCATAGATCTAACCCTTAAACACTCAAAAGTCACGTAAAGGTGCAACCTTTACGTGCATGTAACCCAATTCAAGCCTCAAATGGAGAAATAACACTAGAAATGGCAACCTAGTCTCCAATTGCTTATTTGCTTGGAAAAAGCTAGAAGGTAATGACTCTAGGGACCTCTCATGGTCCAGATCTGATGTCATAACCCCAAAGAGGACCTCATACTCACTAGATCTTTCATAAAATGAGGGTAAAAACCCTAACATCAAGAAGTCCATCAATATAACACGAAATGGAAAGGTTTATACCTCCAAAGATGATATCACGAGATGATTAGCTCAGATCCAGTCCCCTTCACACTCTAGATTTGTGCTCCTATCTTCCTTCAAGCAAAACCACACAAAAAGATGAAGAAATAGCCTCCTCTTGCCCTCAAACTCACTATCTCAGCTCTCTAGGGTTTCTCTGGAACAAGGTGGCCGCAAATGAAGGCCATAAAGGTCTTTAAATAGGCTCCCAATCCTGGGAATTAGGGTTTTCCTAATCAGCACCGACTCGGCGAGTCAGGTCCCGACTCGTCGAGTCCGTTCGCGAAAATACGCCAATAGATCAGACTCTACTCGACGAGTTGAGGCATCAACTCGTCGAGTTCCTCAATAAAACAATAAATAAATAATTAAATTAACATACCCGAACTCAGGATGTTACATTGAAGATGAAAGAATGTTGAACTGTGATGCTATAGAACAATTTGTGTTGAAGATGAACGGATTTGAAGTACATGTAAGATGATTATGCGAAACAAGTTTTAAATGGTTTATTAAATGTTATTGAACATCGTTTTAATATTTTGTGAAATGCTTATGAACAACTTTTATTATCTTATGTTGAATGATTATGTAATAGAACCAACTTTGCTTATTTCTGTCAGTTTTTTATATTTAAATATTTTCAAAGTTTATTTATGTTTATTCATAAATGAATACGAATATGATATATTCATTTATGATTAAATTAGGAGTAATATGTCAGTATAACAAAGTTCATATATGAATATACCAAATTCATATATGAATATAACTAACTTATTAGTAGAAACAAGTTTTTATTTCTGTCATTTTTTTATATTCAAATATTTTCAAAGTTTATTTCTATTTATTCATAAATGAATACGAACATGATATATTCATTTATGAATAACAAAGTAATATGTTAGTATAACAAAGTTCAGATATTCACATAAAAAAGTTCAGATATGAATATAACTTATTATTAGTATAACAAATTTCACATATTTGTATTCATTTATGAATAATTTACCATATCAATATAACTTATTTTATAGTAATTTAAAAAAAATATATCAACATATCAATTACCATATGAATATAAATGTGTATTATTCATACATGAATATTATTGTTTATTGTTTTTATCTACATATATTCATAAATGAATAAAACCAAAAAACATTAAAAAAAAAACACTAAAAAAATCCTTAACTGTCTTTTGCTGATTTAGCAGCTCCAACTCTTTCTGGACAAGTACGTAAATTGTGTGGAACTCGTTTTCCACATCCTGAACACATTCTATGTTCTTTTTTAGAATTTTCATATGCTACTTCACCTGCACTTAGAATTCTTTTCTTGATTCCAGAACCTTTATTGCTTTGAACTTCAGAAACATGAATATTAATCTCTTCTGGAATAGGGAATAGTAACACCCAAAAGCTTGCATACGACTTCACCATCTGTCTTGCTTTTCAATCCAGGAGAAATATAATCACTCTCAAATTCCTTCAACAACATTTGTTGTTTCTCAGCAAACAAAGCCAATCTCCTTTTGTCATCTCTTACAATATCCAAACATGATTCAAAACTATAATATGAATCATTGACTAGCTTTTACATTCTCACAATCACCTGAATCGGATTGAAGATGAACTAAAACAATAATTTCTTGATATCACATCCTTTCTCCATCTTTTCAAAATGTACCTTTCAGGAATTTCTTTAACACCACATCTTATCATTATTGTAAAAGTATGTCTGCATAAAACACCCATACGCTTAAAATGTTCACAACTGCAATTTATTTCTTTCTCTTCAGCTTTTATTTCAACCTAATACAAAAACAAAATTTACACATTTACATTCATATAAGAATACTCATATCAACACTCATATATTCATATATTCATATATGAATATGAATATTCATATATGAATATTCTCATATTCATATATGAATATTCTCAAATTCTTATATGAATATTATTACATTTTTCATAAAAAACTAGTAAAATTACCTTAAATTCATTTTTAAATTCGCTTATACTGTTGTTGTGCTGCACAATGTAAACTTCCCAACCATCTTCAATACCAACATATGAGTATGTACAGAAAAAACATGCTTTATATATTTCTTTTTGCACCTCAAAAAATAATGTACTTGTATAAACCTTTGATGCTTGCAGTTCTATTTCTCGAGGTGTTTGCATTTTATATGATACTTTCTTTGATGCCTTATCAAGCTCACGTTGAGTATTCCTTTGCTTTTGAATGGCAGTGTCGTAATTCATCATGAAATTCAAAAGTAAGTTCCCACTTTCTGAGTATGTATTAAAGAATGAATTCATACTCTCTGACCTCGACGTAGTCTTCATCAAACCACACATTGGAATATCACTAAAATATTCAGGTATCCATGAATCACGAATTGTAAACATGTCTTTAAACCATCTTGTGTCTTCAAGATTGAATTCCTTCATAAGCAAACCCCACTTCACCTCAAAAACATCAGGTTTCATATTAATGTCCCAAACAAGCTTCGAAAACCTTTTTCTAAAGTCCGTGTTCGTAAATAAATCATCTGATATCTGTATTAAAACAAAAATATTCATAAATGAATAAATAATAATAAGTAAAATAACAATCAATATTCATAAATGAATATACTAATAAGCAATATATTTGAAATATATTAAAATAATACCTTTTTTTTCAACTTTTTCATTATATGCCACATACATAATCAGTGCTTTGAATTAGGAAACACATTCTCAACGGCTTGTTTTATTGCAGTATCTTGATCGGTTAAAAAAAAGTGTTGGTTCTTTCCCATGAGTTTTAAGAAATGCTTTAAGCAACCAAGAGTAAGACTCAATGCTTTCATTGCTTAGCAACCCCGATCCAACAGTAACTGATTTTTTATGATGGTCAATAACAGTAAATGGAACAAAAACCATTCGATACCTAACACACAAAAAAATGTTCATTAAAGTTAATTTTTGATGTATTCATAAGTGAATATAAAAATATTAATATATGAATAAGCTATAAAAAAATAGATAGAATAACTTACTTGTTTGTTCGGAAAGTCGCATCAAACGAGATAACATCACCAAATTCAGCATAATATGTCTTCTCCATTTCATCAGCCCAAAACATACAGTCCAAAACATCATCTTGATAATTAAACTCAAATGAGTAATTTGGATAGTGAGCTCGACGGTCATTCATTGTGTTTACTATCATTTGGACATCTTTATAACCAATAACCCTGTTGATATCTCTCTTTAAATTTTTATAGTCAACTACTTTGGGCTTTACAAACTCATACCCACCTCTCAGACTTGCCCTCAACTTATGAGCCATAGTTGGACCTATTTTTGATGTGGAAGCACGCACAATAAACTCTTTTTCTGAATATGACATTTGCCTCGCTTTTTTTAAAATCGCTTCTCTTCTCAAGTGGATGGTTGTGAAGTTCATCAAACTTAAAAACTTTATAATCTGGAGTTCCATACACAGATTCAAATATAATCTTTGCTTGACAACCAATAGCTCTTGGATTTGAATTTCGTTTCCTCCTAACACCACTTGTACCCAATGTGTCACAAGATTTCTTTTTCTGTTTGCCACCATGATTACATATAATATGTTTCTTCTTTATAATCTTGTTATCAAACCTTGACTGTGTGCTCAGTCTAACATCAAAACCACCAATTTCAGCATACTCAGAATACATTTTGATAGCCAACTTTAATGATTTGAAGATTAAACCCTTAAATGGAATAAGTTGAACAGGTACATCTGGCTTATAGACATGTTCTCCAATTATATCATCACAATATTGCGCATCATGTACTGAACTTGAAGATTCACCACCTAAAATAATAATGCATGAATAAAACAATCATATATGAATACATGAAACTCATATAAATAAAACAAAAAAACATTCATATATGAATACATAAAATTCATGAGGATTCAAAATATATAAAATAAAACATAACTTATTCATATATGAATAAAACGAAAAAAATAATAAATTCGAAATTACAATTATCACACGTTTATTCATATATGAATAAGACAACAATTTATTCATATTAACATATTCATATGTCAATAAATGATAATCAACAAAATTAAAAACAACAAAATAATTCAATAACTGATACCTTCAAAAAATGAGTTCTCAACATCTTCTTCTTCACTCTCACTCATAGAAGAATACAAATCACCATCAATAACACTAGAATTCGACATAATAAACCAAATGATCTGTATAAATAAACAAAAACAATCTTAATATCGAATATATCTCACAAAAAAGTCGTAAATATGAAAACCTGGTTAATTTCGAATATATCTCACCTCAACATACAAAATATCTGAAAGAAACTTAAATCAGATCGATCAGATGATGTAATTAAGCAATCTCTCTCAGTTCAGAGCGTAAACACTACAACGATATATCCGATTAAAATTAAATCAGCTCCGATTTGAAATAAATATCTCAAACTACTTAACAAAAATCCGATGAAATAACTCCAATACATATTCGAAACTTTATAATCTTCATAACGAACTCCGATGAAACAACTCCAAAACGAAGATAATAAGCGTAATTCCAAAAAAAAATATAAAAAGCAATAATCTTGATTATGAACTCCGATCTATCCGATTCAAACGATATACATACCTGATCAAATCGGAAACTGAATATGAAGAAGAAAACTGAAACACATATGCGAAACTTCACGATTAATGGAATGAATACGTATAATTGCTAACGAGTTATATAAAAAAAAGAATATTGATAATGAATTCCTCATATCCGATTCAAACGAGCTAAAGATATCATCAATTTGGAAACCGATAACAACGAAAAGGTAAGTTCTATGTAAAAAAGTTGCTAATTTACAAAGATACCCTTAATGAAAATGGACACGCGTATTTTTTTTAAGGTGAACATGTTAGATAAATGATTGACTGAGAATGATTCCTCCATTCTCAACCTTTTTTATTTTCTCAATTGAACTTACCTCTCTCTCTCTCTCTCTCTCTCTCTCTATATATATATATATATATATATATATATATATATATATATATATATATATATATATATATATATATATTGAAAGGTTTATTATTAAAATAATGAAGAAAAGATAATGAAACATACAGATATTATATGTTTTAATTAAGACAGAAAATGTCCAAATATTACATACATGTATATTTATATACTTGCTACAAATTCATGCATATATGCATATATATATACATGCATGAGATGTAAACCTTAATTATACATAGAGTATAAGAATAGTATGAACATGCCAGTACTATATTTATATTCATACTTCATACACATAGTTAATATGGAACATACAACATCCGTACTTCATTAATATTATACATGCATGATGTTTTCTGGGTAATATAAACCCTAGCTGCAACACAGTAACATATACATATAGATGACAATTATCTCGAAAACTTATAGAGTAACGCATATAAGTAATACTCCAAAAGGCATATATATTATATATATCGCTAACTTCATAGATACTGCATGTGTAGAACGTGTAGCTGAGCTCTAAGGCGGTGCCTAGTTTGGTATGAGTTTGAAAGGAGGCTTGACAAATGTTGGTGCAGGATCTGGTCGTCCATAATCTTTCGTATTAGCCCTTAGCAGCCTCTCATGAATATTGTCCCTCTTTGAAATTTGATCATCTTCTGAATATAAAGATTCCTATATATACATATACACATATCAATTTATATGATCAAAACCCCATAAAATATGAACAGCTTTTATGTTTAATGAGTGACAAATTTAACCTGATTCTGATCAGTTGCACCAAGTTTCTTCATTGGAATGGAGGATCCACATCGGGCTGTTTCACATGATAATCATAAATGATTCAGAGAAAACTAAATTTAAAGGCATTCACCATGGTTACTTAATTATGGAAGAAGATTTATGCAATTGATGAATTATAAACCTGCAGATGATGATGATACAAGCGATGCTACAATGAGAAAAGTCAGGAGACATATCTTCAAACCCATGTTTATTTTCATCAACTTGATTGATTCTCTCTCTTTGAAAGCTTCTTTCCAGACCAGAGGATTCAATAAATGATGCAAAGTTTGTATATTGTATACAACAACGGGAGGGGGTGGGGTGGGGGGTTATAGATGAAGTTAATTAATCACAGTAGTGGTGTTGGGGATAAGAGCTAAGAATTGATTGTTTAATCTAAAGAATTCTATCACAATGCAATGCTTTTTTGCTGTGCTTAACTTTTGGATTAAATAAAAGCCTAAAAGGTGAGAGGAAACCACTTTGCTGTTGTTGGGGCACTAAGTCCATAGGGTTAGTGGAAATTAAAATCTTAGTGATTAATTTAATGTGTTAATGGGGAATGGACCCTTATAATTCAAATTATTGTTAACCAATAATATCACATCCTTTTTTGTCTTTTCATCGATAAAGAGGAGAGACTCAACCTAAAATGCGTGGAATTGAAGGCTAAAGTAGACACATATATTGTTGGTAAGAGTTTCTTTATCAACTTAGTTTGATTGATTAATGTCAACTCTCAAGACATTGGTTATATCCAATACCCCCCACAATGATCTTCGTTGTACGTACAAAAATAATATGTAAGTTAGTAGATTATGATTGCACTAAATGTCTATTCTTGATATTTCTTTAATTATAAAAGCCATATTTATATTTTTGGAAACGTAGTAGAAGGCAACTTGACATATAGTTAATGTTAATGAGTACTTATATAGGAAATCTTATATACGATCCCCAAGTAAATGGGATGAACAAAAGCTTGTTCATATAAGCCTTATTTTATTTTGGACTCATCTTTAAGAAAGACACATCAAACAATATTTCAAGGAGAGGGAATTGAATGGAATCTTTCATTACGTAGAATAATTGTGTGATCCATTGTGTGATCCATATTTGCTTCGTTAAATTGTCAAAAGTAATTAGGTCATGGTTCCCGTGGGTCCCTTAATTACGGCTGACGTGGCAAGAACGGGAACCCCATTGGAAATCGCAGAAGATGTTCTTTCTTATAGATTTTGCTTCCGAATGAAGGTTAGTCAGCACAAATCTTTTTCTTTGAACAACAACAAAAACTTTCATAACAACCATCTAGCCCAGCAAGAAACTGGAAGACCAAGTCACGATTACATGCTGGATAAAGCTAAAACTAAGTGGGTTTTTAAGTCACTCGGTCCACGATGAATTACAAGGCCTTTCCGATTAAATATTAATTCAACAATTGAGAAAAAGGAAAAATATCACCCTGCTTAGGTTGCTAAGCTCGAACCTTATTATTCAAGATTATTCGTATTTTCTTTGAATCAGGTACATAGATTAGCTACACACAAAAACAAAGGTATAGCGAAGAATTTAAATGGGTTGATCCTAATTAAATTCCCTTCTTTCAGGTTAAATGACTCAAAAAGCACTCACATATGCCAACCTCAACATATATAGAACATCCTCTAGCAGATTACTAAAAGAAAATGCATCGTTTGAGTTCTTAAGAGAAGGGTTAACGTTCTTTAATTGATTCTATTGCAGTATTACTGATTGAATATGAACTGCGTTACACAAAATGTGAAACGTCTAACGAAAAGAGTGATCGGGGAGATCATAATCTCCTCCTTTTGGATCAAAAGGCACATAAAGTCAACTTGGAACACTAAACACCAACTCCTGCAAGATCACTAAAGGAAGCATCATGCTTGATAAGTTCTTGAAGAGCTAAGTGAAGGTTCTTTAATGGATTGTAGCGCATTATTACTGACTGAAAAATCGCAAAAGGCAACTAATGACCGCTTTAGAAACATTAGGGTTTTGTGTTTTGTCCTTTAACTGATTCGCTAGGGTTCCAAAAATATTTAAAATAATTAGTGGGTTTTAAAAAGGGTTTAAATCTTGGATGGTTAGTGCTTTCAATTATATATATGGACAAAGACTTGGCACCAAATACCATCGAAAGGACAGCGATGGAGAATAAAGACACCACTCTCTTATTTTATTCATCTTTTCTTTTCCCTTTTTTAGTCTCATTATCAACATTTTTTTCTCGAGTCGTCTTAATTTATAGGTTTATATATCAAATGTCTCTTCTATCGACCTAATAATTTTTCTCCTTTTGAATGATAGATGCAACTCTTTTACAAAAATGCACAAACAATAATGAAAACTAAATTTTCTACATGCAAATATGTTAGATCTCACCTCGATCCGTAGAAGACATTTAACTTTTCTTTTATCGTTTCAGGATACCCCACCTCCCAGAAAATGAAAAGACTTTCTCTTTAAGAAGAAGGAACACTTGATTTGTCATTTATCTTTAAGCTGATTAATTGCTTTTGCAATTTTATTTTATTTTTGTACATAATATAATAGCATTTAGATTTGAAAGAAATATATAAATGATTTTACCTATAAATGTTATATATGTAAGAAATGCACAAAATTTAGTTATATATCCATATTTAATTTATTTAGCAAGGTTTAATTAAAAAGTAAATCATGGTACTCTTTTAGCATCTTTTATCTACAGTCACTTAGTGATGCCTTCCTAATCACATCATAATTTGCATGACCTTTAAATGATAACCCAATTCGTGAAGACTTTTGGGCAACTTTAATAGTATCATTTATTAGTGTTTAACTGAATTTAGGTTAAATGAAATCATACATTATTTAACTAAAATTATCTCCTTATGTTTGTTTTAAGGCGATTCTAAATATATTTTCTTATAGTTACCTTGTATATATCTACTTATATAAATATAGTATTTTATCTAATTTATTAGGGAGAATTTCGTATATACCCTTTATAAACATCAAAATATCATATTTGTCAAACCTTTTTTTTTTAAACGGCAAATCTAACCTACTCCTAAACTACACCTTAAATCCACATATGTCCACGACGGGACTTGAACCCTAAACCTCAAGGAGGGAGAGCAACACCGGATACCACTGGGCTAGAAGCATTTTCTATTTTTTAAATAGTTTTTTATATTTTAAAATCGTTATTTACATTTTAAAATCTTTTTAATTATAAAATAAAATAAAATGACCATATTAGCCCTATTATAAATTGTCCATTCTCCCTTTGTATTCAACTCAAAGGCCTCATTTCTAATTCTTCCACATCTCCGACCGCCATTCAATTTCTTAAACGAGGTATACCGATTCATCTTAATTTTTCATCATTTTCCACACAACAATTGCTCAAGAGTATTCCATTGATTTAGTAGTATTGATTGAAATTTAGTTGAAAAAAGAGTGATTATTGTTGTTCTTCATTTTCGGTGAGCAAAAAACAACAATACGTAAGTCAAAATCTTTTATTAGTATTTTACAATGTTTTAAAACCCTAAAACTGGAACAAGTATTTTTAATGGATGGAAGAGTCATGTAAGTATCTCACACATTTAGAGGAAATTTTTTATTGTAACGACCCAAAAATCAAGGGTAAAAATTTCATTTTTATTATAGTCAAAACAGATATCTTTTAAATCCAAGTATTCCAAAAACATTGCTAGTTAAAAGATTATCAGAGTTCATCCCAAAATCACATATTGCGGAAAAATAGGTGTGTGGGTTGCGATCAAGCTGGACCTTTCCTTTTCAAACCAATGATACCTGAAACCATAAACAAAATTGTAAGCACGAAGCTTAGTGAGTTCCCGAGAGCATACACCACATAATCCACATAATCACATAAACTATATCAATCACATAAGTCATGCATATAAACATATAAGGATGCCCTGGAAACTAGGGATGATATTTAAAACCGGAAAACCGGACCGGAACCGGAATCGGACAGGAACCGAAACCGTTAGAACCGGAATATATAGAACCGGTTCTGGTTCCGGGTTTAAAAATTGGCTTTATCTGGGTTTCGGGTAATCCGGGTTTGGGTCCATCGGGTCCGGGTAAATCGGGTTTAAAAACCGGAACCGGTGTTACGAACCGGAACCACTTTAAGGGCCGGAACCGGTTTTTGTGAAACGTTTAAAAGATGCATATCTCATCCGTTTAAACTCCGATTGACATGCGGTTTTTTCCAAAGTGTAGTTTAGAGTTTGTACATGATTTTAGATTATAAATCTTCCATTTTTAGTTTTATATTCATTGATTTACAGTCCCCCAAATTCGAGATATCAAAGCTGAAAGTTTTTAGTTTTTCAGTTTTTTTGTATTCTGTGAAAGTTTTAAAACATGCATATCTAATTCGTTTGAAGTCGGATTGACATGTGGTTTTTTCCAACTTGTAGTTTACAGTTTGTACATGAGTTTAGACTATAATTTTGTCATATTTGGTTTAATATTCAATGATTTATAGTCCCCCGAAGTCGGGATATCAAAACTGAAAAATTTTCAACTTTTCAGCTATTTGTTTTTTTTACTTTTATTTTGTGAAAATGTTAACACATGCATATCTCATTCATTTAAAGTCGGATTGACATGCGGTTTTTTTCAGAGTATAATTTAGAGTTTGTACATGATTTTAGACTATAATTTTGTCGATTTTGGTTTCATATTCAATGAGTTACAGTCCACCAAAGTCGGGATATCAATATGAAAATTTTCAAAGTTCAACCCACTAAATAGTAAGTAATTACCAAAAAAAATTCCGGTTTTTCCGGGTTTTCCGGTTCTAAACCCACTTTATCCGATTCCAACCTACCCACTTTGATGTTTCCGGGTTTTCCGATTCTAGACCCACTTTACCCGGTACCGTACCTGGAACCGAACAGGAACAGGTTCCTATATACCGGTCCGGTTTCTGGTTCTACAAAATCCCGTTAACCGGTTCTGGGTTTTCTGGGTCCGGGTCCATCCGGTCCGGGTTTGGACCCACTTTCATCCCTACTGGAAACCCTCAAGGGTCTTACTCCGGGTGCCATGGGAACCCCCACATGGTCTTAGCCCACTACCATATAAACCATACATACAAACATATAAGGATGCCCTGGAAACCCTCCAGGGTCTTACTCCGGGTGCCATGGGAACCCCCACATGGTCTTAGCCCAATGCCCCGGGAACCCCCGAGGTCTTAACTAAGGATGCCATAGAAACCCTCCAAGGTCTTACACCCTAGTGCCTAGGGAACCCCCCGAGGTCTTTACTTAGGATTCCATTGAAACCCTCCAAGGTCTTACACCCAAGTGCCTCGGGAACCCCCCGAGGTCTTTCATGCAAGTATCACAGAGACAACTAGCATACAACATAATCAACTAGCATACCACATAACACATATTCAACTGGCATTCCACATAGCACATAATGGGCCGAACTTTGTCTTCGACCCATTGGTATGGTGAAGAGACTCACCTCACACTGCTGAAGTCCCACGAATAAATCCCTGACTGCTGGCTGACTGATCCCCGTATTGTCAATCATCAAGACAAAACCCAATTAACCATTTGGGTTTCAATGCATAACCATAAATCCACACTTCGGGTAAATGGACCATTTTACCCCTAACCTAGCCTGGTTCAAAACCAAGGCCCAAACTTACACCCTGAAAGCCCAAAAGCCAAATAATCAACCAAGGCCCAACATATGGCCCAATTTTCCAAATTGGGCCCAAACCTCTACATGGTCTTACCTTAAGGCCCAACCATTTATTCTAGTCCAAACACTTGCCATTCCGATAGTCCAATATCTCATAATCATCAAAGCCCAATTATAGCCCACTTATGGCCCAATTTTCCAAATTGGGCCCAAGCCTTTCCAATAGGCCTTATCCTAAAGCCCAATAATTTCCTTAGTCCATAAACTTGTTTCCAATTGGCCCACGAAGGCCCACAACAACCTAGTCCAAGAAATGGCCCAAACTAAGGCCCACAAACGCGAAGTCCAATCTGACTGAGTACGTTGGGCGTACTTAGTTGTACGTTGCGCGTACTTGCTTGTACGCCCAACGTACTTCCCTCTTAAACCCACTTTTGCCATTAAGCACTTAATGCTTAAGCCATAAGTCCAAACTACAGATCTGAATCCCAAATAACGTCTAAACCGATAAAGTCACTGACTTGGTGACTTTGCATGCCCTAAATGAACCCAAACTCCAAAAATGACATTCTACTTCCATGGAAATGACTCAAACTCTAACATAGATGGTCTTAAACCTTAAAGGTGCCAACTTTATGGACCTTGAACCTTAGAAACACTAAGAGGGGTAACTCAAAGCTCCTAGAATGAAATCAAGACCACTAGATCTCATACTTGGGACCAAAATGAACAAAAACCCGTAAATGGTAGATCTAAAACATCAATGATCAAGTTCAAAGATTTATACCTTCATCAAGCTAAAAATGAGTCACAAAAGCCAGATCCATAAGCTTTTCCTTAATCCCCATCTTTGCATCAAACTACACCTTCTTGAAAATGGGCCAAACACTCCAAAAATGGACTCCATAAGCTTAAAATGCCACCATGAATGATTAAGGATGATTTCTAGGGTTTTAGAAGGTGGGGGTGACTTAGAATGAAGAAGGAGGCTTAACATTATGCTTATATAGGGTACAACCCTAAGATTAGGGTTTTTCAATCTAACCCTCGTACGTCCAGCGTACCTTCTCGTACGCCCCGCGTATGAGGCCGCGCACCCCGACCCAGCCTCGCATCTACACTACGCGTTCCTCCTAGCTACGCCTTGCGTAACTCCTTCTCCTTGGTACGCCCTACGTACCACCTTGGTAATCCCCGCGTACTAATGCTTTTCCCAAAATCCTAATTCTTCCGAAGACCCTAACTCACTCGATACAACTCTGATTCCAACCATTCATATATCCATAGAAAGGTATCGAGACACTCAACACTAATATCAATTTATGCCTGCCATAAAATATCCCGAACTAAAACCCACTTCCCAATAAAACCCAAGCTGATAAATTACCGAAATACCCTTTTACCCAAAAACTCAAGTGAATACCCGAGCAACCAAGATACATTATCTAACTCCAAATGGGTCCAAAACTCAACCCCTCACTTATCCATAGCTTGATAGAATTTAATCCTTTGATCACCAATTCAAAATGGAAACAATTCGAAACAGGATGTTACGTTTATAGTTTTAAGCTAATTAATTTTCTTGAATGGTCGCAGGTGTATGTAGCCTTTGACCCACATCGCAAAAACATCATATGTGAAGCTTTTGGATGCTTTTACTTCAAATATAAAAGCTTTACTACGGGATAGATGTGTATTTTTATATTTCAAATTCTATACCATAATAAAAGGTTGGCTTTTTAATCCTAAAAATTGCACAGTCGAAATTTTCCTTTACTATGGAAGAGCTAGGTAATATTATTAAATGTCGCAAAGCAAAGGATTACATTTGAAATATTTCTTCTTTATCATGCCGCATGTATAATTTCTTGTATTTGATAAGTTTGTTTTTTATCATTTCATAGATTTATGAACATCTAGTAGACGACGATAAAGTGCATAATAGTGAAGGGTAATATGGTCAAACTGTTTATTGATAAGTTATAATGGTTTTAGAATATAAAAAAAGATTCTGAAATGTTTTAAAAATAAATAAAAAATAGATTTGGGTAAATATGAGATAGGGGTATGAATAATAAACCTTTATTTTAATGTATGTTTGTGTTAAGGATAAGAATGTAAATTTTTATAAATAACGTTTCTGTTAAAGCCTAGACATCAACTTCTTTATTGTGAAATTATTATGATTCACTTCTTCAACATTAACTATAGAACCGAGTTGTGAAAACACCCAAAAATGACTTTAAAAAACAATATAGAAAAACACAATGTAATTGATTGTAATATCGAACAAAATCATTTTGTTAATAGAAAAAAGACAAATTTACCCTAATTTCTTAATCATTTTCTAAGAAATAGAAAAAAAAAGAAATAAACCCAAATAGCCAATGAAATTCCAGATGGTCCTTCACATGCTACGATTTATGTCATCTGGGCTACGATTTCGTCAAAAGTATATAAAAAATCGTTTTGTGCAATATTCACGTGACAACTGTATAAGACATTGTCATCTTCAACTCCTTCTCCTTAAATGAGATTGTACATGTGTATAATGCATAACCTTATGCATTATATACATATACAATCTCATTTAACGAGATGAAGACCCATATAAGATTTTGGAGAGGAAATCATAAATTTTTGGAGAGAAAATTATAGATGATAGGTTTCATTTGCGCTTTAGCCATGTAAAAATTGCAAAAAAACATAAATATATATATATATATATATATATATATATATATATATATATATATATATATATATATATATATATATATATATATATATATATATATGGGCCAATCAAAATTAAAAAATTATTGTGTTATCGTATGCATAAATATGGGCCAATCAAAATTAAAAAAAAATTAAATAATTTAATAAATAAATAAGGGTAATTTAGTAATATGATTAACAACTTCCAAAAATAATCCCTATAATCATGGTATTGACTTTTAATCCTAATTTCTCCAGATGCTTCATCTAACCGTCCATCTATAAAACCAACCAAGGGGCACCTTCCTCCTCCACATGACCGCTTCCCTTTTTCGAATCTCTAGAAACAGAACGAGAATTTGAAACCAAAACTTCGACAAATTCAAAATTCTTACATAAAATCAAATCAAAGATCGCGTGGATCGGATTATTAATTTGAATTTGATAAGTGTTCGGATCATACAATCATCTAGAAATCGATCTGTTTTTTTCTGCTAGGTTTAGGGTTTGTTGATTTTCGATGTACGATTTAGTCTTTCATCCCGTGGTAATCAGTAGCTTTTTAATCTTGGTAAAAGTTTATGTCTGATTTTTTTTTACGTTTTCCGATCGCGAATTGGTATTTTAGGGTTTTAAAACTTTCGTTGTAGTGAATCGTCATCGGAGTTCGGAGTGGAGATGAATGATCAAGCTCAGATGATGAATCAGTCGCAGCAGCTTCCGATAATGCAATCCCATCAGTTGATGAATAATCAGAACTCCCAGATGTTGATGAATCAGTTAATTAATCCTTCTCATATGATGATGAATCGGTCACAGTCGCAGGGGATGTTGAACAACCGAGGTGGTCGTTACGGGATGTGGCCGTCGGCGCAACCGGAGCAGCTCAAGTTCCAGAATCCGAACACAAAGCCTTCAGGTTTTGTTCCGTCTTCGATGTTTGGTTAGATTCGATTTTTGATATAATGAAGTAACATGAAGCTCTTTTCGAGTTAATTTTCACTTAGGGTTTTTTCCTTCCGTTTTTGTTTGTTACAGGAATCGATAACTCAGCTTTATAATTCCAATTCAAGTGAAATTTGGGGGTTTTGAGTGATATGGAGATCATCTGTGTTTCTTTCAAATGGTCTAATTGATGCAGCAAAGGGACTGATTCAAATGGTCTGATTCATATTTCAATTTATTTTTTTATTTTTTTTTTCTGATTTAACACTTCATTTATGTGGACAGTGCATGATCTTGACAAGGTTGAATTCTGAAAAGGTATCAAGTATGTTTATGTAGATGATTCAATGGATGATATTGGTGAGATTCTAATTCTATTGGAAGGGAATCACGTATTCCAATTCTGTTGGAATGGAATCACGAATTCCAATTCTGTTGGAATCACAGAAGTTGATGCTTGAAGAACGGACCACAAAATTGAAACGGATCACATTATTCTTTTAGAATGTATTAGTCTTTTTTAGATTTTGATGTTTTCTTTCCCATTTTGAAAGTTTTTTTAGTTTTATTCTTTAATAATAAATGTAATTCTTAACAATTGTTACCCGTATTCTATAAGAAATAATGTATTTTTTGTTTTTATTCTTCAATTGATTGTTCAAGAATTTGTTATTCTACAAGAAGTTCTTAAAGTCATGATCAAAAAATAGGTTCAAGAATATTTTTATTATTTATTGTTCAAGAATATTTTTATTTTTGAGTTAAATAATTAAATAAATAAACATATTCTGTCAGAATGTCCGAATTAAAATAGTTATAATTCGTAAAATCGGATTTTTAAAATTAATAGAATCTATGATCCCTTAAAATATGCAATTTTCCTTTATTAAATCTATATTAATTGACTAAAATACCCTTGTAATTAAATTAGATGATATTTTTCAATTACATTTAATTCAATAATATATATTAATCATTTTCTTAAAATAAGTAAAATTGATTGGCCCACAGTTATACATACAATAACACAATAATTACTTTGAATAGAATAACCTACGCATATATATATATATATATATATATATATATATATATATATATATATATATATATATAAAAGTCCCAATATTTTGGGCAAATTTTTAATAAAGTCCTAAATTTTATTTTTTGAATAAAAAAAGTCCTTACTTTTTCACATTTTGAATAGAAAAGCCCAAGAAACCGACTAATTTATTCATTTTAGCCCTTTTTGACCTGTTCAGCAGGTCATGAGACCAAATTGTTAATTTTTCGAAAATAGTGGGACTTTTTTGCAGATTTCGTCAAAACTTTTATGTAATGTATAAACATATTTTTTACATATCTATATCTATTTTTACGTATTTTTGTATTTTTTATGTTTTTATATGTATATATTTACGTATTGTTATGTATTTTAAATGTATAAACGTATATTTTTACTTATTTATATGTCTTTTTAACCATTTTACAGATTTTTTATGTATTTTTATGTGTTATTTTTTATGTATTATGTATTTATTTGTAGTTTTATATATTTTTACGTATTTATGTATTTTTTAAACTTTTTATATAGATGTTTATGTATTTTAAGTGTATAAACGTATTTTTTACGTATTTATATCTATTTCTAAGTATTTTACATATTTTTTATGTATTACATATTTATGTATTTTTTATAAAGTTTTTATATAGATGTTTTTGTATACTGATGTATTTTAAATGCATAAACGTATTTTTTTACGTATTTATATATATAGTTTAAGTATTTTACATATTATTTGTGTGTTTTTATGCGTTTTTTATGTATTATGTGTTTATATATATTTTTACGTATTTATGTGTTTTTTTTAGTTTTCTTATATAGATGTTTATATATTTTTATGTATATTAAATGTTTAATTGTATTATTTTTACGTAAAAAAATATAAACACGTAAAAATAATACAATTAAACAATTAAAAAACATAAAAATACATAAACATATATATAAGAAAACTTAAAAAATACATAAATACGCAAAAATACATATAAATAGATAATACATAAAATCACACAAAAAATATGTAAAATACTTTAAAAAAATACATATAAATACGTAAAACAATACGTCTATACATTTAAAATACATAAATATACAAAAACATCTATATAAAACACTTAAAAAATACATAAATACGTAATATGTAAAATACATAAAAATAGATATAAATACATAAAAAATATGTTTATACATTTAAAATACATAAACATCTATATAAAAAGCTTTAAAAATACATAAATACGTAAAAATACATATAAATACATTATACATAAAAAAATAACACATAAAAATACATAAAAAAATATGTAAAATGGTTAAAAATACATATAAATAAGTAAAAAAAATACGTTTATACATTTAAAATACATAAAAATACGTAAATATATACATATAAAATACACAAATACGTAAAAATAGATATAGATATGTAAAAAATATGTTTACACATTATATAAAAATTTTGACGAAATCTGCAAAAAAGTCTCATTATTTTCTAAAAATTAACAATTTGGTCTTATGACCTGCTGAACAGGTCAAAAAGGGCTAAAGTGAATAAATTAGCTGGTTTCTTGGGCTTTTTCTATTCAAAAAGTGAAAAAGTCAGGACTTTTTTATTCAAAAAATAAAATTTAGGATTTTATTAAAAATTTGCCTAAAATATTGAGATTTTTCTGAAGATATCTCATATATATATATATATATATATATATATATATATATATATATATATATATATATATATATATATATATATATATATATATATATATATATATATATATATATATCACATAAGAGCCTTCAAAATTGCATGCCATGAAAACACACCTAATATTTCATAGGCTATTTTGGTTTTCTCTTAATTTTTTCACTAAATGGTTAAAAGACCGCAAAAATTTGTCTTTTTTCTCTTTTATTAACTTTATATAGAAAAGCCGTTATTTTTTTAATTTATCTTTAAATTTGATTAATTAGTAGGTTTAACTAAAGTTATAAATAACGTTAGGTGTGACTTGGCGGCAATGTCAAGACTCAAGTTTTTACGAGTTGATGACGAGTCACATTGTTTGTAAGGGGTGACTTAAAACGCCAATTTTGTATATAATTTACGATTCTATATATATTTTTTTCTAATAGTATATATATATATATATATATATATATATATATATATATATATATATATATATGTGTGTGTGTGTGTGTGAGAGAGAGAGAGAGAGACGTACAACCCTTGAAGTCATGACGTACTATTTAGAACCTTGATCAAAGTGAAAGACATGCCATAGTGCACACCAAGGCATGTCATGGTGTGGGGCACGACTCCGATTCATGGCATTGCTGTTAGGCATGACGTGTGACAGGGTGTGATATGGTGTGTCATGACGCATATTTTTTCATTTTGAGACACGTTTTTTTGCTCTTTGTTAGGTCTTTTTCTAATCGGACATACAAGTATTGAGGTTTTTGTTAACTTTTTGTCATTTATTGTTGATAACACTTCTAAAAACTAGTTATATTTGATATCAATTTATATTTATTGGCAATATAATTATAAATTAATATAAAATCACCACATTGCATCAGGTCTTGAAAAACGCCAAAACCCGTAATAGGTTAGGCCTTACCGTCACGCCATGTGTTTCGCCTTTTAGAACCGTGTGTATACTATCATGAACCCCATCTAGTAATTTCAATATTGTTGCATTAATTTACATGAAATTAGCGTGCTTTTTAGTTCTTTTTTGTTTATTTTATATTACGCAGATTTCTGAAGATTTGATTGAGAATTTTTGTGTATATAAATCAAAACTATAAAATTAAAATCACAAAAACGTGAATAACTTAAATTCATGAAGAATGGCAAATTCAAGCGGTAAAAAAAACATGTAATGCTTTTTTCGCTAAAAAAATCAACATGTTTTTTTCGGTAAAATAAAAACATGTGTCATTTTTTAGAATATTAATATTAATATAATACAGTACACAATGTTAAATGAATATGAATAGTCGACATTTGAAATTATTTTGATGAAGAAGATGAAGAAGCAGCTGTTTTTTGCACGGTGGTTTCCTGGCGCAAACTGTTATCTCTTCTGTAATTCGACTTTGCTCCCTGTAAAAATCATATCAAGAATAATTATTTGAAATTAATACTGAAAAGAATAATACCCTTATGATTACTACACTAAAGTTCTTTATTTATTTATTATTTTTATGAAGACCAACACTCCACTTTCCACTAAATGAAAGAAGTATATAATAATCAAATCTTGCACTACTCCCCAAATACGTCAAACTATAAAAACCCTTTTCTAAAAATAATTACTTAAATTTAATCGGAGACAAAAAAAAATATAAATAAAAAAATAAATAAAAGTTCTGCCCACATATTAAGTACGTCCCTGGATAGGATGTTACTAATATAACACTTACTTGAAATATTGTTCCAAGCTTTTTCATTCCTCTAGCCCTCTGCTTTAAAATATCCTTTGAAACACTAGAATCTCTAAGCACCTAAAGTGGAAAAAAAAATTATCTCATAATTTAATAATTATATTAACCACAGTATCATACGAAATTTTTTTGACAGGACATAATAGAACAGACTGTATTGTGTTTGGTATTAGTCTTGGTCCAAACACAATACAAGTTCATTATGTTCTTGTTCTGTCTTGTCCTGTGTGATACATGAACTCACAGCTTGACAAACATGGGACAATGTTGTTTCAATATCTACAACATTAAGCTGCCACAAGGAATTAAACATTGCGTCTTTTTTACTTTCAATAACTTTTATTATCTCCTCTTCTTTGGCTTTTGATTCATTTAACTTCTTCAGCTCCTCAACGGTATGAATTAATTGAACAGCGCCTACATAGAATGAAAAGGTAATAAACATTTCAGGTTCATTTAATATATCAATAAACGTAATTGTTGACTTATAAAAAAAATTGAACCTGAAGCGGCTGAAACTTGTGATTTAATTTGGTGTCCTTTGTCCCTAACCCATTCTGCAAAAAATGGGACACTCATATACCTTCTATCTTTTCCAAGTTCTTTTGCAGCCTGCCTTGTGTAGATGTAGCCAACAGTGTGTAGCATAGCCTCACCAAAAGCTAACACAAGACATGAAACCTTTATCACACTGAACTGATGAGACTGGACTGGACAAACTTTTTTGCATCATATTTTATGATAAGAAAGAGAAAGGTATTCTCGTCCTTTGTACATATTAAAGATGAAAAACGAGTCACTGCCCCAAATAACATAGCAGATAGCAGATAACAGATAGCAGATAGCAGATAGCAGATAAGGATGTAACTAAGAACGTACTTGTGGGTGAAAGACGTTGAGCTTCCGATGTGGCCCAATCTACAAATTCCGCTGTTTTGCCTTCAACAAATAGTCGAAGGCGATCTTTAAGATTTGCTATGAGCTTGGATTCTCTCTCCTTTTGTAATGCCTAAGCAACACAGATCACCAAAGCTTCAACATGTATTTAACAATTAGCAATTAAGACCTTTTGGTAAGGTGTTGTATCTTTTTTACTTAATAGAATTTTTAGGGACATGACTTAATCTAGTAAACTATATATATGTGTGTTTCTTTTTTACGTCTTTTTTACTCAATACAGAAAAAACAACTTAATAAAGAAAGTTAGGGAAACAAATCTTTCACGTTGTGTACTTTACGAATTAACCCTTATTTACTTTTTCCTTCAATTTTCACAATTCACCCTTAGCACTTAATGGGAAAAAACAAACCTTCATCCTCTCCTGAATTTTTTGTCTGCGAACTTCAGGAACCTTTGACTCTTCTTCAAGCTCTACAGTCTGTATAGAAGCCATATAAAGCTCCCCGATATAATCCTCGAATAAATCACTACCAAATACCATTCCAAAAACAGCTGAAGGATCCACCATTGTCTCCCTATAAAAGGTAGGAATTGTTTCTATTAAAAATCTTCATGATAAAGAAAGCTGTAATGAAATAATGAATTATACTTACTGTTTTAATCCTTCTTTTCCATTTTTGTCATATGCTTCACGCTTTTGAGGATCGCTTAGAACCTGGTAAGCCTCTCCAAGCACCTTCATGATGAAGAAATACAAGCGAATTCCATTTATCTTCAATCTTCAATATTTAAAATGGAAGATTTTGAGAAATTTAATGTAGAATTTAAAAGATTATAGACCTAAGCAACATACCTGGAAATTATGAGCTGCTTTTGGATCCCCTGGATTTTTGTCAGGGTGAACTATCCTTGCCTAAAATATAACATACGTTGTATAATTACATAGTGTGATATCAATCAAGCAACACAACATTTAAATGAAAAATATTATCTTTTTGAAAGTTTTAGCAATTGGAGTGAATCATGATTCATGAGAAATGAGTAAACGTACTTTGAGGTAGTAAGCCTTTTTAATATCAGATGCAGATGCTTCAGGATTGACTCCCAATGTGTCATAATACTCAGTTTCCTTCACCATACTTCAGAAATCACAAATTTGGAAGCCTACATTGAAGAAACGCGTTTTTTTACATCAACCCTAACACAGAAGTTGTTAATCAGCACGATTTCTTCCAACTTATACACGTTTTGTAAAGTTTAACGGGATTATCAAAGAGCTTACAAGCCACAAAAAAACTGAACTTGCAAAGTAACACATTTGATTTTCAATGTCGCGATTAAGCACTTTAGCGTTGGAACTTTGTGGGGATGATCCAGGCGAGATAGATTCATTTGTTGTAAATTGAAAATAAAAACCAATTTACTCGAATCATTGCTAACATATATGTTTATTAACAAATTTGAAATGTTCGTCGATGACAAACAATCACAAAATCGCACATACATCAAAGATAAACTGAGAGAGGAAGGAAGCTTACGATTGTTCCAATCACGGGAGAAATTCAATCGATCAATGTACGAATATGAAAAGAAATTCCGGAAATTAACGCAATAAGTCCTTTGATTCTCTCGGAATTTCTCTGTTTTCTGTTGATAAACTTACGTATGTCCAATTGTTCGTGACGATTGACAGTCATTATCAACGTGTTCGTTAGGCTTTATGGATTGTTCCTTGACGACGTGGTTTAAATTTTTTTTAATAAAAATTGTATTTCAAAAATTGATGGACTTATTTAATAGAGTAAATAACGGGAATGGTCCTTGTGGTTTAGTATAAATTGCACGCTTGGTCTCTAACTTATTTTTCTAACTCGGACTGTCCTCAAGTTTTTATTGTGTAACGCGCCTAGTCCCTATTTTAACAATCCGGCAATTGTTTCCGTTAGACACCCCACGTGCCTTGCATGTTGGGGGTATAATAGTCATTTACCATTGCTAACGATCTTTAAATAGTCGCTTTTTCATCAGATCGACCCTAATTTTGAGTTTCTTTCAATTTCTCCATCGTTGAATCGTTACACCTTCTCTCCTTCAAATCAGGGATGGTTAAATGCGATTGTGGGCGTGTTGCTGTAATTCGGACTTCAACTACTAACAATAATCCAGGAAGACCCTATTACGCATGTCCAAGTAAGGTATATTGTAGTTGAGAATTTTGTAATCGTAACCCTAGATGGAGATATCATTGTATGCGATTGTGGGTATTGTAATCGTGGCTTTTGAAATTGACAGGGACCACGTAAAGGATTTATTGATTGGGTAGATGATGATGAAAAGGATCATGTTGACGGATTAACAATCTCCTGGCTTGTGAGGTTGAACAAGAAGCTGAAAAATGAAAATCTATTCTTGAAGATATGTTTATTTGTTAGTTGGGTATTGTTCTTGGTGATACTTGTTTACAAGTTGTAAGGTGGAGATGAGTTGTTATTGTAATGGTAAAGTCTTTTGTAATGGTTAGGTTGTAGTAGTGAATGTAATGGTATCCTCTTCTGTAATGGTTAAGTTGTCTAAGTATTGTAATGCAAATGGTTAAGTTCTTTAAGATCAATGAAAATGGTATTGTGTTGTATTGATTATGTTTTAAAGTGATGTATAAGCAGCATATTGACCAAAACAAGTAGCAATGGTGCATCATAAGAAGAAAACATTCCATTAACTAGTACCAAACTATTACAGGGCAATGAGATTTAGTTGTTACAAACTAGTTCATTCAAAAGTGCCAACATATTGGCCAAAACAAATAGCAAAATACTAGCCCTATTACAAACTATTCATAAATAATGTACCAAAATATTAGCCCTATTACAAGTAGCAACATAAGACAATCCATTCATATTGAAAGTAACAAAATACTATCCCTTTTACAAACCATCAAGTTGTTGCCTTCCCTTTCCCTTTTCCTTTGACTTTTGACTGTCCACCACCCCCACCAACAATTGGTCTTTGCCCTTTGCAGGTTCTTGCATTGTGACCAACATTGTTACACTTCTTACATGTTACTGATCTATGGGCTCTCGATGTTGTGTTTCCTCTAACAAAGTCCTCATTTTCCACAGTTGATATCGTTCTCTTCTTCTTTGGTCTTCCTATGAGAACACAATGTTTTGGAGGCAACAAAGTTGTTGGTATAACTGACTTCTCCCACATGGATCTTCCATTGATTGGACTAACTTTAAAAGAATACATCTCTTTCCAGCTTGATAACCAGTAACATGGATGCACAAATGATTCTGGGATACCCACATCCTTATTATTCCTCCCCATGTCCCAAATAGCAGCCACACCATGTTTACACGGTATTCCTGTTAATTCCCACCTTTTGCATGTGCAGCTTTGTACACCTACATCCACAATACACTGATCTTGCCAAGGTCCAACAACTTGATATTTTCCATCACCACAAAATGTTGCAATATACTGTTCTGCCTTACTCTTTATCTTATCCAATATTGTTGTAGCTGTAGGAGTCAAAGGACCTACAACTTTCTGAATTTCCTTGTCAACTTTGACTATCTTCTTCATAATGTAATCTCTAATGAACTCAATGCAGTTAATGATTGGTGCATCACGACCTTCTTCTAGCTTGCTGTTAAATGCTTCGCACAGATTATTAGACAAAGCATCACAATGTGCTTTCCCTGAACATAGACAAGTTCTATGTCAGTATTCAATATACCTTCTTTTAAAATTATTAATTAGAGAGCGAAGATCAATATACCAGTAAAGTGGGAGCGAGCCCAACTTTGAGGAGGTATTTGTTTCAGCCACTCGTAAGCATCATTGTTAAGCTTCTTCAGTTTTTTCATTGCTTGATGAAATTGTTGAACATTAGAGGTCGTGGAACATTCCTAAATAAGATCTTTGAACTCCTTTTCCCTCCAGATCTTTTTCATGTTCGCGTGTATGTGACGAAGACAATATCGATGCTCTGCACATGGAAATAGTGTTGAAATTGCAGGCAACAAACCCTAGCAACATAACATGTTTGTATGTTAGTAAAACTAAATCAAAACTATAAAACTATAAAACCTAGTTTGGATAGGTTTGAATACCTTTTGCCTGTCACTCATAAACGTGAAATTGGAATTGGTTCCCAATCCTAAGTCATCACCCAAATTACTTAAAAACCAAGTCCAAGAATTCAATGTTTCTGATTCAACCACAGCGTAGGCTAAAGGATATATCCCATTATTACCATCCAATGCCTTTGATTACATACATAAATTGCCAGAAAACATTGGTTAGTTAACACTACTTTCAATAAAGAACAGATAATACAAAAAGAAATAAGAAGATCTTACCACAGCAGACAAGATTTGGCCTGGATATGGACCTTTCATGAAGGCTCCATCAAGTCCAAGAAAGTCCCTTCTTCCCGCTGCAAAACCTCGCTTCAAAGCTCCAATGCAAACATAGATACGTCTGAATGTTCTTGTCTCAGCAGTTGGATTCTCTTCACTTTCAACATCAATTTTAACTGTAGTATCTGGGTTACGTGCATGTACCTCTAAAACGTAATCCCTCAACAACCTGTATTGGCTGGCATAATCTCCTTGAACATGCTTTAAAGCTTCCTGCTTTGCCCTAAAAGTTTTCATATGTGAAATGTCCATCTAGTACTCACGTTGGAGTTGATCTCGTAAAGCCCTAATAGGAATCTTTGGGTTTGTTTCAATAACTTGTACTATATGCTCTCAAAGGAACTTATAGTCACATGTTTTGACTTTCCTTGTTTGTAGACATCGATGCTCTTTCGTGTATGTCTTAACCATCCAATCTATGTCATGCTTCCACTTACTACAGTAGATAACCCATGGGCATTTCTCTTCTTCATTATTAGCAAGATTTGGTATAGTTGTTGGATTAATGTCTAAGTCCATAACTATAATTGGTAAGACTTGACCCGGCCCGGCATGGTCCATTTGGGTTGCATGGCATCATGCATTTATAATGAGAGAAATAACACTTAAGGTTGGTTAATATATTATAAGTTCTAATATATTAATAAGGTTATTTAATTAGTATTGATCAAGAATTAATTTGGAATTAATTAAGTGATCAAAAGGAGACTAATTAAATATATGGGTTGATTGTGTAAATCATTCATTCTTATATATGTGGGCTTGTGATCCAAGATTCCTTATGTTGGACTAAGTCCATGAGGTGACCCATGGATACTCCATGGAGGTTAAAATCCATGGAGCATAAGGAATGGGTAAAGTTATGAGTTACATGGTGTAACCCTAATAGCCACCATATAAAAGAATCCCATGGCTCAAGAAATCGTGCACTAATGTGTGAGTGTGAGGGCTAGACGATTTCAAGGAGTGTTCAAGTTTCTCTCAAGTTATTCCAAGTGTATTTGGTGTTGTGTGAACCATTTGAGGTGTCACACTTGGGGCACTAGGCACTCAAGCTTCATGAAGACATTCTACATCAAAGAGGTATGTATTCTATCTTGTTATATTTATTATTTTGTATGCTAGATTAGGATAATACCTTGGATGTTCATAATTGTATGTATAATAGAGAAAACATAGATCCAAGGTATTTAGGGTTGCATGTACACTTAGGAGTGTTAGAATGCTCATAACCCAATAGTGGTATCAGAGCCTAGGCTTGTTTTCTTGTTATACTTGCAAAAGTAGCTGAAAAATCGAGTTGGATGCATATATTCGATTGTTTTGGCTGGAATTGGACTAGGAACATTACCCTAAGATGTTTTTGGACTTATAAACTTGTTTTTGATGTGGTAATGTTCATGCTAATCCAATTTCTAAGATAATTGTCATAATTTCAAGATTTGTATTAGTTTGTATGTTCATGCTAATTTTTTGAAGATTGATGATTTGAATTATCTTGTTCTTATGAGGTTCTTAGATTAATAGAAAAGTTGTGTGAAATAGTTGTTTTCAATCCATTTTAATCTAAGAGTTGATTCCAAATTGTGTTTTTGTAACTTGTCCTCAAGTTATATGAAAAGTCACATTTAAGAATCATAAAACTCATAAAAGTTGGCAAAGGTTACAAAATGAAGAGTCTAGTTCTAATTAAATGGTTTTATGACTCCATAACTTGTCCTCAAGTTATGGAGGTTCAAGAGTCTCTTCATTAAATTAAAAAAAAATGTAACCTTAATTAGTTCCATAAGTTACAATAAAAAAAAGTTATTTTTTTTTATTAATTAGTTTAAAGTCTTCCATAACTTGTCCTCAAGTTATGGAACTTGAAGAGTTTTTTTTTTAATTAAAACTACTTTAAACTCATAAGTTATGGAATTAATTAGTTTTGAATAGTTTCAAAACTTGCCCTCAAGTTTTGGAATTTGAAAAGTTTTCACTTATGAATACTTTAATTCCAAGTTAGCCCTTAGAATTTTAAAAGTTAAAATTCAACCCTTATACTTTATAATATTATAAGTTAATAATATTTATATATATGTATAAGAGTAAAGTCAGTCTTACCATTAGTAGGCCTCATTCACGAAGCCGGTCTATAAGGGGGGTATAAGGTTACTGCCGATAAAATGGCAGTTTAATGGGTGTCCACTCTCACCCACCGCTTCCTTGACTGGTGGAGGGTCGTTAGCCGAACGGGTAGGACAAGGACTATAATTCTCCTTTCATTAAAAGTATTAATGATAAATACTAAGTAACTAAACTCTTATTAATACCCAATCTTAGTTACTTAGGAAAATGTGAATTTGGTGCTAACCCATGAAATTACACTTTGCAATTTGCTTAAGTCGTTAGTGGAGCGTGTGTGGTTAACCGGCACACTAACCTGGACTTAACAAGGTAGGCGAAGGGTAATTTAATATTTATCATAGTATCGGTGGAGCGTGTGTGGTTAACCGGCACACTGATTAAGGGGTAAATATTAAGGGTACCAAGTATATTTGCATGGTTATTCACACCTTGTTTTGTGATCCTCGGCATCCCAGTCAAAAAACCTGAAGGGCACACTCGAGATTGAAACATGCCTTTGAACAGTTCAATGAATCTCAAAGATCTAGGACTTTCAAATCCAATTAAAACCTAATAAATTATTTCGTTTTTCATGGTGGAAATTGGTGAATCGTCATTCACCTACCTTCAAATATTTTATAGCTTGGATTACGGCATCCCTCTTCTAAGTTATAAAATAGTTTGTTGGGTCCTAGCCTTAATATTTCATATTGGGTGTCATATTAAGGACTTTAAATCAACTATCTTGAATATCTCCCAAAAAGATGTCTGGTCTAGACATTTATGATCTTCCCAAATCTCTTGAAACAAGCTTTCCTAAATGAAGATGATGTCCCATGGATATCATACTTCTTTCACCTCCTCCAATTATTCTCCCTAACCCACAAGTTCCTAAAAAGTTTAAGGTCACTCAAGCCCTATTGGCAAGGCAAGGTCTAGGTGTGATCACATCTTGGAGATGTAGTCACATATTGACAAGCCGGGAGAGTTGGGTGTCAAAGTCTTGAGAAAGTTGGTGGCTCAACTACTTTCTAAGTCACATAGTGAGTTCTTTTGGGAATCCTATGAAACAGACTAAGACAAGACCCTTAATGATCTTATCTATTTGCTAAGATCAATTTCCTAAAACGCTATGGACATTGACAATGATGACATTGGATATCCAGTAAAGCTCTCTCTTCCCAATGGAAAGGGATCGGCCATAGTCAACTCGGTTGACCCAATGGTAAAGAGAGAGGCGAAGTCTGAGATAGTCCCATTATCAAGGATCCATAGGTAACTATTGCCAAAGGAAGGGGCATTGGTTACGAAGCTGCCAAATTTACCTAAGGATGTTAAAGTCAATAAGTTTGGCTCTACTTCAGGTAAAGTCCATTGTCTAACTCTATTAAGTACATGCTGATTCTGATCGCGAAGATGGATTCCAATCGCATGGTTCGGTGATCAGAATTTTGGGCTATTACTTAAGAGTTATGATATTTATATTGCTTAGGAATAGATAACAACAAGGTTTTCATATGGATTGTAAGGATAAGTTTTTCCGCAAAGTTTTAAAATAAAAGAAAAAGGTTTTGATTTTATTTATTTTAAGTATCCTTACAATGGCATTTGTGAAAAGTTGTTGCTTATAAGATTCCATTGATAGCAATATTGGAAAAATGGATTTGATTCTTTCGGTTGTGGTAGTGTCTAATATTACCAAATAAGGAAAGATTCGCATCACGCAAGGTTCAATTGGACCGAAACTTGGAATCATGCAAGTTGTATAGTATGATGAATGAGAACTTTCAGCTTGGAAAATTAAGACTAATTCCTTATGTGAATAAGGAAAGGACTAAGGGATCGAGTACACATTCTTGTGCACTGGTCAAGTCCACCACAAAAGATCAAGAAGACTATTCGTCATGATTTACTTAAGTTCAGTAAATATGGTTATACTTATAAGTTTAAGTATAAGTCTGTAGCATTGGAGAAGTTTCAATGTGAGACAGAACGAATAAGAAGAATCAAAGTATGGCAGAAAGATAAAAGTTTCTCAAATCTGAAAAGATGGGAGAGTACTTTAGTATCATGTTTATGATCATCTTAATGATTAAGATACCATATCACAATTGGTCCTCTAAAGTCAAGAAGAGGAGTCATGAATTGTTGAAATGGTTAAATCAAAAAGATGAGTCATACTTCGTTCCAAAACAATTCTTAGAGTCATACTCCAAGATTGTAACTTGAGTGACATATCTTAAAGAGGGTTTGTTAACACTAGTCAAATGTAAGAGTAAAAGGTTATCTACTCTTGTACATTTGAAATTGGTAAGTTGTGATGTTTTGGATAAAACAGAGACCAACTTAGGCCAATTGTGTAAAGTGTTAGTCTTGATAAAGAATCCGCACTATCTCTTGAATATTTGACAAGGGAGTCTTATATGTCAAGAGGACAGTGGGAGTCTTAAAGCTCTTGAAAGTTTCAAGACTTAATCAAGAATAAAACCTAAAGTCCTTCACTAGCACACGACTTGAGGTTTATAACCTATCGTGTTGAAATTTTTGTGCCTATTCAAGTTGGCTTTGCATAGGAGTTCTGAGAGTTCTCAATTGGTTGCACAACTACTTGGAAGCAATGGCAGGCACCTGAGCTGCCAAATGGCAAGAATTTAAGATTACACAAGTTTAATCAATATGAGTTTGGATTTGTCACTAACCTTGTCTTGTGATTATGGTTTTGACAAATTCACATGGATAAGAACACATACACTATTAAATCTAAGTGTCATAAGGTTTCTCTCCGATTCATGAAAATGATGGTGAGGAAACACTTTCACTAAGTAGATTTTAGCTAGATAGCAATTGTGATATTTGCATTCTCAAAGTCGTTAGTGGAGCGTGTGTGGTTTACCGGCACACTAACATGGACTTGTGAGAAGTGGCAAAGGTCTAAACAATTGAGACTATGATTACGGCATCCCTTTTCATAGTTCTAAAATTGTTTAGACACACATGTGAGCTATCTAAGAAAGGTGTATGATTTTGATAAAGTTTTATCAAAACAATCTAGTATCAGAAATCTGAACTTTGGTAAGAAAGTCAGCTGATTTCTGAGTACATGTCAAACCTGGTGGGAGCATAAGTGTTATGCTAATAATCATCATGTTAGTGGGAGCATGATAATTATGACAAAGGTTGCAAGTTAGCAATGTTAATTATAGAAAACAAAAGTTTCAATTCGTGAGGTTGCAGGGGTTGAAAAAGTTGTTTTGCTATAATTAAGGGAGAGGAAATTATACTTCATTTCAATTCTAAAAAGCTTAGATTGAGATTTTAATCGTATTTAATCAAGGATATATATATGAATTTCATGTTGGAATGGCTCAACATAAGGAAATTCTATATATGGGTCCATTATTTGCGTTCTAAAATTCGATTATGATTACGGCATCCCTTTTCATAATCTGAATTTTGAGAACTTGGCAAATTGAAATGGAAATATTATAGCAAAAGACTGGTTTAGTCTTTATGTGAGACATCATGAATCGTGTCCCATATGCTTCGGATATAGGATCGATTACATGTGCTATATTCATCCTTTCTAAAATTTTCCAAATGCCTGGGGCATTATGAAGGGAAAAGGTCTAGAATTGGATATGACTAAAATGATTAAGCAATTGTCGAGGACAATCTAAGGTTTACCAAAGATTGGTTGCTCAAGGACAGTTGGAAGTATAATGTTAATTCTAGAAGGACCATATTGACGTAATCTGTAAGGAGGCAACTCTTGTTCAGAAGTGATAGTCCAAATGGAATATGGAAATGTTTCAAAGTTAGAAATTATTCAATCTGTGTAAGATTAGGAAACTTAATGAAAGAAGGATGTTTCCAAGGAGCTGATCTCCTTTGGAATGCTCTGTAATGATTGTTGTCAAGTCTTTCTGACTTTGTGCATAATCATTAAGAGGATCAATGCATATAAGTTTAGAATCTAACAGATTTCAGTAAATGGCATGAATTTGGAATTCTTGCATTTGCAGTAAGGATTTGGGACTGTGAAAAGAGGATCATTGGAGTGATGTTCAATTGATCTATTTTACAAAGTAAAGATCATAGACAAACATAGTATGCATACTTGGTGTATGGCATGACTAGTGTTTAGAAAACATAGTGTACATGCTTGGAGCATGGGACAACTATTGTTTTAAATTCAAGTATAAAGTTGATAAAACCGAAACAATGAATAATGAGTAATTAGTATGGTGATAAATAAAAGTGTTTATTTATATTCATAGGGTTTGATACCATATTTGATTCATTTATTCTTGTGTTTCACTTTGCATGTTTTGACTTCCAGAATACCTAAGTCGCTCTTCCTGAATGATTAAGTTATTCAAACCATCCACAGTCGGTCATATGTTGGAAGTAGATATTAATTAAGACTGTCATGGGTTGGTTTGTAGAGGTCCAAGTTGGTGGACAAAGTGGTGCTACAACACTCATGAGTGCTCATAAGTTCTGAGTATTGGATTCAACCCGCGCTCATTTGAATCACTTCATGGATTTTATCACGAGTGATCATGAGACGATAATATCTTATATTCTTCAAACCTAGAGATATGAGTTGTTACTATGAGTTGGTTATACATTGATTGCACGAAAACGCATTGGTAACTCGATGTTATAAAACATGCCTTTGTGTATGATTCAACAAGTAGTAGAACAAGCCATATGAGTCGAAGTTTATCCATTCCTTTTACCTTCGGGATAAAAGCGATATTTGTGGGCCCCTCGATGATTTAAAGATGATACATGTGAGTGCTTGGCCAAGCAAGGACTGATTTGATTTGTTCAATCAGTTAGTCATCATGAATCGGAAATCTGGAAACAACAAATGGACAGAGAGAATGATTGATAATCCATGTCTCAGTCCATATGATATCTGGAATGGAGGAATATATGATCCCTTATCTAATGGACAAGTCATTGACAAAGGTCAGAGTTCATCGACAAGGTCAGAGTTCGACAGAAGCTTTTGAGAGCTACGATTGCTGATCGGTTCCTGAAGTCATACGCAATAATAGTTTTAGACTTATCCAAGTGGGAGACTGTTGGATTAATGTCTAAGTCCATAACTATAATTGGTAAGACTTGACCCGACCCGGCATGGTCCATTTGGGTTGCATGGCATCATGCATTTATAATGAGAGAAATAACACTTAAGGTTGGTTAATATATTATAAGTTCTAATATATTAATAAGGTTATTTAATTAGTATTGATCAAGAATTAATTTGGAATTAATTAAGTGATCAAAAGGAGACTAATTAAATATATGGGTTGATTGTGTAAATCATTCATTCTTATATATGTGGGCTTGTGATCCAAGATTCCTTATGTTGGACTAAGTCCATGAGGTGACCCATGGATACTCCATGGAGGTTAAAATCCATGGAGCATAAGGAATGGGTAAAGTTATGAGTTACATGGTGTAACCCTAATAGCCACCATATAAAAGAATCCCATGGCTCAAGAAATCGTGCACTAATGTGTGAGTGTGAGGGCTAGACGATTTCAAGGAGTGTTCAAGTTTCTCTCAAGTTATTCCAAGTGTATTTGGTGTTGTGTGAACCATTTGAGGTGTCACACTTGGGGCACTAGGCACTCAAGCTTCATGAAGACATTCTACATCAAAGAGGTATGTATTCTATCTTGTTATATTTATTATTTTGTATGCTAGATTAGGATAATACCTTGGATGTTCATAATTGTATGTATAATAGAGAAAACATAGATCCAAGGTATTTAGGGTTGCATGTACACTTAGGAGTGTTAGAATGCTCATAACCCAACAATAGTTCCCTTACACACAAACCTAACCCTGTTCTTATCATTTTTCTCTAATTGTATTTCCCTTCTTGTCCTTATGGAATGTAGTTTCACTTGTGTCTTACAGTCCTTATATGAACTGAAAGTTTGAAAAATGTAGAAAGGTTCACTAACCAAAGCTGCATCATTTTCATAAGCCCTCTGTATGGCTCTCATAGTTTTCCTTCGCTTACCATCATTTTCCTCATCTGATGAAGACCCAGACAACAAAACCTCCGTGTTAATCACTTCCAAGTCACCTTGTTGTGTATCTTCAGATACATTACTTTCAGAAGAACCTCCAACCCAGTCTACATCCTTGTCAATGTTCATATGGAAATCTTTCATATCCACATCAACATCGTGTATGGGATTGTCCTCATCAATAAAAAAAATCACTATCTTGACTCTCACTATCATCATCAAACTCATCACTTCCACTACAATTGTTGTGTCCACTACCATCATCATCATCATCCTCATTCTCTAAATTCATTTCAAAATCAACATGGTCGACCACAGATGGTTCTTTGTCTAAGTGACTATCATTCTCAACTTGTGTTTGGTCTGGAACACTCTCATGGTCAACTAGGGTTAGGTCTGGAACACTCTCATGCTCAATTGGAGAGTTATGCCACTCCAAGAACAACCTTTTAGATCAAGCTGGTGGCTCTTTAATTTCAACAATTTTAACCTTACTAAGGTTGGGGGACATAGAATAAGTATGTAAGTTTGTTTTCCCATGCTTAATATATACGTCTATTAGCTTATGGTTACCAACATACATACCCAGATGCTTAACATCCTGATCAGAACCCAAAGCAAATAACCCAAAATCCAAATCGCCAAACGGTCTCAGGAAATGATAGTAGAGCAGGAAATGATAGTAGAGCAGGGTCTGGTCTGAATCAATACGACCAAGTTCCTCCATCATCTCGTCAATGTCGTGAATGGAAAAGGTGTCAATGTCTAGTAAATCAACGTAATTTTGCTTGCCTTTGATGTACTTTCTTCCAGGGAACTGTGTAAATTGTCCACCATAGTGTAATCGAACAGAGAATATCATCGGATGTCCAGATGTAGATTGAGGGGAAGATACATCAGTCACATATTTTTTTGTTTAAGTTACTAACTGATCGAGGGAGTGAACACTTACCATATCGACGAGCAACGTCAATCTCGTCCATGGTAGCACATATCCTCCAAGGCGCCATCGTCGTCTTCAAATGTAGGGTTCTTTCGATCAAAGGTTTTCAAGGGTTTTTCAATGGTTTTGTCTGTGAATGTTTGTGTCTGATCACACTAATAACCGATACGTCTTTTATTTCTTGGCGGTAGAATGTTGGCAATGGTAAATGACTATTATACCCCCCAACGTGCAAGGCACGTGGGGTGTCTAACGGAAACAATTGACGGATTGTTAAAATAGGGACTAGGCGCGTTACACAATTAAAACTTGAGGACAGCCCGAGTTAGAAAAATAAGTTAGGACCAAGCGTGCAATTTATACTAAACCACAGGGACCATTCGCGTAATTTACTCTATTTAATAAGTCTATAATTAAACATTTAGTAAACTAATCATAATAAATTGAATTGTGATAATTGTTCTCTTATATGCGATTTATCTTTTTTACACCAACAAAATAATAAAATTATATGTGAGTTAACATATAGTTCAACAAAAGTATATGTAATTTGTCTAGTAGGAAGGAGCTAAAAGCATGTTTGAAAATGTTTTGTGATAAGCTAGAATTTGTTGGAAGAATTAAAACTCAAACAAATTGAAATAAAAAGAATTTGAATATGCCATGAACCATGCCTTTGGTTAACATAAAATGAAACCGAATTCTTTGACTATTTGGTTTATAATTTGAATGAGTTTAATCTAATCATATAAGATGAACAATATGGTTTTCATGATGGTTTGTTATGTTTATTTTGTTTTAGAAAGTTTATTTATTAATTATTTTTAAACAATTGTTCTTTTATGTAATTTTATACATTTTAAAAACTCTATTTTTGACAAACATCCATGTAACAAATAAAAACTACAACTTTCAATTACCAACTAGTTTTATCAAAAACATCCTAAGTTTTTTTATATATCTGTGAAGCTATATTTTAAAAACTCTTTTAGTAAAGAATAAAGAATGGTATTAGATTGTGGTTTTTAAGCTCTATAAAATAGGTCTGACTATAGGTCATTTATCGATGCTACCTAATAAATAAAAATAACTTATGTCACATGTTATTTTTCTAGATTATTAGTTTAAAATTTTATCTTTTATTCTCATCTAGTAGTAGTCTCATATATTTTTCTTTATTAATTCAGTTTTTTAAATTCAAATAAATCAATATATATATATATATATATATATATATATATATATATATATATATATAAAATCCAACGAGATTTACTTATATATACACAAACCATCTATACAACTATTTAGAATATTTATTCTATTATTATATCTAAAATTTATAAACTTTATTTTATTGACATATATTATGAGAAAATGTAAATAATCTCAAATCAATTTTAATAAATAAAAAAAAATTACCACATGTCGTACTCTCATTCATTTTGGCATATGTTATTTTTTGGCTATAAAATTAATTTTTTTTTAAAAACAAGTGATTTGCACGGGTCTCTAACCTAATAGACTAATAAATGAAACCAAAATTCGTTTTCCTCACTCATAGGAATAGCAAAATCTTGATTTTGATGGATTTCAAATGAATTCAACTCTTTCGAATTCACATGTTGACAAAATCTTCCATTTCAATTCCTTCAAAATTCATGATTCTGAGAAACATTTATGAGTAAAAGAAAAAAATTGTAATTGAAAACTTATCCAAAACCTTCATGTTCCCCTTCAACCCTAAGAGATGCAAAAATTTGTTTCTCCGATTGTATAAAACATTATATTATTTTTATATATAAGTTTCTGAATTCCAAAAAAAAAAAAAAAAAAAAAAAAAAAAAAAGTGGGCTAATTTGCCTCACTTAATCCCTTCCATTCCATTTCCATTTCCACCATCATATTTACACTTGCCCTTCCTTATACCAGTAAAAGTCCCATGGCAGGTCAAACCCTAAAGTCAACTCCAGCCCCATAAAAAAACCATTTCACCCAAAATCAAGAATCTGCAACAAAAAAAAAACAACACATTCTATCAAGTCTTTGCATACCCTTTTAAAACTATTTGAGGGAAATATCAAAAAAAAAAAAAAAAAAAAGATTCAATGGATTTTACTGAAAGAAAAACATACCACTGCTGATTCTTTCTGAATTCTGTAAGCACAGGATATATGTTCTCAAATGCAGTATAAGTTTCATCTCTAACCTGAAAGGGTAAAATTGGAAAAGATTAAAGTGAACTTATTACTTATGGAATCAAACATTCAAAAAGGTTAAATAAATTATCACACCTTAGCTCCTGTAAGAACAATCTTCCCAGAAACAAAAATTAACAGAACAATTTTCGGTTGTTTCATTCGATATATCAGTCCAGGGAACAACTCTGGTTCATACTGTATCAAGAAACAGACATGTCATGTCAAACACAGTACAAACTTATCTGTCATGTCATGTCATAACTGTTATGTCATGTTATGTTATGTCATGTCAGACTTACACTTGAAAAGGCACCATGAGAGTATGCAAGGCCTTCAAGTCTAATGGGAAATTTTACATCACATGACCCCACAATGTTTTGAATTTTGAAATCCTACAATCCATCATCATAAAACAATACATCCTGTTAAAATGTTTTTTAAAAATTTTTAAGACTTTATATAATGATAAGTGTGATTTATGGTGAGTGGTTACCTTAAATTTGGCTGGAAACCCAAGTTTCTGAATAATTCTTGCATACTGAAGCACCAACATTATGCGTAACATGATAAGGAGAAAATAAGAAAGGAAATTAAGAGAATACGATGTGTTGTTGACTTGTTTCTTTTTTTACTTAATTCATTAAGCTACATATTGGTGTGTTTCTTTTACTTAAGAAGAAAAGAACGACTTAATAGAAAAAAGTCAACCTTCCGTGCTGCCAATTTTGACTGTTGTTCACTCTTGGCTCCTGTACATACCTAAAAAAAATACGTGTCAATTTTCTTTTTATTGATTTTATACATAAAATGTAAAAGAAAGATTATTTTTAGAACAATGGAGAAAACTAACTTACCATTTTTCCAGAAGCAAAGATTAAGGCTGTTGTTTTTGGTTCTCTTATCCTCATAATTACAGCAGCAAAACGCTGAGTAACAATAACAATAAATGAATATATTATCGAATTTTATTTTTATAAAGAAACACAATTATCAGTTTATATATAGAGTAATAGAGGAAGCTTCAATTTCCCCAAGTGTGTCGCCATTTCCTCAAATGATTTTTAAAACTTCATTAATCTAAACAACATCTTAACTCGTACCTTTGGATTATATTCAGCATTACGAGCTTGCAGTGCAATTGCCTTCAGGTCTAGCTTGCAATCAAGATTCACAGTAGACACAATGTTCCTATAACAGTAAATTTCCATCAATCAAGAACATGATTAGCTCATTACAACATATATTGACACACACACGAGTATGCTAAAGTATTCAAACATAAGGAGATGATTATGATGATGATAACACTAAAAGGGATAAAAAAAAAATTACTTACTGAAGAGTAGGAACGATTCCAGATGGGTGCTTGGTTAGATCAACTGGTTGGCTACCCTCCAACACATGCTCTGCCATATAATCCCTTTACTGTTATGCACAAAAGTTAGGTTAAAAATGTAATACCCAGACACCAAAAATCAAATAAATTATTTTCTCCGACATTGAAGGAGAAATTACAGATGTATACATAAAAGATTCACGAATATAGACGAAATTAGGTTTATTAAATTCCGATATAAATGAGTAGCTACAGTTACAATTTACAAATTTACAATACTAACGGATCGCTCAGCCGCTTAGTTCTAAATCGATCACTATAAAACTTCGATTCATCAACATAAAACTCGTTGGATTAAGAAAAAAATCGAAAAATCGGAAGAACGGACATGTATTTGACCTTTTGGGGTGTGGGGTATCACTAATGATCCAAATCTACAGCAGAAAACTGAATTGAGAATAAGACAGGATCTAGATCGGTGGAAATCGTGAAAAGGGGTTGAATAAAAAGCGGTGAAATTTTGAAAAGGGGGATCTTTTATATGAACAGATGATGATTTATAGGTTCTTGTGGAGAGGGATTTGAGACAAAGAACACGAGGTTTGCGGGGAAAGATCTAGATGCGATGAAGAGTTTGTGTGGTGGGTGGATGATATTTCGCGTTTGGGGTTTCTTTTATTTATAAAGTTCCGAAAACACCCTTCGTGAAATTTATTGTTGCTGTTGAACCGTGGGTATAATCGTAAATTGAGGACTATCAGACATCAATAGTTACAGTGTGGTTTTGACTTTTGAGTTTTGGAGCTTTGGGAATTGGGCTGTGACAAATTCGCTGTTTTTGGGCTTTAACTTATAAAGAGTGATAACTGATGAGCTTTTACATGTAGATTACGAAAAATGGGCTCATAGTGCAAATAAAAACTGGGCTCATAGTGCAAATAAAATTATGGCTTATCAAGGGTACGGGTGGAGAGTTTCACTCATTTTTTGTGGGTCACACGTTATTTCTTTCACTTTTCTTTCCCTCATCTAAAGCCTAAAACTCAAGGAATAGGTGGGAAGCTCCCTTTACTATTTTTTTATTTTTTTTTTTAAATATATTTCATACATATATTATACTCATTATGTAGGGAATTAAAAACCATGAATTTTGATATATTTTTTATATTTTTTTAGTAGGTATATAATTTTATAAATATTAAAAAAGATTTAAAAAAAGAACTGACCAATAGAATGAGAAAAGAGAGTGCGGCACCCCCTCCCCCACCTCTTTCCCGCGGGTTGCTCCCCTCACCCACGGTATGGTGTTCCAGTGAGAGGGAAGCCTTCCCCCTCCCCTTTCCCACTCCATACCCTTCGGCCTGACTATTAGAGGTGCACAAACCGGTTTTTATAGAAATCGGATCCAATTTAAAATCGGTTCGGTTTGAGTTAACAAAGTCAAAATTGGATTGGATTAAAACTGGTTCAAACCAAAAATTATCTGAACCTAACAAACTGGATTGGACCGGATCGGGAAAAACCAATATGGAAAAAACCGACATATGCTTAAATAATCAAACTTTTAAAGATTTTTTGATTTTGAAAAATACATAAAAACATGAAAAATAATATTTATAATCGCTTGCGGTAGGCGTTTTTGAATTTTTAGATATTTGAGAGTGATGTGATTAAACTAACACATCCATTATGCAAAGAACAACTCTAAAACAGCTATATGGTCGTTGGGTATAAAATAAAAAAATAAAAAAAAAGGGAAATAATTGATAGTTTCCCAAACCAATTCGACTCAAACCGGCTCCCAAACCGAGTTCAACAAAAATACTCTTTCAAACTTAAACAAACCATTGGTTCAGAATGAAACCAGGTTGGTTTAGCTCAAACCAGTTTCTGACCGGATTGGTTTTCAAATCCTAAGCATGTTTCGTATAATGGACTAGTTTTTTTGTACACATTTATGTCTATGGAGTTATGGCTTATGCTTTTGATATATTTTTAGAGTAAAGTGTAAATTAGGTTTTTATGCTTTATCAAAAAATCATAACTTTAGAGTAATTTTTAAAATTGTTACAAATAGTGTTTTTGGTTTTGTATTTTTTTGTGCTTATGGTGTTTGGTCCATATAAAATGGTTTCATGGTTTACGTTAAATCTGCAGTTTTTGAGCAAAACATATGGACCATATCTGCAACAAAATACAAACTTAAGGAAGACACGGAGACAATTTCAAAATTTACATTGAAATTGCAACTTTGTGTAAACCATACAACAAAATTTGTAATTTACTTTACTTTTCATGTTCAATCCTAATAGTCTTCAGTCACTAACGATAAAGTCATAACTTCATTGTTTTAATAGAAAACGACAAAAAACTGGTAATTGCTTACAAAAATGACAAGAAACCAACAATCATTGACATATTTTGTCTTGCCTTGAGTTGGGTACAAGTGACACATTTTGCAATAAACTACGTATTCCTCGCATTCATTTTTAGCCACCAATATGTCTTTCTCAAGTCACAACACATTCATTTTTAGTCTTTTCAACGATACTTGAATCTTAAGTCGCGGTCAAATAGCTTGAGCCTAATGGGTTGGGTTGGTCGTCTGCGAAGTATGTGGGGCGTACTCAACTCGTACGCTGCATGTACTAGCCCCGGAAGGAGTACACTGAGCTGAGTACGCCAAGCGTACTCAACAGTTTGACCTTTCGGTTGACTTTCACGGGTTTGGGCCATATTTTGGACTTTTAGGGTTTGGGCCTTGTTGGGCTATTGGACTTCTGACTTTGGGCCATTGCTAGGTTATGGGCCTTCTTGGATTTAGGCCATGATGGGTTTTGGACCCATTTAGGAAGTTGGGCCATATTGGGCTTTGGGATGTCATTTAGGAATTTGGGCTTTTTTGAGCAAATGGGTTGGGCCAAGTAAGAAAAGGGTAAAATGATCTTTTACCCTGGATGTTGGACAAGCAATTTAGATTCTTGAATATGGGTTGAGATCCAATTATTAATTGGATATTATTTGATGGTGTTAGCACGAGGATTTTCCGAATCAGTAGACCGAGATTTAATTTGAGAGATTCAACAAATTGAGGTGAGTTTCCTCACTGTGTTTGGCAGGTCAAAGACACCAATATTGGCTCATAGTTTATTATGATTAGGATGCTAGTTTTTTGCATGACTCTTGCATGTATGATATCTAACATATATGTCAGGTGGGGCCTGATGATTATATTGTATGCTATTTATATGTGATTCTTGCATGTGTTTATGTGTTGTATGTATACAATGCCAGGCGAGGCTTGATGATTGATAGATCTGTTTCGAGCGGGGCCCGATGACGAGCGAGGCCCATTATATTTTTGATATGTATGGTATGTAGTAATTTGGGGAACTCACTAAGCTTTGTGCTTATGGTTTTCAGTTTATGTTTCAGGTACTTCCGGATCCGAGGTGAAGAGCTCGGGGTGATCGCATCGCACACATCATGATTGTTCCGCATTTTACTTTACTCTGATGTATTTGGATGTTTTGATCATACTTGGATTTTATTATGGTTTATGGATATGTTTTGAAGGATGGTTTTTATTATAATTAAAATGAAATCTTTGGCCTTAATTTTGGGACGTTACAGCATCTTTATGGGCAACATTGTCGCCAAAAATCTTTTATTCTTCAAGTGAAAATAGTTGTAGTTTTTTCATAGTGTTCTTTTTATCATTATCAATACGCATTTCTTTGTATCGAAAGAAGCTAGAACTTGACGAAGGCATTTCTTTGTATTGAATCGAAATTGATTTTGGTTTTCAAAACATGGATGCGAATAGTCAAAACTAAATTCAAATTCGACCCGATCAACCAAATTATAATTCAGTTGAATTGGTTTTAACAATTTAGTATTCAAGAACCAAGATATTTAATATATATATATATATATATATATATATATATATATATATATATATATATATATATATATATATATATATATATATAACTTGAATATTAGTCAAACATTATAAAAGAAACAAAAATAAATCGTTTAGTTGTAAATTAAAATTTATAAACACCTATTAAAAATATTTTTTAATTCAATTAGATAAATAACTTTTGAGAAGAAATGCATATTAACATTTTTTATTGGGTTTAGTAGATTTATAAATGATTAAAGGTATAAGTACAAAATTAAAGATATAGATAAATAAATAATAATTTGTTATTCGAATTTTGTTTTATAAACTAAAACTAATCCAAGATAATAATAAAATCATTACCCATATATATAAAAGAATTGAAATTAACAACCCTTTTAGAGACTTTTACTGTTCACTCATGCTATTTGTCTATAGCAGACCATAAAAATATATGTTGTGTTTAATCCCAAATCTCGACCAGTTTTTAACTAACAAGAAATTAACCTACTGGTGTCTTCTTCTTATGCTGAATATACACCGTCTTCTTTCATATATTGGTCATTGGTGCTGCTTCATTATGATAAACAAAAGCTTATGTATTTTAAGTTTTCAATGCATGGAAACAGTTCTTGACATACAAGAATTGACTTAAATTCTATGAAAAAACTTATTATTGCTGCTTCATTACAGATTAATATGGTTTGTGACTTAAACTATTCAATGTATATAATTGTACCATTTTAGCATAATAGAAAGTACCATATATTTTATAGGCAATTTCTGCTATCTTCTAAAATATTTGAAGAATTTTTAAATTTCAATATTTGGTATCGATATAAGGTCTTACAAGACTTGTAAAATACTAGTTTGTCATTTCTTCTTGTAATATACTTTTATGACAAAATTTCACTCAAAAAATTACACAAAATATATATTTACTTCATGTTTTTTTTTCTTTATTTCAGGAAGCATGCGAAGTGCTAATTGCTAAATCAAGTAGGCATGCTAATTGCTAAATATCCTAAATTATTAATGTAAAATAGAATTATGCTCTTGAGTCTCGAGCAACCAAGCCAAAATTTGAATGTAAAAATCTCAATTAGAGAGAAATACTTTAAAAATCAGTCAATTATAATTTAGAGCCATTGAATCAGAAACAGAAAGTTAGAATAGAAACATACCTGATTTAGTGATTTTAAAAGGTTGTTGAGTTGAATTATAGTCAAGATTCAAGATAATTAGAAGAGTCAAAGATAAGAGCATATGATTGTGACATTTTAATTAAGGTTGAAGAGTAAAGACAAGAACTGAGAACAAGGTTTCTGAATTAGTGATTATGACTATAAATTTTGGATTGCGATTGTGATTCATAAATCCAAATAAGAGTCTGGGACATTGAGAATGAGATGATTATCGGTTAGTCGCTTACCAAGGATGTGAATCGTTGCCATTAGTTTTACGTGTATCACTAATTGGCAATTGATCATCGAGAAACTAAAGCGACATTCTTGTTTTTTAATTTCTAGATTAATTTCACACGTCTGGAGTTCCAAATACATGAAGTCCTGAACATTAATTAACCTAAAGAGACTTGGGCCTAAATGAATATAGGCTGGTATTAAAGTGGATGGAAATTTTGGGTCTTAAAGAAGAATGAAATTAACCTAAATAGACCTGAGGCTAAATGAATATAGGCCGATATTAAAGTGGATGAAAATTTTGGGCCCTAAAAAAGAATGAGCCTTGTTCAAAGGCACATTTGAAATCCCTTTGGGCCGACCTTAATCAAATCAAAGTGACCAAAAATATTTGGTACAAATATATTTATTTGTTTCAAAAAAAAAAAAATCTAATTTTTTTGAATAATTTTTTTTACATGAACCTCATACCAGCTCGAAATGCACAACGACCATTTTTTTCCACCAACATGATATGATAATTTATTAAATTTGCTATATAGAAAATGACAATAATCAAATGTTGATAAAGTTACATAGCAAATGACAATGCTGACAAAGTTATATATTTCATGTCTTATTTAAAACGTTTTAATATTTTATAACTAAACTAGTTGTGAGACTCATGTATTACATGAGTTTATTTTTTAACATAAAAAATTAAGGAAAATGACGCAACGGCCCTATTATGTATTTCGATTTTACCATTTCAGTCACTAAACTTTTTTTTCTTGCCTTTTAAGGGAACAAAATGTGTTGAGACATGTTCATTTAGTCCCTTTAACTTATTTTAACGGGTTACAAATGCCACGTAAGCAAGTTAAGCCAGCTCAGTTATGACTTGGAGGAAATGACGCCGTTTTGGACATGACGCAACATAAACCAGTACACAATTGACTTGGACCATACGACGTCGTTTAGAGTATAACCCTTAGGGAGCAAGTTTCGGACTGTTCATTAACCTAAGTGGTTATAAAACGTATGTTGGTGCCCTAAAACGATTACAACCACTAACTTTGTTACCCTAAATTCACAAAGCAAATTGTACCCTAACTAAGCCAAAAATGCCTTCTATGACGTCACCGCGCAACAGCTGGTCCTTCGAAGACTGGCGTCACATTCTAGCTAACGACTCTATTGCAGGCAAGCCACAGGACATCCATATCACTCTTCTCCAACTTCAACTTGAGGTTTCACTCATCAGTGAGGAAGTAAATGCAGACCAGCGTCAGCTCAGGGAAAGTCTGCGCCGGGAGATGGATTCCATGATTCGTGAGGTCGATGATGTAAGGGCAGGTGTGTTGGAGATGTCCCATTTGACCGATGACATGAGGAACCATTTTTATTCACTCCAGCTAGTGTATATCAGGAATCGACTGACATAGCTAAAATGAAGAAGATGCTTGATGTTACAAGTCTATTCGGAGTGGTCGTTGTTGCGGGAGTGGTGGCAGCTTACAAGTGGTTCTGATGAAGGATCGTTGCTTTGCTTTGTTTGTGTTTTGATTTTTGGGTGTTAAGTGTTAATGTTTTGGTGGAAGCCAGTAGTATAGTTATGGATTTCTTCTTTTGGTATGGTAGATATTGTGTTGTTTGTAGATGGCAAATATGGAAGCCACTCTTTTGGATGTTAATGATATTATTTAGGATTATATACAAAACCCAGATGAATGCAAATAACTATTATGGCATTATACATATTGTGCCTTTATTTTAGAATATGTCAACTCATGTTGTATGACCCAAAGGTTGAACTTGTTTTGTTATATATACATATTTGGGGCCATATGCTTTACAGAAAAAAGGTTTTGTTTGTATGCTCACATGTTGTAAAGGTATAAGGGAAAAATGTTTTTGTTTTATATGCCACATTGGACGTGAGGGCCCTCAATCCCCACGACCTGCATATACAAGTTACTAAATAAAGTAACCAGTTATATAGATAGAAAGTTACCAAGTGTGACAACTTTGGTAGGGTGAAATATCTAAAAAAACCTGCATGGCCCAAAACTGTGACATGCATTTATTCTTGATTGTTAAATAAAGGGGACATTATGGAAACTAATTAAACCAACGTCTAAAAATAACAATTAAAACGCAATACAAATTACATTAACATTTAAAAACCAATTCAAAGTACATAAACATTTAAAAACCAATTCAAAGTACATAAACACCCTTGTGTACAACTAGCTTTCAACATATTCCATTAAAAGCAAAGGAAATTATGTAATTACCCATCCACCATACACTACACCCACACTACTCCACATCCATTAGCTTTGATGCATTGCTACCTTCACCTTCAATTTTTTTCCAACTTCAATTTAAGGATTCTTTCAGATTTTTTCCTCTTCCTTGGTTGTTCCACTTTACCAAAATGCACTTCCTGCTCATTAACCCTGTTATCTTGACCACCAGCATCATCCATTTCAACATCTTCCCTATCAGCATCACACATTGCAACATCTTCCCCACCAACATCACCCATTGCAACATCTTCCCCACCCCTCTCCATGTTCACTGACTCTTGTGTTTGTCTCAAACTTTATGGCTTCCTACCCTTAGTCTTAGGAGGCCTTTCAACTTGAGGACAAGTGGTCTTGTTGTGTCCTTTCTGTTTACATACACCACATCATACAGATTTCCCAGCCTTTGATATCGTGTGTCTGCCAAACCTTTCTGAACCATCTTTTTTTCTCTTCATAGTAGGTCTGCCATGCATTCTTCTTTTAATTGGGGGCAAAGGAGGGACTTTGTCTGTAGATGGCTACATGTTCATTCCATTCATCCCATGTATGGGCTCTTTGTAAGTATTATGGTATAATGCTGCAAAGTATATTTTGTCCACATGTGCCTGATAATGTGTAGTATTTAAGAATGATAATGCTGCAACTGAGTACACACAACCATAGTCATTCAATTGCCACAACCTGCATGTACATTCCCTCTTCTGGACATCAATAACATAAGACTGCTCCAGGTTTCTTGTTTCAAACTTCATAACCCCACAAGAAATAACTTGCCAATACCTAAATTTAGCAACACCAGTTAACTATAATTCTAAGTTGTGAAATTGTTCATTCAATGGTAAATTTAGTGACATACATTTGCTTCATTTTTAACAAATTCAACTTGTCCCTAATATCAGGAAAAATATTTAAACAATCCCATCCTTGTCCCTTAACTTGCATTTTTACCATCCTTTGCATGACATAAATACGAATATCCTCTAACATATTGATAATAGGTTTCTTCCTAGCATCCACTATAACAATGTTGAAGCTTTAAGAGTATCCATTCTCCACAGATTCACAAGCTTGGTGAACTTTGAAGAAAGACAAATACCATGTGTTAGGATCCCTCTCCATAAGATACACAAAGGCAACATGATTTAGTTCTTGAATCTCCTTCGTGGCTGCATTGAAATGTGCTTCAGTAGTTGCTTTACTGGCCCCCTAGAAAATATTTTCAAATTGTGTTCCAGGAAATTTTTTCTAAAGTTAGCATATATATATGCCTTGCACATTGTCTATGTTCTGCTTCTGGAAGTACCTCTTTCACTGCCTCAATCAATACCTAAATGAGCATCAATGATATAAGAATGCAGAATGACATACCGTATATTGTCCTTATATTGTAACACATTAACAAAAAAGTACCATACCTTATGTTGATCAGATATTAGTACGACCCTAAATCCTCCATGTTGTAGGTTCAAATCTTTTGTATGATTATCAATAAACCACTTCCAATTGTCTTTGTTCTCTACACATACAACAATCCAAGCAATTGGGAATATGACATTGTTAGCATCCCTACCCACAACACAAAGTAGCTCACCCTGGCAATAACTTTTCAGAAAACAACCATCAAGGTTAATTATCCTTCTACACCCACCCCTCCAACCCGCTTTCACTCCCTGAAAACATATGTAAATCCTACTGAAGTAGTTTTTTCCATCAGGCATTGAATCAACAGAAATTTTTACAGTTGAACCTGGATTTGATCTTTTAATCTCCTCACCATATGACCATAACTTGGCATAGTTGTCTGCAAGTGCACCTTCAACTAGAGTAAAAGCAAATTTCTTGGCTCTCCTACATTGACTCATACTCACTTCAATGCCAAATGTGTTTTTGACCTCATCTCTAAGCAGTGTAACACTCATCTTATAATTGTTTACAAATTCTTGGGTGAAATGGTTTCCTATGAATCTGTAAGTGACAATTGACCCAAATTTAAAATTCCTAGAACAATTATGATCAATTATCAGAGACTTTATCTAGAAAGACTTATCATCACTCATCCATGACCCCCAAAGCCTAAATGTACAACTTCCATTACAACATTTAATTAACATCCTTCTACTATCATTTTTCTTAAAATATAGTTGATAACCATTAGCAATTGCATAATTACATAACATGTGTTTGAGTTGTTTAGGATTCTCAAACCTCATACCTAACACAGGTTGCTGCTCCTTCCAAGGTTGCTCTTCATTGAATATATTTGGCAAATCGGTATCAACATCAGCCTCATCATCTTTATTCTCCCCCACGCTATCATTAACAGGTTCGCCTTCACCTACATTGTCACTCATCTCACACTCTAACTCATTATCTTTTTTGAAAAAAGGAGGGTTGCCATGTATCATCTGTTTCACCATCATCGTGGGCATCATCAACAACTTCTTCATAATTAGTATCAACAACTTCATCTCTTTATTCATCCAACCACTCATGCATGTTAGTTGTACTAAAATGGTCTACATACAGTGGGAGTACGACACCATATTCATACGCAATGGCTATAAAGTGGAATAATCAAGTTTATTCCTAATTAACCTCAAACCTTTTGGAAAATCGATATCAGGAAGACAATAGTACAGTTTCTCACATTTTTCTCCTATGAATCTTTCCATGAATGCATAGCACTCGTTCTTGTCCATGCCTGCGAAATCAATGTTCTCTAGTCTCTGCGTAGTACCATCACTGTATCGTATGTTGTACCTTTCAGATATTGTTGGAACCTGAAAGTGAACCTCTAGCAATCTCTAACCTTTTGAAGTTCCGAAGTCAGTCTCAGTTCCAAAACAGAAGTTAGTGCGAAGTAAGTGTGCAGTCCGGAATAATAGCTTAAGTCCGGAAGAGAAGTGAAGGTTGTGTGATTGTGTTCTGAACCAAATGAAGGCATTCCGGAATGGATGTTATGTCCGGAATGTTAACTTGTTTGAATCAATGTTTTATCCATTTGTATTAATTGTATTTGTCATTTAGATTGATGTCACATATCATAAGACTAGATCTCTTTGTCAAACTTAGATAATCAGTGTCATGAGTAACTCTATTATCCAGTATTATGTATGTAAATCAGTTTGTACGATGTATCATGTTCTCATATTTATAGGACTTTTCAATGACAAATCAATAGACAGATTGTTCATTCAAAGATAACAATATTCTAGTTACCTCACCTTTCAAGTTATTCTCTCAAACATTCTTCTTGTTCCTCATTTATTATCTTTACCTTGATCATTATCTTCACTCTTCATTTAATATCTTGAATACTTTGTTGAATGCATTAACTCAGACTTGACTGGTCTTGCCAGATTTGATTGGAACATTCCTTACCAAGCAGACATTGATCTTAAGCATTCACTCAAGGTTTGAGTTTTCAAACCTTGTCCCTGCGCATCAGATCGTCCTTGTTCTCACAATTGGTATCAGAGCTTGAGTGGTTGTCCTTTAAATCTATAATATCATATTATAGTTGATTCGAGATTACCATGGTATTTCGATCATTTCTGCGTTCAGGATAAAAGTTCTTCTATATACCACTTTTGCTCAAGATATCTTAACTTCAATGGCTGCTTCTAATACTCAACAAATGTATTCAATGCAAATAGCAAATAGCATGGGTTTCCCTACACGTGCCCCACTGCTAGTTATTGAAGAATATGATCATTGTAAAGTTAGAATGGAAAGATTTTTACTTGGAAAAGAGAAAGTTGAATCTATCTGGAGATACGTTAAAGAAGGTCCTCATGTTCCAGTTCGAACCGTGGTTAGAGATGCTGCTGTAACTCTCTTGGGACAGGATCAACAACGTCAAGCACCTCTCACTGATGATGATCTCGAAAAGTTGCATGCTGATCAAGTTGCCTTTTCGGAAATGGTGTTTGGTGTTCCATCATCTCTCTTTGAGCACATCAAACTGTGCAAGTCTGCAAAAGATATTTGGGACACACTTCAAGACTAATTCGAAGGGTCATAGAACATGAAGGATAAGCGTTTGACTTCGGTTGTCAATGAATTCGACACTTTCACTACAACACCTGGTGAATCTGTTGCCTCAGCCTCAAACAGATACCAAATTATTGTCAACAACATGACAGCTCATGGGATTGTCCGAACTCCACTTGAGTACAATCTCAAGTTTATTAACAGTCTTGGAAAGTTATGGGGAAACGTGAAATCATGTCTTCAGAGCAATGGATCTCTGGAAAAGCTCAAGCTCTATCAACTTTTTGATGAACTTCAAGGACATGAGTCAAATGTTGCTCAAACTCTACGTGAACTCACTGGAGGTCCTCTAGCCTTAGTCAGTTCCTATGATCCACAAACCTCAAACCCAATCGTTTCAGACCCTCTCACCGCTGTTGTTCCATACATTCCTCTTGTTTAACCCTCACCTCCTAACGTTCCTGCTCTCACAAACTCTAACTATCAATCTATGGTTGATCTTAACCCTGATGAAATGGACTATGAACTACGCTTTCAACAAGAACTTGCCCTACTCTCTTCGAGATACAACCGTCCCTTCAACAAGCCTCACAAAAATCGATTCCAAACTTCTTACCAAAATAACCGTTTTCAAGCTCCTCACCAAAACAATCATCAACCATTCAAAAAACCTTCCGAAAACCCTCCAGCCTACAAGCCAAATCTTCCTACTCCAATCACACCTCGGAACCTCCACAACTTTCGAAGTTTGAAAAACCCAAGATTGCGTGTCACAAATGTGGACATGCAAATCACTTTCCTAAAGATTGCTTGGCTGAAGTCCCATAAAACCGAAGATCAAGGACTCAGCTTACTATGCACACCGATCTCAAGAATTTGCTGAGAGTGAAAAGGCTTTTGTTGACGTAACCACTCGAAGAAACATGTGTCTAATGGCTCGACAAGAAATTGAATGTGATGAAGGCTACTGGTCTTCTGGGTCTGAAAGAGATGATGAAGATGCTGAACCAAACTACTGCTACATGGCTACCAACGATCCACCCAGCTGAAGCATCGTTCAGCAGGTAAAATCTATGATTACTGATAATAATTTTGATTTGTCTCTTTGTGAACTGTATCTAACCCAGATCCAATCAGATATGACCATCATTACAAAGCCTATGAGTCAGCCATAGAAGCCATTGAGAAGAAGGACAGCGAATTGAGTCGTCTTAGGTTACGTTTCGAGGGTAAGAAGTTAAAAATTGAGTCTTTAGAACATGAGCTTGTAATGTCAAAAGATGAATGTATCATTCTTAAAGACAAATGTGAAATCACTTATTCTGAAATAAATATTTAATTTCGGATAACAAACGTCTTAATGCTAAGATTGATGCCATGCACCATGCCATAGACATTCTTGAAGAAAATGAACGGATGACTTACAATTTTCGTCATCCTTGGTCAAAAGCTCCTGGTCTCGGAAGCGAGTTTCCGAAACCAATTGTTTGTCCCTTAAAGGAGTTACAAAATCTGACTTTTATAGGAGATGTTTCGAACATTAAAAATCCGGATACACCTGTTTCTCCCTTCTCACCCCTTCATGAGACTCCTGACCATTTTGCATCTTTGATTCCTGAGTTTAAGCCTATAGTTATCAAGTGTCCCGATTCCACTCAATTTCCACCTCTGATATAACCTGGACCTGAATCGGACCTCGGAACTCAACTCTAGTACTCCAAAGTCTGTTGTTCAAAATCCGAACCACAGCCCTCCTAACAACTGTGTTGTTGAAGAAATCTTCCCGGAATCAACTGAACCTGAAACTTCAGAGTGTGTTTGGGCATCCTTAGATAGTGATGTTGATGAGTCAACTTCATGTGATTCTGAACCTCAAGCGATTTAAAAAACAAATCTAGTTCCCATTAAGCATGTGTTTAACAATACCTCGATAGGAAAGACGTCCAAATCTTCGTCTCATTCCAAAAGAAAGCCAATGTTGAATAGGAAGGATATTGTAGATCCTAAAGTGGAAGCTCGGAATGCACACAAAAAGGAAGTTAAGACTAGACAAAATTCAAGATTCCTTGAGAACTCCAAAAAGCGTGTATCTCGGAATTCTCATTCATCAACCCATAGTCAAAACTCCTTCACACCCACTAAGATTCTCAAGAGACCTTCCAATCCTCTCAGTCCTGTAGAACAAAAGAAAGTGGCCAGTCCCACTCAGAAAAAGTCAAGTGTAAGCACCACATCTGTCTGAAACACCTCTCCTCGGACTGTTTCATCTGTTTTCATTGCAAAATCCGATGGCACAATTTTTAAACCTCGACTTTCAAAATCAAATGTGTCATCAAGCAAACCAAAAAGTGTTAAGAAAACAAATTCTTCAAAATCTTCAAAACAAAACCTTGTTTGGAAAGTCAAAACTCACATCGATGGAACAACCACTCCGGTAAACAAAGCAGTTCCCACTACTCCGGAAGTTAAAAGTCTGAAGAAAGCGATTCTGAACTCTCCTGTCATTGAATATGACTACTAGATAGATGAAAGAACCATGCCCTTCTGTTTGTTTCCTAAGGAATCTCGGAACAAACCTTCTAAACCATCAGTTGCTCAAAAGTCACTACCGAAGCCTAAGACTCGTGCCTTTGTCCCAAAACCTAACATGTAGCCTAAAAACTCCACCACTCACTAATTTTGCAGGCACACTGTGCTTCAGAGCAAGAGACAATATGGTATATTGATAGTGCTTGCTCCATGCACATGACGGGGCAGAAGGACTTTCTGCGAGATCTCAAACTTGCACCAAATACTGGCTATGTGACGTATGGCAACAATTCCAATTCTCAGATCCGAGGTTATGGCATCCTTACCAATGACAACTTCTCCATTTCAAACGTGGCATATGTAGCTGACTTGAAGCATAATTTAACAAGTGTGGCTCAACTCACTGATGCAAATCGTCGAGTTATATTCTGCAAGAAATATAGCCACGTCATGTCCGAAGATCGAAAGGAATGCTTGATCAAGTCAAATCGCAACAAGAACATGTATCCTCTTGATATCAACATGATCATTGGCAAGCCCTAACTATGCCTTCTCTCAAAAGTTGTTCCCGACGTCAGTTGGTTATGGCATAAGAGGCTTGCTCACTTGAATTTTAGATATATGAATGATCTTGTTTTGGGTGAAATGGTTAGAGGTTTGCCACTCCTCAAGTTCGAAAACGATCATTTATGTGCTGCATTTGAATGTGGAAAGCAATCAAAGAAGGGTCATCCCATCATCATTGAAAAATCAATCTCGGAACCATTAGAACTTCTACACATTGATCTGTGTGGACCATCAACGATAGAGAGTTTGCATCACAAAAAGTACATTCTTGTGATTGTGGATGACTTTACTAGGTTCACTTGGGTCTTATTCCTAAGGCTGAAATCAGAAACAGCCTCCGAGCTCATCAGTTTTATCAAAGGAATAGAAGTTCTCATCAAACTCCCAATAAGGAGAATCTGAAGTGACAATGGTTCGGAATTCACCAACTCCACCATTGAAAACTTCCTTACCGAGAAGGGAATCGACCACAATTTTTTTGCTCCATACACTCCTTAACAAAACGGTGTAGTCGAACGACGAAACATAACACTTGTTAAAGCTGCTCGATCCATGCTCAATTTTGCAAATCTTCCACTCTATCTTTGGGATGAAGCTGTTTCTACTCCATGCTTTACTCAGAATAGAAGTATCATCAATCGACGCCTCAACAAAACACCGTATGAAGCCATGAACGGTCGGAAACCAACCATCTCATTTCTTCATGTTTTCGGATGCAGATGCTTCATCAAGAACAACCGTGATCAACTTACCAAGTTTCAACCCAAAGCTGATGAAGCCATATTCCTTGGATACTCTTCTAAATCAAAGGCTTATCGAGTTCTTAATCGGAGAACTCGTGTTCTGGAAGAAATATTTGATGTTACCTTTGATGACAATTTCGTTCGGAATTTTGGCCCAACCCACGTTACAACTCACATCATGGAGTCCGATGCTCCAGCCCCAGGATGTTCGAACCAACAAACAATCTTTGAAGTTGATTTTGAGACCTTATTCGGACCTACAGAAACGGCTCTTGATTTGGAATCTCGAACAAGACAAACCATGTCCGAAGCTCCGGTCTCTCAAAACGTGTTCGGTCCGACACCAAGTCTTCCTCCATTTGATTCTAAACCGTTTCAACCTTCTCAGGTTGAGGGGGAGAATGGTCACTCTTCCCTTGAATCAAATGTGGATGGATTTCAAGATGCAGCTACTGAATTCGATCCTGTCAACATTGATGCTGATGCAAATTTCTTTGAATTCCCACCTGAAGATGACGTCAACCAATCTGGTTTAGAAGTTCAGGGGGAGCATCATCCACACGTTCAAACTATTCAGGGGGAGCAACACAACCCCATTGTTGATATTGGATCATCTATTGCACAAGAACTTCCAAGGTTACATGTCTGGACCAAGGATCATCCTCCAAACCAAGTCATTGGAAACCCAAACGCTGGCGTACAAACTCGCTCTACTACAAGTCTTCAAAATGAATGCCATTTTCGGCATTTATCTCTATGGTTGAACCCAAATCCATCAAAGAAGCACTTGAACATGCTGATTGGATTACAACCATGTAAGAAGAATTGGCAGAATTTGATAGAAATGAAGTTTGGTCTCTCGTCCCTCCTCCTCAGAACCATCCCATTGTTGGTACTAGATTGGTATTTTGCAACTAATTAGATGATACATGAGTTATCATTCGAAACAAAGCAATATTGGTGGCTAAAGGATTTACACAGATTGAAGGCCTTGATTATGATGAGACCTTTGCTCCTGTTGCACGTCTTGAAGCTATCAGAATCTTTCTTGCTTATGCTGCTCATAAAGGCTTCAAGGTTTACTAAATGGATGTCAAAAGTACTTTTCTAAATGGTAAACTTGACACTGAAGTATATCTTCAACAGCCTCCCGGTTTTATCAATCTATCATATCCGAACTATTGCTACAAACTCCAGAAAGCTGTCTATGGCCTTAAGCAAGCTCCCCGCGTATGGTACGAGACCCTCACTGATTTTCTCAAGCGTTCAGGCTTTCAAAGAGGAATTCTAGATCCTACTTTGTTTCGAATGTCAAATGGAAAACATCTCATGTTGGTCCAAATTTATGTTGACGTCATCATTTTCGGATCCACCGATTCTTCAATGGTTGTTGACTTTGCTAAGTTAATGGTCAGTAGATTTCAAATGAGTATGAATCGGGAATTAAGCTTCTTTCTTGTCCTCTAAGTCAAACAGACTAACAGAGGAATCTTCATTCACCAAGAGAAGTACATTTCGGAACTCCTCAAAAAGTACTCAATGGACACATGTGCCTCAGCCAAGGTACCAATGGGTTTTGGGCACAAGATCTTTGCCGACCCTTCAGGTGTAGCAGTTGATGAAAAGAAGTACAGAGGAATGATTGGATCTCTGCTCTATCTCACAGCAAGTCGTCCGGACATCATGTTTTCTACATGTTTGTGTGCCAGATTTCAAGTCAACCCAAAGATGTCTCATCTTTTGGCTGGTAAGCAAATTTTTCGATACCTTAAAGGTACAAAGAATCTTTGAATCTGGTACCCAACAAATGAGAGTTTCCTACTTCAAGCATATTCAGATTCAAACTATGGTGGTCTACAACTGGATAGGAAAAGCACATCAGGTGGCTGTTAATTTTTAGGTGGTCGATTGGTTAGTTGGTCATCCAAGAAGCAGAATTGCATTGCACTCTCTACAGCAGAAGCAGAATACATTGTTGCTGCCATCTGTACCTCTCAAGTTCTATGGATTAAATCTCAACTCTTGGATTATGGTTACCGTTTTCAACGCATTCCTATCTATTGTGATTCTCAAAGTGTCATTGCGATTTCGCACAATCCAATTCAGAACTCCATGACAAAGCACATTGACATACGGTACCATTTCATAAAAGATCATGTCTTAAATGGAAACATTGAACTCATTTTTGTTCCATCTGACGATAAAATTGCTGTTGTCTTTATTAAGGCATTAGACGAAACCAAATTCATTGGTTTTCTGAACAAGATGGGTATGATGATGCCTGATCCTCAGCTCTTTCAAGAGACTTGCACTCTATGATGGAAACATCAGAAAGAAAACTGGTTCCGAATTCAAAATTATTTTTCATCTCGGAACTATTGTCTCTCGGAATACATAGGATCATTTTACTTGTCTTTATCTCTAACCACCACTTGAGTTTTAAGTTGTACAGTTCATCTTATCATTTGATGTCCATAGTCCACATAGTCACATTGGTCAAATTTTCACCTCAGAATTTACTTCATAAGGTCATCCTAGAATTCAAATCTGGAAAGGTATTGCATTCTAAACATCGGAAATTGCTCAAATCTCACTCCAAAAATTTTTCAAATTATGTTCTGGAAATTCTTTCAAATGCACTCCGGAACATCTAAATGATCATTTCGGAATTTCAAACTTTGCTCCGGAAATCTTTTTCAAATTTCCATTCGGACATCTTTCTCAAACCTTATTCCAGAATCATCTCAGATTTTCCACTTCGGAATCTTTTCAACATTTTGCTCCAGAATCCTTTTAAAACTTTGTCCCCGGAATTTTCAAAACGTTACTACGGACCATTTTAAGCTTTCACGCTTCATTCCGGAACAAATCACGTCTCTCATTCCAGACTTCTCTTTTTAAGAAACCGATTTCAAATTTCTGAAACACCATTGTTCCGGAATAAAACATTCAGAAGTCCAAAAGGTTTTAAGGTGAAACGTTTTTATAACGGTAACTTTTTGAGGATCCTTATCGTGTCTTCCTTGAAATTCGCACCACGATTACACGTTCACAAAAAGCAACCATCACATCGCCGTTTGTGGTTTCCATTTTAAGCTATCATCCATCCCAACCTTTCACTATCCCCGATCTTTTCATCCCCTAAAACGGATAAACAATAAATGCAACACATTTCCATTTCGGATCCTCATCATTACCATTCCTGACCGACACGTTTCCATCACCTATATAAACCTCGTTAATCCCCCATTTATCTCTTTACACGCTCAAACTCTCTAAAACCCCCAAACCTCTTCCGTGTTCTTGTGTTCTTCAAGCATTCATCTCTCCTGCAACAATGGCGTCTCCTTCATCTCCTCCAAAATTCGATCAATCTGCTCCTACAACCCAGAAAACTGTTGCCAAGAAGAAATCATCCAAAGGATCGGCATCTTCAATGTCGATTGAACCATTCCTCATAGATACCACACAACTCTTCTCTTTAAACCCTATCGATTTTGACGAGCCAATTCGTGTGATGATTGAGTTCATCGTACATCATCCTATTTCAATTCCCCTCACTAAAATCCCAGAACCACCACTCCCACTTAGTCTGCTCTACACTGCATTTTAACGAGTCAAAATCCAAGATGATGTTTTGGAAACCAAAATCACCGGTGACAGAATCGTGCCTATCTACAAATCAACGTTTCTCAGGGAAATAGGTGTCAAAGAAAACCCCAAGGGTTTTAAGGTTCAAGAACCAACCAACGAAGAATTTCAACAATTCTTGAACCACATCGGCTACGATCAGGAGTACAAAGCTAAAGAATTCAAGAAGTCGGCGGTTTCAGGTCTCTGGACCGTGTTGATGCACTTTGTCATCCGGGGATTGTCCGGAAAGCACGGTGGTATGGACACCTTGAGCAAAGATTGGCTGTATGTAACATCTACTACGGACGCGACAATGCTGTAGAGCTTCCTGAGGTGCTTTGGCAAGACTTCCGGAAATTCGCCATCAAGAGGAAGAACAATGAAATCTCAAGCCCTAGATTTTGGGCCTTGACGATCCAGGAGCTCCACAGAGAAAGATCCGAACCAATTCCAGTTGCAACCAATCTGAAAGAGGTATATGTCTCTTTTAAAACTGTTAAGCACTATAAAGTTCCGGACCAATCTTCTTTTGGACCTGTCCAACGTTTTCCGGAACATATGTTGACCCTAATTCATTCCGGATCCATTCATATTAAGAACCATTTGGAGACTTCGATTGTGTACACCCCAACACAATCTACCCAAGTCCCCATTGAGCCCATTCCGGAAGAGGCCAGACCGACATCGTCCGGTGGAAAGAAAAAGAAGTCCGTCAAAAGAAATACTTCACCCTCTAAGCCAAAACCTAAAAAGAGAACCAAAGTCAGCTCTTCCTCTCAACAGGAAGGAGCTCATGACATTCAGGCTGACTCTGGCAGACCGAACACCCCACCTACCCACTCTTCCGAAGTACCCTTCGGAGTTTCAACAACACATGCACACACTCACGGGGAGTCTGCTCATAAACCACCCTCACATTCTCAAAAAGGTGATGTCGGTGTTGAACAAAGTTCCTTGCCCCCCTGGACCACACTCACGTGTCATTTTTGATATCCCTCTTCCTTCATCACAAGCATGGTCCGAAACCCCTGTTCCGGACCCCAAGCATTCCGAGGCTGGAGTAGTCCCTCCAACCTCAGGTGCCTCAACTGGTCTGATACCCGGTAAGGGTACAAGACGACCAGGTGTTAATGATCCTTTGTGGGAAGATTTTGTCAACAGGGCACATTCGAGGCATCCGAAACTTACAAGATCCCAAGTTGAAGTTACTCTCATTTCAATGCGAAATAGAGTCATTCAGAGCAACCAACCATTTGTTGCCCCAACCGAAGATGAAACCGATCTGGAGTTTGCTTCCGGAGAAACTCCAACAACTCCTCATAATAATTTCATATAGACATATCTGGATGAAGAGCTTTCTGAAGAAGTGCTGCTGACCGACGATGGTGCAAATATTGCCGATACTCATGTGCTTCCCTCTGTTCGTTTTCACTCCAAGCCATCCTCATCCAAATCCGCTTTTGATTTCAGATCCTCCTCATCTACTCATGACAATGAAACCGAAACAACTCCAAAACTCCAAGATGATGCTGCTACTGCCGAACCTGGTCCTTCACAACCTCCTATCAATCTGTACCACAACAAAAACAAATCCCATGCTTCCACTTCAGACACTGGATCTTCCGCAAGAGACCACGTTGATCCATTTGCCCTCCATGAAATCCGAGACTCTATTTCGAAGACCATGAAGAAGGTAAACACTATAGAAGCTTCAGTGGCCGGACTCAACACCAGAATTGACGTCAAGGTTTCCGGATTGGATTCCAAACTAGATGCAATCCTGAAATCCTTGTCCACAATCAACAAATCCGGACCCACCATTGTCGAACGTGAAGCACAGCTCGACCAACTCATCTCTCTCCGGCTCAAGCACACTATAGAAGAAGTTTAACACAAGTATGATGCTTCTGTTGATCATTACTTGGATACCATTACCCAGATGCTGAAGGTTCATGATGACCTAGTTGCTGCCACAAATGACCTCATCAAGAAAACTCATGTTCGACATGAGAAACAAATTCAACGGCTAGAGAAAGAAATTCGGAAAAAAGATGAAATGAACCTGATTACGCAGCAAGTTCTCCTTAAGCTTCTCAGAGCATGTTGGAACATTGTTGATGTTCCAAACAACAAATTCGATGAAATGTTGTATATTCTTTAGGATTTGTTCAACCATCTCAAAGCCCAGGCCCCCACTGCTGAAGCATATGACACTCTCACCCTTCAACTCAACACTATCTTTCAGAAGGTGTTTGATAAATTTCCCGGCTTGAAGGAGTCTATTGCACTTGTATCGGTTGTCAGGCCTACCATTGCAAGAGGGGGAGAAGGCCCAAGTCAACCCTGGAAGTCTGCCTCAGAATATCAGCTTCGAGATGAAGTCCAAATTCTTTCCGGACTTCTAGGAAATGATGATGATGGAAGTGATGAAGAGGAAGTGGAGTATGTCACCAACGCTATAGTAGGACTCCAAGCTCCAAAGAAATTTCCTGCCAAGGTCCTTACGGAGGAAGAACAACGAATATGGTCCGTAGTATCATGGCCATCCACTAAACAAGAGCGTTGAAATGGCTAAAGCCAAAAGCTAATTGAATGCTGATGCTTTCCGAGCTACTACCTCAATGTTGCCTCCTATTCCGGCCCCAAAAATTGCTCCGATTGACGAAGGCTCTCCTCTCCGGATTCCAGATGACATTCTGGAAGAACCTATTCAAACCTCTCCTCCGGAATTCACCATTGATGAAAATATGAAGCATGTAATCTCGGTTCTCAACAAAGACAATGGCAAGAACCCCATCACTAAAAGCCATTAAGCTTACTACTCCGGACCTCCACCAAAGCCTAAATTAGGATGGTCTCAGGAGGAAATCAATCAAGCTTTAGAGGATAGCATTCGGATTCAGGCGCTCAAAGATAATCCCGATCCGATGATGGGTATCTCTCCTCTATGCTGAGAAGGAATCCTTCATGATTTGGACATAGTACCCTTCATGTACTATGACATTCCTACAAATGATTCGGAACAACTCGATCTGCCTCTTTCTTCGAACAACAAGTTCTACATCAAGTTTGCTCCTCTCCACCCCAATGACAATCCGGAGCTGATCATCTGGACTGAGCATGAAAGACTGAAAACCTTCTATTCCAAGAATGTACAGCCTCAAAAGGAAGTGTGGATAAGGAAGAGGATAACAAAGATCTCCGGGTTCGGAAGGAAGATCTTGAAAAAATTTGAACTTAACTGCACAATGTTCCGGTATCACATCATCCGGAACATGTCACACCCCCAAACCAGAATGACGGAAACATTCGGGGGTGGATGACTTCACGTAGTATCATAACAGTTGAATATTTGTAAAGAAAGTAACACAACCATCATAAATATAATAAAAGTTACATCGGTTCATGTAATACATGTTTCAAAAGAATATTACAAATATGATGATTTAAAATGTTTTGATAACTGACGCCTTAGCGTTCCTTCTCCAAAAGATGATGGTTACCTGTATTACTGATTCCCTGAGAAATACAAGTAGTTTTGAAAAAGTGTCAATCAATTAAGTTGGTGAGTTCATAAGCGTTTTTGTACTAAAATTTGTATGTCTTTAGGTAAAATAACTGAACGTGTTTTTCCAGAAAATCCAATATTTTCTATGTAAGTGTGATAGTTTGAAAAGGTTCCAAAGGCTGGAATGCAATAGTATCTTTCAGGCTAAAATGGTGAAAGTGGATTTATACATATATAATGTAACACTGAATGCATTTAAGAGTCTTGTAAATCAAGATATTTCGATATTCCATGTGAGATTTATAACCATACTATTGACCCAGACTGCCTGTAACAACGTTTTTCAGGCGTTGCAGTGTTATGACGTTTGTCACCCCAGACCTGCCGGTCTAACTGTAGCTAACAGTTTAGGTGCGGGATTGTCAATCCCGTATAGATCTATACACAAGTATCACGCTCTCCCTACAAGAGATTATGGTTTATAATACAGGACTTGAAATGCGTACTCGAGAGTACGGTGAAGCCGGATGTCTCACAAAACTTAGTATCAATAGATTTACGGAATGAAAAGTCCACATTACTTGTAAATAAAAGTATTTCCTTTTTATCGTGTTTATGAGAAGTTGTCATGAATATTTCGTAAACTATACCTATTATAGTTTTTCAAAAGTGTGTTCCATTTGGTGATAAAAATTTGACGTAATACCAACTTTGCATGTAAGGTGTAACTTGGGTATTAACGTTGTTTAACATTTATAAACAGGATGTAAGTAAAATATTCGAAACCATATATAACGGTGCGTATTTGAACATAAGTTTTTCTCGTGTTTCACTTGTATTTCCCCCCCTAAAACATGAAAAAGACGTGAAAATGTAGGGGTATGAACTCACCTGGAAAGTGTGGTGTTTTGAAGAAAACAAGATTTTCTCGGCGGCACCTCGACCAGGAAGTGGTATATTCCTCGGGAATCTCGGAGCTTCGGAACTTCGTCGGGACTCGGGTATGTAACCGGGGTGTCGGGGTCGTCTCGGGATGCTAAACGTAGAGTAGAAGTAAGAGAGAAAAAGGAAATGAGCAAAGGAAGTCGGAACCCTCGCATCTTATTTATAGGGGGGCTGACAGGCTTCGTACGCTGGGCGTACTCCGAAGTACGCGGGGCGTACCTCGTATGCTGGGCGTACCCTCGTACGCGGGGCGTACGTCAGCGATGACGTCTCCGGTCTTCAGATGGGACGATAGTAGAGGGTGTAGGGGCGACGTGGCTGATCCGAGGTCGTGCATTGGGTATGCTGGGCGTACTCCGAAGTACGCTGGGCGTAACCCTTCGGATAAGCCTCGAAGTGTGTGCCCAAAACATCAAAAATGCATAACTTTCGCATACGAGCTCCGTTTTTGACGTTCTTTATATCGACGCGTAGGTGAGAATATACTCTACAACTCTCGTTTAGACTTCATCGGCAAATTTTGAATTTATTTTTAATAATATATTTTTAACAGGCCGGGACAGGATAAATCCGTTAAAAATTCATAACTTCTTCATCCGACGTTCGTTTTTGTCTGTCTTTTTACCGTTGTATTACCATTGACGAGATCTTCGATACCTGTTTAGGTCGTGTCGGCTAAAGGTAACTCGATCTTTATGTCGAGTTTTTAGCTGTCTACTGTTGTTCCGAAACTTAGAAAAATCATAACTTTCTCATACGAAGTCAGATTTGGGCGTCCTTTTTATGTATGCTCACGGTTTAACCTAATCTATGACTTTCGTTTAGATATCTAAGGCTAAAAAGTATTTTATTGAGATTTCACTTTTTACGCTTAACGGTGTTTTACCGGTTGTGTCGCGGATTTTCGATTGATCATAACTTCTTCGTGATAACTCGGATTTGAGTGTTCTTTATATTTCTGAAAACCTTGACGCGATATCTAACACTTTCTGTATCCCAATTGAGACTTTAGAACACTTCATTTTTTACGCTATTTTTTATTGATTCAAAATAGTTTATAATATTTGACTTTTTGAACATTACATTGACTCGAAATATCGGGTTGTCACATCATCCCCCCGTTAGAGGGAATTTCGTCCCGAAATTTAATCTAAGATAGAGTTTATGGACTAGGAAAAAGATGTGAGTACTTTTGTTTCATCTGATCCTCGCATTCCCAGGTGTATTCATGTCCTCGCTTGGCATTCCAACGGACCTTCACAATGGGTATGCGGTTTTGTTTAGTTCTTTTAATTTCCCGATCCATGATTTCTACTGGCTCTTCTACGAAATGGAGATTCTCGTTGATTTCAATTTCGTCCAGAGGGATGACGAGGGTCTCATCGGATAAGCACTTCTTTAGGTTCGACACGTGAAAGGTAGGGTGTACGTTATTGAGTTCCTGCAGTAATCGAAGTTTGTACGTGGTGGGTGTCGAGACCACCAAATAAAAAAACCTTATATACGACGACATACAAAAATGAACTGTAGTAGCGGTAATAGGGATCAAATCCACATGGATTGGTTCGAATCAAATCTATGCATTCAGATCTACGAAATAAAAATATACAATGATATGGGGGGGTTTTCAAAATGTTAAATGCGATAAAAACTAATTTACAAAAATAACAAAAATGGAAAAATACAAAATCTATAAAATAAAACGTTCCAATATCGAGATAAATCACAAGTTCAATTAGTTGACTAATCATCATAATTTTGTGGTGCAATGAGTTTAATGGATACTAATTTGGCTATAGCAATCTAAGAAGCTTAAGATCACCTAGACTTTTCTTAGTTAATACAATGGTTAGAGAAGCTCATAACACATTTTCTTAGTTAAAGTCATAATTTCCATGAAACATGTAATTAATGAAAATTAACTAGCATTAAGATTTAAAAGTCACCAAATCCAAGAGGAGTCAAATTGTTTCACTACCATATTGGAGAAAATATTTTCATGATTGTGTGAAAGATAAGCAATCACAAGAACCATTTGTCACTTGTTAATTTGATGATCTATTACGTAATCAAGAAATTAACCAACTAATTAAACATTCACATATCTAAACTCATGATTAAAGACATATGAACATAAATAGATGTTTTACTAGAAAATATTTTCATAGCATACCATCAAAACCACACAAAGCTATTCCTAATTAATTAATTATTCCATAGATTCACCCAATATTGGAAATAAAAACTAACTACACAAAATAATAATAACAATAAAAATGATAGAAATTATACCAATACCGATTACGAAAAGAAGATGACAAAGCTTCTTGAAATCGTCACTTCTTGTTGCTCCAAAAACTACATCCATAATCCAAATATTAATACAAAAATTAACCTAATCTAATTACAAAGATAAATGACTCATTAGCAAATTATGATCGTAAATCATAATTGCAAAGTTCCAAAAATAAGAAAAGAAAAGAAACAGAAGACAAGAAGAAAACCCAAAGAGGCGCCGTTCTTGTTCTCCCTCTTCACTCACTGTGTTCTTTTCTTCTTAACTCCAAAAAATGCCCTACTTGCGTGACTTGCTTTCCATCCACCGCCAACACAAATGTATTGGGCTAATAAATAATTCATGTGGGCTGCTGGAAATTAAAATTTGGGCTGCTGGAAAATACACTTGGGCTATTTAAAATCTGAAAATGGGCTGCCACAAGCTTTATGTATTGGGCTGCCAAAGCTAAAGCTGGCAGCTTCCTGCTCTGATGTTCACGAGGCCAAAAACCCGACCAAAACTTGTCCGAATCCGCTCATTTTTTGTGAGGTCGAAGATTGATGAGTTGGGAAGATGTCCGTAAAATTTCAGCTCAATTGGACGACGTTTGCCCCTCCGTCTGATCGCTTGAAGAAAGCCGCGTAAAGCTGTCAAAATCCGAAAATTTAATTTATATCGTTTGGTTTTTCTTTTCGCTTCCGGATTTTTCTACGAGACTTCAATCGTGGTTGCAAGGCATTTAATGTGGCTTTAACAATGCTCCAAATACCATCTTGCTCGAACAAATCTACACAAAATTAGCTTAAACGAGTAAAAATATTCAAAATAATAAATCTAACGATTTATTGCAAAACGAATATAAAAAATGCTAAAAGTAAAAGAAAATGATTGCTAAAATATATACAAATAATCAAGCTATCAGTACGCCATCGGGCCGATCCTGGCAAGGATCTCGAATGGTCCGATATACCTTGGGTTTAGTTTCCCACGTTTTCGAAAACGTATTAAACCCTTCCAGGGTGAGACTTTCAATAGTACCCGGTCCCCAACCTGGAATTCCAAAGGTTTCCGTCTTTTATCTGCATAACTCTTTTGTCTGTCTCTTGAAGCCTTCAGTCGTTCTCGGATTTGGACAATCTTCTCTATAGTCTCCCTTATGATTTCCGGTCCAGTGAGAGTGCTGTCGGGTACTTGACCTCTTGCTAGTTGCGTGTCACCCACTTCAGCCCAACACAAGGGTGATCTGCACTTACGGCTGTAGAGGGCTTCAAATGGAGCAACCTTGATGCTAGTGTGATAGATATTGTTGTACGAGAACTCAACCAATGGTAAATGGGTATCCCAAGCTTTACCAAAATCGATCACACAAGCTCTTAGCATATCTTCCAAGGTTTGAATGGTCCCCTCACTCTGACCGTCAGTCTGTGGGTGATAGACGGTACTCATGTCCAGCCTTGTTCCTAGAGATTTTTGTGGTGACTGCTAGAACCTCGAGGTGAATCTACTATCTCGGTCCGAGATAATGAATATTGGTACACCATGCAGTCGTACAATCTCACTGATGTATGTTCTAGTTAGTTTCTCCAGCTTATCTGTTTCCTTTATTGGTAGGAAGTGCGCGGATTTGGTTAACCTGTCGACGATCACCCATATGGTGTCAAGTCCACTTGTTGTCTTGGGTAACTTGGTTATAAAATCCATGGTTATCCGCTTCCACTTCCACTCGGGTATTTCCGGTTGTTGCAACAATCCCGAGGGCTTTTGGTACTCTACCTTGACTTTGGCGCAAGTCAGATATTTGCCTACATAGGTAGCGACTTCAGCTTTCATGTTTGGCCACCAATACAGGTTCTTGAGATCCAGATACATCTTATCCGATCCAGGATGTATGGGGTATCGAGTCTTATGGGCTTCATTCATGACAACATTTCTGAATCCCCCAAACTTTGGCGTCCAGATCCGATTCATGAAGTAACGAACTCCGTCATCCTTGACTTCAAGATTTTTATCCATTCCTCTTAAGGCTTCATCCACCACATTTTCGGATTTCAAGGCTTCTATTTGAGCTTCCTTGATTTGTGTGGACATGTGTGAATGGATCGTCATAGTTAAAGATTTCACTCGGCGGCCCGAGTATTCCTTTCGGCTGAGGGCATCAGCTACTACATTAGCTTTCCCGGGATGATAACGAATTTCGCATTCGTAATCGTTTAGTAGTTCTACCCACCGTCTTTGTCTCATGCTGAGTTCCTTTTGATTGAGGATGTGTTGAAGGCTTTTATGATCGCTGAAGATTGTACATTTCGCGCCGTAGAGATAGTGTCTCCAGATCTTTAGAGCGAAAACGACTGCTCCTAGTTCGAGATCGTGCGTGGTAGAGTTGACCTCGTGCGTCTTGAGTTGTCTCGAGGCGTATGCGATGACCTTCCCTCGTTGCATTAGGACACATCCACGTCCCTGGTTTGACGCATCACAGTAGACCACAAAGTCTTCTGTTCCTTTTGGCAAAGATAATATAGGTGCGCTGCATAGGGCTCGCTTTAGTGTTTGGAATGCAACGTTTTGTTTTTCTCCCCAGCTGAAGGTTACCTCCTTCTGAGTCAGGGTGGTAAGTGGCTTAGCAATCTTCGAGAAGTTTTGTATGAACCTCCGGTAATACCCGGTAAGGCCCAACAATTGTCGGATTTATGTTGGAGTCCTTGGAGTTGTCCGGTTCTCGATTGCCTTGATTTTGGAAGGGTCCACGTGTATCCCCTCCTTGCTGACCACGTGACCTAGGAAATCTACTTTCCGAATCCAAAATTCGCACTTTGAGAATTCCGCGTATAGCTTCTCTGTCCTTAATGTTTCTAAGACCAGACGGAGGTGTTGTCTATGTTCCTCCTTGCTCCTTGAATAGATGAGTATATCATCTATGAACACGATCACAAATTTGTCCAGGAAAGGACGACACACTCGGTTCATCAAGTCCATGAACACCACCGGTGCATTTGTCAATCCAAAGGGCATCACTACAAACTCGTAATGACCATAGCGAGTTCGAAATGCCGTTTTGGGAATGTCTCATTCCAGGACTCGCAGCTGGTGATACCCAGATCTTAAATCGATCTTTGAGAAGTAGCTCGCTCCTTGTAGTTGGTCGAACAGATCGTCTATGCGCGGTAAGGGGTATCGGTTCTTGATCGTGAGTTTGTTCAGTTCCCGGTAATCGATGCACATGCGAAAAGATCTGTCCTTCTTCTTTACGAACATAACCGATGCTCCCCAAGGTGAGAAGCTCGGTCTGATGAATCTTTTGCTTAGAAGTTCGTTCAGTTGGCTAGATAATTCCTACATTTCTGCCGGTGCTAGACGGTACGGCGATTTTGCTACTGGGGTAGCTCAGGGAATCAAGTCGATCCTGAACTCGACTTGACGTTCTGGTGGGACTCCTGGAAGATCTTCAGGGAAAATATCGGGGAAATTTCAGACTTCCGGAATGTCTTTAATGTCTTTCACTTCTCGTTTCTTGTCTACCACCTGGGCTAGGAAAGCATGATATTCCTTGCGAAGGTATTTTCGGGCTTTGACGCAAGAGATGATTTGTAAATTGGTACTGGGTTTATCCCCATAAATGATAAGAGTTTTGCCGATTGGCAGAGTAAGGAGAACGGCCCTTTCGTGACAAAGTATATCGGCATGGTGAAGGCTTAACCAATCTATACCGATGATGACATCAAAGCTTCTTATAGTGATCGGCATTAGATCGATTTGGAACGAGTGTTCATTTAAATCTAACGTGCAGACTATGTACATATCGTTAGTGTTTTCTGTCTTACCATTTGCCATTTCTACTGTAAAGATCTTATTAAGTGCTTGGGGTTTTTGATTAAGTAAGTGTTTGAATTTATGACTCACGAAACTTCTCTCCGCACCACAGTCAGAGAGTATGCATGCATAAATGTTGTTGAGGAGAAACGTACCCGTAACCACTGTAGGATCGGCCATTGCCTCGTTCTGCCCTATTGCCAGCACTCTTCCTACACCGCCAACATTCTTTACCTTAGGGCAATCTCTCTTGTAGTGCCCAGTTTCCCCACACCCATAACATGCCTGGCTTACTCCAGTACCAGGAACTTGGGTGATTGGTCGCACTGGTGCCTTACAGAAATGAGCAGTGTGCCCTTTCCTGTCGCAGTTTTTACATTGCATCTCCCGACAATTCCCGTTGTGATGGTAATTGCATTTGTTGCAATTTGGTAGGTTTCCAGCATATTGTTTTACCGGCGTAGGGGTAACAGGGACAGCAGTGGGGGCAGTAGCGGCATGGACCGCCACTATTTGCTTCTTTGAAGGTTCTTGCGAAGTTTGACCCTTCCTCCTGTTCCAAAACTTCTTCTTGTTGTTGTTGTTGGCATTGCTGTTATTGTTGTTGTTTCCTTTGGTTGGTTCCGGGACGACGGTCGTGACATCTTGGCAGACCCCATGATCGACGAGGGACTGTGCTAGTTGTTTGGCACTGTCGAACGTCGTGGGTTTGGAAGCTAGCACACTTCCTCGAAGCTGGGGCGACAGCCCCCAGACATACCTTTTCACCTTCTTGCTTTCTGGGGCCATCATCCCTGGGCAAAGTATTGTCAAATCACTGAACCTATTCGTATAGGTTGTGATGTCCGAGCCCACCATAGACAATCCCCAAAGCTCCTGTTCAAGCTTCTAGATCTCGCCCCTTGGGCAGTACTCTCGCAGTAGCATTTGCTTCAGGTTCTCCCAACCCATGGAGTTTGCCACTACCAGAGTTAGTGACTTGACGTGGCCATTCCACCACGTTAGGGCTCGTTTGGAGAAAGTACAGGCGGCAAACTTTACTTTGCTCTCTTCGGGGCATGAGCATATCTCGAACACGGCTTCCATTTTCTCTATCCACTGGGATAGAGCCATTACTCCCCCAGTTCCATTAAAGGGGATGGGTTTGCTGTTGGAGAAGTCCTTATAAGTACATTCCCCGGAACGTCCCTGGTTTTGGCCATTAGTAGAGCTATTTATTCCTCCCCCTGATTCGTTGTTACTCATTTGAGCCATTGCTGCAGTTACGACAGCTGTTACAGCAGCCTGAAAGGTAGCAGCATCCATCGACGGAGGTGGAGGTGGTGGTGGTGTTGGTGCTCCTGTAGTATTGAAGCGTCGAGGATTCCTTCTTGGTGGCATGATTCTGCCATAAGTTAAGATACGAATTCTTGATAAGTCTCCAGAAATGATTATGAAAAGTCTTAGTATCCTATGCTTTGCGCTCCGAACATTACCGAAATTTGTAAGTAAAGGGGAAACTTTCAATAATAAGTGTATGATTTCCTTAGTATCTGAAGAACTTAATGGTATACTCAAGGAAATAATAAATGCGTGTCATTCTCATTGATATTAATATTTGATACAACGATCAGGAAAATTTGACCTTACATGGGTCTAGGGTACATCAATGATAAAAGGGAAAATTTGACAGCATTCGGGCCCCCGAATTGTGCACTCACAATCCGTCGGGTTTACATTTAAAGGAAAGAGTAACACCAACACTTAGTCGATAAGTATATATATATATATAGCGCCAGAAGTACGTGCTCTACTCCGAGCGGGTGGCACGCTGCGGACCATGGTATGTGGTTGTGGAAGTCTGAGCTCGGGCTACTTGACGTTCAGCCTCGATGATGCGCCTCTCCATCGTGGCTTGGTTTTTACGGAATTCCCTTACTTCGGATCTAGTAGCAGTAATATCCTTCTGAAGGGAAAATATGTGCTCTATTGTCCGCTCATGTTCTTCGTCCAGACGACAAAGACGTACCGCAGTGACAGTAGCGGTGGCCCCAATGTCCAAGAGTTGGATGGCATTTGCTCTTGCTTGCTCGCCTTGGTTGGCAATGCGACGAACCATGTCAGCCGAACCCCCGTTGATGAGGTTATAAAAGCATCGTGTCATGCCATAGGGTGGGCGTTGCCCTTGCTCCCTGCTCTATCGCTTCAGATCCACAGCCCAGCGGGGCGCCGGGCCCTGGAAGTTCCTTTGGGGATTTGCTGCTCCTCGGGGAGGATTGTAGACCTCGGGTTCCGAGTCAGTGCTCCCACCATCTCCTTCCTCTTCTGACTCTTCATCTAGGTCTTCCCCGGGATCCTCTTCGGAATCCTCTTCTGGCTCTTCCTCGGGGATCTCTTCGGGATCCTCTTCTAGCTCTTCCTCGGGGATCTCGTCGGGATCTTCCTTTGGGTCCTCCTCAATCCAGCCTCCATTACCCTGGTTAGGGTAATAGGGATCCCCGGGAATGTGAAATCCTGCCATTTTGTCTAGTCGAGAAATAGAGGCAAGAGAATTATATAAAAATTTGGGAGTAAAAGGTAACTTTTGATAAATAAAATTTTTATTTATTTGACGATTCCTAATTGTAACTAAATATCGAGGTTCGCATGATTATTATTGTTTTTATGATTTTATAAAATACTCCTATAGTATTTCAAATTTGTAAGTTTGATTCTAGTATTACATTTGGTAAGTTTTCGACTTGTTGCTCACTACGACCATTCCTCGACATACGTTGGTCACATACAGGATAAATATAGTTGATCAGGCTATATTTATTCTCGATCTGCTTACATACCCCGGGGCCTAATCGTAGTGTCGCAACTTGCCTTAATACTTTTGTAAAATTTTAGTTATGATACGAGACCGATGCATGCGTGTACTTATACTTTTATATAAAAAAAATATATCATTTTAATTTATTAAAAGTATAGTTTATGAAAACGTTTTGTCAGAGGGTTTTAGTCCCTTTGCATTTATACTTTGTATATCTTATGTGGTTCGATATACTTAGTTCACTATAAACAATGCTCTGATACCAATCTGTCACACCCCCAAACCAAAATGGCGGAAACATTCGGGGGTGGATGACTTCACGTAGTATCATAACAGTTGAATATTTGTAAAGAAAGTAACACAACCATCATAAATATAATAAAAGTTACATCGGTTCATGTAATACATGTTTCAAAAGAATATTACAAATATGATGATTTAAAATGTTTTGATAACTGACGTCTTAGCGTTCCTTCTCCAAAAGATGATGGTTACCTGTATTACTGATTCCCTGAGAAATACAAGTAGTTTTGAAAAAATGTCAATCAATTAAGTTGGTGAGTTCATAAGCGTTTTTGTACTAAAATTTGTATGTCTTTAGGTAAAATAACTGAACGTGTTTTTCCAGAAAATCCAATATTTTCTATGTAAGTGTGATAGTTTGAAAAGGTTCCAAAGGCTGGAATGCAATAGTATCTTTCAGGCTAAAATGGTGAAAGTGGATTTATACATATATAATGTAACACTGAATGCATTTAAGAGTCTCGTAAATCAAGATATTTCGATATTCCATGTGAGATTTATAACCATACTATTGACCCAGACTGCCTGTAACAACGTTCTTCAGGCGTTGCAGTGTTATGACGTTTGTCACCCCAGACCTGCCGGTCTAACTGTAGCTAACAATTTAGGTGCGGGATTGTCAATCCCGTATAGATCTATACACAAGTATCACGCTCTCCCTACAAGAGATTATGGTTTATAATACAGGACTTGAAATGCGTACTCGAGAGTACGGTGAAGCCGGATGTCTCACAAAACTTAGTATCAATAGATTTACGGAATGAAAAGTCCACATTACTTGTAAATAAAAGTATTTCCTTTTTATCGTGTTTATGAGAAGTTGTCATGAATATTTCGTAAATTATACCTATTATAGTTTTTCAAAAGTGTGTTCCATTTGTTGATAAAAATTTGACATAATACCAACTTTGCATGTAAGGTGTAACTTGGGTATTAACGTTGTTTAACATTTATAAACAGGATGTAAGTAAAATATTCGAAACCATATATAACGGTGCGTATTTGAACATAAGTTTTTCTCGTGTTTCACTTGTATTTCCCCCCCTAAAACATGAAAAAGACGTGAAAATGTAGGGGTATGAACTCACCTGGAAAGTGTGGTGTTTAGAAGAAAACAAGATTTTCTCGGGCGGCACCTCGACCGGGAAGTGGTATATTCCTCGGGAATCTCGGAGCTTCGGAACTTCGTCGGGACTCGGGTATGTAACCGGGGTGTCGGGGTCGTCTCGAGATGCTAAACGTAGAGTAGAAGTAAGAGAGAAAAGGGAAATGAGCAAAGGAAGTCGGAACCCTCGCATATTATTTATAGGGGGGCTGACAGGCTTCGTACGCTGGGCGTACTCCGAAGTACGCGGGGCGTACCTCGTATGCTGGGCGTACCCTCGTACGCGGGGCGTACGTCAGCGATGACGTCTCCGGTCTTCAGATGGGACGATAGTAGAGGGTGTAGGGGCGACGTGGCTGATCCGAGGTCGTGCATTGGGTACGCTGGGCGTACTCCGAAGTACGCTGGGCGTAACCCTTCGGATAAGCCTCGAAGTGTGTGCCCAAAACATCAAAAATGCGTAACTTTCGCATACGAGCTCCGTTTTTGACGTTCTTTATATCGACGCGTAGGTGAGAATATACTCTACAACTCTCGTTTAGACTTCATCGGCAAATTTTGACTTTATTTTTAATAATATATTTTTAACAGGCCGGGACAGGATAAATCCGTTAAAAATTCATAACTTCTTCATCCGACGTCCGTTTTCGTCTGTCTTTTTACCGTTGTATTACCATTGACGAGATCTTCGATACCTGTTTAGGTCGTGTCGGCTAAAAGTCGCTCGATCTCTATTTCGAGTTTTTAGCTGTCTACTGTTGTTCCGAAACTTAGAAAAATCATAACTTCCTCATACGAAGTCAGATTTGGGCATTCTTTTTATGTATGCTCACGGTTTAACCTAATCTATGACTATCGTTTAGATACCTAAGGCTAAAAAGTATTTTATTGAGATTTCACTTTTTACGCTTAACGGTGTTTTACCGGTTGTGTCGTGGATTTTCGATTGATCATAACTTCTTCGTTATAAGTCGGATTTGAGTGTTCTTTATATTTCTGAAAACCTTGACGCGATATATAACACTTTCTGTATCCCAATTGAGACTTTAGAACACTTCATTTTTGACGTTTTTTTTATTGATTTAAAATAGTTTATAATATTTGACTTTTTGAACATTACATTGACTCGAAATATCGGGTTGTCACAGAACAAACCAGCATACCGCACCATTACTGATGCTGATTTCCCTACAATCAATCCGAACGATGTTCTGACCATTGCTGCTCATCTCCGGAGTCTCCAAAAAGATGATATCAGCATGGGTGCTTATCATGCAGCCTTAAGTTTCCTTAAGGATTATGTTGCTGAATTTTGTCGATGTGACTATGAGCTGGCACACCTGTTTGGAACCGAGAACCATCTTGCCAAGATTGATTACGTTCTGCCAGAAGCTGAGCTACATGCAGAAGGACCCATTGATTATCCGATTCTCGGGTTTGTCTACAAGCCAATAAAGACAAACAAGAAGGACTTCTTCCGAGTCCTTGACAAACACCTAGTTCCTAATAGGGCTCTTCAAAAGTTCATCAGTCGTGCATCCAAGTCTGATGCTCCTGAACATGTCAAATCCAAGTTTGTAAGTCAATTGCGGTGATATATCGAAATCAGAGATTAGTTGTTCAGAGCTTACACGTTCATTAAGGAAGAAGCAAATTGAGCTGACCTGATTGCTAAGTTCACTTAGGGGGATATTGTTGGAACCTGAAAGTGAACCTCTAACAATCTCTAACCTTTTGAAGTTCCGAAGTCAGTCTAAGTTCCGAAACAGAAGTTGGTGCGAAGTAAGTGTGCAGTCCGGAATAATAGCTTAAGTCCGGAAGAGAAGTGAAGGTTGTGTGATTGTGTTCCGAACCAAATGAAGGCATTCCGGAATGGATGTTATGTCCGGAATGTTAACTTGTCTGAATCAATGTTTTATCCATTTGTATTAATTGTATTTGTCATTTAGCTTGATGTTACATATCATAGGACTAGATCTCTTTGTCAAACTTAGATAATCAGAGTGTCAGGAGTAACTCTATTATCCAGTCTTATGTATGTAAATCAGTTTGTACGATGTATCATGTTCTCCTATTTATAGGAGTTTTCAATAACAAATCAATAGACGGATTGTTCATTTAAAGATAACAATATTCTAGTTACCTCACCTTTCAAGTTATTCTCTCAAACATTCTTCTTGTTCCTTATTTATTATCTTTACCTTGATAATTATCTTCACTCTTCATTTAATATCTTGAATACTTTGTTGAATGCATTAACTCAGACTTGACTGGTCTTGCCAGACTTGACTGGAACATTCCTTAGCAAGTAGACATTGATCTTAAGCATTCACTCAAGGTTTGAGTTTTCAAACCTTGTCCTTGCGCATCAGATCGTCCTTGTTCTCACAAATATTCCTTGAAAATAAACATCGACAGTGATGTAGATAGCCATGGTTGAAGCAAGGGATGATTAGAAATGGATGTGGTAGCTAGAAAGAGTTGATGAAGACGGAAAGAGTGGTTGTCGGTACCTCATTAAAAACCCTAACTAAACACAGTCATCCGTTACACGTGGAAATTTTAAATGATATGGCAAAGATGTTACCGACTGACCCCTTCAATTATTTAAAAATGACCAAAATGACCCGACAAAAAATATTTTGTTCCCTTAAAAGGAAAGAAAAAAAATTTAGTGACTGAAAGGGTAAAGTCAAAATACATAATAGAGCCGTTGCGTTATTTTCCCTAAAAAATTAAATATAAAGGTCTAAATATTTGAGAAGTTTTGAATTTATAAGAAAAATAAAAAAATCTCTAAATATTATTAACAGAGAACCCTTAATTATAAACTAAAGAAGTATGACCCTTGATTAAATTTCATTTCTATCTTTTCCACCATTAGATCTTTTTGCTGACATCATCCTTAACCAAATTAACAAATTACGTAGAAACCTAAATCCCGCCTATTCTTTATTCTTCATTGTCTTCCTAATTTTTCTTCAATTTAAATTTTTAAATAGGCAATTCCCTCAATCTCGCAGGCTGATTTCTTGATTTTTCTATAATTTGTTACCGTCTCTCTTTCGCTTCTGCAACACTCCTCCTTTAACATTCGACTCCCACATTCTATCAATTACCAATTTAACGTCTTCCCCACTATGTAACTCCTCCTATTTGGCACTCATCCTCCCATTATTTCTATTCCTAATCAATTAGGATTCTTTGTTTCTCCTCATATCTCCTCTAACATCCGTGTCGTCGAAACCCTAGCTTCTTCATGCTAAACCCACCATCTTTGCTTCCCCGCCGCTACACCTCATCTTAGACTTCCATCTGACATCCAACAGCACCTCCAAGTTATGAAGGCGGATCCGTCGAGTCCAGGTACGATTAGGGGTTTGATTTTAAGGTTTTTTTTCCTATGCATCATATTTTAAATCGGCTATGTTATTTTCTTCTGTTCCTTTCAGTTTTGATGAAGAAATTTCTAATACAACTCAAAAAGAGGTTCACGATTAAGGCTTTAGTAATTATTATTCTCCCTTTTGTAGAGGTTATTCTGTTTTGGATCTTCTTTTGAGTTTTTTTATAGTTAAACCTTCTTTAACTGTTTTATGTTCTACCATTAAACCATGAAAATCCATTTCCATTGATGTTCGTGGTTTTTTAATTGAAAATCTGGTTATATTATTCCTTTATATGAAATGCTATAACTCCATTTGTGCCGAAAAAACAAACTCATTGTAATTTTTAGGTTGAATGCTAAAACTTTTTATTTCTCTATTTTAGTTATTAAATAATTTTTTTTCATTCCATTAACTTTTTAACTGTGGTGACATACTTTATTATAGCTGTGGTTTGTTGTTTGAGTTTGGCGTGTGTTTTATTTTTAGGGTAGTTCAATAATCTATAGTTTATTTTTAAGTTGTGAGTTTAAGAATTTTCTTTGGTAGAGTTATATTTTCAGTTTAATGTAATTTGGGGGTACTTTGGCGTGTTTTGTTCTTGGTTCTTGGTTTTTCCTTTCAGGTTAGATGAAATTTCCCTTGAGTATAATACTATCCCACTTCATGTTGTGGTTGCTTGCTTGCTCTTGGGTAACTTTATTTAGAAAATTGTACCCGATCAATTTATAATGTATACTTCCGCTTTATGTTAAAGATACTTAATTTTGGCGAAATTGCCCTTGTGCCTTTGACCCTATTACTGAATTTTTTGTCCCTGCTCAATGGTAGTTCTTATTCAATTGTTGAGTTGATCTTGGAGCGTTTCCTCAAAAATTATATGGTTATTGGTGGCAGAAAATGAAATTGCATTGATTTTGAGGTGGATCAATTTCTTAAGCTTATTGTCACTACGTGGTTGTGCTGGTGTATTCGTACTTATCTCAGAGTTCTGGAAAGTTCAATTATGGTGTATTCATAACCATAAACCATATGTATGCCTTATGCCATAAGTAACATACCAAATTTGTCCATACTAATCATGGAATTTCGAATTTTGAAATATGTCACCAGATTTTGCTGCTAAAACTAAATATTTTTTTATGTAAAAAAACTTTTTCCCTTTCTCAATTTCTATTTCACACGTTCGATTTCTCATTAAGCCATTGCAGACTTTGAAGAACAATAACTTCAAGCTTCACATTCATCTAATATGTCAGTTATATTTTTCCTTCTCCGTCTGTACATGTTAAACATAAATTTTTTTAATTTTTTTTATTGTTTTTTCCTATAAAAACATTGTACTTTGACATATTTTTTTTATAGTGACGATTTTTTGTGTTTGTATCACTCTCTCCTTCAAAGCATTAAGGTATGTATGATGGGGATGTGAAAGTACATTGCTATTACTTTCTTTATAATTTTTTCTACATTAATAACATTTTACTTTCAATTACATTTTACATTATTTCGATTTTCATTTTTTTCATTATTTCTGTTTTCAATTACATTTTACATTGTATTTTCATTGTTTCACAATTAATTACATTTTAGCTTTCAATTGCCAGTTAATATGTTTGTGTTTTTCATTTTTATCATTTTTAGCATTGCACTTTAAAGTTATGACATTTAAACCTAAAGTGTGAACACTTATTTGTTTAATTGTCATGTATTACAATCGGTCAAAAAATGTCAGTTTACAATGTACAATGCTATAAAATGAGTCCTTTGAAAAGTACAATGCTAAAACATAATATACATTAGTGGGGTTACGTTTTACGCAATTGAAACTCTTTTTATTACTGTTAATTATAATATGCTTTTTTACCTAATAACTTATTTGCTTTTAAATTACTTGATGTATTTTTTTTACTATTTTTATTAATTGTCATTTTAGAGCTTTCTCTAATTATCTTTCACTCATTGTTTACTTTTTAAATTGATTTGTAGTTTTATCACAATTTAATCACACATCTTTTCATTTCTGCAAAAACGAGGACGCCTCTTCAAAGAATTAATTTGTCATTTCACACATCTTATGTTCATACTTCTTTCAGTCACATTGTTCTTTTATTTTATTGATTTTGTCACCTGTATCTGTATGAATCAAAGTAATGTCAAAAACGTTACTTTGCAAGTAGTAGCAACCAAGATTTCATCTTTAATTTGGATCCCAATTACTCTACTCACAAACAAACCTTAATTTCACCTTTATCAAATCAGAAGCAGGAAATGGGGATCAGTTATAATTTTGGATTTGTATTTCCCTCTAGAAACCAAATGTAGCCTCACAAACCGTTCCCTCATATCCCAATGGGTCTTAGCATTTCCCAGAATTAAGTCAACCTACTGACAAAACCGAAACAAGCTTTTTGAGAAATAGAAATGGAACGCAAGAAGATCCGAGAGTATTATTCCTAGAGGTTTGTGAAAGAGCATTATAAGAGGATTTATGGTTCTGAATTGCCCATAAAATCTGCATATGTAATAAACAATTTCATGATTTTTTTATTTTTAGCTCTATGGCTTTCATTTGGTTTGGTGCCCTAACTCTTATAGTTATATACCTATATACAGACTTTACCTCATCACACAAATCATTTTCTTTTGTAATATGTAATTTCCTACTCGAATATCTACATGATACATCATTTGGCTAATTAGACTTGGTGATTGTTTTGATTTAAATTCCCTTTTGACACAAAATGTGGTTTTGGAGATTAAAATATGCTTCATCTGAATCCACATAAAAAGAAATAAAATACTCATATATACATATGTGACCTTTTAGCACTATTTTATCATTTTTTTCCAAATTCTTCATTGATCGATGTCCTTTTGATGCATTAGGTTATTAAATCAACAAACTTCAATGACCTTCTAGAGAGGGAACCATGGTTATATTCGTATGAATTTGGGAAGATGCTAAAAAAGGTTGGAAGGAAAAAGAAGAAACATGATGAAATAGACAAAAGGACATGATGTTTCAAATGACCTTTTAGAGAGGGAACCATGTTCAGTAAAGTTCCATATTTTTCTTCATTTTCCTTAAGAAAGCTTCTTTTTTTTGGTCATTAATAAGTTGATTCTTTGTATTTCATTTTTCCAAACTCATCATAAATAATGATCTTTGTTTTGTTGTAGCTATCCATGTAAGTAGATGAAAATTCTTCTATAATGTTAAACAAAGGAATTGTCAATTCCAAGACATATATCAGAAAATTCAAATCTTTTTCCATGATGTTGGATGTATCTATATGGGTTTTAATCAAATTAATTGATATTTCATTTATTTCTTATCAGTTTTGTCATAATTCAATCACACATTAGAAGATTGTCACTAAAAATTTAGATTTTCCATTCATTATATGTCTGCACATCTTTACTAGATCTAACAGACAAAATATGTTTCATCAATAGGGGTTTGTTACTTGGAACAAAGTTAGTCATAAAGCTACTGTACAACATGTTTTAATCAATGAGTCGCATCAAGTTGTGATAAAATAAAGAACAAAGATCATGTGGATCATTTGTGTTAAATATTACTGTTCTAAAAAAACAAATTGTTCTAATATAAATATTAAATATTTTTATTTAATAAGTTTGGTTCAAAAACTCTAAAAATGAATCTAATTAAGATTTTTTTATTAAAATTCCACCAAATAAAATGCCGCCTATTAATATGATATGTATTTTTTTTTTCTTCCGCGTTTAACGCGGGTCATAATCTAGTTGTATTATTATAATCAAAGTGTTTTTTTTTTATAAATTTAAATAAATAATTTAGATAAATAAACAAAGGAAACTAATAACACTTTAATTTAAGAATTTTGAAATTAAAAGATAGGTCATTAATGAAATTGATATGCATTTATTATTATATTTATTGCAATTATTATATTTAAATATTATATAAAATTCAATAAAATAAGAAAAAACCATAAAATGATAAATAAAATAAATTAATTTAAAATAACTACAAAATAATATGTGACAAAATAAATAAGTCTATGAAAAAAATGTTTATTTATTAGGGTAGAATTAGATTAAATAACTTTTATATAATTCGATGATAATTATACTGAAAACTTCGATAATAATTAACTTTTTGGACCCAAAGTATCGTGTACCCTAATAACATACAGGGAAGAACAGTGAGTATAAATTCCTGCGCCAGCTCTCTTTTACAAAGCTTACAGGGACATGGAAATCGCAACAATGGCGCAAGCGACACAGCTACATGCTCAATTACTGAAACACCAACAAACGGATCCCCAAAACCTAAGCAAAATATTCAATTTCACAGCTCTATCACCCTCCGGCAACCTCACCTACGCCCGCCACATTCTCAACTCCCTACAAACCCCTACGAACTCCTATTTCCATAACACCATGATACGAGCTTACTCCGACTCTTCTGACCCGTTTCAGTCAATCTCCCTCTTCCTCACCTGGCATAATTCTCAAGACCCCTTTTCCCCTACACCCGACAGGTTTACTTACCCATTCGTCCTCAAAGCTTGCTCCAAACTAAAACAAAAAAGATTCGGAAAACAGCTCCATGGGTTGATATACAAGTCTGGGTTTTCCCCCGATTTGTATATCCAAAATGCCCTGATCCATTTCTATTCCGGTTGTGACCAAATGGGGTTTGCATCCAAAGTGTTTGATAAAATGCCTGAGAGAGACGTGGTTTCTTGGACTTCAGTAATCAATGGTTATGTTGACAACAAAATGACCCTTGAGGGGTTACGATTGTTTGATAAGATGGTAATGGAGGGTTTTGAGCCAAATGACGTTACTGTCCTTTCTGTTCTTAGAGCTTGTGCTGATACTGGAGCTTTGAGTGTTGGCATAAAAGTCAACGACTTTGTTAATCTTAAAGGTACCCAGTTAAAAAAGAACGTTGTCACTGCTCTTATTGACATGTATTCAAAATGTGGGTGCATAGATAGTGCAATGAGAATCTTCAATGAAGCAGACAATAAAGATGTTTATGTTTGGACAGCAATGATATCAGGACTTTCAAGCCATGGACTATGCAAAGAAGCTCTTGAATTGTTTGAGGATATGAAGAATCTTGAAATAAAGCCAGATGAGAAGACAATGACTGCTGTATTATCTGCTTGTAGGAACATGGGATGGGTTAATGAAGGTTTACATCATTTCAAGAACATCAAGAAAGTTTATAAACTAAAACCAACTTTACAACATTACGGATGCATAGTAGATTTACTTGCTCGATCTGGACAACTAGAAGAAGCCCAAAAGTTTATAAAATCAATGCCAATCGAACCCGATTCTGTAATGTTTAGATCTTTGATTTGGGGTTGTAAGGTTCATGGAGACGCAGAAAGATTGGAGCATTTGATCGAACAGTTTCAAGATTCTTGTTCTGATTGTGGGACTTATGTGTTACTTGGTAATGTATACGCATCAAAAGGGAAATGGAAAAACAAAGCAAAAGTGAGAAGTTTAATGAACAAAAAAGGGCTTGTGAAACCATCAGGGTATAGTCGAATTGAAATCAATGGTGAAATCTACCAATTTACAGCTGGAAGTACTTGTAACATTGAGGCAGAAAGTATTTATAAAAAGTTGGAAGAAATAGAGGAGAGATTAAAGGGTAGTGGTTATGATCCGAAATTATCAGAAGTGTTGCTTGAAATAGATGATGAAGAGAAAGCTTCACAGTTGCTTCACCATAGTGAGAAGCTTGCAGTATCTTTTGGATTGATGAAAATGAAACAAGGGAGTATAATTAGGATTGTGAAAAATTTAAGATCTTGTGAAGATTGCCACTCTTTTATGAAACATGTTTCGAGTGTTTATAAACGAGAGGTTTTGATTAGGGATCGGATACGGTTTCATCATTTTAGGAATGGAGAGTGTTCTTGTGGGGATTATTGGTGATGAGAAAGAGGAAGGGGTTTACTATTTAAAGAGCATGCAAGTTTAAAAGCTATCATAGTTTTTCATAATTGATTTTGTTTCTTTTGTATTTGAATTTTCCATTTATAAAATGGCATTTGTTGGATGTTTATTGATTGTGGATTATCATTTATAAGTTACAATAAATGTTTGATTAGAAAGCAGGTTTTGGTCTAACGGTATCGGAAGTTGATGAATAGATGTTCTTAAGCCAAATGTTGATATTGACTTCAAAGTTCAAACAACCTTATAACATTTAGGGCGTGTTCGGCAAAAATAGTTAGTAGCAGGTAGTGAGTAGCTTCTAGCTTGTAGCGTTTTATTAAACACTACGTGAAACAACATTTGAATTTTGAGCGTTTTGTTTAAACTAAACGCTACAAGCTTGTAGTGCCAAACAAGGCTTTCTGTTCAAAACAGAGCGTTTTGTCAAACGCTAGAAGATAGAAGCTTTCAAACGCTCCGTGCCGAACACGCCCTTAGACAAAATACTTATCCGTGACTGGCTAAGGGCTAAAATGATTTTTTTTAAGTAATGGCAAATGGGGAATAAAAAAAATGTTGGGGCTAAATGCAAAGTCATGCGTAAACATTAGGGCTAAATGCAAACTCATGCGTAAATGTTGGGGCAAAATGTAAACCGAAAAAAAAATACAAAACCGACATGTCATCATCACCTATTGGTGACCGGCCAAAGGCCCGAAAATGAGATGTTTTCTAAAATATAATGGCAAATAAGGAACAAAAAATAAAGCTGAGACTATAATAGAAAAAAGTTGTATATACAATAACTTTTGTAGCATAAACCCTTTAGAATTTCTTAAATTTCACATGTTATTATGATATTTTTACTTTTTTATTAAAATCAATTTCAATAATTAATACGTCTATATTTTTACTTTTTTATTAAAATCAATTTCAATAATTAATACGTCTATTATATGTGTAAATTATTCATTCTATTAAATGTGTAAACTAACACTTCCCGATTCGTTTCTTTACTACTCTTTTTAATCTCCTACATTTATAGTATATAAATATTTATTAAATTTGCAAGAATATCGGTTTTATAAATAAGGCGACAATAATGTTAGAGCAACTCAACAAGTTTTTAACACCTTAAAATATTTTTTTTCAAGGAATTGGGTTTGTTTGATTTCCGTACATGAACTGATTTATTTATTTATTTTTTATAGATATGTTATCTACAGCCGGCTTTCAAGTCTCTCTGGATTGGTTAGTGACACATAAAGATGGTTTGGTAAAAAAAACAAGCCAACTTTGTAAATCCTATTTATGGAGTTCTGTGTAATACTATTAGTTATGCATTTTACCTTTTTACTCCTTCATATGAAATTTATGAAGTTTGATACTTCTTGTGTGGACTTAAACTAATACTAACGCTTCACCATAAAACTTCAACATTGAGATTGTGTGGTGGAAATCAATTTAAATATAAAGTTATAAATTGTTTTATTTCTCTTGAGAGATTTAAATTCCAATAAATAAAAATGTGAAATTTTATAAATAAAAATGTTGTACTTTAAATTTATTAATAAACTTATAAAATTAAGTAGCAATGGAATTGTATGATGTTTTTATGTAAATACAAATCAAATGAAAGTATGTTGCTATTGCTTGCATCTTACTTGACAAACTTGAGAAAAAAACAATCAAATATAGCATTGTACTTTCAGAAATAGTCCTTTTATAACATTGTATTTTCAGAAACAATCATTTCATAACAATGTACTTTCAAAATCAATCATTTTATAACATTGTACTTATTAAGATCCTATTGGAAAATATTGTTATAGAATTCCTTAATAATTATTCCTTCCTGTTAAGAACAATGTTTCAAAAGTAATCATTTCATATGTTTTTTTTAGCATTTATCGAAGTATACTATTGGTTTTACGGATATAACAAAAGAATAAATTAAAAAAATATAACGGTTTTAGTAAATATGAAAATAATTTGATTGTTTTTTTAAGAAAAATTGGGTAATATGCTGCGTTGTTTTGAATATTACCATTTTTTTTATAAAGATGATGTATCGTTTTTTTTTAATAATTTATTGATCAAAAGGATGTAGCTTTTATTAAGTAAGTTTAAAGATATTTTCCATCTTACTATAACCTACTATCTAATTCATCATTTCAGTTTTTATTTATTTCAAAATTTTACTATAAAAATGTTCAATGTTTAGACATTGATATTTAATTTTTCTAATGAACCTATGTAGTACATATGTCTCACACCTAGTTAGAAAATATTATATCAAAGTTTAAACATGTGACATAATAATCACACATAAATTGTATATATATAGGTATCACGAAAGCCTAGGCAATGATGCATTTGAAAATTCAAGCAAAATTTAGTAGTTGATACGATGAAGCTGGAAATGATGTCAATTTTGATATATATATATATATATATATATATATATATATATATATATATATATATAATCAAGATCAAAATAAGAAGTAAATATTTGGCAGGAATGGTAACAAATGCATCATTGGTAATAAATCATTAGATGATATAAAAATAATATAATTCATAAAAAAATTCTTCGAAAAAACATTTATGATTCATTTTTTTTTACTGAATCACGTTTTGATTCATTTTTCGGAAAACTTTAGTGAATCATCGCAAAAATGAAACATCAATTCATTTTTTTTGCTAAATCGTATTATTGTTGTATTTTAAAAAAAATTCATTTTGTTGATTCATTTTGCAAATCCAGTATATCCTCTCTCTCTCTCTCTCTCTCTCTATATATATATATATATATATATATATATATATATATATATATACACACACACAATCAACTTGTGAATCAACAATGGGAAGAGGTGTGCGATGCAAGATTGATCCACACAAGCCTTCAAAATCTGAATGTAATGCCATCAAAAACTAAACCAAACGTTGTTCTTCCCTTCTATCAATATAAATCTTGAAAGACTTCAACTCAGCAGGTTCTGTAAGAGCCAGTTGATCCCACAAATCCGACATAGTTGCATATAATTCCTGAACACTGATATTGTTCTGTTGAAGGGCTCGAATATCAAACTCTTTCTGGTACTGCTTTGCAAAATTAGACTGAGTATACAACCTATCCAAAATGATCCCAAACCTCCTTTATTGTGTTATACTTCACCAATTGAGTACCAATACACTCGATAACATAATTATTAATCCAAGTAATGATCTTAGAGTTATCAGTCTCCCATGAATCCAATATGGTTGCATAATTCCAGCCTTGTCATCTGTTGGTTTTTTCTTGTCACCTTTAACAATCCCCCACATATTCTTGCCTCGCAAGAAATTCTTCATAACATAACTCCAATATGCATAACTCTTACCATCGAGTTGGATACTAATGGACCGAAGAGAATCATCTTTCGGGGCAATATTTCCAATAATAGTAAAATAACCAAAACCAACAACAAATACAAATAGCAACAACAACAATCAAGATCTCGAAATCAACAAAATCAAACAAATCATACCAAACATAATTCATAAACGAAGCAGGAAATCATAACCAAAACCTTGAAAATTGAACAGTTCGATCCACGCAACGCCGTGCCTACTAAAACTCGCCCCCAAAAATCGAAAATACAAATGATCAACCGATCTCTGATACAATGTGAAGTAAAAAGTAAAAGACATAGAACGACTATGGTTTCATATTATTATTAAATGAGAAGTACGAATACAATGAAAGAGAAATACATAATTTATAGACTAGCTAATTATGGGCCAATATAATACGCAATACAAAATAATGCCCAAAATCTTATTAGGCTAACACTAATATGTTTTCATACTTATTGTAACTCTCATGAAGTTTTAAGAACACGTGTTTTATATAAAGGAGTCTTTCTTAATTTATTTTGCTGTTTTCCCAATAATGATTTTATATGTGCTTAATGTCAACTAATAAACTCATGAACTTACTAAGCTTAACTTGGGATGAACTCATGGGCCTATGACATCATTGGCATGGTTTGGGCCTTGAATTACATACCCACCTTGGTTTTTTAAGAATACCAAGTCAACACACCGGAAGTTGTTCATTTTTACTCATATTAATCACTCTATTTTGTAATTCCCTCTACTTATGTTCTGTTTTTTCTGTACTTTTGCCTGCGTCTTAGTTTCTTGCTGAGCGTTGTGCTCCTTTTATATATATATATATATATATATATATATATATATATATATATATATATATATATATATATTTGACGTTTCCACAAAAACACACATACTGGGATTTGGGCTGCTCTTAGATCACTAGAGGTGAGGAGAGCACCGAAGGGCGAAGCTCAAATGACAAGCTTCGCTAAAAATGGCTATGCTTTAGTGTGAGGCTTTATTGAATATATATGCTTCTTGACTCAACCCTTTGTTACGCCAAATCTTGACTTCACTCAAACTAGGTTTCGTGCCGAAGCCTTGGATTCTTCTTCGGTTTCTCAGAGCTCCGCTCCTGATCGAAGCTAACTACTGCGCTCTAGGTTGAAGCCGAGACTGTGCTCTAGGAAGGCTTCGCCCTTGGCCGAAGTTGCAACAACAACTTAACCTTCACTATTAGATAGAATCCACACCTCAACATTATGCTTACATGTTGCATGACATATAATTCAAGCGTTAGATAATGTGACTCTCAAATTAATGGCTGATGCCAGTCTTCTCATAAGATTTCTTTCTGGTACAAGTAAATCTGTAAATGTACACTAGGGGATAACACTTTTGTATAGGATTGTTCATGTCCTTTGATGGTCAGCCCATATTGGTAGCGCCCAATCTGGTTTGATATTCCCATATCATGTTAAAAATCACCCCACATAATAGTGGCAAGTTTGTCACCATGGCCAAGTGGGTTCCCTATCTTGAAAAAGATCGAGTGGTGAGTGGCAAAAGTGTCATGTGAAGCAAAGATGAAAGGTTCTGATTCCATTATTGGCATATGTTTTGCAGACAGTACATCGCTTTGCAGGATTCCTGGATCTTGATGATGTACTAGAGAGAAAGAAAGGTACGTACAGAATTCCATTATGGCATTATTATTACATGTATAAATGGAAAATTATTTATGTTATTATAAGTTCTTGATGGTTGAATAAGTCCAATGACAAATTTTAGGTGATTTCAGGTAGCACTTCTTTCTGAAAATGAGAGATCTTCACTCTTTCTCCCTTATTTATATATATATATATATATATATATATATATATATATATATATATATATATATATATATATATATATATATATATATATACTCGGTTTATCCGTGTAGTAGAAGTGTTTTAATGTGCTGTGAATGGTTTTTGGAAAGTGAAAAGACGAAAGGTTATTGCTCACTTTCGAAACCAAACTTTTGCATATGGAGAGAACTACACCTTTTCTTTTCTGGTATTTAGATTGGCAATTCCACCATCATAATCCATAATCATAATATATTGTTATATAAAAATATAGGTCAAAACCAAGTGGCTTAACCATTATCTTGTTATTGAAAACTCTACGCTATTGGCAATTTTACCACCCTACCTAGAATGACCTTACTTACGATCGAAAAGAGAACAGAAAGTACCACTTCCCAAATATACCGTATTATGGAGATCCCTCCCATCCAATATAAGACCAACTTCATATCAATTTTCTTAAGAAACTTTGACACGTACGACAACAATAAGAAAACATATTTCACATTTTCCTAGTGAAGAGTTTAGACATTTGAATAGTACGAAGTAGGGTTCGTTGTTGTAATTTTTATTGAACGTTAGATATATAAGTATATGTTTCTAGAGCTCTCATCATCCACCATTCATATTCAACTAATAAGACAACTCACCAAATTTATGACCTATTTCTTTTTTGGTAAGGTTCTAAAGCATATAATCAATGCCTAACATTTGAAGATTACATTTAAAATACAATTAATCACCCACTAAACAAAACCAAGAAAAGGACACCTTTTCCCAGACTTCATGTGAACCATTCAAAAGTTTGAAACTTAGCGTAGCTGGCCACATGTTACCACAATATATTATAAACAAATAGGAAAAAAACATGACAGAAGATTTCATCATCTTTGTCTCCTCTTATTATGCTCACTATATTTGATTTATGACTATTTTGTGAATTAGATATGCTTATTTCACAAAATTTATAGCTCTTGTTAGACACAGTATATATAGTTATAGTTTAATTTATATTCATGTAAAAGTTCTGAATTTAGATCAAGTTTGAAGTCAAAGTGTATCTATGTTATCAAGGAAACAATAATTCAGCATAGGTATAATAAGTTCACTACGTGCATTCTATTTTGTTATTAGGTGAATATGAACGATTTTTGTAATCAACGGTAGCTAGCTAGGGAACCCATTGGGGAGTATAGTCAAGTGGCGATGGTGATGGCGATGGTGATTGATGGTTGGGCGGTGGAGGAGGTAGAAGGTGGATTCTATTAATTAAATGCCCATAACATACATATATTCGAAATCAAAAGAGAGAATGAGCATATAATCTATTCTGATAGTTTTATTATTTTCTGATGATATAATTAAAAAAAGTTTTCTGTAATTGTTCAAACTAAATACAATATATAAATTACATGCATCTGATCTGCTGATACCCCTTCTAGATGCTTAAATCTTAATCCTGACATTTTGTTAAAGATATTGTAACTAAAAGTTACTTTTTTGTGTATTATTATTCCTAATATCATTAAAACACTTTATTATTTTTGACAAATCAACCTTTTTCACTAAATTTATTTAACAAAAACGTATAATTAAAAATAATTTTCAAAGGAAAAGTTTTTTTTTTCTCTAAGATTAAATTAATATACCACATGGTTTATTTAAAACATTTTATAAAACACTATCATTTAATTTGTCGGTTTATAAACACAAGTTATATTTGATAATTGATATTGGCTTTACTTTGATCTAATATATAGTTATAAAAAAAATAGATGATAAGCTTATAGTATGATCGTTATGTTTTCTAATGTTATATATTTGTGTCATATTTTTTCTAATGATATATATATATATTTCCTATACAAACATCTATTTTTTAGGGCTTTTGACATAAAAGTCTTAGACAAGTTTTGTTGGTCTTTTTCCGTTATAATTTTTTGTTTGTTAATGCCCATAAGTTTTGTTTAATGATAATTAATAATTCTTTTACATATCTAATAATCTAAGATTAGTTAGTCAAAAGATAATTAATATTTATTTTATAAATTTGATTAATGTTGATAAATTGAATAAGTTATTAGAAATAGGGGATCAAGTGTCGAAAATATAGTCCACCGTTTCATAGAAGCACAAATAGAGCAAATGAACGATTGAACATTTCAAATTGTTAATCAATCTTATTTTTATGTAATGTTAGGTGTAAAATAGATATTAATTGGATAGAGTGACTTTAAGACACAATCTTATCGTTTTTTTGATTCATTTGTTTCTTTTTGGCTAGCTTCTTGCTAGTCTATTTTTAATAAGGTTTTTACCTTTAAAAAAAAACTTTTTAGTCACATCCTCCAAGAAAATACATTCAATTTGATAGGAACAAAAAGAGTTCCAATTTATTGAACTAGTCTCCACACTCAAAGTCCATCTAGTTGAAATAGATAAATAAGTGATTAAAGAAAGGTATAAGTTGGGACAAATTTCAGATAATAAAAAGCTATATTAAGCTTTAGTTGAAATGCTCCGAGTACAATTCTCAAATTTGGTTTATATATATTTAACGTTCACCCATTCTGGGCATTTTGGTCATTTTCCTTAGTGTCTAATAAATCGTGATGCCGGTTGAAGGTAAACGATGCACTTTGAGATGGAGCTATTGAAAAGAAATTCCTGTACGAAACCATGATTTTTCTTGGCTTGGATTGCGACTTAATTGTGAGTTCCTTTGTCTCTTTGCTTTTTTTGGTTCTTTTCAAAGAAAATAAGCAAAGGCATACAATAATAATGGGTTTGAGTGCAAAATTTCTCCCATTGATCATTTTCTTAAAGATTTATGTTCTTTGTTTTCTTTACTAGAGTTAGAAACAAAAGTTAATTTGGATTAGTGGAGACCCATCACTTTGTATTTCTTAAATGGGTTCAGTAATTGATTGGTATAGCAACTATTTATCTTATTTTTGTTAGATTTATATACCAAACTATTTTCTTCATCAATTAGGTAACTTAATTTAGGGACATTTGAAATTATTTATCTAAAGTGTTTATTAGTTTCTTATGACTTGACAAACGCTTTTGAGTGTTTGGTACCCGATAATAATCATTTTGACTGAGTTATATCACTCTAACTTAATTAAAGGTGCTTATTACATGTAAGAACTAAATTACAATATTACCCTCATTTTAACTATTAAAAAAATCACATACTCCTCATAACTCACACACAACCATCACTTAAATTATTTCCGATTACGAGTTAATTCATATGTACTGTTGTAATACGTATTCGATATTTCTTTTGTGGGGCTTGCTTAGTTGCTTTGCATTAAAAAGATTTCAATTAACATGCGACTTCCATCCTAACTTCTCTTTAGTTATACTCATTGACATTACTCGTTTTTTGTTGTGAAATTAAGATCTGCATAACGCCAACATCCCATTTTGCAATGTGAATTTTGTCTCTGAATATATGTTGTATAAAAAAATTGAAGTTATAAATGATGTATTTTAATATTATTGATAACGATATAAATTTTATAAAGATATTATTATAAATAATAAAAAGATACAATGTTATATAAAAAAATTAAAAAGTCTATAAGATATAAATATGTCATTTTTTGTAATTTTGCATGCATAATTTTATTTTACCAAACACTTAAAAACAACTTTTCACTTTATTGCATTTTGGTACTATACAAAATAACAATCAAATTTCCCAACATGAACAATCTATTTTATTAATAAATGAGATCGTTTGCTAACTTTCACTACATCAACCCTAACTACTCTCACCAAAGCCACTCACATATAATTTGATGAACAAGATGATCAAATAACATGACAGATTAATCGAAACCCTAAGAACAATAGTAACCCTTTACAAATGAGAGAGAGAAGATATTTTGTGTTATGAGGATCGAACGGAACCAAGACCACATATAACATCCTGTAACAATCTATATCCACGGATACCCATGGATGGACAGACCCGCTTCCTCATACAAAAGTTACATTTGTACCTTTATAGAAACAAAAACATACAAAATATATACAAAATAAAAATAACAATCATTTTAAACAATCCAGGTCAACTGAAGTTTGACTTAAGTCAAAACCATTTTATTCAACACCTCCCCTCAAATTGAACACTTGGCACTTTAAAGGATAAGACTAAGAAACAATTGAAAAAAGATCAACCATACTAAGTCTGACAATTCTCGACACGACCCGCGACACGGCTTGCAACACAACACAAAATAAACGGGTTTGGGTTGAGTTTTTCAACCCGTCAATCCGCCAACCCGTCAACCTATTTATTAAACAGGTCATATATGAGTTTCTAAAAAAATATACGGGTTGACCCGCCAACCCATTTAGAATTTAAAAAAAAAAGATTATATATATTTTAAATGTATTAAGTATTATACACTATTATACATTTTTACAATTTTACTTAGTGTGTTTTAACATTGCCTATTGTTTCTACTTAAAGGTTGAAATTCATCATAAAGAAAAAAACAATGCTGGAGAAATGATTTTTTTTTGGGAGAAAAAATGGGAATTGTGGCTATTACATTATCACTTGAATTTATCTATATCGGTATTAATGTTTTAGTTTGAACATGTTTCTATGAATGTTTTTAATTTTAATTTGGATGTTAAAGACTTAAGTTTCTAAAATTCGGATATGTTTTCATTAAGAATTTATTCTTGTTTAATTATCAATTATATTTATGGAATCTGAACCACGAACACACGAACCTAAATTTGACCCACGAACCCGCCAACCTGTGAACCCGTATAAAGAAGTGGGTTGATGGGTCATATATGGGTTTATGTTCATAACTCGCCAACCCGTGACCTGTATAGTTAAATGGGTCGTGTTCGGGTTGGTATATTTTGACCCGCCAACCCGTGACCCGCTAACCCGAGCACGACACAATTGCCAAGCCTAAATCATACCAAGTTTATTTGAGAAAACATTATGTTGAGGCATAGTTAATCCTTTTGTAAAAACATTTTATCCGATTCAATTTTAAAAAGTTTAATAACATTTTTAGAAAAAAATTTCATGAGCAATGTGAACATCTATATCAAAATGTTTAGTCATATCGTGAAAAACTGGATTTAAAGCTAATTTTATTGCATAATCATTTTCACAGTAAATATTAGATGGAAAACATAACTTTTAGACCAAGATCAGACAAAATTTTATGAACCCACATCATCTCACACGTTCTATAACCCAAGAATCTATACTCAGAATCAGTGGATGATCTAGAAACCATACTCGGTTTCTTACTCCTCCAAGAAACCAAGGTTTTACCAAGATAAGTGCAATAACCTGTTACACACCTTCTTGAAGATACACATTTTGCCCAGTTAGCATCCACGAAACTAGTGACAACACATGACTCAGATTTTATAATGGAAATACATTTCCTGGATTTAATTTCAAATATCCCAAAAGTCTAATTGCAATTTCTAGGTGTGATTTTCTTGGACTATTAATCCTAGTAATTGTCAAATAAATCAAATTTCCAATTAACTTTTACTAATCAGTTATATTAGTTCATAAATCATTAGAATTATCAATACCATCCTTATTAACTTTAAAACTAGGATCCAAAGGAATTTGAACATGTTTATAACCAAGAAGCTCAAACTCATGTAAGAGTTCAAGACAATACTTTCTATGTGTTAAACACACACCAATATCAGTTTTAATCACCTCAATACCAAAAAATATTTCAATTTACCCAAATCTGTAATTAAGAAAAGAGATTGCAAAAAAGACTTAAGATTCTCAAATTTTGTGACACTATCACCAGTAAGTATGATATCATTAACATACACAAGCAAAACAACGATAAAATCATTCTTAACACGAACAAATAGTGAAAAATCATTTATAGTTTGAATGAAACCAAAACCAGCCAATGAATTACAAAATTTTTTATTCCACTTACGTGGAGCTTGTTTTAACCCATAAATAGACTTTTTTAATTTGCATACACGACCTTCCTCCTTCGTATGATAGCTTTGGGGTAATGCCATATAGATATCCTCATCCAAGCTACCATACACAAAAACATTGTTGATATCAAGCTGGAATAAACCCCAATTATTATTGATAGCAAGAGTAATGACAAGTCTAACAGTGACCAATTTAGCAACATGTGAAAAGTCTCTGTAACGCTTAGTTCCGGTATGAATTTATTTCCTTTAATTGTGATTTTTCCTGTTGAACTCGACGACTTGAAGGCTTTAACTCGACGTGTTGAATGGATTTTGACCGCAAGAATTATTGGACCAACTAGACGAGTTGGCGGCTGGGAAGGAAACCCTAATTTTTAGGGTGTTGCACCCTATTTAAAGACCTTAAGTCCCTTGGCTGACCTCCTTACGAGCCTCCTTGTCCAGAAAACCCTAATTTCATGCATTATCCTCTAAGGTTGAGTGTGTGAGCTTGTGGTGAGATTAAAGAGTTGATTTTTGGCATTCTTTGGAAGGAGCTTTGAAGTTGGAGGTGTCTAGTTTGGAAGGAGGGCTTTAGATCCAGAAACTCTCCATTTGTTGCAGTACTTTTGAGGTATAAAGTTGATGCCTTGCTTTGTTATCATCTAGATCTCTTGGTTTGATGGTTTGTCTTGATTTTTGGGTTTATGTTTAGGTTGTCCCAAGAAGTTGAGGGTTCCATGGGTTATTATGTTAGATCTGACCCTTTCATGACCTCTCTTGGCTTAAAGCTGCATGCTTTACTAGGTTCTAAGTCCCATTCATGCAATAAGTCCTTTATTAAGCCATTTTGAGTCCTAGGGTTCCTTTCTAGCATGCATGCACGTAAAGTTGGAAACTTTACGTGATTTTCCAGTCTTAGGATGCTAGATTTGTGTTTTGGAACTAGTTTTTGAGGGTTTAAGGGTTTAAAGGGTTATGTCTCACTCTTTTGAGACTAGGGTTCAGGTTTGGGCTCATTGTGGCGGTTCCTAAGGGTAAAGTTGGAAACTTTACCCTTCTAGACATCATTTTGAAGGAGATATGAGTATTAGAGTTCCTTGATTCGATGAAAATAGCTTAATGCATTAAGTTGTTGGATTTCTGGCTAACTCGGCGAGTTGATGAGGGTTTTCCCGATCTGTACAGTTAACGAAGAAACTCGACGAGTTGAAGGACAACTCGGACCGTTGACTTTAGTCTTTGACCAAGTTTGACTTTTAAGGGGTGTTAGGGGATTTTGGGTTGTATTTAAGGAATTTTTTCTTCTTAGGGGTTGAGTAGAGCTGATATTTGGAGGCCGGACCTAGTCAGCTATTGTTTGATATTTGAGGTGAGTCTTCTCACCACACTCATGGGTCGAAGGCACCAAGGCCGACCCATTAACGGTTACGAAATGATTTGTATGGGAATATATAATTGTTTGTTATTGGATTTATATATATAGACCATGGGAGGAGCCCGTGGCATTTGGCAAGACCATGGGAGGAGCCCATGGCTCAGGGATACAAGACCATGGGGATAACCCATGACGTTCCAATGAAGACAATGGAGGGAGTCCATGACAAACTTATATGTGTTTATGTGTATGCATGACAATATGTGATTATATGATTAGAGTATTTTGGGAAACTCACTAAGCTTGTGCTTACAGTTTTATTGTATGTGTCAGGTACTTCTTCTGATACGAGCAAGGGCCCGGCTTGGTGGCGCGACATGCATTCCCCTGGTGTTTTCATATTTAGTTTTCATACTCTGGATTTTATAATGATACGGATATGTAATGTGATTTTTGGATATGTTGTGATTGATATTTATGAAATTAAAAGTTGAAATTTTCTGTAAAAATTTGGGTTGTTACAGTCTCAACATGATCTCTTCCTTCCCTTTGGTTATACCCTTTAGCAACTTGTATTTGCTTTATACCTATCTATTTCTCCATTAGATTTATATTTTATTTTGTAAATCCACCTACACCCAATTGGTTTTCTGTTTTTAGTTAAATCAGTTATGTCCCATGTGTTATTTCTGTATAAAGCCTCTATATCTTCATTCATTGCCTTGATCTAACTTGGATCATTACAAGCTTCATTATAGGTTTGAGACTCCAAGGTTTTGTTTAAATTTGAAACAAAACACTTAGTTTCAGTATCAAGAAAAGAGTAATTTACTGATTTTACAATTCCATATTTATACTTCCTTTCAATTATATAATCATTAAATTTAGTGGGAATTTTAGTAATTCTTTAAGGTATGGAGGATTGAACAAAATGTCTTGGTGTAGGAGAAGGATACATAAAAACATTTTCCTCAGTCTGATCAGATGTATTTGGAAATATTCATAAACCCAAGGCACAAATGCTTCCTCTAAAGGAGTAATGTATATATATATATATATATATATATATATATATATAAGTATTAGACTATATAGTACTAGAACCATCAGTTTGATGGGTCACTCCCAATTCATCCGAATTAGAACTATTAATCATATTCTCAGACAAATCAGACTCATCATAGGAAAAAGGGCCAGGCAATATGAAATCTGTAACATCCCAAAAATTCCAGGCAAAAATTTTACTTTTAATTCAATTCAAACATCCAATAATCGCATCAAAACAACTGAAGGTATATCATAGTGAATAATATCAGAGTACAAATCCCAAAATCACATAATACGAAAAAACATGGACGAATGTGGTGCGATCAAGCCATGCCCTTACCTTTTGAGCTGGAAGTACCTGAAACATAAACTGAAAACCGTAAGCACAAAGCATAGTGAGCTCCCCCCCAAATACCCATACCATACATATATATAACAGTTAAAACATAATTGGGTCTATTCCGACCCCTTCGGTCTCTTTTAACCGGTATTGGGTCTATTTCAACCACTTCGGTCTCTTTCAACCGGTATTGGGTATATTTCAACCCATTCGGTCTCTTTCAACCGGTACTGGGTGTATTTCAACCCCTTCGGTCTCTTTCAATGGGTATTGGGTCTATTTCACCCCTACAACTAGCATATAATCATAACAACAAGAGTCACAGAGACAACAAGCACATACAAGCATAGTAGGAAATTTTCCCAAAGATGACTATTAACCTCTAAACATAATTCGGTGGGCCGACATTGGTGCCTTCGATCCATGAGTATAGTGAAGGAAAATCATCTCTCGATCGATAATCAACTACTTCTTCTCTTACGGTCAGCTACACCGGTGCTACACCACACCTAGATAATCATACAAGGCAAACCTTTAGTCTACCCTTCAAAACCAAGAGTTGACCAAAAGTCAACTCCTAAAGTCAACGATCAACATTCTCATCAGCTCATCCTCATGTCGTGACCTGTTCTCTGGTCACATCGTGAGAATAGACTCAACCCTCTCCTACTCAGCGAGACGACTCAGTCACAACTCATCCAACCAGATTCCTTAGATCAGGACAACCTCATTTCTCATGTTGTAAAATTCCTATTTCTCACATCGTGAGATATGTTTTGACCAACTTTGAGCATTAAGCTCTTAATCCTGTAAGAAATTCTTTGGGACCTTCCAGAGGACCTTCATCAACCCTAAGGACCATAAAAATCGTAGCTTTTCGATCATGAATGTCCAATGCATGGCTTAGATACTAACTAGGTCCAAAGAAAGTTAAGAAGATCAAGACTCATGCTTGGAGTCTAAAACCAACAACAAAACTCAGATCTAAAGCCTCATATATAGAAGATGTCTCAATGATCCATAAAGTTGCCAAATTTATGGATCCCATGCATGTTATACAACCCAACTATGCAAAGAAATTTCTCAAAACCTTAATCTAGCATGCAAGAGGCAAAAAGGTAAGACCTTTATGACTTACAGAGGTCCAAAAGCTCAGCAAGACCAAGAGGTAGAAGCTAGATTTCCAAAATGAAGCACCACAAGCCTTCTTCCACTTCAATGGACCAAAAACCACCAAATAAGCTCTTCAAGATCACCAACAATGGCCAACGGTCTCAAGGAGGTCGAATCTAGGGTTTTCAGGAGGCTAGAGAGTGAGAGAGGCTGATGATGGGCAACCCTAGCTCTCTCATTCCATTAAATACTCAAAAATTAGGGTATTGGGTCATCAGGCCTTGCTCACGTCGTGAGGCCTCATGCTCATATCTTGAGATTCAAGAATGCGGGTCAAATGGTCAATGGTCACTCATGTCGTGACCACTATGGCTCACATCGTGACCTTCCTCCAAAATGTAAGAATTCAATAATTGAAGTACCTTAAGGATTCAGATGCTACAAAATCATTTTGACCATTCAAGGAGAAATCATTAGAAGACACTTGATAAGACTTTATCTTAAAAGGAAACACATTATCATAAAACTTGACATCCCTGGAAAATAAAGTAAGACTAGTATCAAGACTTTGTAATTTGTAACCTTTCTTCTCATTAAAGTATCCAATTAAGACACATTTTTCAGACCTAGCTGAAAACTTATCAAGAAGATTTAACCTAGTTTCAAAACACAAATAGCCAAGCACCCTAAGATTTTCAAATTTAGGAGAATAAGTATATATCTTCTCAAAATGAGATAATCCATTTAAAACATAAGTAGGAATACGATTTATCAAAAAAATAGTAGTCACAACAACATCTTCCTAAAAATTGAAAGGCAAACCAGATTCAAATAAAAGGGATCTTGAAACATTTAAAACATGCCTATGTTTTCTCTCCATAACAACATTTTGTTATGGAGTATAAACACAAGAAGTCCGATGAAGAATACCTTTTGATTCAAAAAGATTTTTCATTTTATGATTTAAAAGCTCAATCCCATTATCAGATCTAACCATTTTAGTTTTAGTAGAAAACTGATTACTAATTAGATTTAAAAAACTTGAGACATAGTTAAAAACTTCTTCGTTAGACTTAGGAAGATAGACCCATGTGCCTTTAGTAAAACCTTCGATAAGGGTCAAGAAAGACTTAAAATCACCAACATAAGACACTTTGTAAGGACCCTAGACATCAAAATGAATTAATTCACCAAGTTGTTTTGATTTATGAACACTAGAAGGAAAGGATTCCTTAGTTTGTTTGGATTTATAACATATTTCACAAGGAGGCAAAATGTTATTAATGAAATTTAAAATTTCTTTTAAGCATGTTAAGGCATGCTCAGTTGGATGTCTAAGCCTACTATGCCAAGTTAGTTTCTAAAAAAAGAATTTAATTACACTAGAGTTGCAAAGAGGACTTGCCTGAAGGAGTACAATTATGGTAGTAAAGTCCCCTTCCCTCATTACTAGTCTCCACAGTCTGCAGAGACTGTCAGTCCTGCACCAAGCATTTATATTCATCAATAATAATTTTTCATTTACTATCTTTACCAATTTTTATACATACAGTAGGATAAAATTAAAATCAGGCACGACAAAGACATAAAAAATGTCAGTTATCTGAAAGATTCATATTTCCAATCTTATGAATTTTTGAAGTGGATCTACTGGGATGATCCACCCTTAGATTTAAATTAAATTAAAATCAGGCACGACAAAGACATAAAAAATGTCAGTTTATCTGAAAGATTCATATTTCCAATCTTATGAATTTTTGAAGTGGGTCTACTGGGATGATACACCCTTAGATTTAAATTTGGCACATTTACAATACTATTTAAGTTTGACTCTGAGGAGGTCATGTGTTGATTATCCCCAAAATCAATCACCCAATTATTTGATTTAGAAGAGGTTTTAAAGAAGGAATTATGTGAAGTACTTGCCATATTAGCACTGCCAGTCACTTCATCCATAGATTGTTTGTAACAAATTAATTAAAGAAGTTTGGTGAACTGCTTACCAGTCAGAGATCTACGATCAAGGGTTGTTAACACTAGAGGAATGCCCATCAGTAGAGTTGCTAGTAGCATTATTACCAGAGAAGTATCTCTCAGAATTGTTGTTAGAAAAGTTGTTATTACTAGAGTTATTTGAATTTTTATTGTACCTATTTCTTGGTTTAAACTCCTTAGGATAACCTACAAGTTTATAACACTTCTCTATAGTATGGCCTTTAATACCACAACTCTTTCATTGAAGATTTTGATTTGGACCTTTATTTCTTCTATTATCATTGAATTTGCTCTTGAAAACAGTTGGAGTTTGAGATTTATTTACAGTATTAGACATGGAACCATTTTTTTTTGAATAGATGCTTCTATTGAGATAATAGAAAAGGCATTTCCTACAATTGGTAAACGATCAGTTAAGAGAATATGACTCTTCACCTGATTATATCAGTCATCAAGACCAGTTAAGAATAGCATGAGTTTCATTAGTTTAGATTGATTATTAAGTTGAGTAGAAGCAGGACATACACATTCAGCTATGTTTATCAAACCATCAAACTCTTTCCATAAGGAATCAAGCTTATTATAGTATTCTAAAACAAACAATCCATTTTCCATTAGAGAATTAATTTTTTAATGGATGTTGAAGACAACAAATCCATCAGCCTTAAAGTGTAACACCCTTAAAAATACAACCCGAAAATTTCATTTTTAAGTTTATCAATCATAAAATAAACCATATTGTTTTCCCCTAAACCATGTAAATATAAAATAGTTTAGTTGTGCAATCCAACGATACATATAAAATCATCATCAGAGTCATAATCTCAAAATCATTAATGCGGAAAATCATGGTGTGATGCGATGCGATCAAGCCGACCCTTTCCCCTTCGAGCTGGAAGTACCTGAAACCAAAATTGAAAACCGTAAGCACGAAGTTTAGTGAGTTTCCCCCACCATGCCACATACAAATCACAAACATACTGTCAAACATATCTGGGTGGCCGACCTACCTTGCTAAGCATACCTGGGTGCTCAGCCTACCCATGTCAGACATACCGGGGTGTCCGACCTACCCTTGTTAGGCATAACTGTTAGATTAGGTGTCTAAGCCCATAACTATTTTGGTATGTACTTGACCCGATTATGAGCATGGTCCTTTTGGGTTGCCTTTACCATAGCAACTGATAGGATGAATTATGGAGAAAGAGGATTAATTATGATTTATTAATATATTATATGAATAATATATTAAAAGAGAAATCATATTGTTTAATTAATATTGATCAAGAATTAATTTAGTATTAATTTGGTGATCAAAAGAGATTAATTAAACTAAGGGGACTGATACTGTAATTATAAGATAATTGCAATTGGGCTGATGGATCACCTTGGAATATAGGTTGGACGAATTCTATGGGAAGCCCATAAGGAAATCGTCCAAGAGATATTCTAGAAGGAGTCCATGGGGTGCTTAAGGCTTAAGCAGTCATATTAGGGTTTCCAGCTAAAAACCCTAGCAGCCAAAAGAATAAATAGACCCCTAGCCTAAGGAATTCGGCCCTATGCTTCCTGGTGTTGCCCTAGCCGATTTCCTCCGCTCTCCTAAGTCATCTTGTTGCTAGTGGTGTTTGTGACTCCATTAGAGGTGCAACATTTAAGGCACTAAGCTTTTAAAGGTCGAGGATATTCAAGGAGAACTTGTTATTACTACATAACAAGAAATGTAAGATCTAAACCCTAGTTTATATGTCAATTTGATTGTTTTATGCTAGTTCTTAGGATCATTGCTTTGGTATTCAATGTTGTTGTGTTCATAGTAGAAAACCTAGATCAAAGAAATTAGGGTTGCATGTACACCATAGGAATGATGTAATGCTCATAACCCAATAGTGGCATCAGAGCCTAGGTCGTTTTTCTAGCGAATATATGCAAAAGTGAACCACCAAAGATCAAGAAAATCGTAAATTTTGCCTTCTAACTGGCTGACTCGCCGAGTCCATGAATGGACTCGACGAGTAGGTCCTACTCGACGAGTTCCATTGTGGACTCGACGAGTCCAAGGGTCTGGTGCCGGGATTTCCGATTTTTCTGCCAGATTTTGTTGAGGGTAATTGCCAAAACCCGTTTTTCTTGCCAAAATCAGATTTTTTAAGTTTGGAATGGTTATCCTCATCAAAATTGATGGATTTTATTAAATATGGATAATATAGGATTATTATTAGTCAAATATTTGACCTAGTAAGTTTGAAAAGTTTCAATTTACACCCTTTAGGTTTTATAGTTTAAATTTAAACTTAAAAGTTTTAGTTTTTAAATTTAAATAGTTAAACCCTAATGTTTTGAAAGGTTTCAAAATTTGTTCTCAAGTTTTGGAATTTAATATTTAATTAAAAGGTATTAATTTTGAAATATTAAATTCTAAGACCCTAGTATTTTGAAAAGTTCAAATTACACCCTTATGGTTTTATTAAATTAATTAACTGCTTAATTAAAGGAGATAACTAATAAATCCATAATAATATGGTTTAAGTTAATTAAATTAAAAGTTTAACTTATTAATAGATTAAACCACATAGTATTTTAAAAGTGTAAAATACACCCTTATACTATATAGAATTAAAAGTTTAATATTATATATGTATAAGTAAAGAGTCAGTCTTACCGTTAGTAGGCCTCATTTACGAAGCTGGTCTCTAAGGGGTGTTTAAGGAAATTGCCTATAAAATGGCGATTGAATGGGTATCCACTCTTACCCACCGCACTCTTGGCTAGTGGAGGGTCGTTATCCGAACGGGTAGGATAGGACACAACCTTCCATTATAAGTATAATGAAGTACGAAGTAACTAAACATTCTTATAAATTCCCAAATCTTAGTTACTTTAGGAAAAATGTGGAGTTGGTGCTAATCCATGAAATTGCACATTGCACCTTGTTCGTCGTTAGTGGAGCGTGTGTGGTTAACCGACACACTAATATGGGACCAATGAAGGATGGCAATGGGTAGCTCGTAGATTATCATAGATCAATGGAGCGTGTGTGGTTAACCGGTACATTGATTAGGTGATAGACATCTTCGAGAGTACCAAGCTAATTTTCATGGTTATCCACACCTTGTTTGTGATCCTCGGCATCCCAGTCACAAACTTGAAGGGCACAATCGAGATTTAAACATGCCATTGAAAAGTTCAATGAATCTCAAAAGATCTAGGAGTTTCAATTCATTTAAAACCTAATTTTCAAGATTCGTTTTTCATGGTGGAAAATGGTAAATCGTCATTACCTACCTTCAAATGTTCTGAAATTTGGATTACGTCATCCCTCTCCCAAATTGTAGAATATTGTGTGGGATACTAGCCTCAATATTTCATTTGGGTGCTATATTGAGGATTTTATCAACTAACTTGAATTTCTCCCATTTTGTAGATGTCAAAGTCTGTCAACTATGATCTTCCTGAATCCATTGGAAAAAGTTTTCCACTTGAAGATGATGTTCCACGATTGGATTGTGGAAATGGAAATCATGCTTCACTTCCTCCACCTCCTCTAATAACTTTCCCTGACCCACGTGTTCGAAGACTTGAAAAGTTCAACGTCACTCAAGCCCTATTGGCAAAAAGACACAAAGATGGAAAGTCTGTATATACTCATGTCTTGGATATGAAGTTGCATATTGATAGATTGGGAATATTGGGTGTCGATGTCTCAAGGAAGTTGGCTATTGACTGGGTTCTTCAATCACTTATTGACTCATATAGTGAGTTCATTAGAGAGTACTATATGATGAACAACGACATGACCCTCATTGATTTGACTTATTTGCTTATTGCTGCTGAATCAACGATGATTTGGCGCACTGGTCAAGCAAATATGTCTGATAAATCAATGTCCCAAACTTCCATGGACATTGACAATGGCAACATTGGAAGCCCAAAAAATTTTTCTCTAGGCAAGAGAAAGGCTAAGTCTGAGATTGTCCCGTGTACCATTCCAAAAGAGTCCATTTCTTTCTATTACCAAGAGAAGGGGCATTGGATGCAAAGCTGCCAGATTTACCTGAAAGATCGCGAAGATGGGAGAGTCAAGATGTATGACTCTGCTTCAGGTAAAATCCACTATATAACTCTATTATGTTTTCTATTTTAGATTCTTAGTACATGATGTGATAAGATTGCATTTTGATGTGTTGTAGGATCGGAGAAAAGAAAGGAAGCTTAAAGGAAGAAATGAGCTGAGTCTGATCGCGAAGAAATGGATTTCGATCGCTCGATTCGATGATCGGATTTTTGAGCTGCTGCTTAGAGTTATGATAGATTGCTTAGGAATATGTAATAGCATAGTTTTCATTTGAATTTTCGTTGTAAGGACAAGTTTTCCGCACCTTTTATAAATAAAATAAATTTTGAGTTTTGTCTTATTTATATCCTTGTAATGTCATTTGTGAAAATTGATGCTTGTGTATTTCTATTATAAGCAATATTGAGTGGATGTGATTCTTAGTTATGTTATTTATGGTAATGTCATAATTTTCTAAGTAAGGAAAGATTCGCATCGCCCAAGTTTCAATTGGACAGAAGATTGGAATCATATGATTTGAGTCATGTGATGTATGGAAGTCTTGGTACTTAGGAAAATTAAGACTAATTCCTTGTTCACAAAAGTATGTGAGTCAAGTGAAAGACTAGGAGACCTGGTACACAATGTTGTGCACTGGTCAAGTCCACCACAAATAGCAATAAGATTATTCTTCATGATTTACTAAAAGTCTAGTAAATGTGGTTATGCTTACAAGATTAAGTGTAATTCTGAATCATTGAAAAGTTTCAATGAATGGTAGAACGAATAAGAAGAATCAATTAGGCAGAAAGATAAAAGTTTCTCCAATATGAAAAGAAGGGAGAGTACTTAAGTATCATGTTTTATGATCGTCTCATTGATTATGAAACCATATCACAATTGATCCTCTAAGTAAATCTTAGTGCACTAGTATGGCTAGGAAGAGGAATCAGAAATTGTTGAAGTGGTTAAATCAAAAGGATGAGTCATACTTCGTTCCAAAATCGAGTCTTAGAGTAATACTCCAAGATTGTGACTTGAGTGACAAAATCTTAAGAAAAGGTTGAAGAACACTCGTCAAATGTGGAGTAGCAAAATGTTTTTCTTACTCTTGCACGTTTGAAATTGGTAATTTGTGATGTCTTGGATAAGACAAAGACCAACTAAGACCAATTGTGTGTAGTGTTTGTCTTGATAAGAATCCGCACTAACTCTTGAATATTTATTTATCAAGAAATGTTTCTTGACAAGAGAATCTTATATTTCAAGAGGTCAGTGGGAGTCTAAATGATCTTGAAAAGATTCAAGAACTAATCAAGAGTAAACCTATTAGACACTAGCACACGACTTGAGGTTTATAGCCTATCGTGTTGACATATTTTTTTTGTTTCTGTGCCATTCCAGTTTAGTCAACTATGCATGTGAGTTCTATGAGTTCTCAATGGGTTGCATAGAGGCAAGGCACCCTGATCAATGGAAAGTACATTGATAAGAATGGGTGAGTTGCTCAATAATTTGGAAGCAATGGTGCGACCCTTGATGACAAGAAATTAAAAATGAACAAGTTCTGTCCATAAGAGTTTGGATTTGTCACAAACATTATCTTATGATTATGGTTATGACAAATTCACATGGATAGGAACACATACACCATAAAATCTAAGTGACAAGGTTTCTCTCCGTTTCATGAAAATGATTGTGAGGAAACGCTTTCACTAAGAAGAGATTTTAAGGAGATAGCAATTGTGATAATTGCATTTTCAAATTCGATTATGATTACGACATCCCTCTTCATAGTTCGAATTGTGAGAAATGGCAATAAGTTTGAACATTCGGGACTTACTGTTTTAGGTTCTAAAATTGATTAGACACACATATGAACTATCTAAGGAAAAGTGTATGAGTTTGAGAAGCTTAGATAAAGGCTTATCAAAGCATATCGTATTAAAATATGAACTTTGGAAGTCAGTACGTATTGATTTCTGGAAGTCCAACTGTTTTCTGAATACGTGTCAAAGCTAGTGGGAGCATAAATGTTATGCTGGTATGAATATAATTATCATGTTAGTGGGAGCATGATTATTATTTTATGTGTTGAAATTTAGCAATATTAATTATAGAAAACAAAAGTTTCACTTTGCAAAGTTGTAGGGGTTGAAAAGTTGTTTTGCTATAATTAAGGGAGAGAATATTATACTTCGTTTCAAATCTAAAAGCTTAGATCAAGAAATTTTAATCAAATTTAGTCAAAAAACATATATGGATGTTTTGTTGAAAAGATTCAACATAAAGGAATTCTATATATGGCAATATTATAACAAGAAACTAGTAAAGCATCATGTTTTTCATTATGAATCGTGTCCCATACGCTTCGGGTATAGGATCGATTGCATATGCTGTAATATTCGAACATTCTAAAATTTTCCAAATGCCAAGGGTATTAAGAGGGAAAAAGGACTAGAACCGGATTTGACTAAAATAATTAAACGACTATCAAGGACAATCTAAGGTTCGCCAAGGATTGGTCACTTGTGGGCAGTTGGAAGTATAGTAACGAATGGACCATAATGCCATTATTATGATTAGATATGATTATATTAATAATGAGTTGTCGTATGGCAAATATGGAAATGTTTCCATATTGGGAGTTGGATATCAAGAATCTATGTCTAGATTAGAAACTTTTATGCAAGAAGGATGTTCAAAGAAATGTACTTTGAATGTGAGACTTCATATCTAAGGAATTGCCTTGTAACAATCTCCAATATAGCACTTTGTAATTTCATTGACAAAGTCTTGGTGGCTTTGATGTTGTGACATTACGAAAGGATCGTTGCATAAAATGTTAGAATCTAACATATTCGAATAGTGGTAAGAATTTGGTATTCTTACACTTATGACAAGGATTAGGAGTTGTGAAATGAGTATCATTGGAAATGTGTTCAATTGATCTATTTCACAAAGTATGGATCATAGGTAAACAAGAGTGTGCATGCTTAGAGCATGGGACAACTGTTGTTATAATTCAAGTAATAAGTTCATTATCCGAAACATTATACAATGAATAATTAGTAATCAATATGGTGATTAAATAAAAGTGTTTTATTTATACTGAAAAGTTTGGGGCCATATAGGATTAGTATTATTCTTGTGTTTCACTTTGCATGTTTTGACTTCCAGAATAATAAGATTATTCAAACCATCCACAGTTGATCATACTTTGGAAGTAGGTATGAAAGAAGACTGTCATGAATCTGGCTGTAGATTGTCTAAAATATTTTAGACATAGCAAATGTCTGCTACAGTGTTCATGAGTGCTCCTGAAATAAGATTTGAGTATTGGATTAAACCCACGCTCATTTGAATCACTTCATGGATTTTATCACGAGTGATTAGTGAGACGCTAATATCTTATATTCTTGAAACCGAGACGTGTGAGTTGTAATTTACAAGTCGGTTGCACATTGATAATATGTAAACGCACCAGTAACTTGGTGTTATAAAACGTATTGTTGTGTTTGATTTGATGAGTAGGTACAAGCGAGCAATTGAGTCGAAGTTTATCCGTTCCTTTTACCCAAAGTTGGATAAAAGTGATATCTGTGGGCCCCTCGATGATTTAGTAATGACACCCTAAGCGCTTGGCCAAGCCGAGACTAAGTTGATGTGTTCAATTGTAGTCTGTTGTCAGTCGTCATAAATCGGAAATCGGGAAACAACACATGAACAAAGAGTATGATTAAAATCCATGTCTCAGTTCATACGATATCTAGAATGGAGGAATATATGATCCCTTATCTAAAGGACGCGTTTCTAATAAGATCAGAGTTGACAACGAATTTTGAAAGCTACGATTGCTGATCAGGTTCTAAAGTCGTACTTAATAGTTATTAGACTTATCCAAGTGGGAGACTGTTGGATTAGGTGTCTAAGTCCATAACTATTTTGGTATGTACTTGACCCGATTATGAGCATGGTCCTTTTGGGTTGCCTTCACCATAGCAACTGATAGGATGAATTATGGAGAAAGAGGATTAATTATGATTTATTAATATATTATATGAATAATATATTAAAAGAGAAATCATATTGTTTAATTAATATTGATCAAGAATTAATTTAGTATTAATTTGGTGATCAAAAGAGATTAATTAAAAAGAGGAATGATACTGTAATTATAAGATAATTACAATTGGGCTGATGGATCACCTTGGAATATAAGTTGGACGAATTCTATGGGAAGCCATAAGGAAATCATCCAAGGGATATTCTAGAAGGAGTCCATGGGTTGCTTAAGGCTTAAGCAGTCATATTAGGGTTTCCAGCTAAAAACCCTAGCAACCACAAGTATAAATAGACCCCTAGCCTAAGGAATTCTCCCCTATGCTTCCTGGTGTTGCCCTAGCTGATTTCCTCCCCTCTCCTAAGTCATCTTGTTGCTAGTGGTGTTTGTGAATCCATTGAGGTGCAACATTTGAGGCACTAAGCTTTCAAAGGTCGAGGATATTCAAGGAGAACTTGTTATTACTATATAACAAGAAAGGTAAGATCTAAACCCTAGTTTATATGTCAATTTGGTTGTTAAATGCTAGTTCTTAGGATCATTGCTTTGGTATTCAATGCTGTTGTGTTCATAGTAGAAAACCTAGATCAAAGCAATTAGGGTTGCATGTACACCATAGGAATGATGTAATGCTCATAACCCAACAATAACTGGGTACCCGACCTACCCATCGGTTTTATTCCAACCGATTACGGGGTCTATTTCACCCCTACCACTACCACATAAATCATGTATATCACACATAAGCACTAAACAATAGATACCACCTTAATAATTATTACAAAGACAATTACTAAGTCATATCAGTACTAGTGGGCCGACATTGGTGCCTTCGACCCACAGTTTCTACAAAGGGAGACTCACCTCATTGTGTATGCCGAAATCGTACTCCTCGACTGGCTCGGAACTGCTCTCCCTAAAGCATAATAAATTCCCTAGTCAGTCATTGGGTCCAAATAGAACTCCCTTATGGCCCAAACTTCTAATTCATGTCCCAAGGCAAGGTTTCCTAATCCTTGGCCTATTGGGCCTCTTTCTCCCAAGGCTCAACTCCTAATTAAATTAAGGCCCAAGTCCATCAATTTAAGTTTCAAGGCCCATTAAGGCCCAATACCATATATCCTAGGTCTAGGTAGGCTTGCACAAAAAAACCGGTTCAGGATCCGAACCGGTCACTGAACCGGTAAACCGGTTCACTACGAACCGGTCCACTATGAACCGAACCGATTCAAGAACCGAACCGCCGGTTCGCACCCGTTCGAGATTTTAGATATTGAAACCGGTTTAGAACCGGTTTAATAACCGTGAACCGGTTTGGAACCGGTAGTCAAACCGATCGAACCGGTTTAGAACCGATTGAACCGGTGTAACCGGTTTAGACAGGTTCGAGATTTTCTATGACGGAACCGGTTTGAACCGAACCGGTTTATGGTTGAACCGGTTTTACTATTCACGAATCTGAACCGAACCGGTTCGGTTTGAAAAAAAACCGATTTGTTCACCCCTAGGTCTAGGCCTAGAAGCCTTTCTCCAAAGTGGGTCATGGGGCCCAACTGTTTTCAGGCCCAACATCCTAAGGCCTAAATACCCATTTGACCACTCTACATGCGTACACGCGACGTTCCTAGCACGTACGTCCAACGTATGCTGGTCTTGAATACTTCAGGGAGATTGACCCAGTACGCGCATTGTACCAGGGGTACGCCCAACGTACTGGCAAGTTTCCTTAGAACTCCTTTTGTGACTTAATCCATTAAGTCCTAACGTCCAAAACATAGATCCATGTCCTTTAAGACGTCCTAGACGATAAAGTTATAAACTTTATGTCTTTGCATGCATGGATGGGGGTTAAGACATGTTTTAAGTGTTGGATTAGGTGTCTAAGCCCATAACTATAATTGGTATGTACTTGACCCAAGAGTAGCATGGTCCATTTTGAGTTTCCTTCACCAGAACAATTTGACAGGATGGATATTTGAGAAGAGGTTATTTGTGATTTATTAATATATTATAAGAATAATGTATTAATTGAGAAATCATATTATTTAATTGGTATTGATCAAGAATTAATTTGGAATTAATTTAGTGATCAAAAGAGACTGATTAAATTTACGAGGACTGATTAGGTAAATCAGTAATACTTATAGTTTAGGCTAAAGATCCATGTTGATTAGGATTGGACTAAATCTTTGTGAGAGTCCATGAAGAATTGGTCCAAAGGCTAATGGGTTTTTGGATTAAAAACCCAAGTGAATTAGGGTTTACAAGTTGAAACCCTAGGATCCAAACTATAAAATGAACCCCTAGCTTGCTAAAATCGGCCCCTATGACTCCTAAGGTGAATGCCTAGCCGATTTTAGGTTCATAACCTCTCTGTCATTATCCTCCACTTGTTCATGGTGTTTGTGACTTGTTTGAGGCATCACACTTGAGGTGCTAATCTCTTGAAAGGCCAACAACTACAAGCTACAAATAAGAGGTATTCTTCTAACTAGTTTTATGATTCATGTACCAAATTTGTATGCTAGATATGTTTCATGCTTCGGATAATTTTTTGTTGCATGTATAACTAGATAAAACTTAGATCCAAAACATTAGGGTTGTATGTGCACCATAGGAGTGTTATAGTACATAAAAACCAACAGTGGTATCAGAGCCTTGGGTAGTTTTCTGTTATATTGATGCATTGGTATTATTTTCAAAGCTGGAAAATCTGTCAATTTCGATTCTACATGATCACCACGACGTGGCAATGCTTGCCACGACGTGGTGATGCATCTGATGGCAGATTTCGGATTTTATGGCTTAATTTGGATTTGGATAATTACTATAAATTGTTTTGTTGATAAACAAAATTCGATTTTTATATTATGAAAATAATTATCCTCATCTTAATTAAAAGACAATTATCAAAATTATAAGATAATTGATAGTTTATATGAAAAACTAACTATTTGTAAAATTTGAAATTATCTTACTACACAAGTATTTAGTCAAATTGGTAAATGATAAATTATATGATAATTTCATTAGTTAAAATTTGACTTAAATGTTTCTTGAAGAGTTTCATAACTTGTCCTCAAGTTATGGAACTTGAAAAGTCTCATTCATGAAACAAATTAGCTCTTTAAGTTATGGAATTCAAGAGTGTTGAAAGGTTACAAAACTTGTCATCAAGTTTTGGAATCCAAAAGGTTTTGATAAGTTACAAAACTTGTCCTCAAGTTTTGGAATTTAAAATTTGATTAAAAAAGTTTTATTTGTGAAATATTAAATACTAAACATTTTTGACTTCATAACTTAAGTTTAGAATTAAAAGTTTTTTAATTATGGTTTTGTTGATAATTAATTAAAAGATTAATTAAAAGAGTATTAATAAATCCATAATTATATGGTTTGAGTTTAATTAAATTAAAAGTCTAGTTTAATTAATAGATTAAACCACCTAGTATTTTAAATGTTAAAATACACCCTTATGCTAGATAAAATTAAAAGTTTAATATTATATATATATATATATATATATATATATATATATATATATATATATATATATATATATATATATATATATATATATATATATATATATATATAAGTAAAAAGGTCAGTCTTACCGTTAGTAGGCCTCATTCACGAAGCTGGTCTATAAGGGGTGTTTAAGGAAGTGTCCTGTAAAATGACCGCCATTGGGTATCCATTCTTACCCACCGCACTCTTGACTAGTGGAGGGTCGTTAGCCGAACGGGTTTCATAGGACATTTAAATCCTCATTAAAAGTATGATGAAATATTAAGTAACTAAATCTTTTATAAATTCCCAATCGTAGTTACTTAGGAAAAATGTGAATTTGATGCTAACCCATGAAATTGCACATTGCACCTTATTAGTCGTTAGTGGAGCGTGTGTGGTTAACCGGAACACTAATATGGGACTAATGAAGGATGGAAATGGGTAGCTCGTAGTTTGTCATAGATCAATGAAGCGTGTGTGGTTATCCGACACATTGATTAGGTGATAAATGACTTCGAGAGTACCAAGCTAATTTGCATGGTTATTCACACCTTGTTTGTGATCCTCGACATCCCAGTCACAAACTTGAAGGGAATAATCGAGATTAAACATGCCATTGAAAAGTTCAATGAATCTCAAAGATCAAGGAGTTTCATTTAAAACTTAATTCGTTTAAAAATTTCGTTTTTCATTGTGGAAATTGGTAAATCGTCATTTACCTACCTTCAAATATTTTATAATTGGATTAAGGCATCCCTCTTCCGAATTGTAGAATATTGTGTTGGGTCCTAGCCTTAATATTTCATTTCGGGTGTTATATTAAGGACTTAAATCAACTAACTTGAATTTCTCCCTTGTAGATGTCTAGTTCAGACAAGTATGGTCTTCCCGAATCTTATGGAAAAAGCTTTCCTCATGAAGATGATGTTCCCAGAAATCATACTTCACTTCCTCCACCTCCTCCAATAGTTCTTCCTAACCCACATGTTCGTCGACTTGAAATGTTCAAGGTCACTCAAACCCTATTGGCTAGCAAACACAAAGATGGAAGGTCAGTGTGTGCACATGTCTTGGAGATGAAGTTATATATTGACAGGCTGGGAATGTTGGGTGTCGTTTTCCCGAGGAAGTTGGCTGTTGACTTGGTTCTTCAGTCACTCCCCGAGTCGTATGGTCAGTTTGTTAAAGACTACTATATGACAGATCACAACGTGACCCTTATTGATCTTACATATTTGCTAACTGCTGCTGAATCAGCAATGATTTGGCGCACTGGTAAAGCAAATTGGATTGGAAGATCTACCTCCCAAACTTCCATGGACATTGACAATGGAAACATTGGAAGTCCAGAAAAGTCTTTTCTTCCCAATGGAATGGGATCAACCATGGTCAAACCGTTTGACCAAATGGAAAAGAGAAATGCTAAGTCTGAGATTGTCCTATGTGCCATTCCAAAAGAATTTGTTTGCTTCTATTGCCAAGAGAAGGGGAAATGGATGCGAAGCTGCCGTATTTACCTGAAAGACCACAAGGATGGTAAAGTCAAAGTGTTTGACTCTGCTTCAGGTAAGTCCACTATCGAACTCTATTAAGTTCCTATTTCTAGATTCTTAATACATGATGTGATAAGATTACATTTTGATGTTTTGAAGGATCGAAGAAGAGAAAGGAAGCTTAAAGAAAGAGCAGGCTGAGTCTGATCGCGAAGAGATGGATTTTGATTGCATGATTCGATGATCAGAATCGTGAGCTGCTACTTAGGAGTTATGATAGATTGCTTAGGAATATTTAGAAACATAGTTTTCATATGTACTTGCATTGTAAGGAAAGGTTTTCCGCATTTTATAAATAAAGAAAATTTTTGATTTTATCTTATTTTATATTTCCTTACAATGGCATTTGTGAAAATTGATGTTTGTATGTTTCTATTTTTAGCAATATGTATTTGATTCTTTCGTTTGTGGTAATGTCGAAATCTACCAAACAAGGAAAGATTCTCATCACCAAAGTTTTAATTGGACAGAAACTTGGAATCATGCAACATGTATTGTATGATGAATGAGAACCTTCATCTTTGGGAAATTAAGACTAATTCCTTGTTCACATATAGATGTGAGTCAAGTGAAGGACTAGGGAATCTAGTACAAATTGTTGTGTACTGGTCCAGGTCCACCACAAAGAACGATAGGACTATTCGTCATGATTTACTAAAGTTAGTAAATATGGTTATACTTACAAGATTAAGTGTAATTCTGAATCATTGAAAAAGTTTCAATGTATAGCAGAACGAATAAGAAGAATCAATTAGGCAGAAAGATAAAAGTTTCTCCAATCTGAAAGGAAAGGAGAGTACTTTAGTATCGTGTTTTATGATCATCTTAATGATTATGAAAACCATATCACAGTTGATCCTATAAGGACACCTTAGTGCATTTGTATGGCTAAGAAGAGGAATCAGGAATTGTTGAAATGGTTAAATCAATTAAGGTGAGTCATACTTCGTTCCAAAATCGAGTCCTAGAGTCATTCTCCAACATTGTGTCTTGAGTGACATGTCTTAAGTAGGTTTAAAACACATCATGAAAAGTAGAGTAGAAAAGTTTTCTTGCTCTTGCACATATTATATTGGTAGTTGTGATGTTTAGATAAGACAAAGACCAACTAAGACCAATTGAGTGAAGTGTTGATCTTGATAAGAAACCACACTAACTCTTGAATATTTGTTTGTCAAGGAATGATTCTTGACAAGAGAATCTTATATGTCAAGAGTTCAGTGAGAGTCTTAAAGGCCTTGAAAAGCTTCAAGAACTAATCAAGAGTAAACCTATTGTTAATCACTAGCATACGACTTGATGTTTGTAACCTATCGTGTTGACATATTCTTGTTTATGTGCCCATTCCAGTTAAAGTTGACTATGCATGTGAGTTATATGAGTTCTCAATTGCTTGTATAAGGCAAAGCACCTTGATCAGTGAAAGTTCATTAATCAGTAAGGGTGAGCTGCTTAACAACTTGGAAGACATGGTAGGCCCTTGCGCTGCCAAGTGACAAGAAATTAAGATTGAACAAGTTCAGTCCATATGAGTTTGAATCTACCATAGACCTTATCTAATGACAATGGTTGGAAATGACAGTTTCACATGGATAGGAACACATACACCATAAAATCTAAGTGACAAAGGTTTCTCTCCTATTCATGAAAATGGTTGTGAGGAAACGCTTTCACTAAGTAGATTTTAAGGAGATAGCAGTTGTGTTAATTGCGTTCTCAAATTCAATTATGATTACGACATCCCTCTTCATAGTTTGAATTGTGAGAAATGGAAAATAGTTTGAACATTCGGAACATATTGTTGTAAGTTCTGAATAGTTTAGACACATATATGATCTTTCTAATAAAGGGTGTATGAGCTTAGATAAAGGCTTATCGAAGCATCTCGTATCAGAAATCTGAACTTTCGTAAGAAAGTCAATAAGTATTGATTTCTAGAAGTCCGACTGATTTCTGGATACATGTCAAAGCTAGTGGGAGCATAAGTGTTATGCTAGTAAGAATATAATTATCATGATAGTAAGAGCATGATTATTATGTGAAGTGTTGCAAGTTAGCAATACTGGTTATAGGAAACAAAGGTTAAGAATTTGCAAAGTTGAAAAAATTTGAAAAGTTGTTTCGCTATAGTAAGGGAGAGGATACGTATACTTTATTTCGAATCTAAAAGTTTAGATTGAAGTATTAATCAAACTTAGTCATGGATATATGAATACCATGTTGAAATATTTCAACATTGGAAATTCTATATATGGAAATATTATAGCAAAAGACTGGTCAGGCATCATGTCTTTATGTAAGACATTATGAATCGTGTTCCATATGCTTCGGGTATAGGATCGATTGCATATGCTATAATATTCACCTGTTCTAATTTTCCAAATGCCTGGGCATTAAGTGGGAAAAAGGACTAGAACCGAATATGACTAAAGTGGTTAAACAACTGTCAAGGACAATCTAAGGTTCGCTAAGGATTGGTTGCTTAAGGACAGTTGGAATTATAGTAATGGATGGAACATATTGACATTATTATGAATAGACAGAATTCTATTAATAATGCATTGTCATATGGAATATATGGAAATGTTTCCATAATGGGAGTTGGATATCAAGAATCTATGAGCAAGTTAGAATCTTTTAGGCAAGAAGGATGTTCAAAGGAATGTGCTTTGAAAATGAGACTTAGTATCTACGAAATTGTCTTGTAACAATTTCTAATGGAAAGTTTTGTAATTGGCAAAAGCTCTGTGACTTGTGTACATAGTCGTTACAAAAGGATCACTGCATATAAGCTTAGAATCTAACAGATTACAGTAAGTGGCAAGGACTTGGTATTCTTACACTTGCGATAAGGATTTGGAATTATGAAATGAGTGTCATTGGAAATGTTTACAATTGATCTATTTCACAAAGTAAGGACCATAGGTAAACATAGTGTGCATGCTTGGAGCGTGGGATGACTATTGTTTTAATTCAAGTATTAAGTTGATCAGTCGAAACATTATACAATGAACAATGTGTAATCGATATGGTGATTAAATAAAAGGTGTTTTATTTATATTCAAAAGTTTTGAGACCATATTGGATTCGATTATTCTTGTGTTTCATTTCGCATGTTCTGACTTCCCGAATAATAAGATTATTCAAACCATCCACAGTCGATCATACTTTGGAAGTAGGTATTGAGGCAAGACTGTCATGAATCCGTCTGTAGATTGTCTAAGTGTTAGACATAGCACAAGTTTGCTGCAGTATTCATGAGTACTCCTGTAATAAGATTTGAGTATTGGATTAAATCCACGCTCATCTGAGTCGCTTCATGGATTTTATCATGAGTGATTGTGAGACGATAATATCTTATATTCTTGAAACAGATACATATGAGTTGTAGTTTGCAAGTCGGTTGCACATTGATGATGGGTAAACGCACAAGTAACTTGGTGTTATAAAATGCATCGTTGTGTGTGATTTGATGAGTAAATAGAGCAAGCATATGAGTTGAAGTTTGTCCGTTCCTTTTACCCTGAGAGGGATAAAAGCGATATCTGCGAGCCCCTCGATGATTTAGTGATGACAACCCTAAGCGCTTGGCCAAGCCTGAACTGATTTGGTTTGTTCAATTAGTCGGTCGTCATAAATCAGAAATCGGGAAACAACACATGGACAGAGATAATGATTATAATCCATGTCTCATGTCCATACGATATCTAGAATGGCGGAATATATGATCCCTTATCTAATGGATGCATCATTGACTAGGTCAGAGTTCGACAACGGCTTTTGAGAGCTATGATTGCTAGTCGGGTTTTGAAGTCGTACTTGCAGTTATAGTTATTAGACTTATCCAAGTGGGAGATTGTTGGATTAGGTGTCCAAGTCCATAACTTTAATTGGTATGTACTTGACCCAAGAGTAGCATGGTCCATTTCGGGTTGCCTTCACCAGAACAATTTGACAGGATGGATATTTGAGAAAGAGGTTATTTGTGATTTATTAATATATTATAAGAATAATGTATTAATTAAGAAATCATATTATTTAATTGGTAATGATCAAGATTTAATTTGGAATTAATTTAGTGATCAAAAGAGACTGATTAAATTTACAAGGGCTAATTAGGTAAATCAGTAATACATATAGTTTGGGCTAAAGATCCATGTTGATTAGGATTAGACTAAATCTTTGTGAGAGTCCATGAAGAATTGGTCCAAAGGCTAATGAGTTATTGGATTAAAAGCCCAAGTGAATTAGGGTTGACAAGTTGAAACCCTAGGAATTCCAAACTATAAAATGAACCCCTAACTTGCTAAAATCGGCCCCTATGACTCCTAAGGTGAATGCCTAGTCGATTTTAGGTTCATAACCTCTTTCTCATTATCCTCCACTTGTTCATGGTGTTTGTGACTTGTTTGAGGCATCATACTTGAGGTGCTAAGCTCCTGAAAGGACAACAACTACAAGCTACAAATAAGAGGTATTCTTCTAACTAGTTTTATGATTCATGTACCAAATTTGTATGCTAGATAGGTTTCATGCTTTGGATAATTTTTTGTTGCATGTATAACTAGAGAAAACTTAGATCCAAAACATTAGGGTTGTATGTGCACCATAGGAGTGTTATAGTACATAGGAGTGTATAACTAGAGAAAACTTAGTCCTTAAACACACTTTGTGACCATCTAACACTTGAATGGTTGTGTCTTAACCATCACGCCTTGATTTTTATGGCTCTAAATGCTTCCAAGAGCTCAAAAGGACAGCTCTTATGGGCTGGAACTACCAGAACACAAGAAATCTCAACTATGGAGTCAAAATGTCACATAAAACTCCCCAAAACGACAACTAAGCATGCAATGGTCAAGTTTGAAGCTTGATACCTCAAATGAGTCAGAAAAGATGCTAAACTCCTAGATCTACAAGCCCTTTTCACGTTCTTGCTCCTTCTTCTAACTTCCTCTTCTTCAAAACCACCAAAAAATCACCCAAAATTGCACCAAATTAGCTCACAAAGCAGGCAAGAGGTTTAGGGTTCGATTTATACTATTTAGGGATAGTGGAGGATGAGGGAATGAGGTTTAGGATGGAGTTAATGTCTTTATATATGGTGCAAACCCTAAAATTTAGGGTTTGCAACTGGACAGGTTATGCCCAGCGTACGCGTGGGTACGCCCATCATACACAAGGCTTCCCCCGCTTCGCGCCTCAATCTTGTACGCCGTGCGTACACTATGTACGACCAGCGTATGACCTTTCTCCAAGTTACAATATATTATACTTAATTGAATCAAAGGAAAATACCTGGTGACTCGGATGTTACAAATCTCCCCCACTTGAATTAGACTTTTTCCTTGAAGTCTGCTGCTGCTGCTGGGAATAGCTCGGGGTAATGCTGCCTCATCTCGTCCTCTGGCTCCCATCTCCATTCCGAGCCCTTACGGTGCTGCCACTACACCTTTACCAGTTCTACTTCGATGTTTCTTAGAGCCTTCATCTTCTTGTCAAGAATGGCTACAGGGCTCTCGATGTAGTTCAGGCGGTCATCCTCATGTATGTCGTCTAAAGGAACCACAGCGGAATCATCGGCTCTGCACTTCCGCAACTGCGAAACATGAAAAGTGCTGTGGATCTATCTAAGCTCTTCCGGAAGGTCCAACCGATATGCTACCTTGTCCACCCGGGCTATCACCATGAAAGGTCCGATATACCTGGGGCCTATCTTGCACCATTTTATGAAGCGGATGACACCATTCCAAGGTGACACCTTCGGAAGGACCATATCCTCGACCTGAAACTCGAAGTCTGATCAGCGTCTGTTAGCGTTGCTCTTCTGCCGACTCTGGGCCGTCTAGAGTCTACTCCGGACCTGCTGGATCTTCTTCATCGTCTTAAGTACCATTTCGATACTCCTCATGACCCTCTGACCAACCTCACCCCAATATATTGGGGTTCTGCACTTCCTCCCGTAAAGCATCTCGAAGGGAGGCCGGTTGATACTGGCGTGGTAGCTATTATTATAGGAAAACTCTGCCAAGGGATGGTAGGTATCCCAGCTACCACCGAAGTCTAGAACGCATGCCCGCATCGTATCCTCTAAGGTCTGGATGGTCCGCCCGATCTGACCATCCGTTTGCGGGTGGAAAGCTGTGCTGAAGTGCAGACGAGTACCCAACTTGTCATGAAATTTCTTCCAGAATCTGGAAGTGAACCACACATCCCTATCAAAAATCACAGAAACTGACACCCCATGTTGAGCTACTACCTCCCTGATGTAGATGTCTTCCAGCTTCTCAGCTGAAATACTCTCCTGAATCGGTATGAAATGGGCGCTTTTGGTCAAACAATCCACAATGACCCATATCGCGTCAACTCCGTGTGCCGACTGAGGTAACTTCGTAATGAAGTCCGTGGTAATATCCTTCCATTTCCACACAGGGATATCCAACCGCTGCGTCTTGCCATGAGGTCTCTGGCGTTCGGCCTTGACCTTTTTGCAGGTCAAGCACCTCTCGACGTACCAGGCTACATGCCGTTTCATGCAGGGCCACCAGTAATCAGGACAGAGATCTCTATACATATTCGTCTCCCCGGGATGGATGGAAAATCTGGATTTGTGTGCCTCCTCCATCAAGATTTGGCGAACTACGGAACCCACACTCTACGATGGAGTGTCAATAGCCCGCGACTATCATAGTCGAAGGAGGAAATCTGCCTCACAATACACTCACACTTCCGGTGTTCCTCCTTTAGAGCCTCCTGTTGAGCCTCCCAAATCCGCTCCAAAAGTGGAGTCACTACTGTCATCCTCAGGAAGATGTCTCTGATCTAGGCTGTGAATGCCTTGCAGCTAAGTGCATTGTCCACAACATTGGCCTTCCCCGGGTGGTAGAGGATCTCACAATCGTAATCCTTCACCATGTCCAACCACCGTCGTTGTCTTATGTTCAGATTTGGCTGGTCCATCAAGTACCTCAAGCTCTTGTGATCTGTGTAAATGGTACAACGGGCCCCATAGAGGTAGTGTCGCCAAATCTTGAGGGCAAAAACGGCCGCCCCCAACTCCAGGTCGTGCGTCGGGTAATTCGCCTCGTGAGGCTTCAACTGCGTCGAGGCGTAGGCGATGACGTGCCCTCTCTGCATCAACACTGCGCCCAAACCCAAGATAGATGCATCACAATACACTACGAAATAATCAACGCCCTCTGGCAGGGCTAAGATTGGTGCCTCACACTGATTGGTTTTATGCATAAGAACAATCCTATGTGCTCATACAAACCCTAATGCTTGGATCTAGGTTTCTCTATTGTACATGCAATGAATCCAAGACTTACAAACCCTAGATCTATCAAATAAGAACTGAAATAAGGGTTTAGTAATTACCTTTGATTGTTATATAGCAATAACATTCAATCCTTGCTTTGATTGGCTTCAGAAAGCTTAGTGCCTCAAATGCTGCACCTCTAATGGAGTCACAAACACCACTAAGCAACTTGGATGAAGAGGGAGGAGAGAGGATGCACCAAAAACGGCTGGAAACCCTAAAGGATTACTCGTCCACGTTTTTGGGGCTTAAGGGTCCTTTATATACATGTAGGCTATTAGGGTTTACAACTAGGAAACCCTAATCTGGCTGCTTAGGCCCTAAGCAGCCCATGGACTCCTTTAACATATCCCTTGGACGATTTCTAATGGGCTTCCCATAGAATTCGTCCAACCTATATATTATTAGGTGATCCATAGCCCAATCGTAATTATCTTATAATTACAAATCCAGTCCCCTAAGTTTAACTAATCTCTTTTAGCCAGAAAATTAATTATTAATTAATTCTTGACTAATATTAATTAAACTATATGATTTCTCCTTTAATATATTATTCTTATAATATATTAATAAATCATAATTAAACCTTTCTCTCCTTAATTCATCCTACATATTGCTATGGTGAAGGCAACCCAAAAGGACCATGCTCATAATCGGGTCAAGTACATACCAAAATAGTTATGGACTTAGACACTAATCCAACAGTCTCCCACTTAGATAAGTCTAATAACTATTCTGCATATGACTTCAGAACCTGATCAGCAATCGTAGCTTCCAAAAGTCACTGTCAACTCTGATCTTATCAGATACACGTGTCCTTTAGATAAGGGATTATATATTCCTCCATTCTACAAGATATCGTATAGACATGAGACATGGATTGAAATCATTCTCTCAGTCTATGTGTCGTTTCCCGATTTCCGATTTATGACGACTGACTAATTGAACAAATCAAATCAGTCCTGGCCCAGCCGAGCACTTTCCTTTGTCATCACTAAATCATCGAGGGGCCCACAGATATCGCTTTTATCCCACCTTGGGTAAAAGGAATGGATAAACTTTGACTCAAATGCTTGCTTGCACCTACTAATCGAATCACACACAACAGTAAGTTTTATAACACTAAGTTACTGGTGCGTTTACTTATCATCAATGTGCAACCGACCAGCAAATAACAACTCACACGTCTCAGTTTCAAGAATATACAATGTTATCGTCTCACCAATCACTCGTGATAAAACCATGAAGTGATTCAAGTGAGCGTGGGTTTAATCCAATACTTTAATCTTATCAAAACACTCATGAACTCTGCAGCAAACTTGTGCTATGTCTAAACACTTTAGACAATCTACAGACAGATTCATGACAGTCTTCCTTCATACCTACTTCCAACGTATGACCGACTGTGGAGGTTCGAATAACCTAGTTATTCTGGAAGTCAAAACATGCAAAATGAAACGCAATAATAATACTAATCCTATATGGTCCCAAAACTTTTGAGCGTAAATAAAAACACTTTTATTTAAACACCATATTGATTACTCATTATTCATTGCTTACTGTTTCAGAAAATCAACTTATTACTCGAATTATAACCACAATTGTCCCATGCTCCAAGCATACACACTTTGGTTTCCTATGGTCCATACTTTGTGAAATAGATCAATTGAAAATTTTTCCAATGAAACTCATTTCACAATCCCCAATCCTTATTATTAGTATAAGAATACCAAATTCTTGCCACTTTTAGAATATATCAGATTCTAACATTTTATGCAATGATTCTTTCGTAATGTCATAGCACAAAACTCACCAAGACCCGGCTAATGAAATTACAAGGTATTCTATCGGAAATTGTTACAAGACAATTCCATAGACGCGAAGTCTCACATTCAAAGTACATTCCTTTGAACATCCTTCTCGCATAAAAGTTTCTAATCTAGACATATTTCTTCATATCCAACTCCCATTAATGGAAACATTTCCATATTTGCCATATGACAACTCATTCTTAATAGAATCTTATCTATTCATAATAATGTCAATATAGTCCATCCAGTACTATACTTCCAACTACTCACAAGCGACAAATCCTCAGTGAACCTCAGATCGTCCTTTGATAGTTGTTTAATTATTTTAGTCAAAACCAGTTCTAGTCCCTTTTCCCTCTTAATGCCCTAGGCATTTGGAAAATTTTAGAATGGTCAAATATTATAGCATATGCAATCGATCCTATACCCGAAGCGTATTGGACACGATGCATAATGTCTCACATAAAGACATGATACTTTATCATCCTTCTGCCATAATATTTTATGTGCCCTGTTCCCACAATTCGAACTATGAAGAGGGATGCCGTAATCATAATCGAATTTTGAGAATGCACTATGTATCCTTGACTAAATTTATTAACATTTCTCGATCTAAGCTTTAGAATTTTGAAACGAAGTATAATATTCTCTCCCTTAATTATAGCAAAACAACTTTTCAACCCTTGCAACTTTGCAAAATGAATCTTTGTTTTCTATAATTAATATTGCTAACTTGCAATACTTACCATAATAATCATGCTCCCACTAACATGATGATTATTTTCTTACCAGCATAACACTTATGCTCCCACTAGCTTTGACATGTATTCAGAAAACAATTGAACTTCTAGAAAACAATGCTTATTGAATTCCTTAAGTTCATATTTCTAATACCTAATGCTTTGATAAGCCTTTATCTAAGCTTTTTAAGCTCATACACCTTTGCCTTAGATAGCTCACATGTGTGTCTAAACAATTCAGAATTTATGTTACTAAGTCCCAAATGTTCAGATCAATTGCCAAATCTCACAATTCGAACTATGAAAAGGGATGCCGTAATCATAATCAAATTTGAGAATACAATTTTCACAATTGCTATCTTCTTAAAAATCTCTCTTAGTGAAAGCATTTCCTCACAATCATTTTCATGAAGGAGGAAAACCTTATGACACTTAGATTTTATGATGTATGTGTTCCTATCCATGTGAATTTGTTAAAACGAAAGTTTGCGACAAATCCAAAACCATATGGACTGAACTTGTTCAATCTTGATTTCTTGCCTCATGGTAACACGAGTGCCCACCATGTCATCCAAGTGGTTTAGCAACTCACCCTTACATATCAATGTACTTTCCATTGATCAAGGTGCTTTGTCTTTATGCATTCAAATGAGAACTCATAGAACTCACATATATATTTAGCTTAATTGGAATGGCACAGAAACAAATAATGTCAACACGATAGGTTATAAACCTCAAGTCGTGCGCTAATGATGATTAACTAGGTTCACTTTTGATTTGTTCTTGAAACTTTTCAAGACCATTAAGACTCCCACTGACTCCTTGACATATAGGGTTCTCTTGTCAAGAAACATTCCTTGACAAAACAAATATTCAAGAGTTAGTGTAGTTTTTATCAAGACTACCACTTCACATAATTGGTTCTAGTTGGTCTTTGTCTTATCACAACTTACCAATCTCAAATGTGCAGGAATAAGAAGACTTTTTCCAATTCCACATTTGTTGAGTGTCATAAACCTACTAAATACTTGTCACTCAATTCACAATCTTGGAATATAACTCTAAGACTTAATATTGGAACGAAGTATGATTGACTTCTCGATTTTAACCATTTCTACAATTCTCGATTCCTCTCCTTAGACATACAAAAGCACTAAGACTCACTTCGAGGATCAATTGAGATATGGTTCTTAATCATTAAGACTTATCATAAAACACAATAAAAGGTACTCTCCCTTCTTCTTAGAATGGAGAAACTTTTATCTTTCTGCCTACTTGATTCTTCTTATTCGTTCTGCTATTGATTGGAACTCTTTCACTCAACTCAGAATTATACTTAATCTTATAAGTACAACCATATTTACTAAACTTTAGTAAATCATGATGAATATCTTTATTACTCTTGTGGTGGACTTGATCAACGCACAACCTAGTGTACTTGATCTTCTAGTCCTTCTCTTGACACTTTGTCAAAAATAGTCTAATTTCCAAATATGAAGTTTCTCATTCATCACGCAACCTAGTTGTATGATTCCAAGTTTCTGTCCAACTGAAACTTGGGCGATGAGAATCTTCCCTTATTTGGCAAATTCTCGACATTTCCACAAACAACATAATTAAGAATCCATTATTGCTAATAATAGAAACAATCAAATGTTAATTTTTCATACACACCATTGCAAGGATAAATAAATAAGACAAAATCAAAATTTATTTTATTGCGGAAAAATTTGTCCTTACAATGCAATTCAACTGAAAGACTATGCTATTTCATATTTCTTATCATTCTATCCTAACTCTAGAGTAGCAGCTCAAAAAATCTGATCCTCAAGTCCATGCGATCGAAATCCATTTCTTCATGATCAGATTCAACACGCTTCTTCCTTAAGCTTCCTCTCTTTTCTTCGATCCTGCAAAAACATCAAAATGTAATCTTATCACATCATGTATTAAGAATCAACGAATAGGAACTTATAGAGTTAGTTAATAGATTTTACCTGAAGTAGAGCCATACGTCTTGACTCTCCCATCTCTCAGATCTCTCAGGTAAACAGGACAGCTTCGTCTCCAATGCCCCTTCTCTTGGCAGTAGAAGCAGATGGACTCTTTTGGAATGGCACAAGGAACTTTCTCAGAATTTACCTTTTCCGGATTTCAAATGTCACCATTTTCAATGTCCATTCAAGTTTGGGAGTTTGATTTTCCAGACAAATTTGCTTGATCAGCACGCCAAATCATTTCTGATTCAACAGCTATAAGCAAATAGGTGAAATCAATGAGGGTCACGTCATGGTCCATCATATAGTACTCTCTAACGAACTCACTATATGATTCAGGAAGTGACTGAAGAACCCAGTCAACAGCGAATATTTCTGAGATATCGACACCCATCATCCTTAACCTATCAATGTGTGACTTCATCTCTAAGACGCGTGCACACACAGGTTTCCCATCTTTGTGTTTACTTGCCAAAAGGGCTTGAGTGAGCTTGAACTTTTCAAGCCTTTGAACTTGTGGGTCAGGGAGAATAATTGGAGGAGGTGGAGGAAGTGAAGCATGACTCTCATTTCCTTGATCGTATCATGGAACGTCATCTTCATTTGGAAGGCTTGTTCCAAGGGACTTGGGAAGACCATTGTAAGATTTAGACATCTACAAAACGGGAGAAAATTCAAGTTAGTTGATAAGAATCCTTGATGTAACACCCAAATGAAACATCAAGGCTAGGATCCAACACAACATTCTACAATCTAGAAGAGGGATGCCGTAATCTAGTTGCAGAATATTTGAAGGTAGGTAAATGATGATTTACCAATTCCCACCATGAAAAACGAAAAAGAAATTTAAGTTTTAAATGAATTGAAACTCCTAGATCTTTTGAGATTCATTGAACTTTCAATGGCATGTTTAATCTCGATTATGCCCTTCTATTTGTGACTGGGATGCCGAGGATCACAAACAAGGTGTGAATAACCATATGAATCACGTGGTGCACCCAATTGCTACTATCACCTAATCAATATGCCGGTTAGCCACACACGCTCCATTGATCTATGATAAACATCGAGCCACCCTTCGCCACCAATGTCAATCCCAAATTAGTGTGTCGGTTAGCCACACACGCTCCACTAACGTTTGACAAGGGTACGAAGTGTAATTCCATGGATTAGCATACAAATTCACATTTTGCCCTAAAGTAACTAAGATTGGGAATTTGTAAAAGCATTTAGTTACTTTGTACTTCATTATACTTATAATCGAAGGTTTCGTCCTATCCTACCTGTTCGGCTAACGACCCTCCACTAGTCAAGAGTGCGGTGGGTAAGAGTGGATACCCATTCAATCGCCATTTTATAGACAATTTCCTTAAACACCCCTTATAGACCAGCTTCGTGAATGAGGCCTACTAACGGTAAGACTGAATCTTTACTCATATATATAATATTAGACTTTTAATGTTACATATATATAGTATAGGGTGTATTTTACACTTTTAAAATACTAGGTGGTTTTATTAACTTTCTCTTTTAATTAAACTTTTAATTAACTTAACAAAACCATGAGGGTGTAATTTGAACTTTTTCAAAATACTAGAGTTTTAGAATTTAAATATTACATAATTAAACTATTAATCAAAATTTTAAATTCCAAAACTTGAGGGCAAGTTTTGAAACTTTTCAAAACATTAGGGTTTAACTATTTAAATTTCAAAAACAAAACTTTTAAGTTCAAATTTAAACTATAAAACCTAAAGGGAGTAATTTGAAACTATTCAAACTTACTAGGGATCAAATAACAAATAATATAAATCAAACAATTAATTTAGTGATTATCTATATTTGACCTAATCCAATTTTAGTCACAAGATAATTACCAAATAATTTGAATAATCTATATTTATCATATAAAGAAACTATTATTCAAAAGATTTGAAATTATCTTTTGTTTTGGTAAGGATAATCATTTAATACAATAAAATTCGGATTTTATTATCAAAAAACGATTTTGGCATCAATCCTACAGCAAAACAGCAAGCAAATCCCGAAATATACTCTGTCAGACTCCCGGGCTCGCCGAGTCAGTCCTGAACTCGCCGAGTAGGGCCAACTCGTCGAGTCCAGATACTGACTCGCCGAGTTGAGTCGGGCAGAGGCAAAAAAATTGATTTTCAGCAGAAAAACGACAATTGCATCACATACAACAGAAACCAATCAAGGCTCTGATACCACTGATTGGTTTTATGCATAAGAACAATCCTATGTGCTCATACAAACCCTAATGCTTGGATCTAGGTTTCTCTATTGTACATGCAATGAATCCAAGACTTACAAACCCTAGATCTATCAAATAAGAACTGGAATAAGGGTTTAGTAATTACCTTTGATTGTTATATAGCAATAACAATCAATCCTTGCTTTGATTGGCTTCAGAAAGCTTAGTGCCTCAAATGCTGCACCTCTAATGGAGTCACAAACACCACTAAGCAACTTGGATGAAGAGGGAGGAGAGAGGATGCACCAAAAACGGCTGGAAACCCTAAAAGATTACTTGTCCACGTTTTTGGGGCTTAAGGGTCCTTTATATACATGTAGGCTATTAGGGTTTACAACTAGGAAACCCTAATCTGGCTGCTTAGGCCCTAAGCAGCCCATGGACTCCTTTAACATATCCCTTGGACGATTTCTAATGGGCTTCCCATAGAATTCGTCCAACCTATATATTATTAGGTGATCCATAGCCCAATCGTAATTATCTTATAATTACAAATCCAGTCCCCTAAGTTTAATTAATCTCTTTTAGCCACAAAATTAATTCTTAATTAATTCTTGACTAATATTAATTAAACTATATGATTTCTCCTTTAATATATTATTCTTATAATATATTAATGAATCATAATTAAACCTTTCTCTCCTTAATTCATCCTACATATTGCTATGGTGAAGGCAACCCAAAAGGACCATGCTCATAATCGGGTCAAGTACATACCAAAATAGTTATGGACTTAGACACTAATCCAACAATCTTCCGCCTCAAAGTCTCGAACGCTGCCTGTTGCTCAGGCCCCCAGCGAAAGACAACAACCTTCTTCGTCAATCGGGTTAGGGGTACCGCTATCTTGGAGAAATCCTGAATGAATCTCCGATAATAGCCTGCTAAACCGAGGAAGCTCCGAATCTCGGATGGAGACCTCGGAACCTCCGATCTCATCACGACCTCCACCTTGGCCAGGTCGACCAGAATACTGTTCTGGTTGACAAGGTGCCCCAGAAACTGCACCTCGCGCAACCAGAATTCGCACTTGGAGAAATTTGCATACAAGGTATCCCTCCTCAGGGTTTCCAACACCTCTCACAAGTGCCCCTCATGCTGCTCCTGGGTTTTGGAGTAGACCAGGATATCATCTAATAAACACTATCAATGATCGGTCTAACATCGGCCTGCACATGCGGTTCATGAGGTCCATGAACGCGGCCGGGGCATTGGTGAGCCCAAAAGGCATCACCACAAACTTGTAGTGCCCATATCGAGTCCGGAAGGCCGTATTATGCACATCCTCTTCCCTGAACCTCATATGGTGGTATTCTGAGTGCAGATCAATCTTGGAAAACCAAGACGCCCCCAGAAGCAGGTCAAATAGATCATCGATCCTCGGGAGTAGGTAACGGTTCTTCACTGTTAGCTTGTTCATCTCCTGGTAGTCTATGCACATCCGGTGCGACCCATCGTTCTTTTTCACAAACAGGATCGGTGCACCCCACTACGAGCTACTCGGCCGGATGAACCCCTTGTCTAACAGCTCTTGCAGCTGCGTAGACAACTCCTGCATCTCTGGTGGAGCCAATCGATATGGTGCCTTGGCTATGGGAGCTGCACCGGGAACCAGATCGATCCGAAACTCCACCTGCCTCTCTGGAGGCACCCTAGGTAGATCCTACGGAAATACATCAGGGTACTCACGAATAACTAGTCCCTCATCAATCGTCGCACTAACCTGTTCCCATGTATCCTTAACATAAGCGACAAACCCCGAGCAACCCTGATGGAGATAACATCTGGCCCTAGCAGCCGAACATAAAACGGGGTCGCGCTGAGCTCTGTCCCCCTGGACCATCAACTCTCCCCCACTTGGGGTCTGCACTCGTAGCAGCTGGTGCTCACAATCAATCACTGCCCCATTGGGGCTCAACCAATCCATCCCTACTATGAATTTGTTCCCGCATAGAGGGATGCGAACCAAGTCGATAGCGTAGCACTCATCGTACATCCTCAAAACACAACCTCGATGAACCCTCGATGCCTGAACGGTCCGATCATTTGCAATCTCCACCTCTAGTGGGTAGTCTAACATGCTTGAAGACTCAGGAAACTTCTTGCTGAGCGCAAGTGATACGAAAGATCGGGTGGCCCCCGATTCAAATAACACCCAAACAGGAATATCGTTCACAAGGAACGATCCTAAAACAAGACATATAAAAATGTAATTACTGTCATGATGTAAAATAAAAGTTAAAGGAAAGAAACATACACGTCACCACATCGGGTGCGGCCCGCGCCTCCTCGACGGTCAACTGAAACGCTCGGCTCCTCACCACTAGAGCATCCGTCTTGCCTTGCCGGCCGTCTGTGATCCACAGGGTTGCTAGAGCCGGCGCCACCAATGGTGCAACTGGTGCTAAGCTCGAAAAGTGGGCCTTCCTGTGGCCCTTGTGATTGCAATGGAAGCAAATTAGATCTGATGTCAGAATGGTAGGAGCGGGAGCGGTACAATCCTTGCTAAAGTGCCCGGTCTTGCTGCACTTGTAGCAGCCTGAGCTCCCCAGCGTACAATCTCCCTTATGTGGATTGCTGTATTTCCCACAACGGCCCCGGACCTGATGGCCCTTCGACCTCGAGTCGAATCCCTTGGGTTTCTTTGTATAAACCCCTCCTGTCTTCCCAGCCTCCGCCTTCCTCTTCCCAATATGCTCCATATCAATCTCCCTCTCGTGTGCCCTAGCTATCATGTCGTCCAGTGTCGGGCACACTGAGTAACTAACAAACTCCCTGATCTCTGGCCTCGGCATATCGTGGTATCGAGTCTTCTTCATCTCCTGATCAATTACGTATGTAACACTAGTCAAAATAGGTCAATAACAATCACATGTGATTATGCCAATCATGTATTGTGATTTTGTTAAACTAGTAATGTAATAAGTGTGCTATGTAGCTCATGATAAATTCTAATACAAATATGAACTTTCTTTATGATGCAACTCAAAGTATACGTCCATACGATTCCAAAAAATATAGAGAACGTCTGAATCTGACTTCGCATGAAGAAGTTATGATAAACCGAACACTATAAATCTCTATAATAATAGGAATTTAAAATAGACTTAGAACTAGCTATTAGAGTCTAAAATATAGTTGTAGTACTCGTAAATACCTATGCGTGGATATAAGGAACGTCAAAAACGGAGTTCGTATGCGAAAGTTACGACCTTCCGAAGATACAACTGTCAGAAACCCTAATCCGACTGAACTCACGAGGTGAGCATAGAAACTCACGACATGAGGAGTCAAATTGCCACATTTCGGATCTACAAGGTGTATGACGAGGCTACGAAGGGATAAGTTCCAAACTCACGATGTGAGCAAGGATATCTCACGACGTGAGGAGTCATTTGGCCACCTTTCGAAGCTAGGGACCCAAATGGCAAGTCTACGAGATGAACATGCTTGAATCACGACGTGAGTCTTATAAAACTCACGACGTGAGAGTCCAAAAACTTACTATAAATAGCAAGTTCTACCCCAGCCATTCTTGCATTTGAAACTCTTTCCTTCTTTCTCATTTTGCTGAAGCCCTCTTGCATCCCGAGCCCGACAACCTCGTACCACTGACCGTTTCTGCTTAGATTACATAAAATCACACTACTAGGGTAAGTTTCACGGCCCCACATTCTAATATTTTCCGGGGAGAACGCATGCTAAATATTGTATATACGTTACTATTATGTCTATATGATGGTATATTAGTATCAACGTAAATAGTTATATTAACCGGGATATAGTTGTTCTAAATATAATATTTTGAATATATACAACTATTATCAACTTGTTAGCATGTTATTATACTAATGTAGATCTTGAGTTATACTTAGGATTCTATATATATATGTTGTGTGCGATATAGTTCCGAAGTTATATTTGGAAGTTCTATATGTTAATTTATAAAGTATGTTGCTATTATTGGTTTTATGTCAAGATAAAACTTGGTATGCTATATGTTGTTATTGTTAGTTTTATGTCAAGATAAAACTTGGTATGTTATATATTGTTGTTGGTTTTATGATAAAACCTGGTTTTTCCTCAAGTTATAGCTGTTATACTGCCTAAACTAATATGAACTTAGGAGTAATGTTTAAAAGCAAAGTCTAATAACTTAGGGTTGTAGACACAAAAATGCTTTTGTTGTTAGAGCTATAGGAAGCCGTTGAAGTCTACATGAGTAATTGTATTCATTAACTAAGATTGGGGATCTTAGCAGAAATCCTCTGAACTGTAACCGTTAATCCCGTGTGAGCGAGGAAGTCGTGTATAATTAGTATACGGGTTGACAACCCCACTCATGATTGCTAGCTATAATCAAACATAAGCGAGTGACGATCCATCCTTTTATTTGTTATTTGTTCCAGCGTCGATGAAGCGTGCGGTGTTCCTCATGGAAAACATGAGTGGGTTGTCCTCATGGAAATCATGAGTGGGTTGTCCTCATGGAAATCATGAGTGGGTTTTATCAGAGGTATTATGTCATAGCAGCGGTTACAGGCTCATGGTAGCAAATTGTCAGAAACATTATACTTTATCGTCATACAAGTATAAATGTTAAGTATAAGTTTCCCCATACTTATACCCTAGGTACATGGAACGTTTAGGTATATCACTTAATTGATAAGTAAACTATTAATATATCTACTAAACGTTGGAGTCAAAATGATACTTTTAAAACTATACTTTTGACCTTGGAAAATGTATTATTTTTATATGGAGTCAAAACCTGTGGACTCACCAACTTTATGTTGACGTATTTTAAAATGTATGTGTTTTCAGGAACTTGAAAAGCTGGTATGTATTCGAACAGGAGAAGTTTTACTATTATCCTTTATGTTCATTAAGAAGTATGCCATAGTCGGATATTATGTAATAAGTACTAGGAAAACAATAATGTAACTTTCAATCATCAATAAAGGTATGTATTTAATAAAACTCTTTAGTACTGTTCAATGTATGTTATATAACTGTGATACGAAGAATGACGTTACACAACCCGCTGTTTCCGTCGACGGCCGGGGTGTGACAGATTGGTATCAGAGCTATTAACTATAGTGAATTAGTACTTTCTTAGGAAAGCACGACTATAGTCTAGGGTGTACTCTTTAGGTTTAGGTATATCCCTTAACCTACAATAAAAAGTATTATTAAATTATACTACTAAGGGACTACTTACGGGAGCGGTGACAGGATAGACATGTCGCGTTGGGTTGCTGGATTTCAGAACAACTATATGCTAAAATGATCCTGCCCTTTCGACTGTCCTGATTGGCCGGTGCCTTATCAGCTAGACCTGAAGTAACAAACAATAATTAATAATACTCGTGAATACAACAAACACAAAGATATAGAGTTATGTATCAACCCAGTCCTGCGATGAGAACACACACACACACACACACACACACATATATATATATATATATATATATATATATATATATATATATATATATATATATATAACCCAAAAATATAGAAAACCCAAACCCTCGATAAGAATTCAACGCAAGGTTTTAGGTCAAACTACTTAGTCGAGTTTTATTGTATATGGTACGAACCACAACTAAACGTAGACTGATCACCCATGTTTAATTATGGTCAGGCGGATACACAACTAAACTTGGATACGGTGGTTGATAGACTAAAACACTTGAAGATTTTAGAAGATTCAAGATAGATCTCAGATCAGGATACCATCAACTGGGAGTACAAGAAGACGATGATTCGAAGACAACATTTAGGACTCGGTATGGTCAATCTAAGTTCCTAGTTAAGCCTTTGGATTGACCAGCGCTCCAACAATGTTCATGGACCTCATGAATAGTGTTTGCAAACCGTACTTGGATAAATTCGTGATAGTAGTTATCGATGATATACTGATATATTCACGAACGAAGGAAGAACACGGTCAGCACTTGCAAATAATCTTGGAACTACTAAGAAAAGAAAAGTTGTACGCCAAGTTCTCGAATATGAATTTTGGATTAGAGAAGTACAATTTTTAGGGCATGTGGTTCGCAACAAAAGGGATTCATGTCGAACCCTCCAAAGTTGAAGCAATCATGTAAGGTCCTGACAGAAGGATCTTCACCAGTGATCAATCAAGCATAAGAAATAAAGAAGAAATGGAGTAGAAGATCGAATGAAACTTGAGCTTGCATAAAATTCACACAAGGAAATGTGTGATACAACTCAAGGACCGAAAATTGCAAATGAACAACCCTCGCAGATCTGACAGCCTGACAACTTATATATACTCACAAGGACCGAAAACAGTTTTCGGTCAGCAGACCGAAAAGTGGTTTTCGGTCACACCTTAACCGAAAGCTTCCTAGACCGAAAACATCAAACATATACAAAAGACTTCCAAAATGCAAACACAAATGCCCTAACTCATTTATACATTGGATGCCTAGCCCAAACCATATATATTGGCCCTTCAATCTCCCCCTTGCTTTGGGGCTAGCATGATTCAGTATTTGTCAACCACCAGCACATCAGACTTTCCCATAGCTCCATTCCACATATCCTTTTGAATAATATCAACAACCATTGAAGTGTACTCCTTAGCAGCAAACTCAAAAAGGTCTTCAGCCACCTTGATATGATGATGAGAAAGCTCATGTATATCCCACCTTCCAAATTGTAGCAGATCCCTCTTGTCATATAGACGAAAGCATCCATGTTCAAGTTTGATGACAGCGGAAGCTGTGGTTTCATCAAACACCCAGTATTGCATGGATTTTAGAGATCCATCTTGATGGTTCTGAAGGATAGGGATCTGCTTTACTTGATTAGTAGCAGGCCACATCACAGACCGAAGAGGCTGATTGGTTTGGGGATCAATGACATTCGGGTATATCTTGATGATGGACTCTGCAGTCTTCATTGAAGGAAAGCCCTTTGCCACTTGACCTTCCAAAAATAACTTGAACTGTGTCGCCTTGGGATCATTTGATGGATTTGAAAAAGGAGCATTAGACAACTCCGTAAGATCAACCCTGGTCCAAGAGTGGAAGTCGTGGGCATCTTTATACAATTCGGTATTTCCACTCTTTCTTCTCACGATCCACATGTTCAGAGTGTCGTGGAATCCCCATGAGATTATCCCTGACCTATCACCATATACGTCCCTGAAGCGATGTTCTCCAAGATCCGTAACGGTGATGTTTGGTTGATCCCCGGGAGCATTCTGATCCGAGCTCTTCTTGAATAAAAATTGACCCTTTTAGCGAATTTGGCTAGTTTAGCACGTTTTAATGCCACGACATTTGGAGCCTGCGCTGGTTCTTTGTCAAAGCGATCGACAACTGTGGTTGTTCTTGTAGGAGGTGGAACTACGGGAGCGTCTTGATTGGGAAGATAGACCCTTGGCTCATCGACAGATGATTTGAATGTTTCACCAAATTCTTCTTCCAGCTTCTTCTTCAGATCATAATAGCTGGCGGTCAACAAACCAAAATGCGTCTGAAGATCGGTGACCTGTTTTGTCTTCAGATCTTTATCTGCTTCGAGATCATCGGTGCGAGTGATAAGCTGAGCATTGGTGGCCTCAAGATCAGCAATACGAGACTCGTGCTGACTGATCATGAGGTCTTTTTCAATGAGTTTATGGTTCAACACACCAATCTCCTTTCTCAGCTCGGGCACTGAGACATCATCATCTCTAGATATACTCTCCTCAAATGATATTCCTTTTTCGCGGGAGGAGTGAGTTGGACTTAAATTTTGGGACAGATGCATGGCTAATCTCACAGAGGCAGCATCATGATAAGGCCTTGGAGGAGACAAACTCAGGTCAGCAGATGAACCACCAGGTTCATTAGTAGAACTGGGGCCTTCTTGAATAGGCACAGATGAGGAAGGGGCAACAGTTGTAGATGGAGGAGTCTCTATGGTTTGAGTTAGGTCAGGAAAAATTACTCCCACCCTTGGATCAATTCTGCGTCTTTTCATCGGGGGTTGGGAGGTCAGGACTGTCTGGGTATCACTTGTAGTTGGCTTGGAGGTAGGAACCACATTATCAAGGGGAGGAATCCCTGATGATGTGTCCTTTTGAGTTGAAGAATCAGCCGCTTGAACGGTAACCGGAGGCTCAACTTCTCGATCGTCAGCTTTCTCCCTTATCTCCGGTGTTTGATTGGCACCATCATCGATATCGTTGAGGAAGTCATCAAGGTTTTCATTTGACAAAGGGTGATCAAGTCCAGTAAACTGCATCGAAACATCATCTTCGTCGTAACCGGACAAATCAAGATTTTCATACTCATCCTCTTCTCCTCCTTCAGTCTCAGTGAATTCTTCTGTAGTTCCCTCACTGAAGTCACTCTGAACCGCCACGTTTGTGAGATCATGCTCTGAAGCAACACTGGCAGTTGGAACAACAGTTTCAATCTGATTGTCTGACGTATCGATAACATCGTCATTCATATTTGCATGTTCTGATGATGCTTGATCAGTTGACATTTATTCAGACGATCCATGGGATTTTGAAGAGTCTGACAGCTCAGCAAAATTTCCAAATTTCACGAGAGGGTACTTCCCGTGGAACATTATTTTCCCTTTTCGGTTCTGCTTGATTAGGGTCACAGTGTTTGGTCCGAAGGCTTTCAAGTCAAGTGTTTCTCCTGTCTTGACCAGATCGGGAAATAGGCTGTTGATGAAGATTTGAATAAATCTTGGATAGAGCAAGAATTGATCCTTCGACTTCTTTTTAGCATTAGAAACCATCTCCTCCAAGATAAACCTTGAGAAGTTGAAGTCAATCCCGGCAGCCAATGCAATGATCGCCTGAGTATTTCTCGAGGATATTTCGTCTGAATCACCCTTTCTCCCAGATACACAGTTGACAAAAATGTGGGCTAGAAACCTCCAGTAAGGAGGTAACAGCTTCTTCAGGGTAGGTGGAAAGACACCTTCGTATCCCATCTTCTCGAGATACTCATCAACCAGTCTCAGATCTATATCAGTCGGGAAGGTAGCTTTGTCATTGATATGGGCTTATTTAGTCATAAAAATCATGCATGATCTTAATACTTTATGTTAATTTTATCTCAAATAATGAACCAAAGGTGCTTAATTAGCTTAAATATTTCATTTTCAGCAACAAAGACATGCTCGAAAGGAAAAGGAAACGGATTTAGCAATTGGAAGCTTGGATCTTGGATTTTGAAGAAAGATGGATGTTGCTGGACAGCTTGACCCCTCGTTAGTATTTGGCCATATCTCATGAACCGTAACTCCATTTGACGAGATTCAAAATGTTCTGAAAACTAGACACAATTTCGAACGACTTTCATGTTTTGAGAAAATGTTGATTCCAAATGGACTCGACGAGTAGGCCATCAACTCGACGAGTTGGTCAGAAGTTTCGCGATTCTTGACTTTGCCTTGCCGTACACGGGATTTTAAGTAATGGACTCGTCGCGTAGGTCACTTGACTCGCCGAGTAGCCCCTGTTTTCAGAATATATATATATATATATATATATATATATATATATATATATATATATATATATATATATATATATATAAATGCTTCTCATTCGAACCCTAACTAATGGGGGAAGCTATGGACGATTTTTAGAGGCCAGAAGGGTTCTTAGAAGCTGTGGTTTTCGAGATTTCAACTTAGATTCCAATTTTGAGAAGATCAAAGGCAATTTAGGTTTACTCTTTACTTAATCTTTTGTTTAAACTATGTTTGCATCAATTGATTTCGTTTTTGAGTTACTTTCTGCTGTAATCATGAGTTAAAACTCATATCTTCTGTTTAGGGTAGATGAATTTATGACTATGGATTGATTTGTGGTTGGATTAATTGTTTATTGGTGAATTTAGTTTTATTAAGCTTGTTAAAGAACCTTATGCATTAACCATAACTATTTTCTGTTAATTATCAAGTAATTAAGCTGCATGATCATCTCTTAATTGCTTAACTCATGTGATTTATGTGAAAACATTGTTATGTGCCTAGGATTAACGAACGTGAAACTAGGATTAACTAGAAAGTGGGTAAATTAATGTGTGAGCTTGTGTGACAAACCATCAACAAGAGGTTAATTTAATTAGTAATTTGATTAGCTAATTACAAGTCTTATTTAACCCGAATAATTAACTAGGAAATTCATTAGTTTAATCACTTGATCACTACTTAAATTAATTTGTTTTCTAAGGATTGGTAAGAGCGAATGTGAATCTAATCACTTTAATCGGTAACCAATAACAATTAATCCATTGCACTTGCCATAAAATCAACCATAGAAGTAAATGAATCGAACCTAAACAGAAGTCTTCTCCATTATTGAATTTAGTTGATTGTTTATTTGCTTTAGCTGTTAGTTGCTTAGTTTGCGTGTTATTTGATTGCTGAAGTTTCTAGTCTTGCAAAACTAGAGAAAATCCCATTTCTATTACTTGTTATATTTAGATAATCTTAGCATTTATTTTAATTGTTTACCGTTCCCTGTGTTTGATACCCTACTTGGTTGAACTATATTACTAATCGATAGGTACACTGCCTTTCGTGTGTTTATTTTGTGTCTAAGTTAGTAGGATTAAAACTAGTGTATTCAACACACATCAAGTTTTACTCGACGAGTCGCTCATTCTTCTTACTTTTGAGCTGATGATTTGATGACATTTGATATGGGCATTGGTTCTATTCTTTGAAGATCATTTTCCGAGCATTTCCAAGAGTTTTTCCCTTATATTTGGAGCTGTCAACCACACGAGATTTTGACACCCAAGGCGTGGATGAGCGGTTCCCATGCCAAACTCAGCTGAAGTAGGAGCTCAAAAGAAGCAATATCAACCTCGCCACTACTATCCCATGGGAGTTTGTTCCAATTCCATCTTTACTTTGATGTTCTTTATCATGCATAACATGCAATGGGGACATTGCATAAATTAAGTGTGGGGTAGGGGGTTGATTATATTAGTTATATTAGAATCCTAATTTTTAGGCTTAATTTTAAAAATTTTGCATAAAATTTGCTAGGATTAATTTAGAAAATTTTGGTAAAAGCAATTAGGATTCCATGCTAGTGTTATGTTTGATGATTGCATGAAGACCTAAATGTTTAGTTGAGCCTATATACGTTATAATGCATTTGTGGCCTCCTTTATTCTAGTGAAATCATGGGACAAAAACACAACCTCGCTTAGTTTGAGGAATGCAATATGTTTAGCATCGTGTACTTGAAATGTATCCAGGAAATTTTTTATCTTTAATCAATAAAGGTTGAAGTTGAGCGCCCCTGCTTAAGCATGTAGGTATTGAGTGAAAAAAAGTGAGATACATGTAAAAAAAAGAGAGAAATTACCAAAAAGTTGAAAGAGTTTTGGAGCTGTCAAAGTGAAAATCCGAAGAGCAAAATTCAAAAGTTGAAGATACCAAAAATCAAAAAGGTGGTGAATTCAAAGAAATCAAAGATCAAATATCAAAGAAGTGAAGAATTCCAAATAAGTTCTATAGTGGTATCAAAAAGTTGTAATTGTCTAGATTATGTATGCTTGGGTTGCTCAACCAAAAATACCTTGAGGCTAGGAAGTTTTCTGCGGATGGATTCGAAGGGATGCATAAAATGAGCGTTGTTCAAAAGAAGTGGGCGAGTGTTTATGAGGATTGTAAGTATTTAGAATCAGGGGGTCCTTAGGAAAAAATTTAGACACAAATGCATGCGTTGCGGTCTTGGCATAATGGCTGGGTTCAATTGGGATTGTTTTATATGATATTAGTGTGCTAAAATTCAGTTTTCCTTGGGGGCAAGCAAAAGTCAAGTGTGGGGTATTTTGATATGTGCTTATTTAGTCATAAAAATAATGCATGATTTTAATACTTTATGTTAATTTTATCTCAAATAATGAACCAAAGGTGCTTAATTAGCTTAAATATTTCATTTTCAGCAACAAAGACATGCTCGAAAGGAAAAGGAAGCGGATTTAGCAATTGGAAGCTTGGATCTTGGATTTTGAAGAAAGAAGGATGTTGCTGGACAGCTTGACCCCTCGTCAGTGCTTTGGCCATATCTCATGAACCGTAACTCCGATGGACGAGATTCAAAATTTTCTGAAAACTAGACACAATTTCGAACGACTTTCATGTTTTGAGAAAATGTTGATTCCAAATGGACTCGACGAGTAGGCCATCAACTCGACGAGTTGGTCAGAAGTTTCGCGATTTTTGACTTTGCCTTGCCGTACACGGGATTTTAAGTGATGGACTCGTCGAGTAGGTCACTAGACTCGCCGAGTAGCCCCTGTTTTCAGAATATATATATATATATATATATATATATATATATATATATATATATATATATATATAGAAACGCTTCTCATTCGAACCCTAACTAATGAGGGAAGCTATGGACGATTTTTAGAGGCCAGAAGGGTTCTTAGAAGCTGTGGTTTTCGAGATTTCAACTTAGATTCCAATTTTGAGAAGATCAAAGGCAATTTAGGTTTACTCTTTACTTAATCTTTTGTTTAAACTATGTTTGCATCAATTGATTTCGTTTTTGAGTTACTTTCTGCTGTAATCATGAGTTAAAACTCATATCTTCTGTTTAGGGTAGATGAATTTATGACTATGGATTGATTTGTGGTTGGATTAATTGTTTATTGGTGAATTTAGTTTTATTAAGCTTGTTAAAGAACCTTATGCATTAACCATAACTATTTTCTGTTAATTATCAAGTAATTAAGCTGCATGATCATCTCTTAATTGCTTAACTCATGTGATTTATGTGAAAACATTGTTATGTGCCTAGGATTAACGAACGTGAAACTAGGATTAACTAGAAAGTGGGTAAATTAATGTGTGAGCTTGTGTGACAAACCATCAACAAGAGGTTAATTTAATTAGTAATTTGATTAGCTAATTACAAGTCTTATTTAACCCGAATAATTAACTAGGAAATTCATTAGTTTAATCACTTGATCACTACTTAAATTAATTTGTTTTCTAAGGATTGGTAATAGCGAATGTGAATCTAATCACTTTAATCGGTAACCAATAACAATTAATCCATTGCACTTGCCATAAAATCAACCATAGAAGTAAATGAATCGAACCTAAACAGAAGTCTTCTCCATTATTGAATTTAGTTGATTGTTTATTTGCTTTAGCTGTTAGTTGCTTAGTTTGCGTGTTATTTGATTGCTTAAGTTTCTAGTCTTGCAAAACTAGAGAAAATCCCCTTTCTATTACTTGTTATATTTAGATAATATTAGCATTTATTTTAATTGTTTACCGTTCCCTGTGTTCGATACCCTACTTGGTTGAACTATATTACTAATCGATAGGTACACTGCCTTTCGTGTGTTTATTTTGTGTCTAAGTTAGTAGGATTAAAACTAGTGTATTCAACACACATCAGTCATCAATCTTCAAGATACCTCTGATGACTTGCTCAGAGATAACAACTTTGCATCCTCTGACAGAAGCTTCAATTATCGTTGATCCATTTTCTCCATTCTTCACGCTTGCAGATCTCCAAAATTCATTGATCAGATTCAGATAAATGACTGGATTCCAGGTCAGTGCAGTGAAGATGCAACATTCCCTTAGCCCGTGCATCATTGATTTGAATTCGTTGTGTGCTACTGGAGGATCATCAAGAAGAATGGACACGTTGTGACTTTCTGCAATTTTGAGACTTGCCATTTTATTTGCACAAAACAAGCCAGGTGAGAAAACATTTGATTATAACAAATTAAAATTATTCTCTCAATTATGTCAATTAATTTTGGCCATTTTAATTGAATTTTATTAGTCAAACATGGGTTTTCGGTCAAGGCAGTTAGACCGAAAACTCATGGACCGAACACTGTGAAGACCGAAAGCCACATTGGACTGAAAACAACTTCGACCGAAAGCCGTCCAAGCCGGCTTGACTGAAAACGGCTCGGCTCGACCGAAAGCCGATGGACCGAAAGCTCGCCGACAGTTCTTGTATTCGCGATTTAGCCATGATTTCACGGATAATTCTCAATAAAAACTACATGGCTGGGGTCGGAATCTTCATACCTTCAAGAAAATCAAGTTAATTCGAGAAAATAACACAAAAAATTTTCGAGGGTTGAGAGGATTCTTGGAGGCTTTCGGTTAGAGAGAATGAAAAGGGGGAAGAACAGAAATCGGTGGAGCCTTTTTCTTTATATACTAGATCCATACCCGGTGGGCTGCACCAGAAAAATTGTGAGGTCCAATACCCGGAATTTTTTTTTTTGGAAATAAAACTCTTTGAGGATTAAAATAAAATAGAATAAAATAATAATAATAAAAAAAATAATAAAAAAAAACTTTCAAAATTTTACCAATAAAAAGATAAAAATAAAATAAGAATAAAAATAAAAAAAAACATTTTCTAAAATTTATCAATCCTAAAAATGAAAACAAAATAAAATTAAAAATACTAAAATCTTGATTCAACCTAAATTTAATCCTCTATCTTGAAATTGATTAACCTTTTGTGATATGGGATCAAAGTTATTAGACAATCATTTTCCATTTATCAGTACCTCTCCTTTCATGAACAGATATGGTCGATCGCCGGTATTGTGGTCCACTTAAGCACGTAAAAATGTGACAAATTTTAGGAATGCTATTAGTGACAGGACAGGTTGATCCTAAGTTACTAGATAAAATTAACTAATGACCATTTATTCTGACGACGACCAAGGATATTGTTGTCCACCTAAATTGAGCAGAGAGATCTATAGATAATTCAGAGCCTAGATAATTCAGCTTTAGTCCTTTACACAGATTCAGATTGCATGTTATCACTTGTTGATATCACTTCCAAACACATCACTTCACAATAATATTTTTGATTTTTTTGTTTTTCTAATGTTTTTGGATTTTCTGATTTTCTAATTTTTGTTTGGTTTTTGTTTATTTCTCCCCCTAAATTTGTGCATGGGTGAGAATGAAATTAAAATGCGCAAATTTAAACTAACCTACAAAAATTAATCCTCAAAGCGAATCATTTTCAAAAAGTTTACCAGCACATCGAATCGAGCTTTGTTAAACGGTTTGGTGAACAGATCCGCCACATTATTAGCAGTGTGAACCTGCTCTAGCCGAATGAGCGAGCGCTCATAACAATCTCGGATAAAATGAACTTTGATGTCGATGTGCTTGGTTTTTGAGTGCTTAACCGGATTTTTAGCAATTTGGATCGCAACCTCGTTATCACAGAATATAGGGGTTTCTTGAAAATTCAAACCGTAATCCAACAACTGATGTTGGATCCATATGACTTGAGAACAACAAGCAGACGCAGCTACATATTCTGCTTCTGCTGTTGAGGTCGAGACAGTATGCTGCTTCTTGCACTGCCAAGAAACCAGCCTATCTCCGAGCCACCATAATTGCTGTCTGCAAAAGCATAAAGATCAAATTCGGAATTTTTCGGATACCAAAGACCCAGTTTTGGGCTGCCTTTGAGGTACCGAAAAATTCTTTTAACAACAATAAAATGAGACAGTTTAGGATTAGCCTAGTAGCGCGCGCATTGACAGACCGCAAACATAATGTCTAGGCAACTTGCAGTCAGATACATCAGCGATCCGATCATCGATCTGTAGTACGTTTGATCTACGGATTCGCCTTCAAGATCAGGAGTCAGCAGTGGTCTCTCCGCCATGGGCGTCAAAGCAGGTTTGGCGTCTCTGAACCCGAACTTCTCGAGCATATCATCCACATATTTTGCTTGATGAATCAGGATTCCGGCTGAACATTGTTTGACCTGAAGCCCCAAAAACATGGTCATTTCCCCCAAAGAACTCATCTCGAACCGCTTTTTCATGACGTCCTCGAACTCCGTGCATAACTGAGGACTCGTCGACCCGAAAATGATATCGTCCACATAGATTTGTACAAGAATTTGATGTGGACCAACATGCTTGATGAATAGGGTCTGATCGATAGTACCGGGTGAGTAGCCATGATTGAGCAAGTGCTGTGTGAGGGTAGCATACCAGGCTCTGGGAGCTTGATGTAGCCCATACAAAGCCTTGTCTAACTTGTAGACATGGTTGGGAAGTTTTGAGTTAACAAACCCAGGAGGTTGGTCAACATAAATCTCCTCCTTCACCTTGCCGTACAAGAAAGCCGTCTTGACGTCCATTTGGTATACGGTGAAGTTCATGTAGGAAGCATAGGCGAGGAAGATACGGATAGCCTCCAAGCGCGCCACCAGAGCATAGACTTCTGTATAATCAAGACCCTCAATTTTCCTAAACCCACGGACCACCAATCTCGCCTTATTCCATACAATGACACCCGAATCATCTTGCTTGTTCCGAAACACCCATCTGGTGTCGAGAGATTTCTTGCCTTTAGGCAGCTCCACCAACTTCCAAACCCCGAGCTTTTCGAACTGATTCAGCTCGTCATGCATGGCATCCACCCAGCTAGGCTCATTCAAAGCCATTTCGACGTTTTTGGGCTCTATTTGAGAAATGAAGCAAGAATAAAGACATGTGTTGATGTCTCCATTCTGACTTCTCGTTTGAACTCCGTCACCCAGCTGGCCAATGACGTTTTCTATCGGATGATCGCGCTGTATGCGAGAGGGGATTTCGTGACTGATGTCATGGACTGAAACGGGAAGAGTATGGATATTAATACCTCCTTCATTTGCTGAAGAGTCCACGGTAGTACCAGCTTCGTGTTATGGATTTGCTACAAACTCATCAGCGATTTGATCGGGAAAGAGAAGGTCCATCAAATTTTGAATGACAACGGAAGCATCTTAGTTCATGAACTCTCTTTCGACCGGAGTTAGAGGAGTAGCATCAGCATCTGGAGCACATTGTTGCGTTGAAGACTCAGGAGAAACGATTGGAACAGAAGACACCATCGGAGGATCAGTAGCAGAAACCAATGGTGGTCTGTAGACAACCTCTTCATCTTCGTCTTCAAAGATAGTCTTCGAGCCAGAGGTAGACCCAGCTAGATTATCAGACAACACACTAAAGGATTTGAATAGCGATGTGTAGTCAAATAGCCAATCAGGACCCACCCTAGCGTCCGTTTCATTCTCTTCAAGCCAGCGAACATCGAAAGACTCCACGATTTGCTTCGTCTTCTTGTTGTATACCCGGTAAGCAGTACGAGCAACGTATCCGACAAAATAACAAGCATCGGCTTTTGCATTGAATTTTGGGTTGGATTCCAAGTGGAGAAGGGTGCAAGGGCAGCCAAATACTCGGAAGTGGCTGACAGATGGCTTGTGTCCATAGAGAATCTCATATGGGGTTTTCATCTGGGCTTTGTTGATCAGAACACGATTTTGAACGTAACAAGCTGTGTTGATCGCCTCCGCCCAAAAGAAAACTGGAAGTTTAGAATCACAAAGCATCATCCTCGCAGCATCTTGTAGCGTCCGATTCCTCCGCTCAGCAACACCGTTTTGTTGTGGTGTCCGAACAGAGCTAAATTGACGCACGATCCCTTTCTCAGCGCAAAAATGATCAAGAACATTGTTCTTGAACTCTGTTCCATTATCTGTGCGTAGCGCTTTCACTTGGTGGTTGGTTTGGTTCTCAATCATTACAATGAAGTTCTTGATGAGGTCAGCGATCCCAGCTTTGTTGGACATAAAGAATACCCACGTGAAACGAGAGAAATCGTCTATCACAACGAGACAATATGAATTTCGGTTGATACTAACGACGTTGACCGGACAAAACAAGTCCATGTGCAACAACTGGAGCACCTGATTAATGGAGTTGACCTCCTTTGGTAGATGTGGTTTCCGATGGTGTTTGCCTTGAGCGCAGGAAACACATTTTTCAAAAGTAATAAAATCTCTGACAGGCAGACCGCGGACCATTTCGTTCTTACCAAGCCGGTTCAGGTTCTTTGCATTTGCATGGCCAAGTCGACGATGCCACAACATTGCGTTTTGTTCTGAGACTCTGGAAAAGAGACAAGTGACTTCTTCGGGTACATTACTGTTCATGTCGATAATATAGGCATTCTCATCCCGCTTAGATTTGACTAGAATCCACTCCTCTGGAATGACAATGCCTGGCTTTAAGATTAGACATTCTTTATCGGTGAAGTGTGTTGAGAAACCCTTGTCATAGATTTGAGAAACGCTCAGTAGACTGTGCTTCAGCTCAGGAGTATAGTTGACATTCTCAAAACTGAGCACTCCGTTTGTTACCGTTCCTTTTTGCGTTATCTTTCTGCCTTCTCCGCCCGCGAAGGAGACATATCCCCCATTAAATGTCTGAATGTCGTGCAGTTGGGAGATATCTTCAGTCATGTGCCGGGAGCAGCCGCTGTCGACATACCACGGTCTGACGACATTCCTCCGCAACTGTCCCTCGGGTTTGGCTGGCTCAGGAGTAGTTTGCACCATGAACGCGAACTGAAGATTCATCATCTCTTTTTCTGGGTCTCTCTCTGCTTCTTCCTCCACACCATCCTTGATCTGGGCAAGATGTGAATTTTCAGGTCCTGAAATATTCAGAGCCTGAATTTGATCTTCCCAATCAAAGGATTGGGCCACCATCGCCAAGTTAGCAGTCTGATTGCTTGAAGAAGATCCCTTGTTGACATAGGTCACCGGCAACATGGTTCAATCAGAATTCTCTCTTCGGTCTGGCTTTGGACACTCCCTTGCAAAATGCCTAGGCTCATGACAATTGTAGCATCTCAACTTCCCTTTGTTGAACCCCACTTTCTTGTCAGAGTTCACACTCCAATTGTTCTTTCCGGTCTTCTTGGAAAACTGTTTTGCCCTAAAAACAGCCATGACCATTTGCCAGGTGATGTCCATCTCGTCTACATCCTCTGGATGGATCTGGTCTAGGTCAGCAAAAGATAGTTGTGGGGAAAGCTCTCCGGCCACAAAAGCATTGTAACAGTTCACCAGACCAGTGGCGAGGGCCAAATTTTCTTCCTTCTCTTTCAATGATGAAGATTGAGAACTGAAACCATGAGATTGAACGGGTGCAGCTGTGGATGAACCAACACTAGAACCAACTTGCTGAGAGAAAGTTTGAGGTTGAGGGACTTGAATGTGTTGCATTTGAGGGATCACGTATGAGTTAGGCTGATGAGTCACATAGGGTTGAACTTGTGGAACATGAGAAACTGAAGGAGCTTGAGGAGTTGAAAAGCTTGAGAAAGCTGTGTTGTTGGTGGTTTGAATCCCAAGATTTGCTGTGGAGTATGAATTGACATGGTTAATCTCCCTCTGCTTGTCATCGAGATCGCAAGCCTTAATGATTGCCATTGTTTATGCCAAGCTCAAACGGTTCAAATCTTTGGTCTTTTTAATCACTGAGACATTCATATCCCAAGATTTTGGTAGAGAGTTTAGCAGCTTCTTGTTGATCTCAGATCTTGTAACCATAACACCAGCAGAACTCATTTATGTGGTAAGTGTAATAAACCTTTGCAACTGATTCTCAAGTGTTTCCCCCAAGACATGGTTAAACATATTAAACTTTTGTCGCAGCATGTCTTGACGACTTTGTTTCATGTCTTCATTGCCTTCATAGACTTCAATCAGTGCTTCCCATAAGGCCTTTGCTGAAGTGTACTCACGGAAACCTTGAGCAATTTCCGGAGATAATGCCATGGTAAGTGTAGCAAGAGCCTTTTCTTGTTCCTCGACTCTCTCAAAATCAACATCAGTGTAATTCTCAACTTGCTTGTCCATTATCGTGCCATCTTCCAATGTTGTTGTGATGCGAATTGGACCTCTCAGAATGCTTCGCCAAATCTTGAAATCTTTCATTTTGATGTACTTTTCAATCCGATATTTCCATTCTGGAAATCCTTCCGCGGTTTATAGTCGGGGAATTCGAGAAGTGGTTCCCATAATTGCATCCAATTCATGGTGAGCTGACATGCTTTGAGATTCCATTTTTTTTAATTTTTGTTGTTTTTGATTTTTTTAAATTTTTAATAAAAATTAACTTGAAAAACAAATCAAAGGATCAAATAGAACGGGTTTTCGGTTGAGGAGTATGACCAAAAATCAAGGAATTCGGTATGATGGAAGGATAAGGTTTTCGGTTGAGAGATGATGACCGAAAAACAATGAATTCGGTTGAAAGAGGGTTTTCGGTTTAGGGTGATAAGGGGGTTTTCGGTTTATGAAGATTAAGAGATTTCGGTTTATGAGTGGTGTTCGGTTTCTGAAGGTTGAGAGGTTTTCGGTTGATGAACAGTTTTCGGTTGATGAAGATTCAAAGGTTTTCGGTTGAAGAACAGTTTTCGGTTTCTGAAGATTTAAAGGTTTTCGGTTGAAGAACAGTTTTCGGTTTCTGAAGATTCAGACCGAAAACTAACAGATTTCAATGGATAACTTGGTTTTCTGATTCGATTCTGATTTCCACGCAATGAGAACACCAAATGAAGCTTCAAAACACACTGGATCTGACAGAAATTGGTTGAATATATGTTTTCGGTTTATGAAGATCCAACCGAAAACAGTGAGAATTCAATGAAAAACTGATTTCCAGGCAGATTTCAATTCCACACGATGCAGTTTCTGATCCGATCTTCAAAACACTAGCGATTAGTAAGTTTCTAGACACCGAGAACGCGAAGAACAAAGCTGTGAAAACCGAAGAGCTGAAAAACACACTTGATTGACACCAGATCTGCTCTGATACCAATTGTAAGGTCCTGACAGAAGGATCTTCACCAGTGATCAATCAAGCATAAGAAATAAAGAAGAAATGGAGTAGAAGATGGAATGAAACTTGAGCTTGCATACAATTCACACAAGGAAATGTCTGATACAACTCAAGGACCGAAAACTGCAAATGAACAACCCTCGTAGATCTGACAGCCTGACAACTTATATATACTCACAAGGACCGAAAACAGTTTTCGGTCACACCTTAACCGAAAGCTTCCTAGACCGAAAACATCAAACATATACAAAAGACTTCCAAAATGCAAACACAAATGCCCTAACTCATTTATACATTGGATGCCTAGCCCAAACCATATATATTGGCCCTTCAAATCAAGAATTGGGAAGCAACGAAGAAGCCAATAGAAGTGCGTCATTTCTTAGGACTTGATGGCTATTACCAAAGATTCATAGAGAATTTCTCCAAAATAGCCAAGCCACTTACAATACTAACCCAGAAGGATATGAAGTTCAACTGGGAAGACAAACAAGAAGCTGCTTTTCAGAAATTAAAGCAAATGTTGTGTAGTGCACCAATCCTATCCCTTCCAGATGGGACAGATGATTTCGTCGTATACTGTGAAGCATAAAATCAAGGATTGGGATGTGTTTTGATGCAAAGAGGAAAAGTTATCGCCTACGCATCACGACAACTTAAGGTGTATGAGAATAATTACACTACCCATGAACTTGAATTGGGAGCTGTAGTTTTTGCACTAAAAATCTAGAGACATTACTTATACGGTACTAAGTGTACTATTTTTACCGACCACAAGAGTCTCCAGCACATCTTCGACGAAAATATGAGACAACGAAGATGGGTTGAATTGTTGAATGATTACGAATGTGAGATTCATTATCATCCTGGAAAGGAAATCGTGGTTGCAAATGCCTTGAGCCAGAAATAATATATTAAACCCCATCGGGTACGAGCATTAACCATAACTATATATTCTAATTTTGCCACACAAATTAGAGAAGCTCAACTTGAGGCTCTAAAAGAAGAAAACATCAATAACGAAGCTTTGAGAGGAATGGAAAAGCAACTTATACAAAAAGATGACGGAACACGACACTTTATGAACCGAATTTGGATGCCTAAGTTCGGTGGACTTAGGGACTTGGTCTTAGAAGAAGCCCACAAGTCCAGATATTCAGTACATCCAGGCTCTGACAAAATGTACATAGATTTAAAAGTACATTATTGGTGGCCAAACATGAAGGCTGAAATTGCTACTTATGTGAGCAAATGCTTGACTTGTTCTAGAGTAAAGGTAGAACATCAAAAGCCTTCCGGTTTACTTCAACAACCGGAAATACCTGAATAGAAATGGGAGTAGATATCAATGGACTTCATCACTAAGTTACCTAAAACTCCTAGTGGGTTCGACACTATTTGGGTAATAGTCGATAGATTGACTAAGTCCGCCCATTTCTTACCAATTAAGGAGAACGACAAGATGGAAAAGCTGACTAGAGTTTATCTTAAGGAAATTGTCAGATTGCATGGAGTTCCAAATTCTATTATTTCTGACCGATATAGTAGATTCACTTCACGATTTTGGCAATCTCTACAAAAATCCTTAGGAACACGTCTAGATATGAGTACAACTTACCATCCAAAGACTGATGGTCAGAGTGAGAGAACCATTCAGACTTTAGAAGATATGCTCCGAGCCTATATAATAGACTTTGGAAATGCGTGAGATACTCATTTATCATTAATTGAGTTTTCCCACAACAATAGTCATCACACCATCATCAAGGCTGCACCGTTTGAGGCTCTTTATGGACGAAAATGTCGTTCCCCAATATGTTGGGCAGAAGTTGGATATACGCAAATGGCCAGAGAACGTACATGAGATACCTTATGTACTGGACCAGAAATAATCCATGAGACAACTGAAAAGATCGTGCAAATTAAGGATCGATTAAAGGCTGCACGTGATCGTCAAAAGAGCTATGCTGACGTAAGACGTAAGCCTTTAGAATTCCAAGTTGGAGATAAAGTAATGCTGAAGGTCTCTCCTTGGAAAGGGGTAATTCGATTCGGGAAACGAGGCAAATTAAATCCACGGTATATAGGACCTTTTGAAATTCTAGCAAGAATTGGTTCTGTTGCTGTGACATCCCCATTTTTCATGGCCAGAAAAGACCGATTTTGTTTAACCAGAGTACCTCTTTTAATAAAAACGTTGCGAAATTTGTTCCCAGAAAAACATGATAAATACGTTATCAAAGCATTTCCGAAGAAATGTATTTTTATCCATTTTAAAACATTTGGGATGTCATCGTCAATACAAAAACATAAGCATAAACAAATCTTACATTCATTTACACTAGTGATCTACATCTCTTTTAAATCCCTCAGTGTAAAGTAGCTTTATATCGACACTTGTGATACAAATAAGCTTGAGTGGGTCAGGTTGGGAAACCTGGTGAGTACATAGGGTTTTCAACCCACAATAATTTAATTATTATGTTTAAACATCAAACAATCAACCCAATTACCCATCCCCATTATCTTCCTTACTCTTAAGGATCTACCCTAAGAATCATCTATCCTGCATTCGTTCATTTCGAAGCCCATTGCTTCCAGGGTTTATATGATAGGCACTAAGTCCATAGCTGCCAATGCTTGTTCGTAAAGCAATAATTCCATAGCTGCTAAAGTTCATTCATCAGGTACTAAATCCATAGCTACCAGTGTTCAGCTAATATGTACTAAATCCATAGCTACCAACGTTTATTTAACAGGTACTAAGTCCATAGCTACCAACGTTTATCAAACAGGTACTAAGTCCATAGCTACCAACGTTTCTCTAACAGGTACTAAGTCCATAGCTACCAGTGTTTATCTAATAGGCACTAAGTCCAAAGCTGCCGATGTGTGACATCCCCAATTTCACGGCCAGAAAAGATCGATTTGTTTATGCTTTGTTTTTAAAATCAGAGTAAGCTTTTACAGAAAACAGTTGCGGAATTTGTTCCCAAAACAAAATATGATAAGAATTTATCAAAGCATTTGTTTAAAGAAATGTATTTTCATTATATAACAAAATCTCGGGATGTCACAACAGTTATTCATAACTACTGGCCTATAATCCAAAATCTCTCGTTATGTCAGCCAACTTATGCTCTCGTGCCATAACCTGTAATACAAAGAAAACTGAGTGGGTCAGGCTTGGGAGCCTGGTGAGCATATAGGGTTTTCATCCCACGATGTTATATCATATATATATTAGAACTCACAAACTTATATAATTTCACCATATAAAAGCAACTCTTATCCCACCCCATCGATCCTCACAACGACACGATCTAAACTCTCGTATCTAAAACCTTCCTCTTTACCTGATCCCTACTCACGAATCTAAAACTAATCTCTTCACCTGATCCATACTCCCAGATCTAAAACTAATCTCCTGATCTGATCCATACTCCCGGATCAATAACTGTGCCCAATCCATACTCCCGGACTAGGGACAATTAACTTAGTCTTAATCCATACCCCCAAACTAATACCAAGTTTATCTCTTTACCTGATCCATACTCCCGGATCTAAAACTAACCTCTTGATCTCATTATCCAACTCATCTTTTATCACACACCAACTATCTCATCTACCCATATTCTACCCAACATATTTGTAGATATAAAATAGATATACACTTTAACTCATTTAAAACTATATAAAACATCCATTCCGTAATCATCTAAAATAAACAACAATATATAAACACATAACACGTATTTCATAGCAAATACTACATATTTATGTGTTAGAAGAGAGTGACTACACGCTCACCCAAAACATATACTTAATACCTACAAACAATACTTGTATTAAAATCGTGTTTAAGAAAGGGACTATACACCCACTTGATAAGACGATGATCTGACAGCACCTCGTCTATTAAAATAATCTTTTCCGATAAAACCGGGATGCTTTCTTGAAAACCGGGTTTCTCACGGGCAGAGTTTCGGCTCGGAAACTTTACTTCTCGGGATCTTCGGGGCTTCGGGACTTGCTTCGGGTCTCGGGAATGATACCGGGGCTTCGGGATATTTCTTGCACGCAAAACGAGGTAAAAATGCGACAGAAGGAAAGAAAATGAGCAAAGAAACTCGGCAGCCTCGACTTCCTTTTATAGGGGCTGGAACCTCTGATTACACTGGGCGTAATTAAAGTTTACGCGGGGCGTAACGCCTCGTCGATATTTACGCTGGGCGTACTCCTGATACGCGGGGCGTACCGGGTGGATCAGATCGGCTGAGTCACGGATTCGGGTATTATCCGAATAAATAATTTTATTTATATATTTTAATTATTTAAAAATTTCAGAAAATCATATCTTCCTCATACGAGCTCCGTTTTCGACGTTCTTTATATCCACGCGTAGGTGAGACTAAGCTCTACAACTTTCATTTTGACTCCGTCAGCTAATTTTGAATTTATTGTTATTATATTATTTTTAACAGGCCGAGACAGGAAATATTCGTTAAAAATTCATAACTCCTTCATCTGACGTCCGTTTCCGTCTGTCTTTTTACCGTTGCACTACTATTAACGAGATCTTCGATTCGAATTTAGATTGTTTCGGCTAAAAATCACTCGATCTCATATTCGAGTTTTGGGCTGTACACTGCTAAGCTGAAACTTAGAAAAATAATAACTTCTTCATACGAAGTCAGATTTGGACGTTCTTTTTTATGCACGCTCTCGGTTTAACGAACTCTACAACTTTCGTTTAGATCGCTAAATCCAAATATCGCTCTATCGTAAATTCACTATTTACTTCGCGCTGTGTCGTGCCGGTTCTGTCGCGAAACTTCGACAGGTCATAACTTCTTCGTTATAACTCGGATTTCGACGTTCTTTATATGTACGGAATCCTTGTAACATATACTACAACTTAGTTAAGACTAATACTTCTAAATAATCTTCCATCAAAAAGTCATTTTTGATGCTTATCGTCTCTAAATTGACTAGCCCTGATCTACGGGTGTTAAATTATCTCCCCCTTAGGATGATTACGTCCCGGAATCATCAACGAAATAGGGCTGGCATAATGATTCCATACGTTATCTCTTCATCCTAGGTAATAACCATAACTTCCATGTTTCCTTGAAAGAGTATCTAACTCCAGGGCTTCTTGACTGCAGACGATGCTCAATCTTGCATCTGCCTTTCGTACTATGTTGGAATCTCAATCATAACCTTCAAGTTACAAAATAAGTCCTTATTGTGGACTCCTTCTTGTTCTTAGGATAAATACTTTCCTTTCTCTATTGTAATAGACCGATGGGTTGTGCTTTAATGACTTCTCATCGCATGATGCAACGCTAAGAATCAGGTCTCTTAGAGTTAAATTTTTAGAATGGAATATACCTTCCTTCATATTCTAATGTGATATAATTGCATTTTAGCATGTAGCATTTCTACCTACTAACTTCTTTAACAACGAGCGTGATACCAATGATCACATTGACTTCAATGTTCTGACTTAAGTCAGATGCTACCTCGAATTTGGTTCTCTGAACCATGTAACATACCCATCGTAGTCGGACTCAATTTGATATGACCACTAGGGTCGGAATAAAAACCAACTTACTAGTCATTACCGAAACAAGGGTAATGACATATCCGAATAAAATGGAATCAATCACTAGTTTCTTGGTAACCTTGTGACGTTTCCTGATCCAAGTGCGAGTCCTGTGCTTCCGGTAGTATATGCATCTACTACCTTTCACACCTACTCATACTCGTCCCAAGTATTGTCCCGCAGTCGACCAAGTCACCATACAAGAAAATCATACAATCATTCAACACACCAGATAACAAAACTAGGCTTTATATTATTTCCTTGAAACTATTACACAAAAGTTCAAGTTCACCCTATACTATGCCTCTAATAGGCTACACCATAAGTTACTATTCACACTGCTACTTCATAACTTGATCTTTGGATATAAAATCCTCATCCTTGATTCCTCGCGTTGTCATCTGCTTCATCAAGGATCATTTGAAATGCTCTTGCCTTTGGCTTTGGCAGTACATTTGGCTTTGTAATCTCTTCCCTTCTTGGGCAGTTTTGCTTGAAGTGTCCTTCTTCACCACACTTAAAGTAGGCTTCTCTTTTGTTTGTGCATTCAATGGCATAATGACCAGTCTTCCCGCATTTGAAGCAGGTCATTTCTTTAGAGCATCTCCCAATGTGCTTCCTCTTGCACTTATCATACCATTGTGCTTCTTCTTCGAACCAGACTTCGAAAATTTTCTCTTCTCATCGGACCTTGAGGATCCTTCAAATTTTCTTTTCTCGCCAACTTCAACCTTGCTGGCGGTTCTTCCCTTAATCATATCTTCAACAGACTTGGCAGCCCAAATAGCTGCCTCCAGAGTAAGTGCCTGACGCACTGGCACCGCATACTCCCATGGGAGTCCCTTTGCGTACCGATCAACTTTAGTCAGCTCGTCTGGGACGATGTGCAAGGCAAACTCCATCTTGTCTGTGAAGGCATTTGTGTAATCGTCAACTGACATGCTGCCTTTCATGAATGTCAGGAACTTGTTCTCCAACTCCAACAAATTTTGGGCCGAGCAGAACTTGCGCTTGAACTGCACCAAGAATTCTGCCCATGTCAATTGCAGTGGTTCATTAGGGCTTAGGGTCTTCCCCAGAGTGTTCCACCAACGAACAGCCCCACCCCTGAACTGTCGTACTGCAAATGTGGTCTGCAGCTTGCCCTTGCAACCACACGTCATGAAGGCCAGCTCCATTTCAGAGATCCAATCCATGACTCCGATCGGATCCTCCTTTCCAGTGAAGGTCGATGGTTTGCAAGTCAAAAAGTCCTTGTACTTGCATCCCAGTCCATTATTCCCTCCATCTTGGTTGTTTTGTCGAACTATCGGTGGGTTGTCTTAACCAATTATCCCACTAAAGTTCTCTCCTTCAGACTGCCCTCCATTAACTTCAGGCTCTTCCACGTGAATTGACAGTTCTTCACGATTCTGTCGAAGCAGACGCCTCATTTCTTCCATTTGACGATCCAACATAGTTTGAATCATCACTTGCACTCCAGCCATAGCCATTGGCTCAGGTGCTACTGCTGCAACAACTACTTGCTCGATCACAGGTAGTTGATTCCTGTCTCCGTTCACATTTCCAACTCCACTTCTGGTTCTTACCATTTTTGATCTACACACCGAATAAGGTGAATTTAGATCCTCAATCACGACAGATAATTAAATCATCCTTATCACTCCGAAACGTTTACATGCTAGTTCCATTACCGTAGTCTTACGCTTAAAATCCTAAACACATAAGGTTTCCAGATCCGGTCGACAACAGACCATAGATCCGAACAAACAATTTCATATATGGCAAACATATAGCATTTAGCACATAAAAGCATTTTAGGCATCTTTCCTAAAATATAATAGTGCTCGTGTCTAAAATATGGTAGACACTCATCTCACGATCATCACTTAGCATTCTAAGTTTAAGTCTAGAAATCCTACAAATTCCTAGTTCGCTTAAACTAAAGCTCTGATACCAAATGCGACATCCCCAATTTCACGGCCAGAAAAGACCGATTTGTTTATGCTTTGTTTTTAAAATCAGAGTAATCTTTTACAGAAAACAGTTGCGGAATTTGTTCCCAAAATAAAATATGATAAGAATTTATCAAAGCATTTCTTTAAAGAAATGTATTTTCATTATATAACAAAATCTCGGGATGTCATGTTCAATACAGACCAAAAGCATAAACAGAGCAAAATAGATCTTACAACAGTTATTCATAACTACTGGCCTATAATACAAAATCTCTCGTTATGTCAGCCAACTTATGCTCTCGTGCCATAACCTGTAATACAAAGAAAACTGAGTGGGTCAGGCTTGGGAGCCTGGTGAGCATATAGGGTTTTCATCCCACGATGTTATATCATATATATATTAGAACTCTGTGAGAACAATATCTTTGCGCAGGGACAAGGTTTGAGAACTCAAACCTTGAGTGAATGCTTGAGATCAATGTCTGCTTAATAATAGATGTTCAAGCAAGACTGGAAAGACCAGTCAAGTCTTAGATAATTAATTCAACAAAGTGATCAAGACAATAATTAAGAACAACTGAATAGTGATCAGGGTAAAGTTAATAAATGAGGAACAAGAGGAATGTTTTGAATGTAATAAGAGTAAATGCCATAAATGAGAGAAAAGATCCGTAGTTGACTTGTATTGAATGCTCCTACTTAAAGGAGAGAATGTTACAACAAATTAACCCAGGTGTTTACATAGGACCAGACAAAAGATATAATTCTGACATTCTGATTGTCCTAAATCAACATTAGACTAAGTCCTATGAAACGTTACATCCAAATACAAGACAAACGTAATAAATGCATAAGAGACAAAATAACTTCATTCCGGACAAGTGATGTTTCGGAGATGAAAGTTTGGTTCCGGATCGTTAAGCATTCCGGACTTCAGGATCAGTTCCGGAATGCGTTCTTCTTCAAAATTCTTCATTCCCTCTCTTCAGCTCCGGACAGGTTCCGGATCACATCTAACTTCGGAACCAACAGCCTTCCGGAAATGTACTTTGGATTGCTAGCGGTTCACTTTCAGGTTCCAACAATCTCCCCCTAAGTGAACTTAGCAATCCATCAAGCTTAGTTCATTCTTCTTGGTGATTATGAGTGACGACACAGTTGGTTCAGAGATTATTATTTTTGTGACTCACTTCTACCGAGCTACTCGTATTTTTACTCACTTTGGACTATTTATATATGGTCTCGGACCATTATTTGGGAGTTCGGGTTTGCATTTCGGTTTTCGGCATTACTTCGGTTCAGCATTATGATTTTTCAACAGCGGATTTCATGATATAATCTACAGTGTTTGTTCAGTTCGGCAATACATCACGATGTCTACCCATGACCGAAAAATAATATCTTCGTTTTTATGGGTAGATGCTCACATCAAGGGGGAGCGTGCGATGCTCCATCATATTCAACATATTTTCTTTCCCGGTTTTATGATTATTTTTGATCTTTATTGCATGGTCGATCAAAAATAGGGGGAGAATCATGAGCATCCATTATGGTTTATTATTGGAGTTTTGACGTTAGAGACATTTGAAGACGAAGATTCATTTAGTAGTGTGATGTGGCATTGATTTTTGGTCTTCACAGATCGAGTTTTTGGAATTACTTGATGTTATTCGGATTATGATTATTTATCTTCAGACTCTACACTTTGGGATGTCTCATTTGTGTTTGCATCCGGTTCAGATCTTATGATTGCTCGAGTTTGGATTTGCGATATTTTGAAGACGATGATTATTTTAGCGATGCGGCGTGACACTTATTTCTGATCTCACGATCAAAATTTTGGCATTGCTAGACCATGTCTTCAGATTCATATTATTTATTATTCGGACTTCACTTGTGGATGCTTCACATTTTCAGCAGGTTATTCTTCAAGAGATTATTTGGTGCATTAGCATTCGCTTTCGGAATATTGAAGACATTGTGTGATTCGAGATTGTGCTCTTCGGTTCTACAGTCGAGGGGGAGACTGTGAACATGATTGGTTTTTGGGGACTGATCACATTCGAAGATTGGGATTTCATACTTTTATTCAGATATTGGGGTTTCTCTGTTTGTTCTTTGATGCTAGAGATTCCATTGCCAGATTTCGAGATCACGACTGCTCCAGCTTTTCCGAGACACTTCAGCACCAGACTTACCGTACCTGCCTGTCGGATGTTCTGCCTTTTATCACTGCTTTACCCTCACCATTTCCAAGCATTTAGGGGGAGATTGTTGGAGCATGAAAATGCTCTACAATGTTGAGTGTTTATTAGGTTATAATATTCCCTTGTATGAAAAACATATTTCCTCCACTAGTATATAAAGTGGAGGTGATGGTTATTTTATTAGTAAAAGTGCTCTATGTAGACTTTGTAGATTAGAGAGAGTGTGGTGGGATCTCTCCCACCATGTGAGAGTTATCTCTCCCAACCATGAGTGTTCTTGTAATATTTTGTATCTCTCTATCTATTCACTACATTTTTACTCACATATTATGTTCTTCATGTTCATACACGATTATCTTCTTGGTAATATCTTCCGCACCGATCCAATCGATAAAATAGGCACCTACAAACTCACAAACTTATATAATTTCACCATATAAAAGCAACTCTTATCCCACCCCATCGATCCTCACAACGACACGATCTAAACTCTCGTATCTAAAACCTTCCTCTTTATCTGATCCCTACTCACGGATCTAAAACTAATCTCTTCACCTGATCCATACTCCCAGATCTAAAACTAATCTCCTGATCTGATCCATACTCCCGGATCAATAACTGTGCCCAATCCATACTCCCGGACTAGGGACAATTAACTTAGTCTTAATCCATACCCCCGAACTAATACCAAGTTTATCTCTTTACCTGATCCATACTCCCGGATCTAAAACTAACCTCTTGATCTCATTATCCAACTCATCTTTTATCACACACCAACTATCTCATCTACCCATGTTCTACCCAACATATTTGTAGATATAAAATAGATATACACTTTAACTCATTTAAAACTATATAAAACATCCATTCCGTACTCATCTAAAATAAACAACAATATATAAACATATAACACGTATTTCATAGCAAATACTACATATTTATGTGTTAGAAGAGAGTGACTACACGCTCACCCAAAACATATACTTAATACCTACAAACAATACTGGTATTAAAATCGTGTTTAAGAAAGGGACTATACACTCACTTGATAAGACGATGATCTGACAGCACCTCGTCTATTAAAATAATCTTTTCCGATAAAACCGGGATGCTTTCTTGAAAACCGGGCTTCTCACGGGCAGAGTTTCGGCTCGAAAACTTTACATCTCGGGATCTTCGGGGCTTCGGGACTTGCTTCGGGTCTCGGGAATGATACCGGGGCTTCGGGATATTTCTTGCACACAAAACGAGGTAAAAACGCGAGAGAAGGAAAGAAAATGAGCAAAGAAACTCGGCAGCCTCGACTTCCTTTTATAGGGGCTGGAACCTCTGATTACGCTGGGCGTAATTAAAGTTTACGCGGGGCGTAACGCCTCGTCGACATTTACGCTGGGCGTACTCCTGATACGCGGGGCGTACCGGGTGGATCAGATCGGCTGAGTCACGGATTCGGGTATTATCCGAATAAATAATTTTATTTATATATTTTAATTATTTAAAAATTTCAGAAAATCATATCTTCCTCATACGAGCTCCGTTTTCGACGTTCTTTATATCCACGCGTAGGTGAGACTAAGATCTACAACTTTCATTTATATAAAATACTTCATATCTATGTGTACGATGAAAGTAACTATGCACTCACTTGTTAAAGTGGTGATTCCAAACTTGGGCAGCGCTTCACTTTTAACGATTATATTTTCCTTCGACGAAACCTAGCATTATTATCGCTAAATTTTAGTCTAATATTCACCGTGACTAATTATTAGTCTTAGCATTATTATTATTATATAAGCGTTTAAACAATATTTTCCAACCACTATGTACAGAGAGGAGCCAAACATAAAACACTGGAGGGCAAGACCATTTTGGCATATATTACTTCTGAAAACCAACAACCCAATACGGCCCTTTAAACCAGATTCCCCGTACCGCGTGTAGTTAAAAAGATATTATAACGACACTTAGATAACCTATAATAATAGCTCAAATAATTATTATAAGGTCCTAATAACGTTACTATATTTAAATAAAAGCTATATTAAAAATTAGGTAGGCGTATCTTACCTACGAGGGGGTTTGGCTAGAAGTCGGGCTCTGCAGGGCAGGACTTCCAAGCCGAAAGCTCTTCTTCTCGGAGCCGTCGAGCGCTCCGGGGCTTTCTTCTAGCGCTAGGGGAGTTTTGGGAGGTTTAGAGAGAGAGTAGAGAGAAGAAAGAATGGGAAAGGTGTGAAGAAAATGAGGGTGAGAGAGGTTCTATTTATAGGGTGAAATATGGCTGAACTTGATGTCACATGTCACCATCTGGTGGCAAGACTTGGGGAGAAAGCAATGGCCAAGATTGTGTCACGTCACCCCTTTTGCAGCAGCACCCTGCCGACTTCTAAACCCCGTAACGTTCGCATACGAGCTCCGTTTTCGACGTTGTTTCTATCCACACGTAGGTAAAAATAAGATCTATAACTTTCATTTTGACTCCGTCGGCTAACTCTCGACCGATCTTAAATTTAACAGTACGCGGAGATTATACTGTTAAATGTCCGCGTAAAATTCATAACTTCTACATACGGACTCCGTTTTCGTCTGTCTTTTTACCGTTGAATTCTAAGGCTAAAAAGTCCTCCATCGTAAATTCTAAGGCTAACTCATACGAAGTCAGATTTGGGCGTTCTTTTTTTTCTATGTTCTCGGTTTAATGTATACTACAACTTTTGCTTAGAATTCTAAGGCTAAAAAGTCCTCCATCGTAAATTCACTATTTACGTCTCCCGGTGCCATGCCGGTTTTGCCGAAAAACTTCGACGGGCCATAACTTCTTCGTTATAACTCGGATTTCGGCGTTCTTTATATGTACGGAACCCTTGTAACATATACTACCATTTGGTTAAGATTACTCCTTCTAAATAATATTTCATAAAAACTCATTTTTGATGCTTATTGTCTCTAAATTGACTAGCCCGGATCTACGGGCGTTACAATTATCTCCCCCTTAGGATGATTACGTCCCGGAATCATCAACGAAATAGGGCCTGTATAATGACTCCCTACGTTAACTCTTCATCCTAGGTAATAGCGGTAACTTCTATGTTGCATCGAATGAGTATTTAACTCTTGGACTCCTTGACTGTAGGCGGTGTTCGATCTTGCACCTGCTCCCTATCTCACGTTATACACCAAATTATGACCTTCAAGTCACAATCTCGATCTTTACTGGAGATTGCTTCTTCTTCTTAACAAACTTAAGTTAAGCTCTTTTATTACTACAATGAACCGATGTGTCATATTCTAATGACCTATCATCGCATGTTGCAACGCTTAGACTCAGGTCTCTTAGAGTCAAATTCCAGAACAGACTATACCTTCCTTCATGTTCTAATGTAATCTTAAAAGGTAGCATTTCTAGCTACAAGCGACTATCGCGATACCTTTACTGATCGCTTTGATTATCTTTTATTTCAATCTTCTGGCTTAAGTCAGATGCTACATCGAACTTGGTTCTCTGAACCACATAACATACTTATCGTAGTCGGACTCAATTTGATATGACCACTAGGTTCAGAATAACAATCATCTTCTTAGTTATTACCAAAAAGCTGGTAACGACTTACTTGAACAAAATGGAATCAATTACTAGCTTCTTGGTAACCTTGTGACTTTCCCTGATCCAAGTGTGAGTCATGTGCTTCCGGTAGTATAGGCCTCTACTACCATTCACACCTACTCATACTCGTCCCAAGTATTGTCTCGCAGTTTTCCAAGTCACCATACAAGAAAATCACATAACAGTTTAACACACCAGATAACAAAACAATGGTTTTATTATTATTTCTTGAAACTATTACATAGGTGTTCAAGTTCACCCTAGACTGTGCCTCTAATATGCTACATCATATGATTCTATCCCCTTGGCTACTTCATAACTCGATCTTCGGGTATGAATTCCTCATCCTCGATTCCTTGCATTGTTTTCTGCTTCGTCGAGGATCATGTGGAATGCCCTTGGCTTTGGCGGTGCCTCTGGCCTTGCTGCTTCATTTTTCTTTGGGCAGTCTCTAGACATGTGCCCCTTGCTTCTGCATTCGTAGCATACCTTATCATTTTGTGTACAATCCTTGGAATAGTGACCGATCCTCCCACACTTGTAACAGGTTGCTTCTCCATCGCATCTTCCGAAGTGCTTCTTCTTACACTTTTCACACCACTTGGCTCCATAAGTTTGGTTATCTGGGTTAGACTTCTGGAACTTTCCTTTCTTATCAGGTCTTGAGGATTATTCAAGCTTCCTCTTCTTGCCAACTTCAGCTTTTTCCAGACCCTTTTCCCTTCTTTGGGTCTCAACATTCTTGGCTGCCCAGATGGCGGGTTTCAAAGTGGTTGCTTGCTTGACCATTGGACCAAAGTCCACTGGTAATCCATGGGCGAACTTGTTGACTTTGGAGAGTTCAGTTGGAACTAAGTAAGGACCAAGCTTCATTTTCTCTGTAAAACTTGCAGCGTACTCGGTAACGCTCATTCTTCCTTTCTTTAGGTTCTGAAACTCGTTGTTGATCTCTAGTAGATCCTGCTCAGAGCATTACTGCATTTTTAGTTGCACTAGGAAATCTTCCCAAGACATCTTGCTTGCTTCTCCTTTGGGCATCGTATCTGCCAATAACTTCCACCAGCTCAAGACACCGGTCTTCAGCTGTCTGGCCGCAAAGACGGTTTTCTGCTTGTTGCTATAGTCGCAGCTCTCAAACACCATCTCTATTTCAGAGATCCAGTCCATAATCTATACAGGCTTCGGGCTTCCTGAGAGACTCGGTGGTTTTTCACTCAAGAAGTTCTTATACATTCGCCCATCCTTGTCGTTTCCCCTCTCTGGGCCATTTCTTCGTTCTCCTTTAGTCCTAGCTTGACTCACATGGCGGGTGTAGTTCCCTTCCTCCGATTGCTCGGGGACCAGTTCAGGTTGTACGATCGGTATTATAGCTTCCTCTCAGTTCTATTGAAGTAAGCGTCTGGTCTCCTCCATTTGACGATCCAACATCATTTGGATCATCGCTTGTACTCCGGCCATAGTGATTGGCTCAGGAGCGGCTACCACAACAGGTATTTGCTCAATTACTGGGGATTGATTCCTGTTTCCGTTCGCGTTACCACCTCCCCATCACTCTAAAAATTTACATGCCAGTTCTAATACCGTATTTAAACGTTTAGAAATCTGAACACATAAAGTTTCCAGATCCGGTCAGCAACAGACCATAGATCCGATCATATATTTAGCATCATAAATCATTTAGCACATAAAAGCATGTTAGGCATTTTCCCCAAATTGGCTAGTGATTGTGTCTATTCAGGTGTATTACCTAAATTTTATTAGACACACTCCTCACGATCACCGCTTAACATTTTAAGTTTAAGTCTAGAAATAAATCCATATTCCTAGTTCGCTTAAACTAATGCTCTGATACCAACTGTGACATCCCCATTTTTCACGGCCAGAAAAGACCGATTTTGTTTATGCTTTATAAAAATCAGAGTACCTCTTTTAATAAAAACATTGCGGAATTTGTTCCTAGAAAAACATGATAAATACGTTATCAAAGCATTTCCGAAGAAATGTATTTTTATCCATTTTAAAACATTTGGGATGTCATCGTCAATACAAAAACATAAGCATAAACAGATCTTACATTCATTTACACTAGTGATCTACATCTCTTTTAAATCCCTCAAGTGTAAAGTAGCTTTATATCGACACATGTGATACAAATAAGCTTGAGTGGGTCAGGTTGGGAAACCTGGTGAGTACATAGGGTTTTCAACCCACAATAATTTAATTATTATGTTTAAACATCAAACAATCAACCCAATTACCCATCCCCATTATCTTCCTTACTCTTAAGGATCTACCCTAAGAATCATCTATCCTGCATTCGTTCATTTCGAAGCCCATTGCTTCCAGGGTTTATATGATAGGCACTAAGTCCATAGCTGCCAATGCTTGTTCGTAAACCACTAATTCCATAGCTGCTAAAGTTCATTCATCAGGTACTAAATCCATAGCTACCAGTGTTCAGCTAATAGGTACTAAATCCATAGCTACCAACGTTTATTTAACAGGTACTAAGTCCATAGCTACCAACGTTTATCTAACAGGTACTAAGTCCATAGCTACCAACGTTTCTCTAACAGGTACTAAGTCCATAGCTACCAGTGTTTATCTAATAGGCACTAAGTCCATAGCTGTCGATGTTATTTATTAGGCACTAAGTCTATAGCTGCCAATGTTTACTCATACCATCTTTCATCTCTCATCGTTCATCTACCCATGTTTTACCCAACATATTCGTAGATATAAAATACATATACAGTTTAAATCATTTAAAACATGTATAAAATCGTTCATCCAACATAGAAAGCAAGCATTCAAATAATATGCACACATAGCACGTAATTTATATAAAATACTTCATATATATGTGTACGATGAAAGTAACTATTCACTCACTTGTTAAAGTGATGATTCCAAACTCGGGCAGCGCTTCACTTTTAACGATTCTATTTTCCTTCGACGAAACCTAGCATTATTATCGCTAAATTTTAGTCTAATATTTATCGTGACTAATTATTAGTCTTAGCATTATTATTATTATATAAGCGTTTAAACAATATTTTCCAACCACTATGTACAGACAGGGGCCAGACATAAAACACCGTAGGGCAGGACCGTTTTGGCATATAGCACTTCTGAAATCCAACAAGCCTATACGACCCTTTAAACCAGATTCCATGTACCGTGTGTAGTTAAAAAGATATTATAACGACACTTATATAACCCATAATAATAGCTCAAATAGTTATTATAAGGTCGTAATAACGTTACTATATTTAAATAAAACCTATATTAAAAATTAGGTAGGCGTATCTTACCTACGAGGGGGTTTGGCTAGAAGTCGGGTCAGGAATTCCGAGCCGAAAGCTTTTCTTCTCGGAGCCGTCGAGCGCTCCGGGGCTTTCTTCTAGCGCTAGGGGAGTTTTGGGAGGTTTAGAGAGAGATTAGAGAGAAGAAAGAATGGGAAAGGTGTGAAGAAAATGAGGGTGAGAGAGGTTCTATTTATAGGGTGAAATATGGCTGAACTTGGTGCCACATGTTACCATCTGGTGGCAAGACTTGGGGAGAAAGCAATGGCCAAGATTGTGTCACGTCACCCTTTTTGCAGCAGCACCCTGCCGACTTCTAAACCCCGTAACTTTCGCATACGAGCTCCGTTTTCGACGTTGTTTCTATCCACGCGTAGGTAAAAATAAGATCTACAACTTTCATTTTGACTCCGTCGTCTAACTCTCGACCAATCTTAAATTTAACAGTACAAGGAGATTATACTGTTAAATGTCCGCGTAAAATTCATAACTTCTAGATACGGACTCCGTTTTCGTCTGTCTTTTTACCGTTGAGTTCCTATTAATGAGATCTTCAATTCTCATTTAGGTCGCGTAGGCCAAAAACCGCTAGATCTAAAAATCGAGTTTCGGGCCGTGCAATGCTATGCCAAATCTTAGAAAATTCATAACTTCATCATACGAAGTCAGATTTGGGCGTTCTTTTTTTCTATGTTCTCAGTTTAACGTATACTACAAATTTTGCTTAGATTTCTAAGGCTAAAAAGTCCTCCATCAAAAATTCACTATTTACATCTCCCGGTGCCATGCCGGTTTTGCCGAAAAACTTTGACGGGCCATAACTTCTTCGTTATAACTCGGATTTCGGCCTTCTTTATATGTACGGAACCCTTGTAACATATACTACCATTTGGTTAAGATTACTCCTTCTAAATAATATTCCATAAAAACTCATTTTTGATGCTTATTGTCTCTAAATTGACTAGCCCGGATCTACGGGCGTTACAGTCGCATACCAACTCAAGTTGCCTCAAGAGTTAAGTAATGTACACGATGTTTTTCACGTATCAAATCTAAAAAGATGTCTATCCGATGTCACTCTTTTTATACCTCTCGAAGAGATACAAGCCAATACGAAACTCAACTTTGTAGAAGAACCTGTCGAGATCATGGATCGAGAAGTCAAACAATTAAAGCAAAGTCGTATTCCCATAGTGAAAGTTCGATGGAACTCTTTACGAGGACCTGAATTTACTTGGGAACGTGAAGATCAGATGAAAGAAAAATACCCTTAACTATTTGACAAAACTCCATCCATAAGATAAATTTCGGGACGAAATTGTTCTAACGGGGGGAGAATGTAACACTAGTCAAAATAGGTCAATAACAATCACATGTGATTATGCCAATCATGTAATGTGATTTTGTTAAAATATTAATGTGATAAACATGCTATGTTGTTCATGATAAATTCTAATACAAATATGAACTTTCTTTATGATGCAACTCAAAGTATATGTCCATACGATTCCAAAAATATAGAGAACGTCTGAATCTGACTTCGCATGAAGAAGTTATGATAAACCGAACACTATAAATCTCTATAATAAGAGGAATTTAAAATAGAATTAGAATTAGCTATTGGAGTCTAAAAGAGAGTTGTAGTACTCATAAATACCTACGCGTGGATATACAGAACGTCAAAAACAGAGTTCGTATGCGAAAGTTACGACCTTCCGAAGATACAACTGTCAGAAACCCTAATCCAACTGAACTCACGACGTGAGCATAGAAACTCACGACGTGAGGAGTCAAATTGCCACATTTCGGATCAAGAGTTCGTATGCGAAAGTTACGACCTTCCGAAGACATCTTGCTTGCTTCTCCTTTGGGCATCGTATCTGCCAATAACTTCCACCAGCTCAAGACTCCGGTCTTCAGCTGTCTGGCCGCAAAGACGGTTTTCTGCTTGTTGCTATAGTCGCAGCTCTCAAACACCATCTCCATTTCAGAGATCCAGTCCATAATCTATACAGGCTTCGGGCATCCTGAGAGACTCGGTGGTTTTTCACTCAAGAAGTTCTTATACATTCGCCCATCCTTGTCATTTCCCCTCTCTGGGCCATTTCTTCGTTCTCCTTTAGTCCTAGCTTGACTCACATGGCGGGTGTAGTTCCCTTCCTCCGATTGCTCGGGGACCAGTTCAGGTTGTACGATCGGTATTGTAGCTTCCTCTCAGTTCTGTTGAAGTAAGCGTCTGGTCTCCTCCATTTGACGATCCAACATCATTTGGATCATCGCTTGTACTCCGGCCATAGTGATTGGCTCAGGAGCGGCTACCACAACAGGTATTTGCTCAATTACTGGGGGTTGATTTCTGTTTCCGTTCGCGTTACCAGCTCCGCTTCGGGTTCTTGCCATTTTGATCTTATTCACCAAATTAGGCATTTGGTGTGAAATGACGAGAATTAAGATAGGAAAGATTTTATTTACGATCGACGTGTAAACCTCCCCATCACTCCAAAAATTTACATGCCAGTTCTAATACCGTATTTAAACGTTTAGAAATCTGAACACATAAAGTTTCCAGATCCGGTCAGCAACAGACCATAGATCCGATCATACATTTAGCATCATAAAGCATCATAAATCATTTAGCACATAAAAGCATGTTAGGCATTTTCGCCAAATTGGCTAGTGATTGTGTCTATTCAGGTATATTACCTAAATTTTATTAGACACACTCCTCACGATCATCACTTAGCATTTTAAGTTTAAGTCTAGAAATAAATCCATATTCCTAGTTCGCTTAAACTAATGCTCTGATACCAACTGTGACATCCCCATTTTTCACGGCCAGAAAAGACCGATTTTGTTTATGCTTTATAAAAATCAGAGTACCTCTTTTAATAAAAACGTTGCGGAATTTGTTCCTAGAAAAACATGATAAATACGTTATCAAAGCATTTCCGAAGAAATGTATTTTTATCCATTTTAAAATATTTGGGATGTCATCGTCAATACAAAAACATAAGCATAAACAGATCTTACATTCATTTACACTAGTGATCTACATCTCTTTTAAATCCCTCAAGTGTAAAGTAGCTTTATATCGACACATGTGATACAAATAAGCTTGAGTGGGTCAGGTTGGGAAACCTGGTGAGTACATAGGGTTTTCAACCCACAATAATTTAATTATTATGTTTAAACATCAAACAATCAACCCAATTACCCATCCCCATTATCTTCCTTACTCTTAAGGATCTACCCTAAGAATCATCTATCCTGCATTCGTTCATTTCGAAGCCCATTGCTTCCAGGGTTTATATGATAGGCACTAAGTCCATAGCTCTTAAAACTCTGTTGAACTATGAAGCGCCATTTTAGATAAGTGATTATATAATCCTCTGTTCTCAAGATATCAGTCGGACAAATACATGGAACAACGTCGTACTTATTGCCCAGCAGTTTGTTTCACGATTTCCGATTTGTTTGACATAGAACTCAATTGAACACATCAACTTAGTTCTGACCGGGCCCGGTACATAAGTCAAAACAAAATCATCGAGGGGCCCAAATATCAGCTTCTAATCCAAGAAGGAACAGATAAACTTCGACTCATATGTTTATTCTACTACTCATTGAATTATACACAAGAGCACGTTTTGTAACATCGAGTTACCAATGCGTTTTCGTACAATCAATGCATAACCAACTCATAAGTAACAAATCATATATCTAGGTTTGAAGACTTATATGATATTACCGTCTCACGATCACTCGAGATAAATTCCATGAAGTGATTCCAGTGAGCATGGGTTGAGTCCAATGCTTAGAACTTATGAGCACTCATGAGTGTTGTAGCCACGTCCAACAACTTAGACCTATGCAACCAATCATGACAGTCTTGATTCATACCTACTTCCGACATATGACCGACTGTGGAGGTTCGAATAATATGATATACCAAACATAATTATTCTGGAAGTCAAAACATGCAAAAGAAATATAGTAAACGATCGACAAGAGATAGCAACACTTTACTCATAAATAAAACACCTTTTATTCATCACCTAATGTCAATTACACTTTACAAATTTCAAGGTTATCTAACTACTAAATCTAATATCATCCTTCAGCCCTATGCTCCGAGCATGCTGGAGATGCTTAACCCGAGTCAGTCCCTTCGTGAGGGGATCTGCTGGATTCTCATCCGATGATACCCTCTTTGCCACGAGGAGTCCTTCTTCTATTCGATGTCTGATGAAATGGTATTTTCTGTCGATGTGTCTGGATCTCCCGTGATCCCTTGGTTCCTTGGCTAAGGCAACTGCACTTTCACTATCACAGAAAATTTCCATTGGCTCTTTAATAGCTGGTACAACTCCAAGGTCTCCAATGAAGTTCTTCAGCCATATCGCCTCCTTTGCTGCCTCGCTAGCTGCTATATACTCTGATTCGCAAGTTGAATCAGCCACTGTCTCTTGCTTGGAACTCTTCCAAGAAATTGCTCCTCCGTTTAACGTAAAGACCCAGCCTGACTGAGAGCGGAAATTATCCCTATCAGTCTGAAAGCTAGCATCACTATACCCTACAACTCTCAAGTCTTCACTCCCACCGAGGGTAAGGACCCAGTCCTTAGTCCTCCGTAGGTACTCTGACTAAGTCCAATTAGTCTTTTACTCCGGTCTCTCAAGATCCTTATCCCTAGAATATAGGCAGCTTCTCCTAGGTCCTTCATAGAGAAACACTTCCCAAGCCAGGACTTAACTTCCTGCAGAGTTGGGATGTCATTTCCTATGAGTAGTATGTCATCCACATACAATACCAAAAAGCTAACTATACTCCCACTAGCCTTGACATATACACAAGATTCATCTTCACTCCTAGAAAAGCCAAATTCCTTGACTTTCTCATCAAAGCAAAGATTCCATCTGCGAGGTGCTTGCTTTAACCCATAAATGGATTTCTCAAGCTTACACACTCTATTAGGGTACTCTGTGTTGACAAAACCCTCTGGCTGACTCATGTAAACATCCTCAGCCAACTTTCCATTTAGGAAAGCGGTTTTGACATCCATTTGCCATATTTCATAGTCATGAAATGCGGCTATGGCTAACAGAACCCTAATAGACTTAATATTGGCCACTGGAGAAAAGGTCTCATCATAATCAACTCCCAGAGTTTGTGAGAAACCCTTTGCAACCAGTCGTGCCTTATAAGTGTATACATTACCATCCATGTCGGTCTTCTTCTTGAAGATCCATTTGCACCCTATAGTCTTACGACCTGGTACATTCTCAACCAAGTTCCAAACTTGATTGTCATACATGGACTGTATCTCGCTGTCCATTGCCTCTTTCCACTTGGCTGACTCAGGGCCTGCCATGGCTTTCGCGTAACTGTTAGGTTCATCCAGACCTATCAGTGTCTCATCACTGATAAGTGTATCACCTTCCACAGTAATATGGAATCCATAGTAATGCTCAGGTGCATTCCTAACCCTTGTGGAACGCCTCAGAGGTACAGACTTGTCAATTGGCTCAACATGAGTTTCCTCCTCAAGTTGAGTGCTAGGGTTTGAAGTTCCTTCACCACTTGACTCTTGAATTTCTTCAAGGTCAACTTACCTCCCACTGTCTCCTTGGCTTATGAACTCTCTCTCTCGAAAGAAAGCCCTCCTAGCTACAAAGACCACATTCTCACTAGGTCTGTAGAAGAGGTAACCAAAGGATTTCTGTGGGTAGCCGATGAAAATACACCTCTCACTTCGAGGTTCGAGCTTATCATGAGTCTCGCGTCTCACGAAAGCCTCGCAACCCCAAATCTTAATGTGGTCTAGTTTGGGTACTTTACCAGTCCACATCTCATGAGGAGTTTTGGCAACTTTCTTTGTGGGAACTAGATTAAGGATATGGGCGGCAGTCTCTAAGGCATACCCCCAAAATGAGATTGGTAGCGAAGCTCGACTCATCATGGAACGAACCATATCCAACAAGGTTCGATTACGCCTCTCAACTACACCATTCAACTGCGGTGTCCTGGGAGGTGTCAATTGTGAGACAATCCCACATTCCCTAAGATAGTCGAGGAACTCTGAACTAAGATACTCACCACCTCGATCGGATCGAAGCATCTTAATGTTCCTGCCCAATTGATTCTCGACTTCCTGTTTAAACTCTTTAAACCTCTCAAAAGTCTCTGACTTATGCTTGATTAAGTAGACATATCCATATCTACTGTAATCATCAGTAAAAGTCAAATAATAACGATTAGCATCCCTTGTGGCATGTTTGAAGGGCCCACACACATCCGTGTGTATAAGATCCAACAAACCTTCACCCCTCTCACAAGAACCTGTGAAGGGTGACTTTGTCATATTTCCAAGTAAGCATGATTCGCAACTATCATATGACTTTAGGTCAAATGACTCCAATACTCCATCCTTTTGGAGTTGGCCTATGCGTTTCTTGCTTATATGTCCAAGACGACAATGCCATAATGATGCTTTATCCAAGTTATTATCATTAACAGAATCAATACACAATACATTATTTCCTAAGTTATCAACCACAGATACAGTTTCATACACACCATCACAAGGTAATGCTTTAAAATAAAGAACATTATTAAAGAAAGCATTAATCGAACCAACTTCATTATCGAATGAAAAGGTGAAACCTTGTTTATACAATGCATGAAAGGAAATAATATTTCTTGCCATTTCTGGCGAGTAACAACATTTATTCAAATCTAAACTAAACTCACTACTTAGCGATAAAGTATAAACTCCAATCTTGGTGACAGGTAAAGCTTTCCTATTCCCCATGATTAAGTTTATTCTTCCATGCTCCACATTCTCACTTCTTCTTAGTCCCTGCAAATCAGAACAGATATGAATACCACAACCGGTATCAAGGACCCAAGAGTTAGAATGGGGTGAGTTATTAGATAAGATAGTGTAAATACCTGCATGGTTGGGTTTAACTTTCCCATCCTTCACATCTTGCTGGTACTTTGGGTAGTTCCGCTTCCAATGTGACTTTTCATGGCAATAGAAGCATTCAGCCTCTTTAGGGTCAGAAGAAGGAGTGACAAAACCTTTCTTGGTTCCACTTGAAGAAGAGCCATCAAGGGTCCTAGCCTTGGTACCCTTCGAAAAGCTCTTCCTCTTCTTCACTCTACCTTTCCCGATTGCCAAAACCGGGGCGGAGTTTGGAGTAGGAGTGTTAACAACCGACTTACCCTTAAGACCTGTTTCTGCGGTCTTGAGGAGTCCCTGAAGTTTGCTGAGTGTGACCTCTTCCTTATTCATGTGATATGTCATGCGGAATTGATCATAGCACGATGATAAGGAGTGCAAAATGACATCTATTGCAAGCTCCTCAGGGAAGTTCACATTAAGCTTCAGCAACCGATCCACATACCTTTGCATTTTCTGCATGTGGCTCGTGACGGATTCCCCGTCCTTCATCATGGTTGTTATGATAGAGCATATGATTTCATACCTCTCTTGTCGTGCACTTTGATGGTATCTTTCCATCAGATCTTGGTGCATTTCAAAAGGGTAGAAGTCCTCATAGGACTTTTGGAGTTCCGCTGTCATGGTGGCCAACATGATGCATGCCACTTTTGTAGCATCCCTTTCATGTGCCCGAAAGTCAGCGATCTCCTGGGGAGTTGCAGTGGTCTCATCAATCTCCTTAAGCTCCTTGTCAAGGACATATTCTTTGTCCTCATAGCGGGTAATCATCCTGATGTTTCTGATCCATTCATTGAAATTGGATCCATCAAAAGTGACTTTCCCACACAAGTTCATAAGGGTAAAGGAGCCATTAGGATTAGAGCCAGAAGCAGCATTGTTTGAAGACATTTGAAAGAAGAGGACAAGATTAGTTTAGATATTAAGAGATTCCTTAATAAAACACCCAAATGTAATATGAAGGCTAGGATCCAATCACAATATATTATAACTTAGAAGAGGTATGCCGTAATCCAAGCTATAACATATTTGAAAGGTAGGTGAATGACGATTCACCAATTTCCACCATGAAAAACGAAATATAAATATTAGGTTTTTAATTGGTTCTTAGAAATTCCTAGATTCTTTTGAGATTCAAAGAACTTTTCAAAGGCATGTTTCAATCTCGAGTGTGCCCTCCACGTTTTGTGACTGGGATACCGAGGATCACAAAACGAGGTGTGAAGTAACCATGCAAATCACTTGGTACCCTCAAGGTTTATCACTCAATCAATGTGCCGGTAAACCACACACGCTCCACCGATGCTATGGTAAACCTTAAGTCACCCTTTACCTACCTTGTTAAGTCCAAGTTAGTGTGCCGGTTAACCACACACGCTCCACCAACGACTTAAACAAAGTGTAAAGTGTAATTTCATGGATTAGCACCTTATTCACATTTTCCTAAAGTAACTAAGATTGGGAATTTAATAAAAGCATTTAGTTACTTTATAATATTCATCATACTTTTAATGAGAATTTATAAGTCCTTGTCTTACCCGTTCGGCTAACGACCCTCCACCGATCAAGGAAGCGGTGGGTGAGAGTGGACACCCATTAAGTTGCCATTTTATAGGCAACAACCTTATACCCCCCTTATAGACCGGCTTCGTGAATGAGGCGTACTAGCGGTAAGACGACTTGTTGTTATACATATATATATTAGTAACTTATAATATTATAAAGTATAAGGGTTGAATTTTAACTTTTAAAATTCTAAGGGTTGGAACTAAAGTTTTAATCAAGACTTTACATGTTCCAAAACTTGAGGGCAAGTTTTGTAAACTTCCAAAACTTTTCATTTCTTATAACTTATGAATTAATTGAGTAATAAAAATGAAGACTCTTCATTTTTATAACTCTTGTGTTCTTTTAATGGCTTTAATAAAAGTGAGACTTTTGGTTTTCCATAACTTGAGGACAAGTTATGGACTCCATTAAAACACATTATGATCATGAATTAAACTACCATGAAGGTTACAAACAATTCCTATGATCATCTAATCTTCGTAAGTTCAAGAACATGAATATGAACACTTTCAAGAATCAAAAATTACACTTAAAAAAAAAACTTGTAATTTAACGATTTTTTTTTTCAAGCTGTTTGCACACACAAAAAAAAACAACAAACAAACCTAGGCTCTGATACCACTGATGGGTTTTGAGCACTCTAACACTTCCTAAGTGTACATGCAACACTAATAACCTTGGATCTATGTTTGTGTAATAATCATGCAAAGTTGAATTCCAAGGTTATATTCCTATCTAGCATACATGTGGAACATTTTTAACTTGAATGAAAGATAGAATAACTTACCTTGTTGTTGATTATGATCCTTGAAACCTTGTAAGCCTAGCACCCCAAGTGTGATGCCTCAAATGCTTCACACAACACCAAATGCAAAGGAGTAAACTTTGAGAGAATCTTACACTTGCAAAATCGGCTCTAGCCCTCTTGTTTCTTATGTGTAGCCTATTTTGGTGGATAATGAGTTTCTTATATAGTGTTGACACATCTAGGGTTACACCATGTAAACCCTAATGTGTCATGACTCTTCATTTCCATGACCCATGGGTTTGTAACTCCAATGGAGCATCCATGGAGCATCCTATGGGTAGAACCCAACTTGATAATCCATGGAGCCTCTTAGCCCACTATATAAGATATGGAAGATTTACATAATCTACCCATATATTTAATTAGTTATCTTTTGATCACTTAATTAATTCTAAATTAATTCTTGATCAAACTAATTAAATAATATTATTAATATATTAGAACTTATAATATATTAATAAACCATAAGTGTTATTTCTCTCATTTTAGTTTATCCAATTGCATGGTGCCATGCAACCCAAATGGACCATGCCGGGTCGGGTCAAGTACATACCAGAAATAGTTATGGACTTAGACACCTTATCCAACAACTTCTCCATCGCATATTCCGAAGTGCTTCTTCTTACACTTTTCACACCACTTGGCTCCATAACTTTGGTTATCTGGGTTAGACTTCTGGAAGTTTCCTTTCTTATCAGGTCTTGAGGATTATTCAAGCTTCCTCTTCTTGCCAACTTCAGCTTTTTCCAGACCCTTTTCCCTTCTTTGGGTCTCAACATTCTTGGCTGCCCAGATGGCGAGTTTCAAAGTGGTTTCTTGCTTGACCATTGGACCAAATTCCGCTGGTAATCCATGGGCGAACTTGTTGACCTTGGAGAGTTCAGTTGGAACTAAGTAAGGAACAAGCTTCATTTTCTCCGTAAAACTTGCAGCGTACTCGGTAACGCTCATTCTTCCTTTCTTTAGGTTCTGAAACTCGTTGTTGATCTCTAGTAGATCATGCTCAGAACATTACTGCATTTTTAGTTGCACTAGGAAATCTTCCCAAGACATCTTGCTTGCTTCTCCTTTGGGCATCGTATCTGCCAATAACTTCCACCAGCTCAAGACTCCGGTCTTCAGCTGTCTGGCCGCAAAGACGGTTTTCTGCTTGTTGCTATAGTCGCAGCTCTCAAACACCATCTCCATTTCAGAGATCCAGTCCATAATCTATACAGGCTTCGGGCATCCTGAGAGACTCGGTGGTTTTTCACTCAAGAAGTTCTTATACATTCGCCCATCCTTGTCATTTCCCCTCTCTGGGCCATTTCTTCGTTCTCCTTTAGTCCTAGCTTGACTCACATGGCGGGTGTAGTTCCCTTCCTCCGATTGCTCGGGGACCAGTTCAGGTTGTACGATCGGTATTGTAGCTTCCTCTCAGTTCTGTTGAAGTAAGCGTCTGGTCTCCTCCATTTGACGATCCAACATCATTTGGATCATCGCTTGTACTCCAGCCATAGTGATTAGCTCAGGAGCGGCTACCACAACATGTATTTGCTCAATTACTGGGGGTTGATTTCTGTTTCCGTTCGCATTACCAGCTCCGCTTCGGGTTCTTGCCATTTCGATCTTATTCACCAAATTAGGCATTTGGTGTGAAATGACGAGAATTAAGATAGGAAAGATTTTATTTACGATCGACGTGTAAACCTCCCCATCACTCCAAAAATTTACATGCCAGTTCTAATACCGTATTTAAACGTTTAGAAATCTGAACACATAAAGTTTCCAGATCCGGTCAGCAACAGACCATAGATCCGATCATACATTTAGCATCATAAAGCATCATAAATCATTTAGCACATAAAAGCATGTTAGGCATTTTCGCCAAATTGGCTAGTGATTGTGTCTATTCAGGTATATTACCTAAATTTTATTAGACACACTCCTCACGATCATCACTTAGCATTTTAAGTTTAAGTCTAGAAATAAATCCATATTCCTAGTTCGCTTAAACTAATGCTCTGATACCAACTGTGACATCCCCATTTTTCACGGCCAGAAAAGACCGATTTTGTTTATGCTTTATAAAAATCAGAGTACCTCTTTTAATAAAAACGTTGCGGAATTTGTTCCTAGAAAAACATGATAAATACGTTATCAAAGCATTTCCGAAGAAATGTATTTTTATCCATTTTAAAACATTTGGGATGTCATCGTCAATACAAAAACATAAGCATAAACAGATCTTACATTCATTTACACTAGTGATCTACATCTCTTTTAAATCCCTCAAGTGTAAAGTAGCTTTATATCGACACATGTGATACAAATAAGCTTGAGTGGGTCAGGTTGGGAAACCTGGTGAGTACATAGGGTTTTCAACCCACAATAATTTAATTATTATGTTTAAACATCAAACAATCAACCCAATTACCCATCCCCATTATCTTCCTTACTCTTAAGGATCTACCCTAAGAATCATCTATCCTGCATTCGTTCATTTCGAAGCCCATTGCTTCCAGGGTTTATATGATAGGCACTAAGTCCATAGCTGCCAATGCTTGTTCGTAAACCACTAATTCCATAGCTGCTAAAGTTCATTCATCAGGTACTAAATCCATAGCTACCAGTGTTCAGCTAATAGGTACTAAATCCATAGCTACCAACGTTTATTTAACAGGTACTAAGTCCATAGCTACCAACGTTTATCTAACAGGTACTAAGTCCATAGCTACCAACGTTTCTCTAACAGGTACTAAGTCCATAGCTACCAGTGTTTATCTAATAGGCACTAAGTCCATAGCTGTCGATGTTATTTATTAGGCACTAAGTCTATAGCTGCCAATGTTTACTCATACCATCTTTCATCTCTCATCGTTCATCTACCCATGTTTTACCCAACATATTCGTAGATATAAAATACATATACAGTTTAAATCATTTAAAACATGTATAAAATCGTTCATCCAACATAGAAAGCAAGCATTCAAATAATATGCACACATAGCACGTAATTTATATAAAATACTTCATATATATGTGTACGATGAAAGTAACTATTCACTCACTTGTTAAAGTGATGATTCCAAACTCGGGCAGCGCTTCACTTTTAACGATTCTATTTTCCTTCGACGAAACCTAGCATTATTATCGCTAAATTTTAGTCTAATATTTACCGTGACTAATTATTAGTCTTAGCATTATTATTATTATATAAGCGTTTAAACAATATTTTCCAACCACTATGTACAGACAGGGGCCAGACATAAAACACCGTAGGGCAGGACCGTTTTGGCATATAGCACTTCTGAAATCCAACAAGCCTATACGACCCTTTAAACCAGATTCCATGTACCGTGTGTAGTTAAAAAGATATTATAACGACACTTATATAACCCATAATAATAGCTCAAATAGTTATTATAAGGTCGTAATAACGTTACTATATTTAAATAAAACCTATATTAAAAATTAGGTAGGCGTATCTTACCTACGAGGGGGTTTGGCTAGAAGTCGGGTCAGGAATTCCGAGCCGAAAGCTTTTCTTCTCGGAGCCGTCGAGCGCTCCGGGGCTTTCTTCTAGCGCTAGGGGAGTTTTGGGAGGTTTAGAGAGAGATTAGAGAGAAGAAAGAATGGGAAAGGTGTGAAGAAAATGAGGGTGAGAGAGGTTCTATTTATAGGGTGAAATATGGCTGAACTTGGTGCCACATGTTACCATCTGGTGGCAAGACTTGGGGAGAAAGCAATGGCCAAGATTGTGTCACGTCACCCTTTTTGCAGCAGCACCCTGCCGACTTCTAAACCCCGTAACTTTCGCATACGAGCTCCGTTTTCGACGTTGTTTCTATCCACGCGTAGGTAAAAATAAGATCTACAACTTTCATTTTGACTCCGTCGTCTAACTCTCGACCAATCTTAAATTTAACAGTACAAGGAGATTATACTGTTAAATGTCCGCGTAAAATTCATAACTTCTAGATACGGACTCCGTTTTCGTCTGTCTTTTTACCGTTGAGTTCCTATTAATGAGATCTTCAATTCTCATTTAGGTCGCGTAGGCCAAAAACCGCTAGATCTAAAAATCGAGTTTCGGGCCGTGCAATGCTATGCCAAATCTTAGAAAATTCATAACTTCATCATACGAAGTCAGATTTGGGCGTTCTTTTTTTCTATGTTCTCAGTTTAACGTATACTACAAATTTTGCTTAGATTTCTAAGGCTAAAAAGTCCTCCATCAAAAATTCACTATTTACATCTCCCGGTGCCATGCCGGTTTTGCCGAAAAACTTTGACGGGCCATAACTTCTTCGTTATAACTCGGATTTCGGCCTTCTTTATATGTACGGAACCCTTGTAACATATACTACCATTTGGTTAAGATTACTCCTTCTAAATAATATTCCATAAAAACTCATTTTTGATGCTTATTGTCTCTAAATTGACTAGCCCGGATCTACGGGCGTTACAGTCGCATACCAACTCAAGTTGCCTCAAGAGTTAAGTAATGTACACGATGTTTTTCACGTATCAAATCTAAAAAGATGTCTATCCGATGTCACTCTTTTTATACCTCTCGAAGAGATACAAGCCAATACGAAACTCAACTTTGTAGAAGAACCTGTCGAGATCATGGATCGAGAAGTCAAACAATTAAAGCAAAGTCGTATTCCCATAGTGAAAGTTCGATGGAACTCTTTACGAGGACCTGAATTTACTTGGGAACGTGAAGATCAGATGAAAGAAAAATACCCTTAACTATTTGACAAAACTCCATCCATAAGATAAATTTCGGGACGAAATTGTTCTAACGGGGGGAGAATGTAACACTAGTCAAAATAGGTCAATAACAATCACATGTGATTATGCCAATCATGTAATGTGATTTTGTTAAAATATTAATGTGATAAACATGCTATGTTGTTCATGATAAATTCTAATACAAATATGAACTTTCTTTATGATGCAACTCAAAGTATATGTCCATACGATTCCAAAAATATAGAGAACGTCTGAATCTGACTTCGCATGAAGAAGTTATGATAAACCGAACACTATAAATCTCTATAATAAGAGGAATTTAAAATAGAATTAGAATTAGCTATTGGAGTCTAAAAGAGAGTTGTAGTACTCATAAATACCTACGCGTGGATATACAGAACGTCAAAAACAGAGTTCGTATGCGAAAGTTACGACCTTCCGAAGATACAACTGTCAGAAACCCTAATCCAACTGAACTCACGACGTGAGCATAGAAACTCACGACGTGAGGATTCAAATTGCCACATTTCGGATCAAGAAGGTGCACGATGAGGCTACGAAGGGATAAGTTCCAAACTCACGACGTGAGCAAGGATATCTCACGACGTGAGGAGTCATCTGGCCACCTTCCGAAGCTAGGGACGCAAATGGCAAGTCTACGAGATGAACATGATTGACTCACGACGTGAGTCTTATAAAACTCACGGCGTGAGAGTCCAAAAGCTTACTATATATAGCAAGTTTGACGCTAGCCATTCTTGCATCTGAAACTCTTTCCTTCTCTCTCATTTTGCTGAAGCCCTCTTGCATCCCGAGCCCGACAACCTCGTACCGCTGACTGTTTCTGCTTAGATTACATAAAATCATGCTACTAGGGTGAGTTTCACGGCCCCACTTTCTAATATTTTCGGGGGAGAACGCATGCTAAATATTATATATACGTTACTATTATGTCTATATGATGGTATATTAGTATCAACGTGAATAGTTATATTAACTGGGATATATTTGTTCTAAATATAATATTTTGAATATATACAACTATTATCAACTTGTTAGCATGTTATTATACTAATGTAGATCTTGAGTTATACTAAGGATTCTATGTATATATATATATATATATATATATATATATATATATGTATATATATATATATATATATATATATATATATATATATGTATATATATATATATATACATATATATATATATATATATATATATATATATATATATATATATATATATATATATATATATATATATATATATATATGTTGTGTGCGATATAGTTCCGAAGTTATATTCGGAAGTTCTATATGTTAATTTATAAAGTATGTTGCTATTATTGGTTTTATGCCAAGATAAAACTTGGTATGCTATATGTTGTTATTGTTAGTTTTATGTCAAGATAAAACTTGGTATGTTATATGTTGTTGTTGGTTTTATGATAAAACCTGGTTTTTCCTCAAGTTATAGCTGTTATACTGCCTAAAGTAATATGAACTTAGGAGTAATGTTTAAAAGCAAAGTCTAATAACTTAGGGTTGTAGACACGAAAATGCTTTTGTTGTTAGAGCTATAGGAAGCCGTTGAAGTCTACATGAGTAATTGTATTCATCAACTAAGATTGGGGATCTTAGCAGAAATCCTCTGAACTATAACTGTTAATCCCATGTGAGCGAGGAAGTCGTGTATAATTAGTATACGGGTTGACAACCCCACTCGTGATTGCTAGCTACAATCAAACATATGCGAGTGACGATCTATCCTTTTATTTTTTATTTGTTCCGACGTCGATAAAGCGTGCGGTGTTCCTCATGGAAATCATGAGTGGGTTGTCCTCATGGAAATAATGAGTGGGTTGTCTCATGGAAATCATGAGTGGGTTGTCCTCATGGAAATCATGAGTGGGTTGTTCTCACGGAAATCATGAGTGGGTTTAATCAGAGGTATTATGTCATAGCAGCGGTTACAGGCTCATGGTAGCAAATTGTTAGAAACATTATACTTTGTCGTCATACAAGTATAAATGTTAAGTATAAGTTTACCCATACTTATACCCTAGGTACATGGAACGTTTAGGTATATCACTTAATTGATAAGTAAACTATTATACCTAACATATCTACTAAACGTTGGAGAGTCAAAATGATACTTTCAAAACTATACTTTTAAACTTGGAAAATGTATTATTTTTATATGGAGTCAGACTCCTTCGAGCCAAATTAAGCCCCGAGAGCTGATATTGCCCCCCGATGAGCTGTTCGAGAGGTTTTGGAGACCCACGTTCTACCGAATTGAACTAAGAACGCTTTCTTATCACAGTAGATACGACTATAAAGAAAAGGCCTCTTTTTGTACCACCACTACTAAACATGCATATAGTCTCAGAAAACGAAAATTATGTATGTCCAAATCGATCTCAATGGATCCCTCGTGACTGCCCAGAGGAGAACTCACCAACTTTATGTTGACGTATTTTAAAATGCATGTGTTTTCAGGAACTTGAAAAGCTGGTATGTATTCGAACATGAGAAGTTTTACTATTATCCTTTATGTTCATTAAGAAGTATGTCATAGTCGAATATTATGTAATAAGTACTAGGAAAACAATAATGTAACTTTCAATCATCAATAAAGGTATGTATTTAATAAAACTCTTTAGTACTGTTCAATGTATGTTATATAACTGTGATACGAAGAATGACGTTACACCATGCGGTGTTTCCGCCGACGGCCGGGGTGTGACAACGTACTAGGGCACCAACAAAGCCCTCTCCCCGAATTTGGAAGTGATCTCCGCAACATTCTCAGTAGTCTGTCTCATATCCAGGAACTCTCTGTATAACTGTTGAATCTCCACAACAGGTGAAAAATCGGATCGGAATCGGGTCACGAAATATGGCCAGGTCATGGTCGCAATGGCTGGGCCTCCTAATGCGTAACCGACCTCCTACCACCAGTCCCTAGCTCGATCCATCAAACACCCCGCGGCAATCCTAACCTTCAACCCCTCAGGGCAGAAGCTGGTCATCTGAGCACACTCGATATCCGCTATCCATCGTCTGGCTGCAACGGGGTCCTTCACCTCGCAGAAGTCTGGTGCTCCGCATCTCCTAAAATCCTTGAAGGAGAGCGTACGAGTCCCCGACTGGCCTAGTGCCATGTCACTCCTGAATGCCCTAAGGCGATCCTCCATCAGCTCAATGATACCCTCCTTGATCGACCAAAAAATCACTGGGGTTGACTCAAGGATGCCTCTCGAAATATCGGATGCATTGAACTCGCGCAATCCCTCATCAATCAGCTCAGAACTCGTACCCGAACCAGACCCAGATCATAAACCTCCTGCTTAATGACGTGTCATCACCATTCTGAAACAAACCATACAATTGTCAGGATTATACATAATCATCGAAAGACCTCACACTCTGCCATTCCTGGTTCCCCACAACTCTCTAGGAGTCAAGTACGGATCCTCTTCTTTCAGTAGTACGGGCCCATACTACCTTCCACATCTATCCGTACTTTCCCCCTGGTTTGCATTGGGTCACCAAAGTCGCTCCCTATCCACACATACAATTCGCAACCAGATAACTCATGTCACTAATCTCATCGTAGGCTTACCCTAGGGTAATCTCCGACCCACTCTCTGCCATCAGCTGCGTAAGATGCCCCTGCTACCTCTCCCTAAATAGCTCGCGGATACCATTACATATTACTGAGACCAGATAATTCTTCGAATGAGAGGTATCTCCATACAACGGTTGGACTCAAACAAGAGTTGTGCGATAAGGCTAAACCTAACCTTCTGAAATTATTTAGTCCTCGCAATGTGTAACTTAGCCTATTCGGTTACTAGTTAGTTAGAGATAACTAGAACTCTTAATAGCACAAAGCAAGTAGCATTCGAGCATTGAGTAATCAAAACCAAGCATATCCTAATCAGGCCATCGTATCACTAACTAATCAGTACTAGCATGTAGTTTAATGGACACATACAGCAGGCATACAAGCCATCCTTCCTAGATCCTTATCCCTAATCTAGCATGCAATTCTCATACATATATAGTAGGCATACAAGGCATCCTTCGTAAATCATTATCCCTAATCTAGCATGTAATTCTCATACACATAAAGTTGGCATACAAGGCATCCTTCCTAGATCCTTAGCCCTAATCTAGCATGTAACTCTCATAATCATAACATATATCATAACGAACATGTATGGTATCTTGGGGAAAACTTACTTGAGCTCGGCCGATTTCACGCATCACACTCCTTGTTCTTTATCTAAAACCCTTATTTTAAATTTTAGAAAAAATTATTTTCCTTTTAAAAATCTCTCAAACCCTCGATTTGAGTCCAGACACCCCCGAAGGTGTGTTCGAATCCCTCAAACCAAGGCTGTGATACCAACTTGAAACACCCTTAAAAATACAACCCGGAATTTTCATTTTTAAGTGTATCAATCATAAAATAAACCATATTGTTTTTTCCAAAACCATGTAAACATAAAATAGTTTAGTTGTGAAATCCAACGATACATATAAAATCATCATCAAAGTCATAATCCCAAAATCACTCATGTGGAAAATCATGGTGTGATGCGATGCGATCAAGCCGACCCTTTCCCCTTCGAGCTGGAAGTACCTAAAACCAAAATTGAAAACCTTAAGCACGAAGCTTAGTGAGTTGCCCCCACCATACCACATCCAAATCATAAACTTACTGTCAGGCATATCTGGGTGCCCGACCTACCCTGCTGAGCATAACTAGGTGCTCAACCTACCCATGCCAGACATACTGGGGTGTCCGACCTACCCTTGTTAGGCATACCTGGGTGCCCGACCGACCCATCGGTTTTATTCCAACGGATTACGGGGTCTATTTCACCCCCTACCACTACCACATAAATCATGTATATCACACATAAGCATCAAACAATACATAGCACCTTAATAATTATCACAAAGAGAAAAACTAAGTCATATCAATACTAGTGGGCTGGCATTGGTGCCTTCGACCGACGGTTTCTACGAAGGGACACTCACCTCACTGTGTATGCCAAAATCGTACTCCTCGGATGGCTCGTAACTGCTCTCCCTAAAGCATAATAAATTTCCTAGTCAGTCATTGGGTCCAAATAGAACTCCCTTATGGCCCAAACTTCTAATTCATGTCCCAAGGCAAGGTTTCCTAATCCTTGGCCTATTGGGCATCTTTCTCCCAAGGCCCAAATCCTAATTAAATTAAGGCTCAAGTCCATCCATTTAAGTTTCAAGGCCTAATAAGGCCAATTAAGGCCCAATACCATATATCCTAGGTCTAGGCCCAGAAGCCTTTCTCCAAAGTGGGTCATGGGGCCCAACTATTTTCACGTCCAACATCCTACGGGCCAAATACCCATTTGACCACTCTGCATGCGTACGCGCGATGTTCCTGGCACGTACACCCAACGTACGCTGGTCTTGACTACTTCGGGGAGATTGACCCAGTACGTGCAGCGTACCAGGGGTACGCCCAACGTATTGGCAAGTTTCCTTAGAACTCCTTTTGTGACTTAATCCATTAAGTCCTAACGTCCGAAACATAGATCCAGGTCCTTTAAGACGTCCTAGACCATAAAGTTACAAACTTTATGTCTTTGCATGCATGGATGGGGGTTAAGACATGTTTTAAGTCCTTAAACACACTTTGTGACCATCTAACACTTGCATGGTTGTGGCTTAACCATCAAGGCCCGATTTTTATGGCTCTAAATGCTTCTAAGAGCTCAAAAGGACAGCTCTTATGGGCTGAACTACCAGAACACAAGAAATCTCAACTATGGAGTCAAAATGTCACATACAACACCCCAAAACTACAACTAAGCATGCAATGGTCAAGTTTGAAGCTTGATACCTCAAATGAGTCAGAAAAGATGCTAAACTCCTGGGTCTACAAGCCCTTCTCACGTTCTTTCTCCTTATTCTAACTTCCTCTTCTTCAAAACTACCAAAAATCACCCAAAACTGAACCAAATTAGCTCACAAAGCATGCAAGAGGTTTAGGGTTCGATTTATACTCTTTAGGGACAGTGGAGGTTGAGGGAATGAGGTTTGGGACGGAGTTAATGTCTTTATATATGGTGTAAACCTTAAAATTTAGGGTTTGCAACTGGAAAGGTTACGCCCAATGTACGCTTAGGTACACCCAGCGTACGCACGACTCCCCCCCCGCTTCGCACCTCAATCGTGTACGCCGTACGTACACTATGTACGCCCATCGTACGACCTTTCTCCAAGTTACAATATATTATACTTAATTAAATCGAAGGAAAATACTTGGTGACTCGGATGTTACATAAATTATGTTTCATTCAATTCATTCCATATGTAAATATCCTTTTCAGAGAAAGCATGTCCTGCATAAATGGTCTCTGAGATGTATTCAATAATCCAAGAACACACAACATTTGACATTTCCCATTTAAGTAACTTAATAAGATAACCCAAATATATTTTTAGCCTTTAAGGCTCTAGTCATAGAACTTTTCCATATTCTAAAATTTTCAGTTCCAAGAAATTTAAAACCAATAACTGTTCTAATTATTGTATCAGTAGGATAAATGAACAAGGGATCATCAACATCTATAAAGTCGTTGGATTTAGATCCGAAGCTTTTAGGTGTCTCACCAACAGCCATGACAAATCAAAGACAAGAACACAGAGAAGCACACAAATCAAATAAAGGAAAACATACAAGAACACAAGTTATTTAAAGATCAAGATATCCACCAATATGATGGTGAACCAAGATCAATAACTAGGTTTTCAAGAAAACAATCATTTAAACAATACATTAAAATAACTAGATGTCATTGTTGTTTATAACCAGATTAACCAAACCTAATACTATCAATATAAGAGGAGAGAGAGAGAAGCTCAAGAAGTTTACAATGAAACAATCATAGGACCCATTAAATAATCCCGAAAAGAGATAGGGTAAAGAAGACTTACAGTGGGATTTTTAGTCTTCAATAACAAAAATGAAGAAACATAGATCCACCTAAGTCACACACCCTCAATAGAGGAGGATTAAAGATGAGGCAGACCCTAAATATTTAGGGTCTCGAAACAGTTAGTGTTTATATAAAAAACAGGGAAACAAATATTAACTAAGATTATTCCGTTCTCTGATGCGGATGAGAAAAATCTTCCAGTGATGGAAAGCGAACAAGAACCACAAATAATGCTGAGGTTCAGATAACGATCGAAGTTAATCGATTAACCGTGGAACAATGAATAGACCCTTAGAGCTTTGATACCATGTAGAAAATAACAATCAAATTTACCAACATGAACAATCTATTTTATTAACAGATCATACTGTTTGACAACTTTTACAAAGAAAAACTCACTACATCTACCCTAACTACTCTCACATACTCTACTCACATATAATGTGATGAACAAGATTATCGAATAACATGAGAGATTAATCAAAACCCTAAGAATAGTAGTAACCCTTTATAAGTGAGAGAGAATATATTGTGTGTTCTGAGGATCAAACTGAACCAAGACCACATATAACAACCTCTAATAATTCGGATCACCCATGGATCGACATAGCCGCTTCCTCAAATAGAAAAGTTACACCTGCACGACTATAGAAACCAAAACATACAAAATATATACAAAATAAAAATAACTATCATTTTAAACAATAAAGGTCAACTGAAGTTTGAATTAAATCAAAAACCATTTTATTCAACAAGTACCCTATAAGATAATCCAAACATCTTTTTAAATTCCGTTTCAGTATCATATAAACTAATAAACACTTTCACAAAAAAAACATAAATAGGTTCAGATAAGCAATACCAAACACCCTTTAGAGAAATTAGTTTTGGATAATTTGTTAACATTATCGATAATATAGTTTTAGACATCGACATAAATAGATTCAGATAACCATTTTTTTTATTGTACAATAAAATCATTTTACTTTTTTTATTTTGTACAATAAAACCATTTTTTATTTTGATTTCATACAATAACACAATTATATTCCCCATTATGCCCCATACTTTTCTCTTGAGAAATGATAATTGGTAAAATTTTCATTGATTCCACAAATGAGTTACATGCTACAAATAATACAAACTAAGCTTAAGGCTACTTGATCCCGAACAAAATAAAAAAGCAATCTTTTTATTCTTCGTGCGTTTATGTTACACATGAATCAAGTTCAAGTATATGAGATTGATGTTGACACAATATAAAATGGTGACCTCGGTGGTATGAAAATGGAGTTTGTTGTGGAGATTGCAAAACGAATACATTCTGATGAGTGTTTTTAGTACCATACGGTAAATAAAACATTATAATATGCATGTACAAGAGATAAGGTTGTCACACAGAAAGATAAAGTATTGGATGTGTGAGGTTTGTTTTGCAAAATATGTAAGTGTCAAAGAACATACTTGGCGTAAAGAATCCAAAATTAAGTACCTTGTGTGAGGTTCATTTTGGGCCAAAGTGTCCACCAATAGCCTTAGACATGACAAAAACTTAAAATAAAAGCTAACTCACTAAGATCGACACATCTTCTCACAACTTGATCAGAGTAATATTTCCAAAGATATGATTCATCCCACACACATCTTCTGGCTTTCTCCCTTCATATTGTATTGTTTGGCACGAGTGAAGTCGTCAGGAAATTCATTAACCACCAAAAAATAACTATGTTTGCATAATATGGAATTGTTGTTTGAGTGGCAAAAAGTTGCCCATTTGAAAAAGAGTCATTTAATGGCATAAGTTGTTCGTTGTTGATGATCCAACTCGAATAACATGTCACCAATTTCAACTTTCCACATTATGTCTAATTTCCAAGTCAAACTCTTGAAGTAATAAAACCTATCGAATTGGCCTTGGTTTTGCATCCTTTTTATTATATAGATGATATGTGGAACCCGATCCCTCCTTTGTCCTAAAATCACGCCTATTACATGGTTATTAGCATCACACATGTTCTCGAATGGTAACATCCGATCCGTTGGTTGAATTATTGGTACGATGGCCAAAAATTGCTTTAAAGTGTCAAAGGATTTGTTTTGCATGTGCTGTAAAAATCAAATTCAACATCTTGTAGAAGGAGTTAACACATCGAGCGAGTGAGTTTTGAGAATTTCTTTCTAAAGCGCCTACAAAACCTGCAAGGCCAAGAAAATATGGTACCTCATGAATATTTTTAGGATTAGGTAAATATTTAATAATCTCTATTTATTGACTTCTAAATCTTTTGAAGTGACAATATGATCTAATATGACGCCTTGATCAACCATAAAATGATGTTTTGCATAGCTAAATACAAGGTTCCTTTCAATACTTTCTTTTTTAAAAAAATTGTAATGTTTTTCAAACATTCTTTAAATGAATATATATATATATATATATATATATATATATATATATATATATATATATGGTAAAGCGATCCATAAAACTTAAATTATTTCTTCAACATAATCGAAATATGTTTACTATACAACATTGGAATATGGTGGGGCATTGATAATCCCAAAAGGCCATAGTCGATATGCAAATGTGACAAAGGGACAAGTAAGAGTAGTATTTTTTTAGTCCTTAGGTGTGACAAGTATTTGGTGGAAACAAAAATCGTCTAAGCAACAATAATGATACTTTCCTTCCAATCTTTCCAATAGTTGGCTAATGAATGGAAGTGGGAAATAGTATTTTGGTTTGGGGAATCTAACCTCCTATAGTCAATACAAATTCTTCACCCATTTTGCGTATAGGTGGGGACCAAATCACCTTTCTCATTTTTCATGATGGCAATTCTCGTTTACTTCGATACTCACTGAAGGAGGCTTACTCAGTTTTTGGAAATTAGGTAAATAACTCCTACATTTAGTAGCTTTAAAATCTTCTTTAATACTTCCATCATGAGTGGCTTTAATCTCCTTTAGGTTTCACGATTAGGTTTAAAGTCTTCTTTCATGAGAATTAAATGCATACAAAATGACATGTTTAATCCTTTTTATGTCCATAATAGTCCAACATATCGCCTCTTTATCATGCTTCTAGCTAGTTATGTGTTGCTATGTAGCCTCGCGGATGCTTGATAGCAGATCGGATGTGTCCTATTCTAATGCACAAACAGGAAGGCACACTGCATAAGGTAGACAAATGTTAAGGTAGAAAGCGATACCGCAGGATGGACCCCGATATTTCTCTCTGATGCCCAAGTTAGATGTCGATTAGGAGTGATGTAAAATTGTTTATGGTAAGAAAGTTCTGTCCTGACCGATGTGTATTGAAGTTCTTATATACATATGGAATGGTCTGGGTTCTTGCTTCTTTAATCGGGTTATGTAATTACCCATAGGTTGCAAGGGTAGTACCCTTTAATATAATAGTATTACTTTTTATGTGTTTCTTGGGATGTTGCATAAGGATTTGTACGAGTGATTTTCTTTCCATAATATATTGATTCCTATTTTGCATAGTTGGTTTGCATTCGATAAAGATATCTGACCTGGTAAGGTCTGGTCTTACCGTAATAGGCCAGACTGCTATTAGTGATGACGTATTTTCTTTGTGTATGGGCTAACACCCGTACACCATTAAGCTCCTTAGCCTAATTGTTAAAGGCTGTTGTTAAACTGTTTTAAAAAATTGGGCTTAAATGTGCTTTTAAATAGCTTAGGTATTGATGTGTCCGATGTTGGTTACACATAATTGTCAAGTCGCGTAACCTCTGGGGAAGTTGGCATGTCAGAGATTAGTTTTCCCGCTTTTTTATCCTTATATATGTCTTTCACATCACTTGTTCCTTCATCTCTTTCTATTCACTTCATTCTGCCAATTTTCCCTATTTCTGTTGTAAAGAATGTATCAGTTTTTAATGCTTGTTTTACATTCGACTATGTCCCGTGAGCGGTTAGCCTTCATTTCTAAGAAATATCATATTATTGATGAAGATGGAGCCACCATTCCTGGTGCAGGTGCTACGATTGAAAACCCCCTCTGTAAGATGGGTTTCTATCTTTACTATTTTTAGGCAGGTTTGAGGGTTCCTCCATTGTCTTTCTTTGGCTAAGTAATCCGTTGTTATAGACTTCACACGTGTCAACTAAAAGCTAATTCCATTTCCAAGATAATCTATTTTGAACTATTGTGCCATGGTTGCCTAGTAGTAACTACCGTCGATTTGTTCTAGTATTTCTTTCGCATTTGTAGTAGTGGTGCCTGGTTTTACTTTCGTTCTCGAGAGAAGAGTTTTATAAAGGGTCTCCATGAATCAATAAAGGGATGGAAAAATGAATTTATTTAGCTTAATGCTTCCCGATTCCCCCATCCCAATGTTTTTCATCATCTTAGAAGTATTGACAATCGGAAATCCGTCCGAACCTCCAAACTTGGTCATTTTTTTTAAATATCTAGGTTTGGGGTGGCTATGAAGAAGTTTCTTGAGGCAGTATTAGTGTAGGTTGATATGAGTCCTCCACGGATTCATATGGGTTCTCCTCCAGCGTTATATGTTCGTGGACTAGGTATCTTAATTTATTCTTATATTCTTCTTGAGTCTTTTATACTTATTCATTTACCGTTTCGATGTTTGTATGCATGTTTTCCTTTAGGCGATGTTTGTATTCCCTTTTTGTTGCGTGATTTTGTTGAGGGAAAACTTTCTGCTTAGGATTTGCATCTGATGATTTTGAATTTCTGTTGATGAATGATAGCTTAAGTGATAGTAATGAAGGAGGTAGTGATGGTGATTATGATGACGAACATGATGAGGAATCACATATTGTTCTTAGTGTTTATGATTCATTTGACTCAGACGTGGGTGGTGGTAATCAGATTCCTAGAGATGTTACTAGGGTGGTGAGTGATGATGATGAAGCAATTGATATTGGTTTTTTTTCTAGGAACATGGTTAGAGGAGCGTCGACCTCCACTGCTTTTACTGCGACATTGTCTACCAGGGAGAGCAGTAGTTGTGTTCGAGTGATAAAACGAACTTGTTCTCTGAATGTAACCATCTTTTGATAATTTACGAACATTATTGGTGTTAACATTCCCACCTAGTATATCAAGAAACTGAGTGTTGTGAGTCCTCTTTGAGATACAGGTGTTCCTCACCCTGTTGGTCCTACCTATACCCTTAATTGGGAATATCGACGAGACCAAACTTTGCTAGATCCAAAGGCTGCCCTGCCTTTGTTTGACAATTATGCCTCTCTGGGGACTAGGCTTAGTTTCGAGAAAAAAATTTGGGTTTTTATTCAAAATTAGTTTAAAAAACTCAAGATTATAGCAATCAGAAGGCTTAAAATTTTGAATAACCCAACTAGTTTATTCCCACAAAGGATCATCTTGCAAGAATTGGAAAGAAAATAACAACCTTTTTTATTTCTTTGGTTCCTTAAGAGGTGACTTGGAAGTTGTAGAATAATGTCGTGTAAAACCCTTCCTATGATGATCACCAACAATAAGCCAACTTGAAGAAGATGTTAGTCTTGTAAAAACCCTTAAGCTTTAATCCAAAACCAAGGTATGACTTAAAGTATGTATGCAAGCAAGTAAAAAATGATGTCCGACACTTTGCAAGAGAAATTTGAGAGAGAGATAGTGGAGGTGTATACAACTTCAACTAGTGAGAATGCAAGCCCCATGCAAGTCTTTAAGCTAAATCTATTAACCATAAGGTCTTAGCACTTTAAGAGCTACCATGTCCCTATCTCCCATACCTCATTATGCTGTCCATGCATGCCTTTTAGGGGAGTGTTCTTTTTAATAAACAATCGAAAGCCCCATGTCCTCTCTAGCCTCTCTAGCTCTCGGCTATAAGCACAAAATAAAGGAATACAAAGTTTATAAAACTTACAAATATTTTATAAGTTATAAACCTTAAGTTTTAGCTAAAATACAAAAGTCCTTCTAGTCCAAAATGTGGTACATGACTTAATAAATCTTACCATATGATATATTATGTTACTTTTCATTGAAAATTATCATTTCCATGCAATAAAAATTTACATTTAATTATAAGAGTTTATAAATATTTTTTAAAATCAATTTAGAATAAATAATCAAATGTACCAAGTTGTTGTTAGTATGACCGTTTAGGATCATATGTTAATTAGCAATATCATTTTAATATGACTCGTGAGAATACAAGATCTTTCAATTCACCTAAAGCTGAAAGCTACAATTGGTGTATAAGGCAAGTAATCAGTTATCTTTTTGTCATAGACATCATGTTGAACATGAGATACGGATCACAATCAATCTCATTTTAGTGTTCAACTTTTGATAAGGCCTTAGATTTCTAAGTCTCAATTAATAAGATGAAGAAATCCCATCTCGACTACATACACCTCTTGCATGGCTCATATCATAATTTACAATAGCCTTTATAACTGTTTGTTTAAATAACAACATTTAACTACATCAAAGCATAACATTCCCCATATATAAGTCCCAAATATGCTTCTCAGGTATTAAGGATATAAATATGTTACCTTTATTAAGTATCATTCATGACATCGATCAATGAAGTGATCTTGAACGGTTCTATCCAATACTTGTTCTCTAAGAAGTACTTATGAAACTGGTTACAACACTTAGTCAACTATTCCAATTCATTTTAGTCTTACTTCATTATTGCTTCCACAATAACAACGGACTATGGATTTTAGACTAAATAAATTACTCAAGGATTAAACATGTTTATATTGAAATTCAAACAAGTAATAAATTAAAAGATCATATTCCATATATATCATAGTCATTACATTAGTTGATGTCTTACATACTTCAAATATTCAATACCAAAACAAAGATCAAATCCAATCACTAGAATGGTGAAGTCAAATTCCTTGAGCATAACCTTTAAAATTTTCTTGAGGAAGGGGTTTAGTGAATGGGTCATTATATTTTGATCTGTGTGTACTTTGTGAATATTGATTTCACCATTTCCAACTTCATCACGAATGTACTTGAACCTCCGGTTGATATGACTGTATTCTTATGTGACATGGGTTCTTTGGCTAGAGCAATAACACCCTAATTTTCACAGAAGATTTCTAGGGGATCCTGAATGGAAGAAACAACCCATAGATCTCCAATGAATTTCTTCATCCAAGCAGCTTCTTGTGCAACTTCTAAAGTAGTGATGTATTATAACTCTGTAGTAGATTGCACTACAACACCCTGCTTAAAGCTTTTCCAAGACACTACAATCCCATTGATAATTAACACATATCCTACTTGCGACTTACAATCATCTCTATATGTTGGGAAAGAAGCATCAATGTAACACTTTAGACTTAAGTTTTCCTACACTCCTTCATAGATGAGGAACATGTCCTTAGTTCTTCGTAAGTACTTAAGGATGTTCTTCACAACCATCCAATGAATTTCTCCTAGATTTTGTTGATATCTACTTGTCATGCTCATAGCACAATCAAGATTAGGTCTAGTATAATTCATAACATACATGATGGATCCAATTGCCGAAGCATATGGAACATCTTTCATCTTGTTTACCTCATCTTTTGTGCTAGGGCATTGAGATGAACTTAGTATTATGCCATGTGCCATTGGTACATATCCTCTCTTGGAGTTTTCCTTATTGATCCGTTTCAAGACTTTGTTAATGTATGTACTTTGTCTTAAACCTATTAATCATTTTGATCTATCTCTGTAGATTTTAATACCAAGAATGTATGTTTCCTCACCTAGATCCTTCATTGAGAAACACTTTCCAAGCCAATACTTTCTACCTTGGAAAGTCGGAATGTAATTTCCCATGATAAGGATGTTATCCACATATAAGACCAGGAAGGTCACCAAGCTCCTACTAGTTTTCATGTAAACACAAGATTCATATTCGTTGATGATAAAACCATACTTTATGATTTCATCATCAAAACAACGATTCCAGTTTTGATCTTACACACTTTAATATGATGCTTTTGATCAACAAACCCTTTAGGTTGATCCATATAGACATCTTCTTCCAAGTATCCATTAAGAAAATAGGTTTTGACATCCATTTGCCATATTTCATAGTCATAATATGCAGCTATGGAAAATAGTATCCTAATAGATTTAATCATAGATACTGGTGAGAAGGTTTCACCATAATCAACTCCTTAGGTTTGAGTCAATCCTTTTGTAACAAGTCTTGCTTGAAATGTGTGTAAATTTTGATCCATGTCAGTCTTCTTCTTGAAAACCCAATGATTCCTAAAAATCTTACAATAGCAAGGATGTTCAACCAAATCCCATATTTGGTTTTCTCTCATGGATTGCATCTTTGTGTTCATGGCTTCGAGCCATTTGTTAGATTCAGGATATGCTATTGCATATCGATATCTGATAGCCTCATCAACATTCATGATCATGAAGCACTCATCAACGATAAATCCATATCTCTTAGGTTCCTAACGAATTATACCAAATATGTGAGCACTTTGTGTTTCAGTAGGTTGAAGAAGAATAATCTCTTCATCTTCAACAACCTCTTATTCAGTACTAGCTCCAATTTGAGTTACACTGGATTATGGTTCTTGATCTTCTTCAAGTTCCACACGCCTCGCAATTGCTTCATCCATTAGAAACTTACTTTCTAAGAACTCAAACTTTCATGAAATAAAGATCTTATTCTCACTAGTGTTATATAAGTAATAACCTAAACAATATTTAGGGTATGCTACAAAGATGCATTTAGTAGACCTAGGTTCGATTTTTCTTGAAGTATCTTGTCTAACATAAGCTTCACAACCCCAAACTCTCAAATAAGATAAAGATGGTCATTTCCAAACCACATCTCATAAGGTGTCTTATCTACCTTCTTAGTTGGATCCATATTTAAAATACGAGTGGCAGTGAGTAAGGCATAACTCCAAAAAGATAAAAGGATAATACTTTTGCTCATCATGGATCGAACCAAATTAATTAATGTCTGATTCCTCCTTTCAGACACTCCATTAAGATGTAGTGTTCTGGGTGGAGTAAGTTATGAGATAATCCCACGACTTCTTAGATGATCTTGGAACTCTTGGCTCAAGTACTTTCCACCTCCATCCGAATGAAGGATTTTAATTGTTTCGTCGACTTGATTGTCAAATTCACTTTGAAACAATTTAAACTTTTTAAATGATTCATGTTTATGCTTCATCAAATAAACATAACCAAAACGAATGAAGTAGATAGTAAATGTGATGTATTATCTTTCACCATATCTTGACATTGTACTGAAAGGACCACATGCATTAGCGTGTATGATGCCTAATAAAACACTTGCCCTTTCAATCGAATCATAGAAAGGTGACTTTGTCATGTTACTACACAAACAAGATTTACATATATCAAATGACTCAGTGTCATTTTCCCCTAAAAGTCCACTCATTTGGAGTTGGGATATGTGCTTCTTGTTTATGTGACCAAGATGACAATGCCACAGATATGTTTGGTTCAAATCTTGTTTGAGACTTTTGGTGTTAACATGATGAATGTACTTATTGTTTGAAGATTCATCAATGTTTAATTCATAAATTCCATTTATTGGTCTAGCCTCAAAATAGAATATTCCGTTAAAGAAGGAATGAATATTCTCATCAACAAATTGATGGTTAAAACTAGATTTCCTTAAACATGAAACTGAAATGGTATTTATAGTAATAGAAGTTATCAAACACACATTGTTTAATGACAAATACAGACAAATTGTAAACATAATTCAAAATGTTTTGTAGCTTGAAGCGTAACCTATGCTCCATTGCCAACATGCAGTACCATCACATCCGCTTTTAGCTCCTTTCTCTTTATGAAACCCTACAAGGAATTACATATGTGAGTTCCACAAGCAGTATCAAACACCCATGTGTTAGATGAAAAATTAAATAATCTCATTTCAATCGTGATTATATATATATATATATATATATATATATATATATATATATATATATATATATATATATATATATATATATATATATATATATATATATATATATATATATATGCAAACACACACACACATGAAATGCCTTCCCCGACCTTCTTGGCTTTCAACCCTGCAAGATAGGTAGTACAGTTCCTTTTCCAATTCCAAACGACTCCACACTCGGAGCATGTGTCTTCCTTGGCTACCTTCTCCTTCTTCTTTGGTTTGCGGCTTGGGGACATTTCTTCCCTTTTCCGTTTCTAACTTGTGGCTTGCCCTTGAAGTTCTTTCTTTGTTTCTTCTTCTTGACATGTCCTTCATGAATCATGAGCACTTATGGGGTTTTCTTTGGGATGTTTTTCTCAACAATTTTGAGAATCGAGTGCAACTAAAAAATAGGCCTATCCCACATACTTATGTAATAGATCATGATGAAAGTATCATAAGTCTTTGGCAATGAGTTCAGCATTAAATCTGCACTCTAGTCTTTTAGGTATGGAGTGTCGAATCTCTGAGTTGATCCATATAACTCTTCATCTTGAGAACATGCGTGCTCACATTCCCGGTCTCCTCCATTTTACAACCATGTAGAGATCTAACAGTTTCAAATCTCCCAGGCTTAGATTTTCGACCAAACATCACCTTGAGATGTTGAATCATGTCAAAATAAGTATGCATTTTTGGATCCCACTGAAGATCTAGAATCATGGTAGCAAGAATGAGGCAAGAAACATCAACATAGTCATCCACATGATTGAGACATACACTGTAAGTAGCTGTTAGGTGCATTTCATGCACCCATTTTGTAGTTTTATTTCATAAAAGTGCATTGCATCTAGGCTTAAGCTCATGCATTTTACATGTTTTTCGGGATTCTCCATGACATTATTTCACTCGCACACTTTTGTGATATTTCATGATCTTTTGGATGTGGGATCTCGCTTAAGGAGGTGAATAAAAGATGTGGACAAGATTTTAGGACTTGCGGAGCACCGGGGATGAAGATATTGAAGAATAGAAGATTTTCGCAATTCAGGGAATTACACGGGTCGTGTAAATTATAACCATGAGTTTACGCGGGCTGTGTAATCGAGCATACTTCAGCAACGTACTTTGAAGACCCCACCAATCTGAGCTGTCTACTTTTGCAATTACACGGGCCATGTAAACAACAGTGTTAATTTACACGGGCCGTGTAAACGTGGACGTAGGTTAAAAAGTAGTTTTTCATCTTTCTTAAAAGGGTGCAACCAAATTCATTTTCTGTGCTATCGATTTTGGGAGCTTCCTGGGCGATTTTATGGAGGATTTTGGAGTTGAATAACACTTGGAAACATTTGGATTTCATTTTGTAGGAACTTTAATTTCCTTTTCTAGATTTGTGATTTTGTTCTAGTCACGTGTGGCTAGAACCCTAGATTCTCCAACTTTATGTCTTGACTTTTAGTTGTGATTTCAATCATGTGATTTGACATTTGTTTCTAATTTCTATCTAATGAATTTGATTTTGTTTCAATCGAATGTTTGATTTTAATTTTAGTTCTTATTGGCCATTTGAATTAGGGTTAAATCATTCAAGTTATGTATTTTACAAAATCCGTAATTGTTTTGTGAAATAGAGCAAGTAACAAGCACTAAATTGAATTCTTTAGAATAAATCTAGTGTAAATCATATTCATACATTCTTACGGTCCCGAGCTTGTGAGGAGTACTGAATGTTTTTGGGAACATTCACATAAAGTTTAATGCAATCTTTGAACCTAAATCTAAGAGCTTGTTTAGATTAGGTTGAGGTTAGGATTAATCGAAGAGCTTATTTTGGTAAATTAATGTGGTGAATGGAAAAGTTTAGAGCTTATTAACACTTTCAAGTACCAATTTGGGTAGAATTGAACAAATGTCATGTCATCTTGAAATCGCATTGTTAAGTCATTATACATAGAGTTGGAGTCTTTAAAAATTCTGAATTTTCTTCAATTAGTTAATCATTTGTTTGTCCTTTGTTTAATTTGTTTGAATTGTTACATACAAAACCCGTTGTTTTTATTTTTGGTGATTAAATTACCTTACGCAAAAAGGTATAGACATTAGCCCTGTGTCTCTGTGGATCGACCCTGCTTATCCTGTGCTACTTTTTAGTGTAATATATCAGTGTTCTTTTGGAGTATATTGTACCCCTTTATTTGTTAGGTCTGACATGCCTAACAAATTGGCGCAGTTGCCGAGGACACAGTGACAACCCGAAATTTCTATCTTGTACAAACTATTCACTTTAATCAAAGTCAAATTTGTTTCTGCTAACGTTTAGCACTATTTAAAGTCTGTTTGAGCAATTTAAGCTTAGTACATCAAGGGACCAAGTGTTAGAATGGGTCAACTAAAGTTCCAACCCATTGATTAAGCCATAAACCCTCAAATGAGGAGTTTATGGCCAGTACCATGAGTTTACGGCCGTAAACCCATGGGCAGTAAACTCATGGGCAGTAAACGCATGGGCAGTAAACTCATGTTGGCCGTAAACTCTAGCCTATAAGTATGATGCTTGGTCCATTTTCATGCACTCTTTCCATTTCTAAGGCTTGGAACTCGAAAGCTCTCTCAAGAACATCAAGAACACTAAGGTGTTTTGGGCCGAAAACACCATCCTTTGCCTTCAAATTGTAAGTATAACTTCCCTATTCTTGTTATCTAGTTAAGACTCAAAATGCTAGCCTTGAAATCAAGCTTTTCCAAGAACATGAGGTGTTTACGGCCAAGAGCATCTCCCTTGGCCGTAAACCCTAGTTTGTGGTGCATTTGGACCTTAAACTCTTCCTAAGGCTTGGACATGAACCTAGAACCCTTCTGCAATACTTTTTGCCCTTTCAAACACCCATATGCACAAAGTAGCATGAGTTTACGGCCGTAAAGTCATGGGCAGTAAACTCTTGGCCATAAACTCCATTGGTCATGCCATTTTGGCCGTAAACTCCTTTGAGTGGCCGTACACCCTTAGTATGCAATCATATGTGATTCATATCCTTCAATCTTAGAGTTACCTAGTCCAAATAGGGTGTTACCTTTCATGATTAGTTGTATAAACTCTAATCTTATTCATATATGTGTCCTTATATGCTAATTAGGATTCGTGTGTGTGCTCAAGTCTTCACTTGACACCTAGCATCCTAGACCGACCTTTCAGTCGTATCGCCCACTACAGGTGAGTTGATTCCCCTACATTTTCCGTATTTTTAATGTTTTCAAGGGGGGAATACAAGCTAAACATAAATGTTTTCAAAACTTATGCAATTCTCATACTTTAACCCTTTTGTATTGTGTTGAGCATAAGGGACGTTTTCACTAAAATTGCATAGTTTTCCGGACTCGCTATTCACTACGTTATACAGGCAAACTATAATCGGTATAGTTTGGGATTTTCTAAACATAACAAGTACAGAAACTTTCACTACTAAACATATGCACTAAGACAGAAACAGTTTACAGTTTACCTCACTACTTTATCATGGTATTCATAACTGTAATTATCACTACATACGGTATACATAAGGATTTTCACTATGGTAGAACGCTACTACACTACATGTAAACTAGATTGTACGATACTGTGAGGCGCTACTTCAATACTGTACCCTTAGGTGTACAGGGATAAATCCTATCATAGTATAACCAGAGTCTCCTGGAGGGAGAGCGTGAGATTTGTGAATAGATCTATTCGGGACTGACAATCCCACACCCGAACTACTTGCTACAGTTGGGCAGGCATGCCTAGGGTGACAAATGTCATTTATCTCGACGCCTGAAGTCATATAAAGTATGGTTATGCGACTCACAATATGTATAAATCACTCTTGGTTTACAAATTGTCATTCTTCAGCAGTTTTATTTTACTAAATAGAACTAATACACACTACAACTGGAGAATTTCCAGGGTTTTCAAACAGAATCGATCATACAATGGTTTCACGTTCGAAATAATTATACCTCATGATTAGCACTAGTTAGTCACATAAAGTATTATTTTTGCATTTCACTATAGTTTTCAGTAACGAACATTCATGGTTTTTTTTACAGAATTGTAAACACTATGTTTGCACTAAAGAAAATATCGGATTTTCTTGAAACTATACGAACACCTTTACGAGCTCATCAGCAAGTTTTCATTACAAAATGCCGCTTATGAACTCACCAGCGTTATGCTGATATTTTTAAACTGCTTGTATTCTCAGGAAATCCGTACACAGGTACTTGTTGGATTTTTGAGGAACTGGATCAATAAGAGTTTTATGTTTATACCTTACAAAGCTATTTGATGTAATTCAAACAAGTTTCAGACAAAGTTTCAAACTGATGTAAACATTTTTATTTAAGTATTCACTGTAATTTTTGTGTTGCTATGATTGCTATTATTCATTGGTTGTGATGCTACACATGACGTCCTCCACCCCACAATGTTTCCGCCATTTCGGTTTTGGGGTGTGACAGATTGGTATCAGAGCCCTTGTTTATAGCGAACTAGTATACCGAACCTTACGTGGTATACAACTATAAACACTAAGGGGCCTAAGTGCTCTACACTAAAAGTATACTCTCGAAAATATAAGTATTTTTATAAAAAGTATACGAGCATGCATACATAACAAAATTCGTGTCATTAGCAGATCAAAACAAAAAGTATTTGGATGTTGGAACGCTGCGGTTAAACCTGGGCAGTTATGTAATCATGTCTAGGGTCAATATAGCCTGATCAACTATATTCATTCGAGACATGACCAACATGTGCTTGGGAGTGACTGTGGTGTTACAGCAAGCCTAAAACTTACCAAAATCATCCCACATAAAATACTATAGGAGTATTTTAGCTAGAGCCAAACTCAATATACAGATTCACTCCAAGTGTTGCTACCTCTTCTTCCTTAAGCGATAACTTACTTGCATTAGTAACCTTTCTGTGTTTATGGCTTGGTAGAACACTTTTGTTATCAGGATGAGATATATCTTGTTTCATATATCTTGAGGACCCACCATCCTCTTCTTCCTGGTTGTTTCTAGAGAAAGATGCCTCCACGACCAAGACCCATCAGAAGAAACGACAACACTCCGCCACCACCACCACCTCCTCAGTTCGACCTCGTCATGTTTCACGCAGCAGTTACAGCCGCCGTGACTGCAGCAATGGCACAAGTGAATGATGGTGGGGCTGGAGGTGGAACCGACCCACAGAGACAAGATGGAAGTCAGGGACATCGAAAGGAGTGTTCCTACAAGGACTTGATGACAGCAAAACCCAAGTCCTTCTACGGAAATGGAGGTGTCAACGCTCTCACTCGATGGTTCGAGAAGATCGAATCCATCTTCGAAATTTGCGCCTGTTCTGAAACAAACAAGGTGAAGTTCGCTGCCTGCACTTTCACCGACAGAGCTTTGACCTGGTGGAATGGTCGAGTCAAAACCCTAACCCTGCCGGTGGCTAATGCCATGGGTTGGGAAAGACTGAAGGAACTCATGCTTGCGGAATACTGCCCAAGGGGCGAAGTGCAAAAGTTGGAGCACAAACTCTGGAATTTGAAAATGAAGGGTTCTGACATCGCTGCCTACACCGCAAGATTCTGTGATCTGGCTCTCCTATGTCCGGGAATGGTCACCCCGGAAAGCAAGAAAATCGAGAGGTACATTTGGGGATTGTCGCAACCAACCAAGGGGAATGTTTTGGCTGCTAGACCGGCTACATTTGAAAGCGCTAAGGATCTGGCACAGACTCTGATCGATCATGGAATCAATTTGGATGAGGTGGCAGCTGTCTCCGAGCCACAAAAGGAAAGTGGTGGGAAGAAGAAGAAATCATGGAACAAGCAGAAGGGTCAGTCTTCGCAGGAGCCCTCCAAGAAACAACAAACAGTGGCAGTTCATGCTGTTACTACTCCTGCTGCTGCTCCAGCTACTGTTCCAGCCACCCAATCTCCTACCGGTGTTTATGCTGGAAAACTACCTCTGTGCAACAAGTGTAACTTTCATCATCACGAACCCTACCGTGATTTTCAATGCAACAGCTGTGGTAAGAAGGGACACACAGCTCGATTCTGCAAGGCACCAGTCAAACCTACCAATCAGGCTCCTGGGGCGGGTGCTGGTCAAGCTTGTTATGGATGTGGAGAGGTTGGGAACTTCAGGAGAAACTGCCCCAAGGCAACAACTGATGGCAATACAGGAAGAGTTCTGGCGATGGGCCAGGAGGAAGCGGTCGCTGATCCTACCGTTGTTACGGGTACGTTCCTCCTTGACAACTCTCATGCATGCATTCTTTTTGATTCTGGTGCGGAGATCAGTTTTGTTAGTCATTCATTCAAACACCTAATCAAATGTAAATCCCAACCTTTAACCGAAACGTTCACCGTCGAGATGGCTAACGGAGAAAAAGAGAGCGCGAACGATATATTCCTAGGCTGTACTCTTACTTTAGGCAATCATTCATTTCCCATCGATCTTATGCCTGTATCTATTAAGAGTTTCGATGTCATTATTGGTATGGATTGGTTAAGCCCCCAATCGTGCTGAAATCCTTTGCTTCGAAAAAGCCATTCGCCTCAATTTTCCCTCTGGCGAAACCGTCATGATTTACGGTGATAAGCTCAGTTCAAACCTCCGTATCATTTCGTGCATCAAAGCTCAGAAGTACCTGTGGAAGGAATGTCATGCGTTTCTAGCTCATGTTGTTGATGAGACACAAAAGGGTAAAGACCTCGAGAGCATCCCCAAAGTCTGCAACTTTCCTGATGTCTTCCCTGAAGATCTCCCAGGAATCCCTCCCGAGCGTCAAGTCGAGTTTCACATTGACTTGATCCCTGGAGCTACTCCAGTAGCTAAGTCTCCTTACCGTTTAGCGCAAGCGGAAATGCAAGAGTTATCCAGCCAGCTCAATGAGCTGATCAGCAAAGGATTCATAAGGCCGAGTTCCTCACCTTGGGGAGCTCCGATCTTATTCGTGAAAAAGAAAGATGGATCCTTTCGGATGTGCATTGACTACCGAGAACTGAACAAGCTGACCATCAAGAACCAATATCCCTTACCCAGAATCGACGATCTCTTCGACCAAATTCAGGGAGCCAGTTATTTCTCAAATATAGATCTGAGATCAGGGTACCATCAGTTGCGATTTCACGAGAATGATGTGCCCAAGACAGCATTCCGAACTCGCTATGGACACTACAAATTTATAGTAATGCCCTTTGGTCTGACCAACGCACCGGCAATATTAATGGACCTGATGAATCGAGTGTGCCGCCCTTTCCTGGACAAGTTCGTGATCGTGTTCATCGATGATATACTTGTCTATTCTCGGAGTGAGAATGATCATAAACAACACTTGAGGCAGGTGCTGGAAACATTAAGGGCGGAGAAGCTATATGCAAAATTTTCAAAGTGTGAGTTCTGGATCAGGAAGGTGAATTTCCTCGGTCACGTGGTTAGCAAGGAAGGCATACACGTGGACCCTTCAAAGATCAAAGCGATAGAGAATTGGCCTGCACCAAAGATACCCACAGAAATTCATCAATTCTTGGGTCTCGCGGGCTATTATCGCCAGTTTATCCAAAATTTCTCCAAAATCGCTAAGCCTTTAACTACCCTGACACAAAAAGGTGTAACCTTTAGTTGGGGAGTCAAGCAAGACACTGCGTTTCAAACATTAAAGTAGGCCCTATGCAGCGCACCTATCTTGTCCCTGCCCGAAGGGACGGAAGACTTTGTGGTCTATTGTGATGCGTCCAATCAGGGCCTAGGCTGTGTGCTCATGCAGCGAGGAAAGGTCATCGCCTATGCCTCGAGGCAGTTGAAAACAAGTCAATTACACAACTCACGATTTGGAGTTGGGAGCAGTGGTCTTTGCGTTAAAGATCTGGAGACACTATCTCTACGGAACCAAGTGCACTATCTTCACCGACCATAAGAGCTTGCAGCATATCTTTGATCAAAAGGAGTTAAACATGAGACAGCGGCGATGGGTAGAGCTACTCAGTGACTACGAGTGCGAAATTCGCTATCAAACCGGCAAGGCCAATGTGGTAGCAGATGCCCTCAGTCGAAAAGAGTATTCAGGGCGTAAGGTGAAGGCACTAACAATGACCATCCATTCCCATTTGTCCGCGCAACTCAGAGAGGCTCAGATGGAAGCTTTGAAACCAGAGAACGTGGCGAATGAATCATTGCGAGGAATGGACAAGAACTTAGAGCTCAAGGGAAACAGAGTTTACTATTTCATGGACTGTATCTGGGCCCCGAAGTATGGTGGTTACAGAGAAGTTGTCATGAACGAAGCTCACAAGACGAGGTACTCCGTTCACCTAGGTTCATATAAAATGTATCTGGATCTCAAACAACTCTACTTGTGGCCGAACATGAAAGCGGAAATTGCAACCTTCGTGGGCAAGTGTTTGACTTGCGCCAAGGTAAAGGTGGAATATCAAAAGCCCTCAGGTTTACTTCATCAGCCAGAGATACCTGAGTGGAAGTGGGAAAGAATAACGATGGATTTTATCACCAAGTTACCCAGATCTCCGAGTGGGCACGACACCATCTGGGTAATTGTCGATCGGTTGACGAAGTCCGCTCACTTCCTGCCAATCAAAGAAAACTTCAAGATGGAGAGACTCACACGGATATATCTTTGAGAAATAGTTTGCCTCCATGGGGTACCTTTATCCATTATCTCCGATCGAGATAGCAGGTTTACCTCAAGATTTTGGCAATCACTACAGAAGGCTCTCGGAACTCAGCTGGATATGAGCACGGCTTATCATCCACATACAGATGGATGGAGTGAGAGAACAATTCAGACATTGGAAGACATGTTGAGAGCCTGCGTCATCGACTTCAGCACGTCATGGGACACTCATCTTCCTTTGGTTGAATTTTCCTACAACAACAGCTACCATACCAGTATCAAGGCTGCGCCGTTTGAAGCCCTCTACGGCCGCAAGTGCAGATCCCCTCTGTGCTGGGCTGAGGTGGGTGACACGCAGCTAGCCAGGGGTCAACTCCCTGACAGCACTCTCACTGGTCCTGAAATCATTTGAGAGACAACTGATAGGATCGAGCAAATCCGAGAACAACTGAAAGCCTCACGAGATAGACAAAAGAGCTACGCCGATAAGAGACGAAAATCCTTGAAATTCCAGGTTGGTGACCGCGTCCTTCTGAAGGTCTCACCCTGGAAAGGCATGATACGTTTCGGAAAACGTGGAAAGCTAAATCCAAGGTACATTGGACCATTTGAGATCCTTGCTAGGATCAGTCTCGTAGCATACAAACTCCAGTTACCTCGAGAGCTCAACAAAGTCCATCCTGTCTTCCACCTGTCAAATCTGAAGAAGTGTCTGTCCGATGAAACACTTGTGATTCCTCTCGAGGAGATCGAATTAGACGAGGGATTACACTTCGTGGAAGAACCTGTCGAAATCATGGACCGGGAAGTCAAACGAACGAAACAGAGTCGCATCCCGATAGTGAATGTTCGCTGGAATGCAAAGCGAGGTCCTGAATTCACTTGGGAGTGCGAGGATTCAATGAAGCAGAAGTACCCCCCATCTCTTTCCAAGTGCATGATTCTACTCTATTCTTGAATTTTGGGACGAAATTCCCTCTAACGGGGGGATGATGTGACAACCCAAAATTTCTATCTTGTACAAATTATTCACTTCAATCAAAGTCAGATTTGTTTCTGCTAACTTTTAGCACTATTTAAAGTCTGTTTGAGCAATTTAAGCTTAGTACATCAAGGGACCAAGTGTTAGAATGGGTCAACTAAAGTTCCAAACCTTTGATCAAGCCATAAACCCTCAAATGAGGAGTTTACGGCCAGGACCATGAGTTTACGGCCGTAAACTCATGGGCAGTAAACTCATGGGCAGTAAACTCATGATGGCCGTAAACTCCAGCCTATAAGTATGATGCTTGGTCCATTTTTCTGCACTCTTTCCATTTCTAAGGCTTGGAACTCGAAATCTCTCTCAAGAACATCAAGAACACTAAGGTGTTTTGGGCCGAAAACACCCTCCTTTGCCTTCAAATCGTAAGTATAACTTCCCTTTTCTTGTTATCTAGTTAAGATTCAAAATGCTAGCCTTGAAATCAAGCTTTTCCAAGAACATGAGGTGTTTACGGCCAAGAGCATCTCCCTTGGCCGTCAACCCTAGTTTGTGGTGCATTTGGACCTTAAACTCTTACTAAGACTTGGACATGAACCTATAACCCTTCTGCAGTACGTTTTTCCCTTTAAAACACCCATATGCACAAAGTAGCATGAGTTTACGGCCGTAAACTCATGGGCAGTAAACTCTTGGCCGTAAACTCCCTTGGTCATGCCATTTTGGCCGTAAACTCCTTTGAGTGGTCGTACACCCTTAGTATGCAATCATATGTGATTCATATCCTTCAATCTTTGCGTTACCTAGTCCAAATAGGGTGTTACCTTTCATGATTAGTTGTATAAACTCTAATCTTATTCATATATGTGTCCTTATATGCTAATTAGGATTCGTGTGTGTGCTCAAGTCTTCACTTGACACCTAGCTTCCTAGACCGACCTTTTAGTCGTATCGCCCACTACAGGTGAGTTGATACCCCTACATTTTCCGTATTTTTAATGTTTTCAGGGGGGAATACAAGCTAAACATAAATGTTTTCAAAACTCATGCAATTCTCATACTTTAACCCTTTTGTACCGTGTTGAGCATAAGAGACGTTTTCACTAAAATTGCATAGTTTTCCGGACTCGCTATTCACTACGTTATACATGCAAACTATAATCGGTATAGTTTGGGATTTTCTAAGCATAACAAGTACATAAACTTTCACTACTAAACATATGCACTAAGACAGAAACAGTTTACAGTTTACCTCACTACTTTGTCATGGTATTCATAACTGTAATTATCACTACATACGGTATACATACGGATTTTCACTATGGTAGAACGCTACTACACTACATATAAACTAGATTGTACGATACTGTGAGGCGCTACTTCAATACTGTACCCTTAGGTGTACAGGGATAAATCCTATCATAGTATAACCAGAGTCTCCTGGAGGGAGAGCGTGAGATTTGTGAATAGATCTATTCGGGACTGACAATCCCACACTCGAACTGCTAGCTACAGTTGGGCAGGCATGCTTAGGGTGACAAATGTAATTTATCTCTACGCCTGAAGAACGTTGGAAAGGTCTCTAGTCATATCAAGTATGGTTATACGACTCACAATATGTATAAATCACTCTTGGTTTACAAACTGTCATTCTTCAGCAGTTTTATTTTACTAAATAGAACTAATACAAACTACAACTGGAGAATTTCCAGGGTTTTCAAACAGAATCGATCATACAATGGTTTCACGTTCGAAATACTTATACCTCATGATTAGCACTAGTTAGTCACATGAAGTATTATTTTCGCATTTCACTATAGTTTTTAGTAACGAACATTCATGGTTTTTTTACAGATTTGTAAACACTACGTTTTCACTAAAGAAAATATCAGATTTTCTTGAAACTATACGAACACCTTTACGAGCTCATCAACAAGTTTTCATTACAAAATGCCGCTTATGAACTCACCAGCGTTATGCTGATATTTTTAAACTGCTTGTATTCTCAGGAAATCAGTAGACAGGTACTTGCTGCATTTTTGAGGAACTAGAGCAATAAGAGTTTTATGTTTATACCTTACAAAGCTATTTGATGTAATTCAAACAAGTTTCAGACAAAGTTTCAAACTGATGTAAACATTTTTATTTAAGTATTCACTGTAATGGTTGTGTTGCTATGATTGCTATTATTCATTGGTTGTGATGCTACACATGACGTCCTCCACCCCAGAATGTTTCCGCCATTTCGGTTTTGGGGTGTGACAGACACGATGTTACTAATTGTTTATGCCTAGATCTTTTCGTTCAGGTACACCATTGCCGATTGACACGGAGATAGAGAAGACTGCAAAGAGGTTACGGAAGAAAGCCAATCTTTGTAAGAAGCAATCGGTGTCCGAGACTTCTTCATCATCTACCCCTCCATTCATTAAAATTTGGGAGGATATGCCCCTCTCAAGTGTATCCACATCCAAAACAGAAACTCTCTCACTCTCACCTCAACCATCCTCACCCAAAAATACCACTCCACCCTCTTCACCTACTCATAATATCCCAAATTCTACACCTACAGAAACCTCAATTCCTAATCATACAAAGGGAGACAACCATGGAGGGAATCAAGGTCCTCCAAATCCTCCACCCGAGCAAACCCTTCGTCAGTGGGCGAGGTAAGAGGTTACTCAAAAACCTCTTTGCATCACATATCCAGTAGCCACAAATTTTGACCTAAAATCCGGATTCATCCACTTACTCCCTACCTTTAGAGGCCTGGAAAACGAAGATCCCCATAAGTTCCTCATTGAATGTCATGTTATGGGTGTCGGCATGAAACCACACAATTTTACAGAGGATCAAATAAAGCTTAGGGCATTCCCCTTCGTGGTGCAAGATGAAGCAAAAGATTGGCTTTATGACCTCCCACAGGGGACAGTTACTACATGGGTAGATCTTGCACGTTTGTTCCTAGAGAAGTACTTCCTAGAAATGAAAGCTTCAGCCTTGCGTAGGGAAATTATTGGCATCAAGCAGAAAAAGAATGAAGCCTTACATACTTATTGGGAAAGGTTCATGAAGTTGTGCACCCATCGTCCAAAACATGGAATTTTGAATACAACCTCCTTCAATACTTTTGTGAGGGCATGTTGCCATGGGAAAGGAGGCTTCTTAATGCTTCAAGTGGAGGATCTACTGTTGATAAGACCCCAATAGAATTTCGGGAATTGATAAAGAATATGGCTGAAGATTCAAACACACTTCTCAAGAAGATGGGTGGTATACGGATGCACCCCAAGGTATAAAAGAAGTCCAAACTCCTCAAATTGAAGCTCAATTGTCCGAGCTTACAAAAGTGGTAATGATGCTAGCTAAAGACAAGGGTGTGCAGCCTAGGGGTGTTGATCGGGTAAATTTTTTGGGTTTTGGGTAATTCGGGTCGGGTAATTCGAGTTTTTCATGTTAAAAAAATACTCGTTACCCGACCCAAATTAAATTCGGGTAATTCAGGTTTGGGTAATTCGGGTAGTTAGTCGGGTTTGGGTAATTCGGGTAGTTAGTCGGGTTTGGGTAATTCGGGTATTACCCGAAATATATCAATTTTTTTTAATGCAACTGAAAATAAATTTAATGAAATAAATATGTCGTGCTCTATTAGTCTTGTTTATATAAACAAATGAGGCATAAACGAAGTTACTCAAACTTTGAACAATGAAATTTTTTAGTCAATAATACTTGAGTTATGAAGTAATCTTTTACTAGCTTAATCTGATCTAGTAAGATGTTAAAAAACAAATACTTAAAGATCTTAGTTTAAAAGTTTAAAATGTTTAAGATAATTGTAGCCATAAGTTTTGCCATGTTCTTAAGTTTCGTCAAGATAATGAGTTTCTTAGTTGCAATAAAAACTATAATCTAGAAAACAGGTAAGTTTTAAAGAACATGGTAACATATAAACAATTGCTATTAATATTTTTGGTTTCATAGTGTCATAATAAAAGAGATTCATGTTTTAAAATAATGATAGTTAGTTTAAGCGTGATCAAATACCAGTTACAGAGTACAAGCTCCACGAAAGAAAAAAAGGAAATTTTAAAATAATTCGGGTATATCCGAAACCTAAAAAACGTACCCTATACCCGACATGAAAAAAATCGGGTTACCCGAATACCCGAAAAAATTAACCCGATACCCGATACCTGAAAAATCGGGCAAGTAATTCGGGTATCGAGTATTTGTGACAGGGCTAGTGCAGCCCACACCCCGCCCTTACGGTATTTGCACTCATGTGGGGCACCCAACCGGCATGTGCCCTCAACTTCAAGAGGAGGATTATGAAGAAGAAAGAGCCTTAGGAGGCTATTTCGGGTCAAATCAAAGAGGATACGAGCATCCACAAGGTGGCCAAAGATGGAACAACAATCAAGGTTGGGGAGGAAATCAACATGGGAATTATCAACAAAGACCACCATTTCCTCAACATCAATGAATGCTGCCTTTTCAACCTCAAAATTTCCAGCCAAGGAAGCCACAACAACCACCTCCATAAATGGGTTCATCAAGCATGTCATTGGAGGATATTGTCAAAACCCTTGCCACTAGCACTCAAAGCTTCCAACAAGAAACCAAGGCTAGCATAAAAAGCTTGGAGCAACAAATGGCATAACTTGCTCAATCCGTGAGCAAGATAGAATCACAAGGCAAGCTATCATCTCAAACCGAGAAGAACCCGAAACACAATGCATGTGCCATTACCTTAAGAGGTGGAAAAAGTTATGATGGACCAAGAAGGACAAATGAAGAAGAGGAAGAAATGGAGATTGAAGTGGAGGAAGCTGTCAAAGAGAATGAAAAGAGTGATACTTCATAACCAAAGAAGCTAATCGACACCAAAGCAAAAGTCACACCAGCCTAATTTCTTTTCAGTCTAACAATCACAAAAAGAGAACGAGAAGATGACTAGATCATGGCAATGTTTCGAAGGGTTGATATCAATATCCGTCTTTTAGATGCTATTACACAAATTCCTAGATATGCTAGGATCCTTAAGGAACTTTGCACATCTAAGAAAAATCTCAAAGGAAATCAAAGGGTGAAAGTAGGAGAAAACGTTTTCGCTGTGTTACAAAAACGGTTACCAAAGAAATGCAAGGACCTGGGTCATCATTCAACTTGTTGGGGCATCAATTAATGTCTTACCTTATTCGAGCTATAAAACAATGAAAATTAGACCTTTAACAAAAACCAGAGTCATCATTCAACTTGTTGACCGATCTTTAGTACATTCAAAAGGTGTATTGAAGGACGTGTTAGTGCAAGTCAATGAATTTATGTCTTAGATATGGGTGATGACAACACCCAACGATCGAGTTCCATACTTTTGGGGAGACCCTTCATGAGTACCGAAAAAACAAAAATAGATGTAGTAAATGTTACTTTGTCTATGGAGTTCGATGGTGAGGTGATCAACTTTAATATCTTTGAAGCCATGTGTTATCCTAGTGGTATTCATTCCTTAAACTTCATAGATGTTATTGATTCATGTAGTAATGATTGTTTTGAGTTTTCAAGCCAGAATGTGCTAACCACCATCTTAAGCAAGCATTTTGATGAGACAGGGATCAAGAGCCTAGTTGAGAAGTATACTTTGGAGGATGAGTTGATTGAAGCAATCAACTCTTTGGAAAAAGCGCAACCTATGAGAGTTGAACCTCCCCGCATGAAGCTCAAAAATTCTGATGCGAAACTCCTTCCTTCCATAGTGCAACCACCGATTCTTGAATTGAAGACTCTTCCTGATCGTCTCAAGTATGTTTATCTTAGAGAGGAAGAGACATTATTGGTGATAATTTCAACCAAATTATCAAAAGAAAAAAAAAGTGTTGGTTGAAATTTTGAAAAAGTACAAGGAAGCTATTGGTTGTACCATCGCGGACATAAAAGGGTTGAGTCCATCATTATGCATGCATAAAATATTGATGGAAGAGTACTTTAAGCCAACCTGCGAAACTCTAAGGAGATTAAATCCAGCCATGATGGAGGTGGTGAAAAAGGAGATCATGAAGCTCCTGGAAGCAGGTGTAATCAATCCCATTTCCGAAGAAGATTTGATACCCACCCGTGTGCAAAACGGATGGAGAGTTTGCATAGATTATAGGAAGTTGAATGCTTCCACCCACAAAGACCATTTTCCCTTACCATTCATCGATCAAATGCTTGAAAGATTGGTCGGGAAGTCCCACTATTGTTGTCTTGATGGTTTTTCTAAATTTCATCAAATTCCGGTTGCCCCAGAAGACCAAGAGAAAACCACATTCACATGTCCTTTTGTCACATTTGCATATAGACGCATGCCCTTCGGTTTGTGCAATACACCCGCAACTTTTTAAAGATGCATGGTGAGCATATTTGTAAAATATGTTGAAAATATCATAGAGGCTTTCATGGATGATTTCACTGGTTATGGAAATTCTTTTAACGAATGTTTGCAAAATCTCACCAAAATTTTACCAAGGTGTATTGACACAAATCTAGTCCTTAATTATGAAAAATGTCATTTTATTGTTGACAAGGGCTTGATACTTGGACATGTGGTGTCTCAAAAAGGATTAGAAGTAGACAAGGCCAAAATTGATGCCATCTAGGTTTTTATCGGCGATTCATCAAACACTTTTCCAAAATCACAGTGCCGATGTTCCAACTTATACAAAAGAGGCCGTTTTCAAGTTTAGTGATGCATGTATAAGTGCATTTGATCGTTTGAACGATTTGTTGACATCCGCCCCCATCATTCAACCGTCGGATTAGGATCTTCCATTCGAGATCATGTGCAATGCTTGCAATACCGTGGTTGGGGCGGTTTTAGGAAAAAAGGTGGACCAACTCATCATGTCATTTACTATGCGTCTAAGACCCTTGATAATGCCCAAACCAACTACACTACAATAGAAAAAGAGTTGTTGGCTATTGTCTTTGCACTAGAGAAGTTCCGACAATACCTTCTCGGGACCAAAGTGATTATCTATTCATACCATGCAACTATAAAACACTTACTAATCAAGAAATATTTGAAGACGAGGTTAATACAGTGGTTGTTGCTTTTTCAAGAGTTCGATATAAAGATCAAGGATAAAAGTGGGAAATAGAATTTGGTTGCGGATCATCTAAGTCGTATAATAACACCCGGAGACACCACACCAATCTGTGACACATTTTCGTATGAGAATTTGTTCGTTACTAAAGAAGCTCCATGGTATGCAAATATAGTCAATTACTTGGTCACGAATCAGTATCCCATGGAATCCACACATTGGCAAATGGACAAAATCAAGGAGGCAAAGAGGTATGTATGGGATGAGCCATACCTTTGGAAATACTGCACAAACCAAATGATTCGAAGGTGTGTTGAAAAAAATGAGGTACAATTCATAGTTAACTTTTGTCATTCCTATGCTTGGGGAGGTCATTTCGGACCCCAAAGGACAACCAGAAAAGTCTTAGATAGCGGATTTTATTGGCCTACCATTTTTCATGATTCTTATGTGCTATGTGCACATTGTGATAAGTGCCAAAAATCCAAGTTCATAAGTTCTAGTAATCAAATGCCCCTTACCCCCATCTTAGTTTGTGAAATATTCAACGTGTGGGGTATAGACTTCATGGGACCATTTCCGCCCTCTTTTGGTTGTTCATATATTTTGTTGGTGGTGGACTATGTGTCAAAATAGGTGGATGCCAAGGCCACCCATACTAATGATTCCAAAGTTGTTATGGATATCCTTAAAGCACATATTTTCTCTCGGTTTGGCACTCTAAAAGCTCTCATAAGTGATCATGGGACTCCTTTTTTGCAACCGAATGCTTGAAGCCATCTTGAAAAAGTATGGGTGACTCATAAAGTCTCAACAATCTATCACCCTCAAACCAATGGGCAAGCAGAGGTCTCCAATAGGCAAATCAAAGGAATTTTGGAGAAATCATTCAATCCAAACCGCAAAAACTAGAGTATAAGGTTGGACGATGCCATATGGTCATATCGCTCTGGTTTCAAGACTCCTATTGGTATGTCCCCATACCGGCTAGTATTTGGGAAACCATGTCGCCTTTCGGTTGAGCTTGAACACAAACCATTTTGGGCTGTGAAGAAATTCAACTTGAATGAAGATGAAACGGGAAACAAGAGGAAGTTGGACATTCAAGAACTGAAGGAGATCAGAAATGATGCGTATGAAAGTGAAATGATTTACAAAGAGAAGACCAAGGCGTATCATGACAATATGATCTCTCAGAAAACCTTCACAAAGGGTCAAAAAGTGTTGCTTTACCATTCAAGATTCAAGTTGATATCGGGGAAACTAAGATCAAGGTGGGTTGGCCCCTTTGTGGTTACAAATGTCTTTGACCATGGTGCTGTGGAAATCACAAGCCAACAAACCGGGAAGACTTTTAAAGTCAATGGGAATAGTTTAAAACGTACTATGAGGGAGTCCAAGTGAAGAATGAAGAGATGGAGGTGGTTGAGAGCCCCAGATACCAAGAATGAAGCATATTCAAGGGCCAAATCGAGCCAACGACATTAAAAACGGGCGGCTAACCGAAAGGCAACCCGGGGGTATTTCCGTCTATTCCTTAATTTTCCATTTTCTTAGAAATTTTCTTAGTTTTATGGTTTCAAGTTACTTTTCATGTCCAAAGCGGTTTAAAAATCATTTTTCCGACAGTTGAGGATTTGCCGGTTGAAATTTGAAAAAACTAAAGATTACATGGTTGTGTAAACTTTCACTTAGCATTTACACGGGCCGTGTAATAGACCAGCTCGTGCCTTTCCATTGCACCATTTACACGGCCCGTGTAAACTATAACTTACCATTTACACGGCCCGTGTTAACGTAAAAACAGAGCTGTGCGTTTTAAATAACAAAACTAAATTTTATTGCCATTCCACTTGAAAAAACCTACGATTCTCTCTTCCCTACTGCCTCCTTCGAAAACCCTCTCAAAAACAATCCATATTCCTCAATCTTGCTCCATATTTTAAGCTCCAATGTATGAAATTTTTCTCCTTTCGTCATCCTCCTTGTCAACCAACTCAAATGCATCCCTCCCATGACCGATTTTGGGGATTTTTAGCAAACCCTAGATTTTTTGGGGTTTCAAATTTCGAACTAACACTTGCAATTTCTTGTAGGATAAGCTTGGGGAAGCATTAGACATCACTCAAACTCCATTTGCATGCACAAATTTGGTATAATTGTTCCAAACCTTTTCTTTGTGCATATCATTAAATTCACGTATTTGGAGTGAAATTGGGTGAGATTGTTGGTTGTTGTGCATGCTCTAGTGCTTGCAATTGTCCCTCCATCATACATTGTGTGGAAAAGTTTGTTGCTTTCATTGGACAATGACATATCGTGGAAAAGGAGCTCGAGTTGGGACCTCCAACATAGGTGGTCAAGAGGCTCATGATGAACAAGACCAAGATCTTATAGAAAATCCATACCAATTTGGTCTTATTTTTTAGTCTAATCCACAAAAAATCGTGTATTCAAGCCTTATCCATAGAGAAAAAGCGGCCCACAAGTTTGTGGATATCCAAGCTCTAAAAGACCTCCACATCTACAAAGGAGATCACAAACTTTTGAGTAACATAGGTTGGGAAGGTCTCTTGAATCTCCACGCATTAAGTTACCAAACACCCACGTGAGAGATCTTATCTTCTATCACATTCGATTACCAAACACACTTCCTATCCTTCTGTATACTGACCCGGTCCCATCAGATTCATGTATATACTCTCTGTGACATCATCGGTGCACCAATAGCAAAGAAATATATGTATTGGGCAAAGGGTAGGATGAATGCCAAGTTTGACCGAAGTTGCAGGGAATTTTGGAGTGACATCTCTTGTGAAAGAAAATATCAGTCTGGTAATGCAAAGGCTTCTAATATCATACATCCGGTCCTTAAAGTCACACATCGAATCATTGCTTCTCTCTTATTTCCTCAAGAGGAGATTAGTAAAGCAAACAAGAAAGAACTAGAAGTTCTATAGTGCATAATTCACAAACCCAAAGAAGTTCCTCACTTTGGGTGTTGGGTGATTCACAATATGCTCACAAACTCCATGAGTAATGGTGGTTAACTTCACTGTGGAGGAATGTTCTCAATAATAGCCAAACACCTTGGTCTCCGCTTAGTTAATAACCCCATTGAAATAATCCCAGGCCGCACTCACTTATCCGTTGATGTTATGGAGAATATGCATCTCTTTCACCGTAAGCAAAACAGGGACGTTCACTGGACCGTTGATGGTCAAGTGTATTTGCATATTGACAGTCGGAACAAGAAGATACTCGTCATAGCCAGTAGCATCCCATCTACTAATTGGGCTCTCAGGTCCAATTTGGGCGAGTTTACACAAGTAGACAACCACTACACGAGCATTCAAGAAGAGGTAGGCGAGATATACACAGGTGTCGTCGAGCAGACCTCCGAATTTCAAGACTACCGTATATTATAGGAAGAGCGATGGGCCCAGTAGGAGCTGCGATGGGCCAAGTTTGATCAACGATGGGCCGCTCAAGAGCAACACAACCACAACATGCACTATTTGATGAGCGATCTCCACTACGCCCTTGTTTTACCACCGTAGCCTCATCCACCACCATCCCATTCCCAGCGGCACCCTACTATCCTGCTGATTATCAGACCTATTACCCTCCACAGTTCCTGCCTTATCCACCTCCACCTAGCCCTCAATAGGTTGGCTATGGCTCCCTCAAAGCATCGAGGAAGATGCTATATTTTAAGCTTGGGGAGGGGCATCTATCCATGCAAATGGATCCCGTTGCATGTAGGTTGCAGTTTTGTACATATTGCATTTATTACTTTCTCATTTTATTTTTTTCTCTCGTATTCTGCATTTTAAAGTTTTCAAAACCAAAAAGATTTTCTTTCTATCCTGATTTTAATATTTTCGCATCTCATTTTTTTTGCATTGCATAATTTTCAAAAAAAAAATTCCAAATTTTTTTTCTTCTAAGTTTGTTTTCTAAAAACAGTTGAATTGGTAAGTGAGTCATACGCCTTGAGATTAGACTTGCTCTTTTTATTAAAAATCTCAAATCAAGCTAATCACACACAAACACACCTCCCGAAGCTACTCATGTAAAACAGAAAATGAACAGGTTTTCAACACCGAAGCATAATGACAGGTATAAGTCAACCTTTGGGACACGTGATCGGCCTTATGAGTAGTAAGTGCTCAAATGGACCCAAAATGCCAAATTCAACAAATCATAAAAAAAATATAAAATTTCAATTCCCCGAGTCTTCCAACACTCTAAAAAGTCCTTTTTGCCTATTCCTTTCTAAGTATCCTGCTTGGGGACATGGTTTCCAACTACACTTATGGGTCTTTGCATGTGGACATCAGTTCCCGAAAAATGTCTTAGAAGCCCCTCACGGTAATAGACCGTGAGATGTTCTAACAATAAAAAATTCAAGGACGAAAATATAAAGAAATAAGCCAAGCAAATAAATTAAAAAGAGTATTATGTGTTGTCTTAGCTTTTATTATATATATATATATATATATATATATATATATATATATATATATACATACATATATATATATATATATATATATATATATATATATATATATATATATATTATTAACTTAATCTGTGACCTTTGGGACTCGGAAAAGTAAACTACAAGGGGTGTTCTACACCTAATCAGCTAAAGCTGAATTGTTTGGGACTGATTGGCTTGAAAGTTCGCTACACGGGTTCCATAGAAAGTCATGAACTTTATAATAACAATATATATATATATATATATATATATATATATATATATATATATATATATGTATTCAAATAAAGCTACTTTGTGGCCTTTGAGGTTCGGACAAGTAAACCCGAGAGATTTCTTTAACTCTAGCACATTGTGGCCATCTGGTCTTGAGGTGTTGGTTGGAAGTCCGTTACATGGATTTCAAAGAAATCCATGAGCTTTATTTGTAGGAAAAATATAACTAGATGTTATGTATATATAATTATATTTATATTAGTTATAGTTTAATAGAATAATATTCATCACTGTATATACTCAAGTTAGGAAAACTGCTTGGCTGACAAAAGATTCCCTTGGACTTGGAGTTGAACTTATGACATTAGGACTGACAACTACTTTGACTGGTGTAAGTGGTTTGAAATATATAACCAATCTGGGCAAATTTTAGGGATTGTTTAGAAAAAGATTGTAGTTAATCAACAAATAGTTGGACTCTGTCATTGTCATATTTTGTAAAATAAAGATGGTTAGGCATTTTTTCATCACATGTGTTTTCACGAGAGTAAGACCATAATTTGTTCCACGTGCTGTCTCAATACTAGTAAGAGTGAACAACTGTTGTGACTTTTGATTCTGTTGAGTTGCATTAAGGAGTGGCCAAAAGTCTTGTTTTTACTATTATATAATTTTGTGGGACTAATGCCAAGTTGACTCAAGGCACGACAGCTACATTCTCAACTATGCTGCAAAAATAAGGTTAATTGGGTTGGATCCCTTTCGTATTTGTCTTGGTTATTGCATTAACCTTGAAAAGTTTGGATTTTGATTTATGTTCTTTTTCTTTTGTTCTCCCCGGTCTAAATTTTTCTTGTTCTTTCTTGGGGGACAAGAAAGGTTCAAGCTTGGGGAGATTTGTTAGGTGCATTTCATGCACCCATTTTGTAGTTTTATTTCATAAAAGTGCATTGCATCTAGGCTTAAGCTCATGCATTTTACATGTTTTTCGGGATTCTCCATGATATTATTTCACTCGCACACTTTTGTGATATTTAAGGGACTTTTGGAGGTGGGATCTCGCTTAAGGAGGTGTGACGTGTGTGAAACGAACTAGTCTTAATCCTAACAAACTCAAATAAAAACAAACACACACAAGCAGTGTACCTATCGATAGCAGTTTAGTTCAAGCAAACATGGTATACAACACAGGGAACGGTAATAATTAAACTAACTACTAAAATTATCTAGTTAAAACTAACAATAAAAAAGGGTTTTCTCTAGTTTTGCAAGACTAGAAACTTAAATAAATGACTAACACTTAACCTAAAATAACTAACAACTTATGCAAATAAAAGGTAACTAGATTCAATATTAAAAGAGACTTTTGTTCAGGTTTGAATCATTTATTCTTATGGTTGATTTCATGGCAAGTGCAATGGATTAATTTGTCATTGGCTACCGATTTAATGTGATTAGGTTCATATTCATTATTACTAATCCTTAGCAAACTAATTAATTCAAAAAGTGGTCAATTAATTAAATTAACAAGTTTCCTAGATTACAGATTCGGATCAAGTGAGACTTGTAATATTAACTAAATTTATAAATTTAATTAACTCATGTATGGTTGTTCATCACACATGCTTACACATTGATTTAGTTATTTTTCTAGTTAATCCTAGGTTCATAATCACTAATACTAGGCATACAATATTGTATTCACAAGTCCGTATGATTCAAGCAATTAAAATGATATTCATGCAACTCAATAACTTGACTACTAATAGAAAAATAATCATAATCAACACATAAGGATCTTTAACAAGCTAAACAAGACAAATTCACCAACTCTAATTAATCCAACCATAAAATCAAACCATAGTTATAAATTCATCTAGCCTAAACAGAAGTTATGAGTTTTAGCTCATATTTATAGCAGAAAATATCTCAAAAACTAAACCTAATGGTTGAAACATAGTCTAACCAAAAGATTAATGGAATGAGAATGAATTTTGCGTATAGATCTCTTCCAAATTGGTATCTAGGGTGCAATCTCGAGTTTCAGGGCTCCAAGAATCCTTTTCTTCGCAGATTAGTCGCTCCAAAGTTCCAGAGAGAAGTCTTTGTCTCGGGATTTGATGGCCTTTATATAATTTTCTGTAAACAGGAGCGACTCGTCGAGTCCATAGACCGACTCGCCAAGTCCATCACTTAAAATCCGTGTATGGTAAGGCACCTGATGGTTCTCAAATATTCGTGTCTACTCGGTGAGTCAATGGCCAAATCGCCGAGTTCTTCTCTCTTTTAGGTTCATTTTCTTCTTTCTTTATTTCCTGAGCTTTCGTCTGCTAATCCCGCTTCCTTTTTAACTCAAGCATGTCGTTTAGGCTGAAAATACAATTTAAGCACAATTAAGTACCTTTTGCTCAATAATTAGGACAAATTGGCCAAAAAGTATTAAGATTTTAGACAAAATATATAACTAAATATCCACATATCAAGGTGAATAAAAGATGTGGACAAGATATCAGGACTTGCGGAGCATTAGGGATGAATATATTGAAGATTTGAAGATTTTGGCAATTCAGGGAATTACATGGGTCGTGTAAATATAACCATGAGTTTACATAGGCCGTGTAATCGAGCTTACTTCAGCAACGTACTTTGAAGACCCAGCCAATCTGAGCAGTCTACTTTTGAAATTACACAGGCCGTGTAAACAACAATGTTAATTTACACAGGCCGTCTAAACATGCACGTGGGTTAAAAAGCAGTTTCTCATCTTTCTTAAAAGGGTGCAACCGAATTCATTTTCTGTGATGTCGATTTTGGGAGCTTTCTGGGCGATTTTATGGAAGATTTTGTAGTTGAATAACACTTGGGAACATTTGAATTTCATTTTGTAAGAACTTTAATTTTCTTTTCTATATTTGTGATTTTCTTCTAGTCATGTGTGGCTAGAACACTAGATTATCCAACTTTATGTCTTGACTTTTAGTTGTGATTTCAATCATGTGATTTGACATTTTTTTCTAATTTCTATCTAATGAATTTGATTTCATTTCAGTCGAATCTTTGATTTTAATTTTAGTTCTTATTGGCCATTTAAATTAGGGTTAAATCATTCAAGTTATCTATTTTACAAAATCCGTAATTGTTTTGTTAAATAGAGCAAGTAACAAGCACTAATATGAATTCTTTAGAATAAATCTAGTGTAAATCATATTCATACATTCTTGCGCTCCCAAGCTTGTGAGGAGTATTGAATGTTTTTGGGAACATTCACATAAAGTTTAATGCAATCTTTGAACCTAACTCTAAGAGCTTTTTTAGATTAGGTTGGTGAGGTTAGGATTAATCAAAGAGCTAATTTTCGTTAATTAATGTGGTGAATGGAAAAGCTTAGAGCTTATTAACACTTTCAAGTACCAATTTGGGTAGAATTGAACAAATGTCATGTCTTCTTCTCCTTCTTCACAAATCACCCATCAAGCACATTCCAAGCGCAAAATCACCAAAGTGCACCTAGGGTTCGATTCTAGGGATAAAAAGGGATGGAGGCTGAAGTTATTAGGGTCTGGTGAAAAGAAAATGAGCTTAAATAGGGTCTAAAGCCGTAAAATAGGGTTTGCATGAATCAGGAGTACCCCCGCGTACTCCCATTACGCTTAGCGTACTCCTCACATGAGTCGCGATCCTTCTTCTTCGTATGCCCAACGTAAACTGAGGTACTCCCCACGTACTAACCTTGGCACGAGTACACCCCATGTACTTCCTACGTACGCCCCGTGTACTAGGGTTAGCTTCAAACCCTACAACCTTCCGAAGGCCATGACTTCTTTGTTATAAGTCCGATTTTGACGATCCTTATATCCATGAAAAGGTGACGAGAAGCTCTACCCTTTTATCAAATCATACATGCCTTAAAGTTTCCCGAACAACAATCCAATTTCCATAAAAGCCCGAGTTGATACTTTACCAAAATACCCCTTGGCTCCAAAACACAAACCGGAGATCATCTAAATTATGTCACCCACACCCAAATGGGAAACGATTCGGGACAGGGCGTTACATGATAACCACCAGTTGAACTTTTTTATCTAGACAACAATCTGCATAGTCATAATCAATGAAACCAACTAATTTGAAATCAGAATCACAAGGATACCAAAGGCCAAGATTTGGAGTATGCTTGAGGTATCGAAAGATATGCTTGACAACGATAAGATATGTCTTGCAATAAACATCATTGAGATAAAGTAGAGAACCAATCATTCCTTTGTATGAAGCGGGGTTAACATCAGGACCATCTGAATCAGTGGAAATTTTCACAGAAGTTGGCATTGGATTCTTTGCAGACTTGAAGTTAGAGAATGAAATCTTCTTTAGCATATCTGAAACATATTTAATGTCATTAATGAATATTATTTTGAGCAGCTGCTTGACTTGAATACCTAAGAAGAAGGCCAATTCACCCATCATACTAATTTCAAACTTTTTAGACATAACATCAACGAACTCCTTGCTCAAATATTCATTTGTAGATCCAAAAATGATATCATCATAGTACACTTGAGCGAGAATAAGCTTAGTTCTTGAATCTTTGATGAACATGGTGTTGTCAATAGACCCTATTTTGTACCCATTTTGAAGAAGATATAGCATCATACCATGCCTGAGAACTTGGTTTAGACCATAAACTACTTTATCCAACCTATAAACATGATCATGAAATTCCTTTCTATTAAAACTAGTAGATTGTTTAAGAAAAACTTCCCACTCGAGATCTCCATATAAAAATGCTATTTTAACATCCATCTGAAGCACTTTAAAATTGATAAAAGACATATAGTCCAAGAAGATCCTAATGGCTTCAAGCCGTGCAACGGGGGCAAAAGTTTCATTATAATCCAGTCCTTTAAATTGAGTAAAACCCTGAGCAATAAGTCTAGACTTGTTTCTTGTGATTATTCCATCTTCATCCATCTTGTTACGAAACACGCAATGTGTACCAACAAACGTCTTCCCTGGTAGATGAGGAACAAGAGTCCATACGCTATGCCTTTTGAGTTCCTGCAATTCATCTTGCATCACTCTAATCCAATCAGCATCATCTAGATCATCATTAATCTTTTTAGGTTCGATGAGAGAAACAAAATTAACATAAATGCAGAAATTTGATGATGATTGGCGGCGAGTACAAACTACATCGGTTGGATGTACAGTGACCTGTGAGAGAGGATGATCACAAACACCAAGGAGAGAAATTTAATTAGAAGAAGTGGTTGGATCCTAATTGTGAATATCAAGAACTTCAGTTTTAGGAGAATGATCATCAATGATAACATCATAATCAAAACTTAGAGTAGAAGGGCGTTTATGTTTGTTTTGAATCAAAATATGTTCTTCTCTTTTTGTGTTTTCCCCCAAAAGTACAGTTATCAGCCTTATGCCAGGGATCGCCACATCTATACCACTTCCTAATTCCCAAACAAGTTTTCTTTTAGAATAAGATTTTTGTTTTTCAAACAACTTAGGTTTCCATGGAGTAGAATCATTTCCGTTTAGCTTAAAAAATATTTCTTTAGTTCTAGAAAAATGCGAAGGAACAGAGCTACAAGATGTGGATTCAGTGAAATTATGATTAGAAGATGAACATTTAGAATCATTAGTCTCAGAAGTCACTGCGAAATCATGAGCATTATAGTCACTGGTTGTATATTCAGGGAATTCTCAAAGAATATTCCTAGCCGAATGAATATGGCCATTGGAGATATGAAAATTGATTATAGTAGCAGTTTTAGGACTCTCTTACTCACGATCAGGGGGTTTCACAGAAGGGTCAATAACAGCCAGAGGAGAAACACAAGATGTAATTTGTGACATAATATTTGTCTATAAGGTCTTGATGATTTATACTTCCACCACTTACAAATTTAGTTTTGTATTCATGAATAAATTCAATTTTAGTTGGAAAATTTTGTTCAGTTTCAACTTGTTTGAAAATATCAATAGCTTCATCAAAATTTCCTCTAATAATTTTCTCACACTAATGAGGTATTTGATAATTGACAATTTTTATGATTTTAAAATGAGAATGAGCATAGTTATTTGTAATACTTTTACATTTTGAGAAAATTCAAAGGCAAAGTATTTTTCACTGTTGAGATCATGATTGATAATAGAAACATTACAAAGTTGTAGACTCACCAGTGAAAGAGACTTCTCGTTGTCGAATCATTTAGTTTTCTAAGATGCATTTTTATTTTTTTAGATTAATGATTTCTTGATTTGATTTTGAAAGATCAAGACATAGATAATCAAATATTGTAGATTTTTCACTTTCAGAATAAGTTACAACTTTTTAACCTAATACAAGGATGAGGAAATCTAGTTCTGAAATTTTAAATCATTGGCAGCTTTAGCAAGACCAGCTTCAAAAGTACTTGAACCGTTGCTACCTTCGTTAGTAACAAAATCACCAATGGCAGCCATCAAAAACACATCCTTCTTAACCTATTCATTCGATGATTCTTCATCATCAACCCACTATTCTTCTTCAGCGACAAGAACCTTGGACTCCAGATTTTGCCTTTTCAGAGAGGCCACAAAATGCTTGTACTTTGTTTCATAAGATTCATCTTTAGGATTGTTCTTGCTATATTTGCAATCTCGAGCAAAGTGATCAACCTCTCCACAGTTAAAGCACTTCCCATCGTCCTTTGTAGAGTTACCAACATTCAGACCTTTTAGACGTTGATGAGCTAGATTTTTGCTGGAAGCTTTCTTGCTCTGCTGAACTGTATCACTCAGGTCGGGGAGGTACTTATTTATTTATTTATAGACTTTGGATGAGGTTCATGACGTGAGGCATGGTGGTCACATCGTGAGTGACCATTGACCAATTGACCCGTGTTTTGAGTCTCACAACGTGAAACTTTGGGTGCTCATTATGTGAGAGCGGTCTGATGACCAAAATCCTAATATTTCGGGTATTTAATGGAATGAGAGGGCTAGGGTTACCCATCCTTAGCCTCCCTCACTCTCTTGCCTACTAAAAAACCCTAATCTCGACCTACTTGAAGTCCTTCGACATTTTTATGACATTGAAGCATTCTTTGGTGGTTTTTGTCTCATTGAAGTGGAAGAAGACCTTGGTGGAGCAACCTCTTGGCAATTCAGATTCTATTCACCTTTTTGTATAGCTTTTGTGTTGGAGCATGAAAATGCTCTACAATGATGAATTTTTATTATATTAGAATATTCCCTTGTATGGAAAGCATATTCCCTCCACTAGTATATAAAGTGGAGGTGAGGGTCATTGGTATGTATGTGTTCACTATGTAGACATAGATTGTAGAGAGAGTTTTGGGTGGGGATTCTCCCCATCCATGAGTGTTGTTCTTTTAATATTTTTTTATCTCTCTATCTATCCACTACAGTTTTACTCACATATTATGTTCTTCATGTTCATACGATTATCTTCTTGATATTATATTTCCGCACCAATCCAATCGAGAAAATGGGAACCTACAAGTGGTATCAGAGCGAAACCTTGAAGATCTCATGATTAGTTCAAGGGAACGGTCCTGGTTGGTTTATTATCTTGAAGATTTTCTTCATTCTTGATGGTTTTCTCGGTCTTCGCAACAGAAAAGTTTTTTTGTGAGTTATCTTACTATTTTGTTGGTGATTTTGCTATAAAAATAAAAATCTTGCTGCTACTGTTCATTCATTTTGATGCTGACTAAATCTGAGTCTATGAAGATAATTATTTTTTGCTGAAGAAGATGAAGTTTTTATGAACAAGGTGGTATTTAGATCTTGTTGTCCCATGTAAAAAGGTGTTTTAAATAAAACAAAAAAGTGTTATGGGATAAAAGATTCGATTCAGAGGTCAAATTTCAGAATTTATGAGCTTTTAGTGTGTTTTAGACTCTTATCTCGGTAGTGTACAAGTGTTGAAGCATGCGGTACAGCTTGTTAATGTATGTATGTTCAAGTGTGTGGTCAAAGGTATCTTAAATGCAAGTCTGTCAATAGGGAACATTTTTTTCCCTATTAGTTGACTTCTTTATGAGAGGAACATGGGGATGGGACAACTCATGATGCTTTTCAACATTTTGTCCCTTTTGCATTTGATGCTTTGACATCTCTTGTCATCTAGTGTTGATTTGTGACAAAATCCTTAATTCCGTGATGTTTCCCCAAGCCAAAGCCTCTCACAATCAGAGACCCTTGCATCACTTTGGACCTATCCTAACACCACAGTTCCAACCCGAGAAGCCTCACTATCCGAGACTGCTCGCATCCGAGGTCACTTCTAGTCCGAAAACATTGAGAATTCTGAAGTCTCGCACAGCTTAAAGGTCTCGCTTCGAACATTAGGTGCATTCCTCGCAGTCCAAGGAACTCTCCTGTCTGAGACTCACACCTATCCGAGATGCCCTCGCCTTCCGAGACACCCTCACATTCCGAGATACCTCGTATTCCGAGGTGCTTCGCAATCCGAGATGCCTCTCCTTCCGAGACACCCCTTGCACCTCTGACTCACCACCAATAAGAAGTTCAACATTGGAGTCACCATTTCTGAATCCTTGCTCACTCACCCATCTCGGTCCAGTTACAGGATCCGAGATACCACTCCGAAACCTCCTTTCATTCCGAGGTCAAATATTCTAACCTTTTTCTCTTCGGATCCATGATTCACTTCGGTTCCTCCTTATTTTTTTGGTTATTTCGGATCTCTTTGGTCCGAGGCCACCATGATTTTTTAATTTTTTATTTATTTTTTTGTTTTTATTTAAAACCAATTCATTTTATTTAACACCCATTATTTTTTTTAATACCAATTATTTTGTTTAAAACCAATTTTTTTAACACCAATCTTAGCCCCATGGTTCATGACTTCGTTCTTCTTGCTGATTATGAGTGAAGACACAATTTGATTCAAAGATTTTTATTTGTGTGCTCTTCCTCTTTCCGAGCAACTCGCATTTGCAGCCTTAGATTTTTATGCTTCAGAGTTCGGATCCATAAATTTTTCGGAGTTTGGATCTTTTTCGAGGTTTGCATTTATTACTTCCTTCAGACCAGTTACATATGGTCTCAGACCATTATTTGGGAGTTCGGGTTTACATTTCATTTATCAGCATTCCTTCGGTTCAACATTTATGGTTCTTTAGCAACGGGTTTTTCATATATATTCTATAGTGTTTATTCAGTTCGGCAATACATCACCAAGTCTACCCATGACCCGAGAATAATATACTCGTTTTTACGGGTAGATGCTCACATCAAGGGGGAGTGTGTAATGTTCCATCATATATGACATATTCTCTTGCCCGGTTTCATGATTATTTTTTATCTTTATGTCATGGTCGATCAAAAATAGGGGGAGAATCATGAGCATCCGTTATATTTTATTATTGGAGTTCTAATGTTACAAACATTCGAATACGGAGAGCGATTTAGTATTGTGACGTGGCATTGATTTTTGATCTTTTCAGATCGAATTTTTGGAATTACTAGATGTTCTTCGGACTATGATTATTTATCTTCAGACTCTATATTTTGGGATGTCTGGTTTGTGTTTGCATCCAGATCAGATCTTATGATTTCTCGAGTTTGGATTGGCGATACTTTAAAGACGAAGATTATTTGGACGATGTGGTGTGAAGCGTATTTTTGATCTTCCGATCAAAATTTTGGCATTACTAGACCATGTCTTCGGACTCATATTATCTATTATTCGGACTTCACTTTTGGATGCTTCACATTTTCAGCAAGTTATTCTTCAGAGATTATTTGGTGCATTATCACTTGAGTTTGAAATATTGAAGACGTTGTGTGATTCGACATTGTGCTCTTCTGTTCAACAGTCGAGGGGGAGATTGTGAACATGATTTGTTTTGGGGGACTGATCACATTCAAAGATTGGGATTTCATATTTTTATTCAGTGATTGGGTTCCTCTGTATGTTCTTTGATGATATAGATTCCATTTCCAGATTCTGAGATCATGACAGCTTCAGCTTTTCCGAGACACTTCAGCACCTGACCTACCGGACCGGCCCGCCGGATGTTCTACCTTTTATCACTGCTTTACCCTCACCATTTTCGAGCTTTTAGGGGGAGATTGTTGGAGCATGAAAATGATATACAATGATGAGTGTTTACTAGTTAGAATATTTCCTTGTATGGAAATCGTATTCCCTCCACTGGTATATAAAATGGAGGTGATGGTCATTGGTATGTATGTGTTCACTATGTAGACATAGATTGTAGAGAGAGTTTTGGGTGGGGATAATCCCCATCCAGGAGTGTTTTTCTAGTAATATTGTGTATCTCTCTATCTATCCACTATAGTTTTACTCACATATTATGTTCTTCATGTTCATACGATGATCTTCTTGATATTATATTTCGGCACCAATCCAATCGAGAAAATGGGAACCTACATTTTGGAACATTGTAAGTCATAAAGCTCTGGCCTTTTTACCTCTTTCATGTTAGATCTAAGTTTTAAGCTCCTTTTTGCATGATATAAATCAGTAAGCATAACATGCAATAATCCGAATACAATCCATAAAGGGCCGGCCTTGGTGCCTTAGACCCTGTTGATATAGTGAGGAGAACTCACCTGGCACTGCTGAAGTCCCGCATGTACGCTCCAGCTGCTGATTGATAGATTCCCGAACTGTCAACATCAAACAATACCCAATTAATAATTAGGTTCCAAGCTCAAAGTCCAACTCACATTCCAAAAGCACAAAAGTCAAGTAATGGGCCAAAGCCCAATATATGGCCCAATTTCCAAATTGGGCCCAGACCTCTACACGGTCTTTCCTTAAGGCCCACCCAATTATTCCAATCCAATTTCCATGGCCCAAATATGGCCCATCAATAGCCCAATCGCCAAAGCCCAATAGGAAAGGCCCAAATCAAATTCCGAGTGAGATTAGGGCTTTCACATGAAATAATGATTAGGGTTAAGTGTTTCTTACTTAAACCATTAAGGACTTAATCCATTAAGTCCATTATTGCCTTAAGTTAGTTTGCCAATGGTTATTATTTAATATTTCAAGTTATTAAATAATCTCGTGTGTGTCCCGATAAATTCTCAAAATTAGGGGCTTATGCCATTAGGGTTTTTTTTTTCCAAACCCTAGTTAAGGTTTTCCAACCCAATACTGGCCCATTAGTCCACTGGTTGGGCTTTTAGGTCACTTTGGGCCTTATTGGGCCCATTAGGGTTTCATTGGGCCCACTAGGGTTTCATTGGGCCCATTCTTGTCCAATCATCCCAAACGAGGTCCAAACGCAGTCAAAGCACACCGCCACCTGACACGGCGGCCGGTGGCGGCAGGAGGCGGCAACCACCACCTTACGGTGGTGGTTTGGAGTTTTCTTACTATTCCGATAAGTTACAAAATTACACCTGATATCTGATACACACAACACACACTACATCACAAACACAGCCACCACTACGCGGCGGCTGGTGGTAGCAGAACAGCAAAAGCAGCAATAACCACCATGGTTGGCAGCCATGGTGGTCTTCCATGGTTTCCGGCCAAACACAAAACCGATCACGAGAACACAGCAAGAGACCACATGCATCTTGGCCCGAAAAGAAACCCAACACCCACCTGTGGTGGGCGGCGACGACAGCAGCAACACGGAATGGCGGCAACAGCCCTAATAGCCACAATCGTGACTAATGGCGACAGCTAACGGTTGACGGCGGCGGTTATGCGTCGGAGACAACGACATTGAGTCCCACAGCAACCGGTTCAACCTCACGACTAATTGTCTCCGAAGGTGGCTCACAGATTCAGTCTCACCGTGAGACTCTTCATCGCTGACGAATGAAGAAGGAGAAGAGAAGGCAGCGGCAACAAGCTTTGTCGACGGCTGCTCAGCAATGGCGGCGACTCAGCGTCTTCGATGGCGACAATGGGCTGTCGTGGTTTGCATCCTCGAGTTCGCCGGTGACCGGGGCAGTGAAATCTCACGCTATGGCGGAAGGATGGTAGCAGCGAAATCATGAAGAAGATGGTGGCGGCTGGACATAATGAAGTAGGGTTAGGGTTTGCCGGTGATATTAGGCTTATATACCCGGACCCTTAAAATCTATCCCAGAATTATAGAAGTGGCCCCTCCTCCCATATTGTTTTCAAATAAAGTCGAAAATTTACACTTCAGCCCCTGACTCTATAAAATTCTTTCAATATAAGTCCAGAATTTACTCTTTAAACCACTATCATTTAAGATCCTTTCAAATTAACTCCAATATTATCCTTTAACCCCCGAAACTAACATTCCAATCATTATTAATTGATTTTGGACTATAAAAAAAATATACCACAATAATAAAATTACTTTCCGGGACTCCTGCTTTATTATCTAATTACTCCATTAAAATCGGGATGTTACAACTCTCCCCCACTTAAATTTGATTTCGACCTCGAAATCGTTTCTTATCATTCCTTACACACCAAACAACTTGAACTACTTGGCTACAATCATGAACATAACCCTAGCCTTTCCAAGGCAATCGTAACCAACCCTCGCAGGGCTCTAAAACCTTGAGATAAACGAACCCTTACAATATGATCACATACACTCAATCCGAAACCTGAAATCTCGAGATATCCAATAATTATTGTTGATCCCTGTCCACCTGAAGACCCAATTCGTCAATACCGCCCTAAGCACAGAAACTGTCTGAACACTGATCTTCCTGAAGCAGTAAGCTGCCACACAGCTACTTTCCAGAACCTACCGAGACCTCTCCGGTCTCAATTCATTCACCAATCATATGGCATACCAGGTTCCGGCCCGGTCGTGGAGTTAAAGGACTCCCACATAGTTGTTTCATTCGACTTCTGAACAAAATCCTTCTCTGGAACTAGTTGCCACTAGTTATCATGTCACTGAGCCCCTAATAGCCTTCTGATCCAACCGATCAGATCCATGCGTCGAATCTCGTCGTTACCAACCAATGACTGAAAGATATTGCTACATAACCAATGGTAGCCTAACATCACACGCAACCTTAAGCAATCCATTGCTCCCTTGGTCTCATAACTGTAGTAGCGTTCCTACAGTCTTATCGCTAGCTTAACTAGGTCTAATCCGGTTCCCAGAACCTGAACGACAGAACATTCTAATCCCAAGCCTTCTTAGAACTGATGAATACCTATTCAGATCTATTCTCGGTCCCCAACTGGAGTATTACCTGATCCAAGCAGATTAATCCTATTGAGACATTCCGAACTGATGAGATCACCAAGATCCTCTGTACTCCATCCGATTTCTAATAACCTCTTCCGATCAATCCAAAAATACACCGGAGTTTCAGCCTACTCCAGCAACATGTTCAATAATTGGGAACAGTCCTACTGATTCAAACAGCATAGCAGCATACTCAATACCCGCACATAAATCTACAAACACATACAGAGTCTTCAGCATGACTGGACCGCCTCACTAGGCCTTCAGTCATCTGGACCATTCTAAACTATTGAACATCTCCTTGGACCACCCCCTGGTGATCTTTCCCATGCAGACTGTTCTCACCCACTTAGGGTTCCGAACTCCTGATCCATTTCGTGGACTCTAACCCCGGTCTAACCTTAGGCCTCATGTCGATCGTCCATCCTCTCGGAAATCAGTGGTCTGTTCCCTGACCTGCGTGTCTACCGCATATGCTAATAACCCGCACACCTGTGCTGAATGTACTGCCGAGTCCTGGCAGCTATCAAAACCCTCAACCTATCAATCCAAAACCTTCAGAGTCGAGCACACCCTCGGCCGAATACTCAAACTGAACACAATTCATGACTAGAACTCCAACCTGGTTTCCCGACTTCTGCTATCAATCACCAGGAAAACGTGATACACATGCTCAAGAGTTTTACCGAACTCCCAATTCACACAACCCACAAACCAAACAGCCACTTAGGTTGTCTTTCTTCATGATAATGATGTGAAACTTATCCTATTTCCAAAACCAATCCTACCTCTATATCACAGGACAATTCTCCCCCACTTAGATTCGACTAAGTTTTCACAATACATGAAAATTGGAGAATTTCCAATCTTTCTCACTACCAACGATCGATCCAAATACAACCAACTCTTACCAATTAGTGCTCCATTACCAGCCAATCCCCAGTGATCACACACTTCTAATAACTATCTGAACACTTTCTGAATCCCAGGGACACCAACAGTCCCCAATGCTCGAATGATCCCACTCCCAAGTCTTAAAGTCCAAAGATAGATACTCCAACTAATGTCTCAACAACGAGCTACTTCCCTTGGTGCTTTCCTCCGCCAATCAATAACGCTTACTAAAACCACTGAATCCTGACAATGCTGAATAACCATCATGTGGGACCCTGTCCGCAGACCTCCCATATAATACCCTTCTTCCCAAGGTGCTCCAACAAATCTCCCGCTCTCGGCTCTAGAAATCATATCATTCAGGGCCTTGCACCCTGACTCACTCACCAGCTCAATCATCCACAGCTGAACTACAGTAGCTGAAACAACCTTTTCCCTAAACCAGGCTACAACCACTCCCAAGACATAGTCTACAATCCCGAAAGTGCAATAGATCGCACAATCAGTCCTTATCGTCCGATACAAGAGATCCAAGGCGAAATAGACCTCCAAAATACTTATGCCACCTCGACCCACCTGCTCTTACCCGCGCTAAACCACTGTTGCCAATCCCGGCGACCAACTAACCCCGAGTTAGAATACAACCTGATCCTGGGGTCACAAGCCTACTTAATCCTTCGAGCTCGTAACTGAAAGGGCACAATCCTTGCCCTAGAAAACGACATTCCAATCCTATCAATAAACCATTTTTAATTCCAGTTGCATAACTCCAGCTGAACACAATCATTACTCCTTTCCAGAGTCCCCGCGACTCATATTCCGGCCTCGAGCAAAACCCCCGAGCCTCAAATCTAGAAACTAAGGTGTTATCCTCTCCCGCTCTCCCACGGTAATATAACGAGTACAAATCGTCTTCCTGATCCCAGATAACTGTAGCCCTCTGCTCATCAGAATATGTCCTAGTAACAAGTCCCGGTACTGAAAAGCTCGACCAGCTCCTCCCCCTGCCGTCGTTACAGCTGTTGAAGCTGTTGCGGCAGCCGTCTCAACAATGGCTACATAGCACTCATCAAGGTATTCAACCATGGCGGTCTTGATAGACCCAACATCTCCGGAATCTGACCCCGGACAAATCTCGATCACCTCCTCCCGGATGATCTCACCGACACGATCCACTGACAATGCTGTCCTATCCTGGATGCCAGCTCCCGACCCTAACTCGAATCCGCTCTCAAGACGTCTCGTAACCACCATTCTGGTAACACACCAGAAATGTCTCTGATAACCCATATAATGACAAAGACCCAATTCCCAACCAAACCCTAGGGGTTGTGACTTCCTTGCTATGCGTATGGGTCCTGTGCTTTCAGTAGTACGGGCCCATACTACCTTCCACACCTACCCATATTTGTTTTAAGTATCATCACAACGCCCTAACAATATACATAAACATAGCGAGCGCTCAATCCTCACTCCTAGAGGAATGCTAAATATCTCATAACTGGCCTCCCGGCCTCACACAACCCACCCATCCATTAAACTTCCATCAACCTTGCAGCACTAGTGTATGCTAGCCATACATAACGCTGGACCCCATAGACTTTTGAATATTCGATCCTACCCTAAGCCCTAATCAATAAGAATAGAACATAAGGCCAAATCAAACATTCTCAGGCTATAAGATCTTAATTATATACAGCCGTGATGCATACACAAGTAACTACAGTAATGATGTCAATCTCATATAAGGAAACCCTAGGCTAGCAGGCATCATGTAATCAGACAATTCTATCATGCAATTCCTAAAGATCCCTAGCCTAGTACTAGCATGCTGTTCTAACATATCACATAATCAAATAAATGTATGGTATTTTGGGGTCTACTTACTGGCTCTGGCTGATCGTACACCCTGCATCCTCCTTTACTTATTTTGAAAATCATTTAAAAATTCATTTTAAATTCCTTTCCTTGATTTGAGACTGGATTCACACGAGTGTTCCTCCAATTCACTCAAACCAAGGCTCTGATACCAACTTGTAACACCCATAAAATTCAAGCCAAATTTAAACTTTTTAACACATTTTAAAACCATTAAGTTATTACAGGTTGTTTTCAAAATAGTTTAGACATCAGAGTATTCCCAGAATCAATCATGAAAATATGAGGAGGTGCACGATCACGCCTTCGCCTTCCTGCAATCATCCGAAGTGCCTGAAACAAAATCAACAACTGTAAGCCCGAAGCTTAGTGAGTTTCCCCAAAATACCAACGCCATACAAACATAACCATATCATATAACCAATACAGAACATCATGCATAATGAGTCATCAGCCTGACTGGACCGCCTCACAGGCCTTCAGTCTATCTGGACTGCTCTTCGAGCCTTCGGCACGTCTGGACCGCCACGCAGGGCCTACAGCCTATCCGGACCGCTCGCCGGGTATGTTGGCCTACAGCACAAAGCAGGATCGCCTCAACCCAACCCTCAATCAAACAAACATGTGCACATAAATATCATACGTTAGCTCATTTCATATAACAGTCAAACCGATCTAACAGATCACCAATCATAGCAACATCCCAATAACCGGGATACAGACCTAACCGGTCACTAACATAGCATCATCCTATAACCAAGACAATCATGTGCACATAGACATCATATAACACTAGCATGTGTATATATATAACAGTCAAACCGATCTAACAGATCACAAAGCATAGCAACAATCCTATAACCAAGATATCGACCTAACAGGTCACTAACATAGCATCATCCTATATACCAGGATACCGACCCAACCGGGTAACTAAAGCATAGCATATCACCATCCTAACTACCAGGATATAAATCAGTAAGCATAACATGCAATAATCCGAATACAATCCATAAAGGGCCGGCCTTGGTGCCTTAGACCCTGTTGATATAGTGAGGAGAACTCACCTGGCACTACTGAAGTCCTGCAGGTACGCTCTAGCTGCTGATTGACAGATTTCCGAACTGTCAACATCAAACAATACCCAATTAATAATTAGGTTCCAAGCTCAAAGTCCAACTCACATTCCAAAAGCACAAAAGTCAAGTAATGGGCCAAAGCCCAATATATGGCCCAATTTTCCAAATTGGGCCCAGACCTCTACACGGTCTTCCCTTAAGGCCCACCCATTTATTCCAATCCAATTTCCATGTCCCAAATATGGCCCATCAATAGCCCAATCCCCAAAGCCCAATACGAAAGGCCCAAATCAAAGTCCGAGTGAGATTAGGGCTTTCACATGAAATGATGATTAGGGTTAAGTGTTTCTTACTTAACCCATTAAGGACTTAATCCATTAAGTCCATTATTGCCTTAAGTTACTTTGCCAATGGTTATTATTTAATATTTCAAGTTATTAAATAATCTCGTGTGTGTCCCGATAAATTCTCAAAATTAGGGTCTTACGCCATTAGGGTTTTTTTTTTCCAAACCCTAATTAAGGTTTTCCAACCCAATACTGGCCCATTAGTCTATTGGTTGGGCTTTTAGGTCACTTTGGGCCTTATTGGGCCCATTAGGGTTTCATTGGGCCCACTAGGGTTTCATTGGGCCCATTCTTGTCCAATCATCCCAAACGAGGTCCAAACGCAGTCAAAGCACACCGCCACCCGACACAGCGGTCGGTGGCGGCAGGAGGCGGGAACCACCACCTTACGGTGGTGGTTTGGAGTTTTCTTACTATTCCGATAAGTTACAAAATTACACCTGATATCTGATACACACAACACACACTACATCACAAACACAGCCACCACCACGCGGCGGCTGGTGGTAGCAGAACAGCAAAAGCAGCAATAACCACCATGGTTGGCAGCCATGGTGGTCTTCCATGGTTTTCGGCCAAACACAAAACTGCTCATGAGAACACAGCAAGAGACCACATGCATCTTGGCCCGAAAAGAAACCCAACACCCGCCTGTGGTAGGCGGTGACGACAGCAGCAACACGGAATGGCGGCAACAGCCCTAATAGCCACAATCGTGACTAATGGCGACAGCTAACGGCTGACGGCGGCGGTTATGCGTCGGAGACAACGACATTGAGTCCCACAGCAACCGGTTCAACCTCACGACTAATTGTCTCCGACGGTGGCTCACAGATTCAGTCTCACCGTGAGACTCTTCATCACTGACGAATGAAGAAGGAGAAGAGAAGGCAGTGGCAGCAAGCTTCGTCGACGGCTGCTCAGCAATGGCGGCGACTCAGCGTCTTCGATGGCGATAATGGGCTGTCGTGGTTTGCATCCTCGAGTTCGCCGGTGACCGGGGCAGTGAAAGCTCACGCTATGGCGGAAGGATGGTAGCAGCGAAATCATGAAGAAGTTGGTGGCGGCTGGACATAATGAAGTAGGGTTAGGATTTGCCGGTGATATTAGGCTTATATACCCGGACCCTTAAAATCTATCCCATAATTACAGAAGTGGCCCCTCCTCCCATATTCTTTTCAAATAAAGTCCGAAATTTACACTTCAACGCCTAACTCCATAAAAATCTTTCAATATAAGTCCAGAATTTACTCTTTAAACCCCAATCATTTAAGATCCTTTCAAATTATGTCCAATATTATCCTTTAACCCCCGAAACTAACATTCCAATCATTATTAATTGATTTTAGACTATAAAAAAAATATACCACAATAATAAAATTACTTTCCGGGACTCCTGCTTTATTATCTAGTTACTCCATTAAAATCGGGATGTTACAATTTGTCTGTTAATTTGTTATATTATCATCTATTGTTGGATATATGTTATTTTTTATGTATATGTCAACATGTTATATTTGTTGGGTTTTGAGCATCCTAACACTCCTATGGTGTACATGCAACCCTAGAAACCTTGGATCTATGTTTTACTATGAATACATGCAAATTTGTTTTTCCAAGGTTCATAGCCTATCTAGCATGGCATGGGGAACTTTAAACATAAAAGCTAGAAGAATTACATACCTTTCAATAGTGAGTTGATTCCTTTGAGTTTGAGAGCCAAGCACCAATAATGTGGATGCCTCAAATGGAAATCACAAATCACCACAAACTTGGAAAAACTATGAGAGTGTATGTTTGCTTGTAGAAATCGGTCACCTTCTTACACACACACAACTAGTGTCATTTCAAGAATCATAAGCTCCTTTATATAGTGTGGAGGATTAGGGTTACATCTATGTAAACCCTAATACCCATGACTCTTCCTTTCCAAGGATCCATGGGTTAAAAGCTCCATGGACTCCCATGCATGCCAAGCCTATTCCAAATGAGTATTAGCCCACACTTATATAAATACAAGAGCCCATATTTAATTATTCACCTTTTTGATCACCAAATTAATTCTAAATTAATTTATGATCAATACTAATTAAATAATATGATTTCATATTAATATATTATAACTTAGAATATATTAACAACTCCTAAACATACAATTCTCAAAGGTTTAACCATACAAATAGTTCGGGTGAAGTGCAACCCAAATGGACCATGCCGGGTCGGGTCAAGTATATACCAAATGAAGTTATGGACTTAGACACCTTATCCAACAGTCTCCCACTTGGATAAGTCTAATAAATCGATTTGCCTATATTACTTCAGGAACCAACCGGAAATCGTAGCTCTTAAAACTCTGTTGAACTATGAAGCGCCATTTTAGATAAGTGATTATATAATCCTCTGTTCTCAGGATATCAGTCGGACAAATACATGGAACAACATCGTACTTATTGTCCAACAGTTTGTTTCCCGATTTCTGATTTGTTTGACATAGAACTAAATTGAACACATCAATTAGGTTCTGACCGGGCCCGGTACATAGGTCAAAAAAAAAATAATCGAGGGGCACAGATATCGCTTCTAATCCTCCAAGGACTAGAAGGAACAGACAAACTTCGACTCATATACTTGTTTCTACTACTTGTTGAATTATACACAAAGGCACGTTTTATAACATCAAGTTACTGATGCGTTTTCGTGCAATCAATGCACAACCAACTCATAGGAAACAACTCATATCTCTATGTTTGAAGACTTAAATGATATTACCGTCTCACGATCACTCGAGATAAATTCCATGAAGTGATGCAAGTGAGCGTGGGTTTATTTCAATGCTCAGAACGTATGAGCACTCATGAATGTTGTAGCAACCATTGCTATGGCTAAACACCTTTAGTCATCTACAAGCCCAATTCATGACAGTCTTAATTCATACCTACTTCCGACGTATGACCGACTGTGGAAGTTTGAATAAAGTAATTTATTCTGGAAGTCAAAACATGCAAAGCTGAAACAATAGTAAATAATTGACAAAAGACAGTAACACCTTACTCATAAATAAACAAAGCTTTTATTCATCATCAAATGTCGATTACATTTTACAAGTTTCAGAAATAGCTATCTAATCTGTAAAATTAATATCATCTTTTAGCCCGATGCGCCTCGCATGATGTACGTGCCTAACCCTCGTCAGTCCCTTCGTAAGGGGATCTGCAGGATTCTCTTCTGATGATACCCTCTTTGCCACGAGGAGTCCTTCTTCTATCTTGTGTCTTATAAAGTGATATTTTCTGTCAATGTGTCTAGATCTACCATGATCTCTCGGTTCCTTGGCTAAGGCAACCGCACTATTGCTATCACAGAAAATCTCCATAGGCTCCTTAATAGCTGGTACAACTCCAAGGTCTCCTATGAAGTTCTTTAGCCATATCGCCTCCTTTGCCGCTTCACTCGCTGCTATGTACTCTGATTCACAGGTCGAATTAGTTACCGTCTCCTTCTTGGAACTCTTTCAAGTGATTGCCCCTCCATTTAGAGTAAAGACCCAGCCCGACTGAGAGCGGAAGTTATCCCTATCAGTCTGAAAGCTAGCATCACTATACCCTACTACTCTCAAGTCATCACTCCTACCAAGGGTAAGGATCCAATCCTTAGTCCTCCGCAGGTACTTGAGAATATTCTTTACCGCAGTCCAGTGAGCCTTGCCAGGGTTCCCCTGATATCTGCTGACCATGCTCAAAGCGAAGGCCACATCAGGCGGGTACAAGTCATAGCATACATGATCGAGCCAACAGCGGAAGCATATGGTAATCGACTCATCTCGGCTATCTCAGCCTGTGTACTCGGGCTCTAACCCTTGCATAGTTTAGCATTGCTTTGGATCAGTAATTCTCCTTTCTTGGAATTCTGCATGTTGAACCTTTTCAACACCTTATCCAAGTAGGTACTCTAACTAAGTCTACTTAGCCTTTTACTCCTATCTCTTAATATCCTTATCCATAGGATATAGGAAGCCTCTCCAAGGTCCTTCATAGCAAAACACTTCCCAAGCCAGGACTTCACCTCCTGCAAAGTTGGGATGTCATTTCCTATGAGCAGTATGTCAACCACATACAGCACCAAGAAGCTAACTATACTCCCACTAGCTCTGACATATACACATGACTCATCTTCACTTCTCGAAAATCCAAACTCTTTGACTTTCTCATCGAAACAAAGATTCCATCTGCGAGGTGCTTGTTTCAATCCATACATGGATTTCTCAAGCTTACGCACTCTATTAGGGTACTCTGTGCTGTCAAAACCCTCTGGCTGACTCATGTAAACATCCTCAGCCAACTTCCCATTAAGGAAAGCGGTTTTGACATCCATTTTCCATATTTCATAGTCATGAAATGCAGCAATGGCTAACATAACCCTAATAGACTTAATCTTTGCTACCGGTGAAAAGGTCTCATCATAATCAACTCCCGGAGTTTGAGAAAAGCCCTTCGCAACCAGTCGCGCCTTATAAGTGTGTACATTACCATCCATGTCGGTCTTCTTCTTGAAGATCCATTTGCACCCGACTGTCTTACGACCTAGTACATTGTCAACCAAGTTCCAAACTTGATTGTCATACATGGACTGTATCTCGCTGTCCATAGCCTCTTTCCATTTAGCAGCCTCAGGGCCTGCCATGGATTCCGTGTAGCTGTTAGGTTCATCCAGATTTACCAGTTTACTATCACTGATAAGTGTATTACCTTCCGCAGTAATATGGAAACCATAGTAATGCTCAGGTGCATTCCTAACTATCGTGGAACGCCTTAGAGGTGCAGACTCGTCAGTCGGATCAACAGGAGTTTCCTCCTCAAGTTGATTGCTAGGGTTTGAGGTTCCTTCACCACTTGACTCTTGAATTTCTTCAAGGTCAATTTGCCTCCCACTATTTCCTTGGCTCATGAACTCTCTCTCACGAAAGACCCCTCTCCTTTCCACAAAGACCACATTCTCACTCGGTCTGTAGAAGAGGTAACCAAAGGATTTATGTGGGTAGCCGATGAAAATACACCTCTCACTTCGAGGTTCGAACTTATCGTGAGTCTCGCGCCTCACAAAAGCCTCGCAACCCCAAATCTTGATGTGGTCCAAGTTGGGAACTTTCCCAGTCCACATCTCATGTGGTGTTTTGACAACCTTCTTTGTAGGGACTAGATTAAGGATATGGGCGGCAGTCTCTAAGGCATACCCCCAAAAAGAGATTGGTAGCGAAGCTCGACTCATCATGGAACGAACCATGTCCAACATGGTCCGATTACGCCTCTCAACCACACCATTCAGCTGTGGTGTCCTGGGAGGTGTCAATTGTGAGACAACCCCACACTCCTTAAGATAGTCGAGGAACTCTGTACTAAGATACTCACCACCTCGATCGGATCGAAGCATCTTAGTATTCCTGCCCAATTGATTTTCTACTTCCTGTTTAAACTCTTTAAACCCTTCAAAAGTCTCTGATTTATGCTTGATTAAGTAGACATAACCATATCTACTATAATCATCAGTAAAAGTCAGATAATAATGATTAGCATCCCTTGTGGCGGTTTTGAAGGGTCCACATACATCGGTATGTATAAGGTCCAACAAAACCTCACCCCTTTCACAAGTACCAGTGAAGGGTGATTTTGTCATTTTCCCAAGCAAACAAGATTCACAGCTATCATCTGACTTTAGGTAAAATGACTCCAGGACTCCATCCTTTTGGAGTTGGCCTATGCGTTTCTTGCTTACATGTCCAAGACGACAATGCCACAATGATGCTTTATCCAAGCTAGTAGAGGAATCAATACACAACACATTATTTCCTAGGTTATCTATAACCGACACAGTTTCATACACACCATCACAAGGTAATGCTTTAAAATAAAGAACATTATTAAAAAAAGCATTAATACCACCACATTCATTATCAAACGAAAAGGTAAACCCTTGTTTGTACAAACCATGAAAAGAAATAATATTCCTCACCATTTCAGACGAGTAAACACATTTATTCAAATCTAACATTAACCCACTACTTAGCAACAAAGTATAAACTCCAATCTTGGTAACAGGTGAATCCTTCGTATTCCCCATGATTAAATTTATCTTCCCGTGCTCCACATCCTCACTTCTTCTTAGGCCCTACAAATCAGAACATATGTGAATACCACAACCTGTATCAAGGACCCAAGAGTTAGAATATGGTGAGTTATTAGACAATATAGTGTAAATACATGCATGGGATGGTTTCACTTTCCCATCCTTGGCATCCTGCAAGTACTTTGGGCACTTTCGCTTCTAGTGCCCCTTATTCTGGCAATAGAAGCAATCAGCATCCTTAGGGATGGCAGAAGGAGTAGCAGAACCACCTTTGGTTCCACTTGATGAGGATCCATCAAGAGACTTTCCCTTGGTACCCTTCGAAGGGTTCTTCCTCTTCTTCCCTTTGCCTTGTCCGATAGCCAAAATAGGGGTTGCTGTAGGAGTAGGACTAACAACCGACTTACCTTTAAGACCACTTTCGGCGGTCTTCAGAAGTCCTTGAAGCTTGCTGAGTGTAACTTCCTCCTTGTTCATGTGGTATGTCATGCGGAATTGATCATAACACGAGGTTAGGGAGTGCAAAATGATGTCAATTGCCAACTCCTCATGGAAGTTCACATTCAATTTCTGCAAACGGTCCACATACCTTTGCAATTTCTGCATGTGGCCCGTGATGGGTTCACCATCCTTCATTCGAATTGTTATCATGGAGGAGATTATGTCATACCGCTATTGACGAGCACTCTGATAGTACCTTTCCATCAAGTCCTGGTGCATCTCAAAAGGGTAATAGTCCTCATAGGACTTTTGGAGCTCGGCTGTCATCGTGGCCATCATGATGCATGCCACTTTGGTGGCATCTCTCTCATGTGTCCTGTATTCAGCGATCTCCTCAGGAGTAGCAGTAGTCTCATCGAGCTCCTTGAACTCCTTGTCGAGGACATATTCCTTGTCCTCGTAACGAGTGACCATACTGATGTTCCGGATCCAATCCATAAAGTTGGAACCATCGAAGATGACTCTCCCACAAAGGTTCATGAGAGAGAAGGAGCCGGTAGGGTTAGAACCCGAAGCATTGTTGGAAGACATCTGAAAAGAAGAAAGACAAATTTAGATAAGATATATAGAGTCCATAATAAGACACCCAAATGTAATATTAAGGCTAGGACCCAACACAATATATTATAACTTAGAAGAGGGATGTCGTAATCTAAGCTATAACATATTTGAAGGTATATGAATGACGATTCACCAATTTCCACCATGAAAACGAAATAAATTATTAGGTTTTAATTGGTTTTTGAAATTCCTAGATTCTTTTGAGATTCATTGAACTTTTCAATGGCATGTTTCAATCTCGATTGTGCACTTCAAGTTTTGTGACTGGGATGCCGAGGATCACAAAACAAGGTGTGAATAACCATGCAAATTCACTTGGTACCCTTAATATTATCACCTAATCAATGTTCCGGTTAACCACACGCGCTCCACCGATCTATGATAAACATTAAGACACCCTTTGTTATCCTTACTAGTCCAAGTTAGTGTGCCAGTTAGCCACACACGCTCCACCAACGACTTGGTAAGGTACAAAGTGTGAATTTCATGGGTTAGCACCATTTTCACATTTTCCTAAAGTAATTAAGATTGGGAATTTATAAAAACATTTAGTTACTTTATAATAATCATTATACTTTTAATGAGAATTAAAGTCATTGTCCTACCCGTTCGGCTAACGACCCTCCACCGATCAAGGAAGCGGTGGGTGAGAGTGGACACCCATTAAGCTGCCATTTTATAGGAAACAACCTTATACCCCCCTTATAGACCGGCTTCGTGAATGAGGCCTACTAACGGTAAAACGACTTGATCTTATACATATATAAATATTACCATTAATCTTATAATAGTATAAGGGTTGAATTTTAACTTTTAAAATCCTAAGGGTTGGAATTAAGTGTGTGTGTCTTTACAAATTCCAAAACTTGAGGGCAAGTTTTGAAACTATTCAAAACCTTTCATTTCATAACTTATGAGTTAATGGTTCATAAAAGTGAAGACTCTTCATTTTTATGTAACTTATGTGTTTTAAATGTACATTAAAAGAAAGTGACCTTTGGAAATCCATAACTTGAGGACAAATTATGGATTCCATTAAAACACATAATAGATCAAGAATTAATCATTAAACAATTTAGCAAGTAATTCCTATGATCTAACAATAACTCATAAGAACATGAATATCATATCAAAATTTCAAGAATCATATGAACACATATAAAACATGGAGTTTTGATATTAGCCATTGTAAATGGATTAGCATAACCATTACACCATCTAAAATAGGTTTTAAAACACCAAAACAGTTTAGGGTAATGTTTCTAGTCCATTTCCAGCAACAAAAGTCGAAAAACTGCAGTCAGAGCCTCCTACTCGTCGAGTGCAGGAACCTAATCGATGAGTATTCACTTGGACTCGTCGAGTCTCCCCATGGACGCGGCGAGTCCACTGTCCAGACAGCTCCATTTTTCGATTTTTTCAACAGTTTGCATCAAGTATTCAAGAAAACAATCCTATGCTCTGATACCACTGTTGGGTTTTGAGCATCCTAACACTCCTATGGTGTACATGAAACAGTAGAAATCTTGGATCTATGTTTTACTATGAATACATGCAAATTTGTTTTTCCAAGGTTCATAACCTATCTAGCATGACATGGGGAACTTTAAACATAAAAGCTAGAAGAATTACATACCTTTCAATAGTGAGTTGATTCCTTGGAGTTTGAGAGCCAAGCACCAATAATATGGATGCCTTAAATGGAAATCACAAATCACCACAAACTTGGAAAAACTATGAGAGTGTATGTTTGCTTGTAGAAATCGGCCACCTTCTTACACACATAACTAGTGCCATTTCAAGCATCATAAGCTCCTTTATATAGTGTGGAGGATTAGCGTTACATCCATGTAAACCCTAATACGCATGACTCTTCCTTTCCAAGGATCCATGGGTTAAAAGCTCCATGGACTATCCATGGACTCCCATGCATGCCAAGCCCATTCCAAATGAGTATTAGCCCACACTTATATAAATACAAGAGCCCATATTTAATTAGTCACCTTTTTGATCACCAAATTAATTCTAAATTGGCAATCTAACTTAAAGGTTGTGGGCTGGGGCATTCCAACTGAAAAGCTGTGGGCCAAGGGTAATCCAACCGGGAGGTTGTTGACCCGATACTTGTTGCTGGTATGTTATGTGTGTTGGTACTTTGGGGGAACTCACTAAGCTTTATCTTACAGTTTCAGTTAATTGTTTCCAATACTTCAGATGACCGTGGCAAGGCGAAGGCGTGACCATACACATCCTTTAGTTTTATGTTATTTGGATTTTGGGATACTCTTATTACTAAAACACACTTTTGAAACAATGGTTTTGTAAACATTTATGGTTTTGGGTTATTTTTGAAAACTTAAAATTTTTTGGGATTTTTGGGATGTTACATGAACCTTTTGTTTTCATTCATATCGTAGTGCTTCACAATCATGACAACACTAGAGTAAAGCTCGACATTGTACTCTTCACCAGAATCAACATTATCTGACTTGTCACTTTCACTTTCAGAGACAAAGCTTGACTTTTTGGTGAACAACGTAGATGATCTTTCTTTAAAGCTATCTGTCATTATCTCTTTCCTCATAACCATTGTTTCTTCAAAAAAAAATTAAATTTCCATACAGGCTGTGAAGATCCATAGAGTGGATTTTCTCATTGCTCTTCAGCACATCAACATGATGTTCCTATTTGTCATCAAGATAATCTAGAAACTTTAGAATTAAAATAGAATCATGTTTAAAAATATCAAATCTTCTCATGTCATTAATTAAACAACTAAAATGATTAAAAGTTTGAGTACGAGATTCATTCCTTTGAGCAAAGAAGTGCTCATATTTGCGATTGAGACTTTTTCCATGGTGCCTTTAAGTTCTTTAGTTCCTTCATACGCTACCGTCAACGTATCAATCATCTCTTTGGCAGAGACATAGTTCTGAACGAGGTGGTAGATATCATAAGGAAGAGAATTGCCTATTGCAGCACGAGCTCGAACATCAAGGTTATGTAAGCGCCTATCATCTTCACTAAACAAATGTTTAGGAGTTTTCCTAGTAACACCAATCTTCACACCATCTTTTGTTTCATCGAAGGTAGGAACATGTGGACCTTTTTTGTGAACCAAAAATAATAGTAAAATTTTCATTTTTAAACCCTTGATTCCATACAACCATTTTTACAAAAGCCAATCAGAGTGAATTCTATTTCTAAACATTAGAGTAAAACAAATATAATCAGTACATAAAAGCGATCAGGGGATGTTGTGTACTCAAGTCGGGCCCTTTCCTCTGGAATTGGAAGTACCTGACAAATGTTAAACCACAAATCATAAGCACAAAGCTTAGTGAGTTCCCTAAAATACCACATACCATACAACGGGCCTAGCCTGACCTACGAATGGACCTAGCCCAACATGAAACTAGGCCCAACTGAACGTGCATACCAATAGGCCCAACCCAACATGCAAATAGGCCCAGCCCAACGTGCATTCAAATGGTCCCATCCCACCATGGAAATGGGCCTAGCCTAACATGCATACAAATGGGCCCAACCCAACACATCCATGCAAGAGTCACAATGACAGCTAGCATCCTGCACAGTATAGTGAGAAAACTTATCTGACTCGTCAAACCAACTAAACCATAGCTCTATGCTACGCATTCGGTGCTACAACACACCTATCAAAACACACAAGGTCCAACCTTAGTTAACAGGCGGGTATGAATCCAGCCATTTTGACCAAAAGTCAACCATACCCAAAACGTTAATGGTCAAAGTCAAAGTTAACAGCCAACAATATCAATCATTAAGCCTCATGTCGTGACAAACCCTTATTCACACCGTGAGAACATGTTCAACCTGATTCCAACTTGTCTCGCTCCAACTCATCTAACTCGATCACGGACAACCCACTCAACAAGCATCACGTCGTGAACCCTCCTTGGTCACGTCATGAGCATAACAAGACAATATAGTCGTGAATTCCTTCATGTTCACGTCGTGGCATCCTTTATGTCACGTCGTGACTACAGTCTAAAGCAACAACCAAATGGTTTGAGCCGTTAATCCATGAAGACTTCAACTTCCACTTTCCAGAAAGCCTTAAGGGACTCCAAAGGTTAATAAAAATGATAACTTTATGGACATTCATGCTCCATGCATGTCCTCTATCCAATCTAGGTCAAAGGCTAAGAAAATGACTCAAAACTCATGTAAGGTTCCTAATTCATAACCAAATCCCATATCTGAACCAAATAACACTAAAAAGGCTTCAATGATCCATAAAATTGCCAACTTTATGGAATCACATCACTTCCACTTGCTCAAACTTGAAGATAAAGGGAAATGACTTAGATCTAGCAACCTAGAAGCATAAAGTTTGAATCTTGGACACTTACAAAGGTCCAGAATTTGCACAAGAGGATGATGACGAGGTTTCCTTGTTGAATCAACACTATAGAACACCTTCTTCTTCTTTTTCAAGCTACCAAAGCACCAAAATAGGCCAAGAACCACCAATAAGGATTAGGGTTAGGGTTTTCTGAGGTTTGGGGGTGATGGAGGTTGATAATGAACCCTAAAATCGAGTTAATGGGGTTTAAATACAAAGGAGACCCTAAAATATTATGGGCTTGGGCATCAGCCTTCTTCACGTTGTGGCCACCTATGTGCCACGTCATGACCACAGTCCCGATACGTGTTCCTTCTTTTCGCTTTTCACGTCGTGACCAACCTATGGTCACATCGTGACACTCGGTTTCCCCAAAAACCAAGATTTTGACTCCTTCATGCCCTAAATTGAACCATTCTGGAAAACAGGTGTTACATTTTTCAATAATATCCATAATATCATGATCCATGGTTTCATGAACAACCATAGCTTTGCTTTTCCACATAGGAAAGTTCTTTTCATTGAAAATAGAAATTTTGTTTCCAGAAGTGGTACTAAGAGAAGAGTTTAGAGTCATAAGAAGAAGATAAAGAAGATGGTTTAGTCATTGTAAGATAAAAGAACCTATTCTGATACCAATTGAAGGATCGAAACTAGAGCATAAAAATATTAGGCAATGACAAGAACATGAAGAGGTTAATCAAAAACAAATTTCAATTAAGAAAATCTCTCACAAAGAGAGAGTGCACAAATCGTTAGTTTACATGCAACCCTATCGTAACGTATATACTAGGTTGATGACTATTCTAGATTCAAATCCCTACATATCAATGATTTGAATGACTATAAAAACTATCATATGTCAAAGATATATACTGTACAAAACAGATCCTATCACAAAGATAACGAATCACAAGACTTAGGTAGCAACACTACTAGAAAAACAGTCTTTTACGACGCGCAATGCGCTTTGTAAAACGCTCAGACGACGTGCAAATGTGTGTCAAGGAAGGCCCTGTCATAACGAGAGATGACGTGCTTTTGTGCGCCGTCTATAGACGATGCGCATATATGACACGCTTTTACGACGCGCAGTTATGACACGCAATGCGTATCAAGGAAGGCCCTGTCATAAAGGAAGACGACACGCATTTGCGTGTCATAACCTTACGACGCGCATGTTTATGACACGCAATGCGTATCAAGGAAGCCCCTGTCATAAAGGAAGACGACACGCATTTGCGTGTCAAAATTTTAAATGTTTTAAAAATATGTATATCTTTAATAGAATTACTAATTTTCAAATTAAACAACAGATTGAAATTATCATAATACAAAATTGTTGAGTCTAGGAGTTGCGTCATTGGGCTTATTAGCTTAGTCCAAGGTTATCACGGTTTGGGCCTGTCCAGCCGTGTTTTTTATATTAGGGTTTAGTATTTATGGTGCATGCATGCATCGTCTTTTACACGCTTCTTGATTATTATTCCTTTGATAGTACTGTAACCCTAGCACACCTCTACAGTTGAAGTTCTTCGTCGAGCTCTTTTGAGGTGTTGCTGTTTTAATCATTCAACACCTGTTTGATTCATTGTGTGTTCATGCTTTTGTTGACTTTCTAATTTACTTGTTAAGAATCTAAACGATCTTAAAAGAGTTTTCAACTCATCAATTGGTATCAGAGCAGGAGACTGTATAATCCATACGCATCTCTTCTGTTGAAGAAAGTTTTAGGGTTTCCGCTATCATCGTTTTCGCTAGAGCCGTCATCTTCTTATCGACGTTGCTCTTAGATCTCGATCTTACCCTAACTTGTTTACTAGTCTGATTCTTGGCAGGTTATCAAACCGAATCATCATGTCACACGACGACTCTCATTCAAACCCCATCAACATATCCAACTGTATCGGATCTACAACGAGAATACCGATTTTATACACTCATGATTATGAAGTCTGGACGCATCACTTTGAGGACTATGTTCTTGGTTCGGAGGAAAATGGGTATCTGATCTGGGAGGAGATTACTGTGGGTCCGTTTGCTCATTCTGGAACGAAAAAAATCATCAAGGCGCAAAAAGAATACAATCAGCTTATGATTGACGTAGAGAAAGTTCCTCAAGACAAGAAGGACAAACTGGTGAGAAACATCAAAGCAATGAGGATGATCAGATTTGCCTTACAATCTGATACTTTTCATTTGGTTAGTACATGCACAACCGCAAAACAAATCTGGGATAGGCTTAAGGAGCTATATTCTACAGATGAGGATTTAGAGCATTCAATACAAACTCTTTTGCTCTAAGAGTTCGGTGACTTCAAGCAGAAGCCAGAAGAAAAACTCATTCAGGCGTTTGATCGTTTCAATCACCTCCTCAGCAAGATGATCAAGCATGGAATTGGCAGAGAAGTAATCGAGCAAAAGGTCACTTTTATGAATAGCCTGAGACCCGAATGGATGGCGGTGGTTTCGACTGTAAAAGCTCATGAACAGTTCAAAACCTATTCGTTGGCGAAGCTTGTGGGAATACTCAAATCACACGAAAGCGTTGTGACTAAGGAAACGAATGTGGTTTCTAGTATAGGATCGTTGGCTCTTCTCTCAAAGGGCAAAAGCATGGCTGAAGAAGAAGAAGATTTGGATCTCTCTGAATGTGATCTGACAAACGGCAAATTTGCATTGATGGTTTCGAATCCTAAGAAGTTTGCTCGCAAAAAGTTCCCTACCTCTAAGAACCGAAAATGGCAAGGGAGCTACAGTTCTGAAAAGGCGAAAGAGGAGGTTAAAATGGCTCCTCAGCAAGAAGCAGTGATGAAGGAGAGCAAGCTAGTGGGTGACTCAGGATATGATTGTCACTTTTGCGGGGCAAAAATCATTTTGCTAAAGATTGCGTTTTGAGGAAGCAATCCGAAAAGAATGAGGATGAAGATGATGAAGCTTCATACTTTCGTAAGCTAGAAGAGATCAAGAAGAAAACGGCTGCTAACAATACAATGAATGCTTTAATTATGCCGAAAAACATTGTTGATGATGAGTTTGGAGGCGTAGAAGTCTGGTCTACAGATTCCGAAGATGAAGAAGTTCGCAAGCCCACGCATGGCAGGGCTTTTGTGGAGAAGGAAGGTAACTCTGAGTTTGCTGGAAGATGTTTGATGGTGACTACTGGAGTGTCACAAATGAGAGGCTACACAACTGAGCGCGAAAGTAAAGAGGCGAAGAAAAGAGAAGACAAGTGCTTCGCTGCCAAATCGATGGGTGATCAGATCAACGACTGCGATCAGTTGATCAAGAAGGTACAATCAATTCTTGAATCACTAAAAATACCTGTCACGAACTATGAAAAGGAATTAAATGAACTAAAATTTAAGTTTTCTAATTTAAGTAGTAGTCTAAAACAGAATCGCCTAGCAAATACTAATCTAACTGATCAACTCAGTAGGGTGTCTTCCAAGAGTGAGGAGAGAAGGATGTGGATAGAGACGAAGGAAGTGGATTTAGTTAGGATGAAAGATGAAGTAATTTATTTGCAACGTGATAATTTGAAGCTTTTGAAACAAAGAAACATTTTTTGCTTGATTGCTAAACGTTTATACACTAATATCACTCAATTGCATTTAGATTGTGAGATCGGTAAAAAGATTCATAAAATGATTTTGCCCTTCCTGGAATTAAAGGAGGACGAAGTCGATACTGATGGTTATAACTGTGAATCTATTGTTTCTTCAGATGAAATTTATGACGCCTACAAGATCGGTCTGGATAAAATCGAGTCCTTTATTAAGTCCAAAGACCATAAGGACATGCTTAAAAACCTTTTGGACGAAAATGATAAATTAAAAATCAAGACCGAAACCATGCAGAAATTTGACTCATTGAATGCCAAGGTGAGTTCATAAAACAAGATAAATATGGAAAACACTTATGAATTTGACGAGGACAGTGATATGAGTGAAATATCTATAGAGGATGTGGTTGACTGTTCAGAATTTGTCAAAAGCGAAACCAAACCTACTAAAGGTCTTATATCTGAAAATTCAGTTGAGTTCGCTCGGATGTCCCAAGATAAATCCAAAGTTCTGAAATAGAAGGCAGTGATATATCAAAAGATACAAACAGTACCAAATCATGTATACACCACAACAGGCGTTACTCAGGAATAAACAGCCGAACTTACAGCCTTGGTGAACGAAGACAACACTGGTGGCTGTGATGATCATTTCTGGTCCGCCCCTATTGACAATGCATATGAGATTGTCGATTTATCAGAGAGAACCTCATGGAGGGTTAAAGGAAGATACGTGGCAGAACCACTCAATAAGCCTACAAGGTTTGATGTACGAAGCACAAGTGGTACTAAAGAGATTCCAGGCGAACCTGCAAAGGCCGCAAGCGAGACCTCCTCATTGAAGAGTGAAACTAATGCTGGAAGACCGAAGCCGAGAGTAAACATTCATAAATCTCAAAAGCAACTGTCAGAACAGAAACACCAGCGAAACAGGAGATATCAAAAGAATCTCAATGAAAGGAAGCAGTTTTGGCAATCCCAAAACTCCAATTATGTTCGCATAGAAAAGGCGTTCAATCTCAAGACAAAATCAAGATCAAAGGCTAACTCTGGTCCATGCACTCATTGCCAATCTTGCAGTCAGACAAACCGAAGAAGCAGTTTCGGTCCCAAATCGAGTAGTGACAAGAACCGAAGACCAACTTCGGTCCCAAATCTCATCCTCCTCATTCTCAACCAAAGCAGAATCCTAACAAGGATGTCAAGGGAAAAGAAAAGCTCTTCTCAGAAGACGATAAGCAAACGAAGAAGACGTCTGCTAACCCTAGGAAACAAGAAAACAAGTTCGTTAAGAATCAAAATAAAATTCCACAACCTGATTCAAACAAACCAAAAGATAACAAAATTAAGGTTTTCACCATCAAGAGGAAAGATGAAACCACTTTAATAAAAAGAACATATTTGGTTGATCTTTCTATTGCTATTCCCTGGTCTGTAAAAGGCTCACGTGGACCCAAGCAACTTTGGGTTCCTAAATCTACTTGATTTTTGCAGGTTATCAGTGAGGAGCAGTTCGACGATGAATGGTACGACTATAGTGGCTGCTCGCGTCACATGACAGGGAGAAGGGAAGAGCTGAGGGAGTTTCGGGCTCTAAAAGATGGTGGATGTGTCAAGTATGGAAACAACTCTTTTGGCACACTAAAAGGCTATGGAATGATCACGAACGGGGATTTTTCGATTCGAAAGGTGGCATACGTGGAAGGATTGCAACACAATCTCATAAGTGTCTCGCAATTGGTTGTAGGGACTGGCTTGAAGGTCTAATTTGATGATGAAGGATCCGAGATCATTGAAAAGAAAACTAAGACGGTTCTACTGAAGTCCCAGTGCAAAGGCGAAATGTATCCATTAAATCTGAACCCGATACGAGGGAAGCCTGCTGTATGTCTTCTAACGAAAGCTCATTCTGATGAAAGCTGGTTGTGGCATCGACGACTTTCGCACCTTAACTTCAAAGACATCAACAAGCTAGTTCTTGGTGATCATGCCACATCTAAAGTTTGACAAAGAACATTTGTGTGCTGCATGCGAAATGGGAAAGCAAATTCGGAAGAGTCATCCCACACGTGTTAACACAAAGATCATCGAACCTCTTGAGCTTCTTCACATCGATCTATGTGGTCCATCGGCCATAGAAAGTATCGGTGGTAGTAAGTATATTCTAGTAATAGTTGATGATTTTTCACGCTTCACCTGGGTTTTCTTTCTTAAACAGAAATCAGAGTCGACTCCTAAGCTCAAAAACTTTATAAAGCAAGTGGAGCTTCAACTGCGAAAGATGGTTAGAAATGTCTGAAGTGACAACGGGTTGGAATTCAAAAACCAAGAGTTTGAAGAATTTCTTACTGAAAAGGGAGGTCTCACAACTTCTCTGCTCCCTATACTCCACAACAAAATGGTGTAGTTGAAAGGCGAAACCGTTCGTTGTGTGAAGCCGCCCCAACCATGCTAAGCTTCGCTTCTCTACCTCTATACTTCTGGGCTGATGCAATTGCAGCCGCGTGCTATACCCAGAACCGATCCTTCCTCAATAAGCGATTTTCTATCACTCCATATGAAATTATGAATAATCGCAAGCCTAATGTTAAATTCTTCCATGTTTTCGGTTCCAAGTGCTTTATCTTTAATTCTAAAGAGAACCGAAGCAAGTTCGATGTGAAGGCAGACGAAGGGATCTTTCTTGGCTACTCTCTTACCTCAAAGGCATATAGGGTTCTGAATAAAAGATCAAAGAAGATTGAAGAAACCTATTATGTCACATTCGATGACAATTACGTGAAGAAACTTCAATCCAGCGAAAGTCTAATGAAGGAGATCTTTCTACAAAAAGGTTAAGTCATGGCTCCTATATCAAATCTGTTTGAAGAGTACATATTGCTCTTTGATGAACCGGAGAAAGCCATTCTCTCTGAAGCGAAAGCAGCTGATAATAAGGTTGACAACCCGAAGAAGATAATAAACGAAGCTGCACAAGCCATGGAAAGCGAACCTCAAGGTCAAGGCAAACCTCAAAGCTCAAACGAACCTCAAGATCAAGGCGAACCTCAAGATCAAGGCGCACATCAAAGCTCAAGCGAACCTACTCGTAGACGCTCTACATTCCAGGGGGAGAGCTCATCTACACCAAAGCGACCTGACTTGCCGTTCCAGGGGGAGAACCCATCTCCAACAACGAACCATGAAAGTCCAATCGAGGGGGAGAATTATGAACCGTATGTTGAAATTGTTTCGTCATTCGAGGGGGAGAATAATAATACATATGACGAAGATACTCAATCAGAACTTGAAGAAGAAAATAATGCTGAATTGGATCCTGCTTATGATCCAAATTATCCTCCACTCGTAAAATGGACACGCGATCATCCAAAAACTCAAGTAATTGGCGAATCATCTGAGGGGGTTCTTACACGCTCTCAACTGAAAGCGAAGCAAACTGCTTTATTCTCTCGAGTAGAATTATGTATGTTTAATTCGTTTGTTTCCAAGATTGAGCCGAAAATAGTGAATACTTCACTTGATCACTCTGATTGGGTACAGGCTATGCAAGACGAACTCAATGAGTTTGAGCGAAATCGAGTCTGGAGACTGATTCCCACACCAAAGGATGCATCTGTGGTTGGATTAAAATGGGTGTTCCGAAACAAGATGGACAGAGAAGGGAACATGATACGCAACAAGGAAAGGCTAGTAGTTAGGGGATATTATCAGGAAGAAGGTATATATTACGAAGAAACCTTCGCTCCTGTAGCAAGGTTAGAATCAGTTCGGATCTTTTTGGCATATGTTGCTCACAAGAATTTCGAAGTTTTTCAAATGGACGTCAAGTGTGCGTTCTTGAATGGAGAACTAGAAGAGACCGTGTACGTTGAGCAACCACCTGGATTTGTGAACGAGAAGTATCCTAATCATTGCTACATTCTGGACAGGGCAGTTTATGGTCAGAAGCAAGCCCCGAGAGTCTGGTATGAAACACTATGTAACATCCCAAATTTCGAGTCCAAAAATTTCTTTTGTAATTAAGTAATTTATAAAATCGTTTACTGAAAACATTGTCAATATCATATCAATCCATAAACCATCATGAACATGTCTCAAAATCAAAACATCGAACAGTAATATAAATCAGAGTACAATCCTAGAAAACTCATTGCGGAAACCATGTGTATGTGATGAGCTACTACGCCGCCGGCTCCTTCCCCTTGGATGAAGAGGTAGCTGAAACCAAAACTGAAACTGTTAGCACAAAGCTTAGTGAGTTCCCCCATCATACCACATACCATACAATCATACAAGTTGTCGGGCAATTCTGGGGTGCCCGACCAACCCATGTCAAGCTATTCTGAGGTGCTGACTACCCGTGTCAGGCCATTCTGGGGTGCTGACTACCCGTGTCAGGCCATTCTAGGGTGCCTGCCTACCCTTCGGTCTATCTCACCCCGTCACGGGGACTATTTCACGCCCTACTACTATCACATAATAAACTATCATAAACATGCTGTCAGACATATATGGGGTGTCCGACCTACCCTTCGGTCCTAACAACCGATCGCGGGACTATTCCCCTCGCACTACCACTATCACATAGTACTTAGCATACTGGCACATAGAACATATCAAGTAATAGCAACCAGAAAATTATCACAAAGACAATCATCTCAACTGTAATCAACTACTAGTGGGTCGGCCTTGGTGCCTTAGACCCACTTCTACTGGAAGGTAACTCACCTCAATGTCGCGTAGTATCTGAACTGTCCCCGGCATGAAAATCAACTTTCCTCGACTCCTCAATCCCTACACGACAACTCTACTAAGTTATCAATTCGTACTCACAACCCCCAAAATGGTCAACCCAAATCCTGGTCAAAGTCAACCTCCAGTTAACTTGACTCGCCGAGTTGGTCTACCAACTCGTCCAGTCCCTATTCCTCCAAAACGATCCAACTCCCCGACTCTACTCGTCGAGTCTAGCAACAACTCAACGGGTCCTTCTTCAACCATAATATCGGGACCATCTTCGACCGACTCGCCGAGTTCCCTTTGAACTCGTCGAGTTCATCTCCCTCATATGAATGTGTTCAGTCTATGACTTGCCGAGTTGTATGAACAACTCGTCGAGTCCATCTTCATGGGTTGGGAAATTGCCTTGGGCTCGCCGAGTTTGTTCATACACTCGTCGAGTCCCATGATTTCCAGGTCTTATAATCACGTCCATCTTTGTTGAGTCCTCTTCTAGACTCAACCAGACTCGTCAAAACAACAAAGGTCAGGGAACCATTTCCCGACTCGCTGAGTCCCAAGAACAACTCGGCAAGTCCACTAAGTCCATGTCCATCAACTCGATTTCTGTTGAGCCCTTCTCATCCAAAGGGTAGATCTGACCTCTTAGGGTCGATATAACACGTAAAGTCACGAACTTTACGTCCATGCATGGGTCTTCAATCTCAAAAGGACCAAAAATGAGACCTACAAGATGCATGGGGCTCTCATGGCCATAGAGTTGGCACCTTTATGCCGTGATACCCTTCCAAAGTTCAAGATCTGAATCCATAACTTCACATTACACCCCACAACCCGAAAATGGCTTAGAAATGCCCTAATGATACCAAAACCCAAGCCCTAAAGATGATTAAACACATGGAAAGTCAAGATTGAAGCTTTTTACCTTAAATGAGCTGGAGATGAAACACAATATCTGGATCTTCTAGCTTCAACTGGAACTCCCAAGCTCCTTTCTTCTGCTCAAGCTTTAGAAACACCAAAGTATGCACAAAAATGGCTTAAGAGCACTCAAACAAGGCGAGGGTTTCAGTTTAAGGTCTTCTGGAAGTGTGAGGGACGATGGAGGCTGATATGGGAGGAGATAAGTTGTTTAAATAGGGTGCAAACCCTCAAATTTAGGGTTTCACTCAGATAGCTCCTACTCGCCTAGTCGTTCTCCCGACTCGTCGAGTAGGTCACTTAAAATCTGCGCGCAAAGCCGAGTCGACTCGACGACTTAGGCCTTCAACTCGTCGAGTCCCAGGGTAAAAAACAATAATACTTGGAATTAAATATGTACCAGGAACCGGGTGTTACGAATCTCCCCCACTTATTCTAGACTTCGTCCTCGAAGTCTGCTGCTGAATCCGACAACAACTCGGGGTAGTGCTTCCTCATCTCGTCCTCCGGCTCCCAGGTCCATTCTGAGCTCTTGCGGTGCTGCCACTACACCTTTACCAGCTCCACCCTCTTACTCCTCAGATCCTTCGACTTCCTGTCGAGGATCTCCACTGGCCGCTCGATGTAGTTCAGGTTGTCATCCACCTGAATATCCTCCAAAGGCACCACTGCTGAATCGTCCGTCAGACACTTCCGCAACTGGGAGACGTGGAACGTACTGTGAATCTGACTGAGTTCGGCGGGTAGGTCCAGCCGATATGCCACCTTACCCACCCGGGATACAACCCTGAAAGGTCCAATATACCTGGGGCCCAGCTTGCCCCGCTTTCTGAATCGAATGACGCCCTTCCAAGGCGACACATTCAGGAGTACCATATCCCTGACTTGGAACTCCAGGTCTGATCGACGCTTAACGGTATAACTTTTCTGCCGACTCTGAGAAGTCTGAAGCCTGCTCCGAACCTGCTGGATCCTCTCTGTAGTCTTCAGTACCACTTCGGTACTCCCCATGACCCTCTGACCAACCTCACCCCAGCATATCGGGGTCCTGCACTTCCTCCCATACAACATCTCGAAAGGAGGACACTCAATACTCGCATGATAGCTGTTATTATAGGAGAACTCAGCCAAAGGAAGATAAGTATCCCAACTACCTCCGAAGTCTAAAACACATGCCCGCAGCATGTCCTCCAGAGTCTGGATGGTCCGCTCACTCTGACCATCCGTCTGCGGGTGAAAAGCAGTGCTGAAGTGCAGACGAGTACCCAACTCGTCGTGAAACTACTTCCAGAATCAGGAAGTAAACCGCATGTCTCGATCCGGAATCACTGATACTGGCACTCTGTGTCGAGCTACTACCTCTCGAATGTAGATATCGGCCAACTTCTCGGCCAAGATGCTCTCCTGGATCGGTATGAAATGGGCAGTCTTGGTCAACCGATCCACGATGACCCAAATCGAATCCACTCCCCGTGCAGTCCTGGGAAGCTTTATGATGAAATCCATAGTAATATCTTCTCATTTCCACATGGGAGTGTCCAACGGCTGCGTCTTGCCGTGCGGCCTCTGGTGCTCGGCCTTGACCTTCCTGCAGGTCTGTAACATCCCGAAATTTAGGTACAACTATTTAACCCTTCTCTTTTGTCAAGTTGTCAAGATTGGTTCCTGAGTGGAAAATGTTGCAAATGAGTACGCTGGGCGTACTGGAAAGTACGTTGCGCGTACTCAGGTGCTTGAAATGGACGCGGACTCTTTAAGGTACGCTGGGCGTACCAAAGTTACCCTGGACGTAACTGGTCCAGATGCAAACCCTAAATGAGACTTGTGCACTATATAAGGAATGATATGGCCTTATCCTCAGCCACCATTTCGCAGAGAGAAACTCTAAGAGAGCATTTCCTTCGTCCTAAAGCTTGTGTGTGAGTGTTTTGAGCTAAAAGTGCCTTCGTGTGTTAGTGAAGAAGAAGGGGAGGTGCTTGTGGAGGCTAGGGTTTGGAGTTCAAGCTTGGATCTGAGTTCTTCAGAGGAAGGAGCTTCACTTAGAGGTAAAAAGCTCAGAACTTTCCTCTTTATTTTGGTTTGGTGTTTCATGGTCCATTTCTAGGGTTTAAGTCCCAAAGGTGGAGACTTTATGAGCAAAAGGGGCTCCATGGACCTAGATTTGTCCCATTTCAGTGATATATGTGTTGTAGATCCATAAAAATCCCAAATTGGTCGTCATTAGGGAGTCATGTTTGAGTTATGGGCTTTAAAGTGTTGGAAGTGGAATGATTTGGGTGTTGGTGACTCTTACAGCCATGCAAAGGCTTAAAGTCACCAACTTTATGGATTAAGAGGCTTAGGGGTAGTCAGATCTGGGAGTTGGACGTGTGTCTTAACCGTTTAAGACCCCAAAAGCAAAGGAGCATGAAACTGGGACTTACACGGGGCGTAATGCCAGTACGCGCAGCGTAGGGGGTCGCGTTCCCCGATTCTGTGAGGTTGCCAGGTACGCCCAGCGTACAGGTTTGGTACGTGCAGCGTAACCCGGAGAGTTGACTTTCGTTGACTTTTAGGGTTTGGTCAATCTTTGGGTCTTTGAGCCATGAGAGGGGTAAAATGGTCTTTTACCCTTCTGAGACTGATAAGAGAGGAATTAGTCTAGCCTTGAGAGTTGTATTGATTAGAGTACTTATTCCATGTCATTAGGCGGAGGCTAGACAAGATTTTTACCAAGTTGGAGATTTACCGAGTTACCCGAGGTGAGTCTTCTCACTATACTTTACCTAGAGTGGTAATTAGAGTTATATGACAGAGTATCTTGTATGCTATTTATGTGATTGTGATGCACTGCATTATTTCTATGTGATTTATGTTGTGTATGTTCGAGAGTTTACAGAGTTAGAACCGGAAGGTTCACAGAGTTAGGACTAGAGGGTCCACAGAGTTAGGACCAGAGGGTCCACAGAGTTATAGCCTCGAGTGGCTAATATGTGTTATATGTGGTATTCTGGGGAACTCACTAAGCTTTGTGCTTACCGTGTTATGTGTTATGTGTTTCAAGTTTTCTCAGGATCGCGGGACGGCACCGGCTTGATTGTACACACCAGAGAAAGAGTTATATTTTGAGGATCCTGGATTATTAATGGAGTTCTGCTTGTAATCTGAATAAACGAGATTTCTCTACAATATGTTATGAAAAGTATGTGATTTTAAAAATGAAAAATCTGTTTGAAAAATTGCAGAGTTACAAGGTCACGCATCTCTCAACAAACTAGGCTACGTCCCTCTTCATGCAGGGCCACCAATAATCAAGACGAAGATCCCTGTACATCTTTGTCGCCCCGGGGTGAATAGAAAACCTGGATTTGTGCGCCTCCTCCATCAATACCTGGTGCACACCCCCATGATATGGGACCCACACTCTACGGTGCAGCGTCAACAATCCACGATTGTCATAATCAAAGGAGGAAACCTGACCCACAATACGCTCACTCTTACGGTGTTCCTCCTTCATGGCCTCCTGCTGGGCCTCTCGAATCCACTCCAACAGCGGAGTCAGAACCATCATCCTCATACAGATATCCCTAACCGGCGCTGCCTTGCGGCTAAGCGTGTCGGCCACGACATTGGCCTTCCCCGAGTGGTAGAGGATCTCGCAATCATAAACCTTTACCACATCAAGCCACCGACGCTGTCTCATATTCAGATTTGGCTGATCCATGAGATACCTCAGGCTCTTGTGGTCCGTGTAAATGGTACAACGAACCCCATAGAGGTAATGATGCCAAATCTTAAGGGCGAAAACAACAGCCCCCAACTCCTAAACATGCGTCGGATAGTTCGCCTCGTGAGGCTTCAACTGCCTCGAAGCGTAAGCGATAACATGCCCTCTCTGCATCAATACCGCGCCCAAACCCGAGATGGACGCATCTCAATACACTACATAATCGTCTATGCCCTCTGGCAGGGCTAAGATTGGCGCCTCGCACAATCTCTATCTCAACGTCTCAAATGCGGCCTGCTGCTCATGCCCCCAGCAAAAGACCACGACTTTCCTTGTCAGCCGTGTTAGGGGCACGACTATCTTGGAGAAGTCCTGAATGAATCTCTGATAATAGCCTGCCAGCCCCAGAAAGCTCCGAATCTCAGATGGAGACCTCGGAACCTCCCACCTCATCACGGCCTCTACCTTGGCCGGGTCAACCGAAATCTCGTTCTGGTTAACAAGGTGCCCAAGAAATTGCACCTCGCGCAACCAGAACTCGCACTTGGAGAACTTAGCATACAAGCTCTCCCTACTCAAAGTATCCAAAACCTCCCGCAAGTGCTCCTCATGCTGCTCCTGCGTCTTGGAATAAACCAAGATGTCGTCAATGAAAACGATCACAGACCTATCCAACATCGGCCTATACATGCGGTTCATGAGATCCATGAACGCAGCAGGAGCATTGGTGAACCCAAAAGGCATCACCACGAACTCATAGTAACCATATCGCGTCCGAAAGGCAGTCTTTTGCACATCCTCCTCTCTGACTCTCCTCTAATGATATCCCGAACGCAAATCAATCTTGGAGAACCAAGATGCTCCCTGAAGCTGGTCAAAGAGTTCATCAATCCTTGGGAGTGGGTAACGGTTCTTCACCGTTACCTTATTCAGCTCCCGGTAATCTATACACATCCGAGGCGACCCGTCCTTCTTTTTCACAAATAAAATCGGGGCTCCCCAGGGTGAACTGCTCGGTATAATGAATCCCTTGTCTAACAGCTCCTGCAGCTGTGTAGACAACTCCTGCATCTCAGGAGGAGCCAGCCGATACGGTGCCTTGGCTATCGGAGCCGCACCAGGGACTAGGTCGATCCTGAACTCTACCCGCCTCTCCGGAGGTATTCTAGGCAACTCCTCTGGAAATACATCCAAGAACTCTCGTACCACTGGCACATCACTCTCCGTCGCCTTACCCGCCTCCCGGGTATCCAAGACGTAGGCGACATACCCTGCGCACCCCTGCTGGATATAGCGCCTAGCTCTCGCTGCAAAACATAAGGCTGGTTCCTGCTGTGGCCCCTCGCCCTGAATTATCAGCTCTCCCCCACTTGGGGTCCTGATCCGCACCAACTGTTGCGCGCAGTCGATCACCGCCCCATTGGGGCTCAACCAATCCATCCCTATGACAACCTTGTTCCCCCGCAATGGTATGGGAACCAAATCTACCAAATAGCGCTCTTTGTACAACCTTAGAACGCAATCTCTGAAAACCTTTGATACCCGCACTGATCGGTCGTCCGTAATCTCAACCTCTAGGGAGCACTCTAACATGCCCGAAGACTCAGGAAACCTATTGCTGAGTACAAGAGACACAAACGATCGGGTAGCACCCGAATCAAACAACACCTGAACTGGAATACCGTTCACATGGAACAATCCTAAACAGAGCACATAACATACCATATCAAAATCACAGCGACATAATATAAAAGTTTAGAGAGAAGAAATCATACCCGTTACCACATCGGGTGCGGCGTGTGCCCCCTCGGCTGTCAACTGAAATGCTCGGCTCCGCACCACTGGAGCCTCTATCTTGACCTTCCGGCTATCCGTAACTCGTGCAGTTGCTGGAGTCGGCACCACCACTGGCGCTGCTGCTGATGCTGCTGACAACCTAGGGCAGTTGGCCTTTTTATGGCCCCTCTGATTGCAATGGAAGCAAATCGGGTCTGATGTCTGAACTGTGGGGGCGGGGGCAGTACATTTCCTACAGCGGCTCTGGCCCGACTGGCCCTTCGACCTAATGTTGGCTCCCTGGGGTTTCTTCCCCGAAACCCACGTACCCTGCTCAGTCTCTGCCTTCCTCTTCTTGAGGTGATCCAAATCAATCTCCCTCTCCCGCACCCTGGCAATCATGGACTCCAGGGTCGGGCAAGCTGAATAGCTGACATGCTCCCGAATATCAGCCCTCAACATATCATGGTAGCGGGTCTTCCGCATCTCCTCATCCCCCGCATACTGAGGTACCAACAAGGCCCTCTCCCTGAACTTGGTAGTGATCTCTGCTACTGTCTCGGTCGTCTGTCTCATGTCAAGAAACTCTCTGGCCAGCTGCTGAAGCTCCACAGCTGGCGCAAACTCAGCCCTGAACCTGGTCACGAAATCTGACCAAGTCATAGCCTCGATGGCTGGGGCTCCCAGTGAGTCACCGACTGACTCCCACCAATCCCTAGCTCTATCCCTCAAACAACCTGCAACAAAGCGGACCTTCGACTCCTCCGGGCAGAAGCTCGTCAACTGCGTAGACTCAATGTCTGCGATCCATCTCCTGGCAGCAATGGGGTCCTTCACCCTGTGAAAGTCTGGCGCACCACTCCCCCTAAAGTCTTTGAAGGATAGTGTGCGCATACCCAACTAGCTGGACGCCGAGTCCCTCCTGAATGCCTGGAGGCACTCCTCCATCAACTCAATAATCCCCTCCTTGATCGACCCTAAATTGATATGGGTCGACTCAAGGATACCTCTAGTAATCTAAGACGCGATGAACTCGCGTAAACTGTCATCAACCTGCTCGGATCCCGCACCCGAGCCTGATCCAGAACCGGATCCAGACCCTGAACCTCCCGCTCCATGACGTGTAACCACCATTCTGAAATAAAACATGTAAACGTCAGGGTCATACATACTCTCGAGAGGTTTCACACGCTCTCCAGGTCCTTGGTTCTATCTCAGCCTCCCTTGACTCGAGTACGGATCCTCTGCTTCCAGTAGTACGGGCCCATACTACCTTCCACATCTATCTGTACTTTCCTCAAGGACTGCTTTGACTTCACCAAATTCCTTTTACCAAATCTGCTATCCAACCTAATCTCATCCTAGGCTTGACATAGGGCCTCCTTCGACCTACTCTCCGCCATCAGCTGCTCAAGGAGTCCCTACCATCCTTCCTTAATTAGTTTGCGAATACTATTTCATATCCACTTACTAGTTAGTTAAGGCTAGCTAAAAATCCTACAAGCACAAAGCAAGCAGCATTCGTGCATTGATTAACCAAATCAAGCATAACCCACTCAAGCTATCCTACTACTGACTAGACAGCCCTAGCATACAGCTCAATAAGCTCATACAACAGACATATAAGGCATCCTTCCTAGATGCGTAGTTCTATTCTAGCATGCAGTTCTCAGAGTCATATAACAGCCATACAAGGCATCCTCCTAGATCCTTAGCCCTAATCTAGCATGCAGTTTTCATAATCATATCATATAGCATAACATAACAAGTATGGGTATCTTGGGGAAAACTTACTTGAGCTCGGCCGGTCGCACGCATCACACACCTTGTTCTTTCTCAAAATTCCTTAACTTAGATTTTAGAAAACTATATTTTTTTTGTAAAAATATATCAAGCCCTCGATTTGAGTCCACACACCCCTGAGGGTGTGTCCGAATCCCTCAAACCAAGGCTCTGATACCAACTTGTAACATCCCAAATTTCGAGTCCAAAAATTTCTTTTGTAATTAAGTAATTTATAAAATCATTTACTGAAAACATTGTCAATATCATATCAATCCATAAACCATCATGAGCATGTCTCAAAATCAAAACATCAAACAGTGATATAAATCAGAGTACAATCCCAGAAAACTCATTGCGGAAACAATGTGTGTGTGATGCGCTGCTACGCCGCCGGCTCCTTCCCCTTGGATGAAGAGGTACCTGAAACCAAAACTGAAACCGTAAGCACAAAGCTTAGTGAGTTCCCCCATCATAACACATACCATACAATCATACAAGTTGTCGGACAATTCTGGGGTGCCCGACCTACCCATATCAAGCCATTCTGGTGTGCTGACTACCCGTGTCAGACCATTCTGGGGTGTTGACTACCCGTGTCAGGCCATTCTGGGGTGCCTGCCTACCCTCCAGTCTATCTCACCCAGTCACGGGGACTATTTTACCCCTACTAATATCACATAATAAACTATCATAAACATGCTGTCAGACATATCTGGGGTGTCCGACCTACCCTTCAGTCCTAACAACCGATCGGGGGACTATTCCACTCGCACTACCATTATCACATAGAACTTAGCATGCTGGCACATAGAACATATCAAGTAATAGCAAACAGACAATTATCACAAAGACAATCATCTCAACTGTAATCAACTACTAGTGGGTCGGCCTTGGTGCCTTAGACCCACTTCTATTGGAATGTAACTCACCTCAATGTCGCGTAGTGTCTGAACTGTCCCCGGTGTGAAAATCGACTTTCCTCGACTCCTCAATCCCTACACGACAACTCCACTAAGTTATCAATTCGTACTCACAACCCCCATAAGGGTCAACCCAAATCCTGGTCAAAGTCAACCTCCAGTTAACTTGACTCGCTGAGTTGATCTACGAACTCGTCGAGTCCCTATTCCTCCAAAATGATCAAACTCGCCGACTTTACTCGTCGAGTCTAGCAACAACTCGACGTGTCCTTCTTCAACCATAATATCGGGACCATAGTCGACCTACTCGCCGAGTTCCCTTTGAACTCGTCGTGTTCATCTCCCTCATATGAATGTGTTCAGTCTATGACTCGCCAAGTTGTATGAACAACTCGTCGAGTCCATCTTCATAGGTTGGGAGATTGCCTTGGGCTCGCCGAGTTTGTTCATACACTCTTCGAGTCCCATGATTTCCAGGTCTTATAATCACGTCCATCTTTGTTGAGTCCTCTTCTAGACTCAACCAGACTTTTGAAAGCAGCAAAGGTCGAGGAACTATTTCCCGACTCGCCGAGTCCACTAAGTCCATGTCCATAAACTCGATTTCTATTAAGCCCATCTCATCCAAAGGGTAGATATGACCTCTTAGGGTCGATATAACACGTAAAGTCACGAACTTTACGTCCATGCATGGGTCTTTAAGCTCAAAAGGACCAAAAATGAGACCTACAAGATGCATGGGGCTCTCATGGCCATAGAGTTGGCACCTTTATGCCATGAGACCCTTCCAAAGTCCAAGATCTGAAGCCATAACTTCACATTACACCCCACAACCCGAAAATGGATTAAAAATGCCTTAAAGATACCAAAACCCAAGCCCTAAAGATGATTAAACACATGGAAAGTCAAGATTGAAGCTTTTTACCTTAAATGAGCTGGAGATGAAACAAAATCTCTCTGGATCTTCTAGCTTAAACTGGAACTCCCAAGCTCCTTTCTTCTTCTCAAGCTTCACAATCACCAAAGAATGTACAAAAATGGCTTAAGAGCACTCAAACAAGGCTAGGGTTTCAGTTTAAGGTCTTCTGGAAGTGTGAGGGACGATAGAGGCTGATATGGGAGGAGATAAGTTCTTTAAATAGGGTGCAAACCCTCAAATTTAGGGTTTCACTCAGACAGCTCCTACTCGCCGAGCCGGTCTCCCGACTCGTCGAGTAGGTCACTTAAAATCTGCGCGCAAAGCCGAGTCGACTCGACGAGTTAGGCCTTCAACTCGTCGAGTCCCAGGGTAAAATGCAATAATACTTGGAATTAAATACGTACCAGGAACCGGGTGTTACACACTAACTCGTTTTCTAAAACTGTCTAAATTCAAACAAGGTTCGGTTGACCCAACCTTCTTTCTCAAGAAAGAGGGTGAACACCTAATGATCATCCAAATTTATGTCGATGACATCATCTTCGGTTCCACGAATCCTAGCTTAACGGCTGAATTCTGGAAGTTGATGGAGACTAAATTTGAGATGAGCTCAATGGGTCCGATTAACTTTTTCCTTGGACTGAACATAAGACAGGGACCCGAAGTCATATTCATTAATCAGGAGGCTTACATGAAGACTCTACTGGCGAAGTTCGGTATGATGGGTGACTCTAAACTAAAGGTTCCAATGGCATTCGGAACGAATCTGACACCATCTCTAGAGAAACCAGCTGCTGATATGACACTCTATCGTCAAACGATAGGGTATCTTATGTATCTAACAGCTAGTAGACCAAATATTATGTTTTATGTCTGCTATTGTGCCAGGTTCCAAGCTAATTCACGAGAACCTCATATGGTGGTTGTGAAAAATATTTTCAGGTATTTGAAGCGAACCTCATCTCTCGGTCTTTGGTATCCGGCGAAATCTGGCTTCTTTGTTCAAGCATTCTCTGATGCCGATCTTGGAGGATGTGGTCTAGACCGAAAGAGCACAACTGGCGGGTGTCAATTCCTTGATGGAAAACTCGTTAGCTGGAAATCCAAGAAGCAAACATGCGTGTCTCTTTCTACGGCCGAAGCTGAATACATCGCTGCAGCGTCTTGCACTTCACAGGTCATATGGATACAAAATCAACTTAGAGACTATGGCCTAAACATGAAGAAGATTCCCCTCAATTGTGACTCCGAAAGCGCTATTCGGATATGTCACAACCCAGTGCAACACTCCAAAATGAAACATATAGGACTGAGACACCACTTCATCAAGGATCATGTAGAAGATGGTAACGTGGAAATCCACTTTGTTCGATCCACTAATCAATTAGCTGACATCTTCACGAAAGCCTTACCAGAAGCAAGTTTTAATAAAATACTCCAAGGCTTAGGAATGATGGAAGCTAAATCAGTACCGAAACCACTTTCGCCTCATTAAAATTCAACAAGCGAAATAGAGCGAACGCTCGGTCTATTTCGGCTCTGGATTTTTCGGGAACCGAAATGAACCGAACGCTCGGTCCATTTCTCTTCATTACTTCCAGGTGAAGTTTTGGTTGTATACTCTGTACACAATGTATATCTTTTCTCAATTCATTTTATGTTTTTCATTTCCTTTCATAAAATCCAAAAATATTTTCTTTTCAGTTTTTATTGTTATTTTTCAGAAAAATCAAAATAATCAAAAATATTTTATTCTGTGTTCAGTTTTATTTCCTTTTCAAAATAAAATCAAAATACCAAAAATATCACACTGAAAGGTATCATGGACGACTTCAAATGATGGAGCTGGGACAGGCATAAATCTATTTATCTTTGTACTAGCTAAGTGTCCCTAGAAGCATGCTGATGCATGTTGACCAAAGCCTCAAAGACTTCATGTGAAGCCTTAATGATTCGATATATACAAATCGATTCTTCCCAATCAGGCTGATAAAATCACTTAAGTCATGAGCTACCTTACTTTTCTCATATTGAGTTACGAGTTTTCTGCTCGGTACTTACTATATAGCAGAGGTACTTTCGGTTCTTTAACCACCTCATCCCCTCTCTCCATCACATTTCGGTTCATAAATGTAACCCTTGAGACTCTCAGAATTTACCACTGAGGTTTACGGTTACACAACATCTGTGTTCATGATCATAGTTTCGTTTCACCACGTACTATGTGAAACCCAAAATCCAACACCTACAATGAATTGACGGTGAACAATCAAACGTTCTAGTTTTCACCCAAGTATTAACGAAACCACTTTAGTGGGAGGTACCAAGAAATCTCTTTTTATTTTTTGCGCGATCTTTATGAAATTGTCTAAAACCAAGGCTTTTCTACCCAAAAGATCCAGTTTATTTTTGTTTTTGCGATTTCTACAGTATCACCAAGTCACTGAAAATTGATCAAACCTACTTGTTTTATAGACTACGCCGATCTCACAAGTACTGCATCCCACTTTCGGTCTTATATCAAGCTCCGTAGTGTGGTTGAAGCGAAAGCCACCCTAATAACCTTATAATTAAAAGATGCCTTTCAATGCTTCTTAATAAGCATTTGATCGTATTTTAACGGGAAACCACACAGACACTTCTAAGTCTCTCTTGACTTTGAAGGAAGAGATTCGTGCTCGGGATCTACTGTTTCATGTCTTAATTGACATCACTTAAATCCCACAAATAATTTGCTTTATTTCTTTTTATTTGCCACACTCTTGCACGAAGATCTTTATGATTTTCACAAGTCTTGATTGTGGTACTAATGGCTATTTCTCAGATATACAGTTCGGTTCGATCTGTTGTGATGGTACACTATGTTGGGAGCGAAGGCTATTTAATATGAAGCGAAAGGGTGACTCAACATCTTAACGAGTATTTGAATCGTTTCAAAATAAAAGAGAAGGTGAAAGGATAAGATTTTAAAGGCGCGTGAATTTGAATCGTTTCCTTTTTCACGCCGCCTGACACGCTTGACACACTTTTCGGGGTAACAGTTGTCAAATCGCGCTTTTTCAGGTGTCAAGTCAGAGGATCGTACAATCATCACTCAGGATTTTTCTCTCTCATGGTAATCGTATAAAGAGGTTTCTTACTTCACTTTTACACCCTTACCACTTACAAAATCCTCTCGAGCATTAAACGGCGATTTCTCTCTATTATTCATCTTCTTCACTTCAAGCTTCATCAATGGCTGACTCATCATCCGTTCATGAACAAAGCGCACAGTCCTCGCTTCTCACCATTAAGCCAAATCAAAACCTGCTCATCGAACTCTGTCTTTTCCAGTATGATCCTTACATGCTTCAGGTGGTTGAATGCCTCAAATATTCACCACTTGTGGTTGCCCTAACCAAGGTGGAATCTGTTCCGATGTCACTCCTTTCTCAAGTCTATTCAATGGAGGTATACGATAAAGCCAAGGAGAGTATTTTCTTTGAGATTTTCAATCAGAAGGCTTCGATTTCAAAGGGTAGGTTTTGCTTCTTGCTAAGGCTAATCCTCAACGATTCCATGATCAATCCAGATTCGATCACCACGACTCAGCTATTCACCATGTTTTATGATATGGGGTACACCGAAGTTCTTACCACAGTGACGAAGTTCAAGAAGTCATGCCTTCCTCCACAATGGAATGGTCTATTTACTCTTCTCTTCAAGGGTTTATCAGAGAGAGTTGCAGGTTCCGATGGGGCAAGCAAGGCATTCATGACTCTACCCTATCGTCTGTACTATGGGGTCAACATGGACTATGGGTCTATTCTCTGGACTCAACTGGTACAAAGCCTCAACTCAGCTTCTCGCTATTCTGAAATTTCATGTGGTAGGTTTTGGACCCTAGTTACACAATGGGCAATGGATAAATTCCACATTCCAACAATGGCAGATTCTTTGATGTCGTCAATCACTACTTTTCACACGACAAAAATCATAGGCTCTGATCCGACCAAATTTCTGTTCATCGGTTCGGTTCCTGAATCCATGTACAAGTGTGTTTCTGGGGAAAGCAAGCTAATTAATGAATACAAGAAACTTCCTCCTACGGGACCGAGGCAGCTCACCCCCGAAATGCAAAGCTCGCTGGATGTTGCTGATAAACCAAAGAAACGAGGGAAGAAGGTTGAACGAAAAAGCGAGAATGAAGGACCTTCATCTAAAGTTGCTACGCCTAAAAAGTGAAAGATAGAACAAGCAGCTCCTTCCGCTCCTAAGAAGCAAAAGATCAAGAAGAAGGCACACAAGCCAAAGGCTCCCTCTTCAAGTGACTCAAAATATATTCCCTCTGACCAACAGCCCGACCAAGAGTCAAGCGATGATGAAGCTTCTCAACCTGAGAGTTCGCTCTGAGGGAATTCGCCTCCACCTTCACCGACTCATCAAGGTAACCGAAACTCACCTCCTCCCTCTCCTACTCACTCAGTTCCTATAACAATTGCTCCGTGCCCTCCTCCCATCTCTTCTTCAACTACAACTTCAATACCAATTCCAACCCCCTTATTCACCAAAGTTACCACTATCACCACTTCTACAACCGAACCTCAAGTTCGTGTCAACGTATCTAATACGGGGGCACCTACTTCAGGCACCGAAACCTTGATTATCTCTAAACCTCTATATCCATCTCATTCACACGAATCTGACACCGTTATTGGCGGAGCGGAAATGGAGTTTGATTCCTTCTATTATAGCCCCTACAGATTTCAGAGCAATGATGATGATGATGCTCCTGTAACGAAGCGGCATTTAAGGGATCTTAATAAAAAGCTTCACAAGTTGCTTTCTTCTTCCTCTTCCACTCCAAGCGAGACTTACTCAGAGGCTACTATCAAGGCTATGATAGAAACTTTTGTCAAGGAACATGACTCATCCATTTCCAACACTGCCAAAGCCATTGAAGCTTCCACCTTCTCATGCCAGAAATCAACAATTGTTGTTGAAGAAACCACAAAAGATTTCAAGAATGCGACCGAAAATGTCGAAAAACTAATTTCTGATGCTAATGTTTTTCTAGATTCTCTTCAGGCTGCTGCACAAAAGAATGCTCAAACAGTTAATGCCTCTGTTGACAATTTGTTGAGTATTTGAGATATTGAAACTGATATGGCATGTTTGGTTATTTAGGGAAGCCTTTTTAGGGTTAATCATTTTATGATTCCCTACAGTGCCTTTACAGTAGAAGTTCTTAATCGAGCTCTTCTAAGGCATTGGTTTTATATTTAGGCATAGATTTTATATTTATGGCATATATTTATTGTTCCCTATAAATAATCATTAGGTTAGATTTTGAGGTAAGCTTTTTACCAGATTAGGGTTTTTCTCTGTACATTCATGTGATAATCAATATATGAAAAACCTTTATCAGATTACTTGCATATTGTGGTGATTGATTCTGATTGTTCTTGATATTCCGCATTCGTCATCTCGGATTTATTCCCAACAAGTGGTATCAGAGCGGGTTCTTGTAGATCTCAGCGATTTTTGCAAGAATCGATCTTGTTTATGGCGATATTTTATCATGAATCTCACCTTGTTCTTCAAGTTTTGTAAGTTTTCTGAAAAGAAAGTCTATACCTCGTTTCTATTGAAAAATCTTGTTCAGATCTGTTATCTTCTACTCGTTATTTCATCTGATTTGTTCTTGAATCGTGTTCTGGAAGAGAATTAGAGGAAAAAATTTTCGTGTTTATTTGAATTTTTGTGTTCAGATCTATTTTATCTCTCTAAAACTCGTCTAAGATCTGTTTTCTCTCTCTAGAAACCATCTCAGATCCGTTTTCTCTCTCTAGAATTCTTATCAGATCTACATTCTCTCTCTTCAAGTTCTATCACTTATTGAAGATCTAATGGATGAAACGAATTTATTGTTTGACTACATTTTAGAACTTGTATTAAAGGTTACTAAACCAATCTATGGTGTTAACAATGTGACAATGTTTCAAATCAGTGGTCAATATATGTTGAATGATATTCCTGAGCTGTATAATCTTCTTGTTGATAAGAAAATATCTGAATACTCATCTGTTAATTATCGGGAGTTAAGAGAGAATGAGAGAATAGTAGAACAATTTCGTATTATCTATGGACATTTAGATCGGGAACATAAACAGATGTTGGAGATGAAAAGGGCTGAAAAAGAAAAAGAAGAAATTCATCATGTTCTTAGTGAAGTTCATAATGTTCCTCATGGTTCCGAAGAAAAGATGACTCCAGATGTTCTTGTTGAGGGGGAGTCAAGTGGTTCATGTATTTCAAAAGTTTTACAATCTGAATCTTTGTGTTCTGATGATGTTTTTGAAGGATTGGTTCCTTATAAAAAGCCAATAATTCAAGATGTTCAGATTTATCAAACTCCTAAGGATTGTGTTCAAAAGTCTTCTAATGTTCAGATTCAGAATGGTGAAAGGTTGTTCAGATTCACAATTTGTCTCTGAAGCCAAGAAATAAGAAAAGGAAGACGAGGAGGAAGAACAAGAGTAAAATAAAGAAGGTTTGGATGCCCAAGGTATAAATACCTAATGCTTGTGAAAAAGTTGAGAAAGTTGAAGTCAAACATGTTCAAAGAAACTTTAATTCTCATTTTTCTTCAGTGAAAAATGTTAGAAGTTGGAAGGAAAAGAAAAGAGAATTTGGTTGGTTCAATGAATTCATGGAAATTTTTGTTTTCCAACTAAAAGGCGGGTATTATTTTCAGAAGATGATAGATTCTCTTCAAATAAGTAGGTGTGCAAGAAACCAACTTTATTGTTGAATCTTAAATGGGTACCAAAAGTCCCATAAAAAGTTTTAACCTGTATAAAAAAAACAAAAAAAATCGAAAAAGGGAAAAATCTGGTGAAGAATCAGTCAAAAGATATGGAACTTGGTTGAAGAAATCAATTTTATTGACTTTTAATTGTTGGAAATGACAAAAGGTGAAAAGTTGAAAAGATGGGGTGAAAAAGGACATTTTCTGCAAAAAGAAGGTTGTCATCTGACACATTTCAGCAAAAAGGATGCAAGCTGTCAGTTCACTGCAATCAGGAGGGTCAGATTCGCATTTATGGAAATATTGGGGTTAGTTTCGTTGTTATACTCGTTCCTTTGAAGCGGAGATGACAAACAACAAAGATGCGAATGTCACAAGAAAACAGATGCGAGAGTCCAAACTGCGAATCACTGCGAACGTCTGCAAGCATTCGCAGGTGAATGTCACAAGATCAAGAAACGAACTCACAAGATGCGAAAGCCTCAATTGGAATTGAAGCAACGAACGCGAATCTCTACTGTTCATTCACGAACGTTCGCAGGCATTCGCACTACAACATATTCGCATTTACAGTCCTCCATTCTCAGGTATAGGTTCGCATTTAAGGACTCGTAATCGGGTCAACGAAGGTTCGCATTTAGAAACCAAAATCAGATTCGCAGTTCTTGGCTCATGAGAATCAGATTCGCACTCAAAACTTTCGTTCGGAGTTTCTTCCCTAGATCCACTGCGTTCAAACTCCGATTCCTTGGAAATCAAAATCGTCGCTATCAGAAACTGAAATCGGGATTCAAGCAAATCGAAATCGGAATTTTTGTTGGAATTGGATGTCAAAAATCGTCGGCATCGTGAAGTCGTTGTTCGATATTTTATACAATCGACACCTCAAATCTCAAACGGCTGTTAAATTCGGGATTGGAAATCAAAATGAGAATCGATCAGAAATTGGATGTCGCTAGTGAACTCGGAATTAGATGATGATTCGGAATTGGTGATTGGATTGATTGAATTTCTCTCGACATTTGATGGCATGCGCTTGAAATTTTGATTGACTTTTTCTAGTCAAAGAACGTATCATATTTACGTTCCAGTGAAGACGATGACTAATGTTTCAATTTTGGCCCCTGCAACTTCAGCGCTTTGACAGTTCTGATCCCCGAATATTTCTAATCTTTACCGTTTCAGACCCCTTTGAAGATGTTCTTTATTTCAGCTTTTAATGAAGTATATGGGTTATATTTTCAACTTTTGCCCCCAGACTTTCAGCACTTCACAAATTTAACCCAATATCCGAAATTCTTTCCAAAATCTTTGGGATTCTACCACCTTTTACCCCATTCTTTCCAAAATATTTTCATTTCTAATTCTTTTCTTTGGTCTTATTCTTTTCAAACCCTTCTAAATAAATTGCTTCTTTTTCTATTCTTTTGTCTAAATTTAAATATCGGAAAATACAAAATTAATTTTTGTTATTTTTCCGGTTTTAATTTTTGAAGATTGGGATTATTATAAAGGGATTTATTTCATCATATCTGACGGGTTTTGAAGATTGCTGGTGATTCTTCTTAGCTTTCCGGATTCTCTCCATAGCATTTATTAAAGATTCAAGGGGGAGTGATGATTATTCAAGGGGGAGTTTGTATTTGGAAGATTATTTCTTATTTCTCTCGCTTTGAAGACCCCATGTACTGATGAGTCTCACAATTTAGGGGGAGAAATGCCAAGAAGATCGGAAATCGTGATCTTCATCAGTTTCAACATCTAGGGGGAGATTGTTGAGTATTTGAGATATTGAAACTGATATGGCATGTTTGGTTATTTAGGGAAGCCTTTTTAGGGTTAATCATTTTATGATTCCCTACAGTGCCTTTACAGTAGAAGTTCTTAATCGAGCTCTTCTAAGGCATTGGTTTTATATTTAGGCATAGATTTTATATTTATGGCATATATTTATTGTTCACTATAAATAATCATTAGGTTAGATTTTGAGGTAAGCTTTTTACCATATTAGGGTTTTTCTCTATACGTTCGTGTGATAATCAATATATGAAAAACCTTTATCAGATTACTTGCATATTGTGGTGATTGATTCTGATTGTTCTTGATATTCCGCATTCGTCATCTCGGATTTATTCCCAACACAATCTCACCATCTCGCTTCAAGCTGAGAAGAAGCACTTTGAAGAGGCACGCCAAAGCATCAAGTCTGACTACACCGAGCTTCAAACATAAATCCATGTCCGGCTTGATAAACTCCAGGCTGATCTTGCCTTAGAAAACAAAGTCATGGATGAACTTGCCTTCAAAACCACGATGGTTAAGACTCAGGCTTTGAAGCTTACTCAGGCGAACAAGGAAATCAATGACCTTAAATTTGAGAGAGCAATTATCAAAAGCTTTGTTGGTGATGTGCACTCTCTTCTCTCCAATCTCCTGGAAGCACATGATTTGGTCCTTACTATCACTGTTCGACGGCACTTGGCTGAGAAACTAAGACCAGCTCTTGACATACTGAGCCGTATTGAAGGTGTTCCGGAGTCTGTTGTCCATCCGAAACAATTGGGAGAAGAAGGTCAGGTTCAATCACAACAACCTCCAACAAGCAATCCTACTTCACAACCGAAAGTCACCACTGAACCGAAGGGTAATGAAGCTTCAGGTTCTAGTGTGAAGGACAAAGACAAAAATATTATCGGTGATAATGATGAGGAAGAAACCGAAGAAAATGCTCTCAAAAGAAAGCAAAATGACCGAGAGCTTGAAGAAAAGCTTCGCATCGCTGAAGAACAAGTAGAGAGGGAAAGAAAACAAAAAGAAGTGAACCATGCATTGGAACGTAGAAAATCTCTATTTCCTCTGTGGTTGTTGGAAAAACATTTAAAAGAAGCAATCGAGTCTCCCAGCACTCATTGGCTCGAACTGGTCCTATCGTTTGATCGTGAGAATTCTAGATACTCTCAGTTCGACATGCCGATCACCCGAAAGGCGTTCATATTTCATTGCTTTGAGTCAACTGTTGCTATCCCCTCTCCTGACCTGAAGGTTGATCGAGATCTAATTGAATACTATCTCAATTTCTCTCAACCACAATACTTGACTTGGATCGCACAGAAGATCACAACAGTCAAGGTATTGAAACCAACTTCAGTAGGGAAGTTTATAAATTTGAAGTTTAAGGTGACTCGAGGCTCAGACAGCTCGGTTCATATGATCTCTCTTGCTGATTTGCCAAACTTAAACCCTCATGACTGGATCCTCCTGAATAACATCTTACTGACTGATCAACAACAGTACGAGCCTATCATCGATCACATCAAGCGAATGTTGGTATGTTACATTCGTGAAGTTGCCAAGATGGATCAAGAGATCGCCTCTGCTTTGAGGAAGATGCCTACAGTCAAACCAAAATGCAAGGCAAGCGACGTCAACGTGATGCGGATGGGTAAGATCGACCCGAAGTATCATACTTTCATGTTCACCAGAGCCGAAGGCCAAAAGTGCTTGTTCGCTCTTGAAGACAAACACATGTTCTCCACTTCTTGTCTGAAGCACATTCTTGACATCATTTACAGGTGTAATCAAAACAGTGAAGTTGATAAGAAGATTTTTTTCAGATATGCTTCGATGGTATATTGACTTTCGTCAAACTCTTCTCGCCATCATACCGAAGCTATTCAAGACTGTGAAGAAATCCACCCTCACTCAACCGAAATGATTTCTCGCCTCAATCGACGCAAAGGGGGAGATTGTTGAGTCTAGGAGTTGCGTCATTGGGCTTATTAGTTTAGTCCAATGTTATCACGGTTTGGGCCTGTCCAGCCGTGTTTTTGATATTAGGGTTTAGTATTTATGGTGCATGCATGCAGTTTTTTATACACGCTTCTTGATTATTATTCCTTTGATAGTCTTGTAACCCTAGCACACATGTATAGTTGAGGTTCCTCGTCGAGCTCTTCTAAGGTGTTGTTGTTTTAATCATTCAGCACCTGTTTGATTCATTGTGTGTTCATGCTTTTGTTTACTTTCTAATTTACTTGTTAAGAATCTAAACGATCTTAAAAGAGTTTTCAACTCATCAAAAATAAAATACCATACATAAGAACAATAATTCATTTCAAAAAAAATCACATGTCAAACAAGTTACCTAACATTACATGTCAAACAACACTACATGTCAACACTAATAACACTTAAAAACATGCTTTTTCCTGCATTTGGAGCACCCACTATTCCTATATCAGCAACCAACTTTAGGTCCAATTCCAACCACCTATAAAAGAACAACATTAGAAGATCAACATTTGCTTGATTTAATGATTCAACATTAGTTGCCCTTGGACATATTCCTGTTAAAAAGATACATATGAGAATATATATATTGTTGAATCTCAAATGTCATTTCTTGGATGTCTGTTGATAACATTGCCAATGCTTCAGAGTCTTCATCCTACATGGCATTACATGAGTCGTATGTTAAGAGTGTTATTGTATGTTGTTAGTATTCAAAATTTCTCCACTATTACCATTGAAGAGGTAAGTTGTTGATGAGCCAAATGGGCTTCCTCCTGTGCAACCAAAAGCTCTTTGTATAGCTGCTACAAGATACCAAATGAATTGATTAAAAAAAGAATAGCAATATATATATATATATATATATATATATATATATATATATATATATGTGTGTGTGTGTGTGTGTGTGTGTATGTATATATAATAAAAAAAGAATTCATCATAAAGTCATGAAGTCAAACCTTTTCATACTTATTGATGGCATCCTTATCTTTTTCTGTTTCCAAATCTACAACAGAATCCAAATTCTGAAAACTTGAAGCCTTCTCCTTCTCCATCTCCAACACTGAGATCTACATTACAAAATGAACAAGTGGTTCACAAGACATTGCTATGATTGAGTAGTTTTTTTTTATTTAATACAATGTTGTAACAGAAAAAGAAATGAAAGTACAATGTTGTAATAGGGAAGGAAATGAAAGTAGGATGCTATAACGAGAAACTACTAGTGAGGGAGAGAAAGAGGGAGAGAAGGAACACCTGGCAAAGGAGGATTTTCATGCTTTAACAATTTGTAATGTTTTTGTTACTTTTGCTTGAAATGTTCTCTTCCCATGTGGATTATGGTACTCATTCAAATACACATTCTGTTTATCTACAAATCAAAAAAGGTCAAAAGGTCAACAGATAATCAGAAAAAGTCAAAATGAAGCTACACTGGGAGCTCTTGATTCCACTAGACCTCCCAATGAATAAACCCTGGCATAAAACAGTTCTAATAAGGAATATATTATATATACATATCAATGAAATTAGAATTTGGGGGCTAGGGTTAGGGTTAGGGCTAGCAGCCATGAAATATAGCACACTGATTGTTGTTCAGAACATGTTCATAGTTATGAACTCTGTAATGGAACTATAAATGGTGAAATGAGATCGAGAGGCGCTTGTTCGACCTTAAGAATGTCAAGGATATCAGTTGCGTCTCTAGGAAGTTGGTCCAGAGCCACTCGTACCTCCTCCTCCGAGTTTTGTACCGGAATAGCAATGAAGCAGAAAAAAATAGAGAAAATTAGGGTGAAGAAGAAGAAACCTGATTGTAGGCAGGACAGTCACTCGTGGTATGCAGAGGTGGAAGAGACGCTCCCGATACACGTGTAGACATGAAGGTTTCAACAACCCTATCGATGTTCCCGATACCATAACTCTCGAATTTGAAAACCTTCTATTTGCTTTATACTGGCTCGTATGATTGGAAGAATGGTGGTGGATGAAGCGTTCGTCGATAGGGCCAGTGCGCCGCCGCTGTGTGACGCCAAAAGAGACGGTGAGTATTGGAGGTGGTGGTGGTGGGTTAGGGCAGAGACGAAGGATGTGAGATATGAGAGAATGATAGTCCTCGTGACGTTCTTGAAAAAAAAGCCCTAGTTTTGGTCCCCATTTTGTAATAGGAACGTGCATTTAAAAATTATAAAGCGACATGGTGCACAGGGCACGCGCTTATGATGGGTGTCTTCCGTGTTTTTCAAGGTTGTAGAAAACGCTAGACGTTAGCTAGTCGGTGGACTGGTGTATAAGGATTAATCGGCTAGGCGGGGATTAATCGGGGGATTAATCGGATACCATTAATTATTATGAAAATTATTCAAAAATTTATAAATCTAAGTTTAATCTTAAGAATATAAGTAAATAAGGATAAAAGTTTAATAATAACTTAATAAGTTTAAGAAACACAACAAATCATCATCCAAAATAAGCATAAAATCTTAATAATAAGTTTAAATAACACACAAAATCATCATCCAACAAGTCCATTAATAAGTTTAAATAGCTCAAAAATAAACACACATTTTCTTCTAATCTTCTCCGCATACTTCCATTATTTGAACCCCATCCGAATCGTATTCGTCTTCTTCTAACACTTGCTCCTCACTTTCGGACTCGAAATCTTCATCTAAAAGTTCCCTCGTTCTTGGACTTTCTCGGGGTGCTTGACTAACATCGGTTGCTAGAGCGTCATCAACCGTTTTGGGGTCTACTTCATCTACATCGCAATCAACAATCCATTCTTGAGCCGAGAGAATGATTTGCTAATAGCACTTCAATGTTTCTATCTTTTCTCCTTTTGTTTTTTCCATTAAATTAGCATTGAATTGAACATAAACAAGATTGTTCAATTTGCTTGTCTCCAATCTATTTCATTTCTTCGTATGTACCTAAAAATTTAAACACAACAAATACTTTGAACATGCTTAATATTTGAATTTTATAAAATATAAATTTAATGCTTTATATTACTAACCCCTTCAAATGTGCTCCAATTCCTTTCACAACCCGATGAACTACTAGTTAAAGAAAGAATCCTCATTGCAATCTTTGTCAAATGAGGAGTTGTGCCACCAAATAGTCCCCACCAACTAGCTATGGTTTTGAAACAAAAACACATTATTAATCGATAAATATCAAAATTTTATAAAATAGATAAGTAGATAACTAAAAGGAAAACGAATTACCCGGATCAAAGTCGACATCGTTCATCTTACAATGTTTAATTGCAAGATCGCAACTAAATCTATCAACTTTTTTCTTGTACTTTGGCAAGTCAATAGTTACAACTTGCCTTTGCATCTCTAAATCTCCACGAAATAATGTATCAAAAAAATCAAGAACCGCATCCATTACCTCAGGATCATATTGGAGTTGTGGATCCTTATAATGATAATATGGATTCAAAAGATAAGAAGTTAAATGTAAAGTTGAATCTAGCCGACCTTTCATCTTTGTGTTTATGATATCTATAATAGGCTTGTAATGTTTCTCATTTCCACCCAAAGATTTGATAATTTCTTCTTTTGCAACTTTAATCTCCCCGTAAACAAAACCCATTAAGGGCTTCCAATCCGCATCAACCATTCGAAGGACTTTCACCAAAGGGGAGAACACCTTTAAACATTGTGTAACACCGGACCAAAATTAGACACTTGTCACCGTTTTATACGAGGCGATCCCTTTAAACACTCTAGGTTCTAATCGTTTCACATCATGTACAGATGCAGAAGCAGATAGATGATGCACGATCACATGTTCACTAACAAATAACAATTCACAAATAATAATATTGACATGGAATCTGGTGAAATCAAGCAACGAAAGAAAGAACAAACGAAAGTAGTGTGACTTTAAATCTGGCTCGCATGGAAATCAGTAGCCCAAATAATGAACAAGAACCGGTGAAATCAAGCAACAATAAAGCGAATATTGAGTCGTCCAGAAGAACTAACCTTCGTCGACAATAAGAGTTGGTGTCAGAGGTTTTCTGGAGCAGTACACGGCGTCGGAGGAGCACGAGCGGACTCAAACACGAGTTGCCTGACGCGAGCTTCAAAGTTGAGAATGAGACGATGGGCTTCTCTAACTCGAGAACGCGATGATGAAGTTCGAAGTTAAGCAGGGTCGTACCGGAGCAAAACGCGACAACGTGATCGGAAGAATAGGATGTCGGCGGTTCAATTTCTCAGTCTGTTCAAGGTTGAGACGAGAGAGAATACGTTTTCCTAATACTTCGAATGAGTAAATTTGGAACCAACCCTAGAAAAGTTTTCAAATTGACATTTTTGCCCCTAATTTTTTTGAATTTTCGTTGACCGATTTTGACCGTTTAAAGCGCCTAGCTCCGATTAGTTTCGGCTTTGACCGACGTTGACCAAACCGATTACAATGGACGATTAGCCATAAACCTCATCGGTGGAGCTCCGTCTAGCGCCTAGGCCGATTTCTGCAACACTGGTGTTTTTATTTTTATTTTTTTCTGACACAAATTCTAGGGCGCGCAAAAATGCGCGTCCTAAATCCTTCAAAATTTTGGAGAGATGACATTATTTTTACGTCACACACTTTTGCGTATCGTAAATCCGTGTGCATCATAAATTGCGTGTCATTAAAGGCCTTTTTTCTAGTAGTGCAAGAAACATATCACATTGTCTCCGAAGCTTGATCAACATACGATAACTCTGATGTTGATGATGCATTCAATGTGATAAAGGTTTGAATCATCAGATTATAAGGTTTAAGCTTACACAGTATGTGCGTAGGCATCGTCCATCATTTGAAGTAATCCATAGTTTTAGAAATAATGTAGTTGTTGAAGAGTAGCACCCAAGAAACCCCCTACCCCAACGTAAAAACGTCGTTGCTCAGAATCAACAAAAGTTAACTATGCTCTCGTTAGGGTTTTTTCTGAGTCGGCAAAAAAAGAGCTTTCTTGCTCATAGAAGAATTAACATTCCTTCTTAGGTTTTGAAGACACGGTCTCCTATGTATTGGTAAAATTCCTACCCGCCTATTTCTAAGAAAAAATAGTCATCCTGGAACAAAGTTAACAGCTACTCTTGTAATGTTTTTTTTGCACTTCTCTCACATGAAAATGTTAGACCTTTTTATTGGCTTAAATCGATATATAACAATATACAATCTCGGATGCATGATGTACACATTGATTTTAGCATTATTACTCTTGATTTGACAATTATTTGCTCTATAAAAATGTTTCTCTTATGACAAAAATGTATAACGAGTACCAATTTCTTATTTTGTGCTTCACATTATAAAGCTAGACCCTTTTCTAGTGCGATTGGTGAATCTGTAACAGTGTTTTCATGTTTTGTACCTCCATCCGACACATTAGGAAAAACAACGTACAACTAGTAGTCACATTTGACACTTCCTTCCAAGGAAAGCACTAGGCCTTCTTTGTTGGAGCAGTATACAACCATTATTGCATAAGATACAAACCATCTTACAACATTATTGTTACTGAAATGTCAATGATGTGCTATAATGCACAATGATTTCCTATGGAATGTCAAGGAGCTAGACTCCTTTTACGAAAGAATGTCCAATTTTTAATGCATGACATATAAATCAACTTTCCTTTGATGTTTGTGAATAATTTGGCATTAAAAAAGATTCCCACATGGAACAAAAGCTTGCAAGGAGTACCAAGTTGCTCTTTTTCTTATGTCTGGGCAATTTTTGCATGTGAGTTTTTAATCAAGGTCTACATTATAATAAAAACATAACTTAAATATATTATCATTTAACTTTGATTATCATACAACAAAATGATTTTAAAAAAGCGGTGCCTGTTATTAGGCAATTTTTAATTTTAAACCCAACTTTTAAAATGTGAATTTTTGTAATTTTTAATTTTAGTGTGAGTTTTTGGAATTGGAACAAACCATGAGTTTTTATCTTTGAATATACCAAATTGGAGACGGTTAGAAAATGGACTGAATCTTATGTAAAATTAGGCTCCCTCCATAACATGGATCATATATAATCGGAAGTTTAGGTTATTTCTAGTCACTTAACTTTTGGTTTTGTGTTTATTTGGTAATTTAACTCTTTTTAAGTTTTAAAAGGTCATCAAACTTTTAACTTTGTGCTCATTTAGTCACTTAACTTTTGGTTTGGTCACTTAACTTTTAGATTTGTGCTTATTTAGTCACTTAACTTTTAAAATTGTGTTCATTTAGTCACTAAACTTTTGAAAAAATTTAAAAGTTTAGTGACTAAATGAGCACAATTTTACAAGTTAGGTGACTAAATGTGACCAAACCAAAAGTTTAGTGACTAACTGAGCACAAAGCCAAAAGTTTGATGACCTTTTAAAACTTAAAAATAGTTAAGTGACCAAATGAGCACAAAACCAAAAATTAAGTGACCAAAAATGACCTAAACCCTATAATCGCCCCCTTATACACAAATCCCAATTTTCATTACTAAATCCCACAAATTCTTAATTATAGAATCACCATAAACTCTCATTTAAAGGCTAAATCTTAAAACAACAACGTAATTTCAATATATCAAATTAAATGGACAAATAATTTAATTAATGATATTTATGTTAATATAATAATTAAAACATATAACTATATGTGATAATCTTCTATATTTTTCTAATGTTATGGTTCACCATTTTGATGTTAGGTTTTGAAACCGAATTTATAATTATTATTTAACTAATTTTTTGAACCGTTAATTATCACATACTAAATTACTTTTTTTTTCTTTTTTTCTTCGTAGGACTTAAACCCTCACCTTTTTAAAAAATATCATATTTGTTAACAAGTTGATACTGGTAAATTGAAGGCCATTTTGTTATTATTAGTATTTAACTAAAGGGTAAAATTAAGGGTAGACACGGAATCTAATGATTCTTTAATGATCCTCTTCACATGGCTTTGTGTCATGCCTCTTGCACGGGCAACCTGATTACATGTGCTAAATACGTTAATTAATATATATATTTATTATAAAATTGATTTTAATGACATAAAGTTGTTATAGTTAGTTTTAAGTAATTCAATAGAACGTGACCTTTTATAAATTTAGATTAGAATAAAACAATTTAAGAACTCAGCTAAAGAAAAATTATATAAAAAACCAAACGTCTTAAAATAAAATCAAAAGTACCTGAAAATAATCAAATAATTATAGGAGTTTTTTTTTTCTTTTTTTTTTTTTTTTAGAATTACAGGAATATTTTTTTTCTCAACAAAATACACCGCCTAATATTAGTGATTTATTTATTGGTAATTGAGTATATTTTAGCTCTGTATTTTATACTGAAAGTTTGTGGTTGTTCATATATGAATTTTGAATGTTATTTATAAAATAAACACGCTATGATGTCACATATTTATATTTCAACATTAAATGTTACATTTATATCTTTCAGAAAAATAATTTTCGAGCAAACAAATAGTGTCTAAACATTTACGTTATCTAAAAATTATAATTAGTTTTCTTATGTAAGTAATAGTCACAATTTGGTTATACTAATTTTTTTTTAAAAATAAATGTATCCACAAAGGTTGTTAAGATAGAAATGTTATTTATTGTCTTTTTAAATTTACAAGCTCATGACTAGGTAGATAAGATATAGATCGGAAAATCTAACCAAAATAAATTGGTTTCCAAATTTGTTCTCAATGTATTGTTTGTATAGTTATCAGTATAGATTAATATTGGTTATTATATCGATGACAGAATCGATGAAAATTGCACCAATTAAGAATATAACTTAAGCAAAATACTACTAATAATAAGATCATCATGACCATAAGGGCATAAGATCACAAGGTGACAAATTTGTGTTGTAATACTCTATATAATTCGAGATAAATTGAAGAATTTATAATAATTTATCAGGTTTTTGACAATCTGCAATGCTCGATCCCAAATGGAATTGATGAAATATTCAAGCTTGATTTCAAGATAAATAGATAATTTTTCTAGATTCAACATGGTATTAATAAAGAACTTTTTAGAGTTTAAATTAAAGACTTGAGTATTACATAAAAACTACACATGTGAGACTGAATCAAGATAAGATATTACTATCCTAATTTGGTTCATAAGATCGCCTTAAGAATTGGTCCTAGCATGATCAAAATCTGTTTTGCAATAACGAGATTAAGACTTTAAAACCCAATTAAACGCAATATATATTTATGATTTTAACTTTTTTTGTATTGGAGACAACATTTGTGTTATTTTTTCGTAGCTGTTGGATGTTTCAATAAGTAATGAATTGATTTAACTAAATTATATGGAAATCAATTAAAAACACATGCTTCGAGTACAAAAATATATAATATGGTACGTCAGAAAAATAAAAATTATCTGAATAACAACCGACTACGCATTATATAGAACTTAATTATATCATTATCAATCTCATACATTAGAGTTACAAACTTACAAAACAAACATCAACATCCTAATGATTACATACACATACCCCCCCCCCCCCCCTCCCCCTCCCCCTACCCCCTATAAATGCCAATATTTTGATCCCATCATTCAATCAATTCCATCAATGATGTTTCCGAATTTCATGCTAAAATTACCACCTTGATCTTATAAGTTTAGAAAGTGGACACTTTCTCCCTTCATCCCAAACTTCTTTCAACTCAGTACATAATCATGTCAGCAGAAGCCAAGATAGGTTGACAGGCGTAAAGAAAACTCAGTGAGTTGTTGATAAACTCGTCGCCGAACTCAGTGTCACTTCCCACGTACTGTTCCTCCGCAAACCCACTTCCGGCGTCAATTGGTTGTTTCATGACGGCAATGATCTCGTTGAGAGAGTGAAGCCGATGGCTGAGCTCCGCCACCTGAGCTCTCAGCACCGAGTTCTCAGCCTCCACACTCATAAAATGCTGTGTGATCATACTGATACTAGACATTACCTGGTTATTCTCCTTCCTGAGTTGACTCAGCTGAGTCATCAAATCGTCCATGTGCTTTTGCTTCCTCATCCTCGATCTTCTTGCTGATTCTCTGTTAGAAATCATTCTTCTCCTTTTCCTTTGATCCATTTCTCCTTGAAGATCTGAACCACCAGACGACGTCGTTGTGCCACTAGAGGAAGCCATGAAAATTACTAAAAGTGGAAACTTTAATCAGGAAACTTAAAACTGAAGATTTTGAGAGAGAAATGACAAGACCCAGAGGTAATTAAGGTTTAGTTTAATTATATGATTACTTATAGATCTAAATATAGATAGATATAGAACGATAGATTTATATAGGGGTTAGTTTATAGAGGAAGAATCATGAAATGTAATAAAACCAGTAGAGGAAGACAACTGAGAAAGATTGAACTAGATGGGTTCTGCGCCAATAAGTGGAATTGATCATACACCCGGAAGTAAACAGTTCACTAAGAATTTGAGACATGTATTTCAAACATTAAGGAGAATAAATTAAACATGAATCTTGGCTAAAAACCCCTTCAGGAAAGAAGGAAGTCGGAAAGATGAAAAGAACAAGAGGGGCTTGCAAAACCCCAGATTATAATTGGGGAATTGAAAGACAAGAGGCCAAGAATATTTGATTTTAAAGACAGGCTTTTGGTAAGCTTGAATTTAAAGGAAACAGACTTCCACAAGAACAAAGAATGGAGATGGAGATAAAGGATGTGGGGAAGAGGAGATAGAGAAAGGGAAGAGACTAGGGAAGGATCGTTGTTAGCATTTATAGGAAAGATTAGCAAAAGGAAACGGAATATATATATATATATATATATTTTCTACAACTATTGTATGTATGTATGTATGCACCAATAAAAATTTGACAATAAAATAATCATTAATTAAATTAATAAGGGTAGATTAATAGTATTATATATATATATATGTATTAATTAATATCCAAAATTAACAATTGATATCCCTTTATTCAAGGGATCGGTTTTATTTACCTATTAAAACCCGACGCCACCTATAAACACCACCACCCGTTACTCTTATTTCTCTAAAAACGCCGGCCAGACCATCAATCGACTCCTATACCACCACCACCGTCATCTCCATGTATAAACCCTAAGGTATCTTTCGTCTGTTCCTAATCATATTCACACACCACCGCCAACACAAGGGAGACACACAAAAGCACATATTATGTTCTTCGTATCAATCAATCGACTTGGAGCCATGGATTTTGTTCTATTTCAAAAGCTAATCAGCGTTTTTAATACTTAACGATATTTTTTTTATCTTTTTGTAGAATTTCTAAACTAAGCATTTATCGAATGCAATTTTGGTTTTGAATTGTTAAATTCATAGAATATAAGATAAGGAACAAACATATTAGAGTCGATTGCTTCAAACCTTATGCATTTTTATATTAAAAGAAGATTTTGTTGACAAACATTAATGATATCTTTATGGTTCACATTTGGACTCAATTTTGTACGAGGATGATTCTAATCTGCTCTAATAAATGAAAATCCATTTTGCCACATGTCAATCTCTCATAAGTTTTAATACTTGTCGTTTTGTGGTATTTTTGAAATTAATAGTATCCACATGTCAATTTCTAGGTTTTTTTAATTTTTAAAATTAAAAAGCCACATAATACATATAATATATAAATAAAGTATTAAATGTAATAAATATGATCATAAATTGCAATAAATATGTTTTTTCCTTCCTTATTTTAAAATTTAATTTTTAAAAAATACTTAATTTCTACATTTTGATATTTAATTTTTTTATTTAACCCATGTAATACATGTGTCTCACACCTAGTTGTAATTTGCATAACTATTCGTGTAATTATAGTTATAATCAAGTATATGATTTTTCATTATTAAGTCACATTAATCATTTTAAAAACGCTCATCAATTTTCACTCTCCTTCGTGTGTATGTGTGTATGTATATATATATATATATATATATATATATATATATATATATATATATATATATGAGATTATTTAATTATTATTTTTTTTAACCGTTGTACAATTTTCACTCTCCTAATTGTTGGATTAGTGTCTAAGCCCGTAACTATATTTGGTAAGTACTTGACCCGGTTGTGCATGGTCCTTTTGAGTTGCCTTCACCACAGCAACTTGACAGGGTGATTTATAAAGAGAGAAGAGATATTATTATATTAATTAATATATTATGAGAATAATATATTAAATGAATAATAATATTATTTAATTAATATTAGTCATAAATTAATTAGGAATTAATTTGGTGACTAAAAGAGGTTAATTGAATAAAGGGGCTTAAACTGTCAACTGTGTGATAGTTGTGTTTTTGGGCTATGAATCCTTATAGAACTAGGGGTGGCCGAAATTAAGGAGTATGGGCTCCTTGAATTCGTCCAAGCCTTACTCTAGAAGGATCCTTGGATTGCTTAAGGCCTAAGTTATTCAATTAGGGTTAAGGATGTAACCCTAGTAGCTCATAGTATAAATAGACCCTATGGGTTGGAGAAATCGGCCACCTTGCTTCCTTGGGAATCCTAGAGCGATTTCTACACCTCTCCTCTCACTCCAAATCAACTTCTTGCTAGTTGGTGTTTGTAAGCCATTAGAGGAGTGACAATTGTGACTCTAAGCTCCAAGAACAAGAAGATTCAAGCAAGCAATCAAAAGGTATTCATCTAGATCTGATTTCATATGTTATGTTTCAATTGTATACACTAAATCTAGCATTGAAAGTCTTGGATACTTTGCATGTTCAATTAGAGAAACCTAGATCCAAGCATTAGGGTTTGCATGTGCACAAAGGAAAGTTCTTATGGCTCAAACCCATCAGTGGTATCAGAGCTTAGATTGATTTCTATTGAATTGATGCTTTGTTTGATTGTTCTTGCCATGAAAAATCGATTTTTTGTGCCCCTGACTGACAGACTCGACGAGTCCCATTGTGGACTCGGCGAGTAGCATGAACTCGGCGAGTCCAAGCGTCTGTCAGAGTGATTTTCGGGATTTCTTGTTGGTTTGCTTGAGGATTCTTGCCTTAATCGTTTTGGGTCAATAAAATACGAATTTTATCATATATTTGACTATATCCTTGACAAAACAAAAGATAATTACCATTTAGTTAAATAATAATTTCCTTATGTGATAATAATTGATTATTTGAATTAATTGGTGGATTGTCTTGCAAGTAATATTGACTAGGTCAAATTTAGATAATCACTAAATTAATTAGTTGATTTATATTATTTGCTATTTGATCATTTATGTTTTGAAAAGTTCAAAACTTGTCCTCAAGTTTTGAAATTTAAAGTTTTGTGATTAAAAGTTTTAATTTGGACCTTTTAAATTTCAAACCTTAGAATTTTACAAGTTTTAAAAATTCAACCTTATACTTATAGTATTATAAGATTAATATATATACGTATAACTTAAATGCTAGTCTTACCGTTAGTAGGCCTCATTCACGAAGTCGATCTATAAGGGGGGTATAAGATTATGGCCTATAAAATGGCCGTTTAATGGGTGTCCATTCTCACCCACCGCTTCCTTGATTGGTGGAGGGTCGTTAGCCGAACGGGTAGGATCGGGCAAACCTTTCCTCATTAAAAGTATAATGAATCTATATAAAGTAACTAAAACGTTTTCATAAAATTCCCAATCTTAGTTATTTTAGGCAAAAGTGAATTGATGCAATTCCATGAAATTACACTTTGTACCCTTGTTAAGACGTTAATGGAGCATGTGTGGATAACTGGCACATTAATTGGGTTCTAAGCAATGGTAGCAAAGGGTGACTCATTGTTTGTCATAGTTCGATGGAGCGTGTGTGGTTAACCAGCACATCGAATAGGTGACTGTAACAATGAGGGCACCATGTACATTTGCATGGTTATTCACACCCACTTTGTGATCCTCGGCATCCCAGTCACAAACGAGAGGGGCATATCGAGATTTAAACATGTCATTGAAAAGTTCAATGTATCTCAAAAGATCTAGGAGTTTTCAATACATTTAAAACCTAATTTCTTTTTCGTTTTTCATGGAGGAGAATTAGTGAATCAACATTCACTTGCCTTCAAATTATTTACTTGTTAGATTACGGCATCCCTTTCTAATTTGTAAATAATGTTGTTGGTTCCTAGCCCTAATTTCTCATTTGGGTGATTAATTGGGGAAATTCATTTCTAATCAACTTTGTCCTTTTCAGATGTCGAACGCAAACAACAACGCTTCTGGGTTAAACTCCTCTGGTTCATTCTCACTCATGAACTTGTGTGGGAAAGTGATCTTCGATGGGACCAATTTCAGTAATTGGATCCGCAACATTCGCATGGTCACTCGCTACGAGGACAAAGAATATGTCCTCGACGGGAAGCTAAAGGATATTGATATCGAAACTGCTACTGCCGATGAGATCGCGGCCTACGAGGCCTACGAGCGTGATGCCACGAAAGTCCATTGCATCATGCTCGTGACTATGACTGCTGAACTCCAAAAGTCCTATGAGGACAAGTACCCCTATGAGATGCATCAGGTTCTGCTGGAACGTTACCACCAGAGCGCTAGGCAAGAGAGGTATGAGATCATCACTTCGATGATCACTACCATAATGAGCAATGGAGAGTCCCTTACTGCCCATCTACAAAAGATGCAGAGATATGTTGATCGCCTGCTGAAGTTGAATGTGAACTTCCATGAAGAGCTGGCAATTGACATCATCCTTCACTCATTGCCTTCCTGCTATAGCCAGTTCCGCATGACCTACCACATGAATAAGGAAGAGGTCTCCTTGAGCAAGCTTCAGGGCTTGTTAAGAACTGCTGAGAGCAACCTCAAGGATAAATCTGTTGCATCACCTCCAACTCCAGCTGCTGCCCCTGTCTTGGCAATAGGGCAAGGGAAGGGTAAGAAGAGGAAGGCCTCCTCAAGGGGCCACGACAAGGGAAAGTCCCAAGATGGCACCTCTTCTAGTGGAACCAAAGTTGGTTCTGCTAAACCCAACTCAAACCCTAAAGAGGCAGAGTGCCACCACTGCCACAAGATAGGGCATTGGAAGAGAAGCTGCCCAGAATATCTGCAAGCCATCAAGGATGGAAAGATCAAGCCATCTTTCGCAGGTATTTACACAATTAAATCTAATAATTTATCACATGCTACTTGGGTTCTTGATACAGGATGTGGTTTTCACATATGTTCTGATTTGCAGGGACTAAAAGGAAATAGGGATGTGGAGCGTGGAAGGATGAATCTGATCATGGGAAACAGAAGATCGTCGCATGTGACCAAGATTAGAGTTTATTCCTTAGTGCTTAGTAATGGTTTAGATTTAAATTTGAATAATTGTTGCTATTCGCCAGATATGGCTATAAACATCATTTCATTTCATGGTTTATATAAACAAGGTTTTAGATATTCATTTGATAATGAAAAGGGTTCTATTTATGCTTATTTTAATAATGTTTATATTTTGAAGCATTTCCTTGTAATGGAATATATGAAACTGTGATGGTTGTAGACAATTTAGGAAATGATGTGTAGTGTGTGGATTCTTCCAATAGTATGGATAAAGCATGCTTGTGGCATTGTCGTCTAGGACATGTCAACAAGAAACGCATAGCCCAACTCCAAAAGGATGGAGTGTTGGAGTCATTCGACCTTAGGGACGATGACGTGTGCGAGTCTTGTTTACTTGGAAAGATGACCAAGTCACCCTTCACTGGCACTTGTGCGAGGGGTGAGGATTTATTGGATCTCATACATACAGATGTATGTGGATCCTTTAGATCCACCACAAGGGACGCGAATCGCTTCTATGTGACTTTCACAGACGATTATAGCAGATATGGGTATATCTACTTAATCAAGCACAAGTCAGAAACCTTTGAAAAGTTCAAAGAGTTTAAACAAGAAGTAGAGAATCAGTTGGGCAGGAAAATCAAGATGCTTCGATCTGATCGAGGTGGAGAGTACCTAAGTCTTGAGTTCCATGACTACCTCAAGGAATGTGGAATAGTTTCACAATTGACGCCGCCTAGGACACCATAATTGAATGGTGTAGCTGAGAGGCGTAATCGAACCTTGCTGGACATGGTTCGTTCCATGATGAGTCGTGCTTCACTACCTATCTCATTCTGGGGGTATGCCTTAGAGACTGCCGCCCATATCCTTAACTTAGTACCTACGAAGAAGGTTGCCAAAACACCTTACGAGATGTGGACAGGGAAGGCTCCCTCATTGGCACATATCAAGGTTTGGGGTTGCGAAGTTTTCGTAAGACGAGAAACTCACGACAAAGTCGAACCTCGTAGTGAGCGATGTATTTTCATTGGCTACCCACATAAATCCTTTGGATATCTCTTCTACAGACCGAGTGACAATGTAGTATTCGTTGCGAGGAGAGGGGTTTTCCGAGAGCGAGAACTCATAAGCCAAGGAGACAGTGGGAGGCAAATCGATCTTGAAGAGCTTCAAGAATCGAGCGATGAAGGAACCTCTAACACTGGCGCTCAACCCGAGGAGGAAACTCCGGTTGAACCGACTGACGAGTCCTTACCACTTAGACGTTCCGAAAGGGTTAGTGTTCCACCCCAGTTTTATGGTTTTCATATTACTATGGAAGGGGATACGTTCATTAGTGATAGTACACTGGTGAATATGGAAGAACCTAACAGCTATAAGGAAGTCATGGCAGGCCCAGAGTCTGCAAAATGGAAAGAGGCTATGGACAACGAGATTCAATCCATGTATGACAACCAAGTTTGGAATTTGGTTGACAATGTACCAGGTCGTAAGACGGTCGGGTACAAGTGGATCTTCAAGAAGAAGACTGACGTGGATGGAAACGTGCACACTTATAAAGCGCGATTGGTTGCGAAGGGTTTCACTCAAACTCCTGGAGTTGACTACGACGAAACCTTCTCACCAGTTGCGAAGATAAAGTCTATCAGGGTAATGCTGGCCATTGCTGCATTTCATGACTATGAAATATGGCAGATGGATGTCAAAACCGCTTTCCTTAATGGGAAGTTGGCTGAGGATGTTTACATGGATCAGCCAGAGGGTTTTGTCAATGCGAAGCATCCCAACAGAGTGTGTAAGCTTGAGAAGTCCATTTATGGACTTAAGCAGGCGTCTCGCAGATGGAATCTTTGTTTTGACGAAAAGGTCAAAGAGTTTGGTTTTCTGCGAAGCGAAGATGAATCATGTGTATATATCAAAGCCAGTAGGAGTGTAGTAAGCTTTCTCGAATTGTATGTCGGCGACATACTACTCATAGGAAACGATATCCCGACACTGCAGGAGGTTAAGTCCTGGCTCGGGAAGTGCTTCGCTATGAAGGACCTCGGAGAGGCTTCCTATATTCTGGGAATAAGGATAGTAAGAGTCAGAAGTAAGAGACTAATAGGACTTAGATAGAATACTTACTTGGACAAGGTACTAAAACGTTTTAGTATGGAGAATTCGAAGAAAGGGGAGTTACCAATCCAGAGTAATGCCAAGTTGAGTAAGACTCAAAGTCCGAGTACTGAGGTCGAGATAGCAGAGATGAGCCGAGTACCATACGCTTCCGCAGTTGGCTCAATCATGTATGCTATGACTTGTACTCGTCCTGATGTAGCCTTCGCTTTGAGCATGGTCAGTAGATATCAAGGGAACCCTGGCAGAGCGCATTGGATCGCAGTCAAGAATATTCTTAAGTACCTTCGGAGGACCAAGGAATGGTTTCTAGTCCTCGGTGGGAGTGATGACTTAAAGGTGAAAGGGTACAGTGACGCCAGTTTTCAGACCGACAGGGACAACTACCGTTCGCAGTCGGGCTGGATCTTTACTCTCAATGGAGGAGCAGTGACTTGGAAGAGTTCCAAGTAGGAAACCGTAGCTGATTCAACGTGCGAATCAGAGTACATTGCGGCGAGCGAAGCGTCAAAGGAGGCGATATGGCTGAAGAACTTCATTGGAGACCTTGGAGTTGTGCCAGCTATAAAGGAGCCTATGGAGATTTTCTGTGATAATGAAGGAGTGGTTGCCTTAACCAAGGAACCAAGAGATCATGGTAGATCTCGACATATCGACAGAAAATATCACTTTATTCGACATCGGGTGGAAGAAGGACTCCTCGTAGTAAAGAGGGTATCGTCAGAGGATAACCCAGCAGATCCGCTTACGAAGGGACTGAGCAGGGTTAAGCATTTGCAGCACGCTAAGAGCATCGGGCTGAAGGAAGATATTAGTTTAGATTAGATAGTTTGGAAACATGTAATAGATTAGTTGTTATTAACATTTGATGATTAAATAAAGGAGTATTATTTATTAGTCATGTTACTGTCTTATGTTAATCTTTTACCTATTGTTTCATTTTGCATGTTTTGACTTCTTGAATAATTGAATTATTTGATAATAATCGAATTATTCAAACGGTCCACAGTCGTTCATATGTTGGAAGTAGATACGAATGAAGATTGTCATGAATTGGTGTGTAGATTGTCTAAAGTGTATTAGACATAGCAAAAGTTTGCTGCAACATTCATGAGTGCTTATGAACTTGTTTTGAGCATTGGAATAAACCCACACTTGCTGGAATCACTTCATGAAATTTATCACGAGTGATCGCAAGATGGTAATATCATATGGTCTTAAAACGTAGATATATGGTTTATTGTTTGTTAATTGGTTGTGCATTGATAATGTGTAAACGCATTAGTAACTTGATGTTATAAAACGTATTGTTGTGTATAATTTGATTAGTGGATAATAGATGCATATAAGTCGAAGTTTATCTGTTCCTTTTATCCTGAGAGGATAAAAAAGGTATAACAGGGCCCCTCGATGATTTGATTTGACTTATGTGCTAGGCCCGGTCAGGACTGAATTGATGTGTTCAATTAAGTTCTATGTCAAATGAATCTGAGATCGAGAAACCAATTGCTGGACAATAAGTATGACCATGTTCCATGTGATTGTCCACACGATATCTAGAACAGAGGATTATACGATCCCTTATATGAAGGACAGGTTACTGATAAGATCAGAGTTTGACAGCGTCTTTGAGAGCTACGATTGCTAATCGGATTAGGTTTGCATTTATAGTTACTAGACTTATCCAAGTGGGAGACTGTTGGATTAGTGTCTAAGCCCGTAACTATATTTGGTAAGTACTTGACCCGGTTGTGCATGGTCCTTTTGGGTTGCCTTCACCACAGCAACTTGACAGGATTATTTATAAAGAGAGAAGAGATATTATTATATTAATTAATATACTATAAGAATAATATATTAAAGGAATAATAATATTATTTAATTAATATTAGTCATAAATTAATTAGGAATTAATTTGGTGACTAAAAGAGGTTAATTAAATAAAGGGGCTTAAACTGTCAACTGTGTGATAGTTGTGTTTTTGGGCTATGAATCCTTATAGAACTAGGGGTGGCCGAAATTAAGGAGTATAGGCTCCTTGAATTCGTCCAAGCCTTACTCTAGAAGGATCCTTGGATTGCTTAAGGCCTAAGTTATTCAATTAGGGTTAAGGATGTAACCCTAGTAGCTCATAGTATAAATAGACCCTATGGGTTGGAGAAATCGGCCACCTTGCTTCCTTGGGAACCCTAGAGCCGATTTCTACACCTCTCCTTTCACTCCAAATCAACCTCTTGCTAGTTGGTGTTTGTAAGCCATTAGAGGAGTGACAATTGTGACTCTGAGCTCCAAGAACAAGAAGATTCAAGCAAGCAATCAAAAGGTATTCATCTAGATCTGATTTCATATGTTATGTTTCAATTGTATTCACTAGATCTAGCATTGAAAGTCTTGGATACTTTGCATGTTCAATTAGAGAAACCTAGATCCAAGAATTAGGGTTTGCATGTGCACATAAGAAAGTTCTTATGGCTCAAACCCATCACTAATCGTATTCACACACAAATGAATCAGATTCGACTAATACGACTGATTTACAGTCCCTTGAACAGGGTCTGTTCGGGCCAAATTTTCAACACAAATTTTTAGTTTTTATTTTTGATGCATGATACGATTGCTCAACATTCAAGAATGATTCAAGAATGTCTAGAACTTATTTTCATGGCAGAATTCTTACAGAATGCAAATTTCTATAATTTGATTTCATGACATTCTCATAGAATATAATTTTTATCAAAGGTACATTTTAATGGTTGTAGATAGTAATCAATTTAACTAAAATTTCACATGATTTTAAATTACTAGGTATTTTTTTATTAATTTATAATGCAATTTGATTGTATCGAACAAGGGAGCTTTTGACTTAGAAACTTTGAGGCCTTTTTGAATTGTTATAGTTGATTAAAGGCCACATGCAGTGATAAAAGTAAATACACTTCTTCATACACTTCGGTTTTTGATCAAGTGATTTGAGGATTACATTCTATTAGAATAAATCACAATTCTTTAATATCTACTACATTTTATCAAAATTTATAGTTTTTATTCTCTTAAAATGCACTTGATTTTTTAATATTTGAAAGTTAATATTGTTTTCTTTGTGGATTTAGGTCTTGAAGAGGCTGCCACTTATGTGGAAAATGAAAAAACATTGAGAACGAGAGTGTATTCTAGCAGAATGTATTCTGTCAGACTGTATAAAGTGTTTCTTAACAATAATATTCTTTTGGGATGAATTAGTGTTTTTGTTAGATTTTGATATTTGTTTTTTTTTTTTTCTTAACCAATCTTAGTTTTAATTTTTAAGAATAAATATAATTCTTAAACCATGAACATATTGATTACGACTAATCTGAAATTATTCATCATGTTCATCCATGAACATATTAATTTAATTAGTTTATTATAAGGTTATTATGATTAGATAATCATCCAAATATCCTTAATGTTCGAAAATCATCATTTTTTACTATATGAATTCATTGATCCTTAATGGTTTGCGTCATGCACATAACCTGTTTGTTAAAATGTTTTTGACCTTAATTTCAAGTAAAAATATGTTTAGCCTTTAGTATAATACAAATTACAACTTGAGTGGATTGCTTAAAATCAAGAAGAGGGAGGAATAGTTGATTATGTTTAAGTGATAATTCTACAAGTCTAACACACTTCTTTAATTCAACTGTGTAATGTTCAAACAGAAAATGAAGGATGAGTTACATGATGTAAATTTGTTCTATACCCATAAAACTTTCCTATATATTTGGAATTTAAAACACGTAATTATACATGTTAACTTATAATCTTACTATATCTTAAGTTCTAGGTTCTATTTTATAAAAAGAGAACATAGTTTTTTATAAATAGGAAAGAAATCAAAATCAAAGATTGAGATTCAATGCTTGGATTCACCATCGATTGAACACAAGAGGTTTGAATTTCAAAACTGAATTTATTACATCGAACAAATAGATAAAAAAACAATGCATCAATCATATGCATAATATTTTTTTTCTAGTTTTTTACTTCAAATTAATAATTTTTCAATCTCTTTAATCCAAACAATATACCTTTTGTGTTTACAGGATCTTCGACTTGTGAGAGACAAATTTACTCATGTCTCAAGTGGATTTGCATTTGTACATTTTCATTCGGTAAGTTTATAGACTTCTCACTTGTCTTGCTGATGCAAAAAATAGCCAATATACACTTACTTCCTTGTCTTAGGATAATTTCTCAGCAAAATTTATTATTTTTCCCTATCTATCCAACCTTGTAAATCGGCCATACAAACTCTGATTTGGGCAAACTTTATATCGTTAGAAATCTTGTTAGGAGTACCAGAAGTTCCATATTATTTTTTTCATCTGAATATGTCTAGAACGGGAGTTATTCAGCTGTGAACATGGCAAGTCGGAATATTATAGCATTTCAAGTGTTTGAACAACCAACTTCAAACGACCATATCTCATTCATTACATATCCATTTTGTCTAATTCTTTTTCTAGTGTACTCTTCGTTTTGTAGACTACAACGTTAATTTATAATGTTCTTTATATTTATCTATGAATATCGACTTATTAAGCTCCAAATTTGACATGTTGTAGCTGTCAAATTCTCAAATCAGTTTTTTATTAATTTTTGTCCAACTTTGCAACCAAGTAGATTTTTCATATGAACTCCTTCTAAGCTGATTGTTTTTGCTATTGCTTCATTTTCAAGTCCACTATAAGTTACCTTTGTACCCTTTTTCCTTTCCTTTCCTTTAGGGTTGACTTTTATGGTCTCAAAGAAGGCATTTTATCACTTTTACATGGAATTACAAATTTAATATTCTTTTCCACTTTTGCCCTTGAACTTAATCCATTACACCATAAGAATATAAAACTCATATAACTTGTACAATGGTGACACAATTACTATTATATTATTTGTTGGTTATGTAAAATAATCAATTTACCCTCTTTGACCATTTTGCCCTTTATTGCTATTTGTCAATTTCCAACTTATTTCCTTTTCTTTCACACATTCTAAACATCCAGATTTTGGGATGTAACACATATTTATATAGTTATTCATATGCATATACATATAATTATTCTTATGCATATGTATATGTATATGTATATGCATATGCATATGTATACGCATATATTTATTTATATTTATATGTATATCTATATGCTTACATTTATGCGTGTGTGTGTATATATATATATATATATATATATATATATATAGAGCACCTGGCTCTGCCCATTCACAAGGACTCGATTTTATGTCCAAACATCACATGCCAACAGATGTGGTCACGTGGTCAACGAGAACTTATAATCGGGGACCGACAAACTGGAAAAACAGCTATTGCTATCGGTATATATATATATATATATATATATATATATATATATATATATATATATATATATATATAGAGAGAGAGAGAGAGAGAGAGAGAGAGAGAGAGAAAGGCATTAAAAGTGTGTTTTTTTAAATATGCATGTGCATATGCACTTGTTTTTTAAAAATATGCATATACACAAAAGAAAACTATACTTTAATACTTCTATGATTCATTTAGGGAGTTTAGTCAACTTAATGACCATTTTAATGGAATCAACCATTCCATTCTTTCTCCTATTAATATCATTACATATAATCTTCATATTTAGTTTTTTTTTCCTCCATTAAACGACCAAGTTTTTCTTAATTTTTTCTTTCATTAACAAACAAAACTATACTCCAATCCTCCAAAGAGCAAACATCTACTTCCTAAGTATATGCATATCCATATTTTTTTAAGTATGCATATACTTATTCTTATTCATATGTCATATTATGCATATACATATGTATATACTTATTCATATCCATACGCATCTACTTATGAATATGCATATACATGTACTTATGCATATGTATATGCATATACATATACATATGCATATGTCATATACATATGCATATGTATATGCATATGCATAAGCATAATCATATTATACACATGAATATGCATATGCATATACTTATTCTTATACATATGCATATGTATATGTATATGCATATATTGATTCATATTTATATGCATATGTATATGCTTATTCTTATGCATATGTCATATTATACATATGAATATGCATATGCATATACATATGCATATGCATATGTATATACTTATTTTTATGTGTATGCATATGTATAAGCATAATCATATATATTTAATTGCCTTATACATATACTTATTCTTATGCATATGCATATGCATATGTATATGCGTATACATATGCATATGTATGTGCATATATTTATTCATATTTATATGTTATGTATATTCTTACTCTTATGCATATATATATATAGAGGCATTAAAAGTGTTTTTTTTAAATATGCATATGCACATGTTTTTTTAAAAATAGGCATATACAAAAGAATATATGAATATGCATTAGAAATGCATTTTTTTGAAAAATCTTTTTTTAAATATTAAGTTCGAAATGTAATGAATATTTTCGCTGATTAAAAAACATTTTTTTTTTAAATAAGTGAAAATATACCTTATATTTTGAAATTAAGATTAAAAAAAAAGAATTTTACAAAAAATGCATTTTTAATGCATATTCATATTTTTTTTTTGTGTAAATATACATTTTCACAAAATGTGCATATGTACATGCATATAAATTTTTTATTCAAAATTCTTTTTTACATTTGTCTTAGATATATGTATGTACATTCACATGTGAAATTTGATACCTAAATTCATTATAGATAAAAAGTTTGTTGGTTCTCTCCCTCAATTTAGTTCTCCATTGATCTTGTCTCTCTCTCTCTCTCTCTCTGTATATATATATATATATATATATATATATATATATATATATATATATATATATATATGACAATATTGCAAGAATGGTCCCCATGGAATGTTAAAAATTATCACTTTGACCCAAACAGGTTTGGATTAGCACTAATGGTCAAAAAGTTTCCATTTTGTTGTGATTTTGGTCCAAAACGCTTTAAAATGACGAATTTGCCCCTTTCTATTTTTTTGCTTTTCTTTTTGTTATTTAATTACCTTCCTTAGCAAAAAATGAAAAGAATCTCTCTCTCTCTCTTTCTCTCTCTCTCTCTCTCTCTTGTTGGGAAGCCTGAACACCACCGTCGGAAAAAGATAAACGACACCAGATCGAAGCTCTGGCAGCTAAACCCTAACCCTAAAAGTTTCAGGTGGTGGCGTACAGATCTAAACTAAGGTTTCTCGCGGCGGCGACCTCTGAAAACCCTAAGATTTCAGGAACCGAGAATGGCAACAACCTCTGAAAACCATAAGGTCTCCCTCTTTCCTTTTTCAAACCCGATTGAAGCTCACCTGAGGGTCATTTGAGGGAGCCAAGAGGGTCGAGAGACGATGGGGACGGTTGGAAACGGTGGTGAAGAGGGGTGGCAGTCGGTGTTTCCAGTGGCCTTTCCTCTATTGTAGTGGCCTCGTTAGGGTCTGTAATGGCGTCTAGAGGCAGTAACAGACCAAGGTGATGGTAGGGGCTGCCGGTGGTTTGGTCATCATCTTTGTGTTATGGTCTGTAAAGACGAAGCTCGTCGATTCTCACGAGGTGGCGGATCTAAAACCCTCGTTTCAGAGATGGAACAACAATTAGGCTTCTCCCCTCTCTTTCACACTCTCTCTCTCTCAGAAGCTCGTCTGTAAACCATTTGATTGTGTTGAGAAACAGATTAACGGGAAAAGTTGTTTTTAATAATGGAGATTACAATTAGGGTTTCTTTATTCTGCATATCATTAAGAGGAAGAAGGCAATGAAGATGTGGGGGCAGCAATGAAGCGATATATATATATATATATATATATATATATATATATATATATATATATATATATATATATATATATAGAGAGAGAGAGAGAGAGAGGTGAGAGTGAGAGAGAGAGAGAGAATATAAGAGAGAGAGAGAGAGAATCTCTTTTTTATTCTTCTTTTAATTATAAAACTATTTAAATAAATAAAAAAAGTAAAAAAGTAAAAACAAATGCCAAAATGGTCATTATAAACAAATAAATAAATTGGACCAAAGTGGCAAGAAAATAAAAATCTTTGGACCATGAGTGCTTGTCTAAACTTTTTTGGCCCAAAGTGGCAATTTCCACCTAACCACAGCGACCATTCTTACAATTTTGTCTATATATACAAGAGACGGTTCACTTGAGACTAAAAAAATTAGATATCTTGAGATTCAACCTCAGCCACATATTTCTCATTTACGGCTCTAACATTCCTGCGTACTGGCAACAATGGGGTATGCCTAATCATAAATGATTATATAGCATATAGGTATAATCATATATGATTATACATGTTTATACGTATACGCCTAATCATAAATGATTATACATATATGTATGTTCACAGATTGAGTAATCATATATGATTATGACAGTCGGTGGCAGAGGTGACAATTGTAACAACGTAAATTTCAAAACAATTTTTCACTTTTAAAAATAAAATTTCAGTCATAAATATTCTCAAATCTCAATGTATCACATATCAAATCCATAAAAACACATCCCAAGATCAAAATGTATAAAACTCCAATAGTGTGAACTGATCATGCCGGTGCCTTCCCGCGATCCTCACTGGTACCTGAAACACATAACACAAAACACTATAAGCATAAATGCTTAGTGAGTTCCCCAAAATACCACATATAACACATATTAGCCACTCGGGGCTATAACTCTGTGGGCCCACTAGCCCTAACTCTGTGGACCCTCTGGTCCTAACTCTGTGGACCTTCCGGTCCTAACTCTGTAAACTCTGGAATACACACATCATAAATCACATAGAAATAATTCAGTGCAATACATCACATACATAGCATACAAGATACTCTGTCACATAACTCTACTTACCACTCAAGGTAAGGTATAATGAGAAGACTCACCTCGGATAACTCGGAAACCCTCAAACTCGGAAACCCTCGAACTCGGAAATACTGATCTAGCCTCCGCCTAATTACATAAAATAATTACTCTAATCAATACGACTTTCAAAGACTAGGCTAATCCCTCTCTACGCTCTTTAAGGAGGGTAAAAGACCATTCTACCCCTCCAATGGCTCAAAAGTCCAAACATTGACTAAACCCCAAAAGTCAACGAAGTCAACTCTAGTCAACGGTCAACTTTGACCAAACTCGTCAAGTGCACTCGGGCGACTCGGCGAGTCCACGCGGGTCCCCTGAATCCTTCTAAGCCTCACTTGGCACGTCGAGTCCCTCCTCTACTCGTCGGGTTACTCTGCAATGAATCGCGGGGAAACCCCGACTCGACTCGTCGATTCCACTTATGGACTCGGCGAGTTGCCCCCATAACAACTCTCAAATGACCTTCTGAGGTCAGATCTGCTTCTCTAAACTATAGATCTGACTTCCCCACGACCAATAACCACGTAAAGGTCGAAACTTGACTCACATGCAATGCACCCAAGGCTTTCCTTGGTGAAATGGCTTCTAAAATGGCAACCTAGTCTCCTTTCCTCCATAAACCAACATAAAGCAGAATGGGGAAGGCTCTCTGGACCTCTATGGGTCCAGATCCGAGGTCTAACACAGCAAGGGACCATAAACTCAACTTTTCAAGCCCTAAAAGGTTATAGAAAACCCTAGATCATAGATCTTAACCCAAAACAGAAAGGAAGTTCGATTTGATACCTCAGCAGTGTAGATCTGAACTTGAAAACCCTGGATCCACAGCTCCCTTGACCTCCTCTTGATGGAAACAACTTCTCCTTTGCTGAATCACACCAAAATCGATCAATATAGCCTTATCACTCTCTCAACTCGCTCAAGCTCTCAAGGGGCACTCTCTCAGGACAGGTAGCCGCACAAGAGGGCTATAAGGTCCTTTAAATAGGGCTCATGCCCGGGGATTTAGGGTTTCAGCCCACAGCGTGGACTCGTCGAGTCCCCCCTTTCCGACTCGTCGAGTCCGCTCATTAATCCAGTCAGCAAACGCGATCCTACTCGACAAGTCCAAGCGTCAAGTCGTCGAGTCCCTCTCTTTTACTCCAAAACATGATCAAACATAATACCTGGAAATCCGGATGTTACAATTCTCCCCCACTAGAATCAGACTTCGCCCTCGAAGTCTTGCTCCTCAAACAACTCTGGATGCTGCTCCCGCATCTCCAACTCCGGCTCCCAGGTCAGCTCGGACCCTCTCCGATGTTGCCACTGGACTTGAACCAGGGGCACCTCCTTGTTCCTCAGAACCTTGATCTTTTGATCCACGATCGCAACTGGCCTCTCAACATAATTCAGGCTCGCATCTACCTGAATATCCTCCAATGGCACCACCGCCGAATCGTCGGCTATACACTTCCTCAACTGAGACACGTGGAAGGTATCATGAATCTGGCTCAACTCCGCAGGTAGCTCCAAATGATATGCTACCCTGCCCACCCTCGCGGTCACCCTGAACGGACCAATGTACCGGGGCCCCAGCTTGCCCCTCTTCCTGAATCGGATCACTCCTTTCCAAGGAGATACTTTCAGGAGTACGAAGTCTCCCACCTGAAACTCAAGCTCGGATCGTCGCCTATCCGCATAACTCTTCTGGTGACTCTGAGTTGTCAACAACCTCTGCCTGACCTGCTCTATCTGCTCTGTCGTCTGAAGCACTAACTCAGTGCTACCCAACACTCGCTGTCCGACCTCTCCCTAGCAGATGGGAGTCCGACACCTCCTCCCATACAACAACTCAAAGGGAGGCATACCGATACTCGAATGATGGCTGTTGTTATAAGAAAACTCAGCCAACGGCAGATACGTGTCCCAACTTCCTCCGAAGTCCAACACACATGCCCTAAGCATGTCCTCGAGCGTCTGAATCGTCCGCTCGCTCTGTCCGTCCGTCTGTGGGTGGTATGCGGTACTGAAATGCAGCCTCGTACCCAACTCCTCATGGAATTTCTTCCAGAACCTGGAAGTGAAACGCACATCTCGATCCGACACGGTCGAGATCGGTACTCCATGCCGCGATACCACCTCTCTCACATACAATTCTGCCAGCCTCTCAGCAGAAGAGCTCTCACTGATAGCAAGGAAATGAGCGCTCTTCGTCAGCCGGTCAACGATCACCCAAATTGCATCGACACCTCTCGCAGTCCTCGACAATTTGGTGATAAAATCCATGGAAATCTGTTCCCACTTCCACTGGGGAATCTCAAGTGGCTGCAATTTTCCATGCAGACACTGGTGCTCGGCCTTAACCCTGCGACAAGTCAAGCATCTCTCCACGAACCACGCAACATCCCTCTTCATACAGGGCCACCAATAGTCTCTCTTCAGGTCCAAATACATCTTAGTGGCCCCGGGATGGATCGAGAACCTCGATCTGTGCGCCTCCTCCATCAAAATGATATGTGCCCCGCCCTCAAATGGCACCCAAATCCGACCCTGAAAGGTCATGAGCCCTAGGCTATCGGCAACGAACTCAGACACCTGCCCGATCACCCGCTCTCTCTTGCGGTTCTCCAGCTTCATGGCCTCAACCTGAGCCTCCCGAATGGTGTCCAACATCGGAGTCATCACCGTCAACCTCAAACAAACATCACATTTCGGGGCACTGTCCGTCCTAGGACTCAGGGCATCGGCTACAACGTTAGCCTTGCTCGGGTGGTACAGGATCTCACACTCATAATCCTTTACCACATCCAACCATCTCCTCTGGCGCATATTCAGGTTGGGCTGATCCATCAAATACTTCAGGCTCTTGTGATCCATGTATATGGTACACCGGACCCCATACAGATAGTGACGCCAGATCGTGAGGGTGAACACCACAGCCCCCAACTCCATATCGTGAGTAGGATACCTCGCCTCATGAGGCTTCAGCTGCCTCGATGCGTATGCTATCACATGCCCTCTCTGCATCAGCACTGCACCAAATCCTGATATCAACGCTTCACAATACACCACAAAGTCCTCCATCCCCTCCGGAAGGGCTAACACTGGGGCTTCGCATAATCTCTGGCGAAGTGTCTCGAATGAGGCCTGCTGCTTTGGGCCCCAACTGAAAGTCACGCCCTTCCGAGTCAACCTGGTGAGAGGAACAGCAATCCTGGAGAAATCCTTAATAAATCTCCTATAATAGCCGGCCAACCCCAGAAAACTCTTGATCTCGGTGGGGGATCTCGGCACCTCCCAACTCATCACCGCCTCAATCTTGGACGGATTGACCAATATCCCCTTCTGGTTAACGAGATGTCCCAGGAACTTGACCTCTCGTAACCAGAAATCACACTTGGAGAATTTGGCGTAAAGCCTCTCCGATCTCAGAACTCCAAGGATCTCTCTCAAATGCTCCTCATGTTGCTCTCTAGATCTCGAATACACCAATATATCATCAATGAACACTATCACCGAACGATCCAACATCGGTCTGCACACTCTGTTCATGAGATCCATGAATACCGCCGGTGCATTGGTGAGTCCGAAAGGCATCACCACGAACTCGTAATGTCCATAGCGAGTCCTGAACGCCGTCTTCTGGATATCCTCATCACGCACTCTCATCTGATGATATCCAGACCTCAGATCGATCTTGGAGAACCAAGACGCTCCCTGTAAATGATCGAATAAATCATCGATCCTCGGTAAGGGGTAACGGTTCTTGACCGTTAACTTGTTCAACTCCCGGTAATCAATGCACATCCGGTGTGAACCATCCTTTTTCTTGATAAACAGGATCGGCGCTCCCCACGGCGAGCTACTCGGCCGAATAAACCCCTTCCCTAGCAGCTCCTGAAGCTGTGAGGATAACTCCTGCATCTCTGGTGGCGCAAGGGGATAGGGTGCCTTGGCAATAGGCGCCGCTCCCGGAACCAATTCAATGCGAAACTCCACCTACCTCTCAGGAGGCACACCCAGCAACTCCTCGGGGAAAACATCCGAGAACTCCCGCACTATCGGAACCTCATCGACCGATCTCGGCCTCTCCGCATCTACTCTCGTATCCATCACATAGGCCACAAACCCACTACAGCCCTGCTGTAGGCTCTGCCTCACTCTAGCGGCCGAACAAAACGCTGATCCAGAACGGGTACCCTCGCCGTACACCGTAAGCACTCCCCCACTAGGGTCTCGTATGGTCACCAATTGTCGCTCGCAGTCGATAACCGCTCCAAACCTGCTCAACCAGTCCATGTCCACGATGACACAGACATCTCCCATCGCAATCGGGACTAAATCAATTGGAAACCCAACGCCGAATATCTCGAGTACACGTCCTCGAATCACATCAGTGGCATACACCGCTCTCTCGTCAGCTATGGAAACTCGCAGAGGTCGACTCAACGCCTCCCGACTGATACCGATGTGCTGACTGAAGGCTAATGATACAAAAGATCGACTCGCACCCGAGTCAAATAACACCAAGGCAGGTACAGAACTCACAAGAAAAGTACCTACGCACATCATATTATAAACACAATATCTCAAACATCAAATGAATACATGAAAAAAATACATACCAGCCACGACATCGGGCGCTGCGCGTACCTCCTCCGCTGTCAACTGGAAGGCTCTTCCTCGTGCCTTCGGTGCCTCGGCCTTTACCTGCAGACTCTCGGTAGCTCGTACAACAGCAGGGGCAGATCCCTGTGATGCTCCCTGTGCAGACCCCCGCAACTGCGGACACTGGGCCTTCCGGTGTCCGGTCTGGTTGCAGTGAAAACAGACTGCAAACCCCTTGGGGCAATCCTTGGCCATGTGCCCCTCCCTGCCACACTTGTAGCAAGACCCTGCTCTGCAAATCCCCTCATGACTCTTGCCGCACTTGCCACAAGTGCGGCCCTTCTGGTTCCCTGATCTCGAATCGGCGGGCTTGGCCCGCTTGGCTGCCGGCTGGGACTGTGCCGGTCACCGATCCCTCCCCTGAGACTCCGCCTCCTCCCTAGCCTGAGTCTCAAGCTCTATCTCCCTCTTCCGAGCATTCGCCTGAAGCTCGGCAAATGTCCGGTACGATGAGTTCGCCACGAACTCGCGGATGTCTCTCCTCAAAATGCTCAAATACCGACTCATGCGTGCCTGCTCGGAAGACACGTGCTCAGGGCAGAACATCGCCCTCTCATGGAACATCCTGGTGATCACAGTAACAGACTCAGTACCCTGCTTGAGGGTCAAGAACTCCTGGGCCAACCGTTCCCTTTCCACCGGGGGAACGTACTCATCACGAAACATAGCAGTGAACCTCTCCCAGGTCACCGCGGCAAGCTCTGCAGAAGAATAGTGCGATGTCACAAACTTCCACCAGTCCTTCGCTCCCAAGCAAAGCTGGTTCAGCGCGAACCGAACTCTTAGATGCTCCGGACATGAACACGTATAGAAGCATCCTTCAATGTCAGAAACCCATCTCATCGCAGCAGTCGGATCCTGCGTCCCATCAAACTCTGGTGGTTTCGTGTTGCTGAACTCCCGGAACAGCAACGAATCACCACCCTGAGGCCTAGCAGCAGCAACAGCTGCGGTAGCTGCAGCCTCAGTAACTGCTGCGTATCTCTCATCAAAAGTCTCAATCAACGTGGTCTTAATAGACCCAAACATCTCTGGAATCTCTGCGCGGATAGCCGCAGCCACCTCCTCGTGGATCATCTGACGAAGCTCCTCGTCACTCACACTGCTGGTCTCTTGTCTGTGGCGTGTCCCCACCATGATGTCTCTGAAATACAACATAAGGAATATCAGAGACTCACTCGAGCATACTCGCACTCGATAACTCAACCCTACTTGCTCCGTAGTACCCTAAGGATTCTTACTTGGACTGCGCACTGATCCGATGTCTTCAGTAGTACGGGCCCTATACTACCGTCCACACCGCATCAGTATTCACCCCAAGTCCTCCTCCTAGGATCCTAAATCCCAAGTACTCTAATCTCCCTAGGCATATGCTATTCTCTAGCAGATCTCTCATAAGCTCCTCGCTGCTATCTACTCACTCTCAAGCATCTCCTAGCAGCAAAACCCCTAGGCTAAGGCATCACAAATCAGGTCACTCTAGTCCTAATAAGAACACCTAGCCTACTCTAGCATGCATATCATATTGTATCATATTTCATAACACATAGTATAAGGGTATTTTGGGAAATCACCGTTCGGGCGCTGGCTGATCGTACACACCGCTCTTCTCGGCTCTTTTCAAAATTTTTTACTCTTTTAGAAAAATTTTGTTTTATTTTGAAAATCTCTCAAATCCTCAGTTTGAGTTCAGATACGCCCAAAGGTGCACCCGAATCCCTCAAACCAAGGCTCTGATACCAACTTGTAACAACGTAAATTTCAAAACAATTTTTCACTTTTAAAAATATAATTTCATTCATAAATATTCTCAAATCTCAATGTATCACATCTCAAATCCATAAAAACACATCCCAAGATCAAAATGTATAAAACTCCAATAGTGTGTACTGATCATGTCGGCGCCTTCCCGCGATCCTCACTGGTACCTGAAACACATAACACAAAACACTGTAAGCATAAATGGTTAGTGAGTTCCCCAAAATACCACATATAACACATATTAGCCACTCGAGGCTATAACTCTGTGGGCCCACTGGCCCTAACTCTGTGGACCCTCTGGTCCTAACTCTGTGGACCTTCCGACCCTAACTCTGTAAACTCTGGAATACACACAGCATAAATCACATAGAAATAATGCAGTGCAATACATCACATACATAGCATACAAAATACTCTGTCACATAACTCTACTTACCACTCAAGGTAAGGTATAGTGAGAAGACTCACCTCGAATAACTCGGAAACCCTCGAACTCGGAAATACTGATCTAGCCTCCGCCTAATTACATAAAATAATTACTCTAATCAATACGACTTTCAAAGACTAGGCTAATCCCTCTCTACGCTCTCTAAAGAGGGTAAAAGACCATTCTACCCCTCCAATGGCTCAAAAGTCCAAACATTGACTAAACCCCAAAAGTCAACGAAGTCAACTCTAGTCAACGGTCAACTTTGACCAGTCTCGTCGAGTGCACTCGGGCGACTCGGCGAGTCCACGCGGGTCCCCTGGATCCTTCTAAGCCTCACTTTGCACGTCGAGTCCCTCCTCTACTCGCCGGGTTACTCTGAAACGAATCACGGGGCAACCCCGACTCGACTCGTCGAGTCCACTTATGGACTCGGCGAGTTGCCCCATAACAACTCTCAAAGGACCTTCTGAGGTCAGATCTGCTTCTCTAAACTATAGATCTGACTTCCCCACGACCAATAACCACGTAAAGGTCGAAACTTGACTCGCATATAATGCACCCAAGGCTTTCCTTGGTGAAATGGCTTCTAAAATGGCAACCTAGTCTCCTTTCCTCCATAAACCAACATAAAGCAGAATGGGGAAGGCTCTCTGGACCTCTATGGGTCCAAATCCGAGGTCTAACACAGCAAGGTACCATAAACTCAACTTTTCAAGCCCTAAAAGGTTATAGAAAACCCTAGATCATAGATCTTAACCCAAAACAGAAAGGAAGTTCGATTTGATACCTCAGCAGTGTAGATCTGAACTTGAAAACCCTGGATCCACAGCTCCCTTGACCTCCTCTTGCTGGAAACAACTTCTCCTTTGCTAAATCACACCAAAATCGATCAATATGGCCTGATCACTCTCTCAACTCGCTCAAGCTCTCAAGGGGCACTCTCTCAGGACAGGTAGCCGCACAAGAGGGCTATAAGGTCCTTTAAATAGGGCTCAGGCCCGGGGATTTAGGGTTTCAGCCCACAGCGTGGACTCGTCGAGTCCCCCCTTTCCGACTCGTCGAGTCCGCTCATTAATCCAGTCAGCAAACGCGATCCTACTCGACGAGTCCAAGCGTCAACTCGTCGAGTCCCTCTCTTTTACTCAAAAACATGATCAAACATAATACCTGGAAATCCGGATGTTACAACAATGGTGGGGTCGGCTGGTGGCAGAGGTGGCAGTGGTGCGGTCGGTTGATGGCAGAGGTGGTGGTAGTGACGGCGATGAACGTCATTTTAATTAGTGAGTTTTATTATTTATTTTCGTTCTGTTTTTTTATTTTTTTTATTTTTTAAATATAAATTAAAAAAAATTAAACATATACACACTCACACTCGGTTTTGAGGTTTTTTATTTTTTTTCTTTTATTTATTTTCTGCGTTTTTTTGAAGTTTTAATTTTTTTTCTTTTTGTTTCATTATTTTTTTTATTTTTTTATGTCTTTACTACATATATGAAGATACTAGTGTTTGTGTTTATTTTTGTTTTTACTTTATGATTATTTTTTGATTTTTTGATTTTTTAAACTACATATCGGTTCAAATTTTTAATATTTAACAATTATAAAAGTTTTAAATAATAAAAATATTAAGGAGCATAATATTTTCCATGTATACTGTTTTGAATCATATTATTTTTGCATCATAATATTTTGAATCAAATTATATTGAATCATTGCAGTTTGGATCATATCACTTTTGAATCATATGATTTTGGATCAATATTATATATTCAGTTAAATAAAATATTTGTTAAAAAAATGGATCATTATATATTTTGAATCATTTAAATTTAAATCATAAAAGATATTATTAATGATCATAAAATATTTGAATCATAATATTTTTAAATCATAACAAATTAAAGATCATACACATGTTGAATAATAACTTTTTTCATAATCATAAATATTTTGAATGATCTCAATTTGGATCATATTATGTTCAACATTGAAAAAAAGAAAAAGAAAACTTATAAGGGATAATGACTTAAAATGGTAATGTATTTTTTGATTTATACACATTTGGTCACTTAGTTTTTTTTTTCGTCCACATTTACCCCTTTAACTTGTTAAACTGTACACATTCAGTCCTTATGACCGGTTACTTCAGGTTAGCCGGAAAAAATGACTTAATAGGGTAATATATTTTTCATTTTGTACACATTTAGTCCTTAATATTTTTGTACATATTTAGTCTTTAATATTTTTTTTGTTTCAAATAAGTCATTTTTTTGTACTCACTCAGTACTTATAAATGATTTCTTTAGGTTTTTTTCACGACATCTTACGTGGAACAATCATTGATGAGTTGTTTGGGGTTGTTGATGTTTATGTCCAACATGATCTCGACTACTTGGTTGCATAGGTCTTGTGGTTTCATACGATATCAGATTTTAACGATCTTTATATCCACGTGTTCATTTTTTTCATTAAGATTACTCCCGTTAAAATGCAATATATTTTTACTTACGATTTTTTAAAAAAAACATCCATACATGCATTCATAAAAACGTATGGACATGGGCAGACGCAGGAATACATAGTAAGTGTTGCCGAGATGAAATAGGTGTTGCTGATTTCCATAAAGTGAAGTCATTTGAATCATTGAATTTCTCCAAATCAAATTGATGAGTAGATATCTTCAATCACAGGAACACAAACCGTAGCTCTAATACCACTTGTTAGGACCGCTACTAGCCCAACCATGCTTAACATAGAAGAACAATGAGGTTCCATTTTCTAAAACCAACCGGTGATAGAAGGGAATACCCATTTCCTTATATGCTAGCATATATTTTTATCGATATGCGATTGAGTTTGCATCCCAACAATCCTCCCCTCAAACCCAAGTTTCTCCCTTGGCCTCCCCTTCAATGATCGTTCATCAGATCCAACCCTTTTTCATACCGTCGATACTCTTGGTACACGCTCACCTAACATAGGGTCATCAGGAGGACTTTCGATACAAGTCTTCAAGATCAACTTCGTTGGACTGGAAATTACTAGGGATTGGTCTAGTTGCATCGACCACATCATCCGAGCTATGACCATAACTTTGATACCATTTGTTAGGATCGCTACTAGCCTAACCATAATCAACATAGAAAAACAATGAGGTTCCATTTTTTAAAACCAATTGGTTTAAGAAAATGGAACCACATTATTCTTCTATGTTGAGCTTGGTTCGGCTAGTAGCGATCCTAACATAGATTTTATGAATGATGTAGGAAATATAGGAGATGATGTCATAGACAATTTAGAGAACAACATTCATTTAGATGTTTGGAAGGAAACAAAAAAACAAAATTAGGTTAGGATGCAATTTGAAAGAAAGGAGAATGTGAAAAAGGCAATAATATTTTGGTCTATCGGTCAAAATAGAGAGTTTAAAGTGTACGAAAGTAAACATAACAAATGGGTAGAAAAATATAAGACTGAGGTGGGTGAAGGAGAAATCTCTAGTTCTATGCACCATGCACAACCTTGTCAATGGTATATCCGTGCAATTAAGAACAAAAATAATCGTATGTGGCAGATTGCATGTTGGGTAGATGAACATAACTGCTTTGGATCTTGTGTCGGCAATAATAACATAAATTTAAACTCTGCAGTTATTGCCTCATACAATCTCCATTCAATTTGGAAAGATGTTGGTTATGCGGTAAAACATGTAGAAGCAGATATAAAAGATCATTTACATGTTGATGTTTCTTATTGTAAGGCATGACATAGAAGCAGAAAAGCCATATAGACTATTGGGAGAGTAACTTTGTTGAGTTGCCCAAGTATATTGCAGCTTTGCAGGCTTCAAACCCTGATACAATTGTGAATTGGTTTCATAAACAAAATACCTCATCACAAGTGGTAAAATTCAAATATATTTGTTGGGCTTTTGGACCAGCTTTTAAAGCATTTGATCTGTGTCGCCGTGTAATTTCTATCGATAGTGCTCATTTGAGGGTTCTTACAAAGGAAAATTGCTTGTTGTTGTTTCAAAAGATGTTAACAATAATATATTACCTATTACTTATGTCATTGTTGATGAGGAGATACTTCATAGTTTGTGTTGGTTTTTGGGTCATTTTGGAAATTTTTTTGCTCCAAATAGACAATTAGGTGTTCTTTCCGATAGGCACAAAGGAATCATTCATGCAATGGAAAATCTAGAGGATTGGAAAGAGCTATTAGCAAACCATTGTTTTTGTCTGAGGAATGTGAGAAATAATCTCATGAAAAGGTATAAGAATGTGAGCCTTAAAACACTTTATTGGGCTATAGGTAGCACCATAAAAATGGAAGTTCAAGAAGTATATAAGGGAAATAAAAGCAGTCAATATGGAAGCTGGACAGTATTTGAGGGAAATTAAAAGAAGTTAATGGTGTCTTTTATATGAGGAAAATCATCGATGGGGTTCCTTAACAATCAATATTTATGAGAGTATGAACAATGTATTACGAGGAGCAAGATAATTGCTAATTAAAGTGTGTATTGACCTTACATTCAATAGAATTGTGAAACTTTTCATGAAGCAAAGTAGTATTGCAATGAATTGTATTACACCTATACCAAAATGAATGTGGTGTTTCTTTCTTAAACATGACACTCATGCACAAAGTCATGTTTTATCTTAGTTTCACTACAATGAAGGTGTTTGAAGAATTGTCACAAGGTCACAGATAAATGGAACCGGAGGAAATACACAAACTGTTAATTATTTTCAACATGTGGCAAATGGAGAGATTTCCATGTTCACATGCACTTGTAGTTTGTCGAAATAGAGGGGACAACCGTCTTTCCATTGTGAATAACGTGTACACTAGTATAACACAAACAACAATACAATTTTGGGTTTGTACCACTTCCTCATGTTGATTATTGGTTGGATTCAAACTGGACGATTGAAGCAGATTACTCGAAACTTTCTCTTTATCGAGGATGAAGGTGTGCAAACCGAATTCGTAATGAGATGGACATTCATCATCCAGATGAACCTCGTAGATGTACACTGCGACCAACGAGGTCATAATAGAAGAAATTGTTCAGATTCTCAACCAAGATTCAATGAGTAGTAAACCATGTTTTTGTTTTATTGTGTTGTAATTTCATGTTGAGTTGATCTTATATTTTTCATGTGTGATTTTGTACTTTGATTTCTAAATTTTAATAATGTAATATTAGTTAAGTGTTTTCTTATTTCTTATTATTACAATATTAAATATTAGTATTAATGAAAATGTGTAAATGAGAAATATTTGGTATTGAAAACTAATAAGTGTTAGTTATAAATTAAATAATATATTTACGCTAAATATTATTAAAATTAAGTAATTGTATAAAATACACATCAAAAATATAATAGGATGCAGTAGTAACATATTTCATAAAATAAGGGTCAATGTTGTTATAAATTAAATAATACTTTTATGCTAAATATTATTAAAATTAAGTAATTGTACAAAATACACATCAAAAATATAATAAGATTTAGTAGTAACATATTTCATAAAATAAGGGTCAATGTAGAATATTCTAAAAGACTATTTGTAAATTTGAAATATATATAATAAGATGGTAGTAACATATTTTTACAAAAGGTTATAAATATAACATATTTTTATAAGACAAGTGACCAGTGTTGTAAGTTATAAGGGACCGTAAGTGTCAATATAATATTTACGTATTACTTTGGTGGGCCAACAACCCCATTTCTACAAAGACATATATAAAAGTCCCTTTCTACCAAGCTTATGAAAAACAACCTTCTTTTTGCAAAAAACTCGATCGTGATGTCAATGGGAAAATCGTAACAAAAAAAGGGCAAAACAAGAGGTGACAGGCGGCCAGGACTTGCTTTCAATCTATTATTTGTGTAATAAATATGAATTTTCTCGTCATCATTATCATTGAGAATAGCCCTAGAAAGTTTGTCCTATTGTTATATGTTATAAATGCAGTTTCAAAGTAGGTTTGTTCTAAATATCACGCATGAGCATCTTGGAATAAAAACTTATAATCATATTTAATTGTGTGAATATTGTTAAAATAGGAATATTTTGTACTAGAACACAAAAGAAACTTGTAAAAATTTGTTGGAACAGGAGTAATACAAGACGTATCAAGATTCATGTAATATTTCATAGGTTCATAAGAAGAAACACACCTAAAGCTTAAGACGAGAAGCACCATCATTTGGCCTCCCACTCTCAGACTTTATCTCGTAGATACAAACAATGTATAAAGAATTCCAAACAATGTCAATAAATAAATACTTATACACAACCTTCCAAATCGCAACAAAACAAATCTTCATAGATAAACATGGGCTCAAAATCAACAACAACACAGGGTTCTCACGTTCCTTCCCTTCCTATGATCGCTTCACATCACAATACTCATACTTCAAAAACGGAAAAACCTCTTCTTCTTTTTCTTCTTCTCAAGGTACGCCATAACCTCTCGTTGTTGACAAAGTGATTCCTCCAAAGACTGAAAAAGAGCATAATCATGAAACATTTATAAAGAATACATAAATATGAGTTTATAACTCCATAAAACTGACTAGGAGTGCATTCACATCTTTCGCACATACGATAGTTCGCGAAACGTCTCTATACCACACAGTACTTGTGTACACACCTATTTTGATGTGTCATGTTATGTTGTGTTTTACCCTGTCCTAACTTGTTTTGTAATATTGTGTCTTAAAGTACCTTTCGGGTAGCAGCAAGCTCAATTTCCAAGGCTTCAACGCGTGACAAAGCCTTATTAAGGATTTCCTCTTTCTCAGGGGGCATTTGGTTTGGTTGGTTGTTGAGGATGATAACTTTTTCCTCCAATTCTCCCACACGCTTCATCACCGAGAGGAACTCAGCAGCTGAGACGACAGGTGGTTGTAGCTTGTAAGATCCTGGTTGTTTTTTTACCATGTCATCATCATCATCATGGATTCCAATAGAGTAAAGTGTGGCATTTGTAAGCCTTTTGGGCATGTTGTTTGTCATACGGACCATGGTCATAACTCCCATCACCAATGTCATCATGCCACTAAAAAGGTGGTTTCCTATTCCATCAGGTGAAGAGATAGGTTTGCGAGCATCATGGACTGGATAATAAATTGAATCATCCATAGCTTTGTCAACCATAGGTATGTGGTCATTTGACTTTTCTACCCTTGGTTGGTTATTCTTCACCAAGTCCTGCAAAATCAGTTCAACAAAAATTACACGAAGGAAAAATTTGCAAATTCGACTTTAGTAGTCATTTGCTACCGATAGAAGGATCGGAATGGAATTGGATTCCGATTCCCGTTAAATTCCATGGAATTAGGCAAACCAAGTGTCACTTACTTGTTCCTGCAATGGAAGGAGACTTGGTTGCTTAATGTCCTCCTTCTTTTTGGTAGATTCGAGGTCTTTGTTGGAAGCAAAGCTTTTCTGTTAATGGAAAGGAGATTAGTGTCTACTCATTTGAAACCAAATGTGGGGGTGGAATGGAAATGAATTCCGATTCCAACCAAAAAGTAAATGATAATACATGTTGATGAAAGAAAATACCGTGTGTGCAGATTGGCAATCTTCTGAAATTGTCTTCTCTTCTGGGATTTGATTCTTTGAACATTTATGTTGACCATTATGGACCATCTACCACACCAAAATTAACACAACATTTAGCATTTATAAAAATAGATACAAGATTTTTAATTAGAAATGAAATTACATAACTAACCTTCATGATTTCCGGGTCTTGCCATGGGCCCTTGTCTGATCGCATGCAACCACCTTTATCAGCACAGTTGCAGGTTCCACCCAAGAACTCTGGAAGTTGACTACTCACAAATAGGAAAAATAAATATTTACATGTTATCTAAAGTTTATATCCATGAAAGATTATTTTATAAAACTATAAAACTACCTAGCATCAATCATTTCCAGGAGCTGGTTTTGGAATTTGGTTCCCAAAACCTACATGTAAATAGAGCCATTGACTAGTCAACCCAACAATTTTTTTTTTACAAAAAATGAAGTTCTCTTTTAGGTAAAAAAAAGTGGGAAAGAACTTACATGAATCTTAGCAGTAGTCTTCGGATCAAGGAATGATTTGACGGTGCTCCACAACATCCTAAACCCGGTCCCCGCATTGACAATGTACATTCGGCATAAAGTCTGTAAAAGGACTAAAAATTTTAATATTAAATTGTCTAATTTAACCTCTATTGTTTATTTTATGTTATTAGAAACTAAGTACCTCAGGGTAGTTGTTTCCATCAATGTTCTGGAGAAATTGGATAAGTTCCCTAGCATTTTTGTTCATGTTTTTCAGTCCCTGATCCATAAACCAAGTGAAAAAAAGTATACAATATTTAGCAATTGTGCATTTTGAAGAGATAAATCTTAGCATTACAAACAGTGGTTTAAGCATATGTTGTTATTTAAAGATGAGTAAGATGATTATTTTTCATTTAATGGATTTAGTAAGAACAAGACTTCAAGAACGGCTTAATAAAACAAGTTAAAAAAAAGACTTTTCTTATTAACTCCTAACTTTTTATAAATTTGACCTCATATATGTTTCCCTTCCATATATACCATGCCTATCATTTTCCCAAATAATTTTTTAATCATCATTTATCGAGACAACATTTTACTTACCACTCCTTCCATTTTGCAAGTGTGCCTTCATTTTCTAATTTTTTAAACATCATTTATTCAGACAACATTTTATCCAAAGTACAACTTACCACTCCTTGTACGTCAAGTATGGTGGTGCTTTGATCAATGTGCTTTTTGGCAGCGATAGAGCAAGCTGGGAATTTATCAATAAACGTCCTTTCAAACTCCTTTACATGGTACTTAACATAACGCTCGAGTGTTGTGACTTGCATGAGTTTAGTAGCATCAACTTTACCAAGTTGCTCGATATAAACAGGTCTTCCTTCCTTATCAACCCCATGGTGTCCTTGAGGATAGTATTTAAAAACATCCTCTTTTTCTTGGAAATCAAAGTCCTAAGCAAAAAAAAAAGATGCAAATAGTTAGATTGCCGCATATAAGTTGCTTTTGCTACACGGGATACAACTACATCAAAATGGATTGGCAAAGTTTTTAGGGCTATTTTTAATAATGAAGATGAAAAGTGCGTTCACGTCTTTTGCAAGACAAGAGATCACAGTGAGTCTACATCATATGTTTTTGGGTGGGACCAACAATTTACAATTTTGTTTTATTGACATCAGTCCTAAATGCAATACAATACCCTTTGTTCATGTCGTTTGCAAAACAATAGATTTGAGAGTAAGTCTCTACCTGACCTTTTTGGGTGGAACAAAAAATTGTTTTTTTGTCGCATTGACGTCATTTCCGGTCCAATCCCTGTCACAACTTTTTGGGTGGGACAATTATTTTTTTATAACATTGACGTGAGTATCAATGTCAGTCTCGTACAATGCACAACAAACATGATACAAGACTGTCTTTCCACGTTTTTGCAAGATATGAGAACAAGAGTGAGTCTATGTCACACTTTTTTTAGTGAAACAAAAGATTGCAACTTTTGTCCCGTTAGGGTCTCGTTCCAATGTGTAAAAAACAGGGTTATAGAGCCATTTTGACAAATGGTTTTGAGATGCTTCACACAAGTACCTCCATGATTGTGTCTGTACCATAATCCTTCCTCCATTTGATCATATCAGCCCACATTTGTTTCGTCTTCTCGATATCAAACTTCCTTGCCTTCAGAAATCTGTTTCATCAATCATCATGTCAAAATATATTGTTAATCAAACCAGTAGTTGAAAAGTACACCAAGAACAAACACAAAAGGGATTATTATAACCTTAACATCATGTGGTAATCATCATGTTTAGTGGGTAATAATTCTTCCAATATTAAAGCTTGACGAAAAGCATCAACTATTTTCAATTCCTCTGCATCATGTACATGCTCAACAACAGACACGACTTTCCCATTTTTCCTGCTTTTCTTGCCAAAAGAAGTCCTAAATTTGTTGGAAGCATTTATCGCCCTTTGCTTAAAGGAAAGCTTATACTTCTTCTCTTCGGAATATTCAATGTCGGTTTTTCCTAAACCTGCTGAAAAACTTTTTTAAGTAATGTATAACTTCATTTTACATGTTTTTCTGCTATATATATGCCATTGAGAATTCAAAGAATTTGTGAAGGAATAGTGATAAGGTATGAAAAAAAGGTATCACAGTCGCTATATCATAGACTTGGATTCTACAAAGAGGTAGGAATAGAGATAAAAACATACCGGCAATAGGTCCAGACATTCTGGAACTCATGATTGCTGCGTTTTCGAATTTGAGGCCCTTTGTCAAACGCCTAAAGATGATATCAAATTTATATCAGAATTACAGAGACTAGCTATATGATATGCTCGAGGTTTAAATCTAGAAAAACTTAGAAGGAAGTTGCAAATTCATACAAATTAGTATATGCCAGAATATTACAAGCATCATAATGTAGAAATTGAACTTAAGATGATAAACGATGCGCAAATTCTCTTTGATTAAACCTAAAACAATCATATAAATTCATCCAGAGATCGAGGGTTTTGAACTGTAAAAGAAAACTAGTGGTGTTTGTGAGCTAAAATTTTAGAGCATTAAAAGAGGTACATGGAAATGGAACTTACAGGAATTATGACAGGACAGTCGATGAAGGAGCAATGGAGGTCGTATTAATATCTATCACCAAAAAAAGAAACGAATCATTAAAAAAATAATCACAGCCCATTAGATCATGTAGAGAGAGAAAGAATCTTGTGGGGAGGAATATTATTTGATTTTAGGAAGTCTTCTTCAGTCGACATGATCATATCTGTAATTCTAGACATGGCAGCCATTATGAATGCGATGTAGACATCTCTGTCATGACTCATTTACATTTATGTGTATGCGTGTCCATGTATTTTTGTATTTATGTGGATGTATGGATTGTTCGCGGAGAGAGTGCTTCCCCACATAGCCCGCCAGCGGGAGGATGAAACCCCTTTTTTACACGGTAACTAACTTAACTACTCTCTCTCTCTCTCTCTCTCTCTCTCTCTCTCTCTCTCTCTCTCTCTCTCTCTCTCTCTCTCTCTCTCTCTCTCTCTCTCTCTCTCTCTCTCTCTCTCTCTCTCTCTCTCTCCTTTTTAAAAAAATTTATTAAAGGTATTTTTTTTGTCCTAACTTTTTGAAAATTAAAATTCATTCATATTATACATCCATACAAACTATACCATCCCAACCACGGCTAGGACACACAATGTCATAAACAATTGTTCCTACCGCTAACCGTAGCCGCCACAACCACCGACTACCACCTACTCTTATTCAAAAATGATATATCTGATGTAATTATTATTTTAATCTCGTATTGTTATTTTTTTCTTAGTGAAAAGGGCATAGTTTTTATAATTCTTTTCAAGCTTAAGCCTAGTGTCTCCATCCTTTCGAACATCTTATTGGTTTCACTTTGCTCAGCGATGTGTGTCGGTCCATCCTGGTTAGTATGGATATGATCTCATTGTTCGAGATCATAACATGTATTTCTTGACTTGCACTTCATGAATACTGAACTGGCGAGGATGTTGGAACAGTCATTTGAAAACCGAGACAAAAGCGTCACCGATCGTTGCTAGGAATCAACGTAAATAATATAATAAAGAAATATATTCCACTACCAAATGTTATCATTATGACGGATAGACACAGAAATAAGTCCGTGAAAAACAGAGTCTTCACACAAGAAGTTACGGCTTCAAAAACTACGAGAAAAATGATTGACTTATAGCAAAAGTCACCACCGGAAGAATCGTAGTACCTATCAGAACAAGAGTTTTGAGACAAATAACGTCTAAAAACGGAGCTTGTACGAGAAAGATATGATTTTTAATAATTATAAAATATAGCCTATAAACAAAAGTTAAAATTTTACAAAACGCCCAAAAAGAAATTTGTAGTATACTTCGAGATCTACAAAGGGATACAAGAACCATCAAAAATAGAAACCATATGCAAAAGATACAAATTTTCAAAGTAAAAAATCAAATACGCATACACCACTGCGCATCACGCACAGTGCGCAATCTAATATCTAGATATGTCAGGATATGGGTGACGTGACACCATGTAAGGAGAACACATGGTACCTTCCTAATGGAGCCACATGCATATCATTCGTGGCGCGACACATGGCGCATTCCAAAAACTTCCTATAATAGAAGACTTTGGCAGTCCATTCATCATACCTCCATAATCACTACCCTCTCTCTCTGTCTCTCTCTCTCCCTCTCTCTCTCTCTCTCTCGATTTATGTGTCTATGCCTCCCGAGCAATGCATGAACTTCAAATCCCGACGCTACCCTATTCGTTCGGTTCACGTTTCAAGGGTGAGTTCACAACTCCACTTTTATAGTTTTCAAACATTTTACAAGGGTAATACATCTTATACTATTACTAATTTCATAATTATTACTAACTATATAGCATTGGTTATATAATTATGCCTAGTATATTAGGGTAATATTATGTTTGGTAGGTATCCTGCCCAACTTTTATGGATAATATTATACCTAGTTATCATGCTAACATAACCATATGAAAAACATAATACCTAGTCGTTACGTTGGCCAAACTTTTAAGGAACATCATATCTAGTTGTTGCCGTGGCGAAACTATTGATAATTCAGTACCTAGTGGTTACTTTGCCCATAATATCCAATCGAAACGAATTATCATAACTATATATATATATATATATATATATATATATATATATATATTGAGAGAGAGAGAGAGAGCAAAAAAAATGACACTAATATATATATATATATATATATATATATATACACACACACACACACACACACACACACACACACACACACACACACAAACATATATAGGGGATAGTTCAAATAAAAACTGCAAATAGTGTGAAAAACGTAAAAACACTATTTTTATGTTATTAATCTGCAATGAATTTTGTATGCACAGTTTTATGTCATTATTCAGCAATGAATAAATGAATACTCACAGGTTAAAACTAAAATTAGAATTTACTACAAAAATACACATACATAAATTTATAATAGAATAATAACATTCTAATAAATATATAAATAATCAAACGTTAATATTCATATTAGAATTATTTCACCAATACACATATACAACATTCATTGCAGAATAATAAAATAAACATAATGTTTTTAGGTTTTCACACTATTTATTGTTTTTTTTTAACTTACTTCTCTCTCTCTCTCTCTCTCTCTATATATATATATATATATATATATATATATATATATATATATATATATATATATATATACACACACATAGGGAAAATGACATTGTAGCCCTAAAATGTTTTCACATTTGCCCATTCAGTCCCTTAAGTTATTTTTATGTCTTTTAAGGGAACAAAATTGGTTTTGTCGGGTTGAATAAGTCTTTTTTGACAAAAAAAAGGGTAACTCGGTTACCCCTTATGCCAGCTCACTTACTTGGTCTAATTATTTATTTGTTTATTATAAAGAAAATGACACGTCTCTATCTCTCGCTCTCTCACTCGTTAATGCCCATTTCTTCTTCATTTCTTTTCATTTACCATAGCTCTTTAATGGTTTCTTCCCCAAAAAATGGCTCAATAACATTAAATTAGATATAGAAATCCACCATCAGAACCAGAACAACACCAGCTCTCGTGTCAAGCTTTTTCTAGTGAACCTCAGAAGATGCAACTCTCGCTCATTGACACTACATTCATCACCATAATCATCTTCAATGGTTTAGAATGGAACCAGATACCTTGTACAACTATACTTTTTTGAGAAGACGAAGATGAAGATGATGGTCTGACCAACAACTACAAACATAGATAAACCCAAATGTAAAAAGGAATACAAGCCAAATAAAAAACGAACCTTTTGGGGGGTCGGATTCTATCAGTAATGCAAAATCATACCTTTTTGGTGGAAAGTCAAATACGTCCATGACAGCTACTTTAGATGTTGTAGCTTGTACATCCCTTGGGGACGACGAAATTGGTCAGTATGTCTCGAGCCATATCCATGATTTCTTCCTCGGCTCACAAATTTCAGACACCCATATGATGGTTCTAGTTTTAGGATATTTTGGTTTGTGATTAGGTGAAGAAGATGGTGAAGTGAAGGAGTTTGAGCTGCCATCATGTTCCGGATTGGGATTCAAGAAAAAACGAGAAAGGATGGGGAAGAGAGAGAGATAGAGAAAGAGAGAGAAAGAAAGAAAGAAAGAGAGAGGGATGGGCACTAATTTTTGTCTATGTGTCACCCAGACCGACTAAAGCAAGTAAAGGGGACTAAAAAGACAGGTTGCTCACAACTTGATTCCCTCAAAAAGCCATAAAATAGTTTAGGGACTAAAATGACTAATCCTAAAATGTTCGTAGGGCTAAAATGTCATTTCCTACATATATATATATATATATATATATATATATATATATATATATATATATATATATATATATATATATATATATATAGAGAGAGAGAGAGAGAGCTAGGTTCAAATGTTTCTAGTAACTATTGTGTGCATGAATGCACCAATAGGAAATTAGGAATAAATAAATCATTTAAGGGTATTATAGTAATATTTGCATAGTTAATTATGGTAGATCAACAACAATTTCTTATATCACCCAAGAAGCAAACATAAATTTAAAACATTAGCCCTAAATCGATTTCACCGCTTCCCACCACCCCTGTAGATCGATTTCACCATTTCTCTCTGTCTTCTCTATTTTTTCCATATTCAAGCCCTAAATCGATAGAGAAGGAATGCAGAGAGATAGAGAGAGAGAGAGAGAGAGAGAGAGAGAGAGAGGTACTAACATGCAGAACAAAACTCTGATTTTGCTCCAATGGCTGGCTATGGCGTTGACTGTAACCTTTGGCATGGTCGCCGGCGAATATTTTAAGCCGTTCAATGTTAGCTATGATCACAGAGCACTTATTATTGATGGATAACGGAGAATGCTTATTTCCGCAGGAATTCACTATCCTCGAGCCACACCTGAGGTATTTTACCACTTCTACTTGTTCAATGACTTCAGTCAATTCTACGATAACAATCCTCTGTGGTGTATAAGTATACATATACAGCATGTGATTTTGTTTACAATTTAACATGATTCAGACGCAAAAGCAGGAGATATAGGATTTTCAAGGGTTTTATTAGGTTATTTTGGCAAAAATTGAATTTTGGGTTGTGCTTTCTGTTTCTGTGTTTCATCAAATAATATGTGATTATTCATTGATTCTTTTTGTGAAAGGAGCAGAGAAAACTTGAAGTAAACCCACGATTACATCCGACAATGGAAAGATGTTGACATATCTTTTACTGATGCACATGTAAGTCTTTGTTATTATTCATTGATTCTTTTTCTACATAGAATGTTGTGAATGGAGTTGCATATGATTGATTTGTATGATATTTGTGAATAGCTTGTTAATAAACACGCCATGTAGGGGTGTTTTTCTTTCTCCATTGGAGAATAAGGTTGTAATATGTTTTTGAAGTATGTAAATATAGCTTGCTCAAGGCTTATTTTCATGGAAGTATCAATGTCATTCGGTTTTGATTTAGAATGTAAAAAACAATAATAAGGTGTAAAATAGCGATTTTGAAAGAATTTAGGGTTTGTGTTTTGTATTAGTGGAGTTGAATCATTCAATCCCCAACAAATGATTTATGTAATGTTACAAATTCTTTAAGAATATTCAAAACCATTATGCAAGAATAGTTTATTCTATAAGAATATTTATTGTTGTATTATGTTAGAATTGTAGTTAATTATTTATATGTTTAATGTGCAGTTGTTACAAGTGTATCACTACAAAATATTTTGCAATGAATTTGTGATAGAAATGGCTTGAAGAATGGCTTGAAGACCTGATGAGAAAGGCTTGAAGAATGAGTTAAAGAATGATCACACTCATACAATGTAATTAAGAATGTTGTTATTTTTTAGGAATTACAATTGTTATTCTTTCAGAATGTTGTTATTATTCAATGAATCACAATCATACAATGTAATTATTTGGTATATTATTAGTTCAAGAATCGATTTTGTGTATTCTTTCAGAATGTATTTAGTAGTTTATGATTGGCATTCTGTCATTCTGACAGAATAAAATCGAAAATACATTTACTAGTTCATGGTTGGCATTCTGTCATTCTGACAGAATAAAATCGGATTTTTAAATTTGAATTAATTTAAAATATTCAGATTTTTAAAAATAAAAGAATTAATTATCCCTAAAAATCCGAAAATTTCCTTTTTTAATATAGGTTAATTGACTAAAATGCCCTTATACTGAAATTAGTGTGATTATATGGTACATGTTATCCTATTCTAATATCATAGACCCTCAGATCATGACATTTGATTCTATTTCATCCGGTGGTCCAGATCTGTGCATTCTGGCACACAATTGTTAGTAAAAACAAAATAACCTAAGCCTATATATATATATATATATATATATATATATATATATATATATATATATATATATATATATATATATATATATATATATATATATATATATATAATAAGTATAACTTATAACATAATAAAGAAACAACATACGACATAACGACAACAATGATAACAACACAATGGTTAGATGAGACCAAGGTTCTAAAAGTCGTTAGGCGGTCGACTAGGGTTAAGAGACTAATTGGTCTAGGCGGGGATTAATCGGCGCCTAGGCGGAAAGTATTTAAATTATTGTATATAATAAATTTTATAGTAATTGGGGATCTTTTTAACAGTTTTAGTCATCAATCATCATAATTTAGTCATCCAGTATCATAACTTTGAATAATCGAGGATTTTTTTATTGAAAATTTTGACTGTCTTACTTTTTTACCGGCTTAGACCGTCTAGACCGCCTACGACTGCCCAAGACCGTCTACAGCCTGTCACACCCCCGAACCAAATGGCGGAAACGTCTGGGGGCTTGTGCATGACTTCATCCTTGTAGTATCATCACATAGTATATAATTGAAACATAAAATCATCATCATCACACATGTAATATAACAACATACATTGTTTACATCGAGTATTGTGTTTGAATATTACATGCCAAAATAATTAAAGTATGATGAAATAAAATATAACAAAACATCCATTAGTTTGTTCAAACCAACCTGCTTCAACGGTTTCCTGAGAATACAAGTTAATTTAAAAAGGTCAACATAAAAATGTTGGTGAGTTAATAAGCATGTTTGAGAAAATGATTTGTATAACTTTGTAATCACAAGAAAATCATGTATTTTTTAAAATAGTTTAGTATGTTTGTGTCCGATCTTGTATTAACGCATGTGTGTTATTGTTTAATAGAATGCCAAAAGTGAATGAAGAGAATGTAAAGAGAATGCCCCCAGACAACCCCATGTTGCCTGTAAAAGAGAATGTTGGTATGTCAACCCCCGAGGTCGAGTACCGGCGCGAGTATGTTCCCGAGTAAGCCAAAGAGAAAAGAGAATGGTCTCCCGTAAATTTCATGATGTTAATTCCTCTAAGTGAGTCGTTATAACCATACTAGATAATGACAATTTCGCCTGTCTTAGCGTTGTTGAACGCTGACGGAAAATAGAATAAGGTTTTCGTCACCCTAGACTGGTTTAGTCTAACTGTAGCGAACAGCTCAGGTGTGGGGTGTCATCCCCGTATAGATCTATACACAAACCCCCTCTCTCCCTCCAAGAGACTCTGGTTATAACTACAGGCTACGATCGTACACTCAATAGGTGTCAACTAACACATCTCACTAGATCCTTAATCGAATATACGCGAAGAGAAACATATAAAACACATTCCAGGCCCAATGAACCATGTAAGTGAACAACTAAGGCTCACTAAACATGTAAGTCATTTCCAGGCCCGAAAGGAATGAGATTATATAACATGGGCCCAAAATATATGTAAAAGGACAACTAAGGCCCATTTCACATGTAAGGTATTTTCAGTCCCAAATAGCACGCAAACAGTATACAAGGTCCGTCGAGCATGTTAATGGGTCAATGAGGCCCAATAAACATATAAAGAGTATTCAGGACCTATCAAGCATATAAATGGGTCACCAAGGCCCAATAACCATGAGAATTACATAATTAGCCCGTTTGTTATTATATTGCTAGTTTTAGCTCAATTATTTACCAGAATGACATAAAAGGCCCACATTTTGTAAAAATGACATTTTTGGCCCATTAAGCCAAAAGTTTACAATTAAAGTCCAATTTTGGTAAAAATAACATTTTAGGCCCCTTTTTGGACAAAACTTGCATTTAAGGCTAGTTTTTGTAAAAATAACATTTTTAACTTACTTTTGTCAAAAACATCATTTTTGGCTGGATTTTTATAAAAAGTATATATTTTCGGCCCATTATAGATAATTTCGTCTTTTTGGCCCAAATTTTTATAATTTCACATCTTTAACCCTTCATATCAAAAATTTACATTTTTGGCACAACTTTCTTGAAAATGACATTTAAGCCCACAAAAGATCAAAAATTACAATTTTTGGGCCCAAAACCGTGAGAAGCCCAAATAAGGCCCATTTATGAAAATGTTTACATTTTTAGTCCTTGTAAGGTCTTAAATGTCGAAATTTGCCATGTTTAGCAAAAAAAATCCTTTTGAACCCCTTACTAGTCGTGAGTTACACAAATAACCCATTCTTTTGTCATTTTGTCACTTTTAGCCCCTTTTATGAAGTCTTTCTTAGCTTTAAGTAACTTATATGTGTTTTAAACCTTTTATGGTAAGATAAGTTGAAATAAGTGTTATGTTATACCAATATCATCATCTTTTAGTAGATCTTTAAGTTCATGAAGTTTACAACACATAAACACATATATAACTAGAAAAAACACACAAAATCATGCATACACACATAGATCTACACAAAACAACTTGTATTCTCCCCCAAAACAACGTAAAAATCAAAAATAGGGGGTATGAACTCACTTTGCTTTGAAGTTTTCGGTTTTTGGTGAGGAAATGAGAAGATCTTGGCCCTAGTAAGCTTCTTGAGAAGGCTTTTGAGATATATGAAGTTCTAAGAGCATAGATCATGAAATGATGTGGGTTAAGAAGAGATTTTTGGTATAAACTTGAAGTTAAACTATAGAGTCAAAAAAAACTTTACCAAGAGTGATGAGCTTTGATGAAGAGTTCTTGATGTGCCCTTAAAACTCTCGAAAACTAGGAGGATGGAGGGGGAAAGTTCTTTGTGCTAGAGAGGAAAAAGGATAAGAGAATCTTGAGTTTGAAAATGAAGAGTGATGGTGGTGATGGAGGCTCTTATGGCCGAGAGTGAGAAGAGATAAGAGAGAGGGGAGTGTTGACTTATGAAGAGAGTGATTTGAGGGTTGCATGGATACATGAAATCTTGCATGGATATTCACTAGGTAATTTTGAGGTGTCAAACTCTACTTCCCTCCCATTTTTTTGTTGTTGGGCCGAGAATGAGGGAAAGGAAGAGAGAATGAAAGAGTTTGGGCCTTTTATTGGTTTAGTTCGAAATTATGAGGCCCAAGATGAAGGTTTTCGGTCCATTGGGCCCTCATGAGGGTTCACATCCCAATAGTGATAAGGAAAAAGGGTTTACGGCCCAATGAAGCCCAAGAAAATAGTTTACGGCCCATTAGGGCTTATGAAACCATTTACGGCCCATCATGGCCCATGAGGGATAAGATGAGTCATTCTAGGCCCACATGACCCAAAATACTTTAGTTTCATGAGTGTGGGTCCAATTAGAGCCCAAATAGGCTTTCTTGGCCCAAAGTAGACAAATTGAAAGTTCACTAGTCCATTAGGCCCAATAAGAGGATCCTAGTCCATAATAAATTTGAACCGGGATTTTTAGGGTTTTCAACCCATAGTTGAATATATGAGATGTATTGTATTAGGTGTTGAACTTCACTCAGGAGTTTTGATTCAAATGGATAATTCCATTTTAGCATATAGTATGATTTTCACTTAGAGTACAAGTCTTACAATAGTTGATGTTTACATGGAAATAGAATTTCCTAGCTAAAATGCTAGTTGTGACATCACCCCCCCCCCCCCCCCGTTAGAGGGAATTTCATCCCGAAATTATTTTGAAAGGTAGGATCATGAATGAGAGAATAAGTGAGGGTACTTCTGCTTCATCTGGTCTTCACGTTCCCATGTGAATTCCGGTCCACGCTTAGCGTTCTATCGAACCTTTACAATCAGAATGCGGCTATGTTTCGTACGCTTCACTTCCCTATCCATTATCTCGACTGGTTCTTCGACGAACAGGAGATTCTCGTTTATTTCGATCTCTTCTAGAGGAATGACAAGGGTTTCATTTGATAAGCACTTCTTCAAATTCGAGACGTGGAACACTGGGTGTACATTGCTGAGCTCCGAAGGTAGCTGCAGCTTATAAGCTACCAGACCAATTCAGGCAAGAATTTCGAACGGTCCGACGTATCATGGGTTTAGTTTTCCTCGTTTCCCAAAACGAATCATCCCTTTCCAGGGAGAGACCTTTAATAGCACCCGATCTCCGATTTGGAACTCTAGAGGTTTTCGTCGTTTGTCAGCGTAACTCTTTTGTCGGTCATGCGACGCTTGGAGTCGGGCTTTGATTTGGATTATCTTCTCTGTAGTCTCTCGAATGATTTCTGGTCCTGTAAGGGTGTTGTCCGGTGATTTCCTTTTTCCATCTGGGTGTCACCCACCTCAGCCCAGCAGAGAGACGATCTGCATTTGCGACCATATAAGGCCTCAAAAGGAACAACCTTTATGCTTGTGTGATAGTTGTTGTTGTACGAGAATTCAATCAAGGGAAAGTGAGTATCCCATGACTTGCCGAAATCGATCACACAGGTTCGTAGCATGTCCTCGAGTGTTTGGATGGTTCGTTCGCTTTGGCCATCGGTTTGAGGGTGGTAAGCAGTGCTCATGTCTAGCTGTGTTCCCATAGCCTTCTGGAGTGACTGCCAAAACCGTGAAGCAAATCTACTATCCCGATCCGAGATTATAGATATTGGCACTCCATGGAGTCTCACGATCTCTTTGATATAGATTCGGGTTAATCGTTCCATCTTGTACGATTCTTTTATTGGCAGGAAATGAGCTGATTTAGTTAACCTATCGACAATCACCCAAATAGCATCCAATCTGTCTGCCGTCTTAGGTAATTTGGTTACGAAGTCCATAGTAATCCTTTCCCATTTCCACTCGGGTATTACTGGTTGTTGTAATAGTCCCGAGGGCTTTTGGTACTCCATTTTCACCTTGGCGCAAGTGAGACACTTGCCCACGTAAGTGGCGATCTCTGCCTTCATATTTGGCCACCAATAATGTAGCTTAATGTCCAGATACATCTTATCCGAACCTGGATGGACGGAATATCGCGTTTTATGGGCCTCGTTCATGATTATTTCTCTGAATCCCCCAAGTTTAGGAACCCAGATTCTATTCATGAAGTAGTAAGTTCCGTCCTCCCTAGCTTCAAATTTCTTATCTATCCCACGCAGTGTTTCGTCTGTGGCGTTCTCCGGCTTCAATGCATCTGATTGGGCTTCCTTGATCTGCGAGGTTAGGTGGGAGTGGATGGTTATTGATAAGGTTTTCACCTGGCGACCTGAGTATTCTTTTTTGCTCAGGGCATCGGCTACCACGTTAACCTTGCCTGGTTGGTACTTGATCTCGCATTCATAATCATTTAGCAGCTCAACCCACCTTCACTGCCTCATGTTTAGCTCCTTTTGGTTTAGAATGTGCTGGAGGCTTTCGTGATCGGTGAAGATGGTGCACTTTGTACCGTAGAGGTAGTGCCTCCAAATCTTTAGGGCGAAGACCACAGCTCCCAGCTCGAGATCATGGGTGGTGTAATTTACTTCATGCGTCTTCAACTGCATGGATGCGTAAGCTATCACATTTCCACGCTGCATGAGGACACAACCTAATCCTTGATTCGAAGCATCACAGTAGACTACGAAGTCTTCGGTTCCCTCCGGTAAGGATAACACTGGTGCACTACAGAGGGCTCGCTTCAAGGTTTGGAAGGCAGCTTCTTGTTTTTCCGTCCAGTTGAAAGACACACCTTTTTGTGTCAAGGTGGTGAGTGGTTTGGCTATCTTGGAAAATTTTTGGATAAACCTTCGGTAGTAGCCTGCGAGACCCAAGAACTGTCGGATTTCTATTGGTGTTTTCGGGATCGCCCAGCCTTCAATGGCCTTGATCTTGGAAGGATTTACATGAATCCCTTCCTTGCTGACTACGTGACCCAAAAAGTTTACACTGCGGATTCAGAACTCGCATTTGGAGAGCTTCGCATATAATCTTTCAGCTCTTAAGGTTTCCAAGATTTGGCGGAGATGTTGACCATGCTCTTCTTTGTTTCGAGAGTATATAAGAATATCGTCGATGAAGACGATCACGGAATTATCAAGGAATGGGCGGCAGACTCCATTCATGAGGTCCATAAATGCAGCGGGGGCATTTGTTAGATCGAAGGGCATCACAACAAATTCGTAATGACTGTATCGAGCTCGAAAGGCAGTTTTTGGAATGTCCTCTTCTCGGACTCGAAGTTGATGATAACCAGATCTTAAATCTATTTTGGAGATGTAACTAGCTCCTTGAAGCTGGTCAAATAGATCGTCGATTCAAAGGAGTGGGTATCGGTTTTTTACAGTGAGCTTGTTTAATTCCCTATAATCGATGCACATTCTGAAAGATCCGTCCTTTTTCTTGACAAACAAGACCGGAGCTCCCCAGGGTGAGAAGCTTGGTTGGATGAATCCTTTGCTCAACAACTCGCTTAGTTGGCTGGATAACTCATGCATTTCGGCAGGAGCTAACCTATAGGGTGATTTGGCAATTGATGTGGCTCCTGGTATTAGGTCGATTCGAAATTCGACCTGCCTTTCTGGGGGTATTCCCGGAAGGTCTTTTGGAAATACATCTGGGAAGTCACATGCCATTGGGAGGTCTTTAATGTTTACTTCGTCTTTGGTTTTATCCACAACTTGAGCGAGGAAAGCATAGTTTTTCTTGTGCAGGCACTTTTGTGCCTTGATGCACGAGATGAAACGAAGATTGACGCCAGGTTTATCACCATAGATTATTAGGGTTTCGTGGTATGGAAGGTGAAGGCGAACGGCCTTCTCGCGACACATAATATCATCATGATGGGGGCTTAACCAGTCCATGCCGATTATCACATCAAAACTCCTAATATTTACCGGCATCAAATTTATTTGAAATGAATGGTTATTTAGTGTTAACGTGCAACCTACGTAAACATCTTTGGTTTGTTTCGGTTTTCCCATTAGCCATCTCCACCGTGAAGGCTTCGTTGAGCTTCCGGGGTTGTTGATTTGGTAAGTGTTTGAATTTGTTACTAACGAAGCTTCGCTCGGCTCCGCTATCGAATAAAATGCATGCATAAGTGTTGTTAAGTAGGAACGTACCAGTAACAACCGTTGGGTCCTGAACTGCTTCACCTTGACCCATTGTCAATACCCTTCCTGACACTCCTGCCCCCTGGTTGTTGGATTTGGGGCAATCGCGTTTGAAATGACCAGTTCCTCCATACCCATAACAAGTGTAGCTGGCCCCAGCATGGTTGTTATTGTTATTGTTATTGTTGTTGCGATTGTTGTTGTTGTTGGTATTTGATTGTTGGTTCTGTTGAGGCTAAGTTGTACAGTATCTTGCGGTATGACCCTTTTGATTGCAACTCGTGCAATGCATCTCCCTGCATTCTCCATGGTAGTGAAAATTGCATTTGCTACACTTGGGTAGGGTCCCTGAGTATTGTTTGGGAGTAGTTGGTGTAGATGAGACTGGAGCATGTGGTGTTGAGGTAACTTGAGCAGTAGCATCATGGACAACTATTGTTTGTTGTTTCTTTGATGTTTATTGGGTTTGTCGCCCTTTCCGCTTGTTGTTCTTGCCTTTCTTGTTATCACTTTCCTTTTTAACTTCACATTCTCCTGCTTTGGCACCCTTCTTGTTTCCATGGTCGTATAACTTCTTGGCTAGCCTTTTAGCACTGTCATACGTTCCAGGGTTTTCTGCGATTACATTTCCTTGAATCGGAGAGGTCAATCCCCAAAATGAATCTTTCAATCTTTTTCCCTTCAGACGTGATCATCCCTGGACACAAGAGTGACAACTCACCGAACCTTGAGATGTATGCATCAATGTCAGAGTTTTGGACCGTGAGATTCCACAGTTCTTGCTCTAACTTCTGGATTTCTCCCCTTGGACAGTACTCGGCCATCAGCATTTCCTTGAGCCCTTCCCATGGCATAGCATTTGCCACAGGGAGTGTCATGGCCTCCACGTGACCATTCCACCAAGAGAGAGCTTGATCAACGAATGTGCAAGCCGCAAACTTCACCTTGCACTCCTCGGGACATACGCAGATCTCGAACACCGATTCCACTTTTTCTAACCACCTTTTCAGACTTATCACGCCTCCCGTCCCGTTGAAGGTTCGAGGCTTGGCGTTTGCGAAGTCCTTGTAGGTACAGGTTCTGGTGGGTCCTTGGTTCATCCCATGGTTTGAGCTTCCGGCCCCTTGGCCATTACCTCCACCGTTGTTTCCATTGTGGATATGAGCCAGTGCTGCTGTAACTGCAGCTGAAACTGCTGCTTGAAATGCAGCTGAGTTCATTTCTGGTGGAAGCGGTAGTGGTGGTGTTGCGTTGCGGTTCCCGCGTGTCTGTCTTCGAGGAATCTTTCTGTCATGGAACGGAAAGATGTTGAGTATCCAGTGTATTTAGTTTCGTGATTTCTTGATTATAGAGTAGTGTCGGTGATTCGGTTGTGTATAAGCAAGTGAGTACATAAAATCAACATGTAATAATAGTAATTGAGCACATAACAGATAACAACATCATGAGAAAATATATAGCCGTTTTCATTAATGATAAACTTTGAGTACATGAAAATTTGCCTACATAAGGCATACAATACATGAAATAAAATCTGACAGAGTAACGACTTCATGAGTAGTGTAGTCACTTAATCATGTAGTCGATAGTACATATAGTAGCACATAAAAGAAAGTAATAACGGTAGTGGGTGAAAGGGTACTAGTTGCGTCGAGTAGGGTCTGGTGGTGAAATCACATGCCAAAATGTCGTGCCACAAGATCATCCATCTCGGTCATCTCCCTGACGACCTTGTCCCTCTCGTGCTCCGCCTGTACGGCTCGGGCCTCTGCTGCTAATAGTTGTTGCCTAAGAGTGGCAACCTCATCCTCTAAGGAGCGAGTCCTGTCAATGGGGTCCCTCGGTGGTGGTCCTGCATCGCCTCTGAGGTAGGAGGCTCACTAGGGACTTCATTAGTGTCCCCGTCTTGCTCCATGACCTCGTCAGTCTCTCCAAACTCGTAGTCTGTCTCCATGTACTCCTCAGGCCCAACACCGGGAGCTGCTTCCTGACCCATCACAAGGTCTTCCTCGATCACTCTGTTGGCCACTAGGGTCTGGTAGTAAAGGACGCCTTGATGTACCTCGTCCATGGCGAATGCGTGAAAAACTGGGGGTGAGGAGTGTGTGAGGAGAGTATGTGTAAATAGGTTTCCAAACTACTCCTATAGTATTTTAATTGTTTATGTTTGACTTCCCTAAAGATTTTGGATACGAGGTAAGTTTCTAGATTCATTTCCCAACATGATCACTCTCGAACATATGTTGGTCGTATATTAAACAAATATAGTTGATCAGGCTATATTTATCCCCAATATGACTACATAATTGTCCGAGTTTAACCACGGTGTTCAATTTCCTCCAGAGACTTTTAGTGTTATAATTCCCGAGTAATCCAAAGAGAAAAGAGAATGGTCTCCCGTAAATTTCATAATGTTAAATCCTCTAAGTGAGTCGTTATAACCATACTAGATAATGACAATTTCGCCTGTCTTAGCATTGTTGAACGCTAACGGAAAATAGAATAAGGTTTTCGTCACCCTAGACTGGTTTAGTCTAACTGTAGCGAACAGCTCAGGTGTGGGGTGTCATCCCCGTATAGATCTATACACAAACCCCCTCTCTCCCTCCAAGAGACTTTGGTTATAACTACAGGCTACGATCGTACACTCAATAGGTGTCAACTAACACATCTCACTAGATCCTTAATCGAATATACGCGAAGAGAAACATATAAAACACATTCCAGGCCCAATGAACCATGTAAGTGAACAACTAAGGCTCACTAAACATGTAAGTCATTTCCAAGCCCGAAAGGAATGAGATTATATAACATGGGCCCAAAATATATGTAAAAGGACAACTAAGGCCCATTTCACATGTAAGGTATTTTCAGTCCCAAATAGCACGCAAACAGTATACAAGGTCCGTCGAGCATGTTAATGGGTCAATGAGGCCCAATAAACATATAAAGGGTATTCAGGACCTATCAAACATATAAATGGGTCACCAAGGCCCAATAACCATGAGAATTACATAATTAGCCCGTTTGTTATTATATTGCTAGTTTTAGCTCAATTATTTACCAGAATGACATAAAAGGCCCACCTTTTGTAAAAATGACATTCTTGGCCCATTAAGCCAAAAATTTACAATTAAAGTCCAATTTTGGTAAAAATAACATTTTAGGCCCCTTTTTGGACAAAACTGGCATTTAAGGCTAGTTTTTGTAAAAATAACATTTTTAACTTACTTTTGTCAAAAACATCATTTTTGGCTTGATTTTTATAAAAAGTATATATTTTCGGCCCATTATAGATAATTTCGTCTTTTTGGCCCAAATTTTTATAATTTCACATCTTTAACCCTTCTTATCAAAAATTTACATTTTTGGCAGAACTTTCTTGAAAATGACATTTAAGCCCACAAAAGATCAAAAATTATAATTTTTGGGCCCAAAACCGTGAGAAGCCCAAATAAGGCCTATTTATGAAAATGTTTACATTTTTAGTCCTTGTAAGGTCTTAAATGTCGAAATTTGCCATGTTTAGCAAAAAAATCCTTTTGAACCCCTTACTAACCGTAAGTTACACAAATAACCCATTCTTTTGTCATTTTGTCACTTTTAGCCCCTTTTATGAAGTCTTTCTTAGCTTTAAGTAACTTATATGTGTTTTAAATCTTTTTCTTGTAAGATAAGTTGAAATAAGTGTTATGTTATACCAATATCATCATCTTTTAGTAGATCTTTAAGTTCATGAGGTTTATAACACATAAACACATATATAACTAGAAAAACATACAAAATCATGCATACACACATAGATCTACACAAAACAACTTGTATTCTCCCCAAAACAATAGGGGGTATGAACTCACTTTGCTTTGAAGTTTTCGGTTTTTGGTGAGGAAATGAGAACATCTCGGCCCTAGTAAGCTTCTTGAGAAGGTTTTCGAGATCTATGAAGTTCTAAGAGCATAGATTATGAAATGATGTGGGTTAAGAAGAGATTTTTGGTGTAAACTTGAAGTTAAACTATAGAGTCAAACAAAAACTTACCAAGAGTGATGAGCTTTGATGAAGAGTTCTTGATGTGCCCTTAAAACTCTCAAAAACTAGGAGGATGGAGGGGGAAAGTTCTTTGTGTTAGAGAGGAAAAAGGATGAGAGAATCTTGAGTTTGAAAATGAAGACTGATGGTGGTGATGGTGGTGATGGAGGCTCTTATGGCCGAGAGTGAGAAGAGCTAAGAGAGAGGGGAGTGTTGACTTATGAAGAGAGTGATTTGAGGGTTGCATGGATACATGAAATCTTGCATGGATATTGATGATATATGGTCCATTAGCATGGCCTAGATTGCTCTAGAGCGCCAGCCTGGCCTGGCGCGCTCCTGCCAGCCCTGCCTGGCGCTCCCTTGCTAGCCTTGCCTGGCGCTCCCTTGCCAGCCGTGCTGGGGACTCTCCTGCCGGCCCGGCCCGACGCTCCCTCGCCTGGCGCTCCCCTGCCAGCCTTTCCTGGTGCGCGCCCGCCAGCCATGCCGAGGACGCGCCCGCCAGCCCCGCCCGGCGCCTCTGGGCGGCCTTGCCCAGCTCCTTGCTAGCTGGGCCTGAATTGGGCTGGCCCAAGGCCTGACTTAATTCCCCTTGACCTTGTTGTCCCCTATAAATAGAATAGTGCCTCCTCCATGAAGGAGGACCTTTCCCTTGGACTCTTCCCCAAGTGGTCCAGCCGCCACTAGATCTTCCCCTTGGCTCAGCTGCCACACTATACTCCGGCCTGTTGGCTCAGCCGCCACCCGCTGCCGTCAGCCACCATAAACCACCACCAGCACCAAGATGGTTCTCTCCAGCTATGGAGGACCATCTCAGATTTACCAGCTGATTTAACTTGATCGTCGGAGTCCGCTCCCGGGGCACAGTCCCTGGGGCGGCTCTAACGACTTTGCATTGTGATGTCCAAATCTCCACCGCAGTAGAAGACCAGAACAGTCGCCGGAGTTCGATGTCGCATCATTTGGCGTCATCCCGGATTCGAGCAAGTAGCAAAAGCCTCAGTTGGTTTCAAGCTCGTTTTTCTCTCAGATCTGTTCAGATCTGTTGTGCTTCAGCTCAGGTTTGCTCAGATCTGTTCATGTTTAGCATCATTTGGTTCAGATCCGCTTGGTTCTTGCCAAGATCTGTCCATATGCATTAGTTGTTTCTAAAATTTGTTCAGATATGCATCACTATCTTTTAGATCTCCTAACCTGATGTATTTTCGTTCAGATCTATTGATCTGTTTAGTTTTTCGTACATATCTTTTGATCATCTTATTTTTTCGCTCAGATCTCTTGATCTGTTGAGTTTTTTTCAGATCTTCAGATCTGCATCGTTTTTTGCTCAGATATCTAGATGTGTTTCATTTTAGTTCATTTGAGCAACACTCAAGTTTTAAAAGACTTCATAAGATCTAATTTTCGTCTATATTTTGATGGGTTCTTCAGCAATTAGTGAAGAAAGAATTTCTTATGAGTTCTTAACCCATTTTCGTTTTTATTTTGGTGTTTTTTCAAGAAACCTGAGAAGAAATGAAGTTTTCATGGTGTTTTACCTCATCTCCGGCTGTTTTCCTAAAAGAAATCGTTTTTGGTTTCTGATTTTCTTGGTAAAACTATGTTGAAGTTGTTTATTTAATGTTTCATTCAAAGCTTAAAGAAGGAAAACGAAATTCTTTCCAGATATGCTCTTGCTCACATCTTGATAGTTTGTTGAGCAAGCTGAAGAAGAAAACAAAGTTTATGAGGGAAAAACCCTTTCAGATTCGTTTTTGTTTATGTTTTGGTGTTTTTTCAGCAAGTCTGAAAAGAAAAAAAAAATTGTTGTTTATTGGGTAGAAGTTTGGAAAAAGAACAGAAGTTTTTATTAGTTTTACCTTATTCCAGCTTATCTTGATGATTCATTGAGCAATATGAGGGGAAAATAAGCCTTTGTAAACTTTTATTCTATTTTCAGTTCATGATTAGCAAGAAAATCTTTTAGTTCATAATTTACTATGAATAAAACACTTCTTAGATCTGTTTTCTTTTTTATATTCTGAGGATTTGTTCAGCAAGTGGGAAGAAAAGAAGTTTTAAGAGTTTTATTTCAGTTTATATATTACCAAAAAATCGTTTTTAGCTATGATTTTTTGTATGCAATCCCATCTCTGCAACAATTGTTTGTGCATACAGCTGTATGATTTGTACATCTTACAAACTCTTCAAAAAAAATCATGGATCGCTTTCACAAAAACATAGCTATATTAGTTGTATATTCCTAAACACAACAGATAGCATTTTTACCTCAAAGATTTATCCTATCCTCTCCAAATTTACTGCTCAGTAAAAATGACAAAAAAAGAAGAAGAAGGTAAAAGAGAGTTCTGAAAATGATCTGTAGAAAGAGGCGTATAAAAAAAGGGGGGTGTATAGTGTATCCACTATGATATAAAAAGACGAAAAGCAGAAATGTAAGTGGACCCAGGCGGTTTGAAAATCTGCAGAAGAGAAAAAACGGGACCCATTTGGTCAACTCTCTTAGAGCCATCCGACTCATCCCTTCCAGTCAACCAGCAGCATTCCCAACTCAATTCACCTGTAATCGGAGCCCATTCATCACCGACCGCCATCGTCTTCGGTCAATCGAAGTTGCCGCCCTGACAAATAAGTCCAACAGCGGCCACCGGTGTTACTCCTTCAACCTGCTATCAACAATTGGAACTAAGATGCCACCAGCTCCGCTGCTCCGGCATCCCCATCCTCGACAACGACCTTCATCCCTTCCAATTAGATCAACTGGCAGCAGCTATGGAAACCTCACTGACGCTCGAAATTTGAGCACCTCCGACCGTTCCCAGCTAACCAGACCGCCGGAACTCATACCCGATCACCCATCCTCCAGCCTACTACCCAGCGACACCGGAAAATCTCTGGGACACCACATGCTGCTTCAACCCGACCAACGCAAACCAGAGCTTGCACAGACCTTCAATCATCCTCCCCTTTGTTCAATTAATCACTGCTCACCAGAGCTAGGGCACCACCAAATCGCCTGCATCCACCGGAAAATCTGTCGACCTCCACCAGCATTTTCTGCTCAACGGGTCACAAACCCACCTGATCACCCACAACGATGATCACGAACTCTGTTTTTTCGCTTCATCGTCGGGAGTCGGAACCAACATCACCAATTGCCTCCACCAACGGATCTCTTACAAACGCTAACCATTTTCAACTTCCGACCTAACAGATCGAGGTTACCAGAAGTCGCTCCTTCGATCTCCATTTTCAGTCGAGGGTCCCAGGCGAAGAACCACCGTGAACCAAAGAGCCTCCCATCGTCGGTCACAGTTTCCCCTTTTCTTTTTTGGCATCACTCTCGTCAACCGTGAGGATTAGAGGAGGGCGGCTGTGAGACTCTCATCCAAAATTAAAACCAATCAAAACAATAGTGGAGTTCAATCAGTTTTATGCACGTGGGGGAAAAAGAGAAAATGGAGTTGGGCTCACAAACCTTCAAATGGGTTGAGTAATTCATCTTGGGCTTCAACAAGAGGCTGTTGTTGTATTTCTCCTAGGATTTTTGGGCTAATTCAACAACAATTAAATTTGTCCAATTTTGCAAGACAAATATCAGCCACTTAGCGCCCGGGTGTTGGAATTTCGCACAAAAAAAAGAAATTGGGCTTATGGGTTCTCAATTGGGCTCCTAAATTCATATTGGGATCATACACAATTATTTTGGGCTCCTTATGATTTATTATGGACATCTGCCAAAACAATTTTGCCAATCATCAATTCAACGACTGCGTGTTACATTACGGTCCAACAAAATCCAGTTTAAGAAGATGTATTGCGGTTCGGCTCATCTTGCACTAAAAAAAAAAGAGGAGGGAGAAGAGTAGTACGCTACTACTGCTACTCATGAACCATATCAAAAGAACCCCGACAAGAAATCAATTAGTTTATGATTTAAAGAAAATACTAACTATTTGATCGAGTTGTCTTTTCAGATAATCGCTCCAGTGTCGCGACACTCAGAGTGTGCCAACAACAAACTCGCGGAGTAAAGCTCGGTCTGTAAAGCATTTACAGGGGACTTGTGAAGTGTGAACCGCTGACCAGTCACTCAAAGTTCCCATTCAGCGGGCATAGAAATATAACTCCCCACCCGGTGTTGGCTGCGGGTCTCGTCCCCCTCACCAGGGCGCGCGCGACGCTTAGAGCGTCTATTTCTATTAACAACTTTCAGCTGTGACTGGAACGCGGGAATCATGGACCAAGTACGTTGTATTCATTTACAGACTTTGGAGCTCGACAACAGTCTAGAGATTGTATGCCGAGGTTACGCTTCTTAGCTACCCGGCCCGATATTTTATCGACATCAGTGTCGCGTAACACTCTTTAGCAGCCTCGGTCTGCATGATCACAGCAACAGTTACGTTGCTTCGCACCGATCAGCTCGCACTCCTTTCAATGAACGGAGTATCTAATCAGCTCAAGCTGCATAAGCAATGTTTGGCTCATCGCACAACCCCACGTCTCTCGTGGGTGAGGTTCGGTCGTTTTCTCTATTATTTAATGTATTGGTGCTTTGTCTAGTCCGATCCGATTGTCAGCAACCCAATCGCATCAGACTAGGGGGACTTGACGACGCACGGTTTATATGACTAAGTCCAATCCGATGTCATTGGCCGCGTACCAATAACATCAGACTGGGGGGACTTGATGATATATGGTCCATTAGCATGGCCTGGATTGCTCTAGAGCGCCAGCCTAGCCTGGCGCGCTCCTGCCAGCCCTGCCTAGCGCTCCCTTGCTAGCCTTGCTTGGCGCTCTCTTTCCAGCCGTGTTGGGGACTCTCCTGCCGGCCCGACATGGCGCTCCCTCTCCTGGCGCTCCCCTGCCAGCCTTTCCTGGTGCGCGCCCGCCCACCATGCCTAGGGCGCGCCCGCCAGCCCCGCCCGGCGCCTCCGGGCGGCCTCGCCAAGCTCCTTGCTAGCTGGGCCTGAATTGGGCTGGCCCAAGGCCTGACCTAATTCCCCTTGACCTAGTTGTCCCCTATAAATAGAATAGTTCCTCCTCCATGAAGGAGGACCTTTCCCTTGGACTCTTCCCCAAGTGGTTCAGCCACCACTAGATCTTCCCCTTGGCTCAGCCGCCACACTATACTCCGGTCGGGTGGCTCAGCCGCCGTCAGGCACCATACACCACCACCAGCACCAAGATGGTTCTCTCCAGCTATGGAGGACCATCTCAGATCTACCATCTGATCTAACTTGATCGTCGGAGTCCGCTCCCGGGGGACAGTCCCTGGGGCGGCTCTAACGACTTTGCTCTGTGATGTCCAGATCTCCGCCACAGCACAAGACCAGATTAGTCGCCGGAGTTCGATGTCGCATCAGATATCCACTAGGTAATGTTGAGGTGTCAAACTCTACTTCCCTCCCATTTGTTTTTCTTTTTTTGTTGTTGGGCCGAGAATGAGGGAAAGGAAGAGAGAATGAAAGAGTTTGGGCCTGTTCTTGGTTTATTTCGAAATTATGAGGCCCAAGATGAAGGTTTTTGGCTCATTGGGCCCTCATGAGGGTTCACGGCCCAATAGTGATAAGGAAAAAGGGTTTACGGCCCAATGATGCCCAAGAAAATAGTTTACGGCCCATTAGGGCTTATGAAACCATTTACGGCCCATCATGGCCCATGAGGGATAAGATGAGTCATTCTAGGCCCACATGACCCAAAATACTTTAGTGTCATGAGTGTGGGTCCAATTAGATCCCAAATAGGGTTTCTTGGCCCAAAATAGCCAAATGGAAAGTTTACTGGTCCATTAGGCCCAATAAGAGGATCCTAGTCCATAATAAATTTGAACCGGGATTTTTAGGGTTTTCAACCCATAGTTGAATATATGAGATGTATTGTATTAGGTGTTGAACTTCACTCAGGAGTTTTGATTCAAATGGATGATTTCATTTTAGCATATAGTATGATTTTCACTTAGAGTACAAGTCTTACAATAGTTGTTGTTTACATGAAAATAAAATTTCCTAGCTAAAATGCTAGTTGTGACACAGCCGCCCATGACCGACTGCACCTAACTCGACCAACTAGCATTAATCATAGATAGTAAGAGGCCGCCTAATGCCTAGGTGACCGCCTAGGCCGATTTTTACAACATTGGATGAGATACTATTCATCCTTAGCTAAATAAACACTAGCTAGCTTCGGCCTATAATCGTTAAAGCTTAAGTGAGCAGAAAAGATATGTATAGATCTATACGGGTTGACTCCCCCACCTGCGGTTGCTAGCTACAACCTGATGGTCAAGTCAAAGCATGCATAACTTTCTAAACTTTTGCAACGTCTGACGAAGCGTTGTTTCGGGGAGTACAACAGTCATAAGCTCGATTATAGGAACTCGTTGTTACATTATTCAGCACACTTCGGAAGGGACACCTTGAGAAAGTAGTAAGAACATACACATGCTCATGGATGTGAGTCAAGAAACCCAATTGTACTTATAAAACTATAAAATACCCCAAAATGGTAGTAATATAGGTACACAAACAAAGAAATACGAGGAAAATAGAGCCCTGGAAATCAAGGATATACTCAAAATACAAAGGTAATTATAGTATATAGTAAGATTTCCCAAAAACAAAGTACTTAGGAGTTAAGGAATAGAAATTACTCAAATACAATAAATGGACCACAATATTCATAAACAAGGATCCTTCTCAAAGTCACTGACATATTTTCTACTTTAATGCAGACCTATGTACTCACCAACATTATGTTTGTAACGCCCTTAAAAATACAATCCGAAAATTTCATTTTTAAGTTTATCAAATCATAAAATGAACCATATTGTTTTTCCCAAAATCATGTGAACACAAAATAGTTTAGTTGTACAATCCAGACGGTACATATAAATCATTAGAGTAATAATCCCAAAATCACTAATGCGGAAAATCATGGTGTGATGCGATGCGATCAAGTCGGCCCTTTCCCCTTCGAGCTGGAAGTACCTGAAACACAAAATGAATCGGTAAGCACAAAGCTTAGTGAATTTCCCCCACCATACCACATACAACATAACATATTTTCGAGCATATCTGGGTGCCCGACCTACCCTGCTGAGCATACCTGGGTGCTCAACCTACCCATGTCAGGCATACCTGGGTGCCCGACCTACCCATATCAGGCATATATGGGTGCCCAACCTACCCTTCAGTTTTATTTCAACTGATTACGGGGTCTATTTCACCCCCTACCACTACCACCTAAATCATGCATATCACACATAAGAATCAAACAATATATACCACCTTAATAATTATCACAAAGACAATTACTAAGTCATATCAATAATAGTGGGCCGGCATTGGTGCCTTCGACCCACGGGTTCTACGAAGGGAGACTCACATCAACTGTGTATGCCGAAATCGTACTCCTCGGATGGCTCGGGGCTCCTATCCCTAAAGCATAAAAAATTCCCTAATCGGTTATTGGGTCCAAATAGGACTCCCTTATGGCCTAAATTTCTAATTCATGTCTAAGGCAAGGTTCCCTAACCCTTGCCCTATTGGGCCTTTCTCCCCCAAGGCCCAACCCATAATTCATTTAAGGCCCAAGTCCATATATTTAAGTTTTAAGGCCCAATAAGTCCCAATACAACAAATTCCAGGTCTAGACCCAGAGCCCTTACTCCACAATGGGTCATGAGACCCAACAAATTCAGGCCCAACCTCTTAAGGCCCAAAAACCACATTTAACCATTCTGCATGCGTACGCGCGACATACTTGGCACGTACGCCCAACATATGATGGCTTTGACCATTATGGGGAGGTTGATCCAGTACACGTAGTGTACCAAGGGTACGCCCAGCGTACTGGCCAGCCACCTTAGGAACTTCATTGTGGTTTAATCCATTAAGTCCTTACGTCCAAATCCTAGATCCAGCCCCCTTTTGACATCCTAAACCATAAAGTTACAAACTTTATGTCTTCACATGCATGGATGGGGGTTAAGACATGATTTAAGTCATTAAACACACTTTGTGGCCATCTAACACTTACATGGTTGTGGCTTAACCATCAAGGCCTGATTTTTATGGTTCTAAATACTCCCAAGAGCTCAAAAAGGACAGCTCTTATGGACGGAATCTCCCAAAACTCAAAGAACCTCAAGCATGGAACCAAAAAGTGACATAAAACACCCTAAAACTAAATCTAAGCATGCAATTACCAAGTTAGAAGCTTGATACCTCAAGTGAGTCAGAAAATATGTCAAGCTTCTGGATCTACAAGCTCACTTCACGTTCTTGCTCCTTCTTCTAACTCCTTCTCCTTCAAAACCACCAAAAATCACCCAAAGGTGCACCAAATTAGCTCACAAGGCATGCAAGAGGCTTAGGGTTCGATTTCTACTCTTTAGGGACAATGGAGGCTGAGGGAATGAGGTTTGGGACGGATTTAATGTCTTTATATATAATGCAAACCCTAAATTTTATGGTTTGCAACTGGACATGTTACGCCCATCGTATGCTTGGGTATGCCCAGCGTACACGAGGCTCCCCCCCCGCTTCGCGCCTCATATATGTACGTCGTGCGTACGCTATGTACGACCAGCGTACGGCCTTCCTGAAAATCACATTATAACATACTTAAATAAATCGAAGGAAAATACTTGGTGACTCGGGAATTACAAATCTCCCCCACTTGAATTAGACTTCGTCCTCGAAGTCTGCTGCTGCTGCTGGAAACAGCTCAGGGTAATGCTCCCACATCTTGTCCTCTGGATCCCATGTCCATTCCGAGCCCTTACGATGTTGCCACTGCACCTTCACCAGCTCTACCTTCTTGTTTCTCAGGGCCTTCGTCTTCCTGTTGAGAATGGCTACTGGCCTCTCGATGTAGTTTAGGCGATCATCCACCTGAATTTCCTCCAAAGGAACTATCATGGAATCGTCGGCTATACATTTCCGCAGCTGCAACTCATGAAAAGCGCTATGGATCTGCCTAAGCTCCTCCAGAAGATCCAGTCGATACACTACCCTGCCCACTCGGGCTATAACCCTGAAAGTTCCGATGTACCTGGGACCTAACTTGCCCCGTTTTCTGAAGCAGGTGACACCTTTCCAAGGTGACACCTTCAGAAGGACCATATCCCCGACCTGAAACTCTAGGTCTGATCGGCGTCTCTCGGCGTAGCTCTTCTGCCGACTCTGAGTCGTATGGAGCCTACTCCAGACCTGATGGATCATCTCAGTCGTCTTGAGCACCGTCTCGGTACTCCCCATGACCCGCTGACCGACCTCACCCCAACATATCGGGGTTCTGCATTTCCTCCCATAAAGCATCTCAAAGGGTGGTCGGTCAATACTGGCGTGGTAACTATTATTATACGAAAATTCCGCCAAAGGAAGGTAGCTATACCAGCTACCACCAAAGTCTAGTACGCACGCCCGCAACATATCCTCTAATGTATGAATGGTACGCTCGCTCTGACCATCCGTCTATGGGTGGAAAGCCGTGCTGAAATACAGATGAGTACCCAACTCGTCGTGAAATCTCTTCCAGAATCTGGAAGTGTACCGCACATCCCTGTCAGAAATCACAGAAACAGGCACCCCATGCCGAGCTTCTACCTCTGGATGTAGATGTCTGCAAGCTTCTCGGTCAAGATGCTCTCCTGAATTGGTATGGAGTGGGCACTCTTGGTCAATCGATGCTCGATGACCCATATCGCTTCAACTCCACGCGCCGTCCGAAGTAACTTCGTGATGAAGTCCAGAGTGATCTCCTCCCACTTCCACACAGGAATATCCAACGGCTGCATTTTTTCATGCAGTCTCTGGTGTTCTGCTTTGACTTTCCTGCAAGTCAAGCATCTCTCCACGTACCAGGCTACATCCCGCTTCATGCAGGGCCACCAATAATCAGGACGAAGATCCTTGTACGTCTTCGTTGCCCTGGGATTGAAAGAAAATCTGGAGTTGTGCGCCTCCTCCATCAGAACCTGGTGTACACCTCCAAGATATGGAACCCACACTCTCCGATGGAGTGTCAATAGACCTCGACTATCATATTCGAATGAGGCAATCTGACCCACGATGCACTCACTCTTCCGATGCTCCTCTCGTATAGCCTCCAACTGTGCCTCTCGAATCTTCTCCAGGAGCAGAGTCACCACTATCATCCTTTGACAGATGTCTCTGATTGGGGCCGCGATGCCTTGCAGCTCAGGGCATCGGCCACAACATTGGCCTTCACCAGATGATAGAGGATCTCGCAATCGTAATCCTTTACCACGTCTAACCACTGTCGCTGCCTCATGTTCATATTTGGCTGATCCATCAGGTACCTCAAGCTCTTGTGATCCGTGTAAATAGTACAGCGGACCCCATATAGGTAGTGTCGCCAAATCTTGAGGGCAAAAACAACTACCCCTAACTCCAGATCGTACGTCGGGTAATTCGCCTCGTGAGGCTTCAATTGCCTCGAGGCATAAGCGATGACGTGCCCTCTCTGCATCAACACTGCACCCAAACCCGAGATAGACATGTCACAATATACTACGAAATCCTCATCGCCCTCTGGCAGGGCCAATATCGGCGCCTCGCACAACTTCTGCCTCAAAGTCTCGAACGTTGCCTGCTGCTCAGGCCCCCAGCGAAAGACAACAGCCTTGTTCGTCAGCCGGGTCAGGGGTACTGCTATCTTGGAGAAATCCTGAATAAATCTCCGATAATAGCCAGGTAAATCGAGGAAGCTCCTAATCTCGGATGGAGACCTTGGGATCTCCCATCTCATCACGACCTCTACCTTGGCCGGGTCAACCAGAATACCGTTCTGATTGACTAGGTGCCCCAGAAACTGCACCTCGCGCAACCAGAACTCGAACTCGGAGAACTTAGCATACAAGCTCTCCCTCCTCATGGTATCCAACACCTCTCGCAAGTGCCCCTCATGTTGCTCCTGGGTCTTGGATTAGACCAGGATATCATCAATAAAAACAGTATCACTAACCGGTCTAACATCGACCTGCACACGCGGTTCATGAGGTCCATGAACGCGGTCGGGGAACTGGTGAGCCCAAACGGCATCACCACAAACTTGCAGTGCCCATATCGAGTCCGGAAGGCCGTCTTCTGCACATCCTCCTCCCTGACCCTCAACTGGTGGTATCCCGAGCGTAGATCAATCTTGTAAAACCAAGACGCCCCCCTGAAGTTGTTTAAATAGATCATCGATCCTCAAGAGTGGGTAACGGTTCTTCACCTTTAGCTTGTTCAACTCCCGGTAGTCTATGCACATCCGGTGAAACCCATCCTTCTTTTTCACAAACAGGATCGGTGCACCCTACGTCGAGCTACTCGGCCGGATGAACCCCTTGTCTAACAGCTCCTGCAGCTATGTACACAACTCCTGCATCTGTGGTGGGGCCAATCGATATGGTGCCTTAGCTATGGGAGCTACACCGGGAACCAAATCGATCTGAAACTCTACCTGCCTTTCCAGAGGCATCCCAGATAGATCCTCCAAAAATACATCTGGGTACTCACGAATAACCGGCACCTCATCCACCGTCACTCTATCCTGCTCCCGAGTATCCATAACGTAAGCGACAAACCCCAAGCAACCCTGATGGAGATAACGTCTGGCCCTAGCCGCTGAACATAAACGGGGTCGCGATGAGCTCTCTCCCCTACTTGGGGTCCGTACTCGTAGCAGCTGGTGCTCACAATCAATCATTGTCCCATTGGGGCTCAACCAATCCATCCATACTATGACTTTGTTCCTGCACAGAGGGATGGGAACCAAGTCAATAGAGTAGCACTCATCGTACATCCTAAAAAAACAGCCTCTATGAACCCTCGATGCCTGAACGGACCACTCATCTGCAATGTCAACCTCTAGCGGGTAGTCTAACATGCTTGAAGACTCAGAAAACTTCTTGATGAGTGCAAGAGATACGAAAGATCGGGTGGCCCCTGAGTCAAATAACACCAAAATGGGAATATCGTTCACGAGGAACAATCCTAAAATAAGACATATAAAAACGTAAGTGCCTACGTTAACGTAAAATAAGATTTAAGGGAAAGAAACATACCCGTCACCACATCTGGTGCGGCCCGCGCCTCCTCGGCGGTAAACTAAAAGGCTCGGCTCCTCACCACTGGAGCATCCGTCTTGCCCTGACGATCGTCTGTGATCCGCAGGGTCGCTGGAGCTCGCGCCACCACTGACGCTCCTAATGCTAAGCTCGGACAGTGGGCCTTCCTGTGGCCCTTCTGATTGCAATGAAAGCAAATCAGATCTGATGTCAGAATGGTAGGAGCGGGGGCGGTATAATCCTTACTAAAGTGACTGGTCTTGCCCCACTTGTATCAGCCTGAGCTCCCCAACCTACAAGCTCCCTCATGTGGCTTGCCGCATTTCCCACAGTGACCCCAGACCTGATGACCCTTCGACATCGATTCGAATCCCTTGGGTTTCTTCGCAGAAACCTCACTCGTCGGCCTAGACTCAGCCTTCCTCTTCCCTATATGCTCCATATCGATCTCCCTCTCGCGTGCCCTGGGTATCATGCCGTCCAGTGTCGGGCACGCAGAGTAACTAACAAACACCCTGATCTCTGGTCTCAACATATCGTGGTATCGAGTCTTCTTCCTCTACTCATCAGTCGCGTACTGGGGCACCAACAAAGCCCTCTCGCTGAATTTGGTGGCGATCTCCGCCACAGTCTCAGTCGTCTGTCTCATATCCAAGAACTCTCTGGCTAACTGTTGGATCTCCACAGCAGGTGCAAACTCGGCTCGGAATCGGGTCACAAAATCTAGCCTGGTCATGGCCTCAATGGTTGGGCCTCCCAGTACATAACCGACCTCATCCCACCAGTCCCTAGCTCGATCCCTCAAACATCCCACGGCAAACCTGACCTTCGACCCCCTCAGGGCAGAAGCTGGTCATCTGAGCACACTCGATATCCGCTATCCATCGTCTAGCTACAATGGGGTCCTTCACCCCAGAGAAGTATGGTGCTCCATGTCCATTGAAGTCCTTGAAGGAGAGTGTGCGGGCCCTATCCTGGACATACGCCATATCGCTCCTGAAAGCCCTAAGGCGATCTTCCATCGGCTCGATGATACCTTCCTTGATCGACCCGAAAATCACAGTGGTCGCATCAAGGATGCCTCTAGTAATCTCAGATGCAATAAACTCTCACAGACCATCATCAATCGGTTTGGAACTCGTACCGGACCTAGATCCTGACCCTCTTGCTCCATGATGTGTCACCACCATGCTGAAATAAACCATACAATTATCAGGATACTAATCATGCATAACATCGAGAGATCTCACACTCTGCCACTCTTGGTTCCCCGAAGCTCTCCAAGAGTCAAGTACGGATCCTCTGCTTTCAGTAGTACGGTCCCATACTACCTTCCACATCTATCTGTACTTTCTTCCTGGTTTGCCTTGGGTTACCAAAGCCGCTTCCTATCCATGTATACAATTCGCAATCAAATAATTCATGTCACTAATCTCATCCTAGGCTTTCCCTAGGGTAATCTCCAACCCACTCTCCGCCATCAGCTGCGAAAGAAGCTCCTGCTACTTCTCCCTAACTAGCTCGCGAATACCATTACATATTACTAAGACCAAATAATTCTTCGAATGAGAGGTCTCTCCCTACAACGGTCGGACTCAGACAAGAGTTGCGCAATATGGCTAAACCTAACCTTCTGAAATTATTTAGTCCTTTTAATATGTAACTTAGCATATTCGTTTACCGGTTAGTTAAAGATAACTAGAACTCCTAATAGCACTAAGCAAGCATCATTCGAGCATTGAGTAACCAACACCAGGCATATCCTAATCAGGCCATCATATCACTGACTAATCAGTACTAGCATGCAGTTCAATAAGCACATATAGTAGGCATACAAGGCATTCTTCCTAGATCCTTAGCCCTAATCTTGCATGCAATTCACATATTCACATTTCATATCATAATATAACATGTATGGGTATCTTGGGGAAAACTAACTTGAGCTCGGCCGATTGCACGCATCATACTCCTTGTTCTTTATTACAAACCCTTAATTTTAAATTTTAGAAAAAAAAATTCTTGTAAAAATCTCTCAAACCCTCGATTTGAGTCCAGACACACTCGAGAATGTTTCCGAATCCCTCAAACCAGGGCTCTGCTACCAACTTGTAACGCCCTTAAAAGTACAACCCGAAAATTTCATTATTAAGTTTATCAAATCATAAAATGAACCATATTGTTTTTCCCAAAATCATGTGAACACAAAATAATTTAGTTGTACAATCCAGACGGTACATATAAAATCACTATCAGAGTAATAATCCCAAAATCACTAATGCGGAAAATCATGGTGTGATGCGATGCGATCAAGCCGGCCCTTTCCCTTTCGAGCTGGAAGTACCTGAAACACAAACTGAACCGCTAAGCACAAAGCTTAGTGAGTTTCCCCCACCATACCACATACAACATGACATATTGTCAGGCATATCTGGGTGCCCGACCTACCCTGCTGAGCATACCTAGGTGCTCAACCTACCCATGTCAGGCATACCTGGGTGCCTGACCTACCCATGTCAGGCATACCTGGGTGCCCGGCCTACCCATATCAGGCATATCTGGGTGCCCGACCTACCCTTCGGTTTTATTTCAACCGATTACGGGGTCTATTTCACCCCTACCACTACAACCTAAATCATGCATATCACACATAAGCATCAAACAATACATACCACCTTAATAATTATCACAAAGATAATTACTAAGTCATATCAATACTAGTGGGCCGGCATTGGTGCCTTCGACCCATGAGTTCTACGAAGGGAGACTCACATCAACTGTGTATGCCGAAATCGTACTCCTCGGATGGCTCGGGGCTCCTCTCCCTAAAGCATAAAAAATTCCCTAATCAGTTATTGGGTCCAAATAGGACTCCCTTATGGCCCAAATTTCTAATTCATGTTCCAAGGCAAGGTTCCCTAACCCTTGCCCTATTGGGCCTTTCTCTCCCAAGGCCCAACCCATAATTGATTTAAGGCCTAAGTCCATTTATTTAATTTTTAAGGCCTAATAAGACTTAATACAACAAATTCCAGGTCTAGACCCAGAGGCCTTACTCCACAACAGGTCATAAGGCCCAACAAATTCAGGCCCAACCTCCTAAGGCCCAAAAACAACATTTAACCATTCTGCATGCGTACGCGCAACGTACTTGGCATGTACGCCCAGCGTACGCTGGCTTTGACCATTACAGGGAGGTTGACCCAGTACGTGCAGCGTACTGGCCAGCCACCTTAGGAAGTTCATTTGGCTTAATCCATTAAGTCCTTACGTCCAAATCCTAGATCCAGCCCCCTTTTGACGTCCTAAACCATAAACTTACAAACTTTATGTCTTTGCATGCATGGATGGGGGTTAAGACATGATTTATGTCATTAAACACAATTTGTGGCCATCTAACACTTGCATGGCTATGGCTTAACCATCAAGGCCCGATTTTTATGGTTCTAAATGCTCCCAAGAGCTCAAAAGGACGGCTCTTATGGACAGAATCTCCCAAAACTCAAAGGACCTCAAACATGGAACCAAAAAGTGACATAAAACACCCTAAAACTAAATCTAAGCATGCAGTGACCAAGTTAGAAGCTTGATAACTCAAGTGAGTCAGAAAAGATGTCAAGCTTCTAGATCTACAAGCTCACTTCACGTTCTTGCTCCTTCTAACTCCTTCTCCATCAAAACCACCAAAAATCACCCAAAATTGCACCAAATTAGCTCACAAGGCACGCAAAAGGCTTAGGGTTCGATTTCTACTCTTTAGGGACAATGGAGGCTGAGGGAATGAGTTTGGGACGGAATTAATGTCTTTATATATGGTGCTAACCCTAAATTTTAGGGTTTGCAACTGGACAGGTTATGCCCAGCACACGTGAGGCTCCCCCCCCCCCCCCCCCCCCCCGCTTCGCGCCTCAAACATGTATGCCGTGCGTACGCTATGTACGCCCAACGTACAACCTTCCTCAAAAATCACATTATAACATACGTAAATAAATCGAAGGAAAATACCTTGCGACTCGGGGATTACAATGTTAAACTTTCAAACTCACATGTATTCCTAGGAAACGGATGAAGATAGAAGATATTACTCATTGCGGAAATGGTCGATTTACGGAGCCACTGGAAGCCCATTAAAGAAATTTACTACCAAGTTAAAACTGTAGTGTTGTTTAAATAAAACTCTTATGTGATTCTACATTTTATAAATGGAAGTGATATTTATGTTATAAGAATATTTGTAATACTTAATAAATGTTCAATGATTGTGATCCAACATCCTAACATCGTGCCACCTGGCGTTTCCGCCCTCGACCAAGGGTGTGACAAGTCCTTCTAGGGATTTCAACACTTCTCCTTTGTGTGGTGGCTCCAAGAGGTAGGGGAAGGTTCTGACCAGCCGAGACGGGCGGAATAGTGCTAGAAGTGGATTTTGGTAAAGAAGACAATCTTCATGTAAAAATTTGTATGTAATTGAAATTTTGAAAAAGCTTTTGAGTAGTTTTAAAGAGAAAAATATAGTAACACCACTTATCCCACTGATGGTGCCAAATTATTTTGGTCAAAAATTAACAAACTAATTTCGTAACCAAATTAGTAAGTTTGGTGTGATGTTAAAAAATAAAGTGGTAATAGCTAGAGTGCTTAAGATTCTTGGAATATGCTGAAGATCTTGGTCGTGCCCAAGATCCTAGGAGACAGATAATAATGCTTAGAAAACTATTTAACATAATTGATTTTATTTTGAAGTGTAAACGAATGTATTTTATATATTTGGGACAAAAATAGTGTTAAAAATGTTTAATAAATGATTTTAAGTAAGAAAGTAACAAAATACTCGAAAAGGTATCAAGATACCACATAATATCTTGATAAGTTGATATAAAAACATGCAAACGATTAAATAAGTATTCAGACAATGTTGTAATCATTTAAGCAATTACAAATGAATGAAATCAAAGCAAGAAAATTGTAGTATAAATACTAATCTATCTCTACATAAACCCTATCTCACAGAAACAATACAAATTATCATCTCTCAACTAATGAGAGTGGCTAGTATAAATATTAATCTAAACCTAGGAGATAAAACTTCTGCAGATTCACCACATATTCGGTTATATCAAATCTATGATTTGATAGGATTGATTCTTCAATGATAAATTCAGATCTAGTATATAAGGAATGGATCAGATCAGATCTTCAGAATACTTCTTCACCAAGTAAATTTTATCTAAATCATATTCGGGCATCAACACCAGTACATTAGATGTTGATCAGAGCATCAACATCAGGGAGTCATCCACTAATCAGCTTCAGCTTCAACTCATGCAGTTTCAGCTTCAGCAGATAATGTATGACCATCAACGAGTGTCATAATTATATCTCATGATTAGTGTGTCATCAGTGTAAGGCCTTCAGCGTATGGACACGCTGATCAGTCTTCAGTGAGTGGTGTCTTCGTGCCTTTGGTTCTGATAGAGTCTTTAGCGTCTTTTTCTCATCAGGGGATGATCTTTAGTCTTCGACATATGCACTTCCATCAACATATCTTCAGATTAACTAACTAAACAAGCTTTGACAGATCAGCTTGTCTAAGTTATATTATTTACACTTACTTAGACAAGACTGACTGTCTACAATGAGTAGATAAACTATATGACTATAAATTATATATTTTGCATCATCAAATCTATACAAATATGTGACCCAACAAACACAACGGCGTACCTGGAAAACCCTTAATCCTTTTGGATCTTCGACATAAAACCTAGGGAGGTGATAAACTCATATGCCTTGGAACTTATATTAAATCGTAAATAAACGTTATAAGTGCTAGCTGATCTTAGTAAGAATGTGTTTATGCTCAAGTGTCGAAAGAATACATGTATGTGTGTGTTGATCAGCTAGTCTTTTATACATAACAAGAATAACTAAAACTCCAAGATTCTTGGGAATTTTCTTGATCTTTCCTTAACCCAACTTTCTCGAAGGTCTTCAACGTTCATGAGGCATTGACCACGTGTAATTGAATTAGTCTATTTCTTTTTCCTTAATCCTTGAGTCTTTGCATAAAATTTTACAAGAAAAACGATGGCAGTCCAAGATACCGAATAAGTCCAAGATCTTGGGCTTGCGTGGGAAGTTAGTTCAAGTTCAACATATAAATGGTAAGTAAAAATTTCTACCCACAACACACCCCTCCTTCAACAATCCTTCAAACATGTAAACTAAATAAAAAAACGATACAAAAGCAAACAAACTAGAGACAACTTTTTAATGACAAATCGATGCCTTCACGTCCATTAATATCATATCAATATTGTTCAATTCATACGAATTCAAGTAGACATGTTGCTTCCATAAACGAACAACACGTCCTTGAACTTCAAACCATTGATATTAGTATTCAAATCACTAATTAACTGATATTGTGAACCCATCTCAAACACTATATAGTTCTAACAACTATATAACAACAAATATACCCATAATTGACACACCCAATGTATCATTTCTACATATAACAAACATCAACATTAGCTATTGAGCAACTGAACAGCCTAACCGGTCACAATATATTTTAAGCCACAATAAATTGAAAGACATATGAAATGCTCAAAATGACACCCACAAGAACCTGTTATCGCATCCCAACGAACAGTCTCTCTCCTAATCGATTGACACGTCGGAAAACGGCCCCTTATCAAAAGCTATTTTTCACAAATAGAGTTGCATTAGACATGTCATGTGGACTTGAAATATGGAGCTCTCGACAACTCAGCATAAATTTACTTAAGGGTGTGTTTGATATGGGGTCTAATTGGGTACAAAGGGGGATTGGGTCCAAAAAAAACCAATTGGCATGTTTGATATTACATCTTTAAGTATTGGACTTGGTCCTTCATACACACCTGATTTGGTCCCCTCCTCAAAACTGGAGGGCTGGGACACCACTGCGCAAAAAACCCACACTTCCCATTTTGCCCTAACATCTAATGCGCTTACAACTTCATTGTGGCGTCCCAAGTTCCTATTGCTTGTTTTTTTTTCTTCCTATTTTCTTGCTCTGATTTTGTTGCTTTTTGTGTTGAAAGACTTGATGGCTTAATCATGTAAAAATCGATATATGCAATGAAGGTTTGATAAATGTGACCTTATTGGCTTGCGGCTGATCTATGTTCTTTTCATGAAGTAAAATCGAGGTTGATGCTAGAATGGAAAAATTAATTTGTGCAACTGCAATATGTTGATTTGATTGTCCTTAAATAGTATGTTAATTTGTTTCTCATTGAATAAAGAGTTTATGAAAGCATTCTAGCAATACTTGAGTCTTCTAAACAAAAACGATAACTTAAGTCTATTTGATTGTCAATGGTCAGAGATTTTAAAAGGATTTAAATGTAATTAACCTTTGAGATGCTACTGGTTTGATAACATTTTGTTGTAAGTCCCTTTTGATTTTTCATATCATATAAATTCCATGTCTCTCGATTTATATTGTTGTTTCATGCTTCTCGTTTATATATTGGTTTATCAAAGCTTATATTGATATCAAGTATGAAATTGTTGTTTTTTCTAATGGTTATTTTCATTTTTGGTGAATCCACCTACATTTTTTAATGATATTATAAAAAATTAATGTTATAAATTAAAGGGATAATGTCACTGTAGCACAATGAACTTTTGTGATTTGTCCGACTTGACCAATTATGTTTTTTTCTTGCGCATTAGGTCATCTAACTTTTATTGTACATGTGAATTAGATCATTATCGTTAGTTTTTAACCATTCCTCCGTTAACTAGTTATCTAAATTACACGAATGGCCCCTATGGTTTAAATTTCTTTCATAATTGGTCGTTATCAGCCATGTTTTAAATCACTCGACTAAAACTACCATAATTCTGAAACTCTAGGGACCAAACTGTAACATTGTCATCGTCTTCCCTAAATTCTTTTGTATCCCAACTTACTCGACGCTCCTTCAAAATCGATTAGAAAGGTTGAGAGAATTTCCAAAATTTTCATATCTTCAGTCGAAAGGAGAACCTACGGGAACTTGAAGGATCAAACCGGTCCTGCTACCTGATTTCGACTTCGATCATACAGTCGAAAGGAGGTTAAGTTCAGTTTCAGGTCTCGTCGTTTGGGATTACCAGGTTGGGTTCAGATGAGTTTTAAATTTGTTGTATTCGTATAATAAGCCAGCAGATGTGGTTATATCGAATTTGAAGGATTCATGTACCTGAATTATCAATCTTCAAATTTCTCAGAAGACCTACAAAGCGGTGCTTGAATTATATGTTTCGTTTCATGGACAAGATGAATTCTGGTACATGAATCCTTCAGATTTGTATATAGAAACCAACCATTTGGCCACCGGAAGAGCTCACGGGGCATACCGTGAAGTATTGGTGACGATTGACGGTCAATTAGTCAGATCAGTAGTTCCTTTCCCGGTGATATTCACCGGCGGAATTAATCTTCTGTTTTGGGAGCCTGTTGTCTCCATTGGAGCTTTTGATCTTCCTGCTTATGATATCGATTTCACTCCACTTCTAGGGCTTCTTTTAGATAACAAAAACCATTCAATCGGGCTTCATGTTGCTGATGGTATCTCGTTTTGGCTTATTGATGCAAATCTACATCTCTGGTTGGCTCATACATATGTAAACGTTGAAACTGTGAAGTATAAAGTCCCATCAATGGAGATCCAACGTAAATCTGAGTTCATACTCCTTGATGGAGAATTCGAAGTAGAAGGAGAAAGGAGTAGTCAAGCTACAGGATGGGTAAATTCAAGCTTCGGCAATCTGAAAACCTAATTTACCGAAAAGACCAAATTCAAGAGCAAGCTCAAGTTCAAATCAGAGGGAACTAAGAAAGAACTTGACCAACAGATCAATGCTTACAGGGTATTCAATGTTACACTTTGCCCCCTAAAGTTTCAGAATTGTAACGGAGGAATAGTTTTAGTTGTATGATTTAAAACATGGCTGATAACGACCAATTACAAATGAAATTTAAACCATAGGGGCCATTCGTGTAATTTAGATAACTAGTTAACTGAGGAATGGTTAAAAACTAACGATAATGACCTAATTGACATGTACAGTAAAAGTTAGATGACCTAATGCACAAGAAAAAAACATAATTGTTCAAATCGGACAAATCACAAAAGTTGATTGTGCTACAGTGGCATTATCCCTAAATTAAATTTTAAATCATAAAGGAATTATTATAAAAAATGTTGTTTGAGGTAATATAGTTATTTTGTATAGTCAGTCAGATACAAAATCAAATAACAACTTTCAGTCATAAGTTAACTTAGTCAAAACTTATAACCTAGTCAGCTTCTATATCGACTCTAACCCAATTAGCAACTATCAAACGATCCCTTAAGTTATATAGGATAAATATTAATATTAGTTAATCATAAATATAAATTTCAATCTTTGTGTATTTTTCTATTTGATATAAAAGTAAAATCAATTCAAGTTTATTATACATGAAAAATGTACGCTGTTATACTTTGTGATAATATAATTTATAAAGTACTAGGTGTAAAACTCATATGTTATACGGGTTTGATAAAACAAAAAATTAAATATAAAAGTTTAAATAAAAATTTATTTAAATTTGAAATTTTAGATTTGAAATTTAAAATTTAAAATTTGAATTTAAAAGGAAACATATTAAATACTATATGAATACTAATATTGTAATTTATTGGTTATTTTCAATTAAGACAATTATTAATTGAGGTGTAAATATGATGTGTTAATTAAGAAAAGATAAAAAAAAATGAAAAAATGACAAATGGAAAAAACATTTATTCAAAAATACCAAAAAATGACATGTGTCCAAGTTAATAAGAAAGTGACATGTGACAAAATTATTTTCATTTATTAGGGAGGATTAAAATAAAAAAGATATAGTGTATATTTGTAATTTGTTAAAAGTTAATTAATAAAATGGATGCTTTGGATAATTTATTTAAATTATAAAAATTAAATATATTGAGAATATACTTTTAAAGCTATATTTACCGTACTACCTGAAAAACTAGTTGTTAGCTGAAAAGTTAACTGTTAAATAAAAACTTAGTTGATAGCAGAAAAGCTAGCTGATAAAAAATATCGTTTTATAAAAATGTGTGAAACTAGCTGAAAAATATAAAATGACATAAAATGATATTTAAGAGAATGTGTTTCTATAATTAATTAAGGGGTATATTTGAAATTTTTTAAAAAAGCTCCTAAAAAACAAGTTTAAATAGTTTTTTCAAAAGGTAACTTAGAGCACTAGGTGTGGGCAACTAGATGTAACACCATTTTGGTGCCACATCACATGCCATATCATCAATGGTGTTATAACACCAAGTGGGGAAATGGTCACCATGTTGTATCTTGTTATGACACCAACTTTTTTTTCCATTTTATAATTTATTTTTTATTTTTTTTCGATTTTTTTTTAATTTAGACAAATATTTTTTAAATATAACATAGTAAATAAAACATAATGTTTAAAAATTATAAATAACATATAATAATTTTTAAAGATTAAAATTAACATAGAGATTAAATTACACATAACATCCAAATTCAAAAAAAAAAATAATAATAACATCCAAATTCAAAAAAAAAAAAATACAACGCTATTCGTTATCGTTATTGTTACCATAGAAGATATAATCCGCCAAGTCTTCTCGAAGTTGTCTGTGTTTATTTGCGTCCTGAATGTCAACAACGCGATGCAAATAATCTGCTGTTCCTGGTTGAAACTGAACGTGTCTGGGCTCCGTTGGGATATAGTGTGCAATATTTCGCCCTTTATCTTCTACTACCATGTTATGCATTATGATACATGCATACATGATATATCGTAGAGTTTCTAAATCCAATGGTCGTGCTGCATGTTCGATTATATGTCACTTCGCCTTCAGCACTCCAAACACGTTCCACATCCTTACGTGCTCCTTCTTGTCTTCTTTTAAAAAAATTGTCTCGTTCTTCAACCGGGTGGCGGAATGCCTTCTAAATACAACGCTATTCGTTATCGTTATTGTTACCATAGAAGATATAATCCGCCAAGTCTTCTCGAAGTTGTCTGTGTTTATTTGCGTCCTGAATGTCAACAACGCGATGCAAATAATCTGCTGTTCCTGGTTGAAACTGAACGTGTCTGGGCTCCGTTGGGATATAGTGTGCAATATTTCGCCCTTTATCTTCTACTACCATGTTATGCATTATGATACATGCATACATGATATATCGTAGAGTTTCTAAATCCAATGGTCGTGCTGCATGTTCGATTATATGTCACTTCGCCTTCAGCACTCCAAAAGCACGTTCCACATCCTTACGTGCTCCTTCTTGTCTTCTTTTAAAAAAATTGTCTCGTTCTTCAACCGGGTGGCGGAATGCCTTCACGAATGTGGAATACTGAGGATATATTCCATCTGTAAGGTAATACCCATATTTGTATTCGTTTCCATTCACCGTGAAAGGAGCATCCGGGGCCTTTCCATTCAAAAGATCGTCGAATATTGGCGATTGATTAAGAACGTTGACGTCGTTGTTGGAACCCGCAACCCCAAAAAATACATGCCAAATCCATAAATCTTGAGAAGCAACAGCCTCTAAAACCAACGAAGGTGATCCGTAATGACCACTTGCGTATTGCCCTTTCCATGCTACCGGACAATTTTTCCATTTCCAGTGTGTGCAATCAATGCTTCCGATCATTCCGGGAAACCCATGGCGTTCTTCATGCGCCGCATACAATTCTTGCAAATCATGCAACGAAGGTTTCCGCAAATACACGTCTCCAAATGTTTCAACAACACCCCTTGACAATGTATACAAACTCTCCCTTAAGGTTCTTTCGGACATTCTCATATAGTCGTCCATGGTGTCGGGTGACTCCCCCATAGCCATCAAACGAAGGGCCGCAGCACATTTCTGCAAAGTTGTAAACCCTCGTCTACCTCTAGCATCATCTCTTATTTGAAAAAATTCATACCTAAATATAAATTAACTACAGTTTAAAAATATATTGCATATGTTGTAAAATTAAAGAAACATGTAGTACATTTTTATTTATTTTCTATAAAAGTATAGTAAAGAAGCGATACCGGCTTTCTAAGGCGTTGGCGATTCGTAAGAACACATCCCTACTCAAACGAAATCTTCTTTTGAAGTCCTTCGCCCCGTATACACAATTATCCGCAAAGTAATCGCGGTATAGATGTTCGTGTCCTTCCTCGCGAAGTCTGTTTAACATCGCACGTCTTGTTAGTAGCGGGGCTGGGTCTGGTTGTAGCAGGTCGGTAGTGGAATAATGATACATCATCCTGAAGAAAATATCGTCATCTGAATCATCGGACGAGTCGAAAGGGTCCATATTTTTTTTTGAAGATAATTGAAACTATGTAGAGAGGAGAAGAGAAATTGTGTGAAATTTTTTTATAAAATGGTAGGTATTTATAGGGTAAATGATTTTTTTTTAATAGTTAATTTTTTTTTATACCGTTGCCATTTAAACGTTTGAAAACGTTTAAATTTAGTGCGTTTCATCCAGTCGCGACGGCAACGAGATTCAACCTCGACGAGCAAAAACGAGTAGGGGGGGCGGTGTTTCCCCCGTCACGACGCCGTTGAGGTGTGCCACCTCATCCTCGTTGCTTCTCGTTTGGCCCATACCGCATAATCTTATAAGCTACTTTTTGGTTTGTCAAACATAACAATTTAAAAAAAAAAAACTCAAAAAATAAGTTAGCTTGGCACGCAAAATGCAACTTAAGTATAAAAATATTATAAAGATTATATAAGTTTGGAGATGAAATATTGTTTTTATCATTTTTATATAATTTTGATAGAGAAAACAGTATCATACGTTGAAGTGGTCTAATAACTTTTATTTCTTGAGCATCTGCTTGGGTTTAAAGTTAATTCATTTACTGTTCAATGATTTTTTTTTTTTTTTTTTTTTTTTTTTTTTTGTTTAAAAATTTCTCTACAAAGAAAATTGATTTTTATTGTTTAAAATTTTCTCTACAAAATTTCACTTTTTTTTTTTAATTATGTTTATAACATGTAAAAAATGTAAAAGCTTTTATCTAGAAAATTGTACAGACGTAGGGGGTACAGAATCTAGTTATTACTACAGTAACCTAATCCAATTTTATGAATAAAACAATTTAGAATGCTAAAAGTTGTTATAATAAATCGACCAGTTCTAGTCTTTATATTTCAATGTAATTATAACCGGAAAACAGCTTGTCTATTTTTTATCCTTATTGCACCACTTAAGATGTTAAATACAAACATGATAGATTCTTATCATTGCAACTCAATTATTTACTAAAAACCATTGACAATGCTGTGGGGGAAAAAATATTAAAACCACCAAATTTATCATTGAACTTCAATTCAATTATTATCTTTCTTGACGATGAGAAATCAACATCCTCTTGACTTGTTGGACTTAATAAACTAGTTGACTTATACCTTTTTTAATCTTTGCCTAACATATAATTAATAAAGTTTACTATATAACAATTAAAAAGGTTTATATTCAATTATTGAACCTTTGGGTTTCTTAAAAGCCAATAACGAATATAACATTTGTAATTTTAAGTTGAAAGCATTATGCGTTTATAGTAAAAAAATAATAATATAATTTAGTCATTTGTTCATTATAAGATATAAACTTCATTTTAGGTTATAACATTGATTAACATCAGTTCTAAAAAATTATTTGCTATTGGAGGATGCCGGGTGGGTGTTCATTATGGTGATCCACACCATTTATGTTTACCTTCGTTTCGTATAATGTTATTTGGGGTTAAAAATCAATTTATACAAAAGTAAATTGATTGGTGTGGGTGTTAAATCTAAAATAGTCCACAAATTCGTGTATATCATTGGTTGCTCGTCTACATTGCTTCATTGATCTTGGTTTCCAAGTTAGGGCAAATATAAATCGAATTGATTTTTTGAAGACGTTGAAAATTTTACCACCAATCTCTCCAACTTGAAGCCTAAAACTTTATCTATAGGTGGTCGACTCACCTTTATAAAGTTGGTTTTGGAAGGTTTTGGCATCTATTATATGCCGATATTTGAATTCTCGAAAATATTTTTAAAATCAATGGAATTTTTTAGGAGTCATTTTTGGGGTAATGATTTGGGAGAAAGAAAGGTGAGATGGGTACATTGAAAAGTCTTTGAGTTGATAGACTTTTCAATGGATTTTGTGTTTCCTTGTTATGGGTTCCGGTAATCAAATCTTTTATTGGTGATGATAGCTATTTGGGCCATAATTTAGTCGGGTTGCTCCAAAATATCATATGGACCAATATCATTATCGTTCACGTTCACGCTTCTAAAAAAATTACAAGGTAAAGGTTTGGACTTCGACATTTTTTTTTGTGTCCGTGATTTTCACTTGATGTTGTTTCATTTATTTTAAAAACGTTTTTCATAATACAATCACAACATTTCATTTAACAGAAAAATACAATGGAATACATAAAGTGGATTATTTCAAAAACATTTCATAATAAAATCACAACATTACATCTTTTAAAAGCCAGTCAACCAAAATTCTTTAAATGCAACAGAAGCAAATTATATAAGTAAATAAAACGTGTCAAATGGCATCATTATTCAAATTAAATTACCCATAAGTGACTCAACCTCACAAAGCCAAACTTATAAGCTACTTTACATATAACAAAGAAATAAATGGCAACACATGCTTCGTGAGCCAATAGATTGTACACAACAAAAAGGAAACCATACAACCCCTAATGGGTCATTCATACAAATTATGATCCACATATAACTAAAATTCATCTATAACCGCATAACATATATAATACAGTCACTAGTTTTATATCATTTCTACTACATATTGCATATCAATTCTGCCGCACAACATATAACCATTTGACCACATAAGTTACATATAACAAAATCATATCGCCTATACAGCATATATCATGTATCATTCAAGCGCTTATTGTAAATCTTTTCAACCACTTTTGTGTGTATATATATATATATATATATATATATATATATATATATATATATATATATATATATATATATATATATATATATATATATATTTCATTTCAACAATTTATTATATACAATTTCAATTCAACTGATTATTGTATATAATAATCATTTGTAACATCCCAAAAATCTCAACAAATTTAAATTTTTCAAAACAACTCATTTATTAACAAAAGTGTGTACAAAAACATTATTTCCAAAACATGATTTAAAATCAGAGTCTCTCAAGATCCAATCTATTGTAAAACTAAGGATATGTACGGTCACGTCTTTGCCTTGCCACGAATCAACTGAAGACCTGAAACCATAAACAAAATTGTAAGCACAAAGCTTAATGATTTCCCCAAAAGTACCAACACACAAACAAATAACATATATTTCTGAAAGCTTAATCAAAACCCTAAAAACAGACCCAATTTGGAAAATTGGGCCATATTTGGGCCTTAGATGTTTATTGTTGGTTTTTAGGCCTTTTGTCATCTAGTTTAGGCCTTGGATTTGGGCTAAGCTTGAGGAAGGGTAAAAATGTCTTTTACCCTAAATTGGATTCATAGTGTGAGTCAGGAGCCATATGTTGATGGGTTGTCATTTTGGTATATGATAGCGTGTGGATTTTGCGGATCTACAGTCAGAGATTATTCGTGGGTTCAGCTGTTAATGGGGTGGTGTCTTGTTTTTGGTGGTTCGGGGATCTGTCAGCCAGCAGCCAGGGATCGTCTGTATGATTCAGAAGTGAGAGGTGAGTTTTCCTCGCTATACTTTCGGGTCGAAGGCACCAAGGCCAACCCATTGGTTGAATAACCTGATGTTGTTGATATGCTGAGTATGGAATGAATGTGCATGCTAGTCTTGATATGCTAGTCTGTTAGATCAGTACGACTACTTGTGACTCTGTCTGCATGATTACATGTATATGTTTGTTAGCTATCGGCATATTGTGTTGGTTTGAGGTTGTATTGTTTCGTGATGTAGCCAACAAACCCTGAAGCATTCCAGATACGAGTTGTGGGCTGGGTAGGGCATGCCAAACTCATGTTGAGCGCTCAGGTGCATTCCAGATACGAGTTGCGGACCTGGTTGGTATACCAGACTCGTACTGAGGGCTTTAGGGTATTGGAGCAATCCATATATGAGCTGAGGGTCGGGTAGGGCATGCCAGACTCATACTGAGGGCTCAGTAGCATTCCGGATACGAGTTGAGGACCTGGTTGGTATACCAGACTCGTACTGAGGGCTGAACATTTGTATTCCAGTCAGATGGCTGATTAGGTTGGAGCAAGCCAGACATAAGCTATGGGCCCCGGGGGCAAGCCATACTTATGCTGTGGGCTCAAGAGCATACCAGATATGAGTTGTGGGCCCGTTAGGCAAGCCAGACTCATACTATGGGACCAGGGGTAATCTAGTCTCTTAGCTGTGGACCCAATTACATGTTGTTATTTGTATATGTTATCTACTTGTGTGTTGGTACTTTAGGGGAAATCACTAAGCTTTGTGCTTACAGTTTTGTTTATGGTTTCAAATCTTCAGTTGATTGGTGGCAAGGCGAAGACGTGACCGTACACATCCTTGGTTTTACAAAAGATTGGATCTTGGGAGACACTAATTTTAAATCATACTTTGGAAACAATGTGTTTATACACGCTTTTGTTAATAAATGAGTTGTTTTGAAAAGTTTAAATTTGTTGAGATTTTTGGGATGTTACAAGTTGGTATCAGAGCCTTGGTTTGAGTGAATTGGAGGAACACTGTGTGAATCCAGTCTCAAAATAAGGACATGAAAAGGTTTTTAAAATGATTTTCAAAATATTTTTCAAAATAATCAAGAAAGGATGCGATGTGTACGATCAGCCAGAGCCAGTAAGTAGACCCCAAATTACCATACTGTTCTTTGTTATTGTGATATGTTAGAACATCATGCTAGCGATAGGATATGGATCTTCAGGAATTGCATAATAGAGTTTCCTGATTTTATGATGCATGATAGCCTAGGGTTCTTCCTTATATGAAATTGACATCATTATTGTAGTTGCTTAGTGTATGCATCATAGTTGTACATAACTAAAATTCTATAGTCTGAGAATATTTGGTTTAGCCTTATTTCCTGTTCCTTGTCTGGTTGTGGGCTTAGGGTAGGATCGAGTATTCGACTGTCTATAGGATCCAATGTTATGTATGGCTAGCATACACGAGTGCTGCAGGGTTGGTAGAAGTTTCATGAGTAAGTGCAAAGTATGGGGGGTCAGTGCGAGGAACGATTAGCGAGTTTGGGGAGAGTGAGAGAAAGGCAAAGTTGCACCCGTAGTACGAAGAGTTTGAGATGGAGGATTTCGTATGAGGATCTATTTGATTTTATTGCGTTTTAGTACCATTCGGCTTCTATGCTCAAATGTTGCTTGCTTTGTGGGACCCATGTTGATGAAAGTTAACCATCAAATTAATACAATAAAATTACATGCTATGAAGGTTAAATAATCTTAGAATGAAGGACTCGGACCTATTGTGTAGCTCTTGTTTGAGTCCAACCATTATAGGGCAGGGCCCTTTAGTCGAAGGACTATTTAAGATTGGTTGCATGTAATTGTATTGGTGAAGTGGTTAGCTGGCGTTGGTAGGGGTTCTTTAGCAACTGATGGCAGAGGGGGTGTGGGTGAGTCCTAGGATAGCCTAGGGAGTATTTAGTGCGGTTGTTTCGTCGAGGAGAAGACTTCAGGAGTATTTTATGACTAGGAATTATAAGACCCGAAATGATACTTGAGGAAAGTATGGATAGGTGTGGAAGGTAGTATTGGGCCCGTGCTACTGGAAGCACATGATCCATACTCGAATCAAGGAAGGTTCTGGGGATTCTAAGGGTTGGTCGGGGAAGGTTGCATGGTTTGATACCATAATTCGTGGCGGTATTTCTATTCCTGTCGATCTTTTGGTTGTGTCTGCTCGGGCAGGAGGATGGTCCTGGTAATTGCTTTAAGCCCCAGTAGTGTTATCGATTTGGGATTATTTGATGCAAACCTAGTGAGCTTATTGGTTTGAGGCCTAGGAGGTTTTTCTCGAGGTCGGGTATTCGAGTCGCGGTACGCAAGAAGGGGGCGATGATTATGATTGGCTTAGGTTTTGCAGCTGGAAGTGGGATGGTTGATTGATGGTTTGGAATGTGGTTATCTATGGCAAGGGTTATGCCCTTTCAGTTCTTCAGAATTCGGAGAAAGAGTGAGCAGGCTTGTAATTTCCATAGATAGGAAGGGTAGTACCTGCTTATGTTGGTTTGAGTTATGATTTGGCTTCAGCGCCAGTGGGTGGTAGTTCGAGCCCTAAGTGGGGGAGAACCGTGATTCTCGGGTCAAGTATTTTATCCATTGAGGGATCTGCCAGTTTGTTGTTTGGGTTGCTGTTTTCGAATTAGTTGGGCGAATATTGATCAGTGGGTCTCAGAAGCGGGCATGCTCAGTTCCATGTGAGTCTTGATTCTCTGGATTAAATGTCAATGTGTCATTGACCACTGGTTTTGGGGTTCATCATTTAGCGAAGGTTCACTCGAAAGTTTAATTGTGTCATCCGGGTTTCAGTGGTCGGGCTAATATGTCATCAAAGTTCAGTATGCTCTATGTTCCTTTGGTCTCCGGGTATGTTTACCCTCAATGTTGGAGTGGGAACTTGGTTTATAGCAGACTCAGGTTTTGGTAACCTTCAGGATCACTGTGGAAGTCTTCTCGAGCTAGTTGTGTAGTGATGGAATCCGTTCAGTCTCAATCAAGTATTGGAACTTGTTTTGGCTGATCGTGAGGGTGTTTTCTGTTATTGATTGAGGTGTTATTTCGATTATCTCCGGTTTTTCTTCTCTTTGGATGAGAATATGGGATCCCTAAGGATGTGCATGGTCGTATTTCATGTGAGCTGGGCAAGATAGCATTGGAGCCTTGGTTTGAATTATGTGTATGGTTCTTTTAGGTTATAGCCTTCGAATTGGACCAAGAGTGCAACCGTTATCCTATTCGTGGGTCAAATTGCGACCATGTTTTTGTAAGGTTTTGCTTTGGTAGCAGCTTTTTGGTGCCCAGTTGGCATTGTGAGGGAGTCGATTAGGTCCCTTCAAGGCAATGGAATGGGGTGGGTATCTTCAGGCCCAAAGTGTTGGGCGAATGATGCGATGACGACAAGGTCGGTGTGTTATCGGGAGCATTCCAGACATGGGCTGAGGGCCAGGGAGGGCATTCCAAACTCATGATGTGGGCTCAGAGGTAATCGAGACCTATGTTGAGGACCTTGTAGGGGTATTCCAGTCATAGGCTTTGGGCCTAGTGATCATGGTGGTTCATTTCTTCTGCTTGTAGTGCTTTCGGTGTTAACACGCTGATGGGAGTCAGGGGAGTCACAGTTTAGGGTAGAAGACCTTTTTACCCTTCCTCAAGCATAGCCCAAAGCCAAGGCCGAAACTAGATGACCAATGGCCCAAAAACCAACAATAAACATCTAAGGCCCAAATATGACCCAATTTTCCAAATTAGGCCTAATTCCTTTCATGGGCCTTTTCCAAAGAAGGCCCAACAATAAAAATCCAGATGGCCCAACAAGGGCCAACACAGCCAAGCCTAAACCGAAGCCCAAAACGCAAAAAGGCCCAAGTATGCTGAGTACGCGGGGCGTACTCAGCCTGTACGCTCAGCGTACATCATGGGAAGCTTGTACACATCGTACATACTTGTGCGCCCAGTATACTCACCAACCCAAAGCCAACTTTCCAATAAAGCACTTAATCCATTAAAACTTGGATCCAAACTCAGATCTGACTTTCCCAATGTGGTTTATCACATAAAGTTGCCAACTTTATGTGCATGCATGGCTAAATGGGACTCTAGATATCAAAAGAGCTTAATACTTGACTTAATACATGCATGGAACCAAAACCACCATAAAGTTTGCACCTTTATGCCCAAGGAACCCATGATATAACCAGATCTACAATTACAAGCTTCAAAAATGTGACATCCCCATTTTCTCGGTCAGAAAAGACCGATTTTGTTTATGCTTTATAAAAATCAGAGTACCTCTTTTAATAAAAATGTTGCAGAATTTGTTCCCAGAAAAAAACATGATAAATACGTTATCAAAGCATTTCTGAAGAAATGTGTTTTTATCCATTTTAAAACATTTGGGGTGTCATCGTCAATACAGAAACATAAGCATAAACAGAACTTACATTCATTTACACTAGTGATCTACATCTCTTTTAAATCTCTCAGTGTAAAGTAGCTTCATATCGACACATGTGATACAAATAAGCTTGAGTGGGTCAGGTTGGGAAACCTGGTGAGTACATAGGGTTTTCAACCCACAATAATATAATTATTATGTTCGACATCAAACAATCAACCCAATTACCCATCCCCATTATCTTCATTACTCTTAAGGATCTTCCCTAAGATTCCGCTATTCCTCGTTCATTCATTCCTAAGGAGTATCCTAAGGAATCGACACTAAGTCTGCATAGTCGCCAGGGTTTATCTCGTTTATTGACAATATCGTTTTCGAGAGTCCACTCGCAATACATGTCAATGGGGTTTTTTTAGTACACCGGGTGAACACATCGTTCACAACACCTACAGGTTGCGAGCATGCTAGTGTTCCACTAGACTGTCTAGAATAGTCCGTGGTTGTCATCCATACTCTGCTAGATGACGGGTCCATCGCTTGGGTCATCGTTTGGCTCATCGTTTTGGCTCATCGTTTTGGATCATCGCTTTGGCTTATCGTTTTGGCTCATCGCTTAGGTCGTCACTTAGGTCATCGCTTCGCACCATATTTTATCACTCATATATCATCGCTCATCATTCATCTTATCTTTCATCGCTCATCATTTATCTCATCTTTTATCGCTCATCATTTATCTCACCTCTAATCTACCCATGTTTTACCCAACCCATTTTGTAGATATAAAATACATATACAGTTTAGATCATTTAAAACATGTATAAAACGTTTCATCCAGCATAGACAACAAGTATTCAGACAGTATACACACATAGCACGTAATTTATATAAAATACTTCATATCTATGTGTAAGATGAAAGTAACTATGCACTCACCTGTAAAGGTGGTGACTCGGCACTCGGACAGCACTTCGTTACTCTTAAAAGAATTTTCCTTTGACAAAACCTAGTATCATTACCACTAGAGTTTAGTCTAACGTTCAACGTGACTAATTAATAGTCTTGCTATTATTACTATTATATAAGCGTTAAAACAATACTCTTCACCCACTATGTACAGACAGGGGCCAGACATGAAACACCGCATGGCATGATCATTTTGGCATATAGCACTTCTAAAATCCAACAACCCAAGCGGCCCTTCAAACTGGATTCCCCGTACCGCGAGTGGTTAAAAAGATATTAGAATGACACTTATATAACCCATAATAATTACTCAAATACTTATTATAAGGTCCTAATAACATTACTATATATAAATAAAAGATATATTAAAAATTAGGTAGGCGTATCTTACCTACGAGGGGGTTAGGCTACAAGCCGGGCTCTGCAGGGGCAGGACTTCCGAGCCGAAATCTCTTCTTCTCGGAGCCGTCGAGCGCTTCGGGGCTTTCTTCTAGCGCTAGGGGAGTTTTTGGGAGGTTTAGAGAGGGTGTAGAGAGAAGAAAGAATGGGAAAGGTGTGAAGAAAATGAGGGTGGAAGAGGTTCTATTTATAGGGTGAAATGTGGCTGAACTTGGTGCCACATGTCACCATCTGGTGGCAAGACTTGGGGAGAAAGCAATGGCCAAGATTGTGCCACATCACCCATTTTCGCACAGCACACTTCCGACTTTTAAAATCCGTAACTTTCGCATACGAGCTCCGTTTTTGACGTTCTTTATATCCACGCGTAGGTAAAAATAAGGTCTACAACTTTCATTTTGACTCTGTCGGCTAATTCTCGACCGATCTTAAATTTAACGGTAGGAGGAGATTATACTGTTAAATGACCGTGAAAAATTCGTAACTCTTTCATACAGACTCTGTTTTCATCTGTCTTTTTATCGTTGACTTCCTATTAATGAGATCTTCAACTCTCATTTAGGTCGCGTACGCCAAAAACCGCTTGATCTAAAATTCGAGTTTCGGGCCGTGCACTGCTATGCCAAATCTTAGAAAATTCATAACTTCCTCATACGAAGTCATATTTGGGCGTTCTTTTTATGAACGCTCTCGGTTTAACGTATACTAAAACTTTTGTTTAGATAACTATGTCCAAAAAGTCCTCTATCGTAAATTCCCTATTTACGTCTGCCGGTGTCGTGCCGGTTTTGCCGTAAAACTTCGACGGACCATAACATCTTCGTTATAACTCGGATTTCTGCGTTCTTTATATGTACGAAACCCTTGTAAAATATACTACCACTTGGTTAAGATTACTCCTTATAAATAATATTCCATCAATAACTCATTTTTGATGCTTATTGTCTCTAAATTGACTAGCCCGAATCTGCAGGCGTTACAACAAACGACTTAAACTCCCAATCATCAACCAAAGGGTCACAAAGACCAAAAATGAACCAAGAATAAGATCTATGCAATGAAAAGGCAAGGTTGGGACTTTATACCTCCCAAGCTACCAAAAGGAGATACAAATGTTGGATCTTAAAGTTTTCCTTCAAACAATAAGTCTTTAAGTTCCTCCTTCTTCTAGATCCACAAAATGAACACCAAATCATCACCAAAGGCTCAAACACTCAACGATGGAGGATAAGACTCGACTTTAGGGTTCTGGAGCTTTAGAGGTTGAAAAGGAGGCAAACCCTAAGGAATAAGGATGCTTAAATAGGGTACAAATGATCAAAATTTAGGGATTAGACACTCCTCGTACGCCCAGCGTACGAGATCGAAGCTTCACGATTAGGTCTTCTGACTACGATTAACGTACGCTAAGGTACCCCCGTGTAAGTGCCCTCGCACGAGTACACCCAGCGTACTCCCCATGTACGCCCCACATACTAGGGGTTTTCCCAAAAACCCTAAATTCTTCCGAAAGCCATAAGTTCTTCATTCTAATTCTGTTTCCGACGAACTTTATACCCATGGAAAGGCGACGCAAACACCTACATTTCTAGCAACCCATCATAGCCTCAAAACTCCCCGAACCAAACCCAAAATTTGTAAAGGACCGAGATAACAATTTATGATTATGCCCTTGGGCTCCGAAACACCATCGAATACTTGGATCACTTAGACTTTAACACCCTCACCCAAAGAGGGCCAACTCCATCTTGTAACATCCCTTTAAAATAAGATAATTAAATAACAAACCCGAAACCTGAGTAGTAATTTTATTGTTATTTTATATTATTTAATGCTCAAAAATTAATAAATAATTAGTGGGGTGTTTGTTTCGGAAGGCCAAATGATATAATTTTGATTTCCAGGGGCTAAAGTATAATTTCAGGATTTAATTTGCAAAGGATTTTAGAAGTCAGGGGGGGTATTTGGTATTATTTGGACTTAAAATGTAAGGAATTATGGAAGCAGGGGCTGCTTGGTAAATATTTCGGACTCACTTTATAAGGATTTTAAGAGACAGGGACTGAAGGAGTAAATGACGGATTTAAGTTGAAAAGATTTCTTATGGATAGGGACTAAACGTGTAAAATACACAAATGGTTGAGGATGGATACGGGTGGAACCCGTCACCTTGTTAGCCTCCATATATAAACATCATAGCCACAACACCCCATGTAACCCTAACCCTAATATTCCTCCCAGCCGCCACCTTATGCTTCCGTCTCTTTCAGCCGCCGCTATCGACCACCAAAGTCCACCGTGAACCGCTGCTACCAGCAAGACATTCAGGGGGTGCTGTTCCATTGCCAATGACGACAGGCTATGGCCGTCACTGTTGCCTTTCGTGGTTGAAGAAGAGCGGTTATGGTGCACCGCCATTGCTGCGGTTCCGCCAACCATTCCACCACCGCCATCGCCATCTGTTAAGAAGTTAACAGCACTCCGAGACGTCGCCGATGCTGCTGACCTCGAAGACGAGGGCTGCAGATAATTTTGAGATTCGGTATTGTGACCCATCGTGGTCATTGCAGTGACGGACACGACAACCCCCCCTCGCCGTGAATGACGTTCTTCCCTCTCCGATTCAATCACTGCTGTGACCACCGAAACCCATCCGCCGGATGCCACCAGTTTTGGGTGGCTGTGTTCGCATCTAGCAAGTCGGGTGTGGGTTGCCGCCACTTGCTTCCTTGTTTCCGTCGCCACCAGCCACCATGGATGGTGGCTGTGTGTGTGTGTGACTTCTGTATGCTTAGGTGGGTTTATTGTGTGTGTTGTATTGTGTGAGTGGGAAAAACCTTGGCCGGAATCTGGAAAGAGATCACTACCACCACCATGAGGTGGTGGCTGCCACCATCTGCCACCGCCGGCCACCACAAGGTGGTTGTGCGTGTGCGTGTGTGTTATTATTAGTGTGTGTGTGTGCATTATCGAGTTGTACATTGTAATGGTGCCAAAAATAATAAAAGAAACCCTAACCACCACCACCATATGGTGGTGGTTGCCGCCTCCTGCCGCCACCGGCCGTCGTGCCGAGTGGCGGTGTGCTTGCCTCGTTAAAGTTTGATACGTTTAGGGTGCTTGAAACCCTAATGGACTCTAATGGACTCGAATAAAACCCTAATGGGCTTAATGATATTCTAGTGGGCCTAAGATGCCCAATAAAGCCCTAATTGACCTAAAAGCCCAACAAATTGATAAATGGGCTAGTATTTGGGTTGGGAAAACCCTAATGCCAATAAAACCTTAATTTGGGGAAGTAACCGGGACACGCGAGAATTATTTAATAACTTGAGATATTAAATAATAATCATTGGCAAAGATTAATCTAAGCGATATTGGACTTAATGGATTAAGTCCTTAGAGGATTAAGTCCTTAATGGGTTAAGTAGGAAACTTAACCCTAATCATCATTCTATGTGAAACCCTAATTTCACTTGGGTTTATTGTTGGGCCTCTCTATTGGGCCTTGATGATTGGGTTATTAATGGGCCATCCAAAGTCAAGCAATTGGACTAGAATAATTTAATGGGCCTAGGGTAAGACCCATGTAAGGGGTTTGGGCCTAATTTGGAAAATTGGGCCATAGAAGGGCCATAGTCTGGGCCTTAATGATTATATGAGGTTGGGCCTTAGAATAAGACCATGCATAGGCTTGGGCCCAATTTGGAAAATTGGGCCATATGTTGGGCTTTGATTCCCAATTGACTTTGGGCATTGGACTTGAATAAAGCTAACCTTGGGGTAATGTAGTAATTATCCAAGGATGCATTTGTGGTTACGTGTTGGGACCCAATTATTAATTGGGTGTTATTTTGATGTTGACAGTTCGGGAATCTGTCATCCAGCAGCTGGGGTTGAGTCTGCGGAACTTCAGCAGTGTAGGATTTTGTCTACGGGACTTCAGCAGTGCCAGGTGAGTTCTCCTCACTTTATCAACAGGGTCTAAGGCACCAAGGCCGGCCCTTTATGGATTGTATTCGGATTATTGCATGTTATGCTTACTGATTTATATCCTGGTAGTTAGGATGGTGATATGCTATGCTTTAGTGACCCGGTTGGGTCGGTATCCTGGTATATAGGATGATGCTATGTTAGTGACCTGTTAGGTCGATATCCTGATTATAGGATTGTTGCTATGCTTTGTGATCTGTTAGATCGGTTTGACTGTTATTTATATACATGCTAGTGTTATATGATGTCTATGTGCACATGATTGTCCTGGTTATAGGATGATGCTATGTTAGTGACCGGTTAGGTCTGTATCCCGGTTATTTGGATGTTGCTATGATTGGTGATCTGTTAGATCGGTTTGACTGTTATATGAAATGAGCTAGCGTATGATATTTATGTGCACATGTTTGTTTGATTGGGGGTTGGGTTGAGGCGGTCCTGCTTTGTGCTGTAGGCCAACATACCTGGCGAGCGGTCCGGATAGGCTGTAGGCCCTGCGTGGCGGTCCAGACGTGCCGAAGGCTCGAAGAGCAGTCCAGATAGACTGAAGGCATGTAAGGCGGTCCAGTCAGGCTGATGACTCATTATGCATGCTGTTCTGTATTGGTTATATGATATGGTTATGTTTGTATGGCGTTGGTATTTTGGGGAAACTCACTAAGCTTCGGGCTTACAGTTGTTGATTTTGTTTCAGACACTTCTGACGATTGCGGGAAGGCGAAGGCGTGATCGTGCACCTCCTCATATTTTCATGATTGATTCTGGGGATACTCTGGTGTCTGAACCATTTTGAAAACAAACTGTAATAACTTAATGTAGGGTTGAATAGTGTTGCGTCATGGGCTCGGTCCTTAGCCCAGGTTTGCTATCCGGTTTGGGCCTGTCCAACCGTGATTGTTTTGTTTAGGGTTTAGTATTTAAGGTGCATGCATGCAGCCTTTATGAAGTGCGCTTTGATAATTATTAATTGATTGTACTACAAACCCTAGCTCGCCTCTACAGTGGAAGTTCTTTGTCGAGCTCTGCTGAGGCGTGACTACATTTGAATCATTAAGCATCATTTGATTCTATATTGTGTTTATTGTGTTTATTTGATTTTATTGTTCAACCTGTTGAAGATCTAATCGATCTAAGAGTTTTTCAACTCAACAATTGGTATCAGAGCAGGAGACTATGTAATTCATACACATCTCTTCTGTTGAAGAAGATCTTAGGGTTTTTCCGCTTAGATTGATATTACTAGAGCCGTCATCTGCTATTGACGTGGTTCTTTGAATATTCGATCGTACCCTAACGTTATTTACAAGTCTGATCTTAAGCAGGTTTTGAACAAACATCGACACATCCATGGATGATTCTCAGTCAAACCCAATCAACATCTCAAACAGCATAGGTTCGACGACAAGGATTCCTATTTTATACACTCAAGATTATGAGGTCTGGGCGAATCACTTTGAAGACTACGTGATTGGCTCAGAAGATAATGGATACTTAATCTGGGAGGCGATCACTGTTGGTCCGTTCGCTCATGCAAGTACCTCAAGAGTGGTTAAAACTCAAAAGGAATATAATCAACTCATCGGTGACGTGAAAGATATACCTCAAGATGAGAAGGAAAAGTTTCAGTGCAACATCAAAGCTTTAAGGATGATTAGGTTTGCGTTACAGTCAGACACGTTTCGGCTGGTAAGCTCATGCACGACAGCAAAGGAAATATGGGTCAGGTTGAAGGAATTGTACTCTACAGATGAAGATCTTGAGCACTCAATCCAAACATTATTGCTCTCAGAATTTGGTGATTTCAAGCAGAAGCCTGAAGAGAAGCTTGTTCAATCCTTCGATTGCTTCAATCATCTCTTACGCAAGATGATTAAGCATGGGATCGAAAGGAAGGTCATTGAACAGAAGGTAACATTCATGAATCGCCTTAGATCGGAATGGATGGCTGTGGTGTCAACAGTGAAGGCACATGAACAGTTCAAAAGTTATTCTCTTGCAAAATTGGTGGGGATACTAAAGTCGCATGAGAGTGCCTTGACTAAAGAAACGAATGTGGTTTCTGGCATGGGATCCTTGGCTCTAATCTCCAAAGGTAAGAATACTGCTGAGGAAGAAGAAGACTTAGATCTCTCTGAATATGATCTAACAAGCGAAGATTATGCTCTGATGGTATCAAATCCCAAGAAGTTCATCAAGAGAAGATTCCCAACAAACAAGAACCGGGCAAGGCAGTTACAGCGCCGAGAAAGCAAAGGAGGAACCGAAAAGTGTTTCTCAGACGGAAGAACCAAAGAAGGAACCGAAACTTGGAGGTGACTCGGGCTTTACCTGTCACTAATGTGGAGGTAAAAATCATTTCGCCAAAGACTGCATGCTGAGAAAGATGTATGAGAAGAACGAAGATGAAGACGAGGAAACGAACCTCACAAGGCATTTGGAGGAAATCAGGAAGAAGAAAGCAGGATCGAACAACACTATGAATGCTCTCATTGTGCAGGGAAATGTTGCTGATGATGAATTTGGAGGTGTTAAAGTTTGGTCGACTGATTCAGAGGACGAAGAAGTGAGGAAGCCGACTCATGGCAGGGCTTTGTTGGTAAGGGAAGAGGATACTGCAGGAAGGTGTCTGATGGTGACCTCTGCAGTGTCACACATGCGAGGCTATACCACTGACGGGGGACATGATGGAGATAAGGAGAGAGAAGACCGTTGTTTTGCAGTGAAGCCTGTCAGTCAGCAGATCAATGAATGCGACGAGTTGATCCAGAAGGTACAATCTATTCTTATCTCTCTGAAAATTCCAATCACTAACTATGAAAAGGAACTCAATGGATTAAAATCTAAATTTTCTAGTTTAAGTGGAAGTTTAACTCAAACTCGCGTCACAAACTCTAACCTAACTGATCAAATCAGCAGGGTGACATCGAAGAGTGAGGAGAGGCGAATATGGATTGAGCAGAAGGAGAAGGAGTTGATTAGGTCTAGGGATGAAACAATTTATTTGCAAAGAGATAATTTGAAGCTTTTAAAACAACGAAATGTTTTTTGTTTAATTGCTAAGCGGTTATATACCAATATTACTCAATTGCATCTTGATTGTGAAATAGGGAAGAAGATACATCGCATGATTTTACCCTTCCTTGAGTTAAAGGAGGATGAAATCGATGCTGATGCATACAACTGCGAAAACGTTGTTTCTTCTGAGGATATTTCTCCTGCTTACAGAATTTGTCTTGACAAAATAGAGTCCTTCATAAAGTCCAAAGACCATAAGGACATACTCAAAAATTTGTTGGATGAAAATAACAAATTGAAAATCCAAACCGAAACCGTACAGAAATTTGACTTGTTGAATGCTAAGTTGAGTTCAGAAAATAAAATTGATGTAGAAAATACTTTAGAATTCGATGAGGATGATGATATGAGTGTCATTTCTGTGGATGATGTGGTTGATTGTTCAGAATCTATCAAAAGCGAACCCGAAACTAACAAAAAATCTTATTTCTGAAAATCCGGTTGAGTTTGCTCGTTTGTCCAAAGACAAGACCAAAGTCCTTAAAGAAAAGGCCGTTGTGTATCAAAAGGTCCAAACTACTCCAAATCAGGTGTACAAAGTTAATGGAGTTACTCTGCAACAAACAGCCGCACTGACGGCAATAGTAGCAGAAGATAACGCTGAAGGCTGTGATGAATATTTCTGGTCAGCACCCATTGATAATGCCGATGAAATAGTAGGTCTGTCATAGAAAACTTCGTGGAGAGTGAAAGGAAGATATGTAGCCGAACCACTTAATGATCCTACTCGTTTTGATGAGTCTAGCACAAGTGGTACCAAAATGCCTTTAGATGAACAAGTCGTAGTCTCTTCACTTAAGAGCGAAGCTTATGTTCAAAAATCTGAGAAAAAGGCTAACATCCACAGAAATCCAAAACAGGTGAAAGAACGAAAGCATCAAAGGAATGTGAGGTACAAGAAAAACCTTACTGAAAGGAAGCAGTTCTGGCGATCTCAAAATCCCAACTTCGTTCGCTATGAAAAACCTTCTAAGCAAAAGGAGGAAGGAAAAGAAAACTCCAGCATTCACACTCGGCATGGCGAAGACAACCGAAAACAGTGTTTCGGTCCTCAAAATCAACCTAACCGAAAGAAGAGTTTCGTTCCTCAGAACCATCTCGACCGAAAGAAGTATATCGGTCCTTATCAACAGTCCAACCGAAAACAGAGTTTCGGTCCACCAAAGCAAATCAACCGAACACAAGGCTTCAGTTCTCGAGATGAGAAAAACCAAAAGGGTGGTTTCGGGTCTAGACTAATCAGTGAGAAGAGCCGAAGGGAAAGTAATTTTGGCTCTCAATCACAAAAGACCTATATCCGAAAAGCTAACTCCGTTTCAAAATCACATTTCCCTAGTTCTAACCTTCACTCAAAGACTGATCAAAAGGGAAAAGAAAAACTTTCTCCAGAAAATGCAAAGAGGTCGTCAATTAAGCCTGATGTTGATCGAAAGTATGCTAACGTAAAATACACATATTCGGCAACTCCACCTAAAGTACTTAAATCAGATAAAATCAAAGTTTTCACCTTAAAAAGAAAAGATGAAACAACGTTAACAAAAAGAACATTTTTAGTTGATATTTCTCTTACAAATCCCTGTTCTCTAAAAGGCTCACGAGGACCCAAGACACTTTGGGTTCCTAAATCTGCTTAATTTTTGCAGGTTATACGTAACGAGCAGTTTGATGATGAATGGTACATAGACAGTGGCTGCTCGCGTCACATGACAGGAAGAAGGGATGAACTGAGGGAGTTTCGATCTCTTACAAATGGTGGAAGTGTCAAGTATGGCAACAACTCTTATGGCACAATCAAAGGTTATGGTATGATTACCAATGGCGAGTTCTCGATAAGAAAAGTGGCGTATGTTGAGGGTTTGCAACACAACCTTATCAGTGTTTCTCAACTGGTGGTTGGAACTGGGCTAAAGGTATCTTTCGACGACGAGGGATCAGAGATTACTGAAAAGAAGTCAAACAATATTCTGCTGAAATCAAAGCGAAAAGGAGAAATGTACCCTCTGAATCTCAATCCCATACGGGGAAAACCAACAATCTGCTTGCTATCAAAGGCTCAATCAAACGAAAGCTGGCTTTGGCACCGAAGACTCTCCCATCTGAATTTTAAAGACATCAACAAATTGGTGCTTGGGGATCTTGTTCGAGGTCTTCCTGTTTTGAAATTCGATAAAGAACACTTGTGTGCTGCATGTGAAATGGGAAAGCTAAGTCGACAGAGTCATCCTTCTCGCATCAACACAAAAATTATTGAACCACTTGAATTACTTCATATTGATCTGTGTGGTCCATCTTCAATTGAAAGTGTTGGTAGAAACAAGTATATACTTGTCATAGTGGATGACTTCTCTCGATTTACCTGGGTATTCTTTTTGAAGCAGAAATCGGAGGCCACTCCTAAACTTAAACTCTTTATCAAGCAGGTCGAAGTCCAGCTGAAAAAGGTTATTCGTAATATAAGAAGTGACAACGGATTGGAGTTTAAGAACAAAGATTTTGAAGAGTTTCTTGCAGAGAAAGGAACAACTCACAATTTCTCGGCTCTATACACTCCACAACAGAATGGTATTGTCGAAAGGCGAAACCGTTCTCTGTGTGAAGCAGCCCGAACTATGCTGAGCTTCGCCTCACTACCTCTGTATTTCTGGGCTGATGTCATTGCCGCTGCATGCTTTACGCACAACAGATCTTATGTCAACAAACGCTTTTCGATCACTCCATATGAGATCTTGAACAACCGAAAGCCAACTGTAAAGTTTTTTCATGTGTTCGGTTCAAGGTGCTTCATCTTTAATTCAAAGGAGCACCGAAATAAATTTGATGTGAAAGCAGATGAAGGAATCTTTCTGGGTTATTCCTTAACCTCCAAAGCATATAGGGTTCTCAACAAACGTTCAAAGAAAATCGAGGAGACCTATTATGTTACCTTCGACGATAACTACGTCAAGAGGCTCAAAACCACCGGAGGTTCTGTGGGGGATATATTTTCAATCTCTAGTCAAGTTACAATACCTATTTCAAACCTATTTGAACAATACATGCTGCTGTTTGATGAGCCCGAAAAGGCTATTCTCTCTGAATCAGAAGCTGCAGACAACAAGGTAGATAACTTGAAGAAAATAATCGATGAAGCTACAGAGAATATGGAAGAAGAACAGCCTGTGGAAACCAACAAGCCAGACACAAGTGAACCTCAAAAGGATTACTCTCATGCTCAGGGGGAGGGTTCGTCTGATCTTTCCAACCAAGATCCAACATTTCAGGAGGAGAGCTCTGCAACCGAAAGTCAAGTCCAAGGGGAAAATTCTGAGCTTGAAACTGAGGAAGTATCATCTTTCGAAGTGAAGGATTCTAATCCTGCAACAAAGGAAGTATCATCATTCGAGGGGGAGAATGCGAACATAAACGATGATGATACTCAGTCGGAGTTTGAAGTAGAAGTGAATGTTGAACTGGATCCCTCATATGATCCTAATTATCCTCCAATCATCAAATGGACCAAAGATCATCCCCAATCACAAGTTATTGGTGATTCCACAGAAAAAGTTCTCACACGATCTCAACTAAAAGCGAAACTAACATCACTTTTCTCTAAAGTAGAATTTTGCATGTTTAATTCTTTCGTCTCAAAAGTCGAACCGAAGACAGTCAAGACTGCACTTGATCATTCGGATTGGGTACAGGCAATGCAGGACGAACTACATGAATTCGAACGAAATAAAGTGTGGAGACTGATTCCAACACCAAAGGATGCTTATGTGGTTGGATTAAAATGGGTGTTCAGGAATAAGATGGATAAGGAAGGGAATGTGATACGCAACAAGGCGAGGTTGGTTGTGAAAGGTTACTGTCAAGAAGAGGGCATAGACTATGAAGAGACCTTCGCTCCAATAGCAAGGCTAGAATTGGTTCGTATTTTTCTAGCCTATGCTGCACACAAAAACTTTGAAGTCTTCCAAATGGATGTAAAGTGTGCCTTCTTAAACGGAGAACTGGAAGAAACTGTGTATGTAGAGCAACCACCAGGCTTTGTGAACGAAAAATATCCAGATCATTGCTACATCCTTGACAAGGCGGTCTATGGTCTCAAACAAGCTCCACGGGCCTGGTATGAAACTCTAACTAGATTTTTGAAAATGTCTAAATTTAAACAAGGATCGGTTGACCCAACCTTCTTTCGTAAGAAAGAGGGTGACGACCTTATGATCGTTCAAATTTACGTTGATGACATCATCTTTGGCTCCACTAATCCTAGCTTAACTGCTGAGTTCAGGAAGCTGATGGAAACTAAATTTAAAATGAGCTCAATGGGTCCTATTAACTTTTTCCTTGGTCTGAATATAAGACAGGGAGTTGAAGGCATTTTCATTAATCAAGAGGCCTACACGAAGACATTGCTTTCCAAGTTTGGAATGATGGGAGATTCAAAAGTGAAGGTTCCTATGGCGTTTGGCACAAAGCTAACACCTTCTCTGGACAAACCAGCTGCTGACATGACTCTTTATCGTCAGATGATAGGGTCTCTAATGTATCTCACTGCTAGTCGGCCAGACATAATGTTCTCTGTTTGTTATTGTGCCAGGTTTCAAGCAAATCCACACGAACCTCATCTGTTGGCAGTAAAGAACATCTTTCGGTATCTAAAACGAACTACTTCTCTCGGGTTGTGGTACCCAGCCAAATCAGGGTTCTTTGTCCAAGCATTCTCAGACGCTGATCTTGGGGGATGTGGACTAGACCGGAAGAGTACCACTGGAGGATGTCAATTTCTGGACGGCAAACTCGTAAGCTGGCAATCGAAGAAACAAACATGTGTATCTCTCTCCACCGCCGAAGCAGAATACATTGCCGCTGCATCATGCACATCTCAGGTCATCTGGATACAAAGTCAACTTTGTGACTTTGGCCTGAATATGAAGAAAATCCCACTATATTGTGATTCCGAGAGCGCAATTAGGATTTGTCACAATCCAGTGCAACACTCAAATACGAAACACATAGCACTAAGGTATCATTTTATCAAAGATCATGTGGAAGATGGTAACGTTGAAATTCATTTTGTAAGAACCACTGATCAATTGGCTGACATCTTCACTAAGGCCTTGCCTGAAGCAAGTTTTAATAAAATCATGCATGGCTTAGCAATGATGGAAGCTGAAAGATATCTCCTATGCTTCAATAAAAGTTAGAAGCGAAATAGAGCGAACGCTCGGTCCATTTCGGGTTCGGTTCTTCTGGGAACCGAAATGCACCGAACGCTCGGTCCATTTCGGGTTCGGTTTCACCGGGCTCGTTTCGTCTCTAATTTATATCTTATGGTTTCAGATGTATAGTATGTATACTCTTTTCTTGCAATTTTCTTTATGCATTTCTTTCATATTTTGTAAAATCCAAAAATATATTTTTTTTTTCTTTCTGTTTTTAATTCTTTTTCAGAATATTTCATAAAATCAAAAAAAAAAAAAAAATTTCTTTCTGTTTTTAATTCTTTTTCAGAATATTTCATAAAATCCAAAAATATTTTTTTTCTTTCTGTTTTTAATTCTTTTTCAGAATATTTGTTAAAATCCAAGAATAATTTTCTTTTCTTTTTGTTTCTTGTTAATATATTCCAAAATCTATTTCTCCTTTGCTTACTTTGTCTACAAGAATTTCTCTCACTAGTGAAGCTGGGGCAGGTATCAATCTCAATCTATGTACTAGCTAAGTGTCCCTAGAAGCATGCTGCTGTATGTTGACCAAAGCCTCGAATGATTTTGAGTAAAGCCTTAATGACTTGATATATACAAATCTTGTCTTACCAATCAGGCTGTCAAATTTACTCTAATCATGAGCTGCCTTACTCTTCTCAAATTGAGTTAAGAGTTTTTCTCCTTAGTCAATCTTTTATGGCAGAGGCACATTCGATTCTCTAGCCCACCTTATTTTTTCTCCATACCGGTTCGTTTCACATTTTGTAACCCTTGAGATTCTCAACAATAACCACTGAGGTTTATGGTTACACAATTTCTGAGTTGATGATCTTAGTTTCGTTCACCACGAATTAAATGAAACCCAAAATCCAACTCCCATAACGAATTAACGGTGAAAACTTCAAAGTTCTAGCTATTATATGTCACCTTGTGAAATCTCCATTTTCTTTTTGCGCGATCCTTATGAAATTGTTTTTCACCAAGACTTTTTCTTCCAAAAGGATCCAGGTTTTATTTTTTTTTGAGATTTCCTGTTAACGATTTTCAACGAGTCACTGAATATGTTACCTACCTACTTGTTTCACAGGCCTCATTGGTCTCACAAGTACTTCGTTCTGTTTCGGTCTTATATCAAGTATCGAAATCAAGAATTGAAGCGAAAGCCACCCTTAATAGCCTTAATTAAAAAGATGCCTTTCAATGCTTCTTAACAAGTACTTGATCGTAATTCAATGGGAATCCAAACAAGCACTTTGAAGTCTCTCTTGGCTTTGAAGGAAGAGATCCGTGCCCGGGATCAAATGCTTTATGTCTTAATAGACATCACAAGTTCCCACAAAAAGTTTGCTTTATTTCTTTATCTTTTACACTCTTACGCACACACATTCTATATTCACATGGAGGACTTGTTCGGTTCGTAACGAATTAATGCAGACGGTTTCAAATATAAAAGCGATGGGTCGGTGTAACGTCTTTGGGTCATTATGGTAATAGCAATTTTATTGAAGATTCAACCGATGACTCAGCAGGAAGTTTACACGCGTGATAATTTGAATTAATGGATAAGTTTGGAAGGCGCCAAAATTTGAATCGGTTATCATCATGCGTCATCTCTACTTTATCGGGGTTGCAAGATGTCAAATCACGCCTTTTCAGGAGTCGTTTCCAAGATTTAAGCAATCATTACTCACGATTTTTCTCTCTCTCCAAGATCGTATATAAGGACTGATTTTTGTGCGATTATTCCTTACCACACTTCAATTCTCTAGAGCAAAAGCAGGCGATCAATTTTTTACTGTTCATCTTCTTCCGCGACAAGCTTCATCAATGGCAGAATCATCCTCAGTTCAAGAAACTTCTGCACGCTCCACTCTTCTTGCAATCAAGCCCAATCAGAACTTGTTGATCGATCTCTCACCTTTTCTCTATGATTCGTACATGATTCAAGTGGTGGAATGCCTGAAATATTCTCCACTCGTTAAAGCCCTAACCACAGTCGAAGTCGTTCCGATGTCCTGTCTCTCTCAAATCTATTCCTCTGCAACGTATGACAAAGGGGCAGACAAAATTTTCTTTGACATTCTTAACTAGAAAGCCTCGATCTCCAGGAATCGTTTCTACTCTCTTCTAGGGCTTACGTATGAAGAATCCATGGTTAATCCCGATTCCATTGCCACCGGTCAGCTTTTCTCAATGTTCTACAACATGGGTTATACTGAAACCCTAACCACTGTGACAAAGTTCAAAAAGTCCTGCCTTCCTCCTCAATGGAATGGCCTCTTCACTCTACTCTTCAAAGGGCTTTATGAATGGAGTGTTGGATCTGACTGTGCGAGCAAGTCCTTCATGACTCTGCTTTATGGTGTGTACCACGGTCTTAATCTGGATTATGGAATGGTCTTGTGGCTTCAACTTATTCAGAGTTTATCATCTTCTTCTCGCCACACCGAAATCTCTTGTGCTTGCTTCTGGACTATTATCACTCAGTGGGTAATGGATCGTTTCCATGTTCCTATAATGGCCGACTCAATGCTTTCTTCCATTGCTACATTTCATACTACCAACATCATTGTTACTCATCCTTCAAAGTTTCTTTTTGTTGGGTCCATTCCTGAGTCGTTGACTGCTTCTGTATCTCCTTCAAGCAAGATTATTCAGGAATACAAGAAGCTTCCGTCTTCTGGTCCAAGGGAATTCACTGCTGACATGGTGAAATCAATTGAGGACGCAGACAAACCTGCCAAGAGAGGCAAGAAACCAGAAGTGAAAAAGGGGGATAAGGGGGGTCAAGTCTCAAAAGTTCAAACCCCTAAGAAGCGAAAGTATGAGAAGGCAGCACCATCTCAACCTAAGCCGAAGAAAGGCAAGAAACCCGCTCGCCGGCTAATTCTTCAATCCTCTAGTGATTCTGACTCAGAATACGTGCCTCCTAATCATCCCACAACTCCTCCTAGTGAATCTGACAGCGAAAGCTCTGAGGATGAAGGTTCGGTTCATGGTAATACACCACCTCGCTCGCCTACACCAAAGGTACCTGTTCGTTCCACATCACCTTCTCCTCCACCTGTTTCTGTTCCTGTTTCCATCCCTCATATTTTTCCTATCATCACATCTCAACCATCCTCTATCATTCCCATTTCTGCACCCATCTTCACTGAGGCTACTACCACCACCACTACTGGAGTTCGAACCAACGTATCTGATACGGGGGCTCGTTCTTCAGCTCCCGAAACCCCAGTTACTACCAAACCACTTTCACCTACCCAATCCACTGAAACCAACACTGTTCTTGGAGGAGAGGACTTGGAGTTTGATTCCACTTACTTCAGTCCCTACCGTGTTCAAAATGACGATGATGATGATGCTCCTATTACCAAGCGCCATCTCAAGACGGTTACTGATAAGCTTGATCAACTACTCTCTTCCTCCTCCACTGGTGCTTACTCAAAAACTGCTTCAAGGCTTTGTTTTCTTCGATTGTTCAAGAGCATGCTACCTCTCTCTCTGACGCAGCAAAGGCTATCGATGCTTCTACATCTCAATGTCAGAAGGCCTCGCTTTCTGTTGAGGCCTCCACAAAAGAATGCAAAGATGCGACCGCAAAAGTCGAAAAACTAATTTCTGAGGCTCAACTATTCCTATATTCTTTGCAAGCTGCCGCTCAGAAGGACTCTCAGACTGTAAATGCTTCGGTTGATAATCTCACGCGTTCTCTCGAAGCTGAAAGGACTAATCTTGAAGTCGCTCGCAGGGCCATTGAAACTGCCAACGAAAACCTTCATACTAATGTTAATGAGCGTTTGAATCAGCTGGAAGCCGAACTTGCAGTTGAAAATCGGATTATGGATGAGCTAGACAAGCGTACTTCTCAGCTAAAAATTCAAAACCTAAAGCTTCGTTCTGCCACAAAAGAGCTTGATGATTTAAAGTCTGAAAGAGAAGTTATTCGAAGCTCCGTGGGTGACGTCCATTCCATTCTGTTACACCTTCTCGACGCCCATGACTCTATTCTGACTATATCCATTAGACGCCATTTAGCTGAAAAACTCAGACCTGCGTTGGATATCCTTAGTCGGATAGAGGGTGTTCCGGTGCCTTCTGTCAAGCCGAAACAAGGGGGAGAAAAGGTTACTACTCAACCTCCTCCCGAACCCAAATAAACAGTTGCACCGAAGGATAATGTAGCTTCGGTCAGCAAAAGGGATAAGAAGAAGAAGAAGATTGGAGAAGATGATGAAGATGATGAAGATAATGATGACGATTTTGAGGATATCCTGGGTGAAAATCCCTCTAAGCCTTTTCAGAAAACTAAGTCCACTAATAAGGAGATTGAGGAAAAGATTGAGAAGGAAACGGTTGAGTTAGAGAAGAAGCTAAAAGAAAAGGAGCTCTTGGAGAAAAAGAAGTCCATGTTTCCAGAATGGACCATTGAATCGCTCCAGAGAGAAGTTATAGATGAACCGAGTACTCATTGGCTCGAACCTGTTATGTCGTTCGGTCTTGAGAACTCGAAGGATGCTCAATTTGATATGCCAATCACTCGGAAGGCATTTATCTTTCATTGTTTCAACACAACTACTGTCATTCCCTCTCCGAACCCGAAGGTAGATTGGGATCTGTTGGATTTTTATCTGGAGTTCGCTCAGCCACAGTTCTTGACCTGGAGCTCACAGAAGATTACTACGGTCAAGGTACTGAAGCCTTATTCAGCAGGAAAATTTGTCAATGTCAAGTTTAAAGTGACCCGAGGCTCTGCTAGCTCGGTTCATAATTTTTCCCTGGCTGATCTACCGAACCTTAACCCTCACGATTGGATACTCCTCAATAATATTCTACTGTCCAATCCTCAGGAGTATCAGCCAATCATTGACCACATCAAGCGAATGCTTGTTTGCTACATTCATGAAGCAGCAAAGATGGATCAAGAAATCGCATCTACCATTCACAAGCGACCAATGATCAAACCAATTGGAAGAACTGGCAATGTGAATGCGATGGTCAAGGGTAAAATCGACCCAAAATTTCACACAGTGATGTTCGTTAGAGGCGAAAGTCAAAAATGTCTTTTTGCCTTTATTGATAAGCACCTGTTCTCAACTGCTTGCTTGGAGCATATTTTGGAGATCATTCACAGGTGTGATCAGAATTCTGCAGCCGACAAGAAGTTGTTTACTGATATGCTACGCTGGTACATTCAATTTCGGCAGACACTTCTTGCTATCATTCCTCGGCTGTTCAAGGTTGTGAAGAAAGTGAAGACTACACAACAGAAATAATCTCTCGCCTCATTTGACGCAAAGGGGGAGATTGTAGGGTTGAATAGTGTCACACCCCGCTAAAGCGGAAACACAAGGCGTGGCAGTACAAAGGGTTTCATCGCAAAAGTTAAAAGACAACACCAACCATAGTATTAAAAATCATTACAAATTCACAATGGGTTTGAACAACTTTTAAAAGAAATTACAATGTAAATTGAAATACAACACATGCGAATGCTCCTAAAGGTGAAGTGTCCCTAAGTGCCACTTACTCGATGATTCCTGAAAAAGCATGTAAAACGAGCGTCAACTATAAAAATAGTTGGTGAGTACTCACAGATAAACAAAATGATACTGGTTCCATGAATTGAAATCAAAGTTTTGATAAAAGTTTCCAATAATAAAAGTATATTGTTAAGATGAGTAAATAAGTTTGTAAAAACAAAGTTCTTTGTCATCATGAGAGATAAGGTATGTTGCCCAAATAAGATGCAACATTCATATTCTCATGGAAGATAAAGTTCGTTACTCAAACGAGTAAACAAGTTTCACTGCTAAAATGAGCAATCAATTTCGTTGCTACAAGGAGCAAACAATTTCATTGCTAAAACATGTATATAAGTTTTCAGTAATAACAGTTCGTTGTTGTAATGAGAAACAAAGTTCATTGCTATAATTAATAAACAAGTTTATTGCTATAATAAGTAACGAGTTTGTATGTGTATGAGCAAACAATGAGTCTCAACCAAACCTATGACTGAAGCCCTATCAAGATCTATGCTTATCGTTCCATAGATGAATATGGTATCATGCACTCCAGCAATAGGGCGAGTGAGGAGTTGTCAATTCCTAATAGCGCTATCCATAATGACCATTGGCTCAAAGAGTTAATGGTTAGAGATAAGGGAAGGGCCTTAGTACGATAAGTTCTCATGTTCCGTGTTGCATAGACATACATAGAGAGACATAGCAATAAAATAGCAATCATGTTTGATACAAATCAATTTAAATACAACATTCAAATAATAGTTTTTCGGGACATGCTTTTCCACCCCAAAACATACAAACTGAAAATAGGGGAGTGCGTGAATACTCACAATGCATTGAGATAATGCAAATGGTGCCTTGAACTACGCTCCACTCGTACCACTATCGTTTTCCTACAACGATGTTACACACTAATGAGTCTCTAATCGAAATCTAACACTAGTATACATACTACTACAATAGAATTATGCCAATATTATGTCAAAATTTAATATAGATAAGTTACAAACATTTTTCTATGAAAATTTAATTTCAATAAATCAATTGTTATATAACAATTTAAGTGGAAAATTTCCATTATTGAAATGTTAATATTTAACATTTTAGAGGTGTTCCAATGATTAAATATTCAAAACTAAATCAATTTAGTTCTAAAAGTTCCCAAACTTTGCATTTCAGTTTTAATTGAAGTCAAAGACCTCAAGATAAATTTTCTTGAATTTTTGATTTGTCTAACTATTTTTCACCATTTTAGTTTCTTGAATAACCATAAAATCATGAAAAATACTAAACAATTAATAAAAATTACCAAACTTCAGATTTTGGTTCTAAATATGTTAAAAGACTTCTAGATAAATTTTCATGGATTATGGATATGCATAACCATTTTTCATATATTTAATTCTCTAAATATATAAAAATTCATGAAAAATAGAAATCGGTTAAGAAAATGCCCCAAACTTTTTATAGTAATGTCATTACACGTACTTAACCTGGGAAAAATATAAAAATAGATTTCCAGACAATTTAACCCAATTTTATGATTTTTGAGCATTTATTCTAATAAAAATTGAAATAAATAGAAAATAGTTTCCAAAATTGCCCAAAATTTTTGTAACGCTATTATTAGTCATTATTAAGCTAGGAAAAATATAAAAATGAATTTCTAAACTGTTTATCCCAATTTTATGATTTTTGTGTATGTATTCTAATAAAAATTGGGTTTAAGTGTATTTAATCTTGGGAAAATAGAAGAAAAATAGTATACAGAAGAGAAAAATCATCAAAATTTTTATGTAGCATCCTAATGTACTACAAGGTGTTCTGGTAAATTTTCATAATGTTTGGATGAGTAAAACTATTTTTCCTGTTTTTAGTCCATTATAAATACAAAAATCGGAGAAAAATAGGAATACATTATGAAAAATTCTGAAAATATTTTTCTAAGTGTTCCACAGAGAGTATAAGCTGCGAAAATTATTAGATACCATTTTTATATTCTCTAATGTGGCTTTATGATTTATTAGAGCTAAACAAAAAGAAAATTCAAAACAATATTAAACAGTAACAAAAATGGATGAAACTTAATGGGAGATGTTTATTAACTTAAAGGATCATCCAAGAATTTTTCCATAATTTATTTACTAGCTTAAGTATTTTATATGATTTAACACTTTATTTTCTTATTATTTTCATATAAAAATAAAGAAAATATATATTGAGCTGAAAATTTCCAGAATGCATCTTCATACAATTTGATAACAATGACAATTTGTGTTCTTATTTTTGATGTTGAACACCATGCCTAAAGGCTCAATAAATTATAGAGAAAACTTGGTTCTTGTGATTTATGTAAAGATTATTGATGTTACTTTGACAATTTTTGCAACATGTTACAAAGACTTTTGAATCAAGATCTTTTTGTACCTATTAATACATGATATTAAGAGTTCAAAATAATTTTTGAATGATTTTTAGTGATGAATAAGTTCTTTGAACATGCAACACAAAACAAATGTTCATAAGGAAAGTGCTGTTTGAGCAACAGTTTTGTAAAAATTGGTAAAAATCGAAATTTTGGAATTTTTCAGTGAGGTCAGATGGGTTTGAAAGCTAATTCAAAATATTATATTTCAGAAAAAGAATCACGAATTTTGGCTAAGAAATGAGTGAGATATGACAGTTAAAATCAGGTAAAGAAATCTGGCAGATTGCATGCATGATGATTGGTTAGAAAAGTGGGTTTTCATCATTTCCTTGAGTAAATCTTTTGAAGTATTTTAAATATATCATGATAACCTCATATTTTGGTCATGTTTCCAGAGATCAAAAGATTAAAACTTATCAAAATGTATACATGCATTTATGAAGAAAATTTTGTTTCTCAAAAACTCTTAACTTGAGTTTGATGTTTTAATCCTTAAAATCGATTTTTGCCCTAAGATCATGAACATGCAACCTTGTTTATCATACATGCATGGTGTTAAAACACATCCATCATGTTCTAAAAACCATTTTAACAAAAAGAAAACAAGTTTGAAGAAGATGAAGAAGGAGAAAGTGTAAGAAAAAGAGCAAAACTTGAAGGAAAAGTGAAGTAGAAATCGATTTTACCTTCAAGAATACCACAAGATGATGAAGATTTCGAGTTTGAGGAGTGTTCTTGGGTTTGTTTTCTGGAATATTTCTTGGTTCTTAGAGGGAGGAAGAGAGAATGGAGTGGTGTTTGGAGAGAAAAAGTAGAGAGAAGGTAGAGAGAGTTTTCTAGAGAGAGAAAGAAGAGAGATGTGTGTGTGTTGGAGAATGAGAGTGTGAGAGAGAGATATGGGGAGAGAGGGATCCGATTTTAGGGGAGGAGAGGGTCCCTCTCTCTTGTTTCTTTTATAAAAATTCAAATCTTTTATAAAAATATCCAACTTTTTATAAAATGTGCACCTTAACCTAGTTTTTATGCATAAAACTCTTGATTTTTGGCTTATAAATCAAGGGTAAATGTTAATAACTAAATCTTTATTTTTCATTGAATTGTATTTCATAATAATTATTATGATAAGATAATATTATAAGGTTCATAATTGTTTTTATAGGATTTTTAAGGTTAAAGTTTATAAATATGAGTTTTTAGGGCTTTTAGTGTTTTGGAGTTTAATAAACTTTGAATATCAAAATAAATAGAATATTTGAGACTTTAAATTATCTTATGGTATTATAACTCTTTTATAGTTATAAATAATGTTTGTAATTTATTTTTATCGGTTTATTGGCATTCTATGTAGTGATTCCGAGATTTAAGCGAAATTGAGGAATCAAGTATACTAGTCCTAGTCTTCAACTTTGACTTAAGTTCCTACGAGACTCGGACCTAATTTATACCACTAGGTCAAGTGCATGATATGTGTGTATGATTCATGAAAAGGTGTTCGAGTCAAAGAGTGACCCAAATATGGATAGTCTCTACAGTTAAGTAGTTATAGAATTCACATATCAATGTGAAATCTAAGTACACTATCCATTGATTCTAATTGTTTCCAAGTTTCTAGTAGGTTATAACTTAGCTTCTAGTTACTAAGTCTAGTATGTGTAGTGCCTATATGTGCAACTAAGTCTAGTTAAATCTAGAACCGACTCCAATTTTGACGGTTGTCACAAATAGTGTTGCGTCATGGGCTCGGTCCTTAGCCCAGTTTTGCTATCCGGTTTGGGCCTGTCCAACCGTGATTGTTTTGTTTAGGGTTTAGTATTTAAGGTGCATGCATGCAGCCTTTATGAAGTGCGCTTTGATAATTATTAATTGATTGTCCTACAAACCCTAGCTCGCCTCTACAGTGGAAGTTCTTTGTCGAGCTCTGCTGAAGCGTGACTACATTTAAATCATTAAGCATCATTTGATTCTATATTGTGTTTATTGTGTTTATTTGATTTTATTGTTCAACCTGTTGAAGATCTAATCGATCTAAGAGTTTTTCAACTCAACACTTAATGGTTTTAAACTGTATTAAAAAGTTTAATTTGGCTTGAATTTTATGGGTGTTACAAGTTGGTATCAGAGCCTTGGTTTGAGTGAATTGGAGGAACACTCGTGTGAATCCAGTCTCAAATCAAGGAAAGGATTTTAAAATGAATTTTTAAATGGTTTTCAAAATAAGTAAAGGAGGATGCAGGGTGTACGATCAGCTAGAGCCAGTAAGTAGACCCCAAAATACCATACAGTTATTTGATTATATGATATGTTAAAACAACATGCTAGTACTAGGCTAGGGATCTTCAGGAATTGCATGATAGAATTGCCTGATTACATGATGCCTGCTAGTCTAGGGTTTCCTTATATGATATTGACATCATTAATGTAGTTACTTGTGTATGCATCACGGCTGTATATAATTAAGATCTTATAGCCTGAGAATGTTTGATTTGGCCTTATGTTCTATTCTTATTGATTAGGGCTTAGGGTAGGATTGAATATTCAAAAGTCTATGGGGTCCAACGTTATGTATGGCTAGCATACACTAGTGCTGCAGGGTTGGTGGAAGTTTCATGGATGGGTAGGTTGTGTGAGGCCGGGAGGCCAGTTATGAGATATTTAGCATTCCTCTAGGAGTGAGGATTGAGCGCTCGCTATGTTTATGTATATTGTTAGGGCGTTGTGATGATACTTGAGACAAATATGGGTAGGTGTGGAAGGTAGTATGGGCCCGTACTACTGAAAGCACAGGACCCATACGCATAGCAAGGAAGTCACAACCCCTAGGGTGTGGCTGGGAATTGGCTCTTTATCATTATATGGGTTATCAGAGACCTTTCTGGTGTCTTACCAGAATGGTGGTTACAAAACGTCTTGAGACCGGATCCAGGTTAGGATCCCGTATTGTTAGAGGATCGTGTTAGTGAGATCATCCGGGAGGAGGTGATCGAGATTGTCCAGGGACAGTTGTCGGAGATGTTGGGCCTATCAAGACTGTCATGGTTGAGTATTTCGACGAGCGCTATGTAGCCATTGCTGAGACGGCTGCCGCAGCAGCTTCAGCAGCCGTAACGACGGTAGGAGAGGAGCTGGTCGAGCTTTCCGGTATCGGGACTTGTTATTGGCACATATTATGATGAGTAGAGGGCTGCAGTTATCTGGGATCAGGGAGATGTTATGTACTTGTTACATTCTGCGGGTTAAGCAGGAGAGTCTAGCACATAAGTTTCTAGATTCGAGGCTTCGGGGGTTTTTCTTGAGGCCGGAATGTGAGTCGCAAGGACTCCGGAAAGGAGTGGTGTTTATGTTCAGCTGGGGTTTTGTAGCTGGAAGTAGAATGGTTAATTGGTGGATTGGAATGTCGTTTTATAGGGCAAGGATTGTGTCCTTTTAGGTTTCGAGCTCGAAGGAGTGAGCAGACTTGAGACCCCAGGATCAGGCTGTGTTCTAGCTCGGGGCAGATAGTCGCAGGGGTTGGCGACCATATTTCAACGCGGGTGAGCACAGGTGGGTCGATGTGGCATGAGTATCTTGTGAGGCGTACGCGATTATCGTTCCGACCCATAGCAGCTAAGATCCGATTCACTTTGGATCTCTTGCATCTGGCGGTAAGGATTGATTGTGCAGTCTATTGTACTTTTGGGATTGGAGACGGATTAGGGTAGAGGTTGTTTCAGTTATTGTAGTTCATCGGTGCATGATCGAGCTGGTGAGTGAGTCAGGGTGCGAGACCCTGAATGATATGATTCTAGAGCCGAGAGCGGGAGATTTGTTGGAGCACCTTGGGAAGATGGCTATTATATGGGAGGTCTGTGGACAGAGTCCCACATGATGGTTATTCAGCATTGTCAGGATTCAGTGGTTTTAGTAAGCGTGATTGATTGGCGGAGGAAAGCACCAAGGGAAGTAGCTCGTTGTTGAGACATTAGTTGGAGTATCTATCTTTGGACTTTAAGAATTGGGAGTGGGATCATTCGAGCATTGGGGACTGTTGGTGTCCCTGGGATTCAGAAAGTGTTCAGCTAGTTATTAGAAGTGTGTGATCACTGGGGATTGGCTGGTAATGGAGCACTAATTGGTAAGAGTTGGTTGTATTTGGATCGATCATTGGTAGTTAGAAAGATTGGAAATTCTCCAATTTTCATTTATTGTGAAGACTTAGTCGAATCTAAGTGGGGGAGAATTGTCCCGTGATATAGAGGCAGGATTGGTTTTGGAAATAGGATAAGTTTCGCATCATTTTCATGAAGGAAGACAACCTAAGTGGCTTTTTGGTTTGTGGGTTGTGTGAATTGGGAGTTCGGTAAAACTCCTGAGCATGTGTATCACGATTTCCTGGTGATTGATAGCAGAAGTCGGGAAACCAGGTTGGAGTTCTAGTCATGAATTGTGTTCAGTTTGAGTATTCGGACGAGGGTGTGCTCGACTCTGAAGGTTTTGGATTGATAGGTTGAGGGTTTTGATAGCTGCCAGGACTCGGCAGTACATTCAGCACAGGTGTGCGGGTTATTAGCATATGCGGTAGACACGCAGGTTAGGGAACAGACCACGGATTTCCGAGAGGATGGACGATTGACATGAGGCCTAGGGTGAGGCCGGGGTTAGAGTCCACGAAATGGATCAGGAGTTCGGAACCCTAAGTGGGTGAGAACAGTCTGCATGGGAAAGATCACCAGGGGGTGGTCCAAGGAGATGTTCAATAGTTTAGAGTGGTCCAGATGACTGAAGGCCTAGTGAGGCGGTCCAGTCATGTTGAAGACTATGTATGTGTTTGTAGCTGTATGTGCGGGTATTGAGTATGCTGCTATGCTATATCAATCAGTAGGTCTGTTCCCAAGTATCGAACGTGTTGCTGTAGTAGGCTGAAGACTCCGGTATATTTTGGGTGATCGGAAGTTGTTATTAGAAATCGGATAGAGTACAGTGGATCTTGGTGATCTCATCAGTTCGGAGTGTCTCATGGGATTAATCTATTTGGATCAGGTAATACTCCAGTTAGGTGACTGGGAGTAGATCTGAATGGTTATCCGTCAGTTTTAGGAAGGCTTGGGATTAGAATGTTCTGTCGTTCAGGTTCTGGGAACCGGATTAGACCTGGTTAAGCTAGTGATAAGACTGTAGGAATGTCACTACAGTTATGAGGTCAAGGAAGTAATAGATTGTTTAAGATTGCTTGTGATGTAAGGCTACCATTAGTCATGTAGCAATTCCTTTTTAACAGTGGATTTGGTAACGACGGGATTTGACGCATGGATCCGATCGGTTGGATCAGGAGGTTGTTAGAGCCGCAGTGGCATGATAACTAGTGGCAACTAGTTCCAGGGAAGGATTTCGTTCGGAGGTCGTGTGAGGCAACTATGTGGGAGTCATTTAGCTCCGCGACTGGGCCGGAACACGGTATGTTAGATGATTGGTGAACGAAATGAGGCCAGGGAGGTCATGGTAGATTTTGGAAAACAATTATGTGGCAGCATAATGCTTCAGGCAGATTAGTGTTCAAACAGTTCCCGTGTTTAGGGCGGTATTGATGAATTGGGTCTTCAGGTGTATGAGAAATATCTAGATGTTGGAACCCCAGATATCAGGAGTTGAATAGTTAGATGAAAGACAGGCGGTCTGGGCTTGACAATAATGATTTGGTATGAGAGGTCTGTCAGGGAGCGAGACCATCTCGAGACTTCAGGTTTCGGATTGAGTAAATGTGATTATATTGCAAGGAATTCGTTTATTTTCAGGTTTCAGAACCCTGCGATGGTTGGTTGCGGTGGCCTTCGAAAGGTTGGGATTATGCTCGGGATATTAGTTCAAGTTGTTTGGCATGTAAGGAATGAGAAGAATCGATTTCGAGGACGAAATCAAATTTAAGTGGGGAAGAGTTGTAACATCCCGTTTAAAAATAAGATAATTAAATAACAAACCCGAAACCTGAGTAGTAATTTTATTGTTATTTTATATTATTTAATGCTCAAAAATTAATAAATAATTAGTGGGGTGTTTGTTTCGGAAGGCCAAATGATATAATTTTGATTTCCAGGGGCTAAAGTATAATTTCAGGATTTAATTTGCAAAGGATTTTAGAAGTCAGGGGGGTATTTGGTATTATTTGGACTTAAAATGTAAGGAATTATGGAAGCAAGGGCTGCTTGGTAAATATTTCAGACTCAATTTATAAGGATTTTAAGAGACAGGGACTGAAGGAGTAAATGACGGATTTAAGTTGAAAAGATTTCTTATGGATAGGGACTAAACGTGTAAAATACACAAATGGTTGAGGATGGATACGGGTGGAACCCGTCACCTTGTTAGCCTCCATATATAAACATCATAGCCACAACACCCCATGTAACCCTAACCCTAATATTCCTCCCAGCCGCCACCTTATGCTTCCGTCTCTTTCAGCCGCCGCTATCGACCACCAAAGTCCACCGTGAACCGCTGCTACCAGCAAGACATTCAGGGGGTGCTGTTCCATTGCCAATGACGACAGGCTATGGCCGTCACTGTTGCCTTTCGTGGTTGAAGAAGAGCGGTTCTGGTGCGCCGCCATTGCTACGGTTCCGCCAACCACTCCACCATCGCCATCGCCATCTGTTAAGAAGTTAACAGCACTCCGAGACGTCGCCGATGCTGCTGACCTCGAAGACGAGGGTTGCGGATAATTTTGAGATTTGGTATTGTGACCCATCGTGGTCATTGCAGTGACGGACACGACAACCCCCCCTCGCCGTGAATGACGTTCTTCCTTCTCCGATTCAGTCGCTGCTGTGACCACCGAAACCCATCCACCGGATGCCACCATTTTTGGGTGGCTGTGTTCGCATCTAGCAAGCCGGGTGTGGGTTGCCGCCACTTGCTGCCTTGTTTCCGTCGCCACCAGCCACCATGGATGGTGGCTGTGTGTGTGTGACTTCTGTATGCTTAGGTGGGTGTATTGTGTGAGTGGGAAAAACCTTGGCTAGAATCTGGAAAGAGATCACTACCACCACCATGAGGTGGTGGCTGCCGCCGTCGGCCACCACAAGGTGGCTGTGTGTGTGCGTGTGTGTTATTATTAGTGTGTGTGTGTGTGCATTATCGAGTTGTACATTGTAATGGTGCTAAAAATAATAAAAGAAACCCTAACCACCACCGTATGGTGTTGGCTGCCGCCTCCTGCCATCACCGACCGTCATGCCGGGTGGCGGTGTGCTTGCCTCGTTAAGGTTTAATACGTTTAGGGTGCTTGAAACCCTAATGGACTCTAATAGACTCGAATAAAACCCTAATGGGCTTAATGATATTCTAGTGGGCCTAAGAGGCCCAATAAAGCCCTAATTGACCTAAAAGCCCAACAATTTGATAAATGGGCTAGTATTTGGGTTGGGAAAACTCTAATGCCAATAAAACCCTAATTTGGGGTAATTTGGGGAAGTAACTGGGACATGCGGGAATTTTTTAATAACTTGAGATATTAAATAATAATCATTGGTAAAGATTAATCTAAGCGATATTGGACTTAATGGATTAAGTCCTTAGAGGATTAAGTTCTTAATGGGTTAAGTAGGAAACTTAACCCTAATCATCATTCTATGTGAAACCCTAATTTCACTTGGGTTTATTGTTGGGCTTCTCTATTGGGCCTTGATGATTGGGTTATTAATGGGCCATCCAAAGTCAAGCAAGTGGACTAGAATAATTTAATGGGCCTAGGGTAAGACCCATGTAAGGGGTTTGGGCCCAATTTGGAAAATTGGGCCATAGAAGGGCCATAGTCTGGGCCTTAATGATTATATGAGGTTGGGCCTTAGAATAAGACCATGTTATAGGCTTGGGCCCAATTTGGAAAATTGGGTCTTATGTTGGGCTTTGATTCCCAGTTGACTGTGGGCCTTGGGCTTGAATAAAGCTCACATTGGGGTAATGTAGTAATTATCCAAGGATGCATTTGTGGTTACGTGTTGGGACCCAATTATTAATTGGGTGTTATTTTGGTGTTGACAATTCGGGAATCTGTCATCTAGCAGCTGGGGTTGAGTCTGTGGAACTTCAGCAGTGTAGGATTGTGTCTACGGGACTTCAGCAGTGCCAGGTGAGTTCTCCTCACTTTATCAACAGGGTCTAAGGCACCAAGGCCGACCCTTTATGGATTGTATTCGGATTATTGCATGTTATGCTTACTGATTTATATCCTGGTAGTTAGGATGGTGATATGCTATGCTTTAGTGACCCGGTTGGGTCGGTATCCTGGTATATAGGATGATGCTATGTTAGTGACCTGTTAGGTCGATATCTTGGTTATAGGATTGTTGCTATGCTTTGTGATCTTTTAGATCGGTTTGACTGTTATTTATATACATGCTAGTGTTATATGATGTCTATGTGCACATGATTGTCCTGGTGATAGGATGATGCTATGTTAGTGACCGGTTAGGTCTTTATCCCGGTTATTGGGATGTTGCTATGATTGGTGATCTGTTAGATCGGTTTGACTGTTATATGAAATGAGCTAGCGTATGATATTTATGTGCACATGTTTGTTTGATTGGGGGTTGGGTTGAGGCGGTCCTGCTTTGTGCTGTAGGCCAACATACCCGGCGAGCGGTCCGGCTAGGCTGTAGGCCCTGCGTGGCGGTCCAGACATGCCGAAGGCTCAAAGAGCAGTCTAGATAGACTGAAGGCCTGTGAGGCGGTCCAGTCAGGCTGATGACTCATTATGCATGCTGTTCTGTATTGGTTATATGATATGGTTATTTTTGTATGGCGTTGGTATTTTGGGGAAACTCACTAAGCTTCGGGCTTAGAGTTGTTGATTTTGTTTCAGGCACTTCTGATGATTGCGGGAAGGCGAAGGCATGATCGTGCACCTCATCATATTTTTATGATTGATTCTGGGGATACTCTGGTGTCTGAACCATTTTGAAAACAAACTGTAATAACTTAATGGTTTTAAAATGTATTAAAAAGTTTAAATTTGGCTTGAATTTTATGGGTGTTACACATCTTCTCCAAGATCCCAGGCCTTAAGATAACCGATGATCAGGTCGCTGCCCCGAATAATGAAGCGATTCGAAATTGGGTGTTACACCATTCAACCAATTATCTAATTTAGGGTTTCATAGTATCACCTAACATGATATTTACCCCGTTCACTACTCTTGTGCTCAACTAATAAATTTCTCTATGTGGCTCATGAATTCCACCCAAAACACTAACCCTAAGACTTCCATTTTCGCTAGTCCAACCTACAAGTATAACGACTTGCGATGTTGTTCAACATCGACACCAACGATGCCAATTCTACTAATACACCTCATGATTCCACGTAATGCTTGATTTGGCCACACCATAAAGCCAACGTCATATCAGTTCACGTACACTGGGAACATGCAAACCTATTATAGTCTAATATTATAAGATACCATATGGTATCTTACTTCTAAATATCTAATCTGGAAAAGAAATCAAACAGCTTAAACTGCAACCCTAAGAATGCATCTGAAAAACTGAAATTTGGTATTAAGCAGTTGTGAGTAAAGTAAACATTCTAGTCTCGTAGTACATGTTCCCTTGTCTCCAAAAGTATAAAGAACGTCCAAAATGGAGTTCGTATGCAAAAGACACGACCGTTTTAAAAATCCAAACCAGTATAATATTGATTTTCTTAAAACTGCTAAAACTGTTTCTATCTGTTGAGGGACTTATACACCTCAGATGGAAATTCCGAGAGCGTTTTGGACTCAGACTATAGTTTAATATTTAATTTCATAGTTGAAATATTTTTAGTAAAACTATTTATAAAAGTCGAAAAATTAGACGTTTCAGGTAAATTTATCGCAAAACCTTAAACGCGATTTCATGGAGATCAGTATATCGGAATTCAATTTTGTCTGCGTTTTAGAAGTCACCATGACCGAAACAATAAACAGGCACATTTATAATAATTTTTACATATCAAGATCTATTAATATAAAAATCGTGTGCAACCATATATATATATATATATATATATATATATATATATATATATATATATATATATATATATATATATATATATATATATATATAATAGGAGACATGTTTTTATGGTCTAATGAAAAATGTGTTTGCTAGAGTATTTTTTGTTGTAAAATATACATTATGTGTCAATAAACATTAAATAATCACAATATATATATATATATATATATATATATATATATATATATATATATATATATATATATATATATATATCATTTTCCAAATACCAATTAGTAACATATATGACAATTTCGACACTATTATATACAAATGTCAAATTCTTTATATATATTACATACATACATGGTAAACTTTTAATATGAGAATGTATAAATATTGTGTATGTATTATTTCCATAAAATGTCTCAAACTAATACACACATACATACAATATTATTAAACCTAAAATTGTATATTAAATCTATTAGAAATATACATCAATACACACAAATACATAAATAATTAAACCAATATATTACACAAATACATGAATAATTAAAACCAAAGCATTTCTTTCAAGTCGACACAAAACATTTCTTGCAAGTCTCCTTTGTTGGCTGACAAATTGAAGATTGCTTACACTCTTTCTTCAACTAACACGACACTCAAACTCAACCAAAAATCAAATCAATTTTATGAAAAATAATGATATCTTCTTCTACCTCTTCCTTCCTATTTCTAATTCTTCAACCAAAGAAGAAGAAGGTCGTTACCCCTCTTTACTTCAGCCACGATCACAGCCCCTAAACCAACCATCAGCTCCCAAACCAACCAGACACCCATTTGTTCGCTAATGCTTCCAGTCGACCTCTTTTCCACCTGTTTGCGACGAACACATCAAAACCATACATCCCATTCCCTCCATCGATTTCTGTCAACAAAAAAAAGCAATCAAAACACCCCCTTTGATTGATTTTTCTGCATGTTTCATCATCCTTTGTGTTGGATGCCAAATCTCAAAAAATAAAAAAGATGAAGTAAGAAGAGTACCAGTTTCCACCATCGATGACCAAACCCTCACACGCTTCTCTTCTTCTTCCGTCGAGCAAACACCACCGAAGCACCCACCTGTAATGTTGTACTGCTCGCCAGATCCTTTTCTGGCCTCTTTCCCTTTGCAACTATTTCCAAGACAGAAGACGAGCTGCCCCACTGCAATCGTATTTTCCTTCCCGTCGGATACACAACAACCCTCTCTCTCTCTCTCTCTCTCTCTGGCCAAACATCGGAGGTACTCCTTCCTCCCCTTCGCACATCACAGTCGGACGAGAGGGAGCACAAGCTCGCTGCTTCGTCCCTTCATTCTTCGGCCGCGTCGACCCTCGGATACGGCCTCCTTCTCACGATCGATCGACCAAAACGACCGATTAGCCGCCTGCGAGCCTTCGTGCTCCTTCCTGCCATCTTCGTTCATCTGTTTCGTTTGTTCGTATCCATCTTTTCCTTTGTCTGATCAAAAAATGGCAACGGACACAAAAATCCCTCATTCCTTTCAACTTTGATGAACTGACAAAGCAACCCCCTAGTGCAACATTCATTTTAGAAATCAGTTGAAAACCCCTAAATATTGAACCCATTTATTCAAAATACAAATCCCAATATTCAAACTTTGATTTAAATTAAGCATTTCAGCCCCACCCATGGAGATTTCTTAACAAAATGAGTCCAATTCCCAAACTTAAATTCCATTTAAACCATTTCAGTCCATCCCTTGATTTATTATAACCAAATCAGTCCTACCTTGGTTAATTAAATTGCCAAATAGACCCAATAGTTTAAATTCGTTACGAAACGGTCCCGAAGGTATTTCAAAGTTCAAGAATCGTGGCTTTGTGGTTTCTTACGACAAATTTCTCAAATAAACCGATTCCGTACAAATCGAACCCACGCTTCAAGGGTGAGTGCTTATGGCCCCTTTTTAATAATTTTAATTATTTCGGGAGGGAATATATGTGCCTATATACTTTGATTATACAAATATATTATCCTTTATGCGAAAATACAATAAGTCTAGTTTATAAAAATGTTATTTAACAAGGTAACATATTGTTACCAATAAACTAGTATAAACTTTCCGTGTACGTATTATGGTTATTTTATTGTGAAATAACTAGTCCACACAACAAACGCTACATGATACAAAAATATATGATTTTTATGTGACATTGTATATCGTCAAAAGCATGTCATAAAACTTTGTAGTATTTTAAGGATTCAAGCTATTACTATGTGTGTATATATATATATATATATATATGTTTAAATACATAAAGTTTACACCTATGTTCATTACTTTGGAATGTACATCTTTATAAAAACAAGTACATTACACTTTGACATACATATCAAGCATACCCGACTTTTATAAACTTTATACAATGAAATTCATTATCCCTAGTGACTTAAATATAGGGTTATGAGCAAAACATCATTTCTATGGTGTTCATGCAACCCTAATTGCTTTGATCTAAGTTTTCTACTATGAACATAACAACATTAAATACCAAAGCAATGAACCTATGAACTAGCATATAACAATCAAATTGACATATAAACTAGGGTTTAGATCATACCTTTCTTGTTATGTAGTAATAACAAGAACTCCTTGACCCTTGAAAGCTTAGTGCCCCATGTGTTGCACCTCTAATGGAGTCACAAACACCACTGACAACAAGATGACTTAGGAGAGGGAGGAGGAGGCACAAAATCGTCCAAGGGCTCTCTCAGAAGGTAAGGGACGATTTTGGTGGCCTATATGGTTCCTTTTATAGGTAGGCTTCTAGGGTTATCAACTAGGAAACCCTAATCCAGTTGCTTAGTCCTTAAGTATCCCAAAGATCCTTCCAGAAGGCCCCCTTGGACGATTTCTATATGGACTCCCATATAGAATTGTCCATTGCTTCCTTATGGATCCTAAGCCCAACTTTGTAACTATCTTATAATTACAGTATCAATCCCCTTAATTTAATTAATCTCTTTTGACCACAAAATTAATACTAAATTAATTCTTGATCAATATTAATTAAACAATATGATTTCTCTTTTAATATATTATTCACATAATATATTAATTAATCATAATTAATCCTCTTTCTCCTTAATTTATCCTATCAGTTGCTATGGTGAAGGCAACCCAAAAGGGCCATGCTCATAATCGGGTCAAGTACATACCAAAATTGTTATGGGCCTAGACACCTAATCCAACACATACTTTGTGAAGTTCATTTATGAATATTCAAGTAAGTTTTGATTGTACTTTCTGAAGACCAAAGATGAGGTGTTTGGGAAATTCAAGGAGTGGAAGACCATGGTTGAGAAAAGGACTGGAAAACAGGTCAAGACTCTGAGGACTGACAATGGGTTGGAGTTTTGCAATGCTCCATTTGATAATTTCTGCAAGGCAGAAGGTATAGTGAGGAACCACACTGTACGACATACACCACAACAAAATGGAGTGGCAAAACGGATGAACCAAACACCACAGCAAAATACAGCGTGCAAGGTGCATGCAGATATTTGCTAACTTATCCAAGCAATTATGGGCGGAAGCAGTTAACACTGCTTGCTATCTGATGAACAGATCACCATCAACTATTATTGAAATGAAGACTCCTCAAGAGGTATGGTCCGGGAAACCCTCTAACTATTCTAGTTTACGTATATTTGGATGCCCCACATATACTCATGTTAATGATGGTAAACATGAGCCAAGGGCAATGAAGTGCATATTTCTAGGATATGCGACAGGAGTAAAAGGTCATCGACTGTGGTATACAAAAGAAGGAAGAACTCGTAAATTTAACATGAGCATAGATGTGACTTTTGATGAATCTGCCATGTGTAATTAGGGAGGAGGTGATACAAGTCAAGCAAGGAACGAAGATCAGGGTGCCAACTAGAAGGTGGAGTTTGCAACTCAAACTCCAGACAGAGTTATGATAAGTGACAAATAGCAAGGCGACAGTGAACAATCTGGACAAGATGAAACCCAAGAGCAACCCATGCGATCTTCGTCCAGTGGTGCTGATGTTGTGAAGGATGATGGGTCTGAATCTATAGCACAGAGAAGATCGAAGTGGGTCATTCGACAACCTGACAGATATGTGGTATGTATGAATTCAGGTAAACTTGACTCCATTGCTTTTGCTTTAGCAACTAGAGAATACATTGACACTGAGGAGCCTCAACCGTATAAAGAGGTTGTGGCGACTAAAGAAGCAAATGACTGGTTGATGGTCATGAGTGAAGAAATTCAATCTTTAGAGAAGAAAGAAACATGGGATCTTGTTCCATTACCAAAGGGAGCAAAGCAAGTGGGATGCAAATGGATCTTTAAAAAGAAGGAAGGGATACCAAGAGTTGAACCGACTAGGTTCAAGGCAAGGTTGGCGGAAAAAGGGTTTTCTCATAAAGAAGCAATTGATTATCACGATATGTTCTCACCAGTTGTGAAGCACAAGACAATTCCGGTTCTTTTGGCCATAGTGAGTGCATTCGATCTGGAGCTTGAACAACTTGATGTGAAAACTGCATTTCTTCGTGGAAATTTAGAAAAAAAGTTTTATATGTCCCAGCCAGAAGGTTTTCTTGATTCTAAGAAGGATCATGTATGTTTGCTAAAGAAATCCTTGTAAGGTTTAAAGCAGTCTCCAAGACAATGGTACAAGAGATTTGATTCCTTCATGATCTCGAATGGCTACACTCGGAACTAGTTTGACAATTGTGTTTACTCAAAAGAATTACAACCAGATTCCTACATATATATGTTGCTATATGTTGATGATATTCTCATCGCAACCAAGGACATGGTTGGAATAAATGAAATGAAGGCGACCCTAAAGAATGAGTTTGAAATGTAGGATTTGGGAGCAACAAAGAAGATACTTGGAATGGAGATACTAAGGGACAAAAAAGCAGGGCGGTTGCGTATTTATCAATAGAAGTACATTAAGAAAGTTCTACAATCCTTCAATTGTGATCAGTCCAAGCCAGTTGGAACTCCTTTGGCGGCTCACTTTAAACTTGGTCCAAATTCTATACCCACTACTAATGAAGAAAGGAAGTACATAAGCAGGGTTCCATACTCAAGTGTTGTTGGAAGTCTCATGTATGCTATGGTCTGTACCAGACCTGATTTAGCTCATGCATTTAGTGTGGTTAGCAGGTTTATGAATAATCCTGGGAAGACTCATTGGGAAGCTGAAAAGTGGATCTTGCGATACTCGATGGGAACGACTGATGTTTGCTTGGTGTAGGGAGCTAATTTAAAGAGTTACTTGGTGGGATATGCTAACTCTTATTATGGTGGTGATTTGTTGAAGTGCAGGTCACGAACGTGCTACATTTTCACTTTATTCGGATGCGCCAGGAGTTGGAGGTCAACGCTACAAGATGTCATTCCTTTGTCTGCAACTAAATCCAAGTACATGTCCATGAAAAAAGAATAAAGGAGGAGATATGGTTGCAACGGCTTATTCAAAGTCTTTGTCTGAAGGTGGAGAAGCCTGTCTTGTATTGTCACGGACAAAGTGCTCTGAGTCTTGCAAAGAACCCTGTGTATCATGAGAAGAAGAAGCACATTGATGTCAGGCTGAATTTCATTCGGGATATTCTGGAAAGAGACAAGTTTTCAATACTAAATATTGACACCAAGGTCAACCCATCAGATATGTTGACAAAGTCGTTGCCCACAGAGAAGTTCAAGCTTTGCTTAGACTTGGTTGATGTTCTCTGGAGGTAGGTCCCTTCGGAGATGAATGGCAGGATGGGAGAGTAAGTTGTTTTTCGAGGTGGAGCTCAGAGGATGCTCAAGTCAAGGTGGAGATTGTTAAATGTGATTCGAGCATTTGTATGGAGCATTTGGATCATGTCATGGAGTATTTGGAGTACTTGGAACCCAATGGAGAACTTGGGGTTCATGGAGCATGTGACAAAGGAACGGATCATCTGAGAAATAAATGGATTGTCTGGCAAAGGAACGGATCAAGTGGTGTTGTTGCTCCAATATTGATGTTCTTGTGCCACACTTGAAGCCTGTTGCGCCATTCATACACTTGTTGCGCCATCATGGTGCATATTGGACCATCTGCCATGGGTATCCAGGGAAGAGGTGATACAAGTCAAGTTGGGAACAAAGATCATGGTGCTAGCCAGAAGGTGGAGTTTGCAACTCAAACTCCATACAGAGTTGTGATAAGTGAAAAAGAGCAAGGCGGCAGTGAACAACCTAGACAAGATAAAACCCAAGAGCAACCCATGGGATCTTCGTCTAGTGGTGCTGATGTCGGGAAGGATGATGGGTCTGAATCTATAGTAAAGAGAAGATCGAAGAGGGTCATTCGCCAACCTGACAAATATGTAGGATGTGTGAATTCAGGTGAAATTGCCTCCATTGATTTTTCTTTAGCAACTGGAGAAGACATTGACACTAAGGATCCCCAATCTTATAAAGAGGTTGTGGCAAGTTAATAAGAAAATGACTGGTTGATGTCCATGAATGAAGAAATGCAATCTTTAGAGAAGAATGAAACATGGGATCTTGTTCCATTAATAAAGGGAGCAAAGCCAGTGGGATGCCAATGGATCTTTAAGAAGAAAGGCCAGGAGTTAAACCAGCTAGGTTCAAGGCAGGTTTGGTGGCAAAAGGGTTTTCTCAGAAAGAAGGAATTGATTATCACGTGGCGTTCTCACTAGTCATGAAGCACAAGACAATTCGGGTTCTTTTAGCCATGGTGAGTGCATTCGATCTGGAGCTTGAACAACTTGATGTGAAAACTGCATTTCTTCATGGAAATTTAGAAGAAAATATTTATATGTCCCAGCCAGAAGGGTTCCTGGATTTTAAGAAGGATCATGTATGTTGGCTAAAGAAATCCTTGTATGGTTTGAAGCAATCTCAAGACAATGGTGCAAGAGAGTTGATTCATTCATGATCTCGAATGGCTACACTCAGAAGTAGTTAGAAAATTGAGTTTACTCAAAGGAATTGTAACCAGATTCCTACATATATATGTTGCTATATGTTGATGATATGCCCATCGCAACCAAGGACATGGCTGGAATAAATGAATTGAAGGCGACCCTGAAGAATGAGTTTGAAATGAAGGATTTGGGAGCAGCAAAGAAGATACTTGGAATGGAGATACTAAGGGATAGAAAAGCAGGGCGGTTGTGTATTTCTTAATAGAATTACAATGAGAAAGTTCTGCAATCCTTCAATTGTGATCAGTTGAAGCCAGTTGGAACTCCATTGGCTGCTCACGTTAAACTTGGTCCAAACTCTATACCCACTACTAATGAAGACAGGAAGTACATGAGTAGGGTTCCATACTCAAGTGTTGTTGGAAGTCTCATGTATTATATGGTCTGTACCAGACCTAATTTGGCTCATACAGTTAGTGTGGTTAGCAGGTTTATGAGTAATCCCAGGAAGACTCATTGGGAAGCTGTAAAGTGGATCTTGCGATACTTGATGGGTACGACTGATGTTTGCTTGGTGTATGGAGCTAATATGTAGAGTGAATTGGTGGAATATGGTGGCTCTGATTATGGTGGTGATTTGTTGAAGCTCAGGTCACGAACGTGATACATATTCACTTTATTCGGATGTGCCATCAGTTGGAAGTCAACGTTACAAGATACTGTTGCTTTGTCTACGACTGAATCTGAGTACATGTCCACGACGGAAGGAATAAAGGAGGAGATGTGGTCGCAAGGGCTTATTCAGAGTCTTGGTCAGAAGGTGGAGAAGCCTGTCTTGTATTGTGACAGTCAAAGTGCTCTGAGTCTTGCAAAGAACCCTGTGTATCACGAGAAGACGAAGCATATTGATGTCCGACTGAATTTCATTCGGGATATTCTGGAAGGAGATGAGTTTTCAATATTGAAGGTTGACACCAAGGTCAACCCATCAGATATGTTGACAAAGTCGTTGCCCATGGAGAAGTTCAAGCTTTTCTTGGACTTGGTTGATGTTCACAAGAGGTAGGTCCCTCTGGGGACGAATGGCAGGATGGGAGAGGGAGTTCTTTTTCGAGGTGGAGTTCACAGGATGCTCAACTCAAGGTGGAGATTGTTAAATATGACTCGAGCATTTGGATCATGTTCATAGACAATTTGGATCATGTTCATGGAGCATTTGGAGCACTTGGAACTCAATGGAGCACTTGGAGTTCATGGAGCATGTGACTAAAGAACGGATCATCTGAAAAATGAATGGATTTTCTGACAAAGGAACGGATCAAGTACCAAAGGAACGAATCGTACAGAAGGGGGTTTTGAGCACCTGCATGAGGTTTGGATCACTTGGGAGCGATATAGAGAAACAAGGGAACCTTGTTGCACCGTATGTTGAAGGTATGGGCCAAGAAGGATGTTGTTGCGTCAAGGACATTGCTTCTTGAGCCACTATGCTCCCTCTTGTGCCGTGAAGGGTTCCTATTGTGCCATGAGGATCCCTCTGGCACCATGAGGTACTCTTATTCAGCCATGGAGTATGCTCTTGTGCCATATATGGCCATGTTGTGCCATTTATGTTCCTATTGCGTCAAGGTGGTGTTGTTGCTCCAATATTGATTTTCTTGTGTCACACTTGAAGTGCGTTGCGCCATTCATACACTTATTGCGCCATCATGGTGCAAGTTGGACCATCTTGGTCCTTGATGAGCCAAGTATGCTATGAATTCCTCTATGATGCTCAAGAATGTTCCAGAAGATGTTGCATGGCGGAATATGATTGGTTTCCTTCATTCATGGGCCTATGGGCCTATAGGCTTGGTGTATTAGGGTTTTAGGTCTGATCCCTCAAGTATAAATAGGGATGCATGCTAGGTCCCTAGGGTTGGCCTCTTTACCAGCCTCCATTGCTCTAAAACCCTGAAATAAACCCTAATTTAAGGGTTTTGCACCCTATATAAAGACCTTAAGTCCCTAGGGTTGGCCTCTTTACCAGCCTCCATTGCTCTAAAACCCTAAAATCAACCTTTAGCCTCCATTGTTGTATTTTTGAGCTCATGAGAAGAAGTTGGTGTTTGTTTTGCTCATTTTGAAGAGATTGAAGAATGTTGAAGGTGATGGGTTTTGAGCACAACAACATCCCTATGGTGTACATGCAACCCTATATGCTTTGGATCTAGGTTTTTCTCAAGTTATACATACAAATTAATTTTACAAAGCATGAACCCTAATCTAGCATACATAAGAATGAAATCTAATCAAATTAGGTTTGGAAGAATACCTTTCTTGTTAGTAGCTTGATCTTGACCTTCAAGATCTTAGTGCCTCAATTGTTGCACCTCTAATGGAGTCACTAACACCTACTAGCAATGGATGAACAAGAGAGAGAGGATGGAGGCTACCAAAATCGGCTAGGGTTCTCTATGAATGCATAGGGCCGATTTCAAGGAGCCAAGGGGTCCTTATATAGTTGTGTTGCTACTAGGGTTTCCAGGTAAAACCCTAATCTCATTGATTAAGCCTTAAGCAACCCATGAACCCTTCTAGAAGGCCCCCTTGGACGAATTCCTTATGGGCTTCCCATAGAATTCGTCCACCCCTTCTATTAGGAGTCCACAGCCCAACTTGCAACTATCAGCAAATTGCAATATTAGTCCCCTTATATTTAATCAATCTCTTTTGATCACCAAATTAATTTCTGATCAATACTAATTAAATAATATGATTTCTCAATTAATATATTATTCTTATAACATATTAATAAATCATTTATCAACCTCTTTCTATATATGTCATCCTACCAAGTTGCTATGGTGAAGGCAACCCAAAAGGACCATGCTACTATCGGGTCAAGTACATCTAATTATAGTTATGGGCTAAGACACCTAATCCAACAGTTTCCCACTTAGATAAGTCTAATAACTATAATTGTCAATGTAACTTGAAAATCCGATTAGCAATCGTAGCTCTCAAAAGCCGTTGTCGAACTCTGACCTAGTCAATGACGCGTCTTTTAGATAAGGAAACATATAATCCTCCATTCTGCAAGATATCGTGTGGACAAAGACATGGAATAGAGTCATACTCGTTGTCCAAAGTCATACTCGTTGTCCAACAGTATGTTTCCCGATTTCGGATTTGTTTGACGTAGAACTTAATTGAACACATCAATTCAGTCCTGACCGGGCCCGACATATAAGTCAACACAAAATCATCGAGGGGCCCAAGATATCGCTTTTACCCTCTTAGGATAAAAGAAACAAATAAACTTTGACTTATATGCTTGTACTATTTACTCATTAAATCATACACAACAACACCTTTTATAACATCAAGTTACTGATGCGTGTACGCATTATCAATGTACAACTAACTTGTAAACAACAAATCATACATCTTGGTTTAAAGATTATACGATATTATCATCTCACAATCACTCATGATAAATTCCATGAAGTGATTCATATGAGCGTGGGTTTAATCCAATACTCAAATCTTATTTCATAAGTACTCATGAACGTTGTAACAAACTTTTGCTATGTATAAACACTTAGATAATCTACAAACCAATTCATGATAGTCTAACCTCATAACTTACTCCCAAAGTATGATTGAGTATGGATAATTTGAACAATCAAATTATTCTGGAAGTAAAACATGCAAAAGTGAAACAATAGTAAACAATTGACACAAGATAGTAAACTTTACTCATAAATAAATCTTCATTACTTAATCATCAAATGTCAATTACATTTATTTATTACAAGTTTCTAAACATCTATTTAATCACTAAAAATAATATCGTCCTTCAGACCAATGCTCCTCGCATGCTGTAAGTTCTTAACCCTGCTCAGACCCTTTGTGAGGGGGTCTGATGGGCTCTCCTGTGAAAATACCCTCTTGACTACGAGGAGTCCCTCTTCTACCCGATGTCTGATGAAGTGGTATTTTCTGTCGATGTGTCTAGATCTACCATGATCCCTCGGTTCCTTGGTTAAGTCAACCGCTCCTTCGTTATCACCGAAAATCTCCATAGGATCCTTTATGGCCGATACAACTCCAAGGTCTCCAATGAAGTTCGTCAACCATATCGCCTCCTTCGACGCATCGCTTGCTGCTATGTACTCTGATTCACACGTTGAATCAACCACGGTCTCCTGCTTTAAACTTTTCCAAGTAACTGCTCCTCCATTTAGGGTAAATACCCAGCACGACTGAGAGCGGAAGTTATCTCTGTCGGTCTGACAGCTGGCGTCACTATACCCTATCACTCTCAAGTCATCACTCCCACCAAGTGTAAGGACCCAGTCCTTAGTCCTTCGCAGGTACTTAAGAATGTTCTTAACTTCAGTCCAATGAGCTCTAGCCGGGTTCCCTTAATACCGGCTAACCATGCTCCACGCAAAAGCCACATCAGGGCGAGTACATGTCATAGCATACATGATCGAGCCAACGGCAAAAGCATATGGCACTCGACTCATTTCCGCTATCTCGGAAATTGGTACTCGGACTTTGAGTCTTACTTAGCTTGGTATTGCTTTGGAATGGCAGTTCCCCTTTCTTGGAATTCTACATACTAAAACGTTTCAGCACCTTGTCCAAGTAAGTATTGTGACTAAGTCCTATTAGTCTCCTACTTCTATTTCTCAAAATCCTTATCCCCATAATATAAGCAGCTTCTCCTAGATCCTTCATAGCGAAACACTTCCCAACCCAGGACTTAACCTCATGCAAGTTCAGGATGTCGTTTCTTATGAGCAGTATGTCATCAACATACAAAACTAGAAAGCTAACTATACTCCCACTAGCCTTGATATACACACTGGACTCATCATCGCTTCTTGAAAATCCAAACTCTTTGACTTTCTCATCGAAACAAAGATTCCATCTGCGAGATGCTTGCTTTAATCCATAGATGGATTTTTCAAGCTTACACACTCTATTTGGGTACTTCACATCTATAAAGCCTTCTGGATGACACATGTAAACATCTTCAGCCAGTTTCCTATTAAGGAAAGTAGTTTTGACGTCCATTTGCCATATTTCATAGTCATGAAACAAAGCTATGGATAGCATAACCCTTATAGATTTGATCTTGGCCACTGGAGAGAAGGTCTCATCATAGTCAACTCCTAGAGTTTGAGTAAAGCACTTCGCAACCAATCGTGCCTTGAACGTGTGCACATTCCCATCCATGTCGGTATTTTTCTTGAAGATCCACTTGCACCAGACCGTCTTACGACCTGATACATTGTCAACCAAGTTCCAAACTTGATTGTCATACATGGACTGAATCTCGCTGTCCATTGCCTCTTTCCATTTTGCAAACTCGGGGCCCACCATGGCTTCCTTGTAGTTGTTGGGTTCATCCAAATTTATCAGTGTTCTATCACTCATAAATGTATCACCTTCAGTAGTTATATGGAAACCATATAACATAGGTGGAACACTAACTCTACTGGAACGTCTTACAGGTAAGGACTCGTCAACTGCTTCAACAGGAATTCCGTCCTTGAGTTGAGCGCTAGTGTTAGAGGTTCCTTCATCTCTTGACTCTTGAAGCTCTTCAAGATCAATTTGCCTCCCACTGTCCTCTTGGCATATGAGTTCTCCTTCGCGGAAAAAATCCTCTCCTTGCTACGAAGACCACGTTGTCACTAGGTCTATAGAAAAGATATTCAAAAGATTTATGCGGGTAGCCGTTGAAAATACATCGCACACTACGAGGTTAAAGCTTGTCGTGAATCTCTCGTCTTACGAAATCCTCGCAACCCCAAACCTTGATATGTGCCAACAAGGGAACCTTACTTGTCCACATCTCGTGAGGTGTTTCGGCAAACTTCTTAGTTGGGACTAGATTAAGGATATGGGCGGAAGTCTCAAAGGCATACCCCTAAAATGAGATAAGTAACAAAGCTCGACTCATCATAGAACGAACCATGTCCAACAAGGTTCGATTGCGCCTCTCAGCCACACCATTGAGTTGCGGTGTCCTAGGTGGCATCAATTGTGAAACAATTCCACATTCCTTAAGATAGTCGTGGAACTCGATACTAAGATACTCACTACCCCTATCAGATCTGAGCATCTTTATCTTCCTTCCCAATTGATTCTCCACTTCTTGCTTAAACTCTTTGAACTTTTCAAAGGTTTCCGACTTGTGCTTGATTAAGTAGATATATCCATATCTGCTATAATCGTCGGTAAAAGTCACATAGAACCAGTTAGCATCCCTTGTGGTGGATCTGAAGGGCCCACACACATCAGTGTGTATGAGATCCAACAAACCCTCACCTCTTTCACAAGTACCAGTGAATGGTGATTTAGTCATCTTTCCAAGAAAACAAGACTCACACATGTCATCCGACTTTAGGTCAAATGACTCCAAGACTCCATCCTTTTGGAGTTGGGCTATGCGCTTCTTGTTGACATGTCCAAGACGACAATGCCACAAGCACGCCTTGTCTAAACCATTAGACGAATCCATATGCAAAACATTATTTCCTAAGTTATCAACAACCATCACAATTTCATATACACCATTACAAGGCAATGCTTCAAAATAAAAAGTACCATTATAGAAAGCATTAATAGAACCAACTTCATTATTAAATGAAAATCTAGAATCTTGTTTGTACAAACCATGAAAAGAAATAATATTCCTCGTCATCTCTAACGAGTAGAAACAATTATTCAACTCTAATACTAACCCACTACTAAGCACTAAAGAGTAAATCCCGATCTTGGTGACAGACGATGTTTTCCTATTCCCCATTATCAGGTTCATCTTCCTATGCTCCACATCCCTACTGATGGGTTTTGAGCATTCTAACACTTCCTAAGTGTACATGCAACCCTAATATCCTTGGATCTATGTTTGTCTAATAATCATGCAAAGTTGAATTCCAAGGTTATATTCCTATCTAGCATACATGGGGAACATTTTTAACTTGAATGAAAGATAGAATAACTTACCTTGTTGTTGATTATGATCCTTGAAACCTTGTGAGCCTAGCACCCCAAGTGTGATGCCTCAAATGCTTCACACAACACCAAATGCAAAGGAGTAAACTTTGAGAGAATCTTACACTTGCAAAATCGGCTCTAGCCCTCTTCTTTCTTAGTGTCGCCGATTTTGGTGGAGAACATGTTGCTTATATAGTGTGTCACATCTAGGGTTACACCATGTAAACCCTAATGTGGCATGACTCTTCATTTCCATGACCCATGGGTTTGTAACTCCCATGGAGCCTCCATGGAGCATTCAATGGGTTTAACCCAACTTGATTATCCATGGAGCCTTTTAGCCCATTATACAAGTTATGGATGATTTACATGATCAACCCATATATTTAATTAGTCATCTTTTGATCACTTAATTAATCCTAGATTAATTCTTGATCAATACTAATTAAATAATACTATTAATATATTAGAACTTATAATATATAAATAAACCATAAGTGTTATTTCTCTCATTTTAGTTTATCCAATTGCATGGTGCCATGCAACCCAAATGGACCATGCCGGGTCGGGTCAAGTACATACCAGAAATAGTTATGGACTTAGACACCTTATCCAACAGTCTCCCACTTGGATAAGTCTAATAACTATAACTGCAATACTTCAGGAACCGATCGGCAATCGTAGCTCTTTCAAGGTCTCTCGGAACTGAGAAGATGATGATACGCCATTTAAGATAAGTGATCATATAATCCTCTGTTCTAGATATCAGCCGGACAAATACATGGAACAGTGTCTTACTTTGTGTCCAGCCGTTTGTTTCCTGATTTCCGATTTGTTTGACAAAGAACTTAATTGAACACATCAACTTAGTTCTGACCGGGCCCGGTACATAGGTCAAAACAAAATCATCGAGGGGCCCAGATATCAGCTTCTAATCCAAGAAGGAACAGATAAACTTCGACTCATATGTTTGTTCTACCACTCATTGAATTATACACAAAAGCACGTTTTATAACATCGAGTTACCAATGCATTAACGTACAATCAATGCATAACCAACTCATAAGTAACAAATCATATCTCTAGGTTTGAAGACTTATATGATATTACCGTCTCACGATCACTCGAGATAAATTCCATGAAGTGATTCCAGTGAGCGTGGGTTGAGTCCAATGCTCAGAACTTATGAGCACTCATGAGTGTTGTAGCCATGTCCAACAACTTAGACCTCTGCAACCAATCATAACAGTCTTGATTCATACCTACTTCCGACATATGACTGACTGTGGAGGTTCGAATAATATGATATACCAAACATAATTATTCTGGAAGTCAAAACATGCAAAAGAAATATAGTAAACGATCGACAAGAGATAGCAACACTTTACTCATAAATAAAACACCTTTTATTCATCATCTAATGTCAATTACACTTTACAAATTTCAAGGTTATCTAACTACTAAATCTAATATTATCCTTCAGCCCTATGCTCCGAGCATGCTGGAGATGCTTAACCCAAGTCAGTCCCTTCGTGAGGGGATCTGCTGGATTCTCATCCGATGATACCCTCTTTGCCACGAGGAGTCCTTCTTCTATTCGATGTCTGATGAAATGGTATTTTCTGTCGATGTGTCTGGATCTCCCGTGATCCCTTGGTTCCTTGGCTAAGGCAACTGCACTTTCACTATCACAGAAAATTTCCATTGGCTCTTTAATAGCTGGTACAACTCCAAGGTCTCCAATGAAGTTCTTCAGCCATATCACCTCCTTTGCTGCCTCGCTAGCTGCTATATACTCTGATTCGCAAGTTGAATCAGCCACTGTCTCTTGCTTGGAACTCTTCCAAGAAATTGCTCCTCCGTTTAACGTAAAGACCCAGCCTGACTGAGAGCGGAAATTATCCCTATCAGTCTGAAAGCTAGCATCACTATACCCTACAACTCTCAAGTCTTCACTCCCACCGAGGGTAAGGACCCAGTCCTTAGTCCTCCGTAGGTACTTGAGGATATTCTTTACCGCAGTCCAGTGTGCCTTGCCAGGGTTCCCCTGATACCTGCTAACCATGCTCAAAGCAAAGGCTACATCAGGTTGAGTACACGTCATAGCATACATGATCGATCCTACAGCCGAAGCATAAGGTATTCGACTCATTTCTACTATCTCAGCCTCAGTACTAGGGCTTTGTGTCTTACTCAATCTGGCATTACTCTGGATGGGTAACTCTCCTTTCTTGGAGTCCTGCATGCCGATTCTCTTCAACACCTTATCCAAGTAAGTACTCTGACTAAGTCCAATTAGTTTTTTACTCCGGTCTCTCAAGATCCTTATCCCTAGAATATAGGCAGCTTCTCCTAGGTCCTTCATAGAGAAACACTTCCCAAGCCAGGACTTAACTTCCTGCAGAGTTGGGATGTCATTTCCTATGAGTAGTATGTCATCCACATACAATACCAAAAAGCTAACTATACTCCCACTAGCCTTGACATATACACAAGATTCATCTTCACTCCTAGAAAAGCCAAATTCTTTGACTTTCTCATCAAAGCAAAGATTCCATCTGCGAGGTGCTTGCTTTAACCCATAAATGGATTTCTCAAGCTTACACACTCTATTAGGGTACTCTGTGTTGACAAAACCCTCTGGCTGACTCATGTAAACATCCTCAGCCAACTTTCCATTAAGGAAAGCGGTTTTGACATCCATTTTCCATATTTCATAGTCATGAAATGCGGCTATGGCTAACAGAACCCTAATAGACTTAATCTTGGCCACTGGAGAAAAGGTCTCATCATAATCAACTCCCGGAGTTTGTGAGAAACCCTTTGCAACCAGTCGTGCCTTATAAGTGTGTACATTACCATCCATGTCAGTCTTCTTCTTGAAGATCCATTTGCACCCTACAGTCTTACGACCTGGTACATTCTCAACCAAGTTCCAAACTTGATTGTCATACATGGACTGTATCTCGATGTCCATTGCCTCTTTCCACTTGGCTAACTCAGGGCCTGCCATGGCTTCCGCGTAACTGTTAGGTTCATCCAGACCTATCAGTGTCTCATCACTGATAAGTGTATCACCTTCCGCAGTAATATAGAATCCATGGTAATGCTCAGGTGCATTCCTAACCCTTATGGAACGTCTCAGAGGTACAGACTTGTCAATTGGCTCAACAGAAGTTTCCTCCTCAAGTTGAGTGCTAGGGTTTGAAGTTCCTTCACCACTTGACTCTTGAATTTCTTCAAGGTCAACTTGCCTCCCACTGTCTCCTTGGCTTATGAACTCTCTCTCTCGAAAGAAAGCCCTCCTAGCTACAAAGACCACATTCTCACTAGGTCTGTAGAAGAGGTAACCAAAGGATTTCTGTGGGTAGCCGATGAAAATACACCTCTCACTTCGAGGTTCGAGCTTATCATGAGTCTCGCGTCTCACGAAAGCCTCGCAACCCCAAATCTTAATGTGGTCTAGTTTGGGTACTTTACCAGTCCACATCTCATGAGGAGTTTTGGCAACTTTCTTTGTGGGAACTAGATTAAGGATATGGGCGGCAGTCTCTAAGGCATACCCCCAAAATGAGATTGGTAGCGAAGCTTGACTCATCATGGAACGAACCATATCCAACAAGGTTCGATTACGCCTCTCAGCTACACCATTCAACTGCGGTGTCCTGGGAGGTGTCAATTGTGAAACAATCCCACATTCCCTAAGATAGTCGAGGAACTCTGAACTAAGATACTCACCACCTCGATCGGATCGAAGCATCTTAATGTTCCTGCCCAATTGATTCTCGACTTCCTGTTTAAACTCTTTAAACCTCTCAAAAGTCTCTGACTTATGCTTGATTAAGTAGACATATCCATATCTACTATAATCATCAGTAAAAGTCAAATTATAACGATTAGCATCCCTTGTGGCATGTTTGAAGGGCCCACACACATCCGTGTGTATAAGATCCAACAAACCTTCACCCCTCTCACAAGAACCTGTGAAGGGTGACTTTGTCATTTTTCCAAGTAAGCATGATTCGCAACTATCATCTGACTTTAGGTCAAATGACTCCAATACTCCATCCTTTTGGAGTTGGCCTATGCGTTTCTTGCTTATATGTCCAAGACGACAATGCCATAATGATGCTTTATCCAAGTTATTATCATTAACAGAATCAATACACAATACATTATTTCCTAAGTTATCAACCACAGATACAGTTTCATACACACCATCACAAGGTAATGCTTTAAAATAAAGAACATTATTAAAGAAAGCATTAATCGAACCAACTTCATTATCAAATGAAAAGGTGAAACCTTGTTTATACAATGCATGAAAGGAAATAATATTTCTTGCCATTTCTGGCGAATAACAACATTTATTCAAATCTAAACTAAACCCACTACTTAGCGTTAAAGTATAAACTCCAATCTTGGTGACAGGTAAAGCTTTCCTATTCCCCATGATTAAGTTTATTCTTCCATGCTCCACATTCTCACTTCTTCTTAGTCCCTGCAAATCAGAACAAATATGAATACCACAACCGGTATCAAGGACCCAAGAGTTAGAATGGGGTGAGTTATTAGATAAGATAGTGTAAATACCTGCATGGTTGGGTTTAACTTTCCCATCCTTCACATCTTGCTGGTACTTTGGGCAGTTCCGCTTCCAATGTGACTTTTCATGGCAATAGAAGCATTCAGCCTCTTTAGGGTCAGAAGAAGGAGTGAAAAAACCTTTCTTGGTTCCACTTGAAGAAGAGCCATCAAGGGTCCTAGCCTTGGTACCCTTCGAAGAGCTCTTCCTCTTCTTCCCTCTACCTTTCCCGATTGCCAAAACCGGGGCGGAGTTTGGAGTAGGAGTGTTAACAACCGACTTACCCTTAAGACCTGTTTCTGCGGTCTTGAGGAGTCCCTGAAGTTTGCTAAGTGTGACCTCTTCCTTATTCATGTGATATGGCATGCGGAATTGATCATAGCACGATGGTAAGGAGTGCAAAATGATATCTATTGCAAGCTCCTCAGGGAAGTTCACATTAAGCTTCAGCAACCGATCCACATACCTTTGCATTTTCTGCATGTGGCTCGTGACGGATTCCCCGTCCTTCATCATGGTTGTTATGATAGAGCATATGATTTCATACCTCTCTTGTCGTGCACTTTGATGGTATCTTTCCATCAGATCTTAGTGCATTTCAAAAGGGTAGAAGTCCTCATAGGACTTTTGGAGTTCCGCTGTCATGGTGGCCAACATGATGCATGCCACTTTTGTAGCATCCCTTTCATGTGCCCGGAAGTCAGTGATCTCCTGGGGAGTTGCAGTGGTCTCATCAATCTCCTTAAGCTCCTTGTCAAGGACATATTCTTTGTCCTCGTAGCGGGTAATCATCCTGATGTTTCTGATCCATTCATTGAAGTTGGATCCATCAAAAGTGACTTTCCCACACAAGTTCATAAGGGTAAAGGAGCCATTAGGATTAGAGCCAGAAGCAGCATTGTTTGAAGACATCTGAAAGAAGAGAACAAGATTAGTTTAGATATTAAGAGAGTCCTTAATAAAACACCCAAATGTAATATTAAGGCTAGGATCCAATCACAATATATTATAACTTAGAAGAGGTATGTCGTAATCCAAGCTATAACATATTTGAAAGGTAGGTGAATGACGATTCACCAATTTCCACCATGAAAAATGAAATATAGATATTAGGTTTTTAATTGGTTCTTAGAAATTCTTAGATTCTTTTAAGATTCAATGAACTTTTCAAAGGCATGTTTCAATCTCGAGTGTGCCCTCTAAGTTTTGTGACTGGATACCGAGGATCACAAAACGAGGTGTGAAGTAACCATGCAAATCACTTGGTACACTTAATGTTTATTACTCAATCGATGTGCCGGTTAACCACACGAGCTCCACCGACCTATAATAAACTTTAAGTCATCCTTTACCTTCCTTGTTAAGTCCAAGTTAGTGTGCCGGTTAACCACACGAGCTCCACTAACGACTTAAACAAAGTGTAAAGTGTAATTTCATGGATTAGCACCTTATTCACATTTTCCTAAAGTAACTAAGATTGGGAATTTAATAAAAGCATTTAGTTACTTTATAATATTCATCATACTTTTAATGAGAATTTATAAGTCCTTGTCCTACCCGTTCGGCTAACGACCCTCCACCGATCAAGGAAGCGGTGGGTGAGAGTGGACACCCATTAAGTTGCCATTTTATAGGCAACAACCTTATACCCCCCTTATAGACCGGCTTCGTGAATGAGGCGTACTAGCGGTAAGACGACTTGACGTTATACATATATATATTAGTAACTTATAATATTATAAAGTATAAGGGTTGAATTTTAACTTTTAAAATTCTAAGGGTTGGAACTAAAGTTTTAATCAAGACTTTACATGTTCCAAAACTTGAGGGCAAGTTTTGTAAACTTCCAAAACTTTTCATTTCTTATAACTTATGAATTAATTGAGTAATAAAAATGAAGACTCTTCATTTTTATAACTCTTGTGTTCTTTTAATGGCTTTAATAAAAGTGAGACTTTTGGTTTTCCATAACTTGAGGACAAGTTATGGACTCCATTAAAACACATTATGATCATGAATTAAACTACCATGAAGGTTACACACAATTCCTATGATCATCTAATCTTCATAAGTTCAAGAACATGAATATGAACACTTTCAAGAATCAAAAATTACACTTAAAAAAAACTTGTAATTTTAATAATTGCCATTGTAAATGGATTAGCATACACATTACACCATCTAAAACAAGCTTTAAAACATCAAAACAGTTTAGGGTAATGTTTCTAGTCCATTTCCAGCAACAAATGTGCAAACTTTCATACGAGCAGAAAACAGAAAAACGATTTTTTTTCAAGCTGTTTGCACACAAAAAAAAAACAACAAACAAACCTAGGCTCTGATACCACTGATGGGTTTTGAGCATTCTAACACTTCCTAAGTGTACATGCAACCCTAATAACCTTGGATCTATGTTTGTCTAATAATCATGCAAAGTTGAATTCCAAGGTTATATTCCTATCTAGCATACATGGGGAACATTTTTAACTTGAATGAAAGATAGAATAACTTACCTTGTTGTTGATTATGATCCTTGAAACCTTGTGAGCCTAGCACCCCAAGTGTGATGCCTCAAATGCTTCACACAACACCAAATGCAAAGGAGTAAACTTTGAGAGAATCTTACACTTGCAAAATCGGCTCTAGCCCTCTTGTTTCTTAGTGTCGTTGATTTTGGTGGAGAACATGTTGCTTATATAGTGTGTCACATCTAGGGTTACACCATGTAAACCCTAATGTGGCATGAATCTTCATTTCCATGACCCATGGGTTTGTAACTCCCATGGAGCCTCCATGGAGCATTCAATGGGTTTAACCCAACTTGATTATCCATGGAGCCTTTTAGCCCACTATACAATTTATGGATGATTTACATGATCAACCCATATATTTAATTAGTCATCTTTTGATCACTTAATTAATCCTAGATTAATTCTTGATCAATACTAATTAAATAATATTATTAATATATTAGAACTTATAATATATAAATAAACCATAAGTGTTATTTCTCTCAGTTTAGTTTATCCAATTGCATGGTGTCATGCAACCCAAATGGACCATGCCGGGTCGGGTCAAGTACATACCAGAAATAGTTATGGACTTAGACACCTTATCCAACACCTACTTCTTTTTAGCCCCTGAAAATCAAAACAAATGTGAAAACCACATCCTGTATCAAGGACCCAAGAATTAGCATGTGATGAGTTCTTAGAATGAATAGTATAAATACCTACGAAGGAGGGTTTTATCTTCCCATCCTTGATGTCCTGCAAGTATTTCGGGCAGCTTCGTTTCCAATGCCCTTTGTCGTGACAGTAGAAGCACTCTGCTTCTTTTGGATCAGATGAAGGAGAAGCAGATACAGTTTTTCCTTTGGATCCATTTGAAGAAGATCCTGTTGGATTAGTGTCTAAGCCCATAACTATAATTTGTATATACTTGACCTGATACAAGCATGGTCCATGTGGGTTGTAACAGTCTGGAACAATTTGATATGATGGATACTTGAGAAAAAGGTTATTTTGATTTATTAATATATTATAAGTATAATATATTAATTGAGAAATCATATTATTTAATTAGTATTGATCAAGAATTAATTTGGAATTAATTTAGTGATCAAAAGAGACTAATTAAATTAACAGGCACTGATTATGTAAATCAGTGATATATATATATATATATATATATATATATATATATATATATATATATATATATATATATTGTTTGGGCTATTGATCCATGATGGGCTAAGTTTATGTAAAGATCCATAAGATTTAGTCCACATGAGATATGGATCATAACCCAAGTGTATGGATTAGGGTTTACCCATGACTCTTGGAATCCTACACTATATAAATGATACCCCTTAGCCAAAATCGGATGCCCTAATGGGTTCTTAGTAGCTCTAACCGATTTTGGAGTCTCCAACCTCTCTCTCAAGTCCTCCACTTGTTCTTGGTTTGTTATAATTCCATTTGAGGCATCACACTTGAGGTGCTAGGCTCTTGAAAGACCAATTCCTAAAAGCTACAACAAATAGGTAATCTTCTAACTTGCTTTTATGTTTCATATGTCAAATTGTATGCTAGTTGTGTAACACCCGCAGATTCGGGCTAGTCAATTTAGAGACAATGAGCGTCAAAAATGACTTTTTGATGGAAGAATATTTATAAGGATTAATCTTAACCAAGTTATAGTATATGTCACAAGGGTTCCGTACATATAAAGAACGCCGAAATCCGAGTTATAACGAAGAAGTTATGACCCGTCGAAGTTTTATGGCAAAACCGGCACCACACCAGGAATCGTAAAAAGTGAATTTATGATAAAATACTTTCTAGACTTAGCGATCTAAACGAAATTCATAGTATATGTTAAACCGAGAGCGTGCATAAAAAGAACGCCCAAATCTGACTTCGTATGAGAAAGTTATGATTTTTCTAAGATTTGGCATAGCAGTGCACAACCCGGAATTCGAATTTTAGATCGGTCGATTTTTAGCCAAAATAATCTAAATGAGAAATGAAGATATCATTAATAGGAGTTAAAAGATAAAAATACATTCGAAAACGGAGCTCGTATGCGAAAGATATGAACGAAACTTAGTCCCTACTCTTTAAGCGCGGCGAATTCGATACAATTTTGTAAATCTGAGATAGAGTGAGAATTAGCCGACAGGATCTAAATGAAAGTTGTAGTACTAGTAAATACCAACGTGTGGATATAAAGAACATCGATAATAGAGCTCGTATGTGAAAGATATGGACGAAACTTAGTCCCTACTCTTCGAGTGCGATAAAATTCGATACAGTTTTGCAAATCGGAGATAGAATGAGAATTAGCCGACGTGGTCTAAATGAAAGTTGTAGTACTCGTAAATATCAATGCATGGATATAAAGAACGTAGAAAACGGAGCTCGTACGTGGAAGATACGGACGAAACTTAGGGTCTACTCTACGAGAAAACCCCTATAAATAAGAGATGAACTCTTCATATTTTCTTCACATCATAAGCCTTTCTTTCTCTCTCTAACTTCTCTCTAGACTCCCTAAACCCCCCGAAAGCCTAGGAAACTTACCTAGCACTAGAAGAAATCCCCAGAGCGGTCGACGGCTCCGAGAAGAAGAGCTTTTCAGCTCAGAAACGCTGCTCCAGCGAAGCCCGGTTTTTAATAAAAACCCGTTGTTTCGTCGAAAGAAAATAAATTAATAGAAGCGAAGCGCTGTCTAAGTTCGGAATTACCACCTTAACAAGTGAGTGCATAGTTACTTTCATCTTACACATAGATATGAAGTATTTTATATAAATTACATGCTATGTGTGCATATTATTTGAATACTTGCTTTCTATGCTGGATGAACGATTTTATACATGTTTTAAATAATTTAAACTGTATATGTATTTTATATCTACGAACATGTTGGGTAAAACATGGGTAGATGAATGATGAGGGATGAAAGATGATATGAGTGAACATTGGCAGCTATAGACTTAGTGCCTAACAAATAACATCGGCAACTATGGACTTAGTGTCTATCGAATAAACATTGGTAGCTATGGACTTAGTACCTGTTAGATAAACGTTGGTTGCTATGGACTTAGTACCTGTTAAATAAACGTTGGTAGCTATGGATTTAGTACCTATTAGCTGAACACTGGTAGTTATGGATTTAGTACTCGATGAATGAACTTTAGCAGCTATGGAATTAGTGCTTTACGAACAAGCATTGGCAGCTATGGACTTAGTGCATATCATATAAACCACGGAAACAATGGGCTTCGAAATGAACGAATGCAAGATAGATGATTCTTAGGGTAGATCCTTAAGAGTAAGGAAGATAATGGGGATGGGTAATTGGGTTGTTTGATGTTTAAACATAATAATTAAATTATTGTGGGTTGAAAACCCTATGTACTCACCAGGTTTCCCAACCTGACCCACTCAAGCTTATTGGTATCACAGGTGTCGATATGAAGCTACTTTACACTGAGGGATTTAAAAGAGATGTAGATCACTAGTGTAAATGAATGTAAGATCTGTTTATGCTTATGTTTTTGTATTGACGATGACATCCCAAATGTTTTAAAATGGATAAAAATACATTTCTTCGGAAATGCTTTGATAACGTATTTATCATGTTTTTCTAGGAACAAATTCCGCAACGTTTTTATTAAAAGAGGTACTCTGATTTTTATAAAGCATAAACAAAATCGGTCTTTTCTGGCCGTGAAAATGGGGATGTCACAGTTGGTATCATAGCATTAGTTTAAGCGAACTAGGAATAAGGATTTATTTCTAGACTTAAACTTAGAATGCTAAGCGATGATCGTGAGGAGTCTGTCTAATATATTTTAGGAAGTGAACCTGAATAGACACGAGCACTAGCTCATTTAGGAAAGATGCCTAAATTGCTTTTATGTGCTAAATGATTTGTGATGCTGTATGATGCTATCGTTTGATCGGATCTATGGTCTGTTGCCGACCGGATCTGGAAACTTTATGTGTTCATATTTCTAAACGTTTAATTACGATAGTAGAACTGGCATGTAATTTTTCGAAGTAATAAGGAGGAATACACGTCTAAACATTCATCTATCTATATTCTCCTCTCGATACACCAAACGACTGCTTTGGTGTGCAGAACATCATGGTGAAGACTCGTAGTGAATTGAGTAAATTGAGGAAATGAGAAGGCTTACGATATTGAATGGTACCTATCAGAAGATATCGTAAGAGTGGTATCTTGCTTTTAGAATACGTCTAATAAAATAACGTTACGTATAGAGGAGTATGGTATGTACGAATGTACACATTTGATTGGCAGGATGATAGAACGATTGGTGTAATTCCTAAAGTTGTCCTATCGTCTGGTGTTTCCATCACCAACCGAGTTGAAGCAGAATTGTTTTTGAAGATATGCATGGAAGAAGTCCTAGTAGAGTCTAGGGAAATATTTATTACCAAGAAGCTAGTAATTGATTCCATTTTGTTCAAGTAAGTCGTTACCATCGTTTCGGTAATGACTAAGAAGATGACTATTATTCAGACCTGAGTGGTCATATCATATCGAGACCGACTAAGATATGTATTCTACGTGGTTCAGAGATTCAAGCTAGATGTAGCATCTGACTTAAGCCGAAAGATTGAAGTAAAAGATAATCAAAGCGATCAGTAGAGGTATCGCGATAGTTGCTTGTAGCTAGAAATGCTACCTTTTAAGATGTGATTAGAACATGAAGGAAGGTATAGTTTGTTCTGTAATTTGACTCTAAAAGACCTGATTCTAAGCGTTGCATCATACGATGAGAGGTCATTAGAACGTGACCCATCGGTCTATTGTGGTAATCAAAGAACTTGTCCTGAGTTTGTAAGAAGAAGGAGTCTCCGATAATGATCGATATTGTGACATAAAGGTCATGATTAAGAGTCTAACATGAGACAGAGAGTGGGTGCAAGATCGAGCACTGCTTGCAGTAAAGAGGACCAAGAGTTAGATACTCATACGAAGAAACATAGAAGTTACGATTATTACCTACGATGAAGAGATAACGTATGGAGTCATTATACAAACCTTGTTTTGTTGATGATTCCGGGACGTAATCATCCTAAGGGGGAGATAATTGTAACGCCCGCAGATTCGGGCTAGTCAATTTAGAGACAATGAGCGTCAAAAATGAATTTTTGATGGAATATTATTTAGAAGGAGTAATCTTAACCAAGTTATAGTATATGTCACAAGGGTTCCGTACATATAAAGAACGCCGAAATCCGAGTTATAACGAAGATGTTATGACCCGTCGAAGTTTTACGGCAAAACCGGCACGACACCGGGAATCGTAAAAAGTGAATTTACGATAAAATACTTTCTAGCCTTAGCGATCTAAACGAAATTCATAGTATATGTTAAACCGAGAGCGTGTATAAAAAGAACGCCCAAATCTGACTTCGTATGAGAAAGTTATGATTTTTCTAAGATTTGGCAAAGCAATGCACAACCCGGAATTCGAATTTTAGATCGGTCGATTTTTAGCCAAAATAATCTAAACGAGAAATTAAGATATCATTAATAGGAGTTAAACGATAAAAAGACAGTCGAAAACGGAGCTCGTATGCGAAAGATATGGACGAAACTTAGTCCCTACTCTTCAAGCGCGGCGAATTCGATACAGTTTTGTAAATCTGATATAGAGTGAGAATTAGCCGACAGGATCTAGATGAAAGTTGTAGCACTCGTAAATACCAATGCGTGGATATAAAGAACGTCGATAATAGAGCTCGTATGCGAAAGATATGGACGAAACTTAGTCCCTACTCTTCGAGCGCGATAAAATTCGATACAGTTTTGCAAATCGGAGATAGAATGAGAATTAGCCGACGTGGTCTAAATGAAAGTTGTAGTACTCGTAAATATCAACATGTGGATATACAGAACGTAGAAAACAGAGCTCGTACGCGGATGATACGGACGAAACTTAGGGTCTACTCTACGAGAAAACCCCTATAAATAAGAGATGAACTCTTCATATTTTCTTCACACCATAAGCATTTCTTTCTCTCTCTAACTTCTCTCTAGACTCCCTAAACCCCCCCTAAAGCCTAGGAAACTTCCCTAGCGCTAGAAGAAATCCCCAGAGCGCTCAACGGCTCCGAGAAGAAGAGCTTTTCGGCTCGGAAACGCTACTCCAGCGAAGCCCGGTTTTTAATAAAAACCCGTTGTTTCGTCGAAAGAAAATAATTAATAGAAGCGAAGCGCCGTATGAGTTCGGAATCACCACCTTAACAAGTGAGTGCATAGATACTTTCATCTTATACATAGATATGAAGTATTTTATATAAATTACGTGCTATGTGTGCATATTATTTGAATACTTGCTTTCTATGCTGGATGAACGATTTTATACATGTTTTAAATAATTTAAATTGTATATGTATTTTATATCTACGAATATGTTGGGTTAAACATGGGTAGATGAATGATGAGAGATGAAAGATGATATGAGTGAACATTGGCAACTATAGACTTAGTGCCTAACAAATAACATTGGCAGTTATGGACTTAGTGCCTATCGAATAAACATTGGTAGCTATGGACTTAGTACCTATTAGATAAACGTTGGTGGCTATGGACTTAGTACCTGTTAAATAAACATTGGTAGCTATGGATTTCGTACCTATTAGCTGAACACTGGTAGCTATGGATTTAGTACCCGATGAATGAACTTTAGCAGCTATGGAATTAGTGCTTTACGAACAAGCATTGGCAGATATGGACTTAGTGCATATCATATAAACCCTGGAAACAATGGGCTTCGAAATGAACGAATGAAGGATAGATGATTCTTAGGGTAGATCCTTAATTGAAATGTCTTGCCTTTGTAGTTTGGGCTAGGCAATCATATGTATAGGTGTTAGTGGGTTAATGGTCATGTTTTGTTGATGTTTGTCGTGTTTACGGTCAGGGATTATGTGTACGGCCGTACATGGGCTTACGGTCGTAAACCCATGTACGGCCAGCTATCCCCTATATATAGGGCTTGTCAGTGTCTGTCAGTAGTTGACGTATATGTGTATAATCAAGGTGTACCAGACGGTTTACGACCCTGTAATAAAATCGTGTGCATTGCTTGAGTTAATTCTTCTCCTACTTCATTCTCATTGTGTTTGATTGCTATTTGTTTGATCACTGGTTTGGATCCTCAGATCTAAGGGACTTACAATTGGTATCAGAGCCATTCCGGTGTCAAACTTAATTCTAGTGTTTACGGCTGCAAGATCTTCATCAATTTCGTGGTTAATTCGAGTTTACTTGTTGGATATCTGCTTTTGATCGACATACAAGGCTTTTGGATCAGAATTTGCTTGGAAAACTGTGATTTTCATGTGTAAGGTTGAACATTGTTGAAGCTTGTACGGCCATAATCAAGTGTACGGCCGTAAACCATTCAAAGAGTATTGATTGTACTCTACATTTCGACTATGTACGATTATAAATTGTTGTGTACGGCCGTAATCCCTTCATTGACCGTGAAAACTTCAAGTTTGACTGTGTATGGTTGTAAATTGCTATGTACGGCCGTAATCCCCTTGTACGACCATAATGCCCTTGTACGATCGTAATCCTTTGTGCGGTCGTAAACCCTCTCAGTTGTTGTTTGAGCATTTTAAATTTTAGTACTTTTCTTGTCAGCTTGTTTGTTTAATCAATTAAAAAAAATTTAAAAAGGGAAACTTCAAAAAGGATTCACAAATCTCATCAGCTCATCAAGAATTGGACACCATCATGGGAACCACTACTCGAATTCCTCGCTTACTGTCTGCAGAAGGATTTCCTGAATGGAAGTATCGAATGGAAAATTACATTAAAATGAAAGACTTCAAAATTTGGAGAAGCATTTTAAGAGGACCAATTCTTATGACCACAACACTTGAAGATGGAACAGTCACTGACAAGAAAATTGAACACTACACCGATGATGACTTTGAAAAGGTTGAAGAGCAAGAAAAAGCACTCGCTACACTCACAATGGCATTATCCCCAGAGATTGCACAAGGTTTTAGAGAATACACTTCAGCAAAGGCTCTGTGGGAAGCTTTGATTGAAGTATATGAAGGGAATGAGGATATGAAACAAAGCCGTCAAGACATGCTGAGACAAAAATTCAATACGTTTAATCACATTCTTGGAGAAACTTTGGAAGTTCAATTGCAACGCTTTATCACACTCACAACTAAAATGAGTTCATCTGGGGTTTCAGTGCAAAGATCAGAGGTCAACAAGAAGTTGCTTAATTCTCTCCCAAAGACATGGGATATGAATGTTGCTGTTATCAAGAAAACCAAGAATCTTAATCTATTTAGTTAGGCTGAACTCATGGCCATCATTAAAGCTTGTGATCTGGATGCCAAACAAAGAGAGATCAACCATGTTAACTCATATTCTTCTGCCAATCTCGGGATTCAATCAAACAATGCTTTTTCATCCTTCACTAATCCTCAAGTTCAACCAATTGCTGCTTCTCAATCATCATCATATGCTACACCATTCATGCAAAGTGTTCAGTCTCCAGTATTTTATCCGCAAGTTGCTTCTTCTTCAAAAACACCTGTTCCAGTTTCCGCTTCAGCTCCTTCTTCAACTCCAGTTCCCAAAGAAAATGACGAGAATTTGGCCCTTGCAACTGGTCTTGTCAATTGTTATAATGCTTTTGTAGCTAGTGAGCTGCCCCCTCAATTGTCATTTGCTGATTTGGACCAAATTCATCCTGAAGATGTTGAAGAAATGGACATAACATGGCAAATTGCTATGGCAGTGTTCAGAGCTATACAGTTCTCCAAAAAGACAGGCAAAAATAACTGGGGAATGAATACAGAAAAGAAGGTTGGGTTCAATAAAGGCAAACTTTGCTGTTTCAACTGCCATGAACCCGGTCATTTCGCCAGCGATTGCCCAAAGCCTGACAGAAGGGAAAACAGTGAAAGAACTATGGTGCCAGTAAATAGCAGCAGAGGAGCTACCATCAGCAACCAGACCGCAAATCTTGCTGTAGTGGATCAGTCATTTGACTGGGAGGATCAAATTCAGGCCTTGAACATCTCATGACCTGAAAATGCTCATCTTGCCCAGATCAATGATGTTGCTGAAAAAGAAGCTGAAATTGACCCAGAAGCAGAAATGATGGAACTCCAATTTGCATTCATGGTTCAAACTACACCAGATCCTGCAAAGCCGGAGGTTAGTGAAAATGTTTGTTCTCAATCTTGCATTAAAACTATCAAATTTTTGCATGACCAAATCGAGTTGATTAAGAGAGAAAATGAGGATCTAAAATATGAAAGGTACACTATTAGGAAAGAACAAAAACCATTAAAAGAAAAATTAGAGTCCAAAATTAAAGATTTCAAGAAACTGCTAGAAGATTATAGCAACAAGTGTGAGAATTATGATCACATCAAAAATAAACTTGCTGCTGTAACCAAAGAACTTGACACATTGAAAATTCGTTTCGAAAATGCTGATTTTAATTTTAAGAAGTTCGATGTGTCAAGTGAAAAGGTTGCAAAAATAATTGAAGAACAAATGCAGTGGAGAGACCAAAAACAGGTAGGTATAGGATGTAACGCCCGTGTTTCTAGGCCAGACATTAATATTGACATAATAGTCTAGGTTAACCTTTGAAACTCATTTTGAAGAAATGAAAAAGAATTATGTGAATATTATGTGTTTTATGCTTAATTACTAGGATTTAATTAATTAAGAATAAAAATGAGCGTCGAAAATAAATATTAGATAAAGCCAATATCTATTAAAAAAGTTGTAGTGGTCGTGACAAGGGTTACGGATATATAAAGAATGTCGAAATCCGAGTTATAACGAAGAAGTTATGACATGTCGAAGTTTCGCGACAAAACCGGCACGGTGCCAAATGACATAAAAAGTGAGTTTTTGATAAACTACTTTTAGCCTTAGTGATCTAAACGAAAGTCGTAGTGTTCATTAAACCGAGAGTGTGTATAAAAAGAACGCCCAAATCTTACTTCGTATGAGGAAGTTATGATTTTTCTAAGTTTCAGCTTAGCAGTAGACAGTTAAAAACTCGAATTTTAGATCGGGTGATTTTTAGCCGACACAACCTAAACGAGAATCGAAGGTCTCGTCAATAGTATTACAACGGTAAAAAGACAGAAGAAAACGGACATCGGATGAAGAAGTTATGAATTTTTAACGGATTTCCTGTCCCGGTCTGTTAAAAATAATAATATAAAAATTAAAATCAAAATTAGCCGATAAAGTCTAAACGAAAGTTGTAGAGCGTAATTTTACCTACGCGTGCATATAAAGAACGTCAAAAACGGAGCCCGTATGCAAAAGTTATGGATTTTAGAAGTTTGGGACACAAAAATCGAGAAAAATCCCGAAATCCGAGGAAACTAGCATGGACCTTAGCCGACCATGTCACCTCGCACGCGATGATGCCCGGTGTCCGACCAGTCTACGAGTTCCGCTTCCGGATTCGACCGAAGTCGCAGCCAATCAGCGTCTGACGCGCCTCGCCCCGTGTCACGTCCGAACCTCGCACAGGTGGCCCTTCGCATGCGCTCCATCCGTCCGAGCCACCTGCCCTCGCGAAGTCCGAGCTGCGTGTCCCTCGTTGCTGACTCATCCTTCTCGGCCGACCTTCGGACCTCGCCAATAAATACAAGGCTTGCGAGATTACCTGGGTAAAATGGGATTTTTGCCATTTTTCACCGCTTTTTCAATATTTTTATTATTTTGACTTCCTCCGAAGCCCCGGGATTATTTTCAACACCCGGAACACGCCCCGAAGTACCCGAAGACCCAGAAAATTTTATCTTTTCGGTTTTGAAGTCCGACCCTCGTAGAGCCCGGTTTCTCAATAAAACTTCCGATTTTATTAGAAACGATCGTTTTAGGAAACGAAGTGCTGCCCGATTATCATTAACTCAAGTGAGTGTATAGTCACTTTCATCTTACACATAGATATGAAGTATTTTATATAAAATACGTGCTATGTGAATATATATTGCTTAGTTATTTGAGATGGATGATGAATGAATGATTTATACAGGTTTTTAAACTGTATATGTATTTTTATCTACAAATATGTTGGGTAAAACATGGGTAGATGAATTAGATGATGTGTGATGAAATAAAAATTGATGAGAGGTATCGATGTTTAAGATGATCTAGTCATCTAGCAGAGTATAGACAACGACCACAGACTACTCTAGATAGTCCAGTGGAACGTTAGCAGACTCGTAATCGGTAGGTATGTTTGAACTATATGTTCATAAGGTGTTCTCGAACTATATGTTCATTAGGTGTTTTTGAACTATGTGTTCATCCGATAGTTCTTCTTTTTGACACTATTACGTGTCGGGGTACGGGAGCGTACACGAGTACTTTATTAGTATTTTCCCTATACTTTTTATTTTGAAGAGCTTTGGAGTCTTCGTTTCTTTTATGAAGTGATCGGACGAGCTTCATGAGTCAGCATATCCGTTCATGATGCCGAATAGGGTGAGTCTGGGGGTAAAATACCTCACGATATTCAGATCACTGCTAGGAAAAGTTCAATGTTGGATAGGGTGAGTCTGGGGGTTACATACCTCACGATATTCAGATCACTGCTAGGCAAAGTTCGATGCTGGATAGGGTGAGTCTGGGGGTAAAATACCTCACGATATTCGGACCACGGCTAGGCATTGATAACTACCCCTGACTTAATTGTCTTGTGGTTCTTTCTTTTACGAACGAAGGTTCGTGGTGAAACTTATTCCATTCCTCTCATTTGATGTCTTTATCGATCCTCGTTTGCTGCTAGGGAATTTCCGAAGCAGTTTCGTCAGTTGGTTGTTCATATCGATCCTTTAGGCTGGATCTAGTAAGATCATTGTATAGGATCAGTATGTAGGGATCGAGGTTTGTTAGTTCTTGCAGTATAAACCTTGGGCAGCGATGGACTTCGTGCCTATTCCTTAGGAATGAGTGATTGATGATTCTTAGGGTAACTCCTTAAGAAATAAAGAAGATAATGGGGTTGGGTAATTGGGTTGATTGTTTGATGTTTAAACATAATAAATTTATTTATTGTGGGTTGAAAACCCTATATGCTCACCAGGCTTCCAAGCCTGACCCACTCAGTTTGTTTGTATCACAGGTATCGATACGAAGTTACTTTACACTGAGAGATTAAAAGAGATGTAGATCACTAGTGTAAGTGAATGTAAGTTCTGTTTTTGCTTATGTTTCTGTATTGATGATGACATCCCAATGGTTTAGGTGAATAAAATACATTTCTTCGGAAATGATTTGATAATATAATTATCATGTTTTTATGGTAACAAATTCCACAACATCTTTTAAAAGGATTACTTTGATTTTATTTTAAAAGCATAAATTAAATCGGTCTTTTCTGGCCGGGAAATTGGGAATGTCACAGTTGGTATCAGATCATTAGTTTATGCGAACTAGGAATTTGTAGGATTTCTAGACTTAAACTTAGAATGCTAAGCGGTGATTGTGAGATGAGTGTCTGCTATATTTTAGACACGAGTACAAGTTTATTTTAGGAAAGATGCCTAAAATGTTTTATGTGTTAAATATTATTTGTTCGGATCTATGGTCTGTTGCCGACCGGATCTGGAAACTTTATGTGTTTAGGATTCTAAGTGTATGACTACGATATTAGAACTAGCATGTAAACGTTTTGGAGTGACAAGGAGATTTATACGTCTATCGTAAATAAAGCTTTCCTATCTTAAATTCTCGCCTAGTACACCGAACGTGTGCTTGGGTGTACAAAACATTATGGTGAAGACTCGTAGAGAATTGAGTAGATGGAGGAAATGAAAAGCTTATGATAGTGAATGATACCTATCAGAAGATATCATAAGAGTGGTATCTTGCCTTTAAAATATGTCTTATAAAATAACGGAACGTTTAGAGGGGTACGGTACGTCTGAAGTACACCTTCGATTGGCAGGATGATGGAATGATTGGTGTAATTCTTGAAGTTGTCCCATCGTCTGGAATTTCCATCACCAACGAAGTTGAAGTAGAATTGATGATTGAAGATATGCATGGAAGAATTCCTAGTAGAGTCTAGGAAAATTTTATGATTAATTGGACACATTCGTATGTGTTAAATTGTTTTGTGATTTTAGGACTTGGGGACTGCGAGACAATAATTGGGACGAGTATGAGTAGATGTGAATAGTAGTAGAGATCTATACTAATGGAAGCACAGGACTCACACTTGGATCAGGGAAAGTCACAAGGTTACCAAGGAGCTAGTAATTGATTCCGTCTTATTCTAGTCTGTCGTTACCATCGTTTCGTCAATGACTAAGAAAATGATTGTTATTCCGACCCTAGAGGTCATATCGAATCGAGTTCGACTACGATGAGTTTATTACGTGGTTTAGATAACCAAGTTTGTTGTAGCATTTGAATTAAGCCAAATTGAAGTAAAGGATGATCAAAGCAATCAATAGAAGTATCGTGTTCGTTGTTAAAGAAGTTGGGTTAGGTTGTGTTCTGACCCAAAGGGATAAAGTGATAGCGTATGCATCGAGGAAATTGAAAGAGCATGAAAAGAACTACCGCACTCATGATTTGGAGTTGGCAGCGGTAGTATTTGCCTTAAAGATATGGAGGCACTATCTTTATGGCATTAAATGCAAACTTTTCACTGGTCATAAGAGTCTTCAATATCTCTTTAATCAGAAGGAATTGAACATAAGGCAACGACGCTGGCTAGAATTACTCAAGGACTACGACTGTGAGATACTTTACCACCCTGGTAAAGAAAATGTTGTTGCTGATGCTCTCAGTCGGAAGGTAAATCTTGAAAAGAAAAGGCCAAGAGCGTTGAGTATTGAAGTTGTCTCGACAATTGTGGAAAGTATAAAGAAAGCTCAAAAGGAAGCTTTAGAGAAAAATGACCGAAAGGAAGAACGTTTGGGCAAAACATTGGTGTTTGATATAAACGGTCAAGGATTGAAGGTATTCCAAGATAGGATTTATGTACCTAAGACGGGAGGAGTAAGAGATCTTCTGATGGAAGAAGCTCACAAGACCATGTACTCGATTCATCCCGGCAGTACAAAAATGTATAGGGATCTAAAACCCTACTACTGGGGGCCGACGATGAAGCTCGATGTTGCTAAGTATGTGGCCGAGTGTGTAACATGTGATAGGGTTAAGGCACAACATCAGAAACTGTATGGGAGTTTAGAACCTTTGCCTGTACCCATGGTTAAATGGGAAGACATCACCATGGATTTTGTGACTAAACTTCCCAGAACAAGGAACGGTCACGACATGATTTGGGTGGTCGTTGATCGCTTCACTAAGAGTGCGCATTTCATAGCAGCCAACGAGAAATGGTCTATGGATAAACTTGCGAATTCTTACGTGAAGGAAATTGTGAGGCTTCACGGTGTTCTGTTAACGATTGTATCAGATCGTGACAGCCGTTTTACCTCAAGGTTTTGGAGGAGTCTATAAGAGGAATTGGGTACCAAGTTGTGTTTGACTACAGCTTACCATCCGCAAACCGATGGTCAGAACGAACGAACAATTCAAACGTTGGAGGATATGCTGAGAGCATGTACCCTGGAATTCCAAGGTAACTGGGATGAACACTTACCTCTAGTAGAATTTTCCTATAATAATAGTTTTCACTCGAGCATCAAGATGGCACCTTATCATGCTTTGTATGGAGAAAAGTGTCGAACGCCGTCATGTTGGCTGGAAGCTGGGGAAAAGCAGTTTGTGGGACCTGAAATAGTCCATCAGACTGCTGAAAAGTTGAAAGTGATTAGAGAAAGGATGTTAGCAGCTCAAGATCGACAAAAGAGCTATGCTGACAAGAAAAGACAACCGATATCATTCAAAGTTGGAGATTCAGTTTTACTTAAAGTCTCGTCGTGGAAGGGACTTATAAGGTTTGGTAAGAGGGGAAAATTGAGTCCAAGGTTTATTAGACCGTTTAAAGTTCTTCAGAGGATCGGGAATCAAGCTTACAAGCTAGAATTACCGGAAGAACTAGAGGGTATTCATAACACCTTTCATGTGGGTTATTTGAGAAAGTTCACGAGAGATGTGCCCGACATAATTCCAATTTCTGAATTAAGGTTGGATGAAAACAAGAGGTTAATTGAAGAACTTGAGGCAATCGTTGACCGTAAGACTAAGAAGTTGCGACGCAAGATGGTCGATTTAGTGCTTGTGCGTTAGAAACATACGAATGGGCCAAATCTCACCTGGGAAACGGAGAGTGACATGATGAGTCGCTACCCGCAGTTGTTTGTTGATGTGTGATTCCAGGGACGGAATCATCCTAAGGGGGAGAGAATTGTAACGCCCGTGTTTCTAGGCCAGGCATTAATATTGACATAATAGTCTAGGTTAACCTTTGAAACTCATTTTGAAGAAATGAAAAGGAATTATGTGAATATTATGTGTTTTATGCTTAATTACTAGGATTTAATTAATTAAGAATAAAAATGAGCGTCGAAAATAAATATTAGATAAAGCCAATATCTATTAAAAAAGTTGTAGTGGTCGTGACAAGGGTTACGGATATATAAAGAATGCCGAAATCCGAGTTATAACGAAGAAGTTATGACATGTCGAAGTTTCGCGACAAAACCGGCACGGTGCCAAATGACATAAAAAGTGAGTTTTTGATAAACTACTTTTAGCCTTAGTGATCTAAACGAAAGTCGTAGTGTTCATTAAACCGAGAGTGTGTATAAAAAGAACGCCCAAATCTTACTTCGTATGAGGAAGTTATAATTTTTCTAAGTTTCAGCTTAGCAGTAGACAGTTAAAAACTCGAATTTTAGATCGGGTGATTTTTAGCCGACACAATCTACACGAGAATCGAAGGTCTCGTCAATAGTAGTACAACGGTAAAAAGACAGAAGAAAACGGACGTCGGATGAAGAAGTTATGAATTTTTAACGGATTTCCTGTCCCGGTCTGTTAAAAATAATAATATCATAAATTAAAATCAAAATTAGCCGACGAAGTCTAAACGAAAGTTGTAGAGCGTAATTTTACATACGCGTGCATATAAAGAACGTCAAAAACGGAGCCCGTATGCGAGAGTTATGGATTTTAGAAGTTTGGGACACAAAAATCGAGAAAAATCCCGAAATCCGAGGAAAATCGCATGGACCTTAGCCGGCCACGTCACCTCACACGCGATGATGCCCGGTGTCCGACCAGTCTACACGTGCCACTTCCGGATTCGACCGAAGTCGCAGCCAACCAGCGTCCGAACCGCCTCGCCCCGTGTCACGTCCGAACCTCGCACAGGTGGCCCTTCGCATGCGCGCCATCCGTCCGAGCCACCTGCCCTAGCGAAGTCCGAGCCGAGTGTCCCTCATTGCTGACTCATCCTTCTCGGCCGACCTTCGGACCTCGCCAATAAATACAAGGCTTGCGAGATTACCCGGGTAAAATGGGATTTTTGCCATTTTTCACCCCTTTTTCAATATTTTTATTATTTTGACTTCCTCCGAAGCCCCAGGATTATTTCCAACACCCGGAACACGCCCCGAAGTACCCGAAGACCCGGAAAATTTTATCTTTTCGGTTTTGAAGCCCGGCCCTCGCAGAGCCCGGTTTCTCAAAAAAACTCTCGGTTTTATTAGAAACGATCGTTTTAGGAAAGGAAGTGCTGCCCGATTATCATTAACTCAAGTGAGTGTATAGTCATTTTCATCTTACACATAGATATGAAGTATTTTATATAAAATACGTACTATGTGAATATATATTGCTTATTTATTTGAGATGAATGATGAATGAATGATTTATACAGGTTTTTAAACTGTATATGTATTTTTATCTACAAATATGTTGGGTAAAACATGGGTAGATGAATTAGATGATGTGTGATGAAATAAAAATTGATGAGAGGTATCGATGTTTAAGATGATCTAGTCATCTAGCAGAGTATAGACAACGACCACAGACTACTCTAGATAGTCCAGTGGAACGTTAGCAGACTCGTAATCGGTAGGTATGTTTGAACTATATGTTCATAAGGTGTTCTCGAACTATATGTTCATTAGGTGTTTTTGAACTATGTGTTCATCCGATAGTTCTTCTTTTTGACACTATTACGTGTCGGGGTACGGGAGCGTACACGAGTACTTTATTAGTATTTTCCCTATACTTTTTATTTTGAAGAGCTTTGGAGTCTTCGTTTCTTTTATGAAGTGATCGGACGAGCTTCATGAGTCAGCATTTCCGTTCACGATGCCGGATAGGGTGAGTCTGGGGGTAAAATACCTCACGATATTCAGATCACTGCTAGGAAAAGTTCAATGTTGGATAGGGTGAGTCTGGGGGTTACATACCTCACGATATTCAGATCACTGCTAGGCAAAGTTCGATGCTGGATAGGGTGAGTCTGGGGGTAAAATACCTCACGATATTCGGACCACGGCTAGGCATTGATAACTACCCCTGACTTAATTATCTTGTGGTTCTTTCTTTTACGAACGAAGGTTCGTGGTGAAACTTATTCCATTCCTCTCATTTGATGTCTTTATCGATCCTCGTTTGCTGCTAGGGAATTTCCGAAGCAGTTTCGTCAGTTGGTTGTTCATATCGATCCTTTAGGCTAGATCTAGTAAGATCATTGTATAGGATCAGTATGTGGGGATCGACGTTTGTTAGTTCTTGTAGTATAAACCTTGGGCAGCGATGGACTTCGTGCCTATTCCTTAGAAAAATTCCTTAGGAATGAGTGATAGATGATTCTTAGGGTAACTCCTTAAGAAATAAAGAAGATAATAGGGTTGGGTAATTGGGTTGATTGTTTGATGTTTAAACATAATAAATTTATTTATTGTGGGTTGAAAACCCTACATGCTCACCAGGCTTCCAAGCCTGACCCACTCAGTTTGTTTGTATCACATGTATCGATATGAAGTTACTTTACACTGAGAGATTCAAAGAGATGTAGATCACTAGTGTAAGTGAATGTAAGTTCTGTTTATGCTTATGTTTCTGTATTGATGATGACATCCCAATGGTTTAGGTGAATCAAATACATTTCTTCGGAAATGATTTGATAATATAATTATCATGTTTTTATGGGAACAAATTCCACAACATCTTTTAAAAGGATTACTCTGATTTTATTTTAAAATCATAAATTAAATCGGTCTTTTTTGGCCGGGAAATTGGGGATGTCACATAGGATATGAGAGTGTTCCTCCTCCATTTAATCACAACTATATTGCTACTCCTTTGACTCAAGAAGAGATTTATAGAGAGCCATACATGATTTATGGTAAACCAACTGCTGAACAGGTCACAAACCCTAGTGCTAGGACTTTGGATACTAACATTTCTACCTCCAATGCAGATGTGTCAGTAAGCCAGCGAACGCACGATGATGGGAAGATGGAGTCTAATAATAATTTGGTGTCTAAATTTGGTGTTTCTATTTTAATGTTGATGAGTCCGTTGTTGATGTTAAGACTGATATTTTATCTTGTGATGATGTGATGTCAAACTCAAATGTTTCTGATGATTGTGATGTTGTTTTCGTAAAATCCACTAAATCTGATACTAACACATCCACATCCTCTACATCTGTCACACACTTTAATTCCTGCAATTGCACATGTGGGAAGGTTAGAAAGGTCCATAAGAGCGTGAAATCTGAAAATGGCAGTACGAGGTCTAAAGATAATAAGCAAATTTGTTTCAACTGTGGTACTGCCGGGCACATCGCTCAAAATTGTTCTAACAGGGCCTTTGTGCATTTTTCCTCACCGAGGAGAGAGAACGAATCTCGAGGAAGGTCTTTAACTAGAAAGTCCTCGAGATCTCGCCCTCAAGATGATGATTGGAAGGTTAATCATAACAAGAAAAGGGTTGCTTTTCAAACGAACAAACGGTTTTTAAATAAACAAGCCACGGGTAATTTGCCAAAATCGAATAAGGCTAAGCCAAGATCGATTTCGTCAAAGGGCGGATCTGAATCTTCGACCAATTCTGATCGAAAATCCAAACGCTAGCAAAAGAAAAATATTTCAAAATCAACCGTAATTTTTCAAAAACCTAAATACCAGTGGGTGCCCAAATCTACTTCTGGCCAATCATCATCATCCTCTGAAAGTGTTTCCAATAATGATGTAAAATCAAAAGGTAAAAAGGATAAATATGTGATTGTTAAGGGTCAACCCATGATTGTAATGACCTGGGTCCCCAAATCTAAATAATTCCGCTCATTGTCCAGGGACAGTTGCGGAGGAATGTCGCCAGACCTTGGTATGTCGACAGCGGCTGTTCCCGAAACATGACAAGAGACATCTCCTAGCTGAATTACATTCAAACCTTTAATAGGGGATACGTTTCCTTTGCGGGAGGTGAAGGAGAAAATATCACTCAAAGAGGAACAGTTTCAAATGGAGTGCTGAATTTCGAAAATGTCAACTACGCTCCCGAGTTAAAGCACAGCCTGTTGAGTGTCTCTCAAATTTGTAACAAAGGATATTCGACTCATTTCACCAATAAAGAATGTCTGATTCTGAAGCCAGGCATTGTCATCCCGGATGACTGGATTCTTGTAAAATCTAAACTGGATGTCAATGCATACATCATTGACATGAACAGTAATATTCCGGAACAAGTCACTTGCCTCTTCTCAAAAGTATCCGAACAAAATGCTATGATGTGGCACCGAAGAGTCGGACATGCTAACGCAAAGAACTTGAATTGTCTTGCGAAGAATGATATGGTGTGTGGACTTCCTGTCAGAGACTTCATCACATTTGAAAAGTGTGTGTCATGCGCCTAAGGAAAGCATCACAGAAAACCACACCTGCCAAAACAGGTCAATTCAATCAACCAGGTGCTCCAATTATTGCATATGGACTTATTTGGTCCGGTCAATGTCCTTAGCATCAACAGAAATTCATATTGTCTGGTTGTGATCGATGATTTCTCGCATTTTACGTGGGTCTTCTTCTTGTCCAACAAAGTTGGGGTTGCTGATCTGATTAAGAAGTTCATTGTGATGATAGAGAACCAAACCAATCACCGGGTGAAGGCGCTCAGAACTGACAACGGGACATAATTCAAGAATGTTGTTCTCGATGATTTTTGTGTAGAAAAATGGATCATGATTCAATACAGTTCCGTTCGCACACCACAACAAAATGGTGTTGCTGAGCGGAGGAATCGAACATTGCAAGACGCTGCAAGGACAATGTTATGTGACTCCAAGCTACCAGTTTTCTTTTGGGCTGAGGCGATCAACACAGCTTGTTATGTTCAAAATCGTGTTCTGATCAACAAAGCCCAAATGAAGACTCCATACGAAATTCTATACGTTCACAAGCCTTCTTCATCTGGAATCCAACCCCAAATTCTTTTGGCTGTCCTTGCACCCTTCTTCATCTGGAATCCAACCCCAAATTCAATGCCAAAGCCGATGATTGTTACTTTGTGGGGTATGCTGCTCGCACGGCGTACAGGGTCTACAATAAGAAGACAACGCAAATCGTAGAATCCTTCGACGTGCGCTGGTTGGAGGAGAACGATACGGATGCTAGAGTCGGTCCAGACTGGTTATTTGACTACACATCTCTTTTCAAATCATTCAATGGGTTTTCAAATGATTTATCTGGTTCCAGTTCTGGTTTGAAGACTGTGATTGAAGATGAAGACGAAGACGTTGTTTACAAACCACCGGTGGTGTCCTCTTACTCCTCTTACTCCTGATGAAAGAGAGTTCATGTCCAAATATGCTTCCGCTGCTACTCAAACATTTATGGAACTGCTCTTTCCTAAACCAATCGATAACGAGTTTATGGCAATCCCCTCTCACGATTCTAGTTCGTCCGAGGTAGTTCATTCAGCAGATGATGGATTTGTTAATATTCACAACCTTCCCGTAACGCTCAATGACATTAGTCAGGAGATACCTTCCAGAATTCAACGCGATCACCCAATCAAAAACGTCATTGGTCAGCTGGGCGACGGTGTTCAAACGAGGAGTCTGAGTGGAGATGTAAATACATGTCTCTATTCTTGCTTCATATCTCAAATGGAGCTAAAGAATGTTCAAATGGCTTTGAATGAGCCCGGCTGGGTGGACGCTATGCATGAGGAATTGAATCAATTTGAAAAGCTTGGGGTGTGGAAGCTGGTTGAATTACATAAGGGAAAGAAGTCACTCGATACGCGTTGGGTCTATCGGAACAAGAAAGATGATTCAGGGGTTATTGTGCGGAATAAGGCTCGACTGGTTGTACGTGGATTTCGCCAAATTGAGCGTCTTGACTACACCAAAGTTTATGCTCCGGTAGCTAGCTTGGAGGCCATTCGCATCTTCCTTGCGTACGCTTCCTACATGAATTTCACAGTTTACCAGATGGATGTCAAGACTGCCTTCCTGTATGGCGCTGTAAAAGAAGAAATCTATGTTGATCAACCTCCTAGGTTTATCAATTCAAAGGAAGAAATCTGGATCTCCTCATGTAGTTTCATTAAAACTTGCCAAATTGGCAGCATCTGCTAAGAAACCACAACTGTTATTCAAGAAGAGTTCAGATCAAAATGCTCGTGGAGATCAACCCAAAATCACCGTAACTGATCTTGAAAAGAAACAATTTGGTCACAAGTATGGTGATAGATCATGAATTGTATCATGGGGCTTTCATGATAGATTGAATATGTGGGTTGTAAAACGTAAAAGTTCAAATGTGGAGTATTACAGGGACTTTCATGATTACAACTCATGGACAAGAGTTGATCTCTCTGAACTTGCTAATGCTCCCTTTGTTAATCCATCCAATGATCCACGAGCAACTCATTTCAAACTTTTCCTGGAGAATCAAGTAAAGAAAGGATTTACTAATATGAAGACTGCTCAGTCCATCATCAAAACACACCGTCACATACTGGATCTAAGTACTAACAAGCATTTCAAGACGGTGTTGTGGCCACCTACCAACCAAGTGAGACAGATTCCAGTGTTGTAGAATTTTTGTGATGGTTCTCTGAAAAATATGCTCTACTGGGTTTATGATGAATCCACAGCTTCTGCTGTCATCAAATTTCCAGATGGTTGCTTTCGTATGTTTGACAAGAAAGATTAGCTTCAATTTGGAAGGTGGGATATTCACCAGCTGGCTTAACATCAAATCAAGGTAGCTGAAGAGATTTTTGAGAATGCAGCTAAAGAATACACTGCAATGGTTGCAGAGATTATCCAAAAGGTGATGTGGTTCGGTGCCATGGGGGGGGGGGTCAGATGTGCTTGTCATTGAAAAAGACTGAGTCAATGCTAGCCTCAAGCCAAGGGGGAGAATGAAAGGTCTTGTCTTTGTGATTTGGGCTAGGAAATCATATGTATAGGTCTTAGTGGGTTAATGGTCATGTTTTGTTGATGTTTGTCGTGTTTACGATCAGGGATTGTGTGTATGGCCGTACACAGGTTTACGGCCGTAAACCCGTGTACGGCCAACTATCCCCTATATATAGGGCTTGTCAGTGTCTGTCAGTAGTTGACGTATGTGTGTATAATAAAGGTGTACCAGACGGTTTACGGCCCTGCTATAAAATCGTGTGCATTGCTTGAGTTAAATCTTCTCCTACTTCATTCTCATTGTGTTTGATTGCTATTTGTTTGATCACTGGTTTGGATCCTCAGATCTAAGGGACTTACATTAAGAGTAAGGAAGATAATGGGGATGTGTAATTGGGTTGATTGTTTGATGTTTAAACATAATAATTAAATTATTGTGGGTTGAAAACCCTATGTACTCACCAGGTTTCCCAACCTGACCCACTCAAGCTTATTTGTATCACAGGTGTCGATATGCAGCTACTTTACACTGAGGGATTTAAAAGAGATGTAGATCACTAGTGTAAATGAATGTAAGATCTGTTTATGCTTATGTTTCTGTATTGACGATGACATCCCAAATGTTTTAAAATGGATAAAAATACATTTCTTCGGAAATGTTTTGATAACGTGTAACCTCCCAAAAATACGGTCCGAAAATTTCATTTTTAAATCATTAGTGAAAGCCATCATAATCAACCATTTCATATATAAACAAGACTGTTATATCAAATCAGAGTATAATCTCCAAAACATATTCTTTTTATCAGAGTAAAACATCCCAGGCTAAACAACAATGGTGTGTGCCATGCGATCACCCCGAGGTCCTTCCTCCGCTACCGGAAGTACCTGAAACCAAAACTGAAAACCGTAAGCACGAAGCTTAGTGAGTTCCCCAACCTATCACATACCACATACATAACCACATACTGGGCCCCCGCTCGCTGCATCGGGACTTGCCCGACATCAGACTAGCTCCAGCATCGGGCCCCACCCGGCATCAGGCCCCGCCTGGCATCGAGCCCCGCTCGGTATACAGATATGTCTTTCTTAGGCCCCGTCTGTCTCCGGGCCCCGCCCGCTAAACATATACAATACATAATCATAGCACATAACACGTAAGCTAAACCTACTCTACTATAGTCCGGTACTAAGGCCTCGCCTATCTTGGGCCCCACCCCTGTCCTCCTATTGGTGAGTCATGGAACCCCGTCCATGCTCCTGCTGATAGTGAGATACGGGCCCCCGCCCACCCTCACTTCTCTCCTACCTCGCGCCTCGCCCCTGCTCTGCTACTAATGAGATACGGAACCCCGTCAATACTCTGCTAATGATGAGATACGAGACCTCGCCCACACTCACCTCCCTACCAGGCTCATACAAGTATCACAAAGACAACAAGTATAAACTATCATGCAAACATTCCTCAGGCTCCCACCCGGCATCGGACCTTGGTCCAAAATAACATACTAGCATACAGTGCCTAGCGCTAACCCCCGAGTCTTCCTATTCATAAACTACATGGGCCGACATTGTGGCCGTAGACCCATTCACACAGTGAAGAGACTCACCTCGCACTGATGAAGACTGGCTAAAACCTCTGGCTGCTATCCGACAATTCCCCGAACCGCTACTCCCCTAGCTTCCCGAGCTACCAATACCAGCATAACATTTAGTCCCAAAAATGCCCTCCAGAAGTCAAACTAAGTCAACTCTGGTCAAAGTCAAAGTCAACGGTCCATGGTCAAAGTCAACACTTCCAGGTTGACCTGACTCGCCGAGTTGGTCAACCAACTCATCGAGTTCCTATTCTTTCATCTGTTCCCAACCCCGACTCTACTCGTCGAGTCTAGCAAGAACTCGACGAGTTCCCCTTCAACATAACATCGGGAATATCTTCATCTGGCTCGCCGAGTTCATCCTTGAACTCGTCGAGTCCATCTTCATCATATGAGTGTGACTAGTCTGTGACTCGCCGAGTTGTATGAGCAACTCGTCGATTCCGTCTTCATAGGTTGGGAGATTGCCTTGGACTCATCGAGTTCCTCTTTGAACTCGTCGAATACGATGATCTCCAGGTCCCCTAAGAACCCAGACTGGCCGAGCCCTTTCCAACTCAACTCATACCCTTCAACAGAAGGGTTTTGGGGCAAGAACACGGTTTGACGCGCTGAGTCCCATAAGTGACTCGCCGAGTCACACAATGTCCAATTCTATTCAGACGATCTCAGCCGAGCACAAGGCATCCGGGACCTAGATCTAACCTTCAAGGGTCGAAATAACACGCAAATCCTCTGCCTTTACATCCATGCATGGCCCTTTTTGCTCAAAAGGCCATAACAACCTCTCAAACCTTGCATGGGGAGTTCTAATGGCATAAATCTTGCACCTTTATGCCATAACAGCCCTTAATGGTGCTATATCTGAAAACACAAGCCCTTGGGAAGTCCATTCCTCTCATGCTAGGGTTCTTGGACCAAAAACCCCCAAAAGTGACAAAGAAGAGATCTATGAAACCAAAAGGCAAGGTAGAAACTTGATTACCAGAAAATGATGAAAATGAAACAAACTTCCTGGATCTACCACCTTCTCCTTGAACCTCTAACCTCCTTCTCCTTCCTCTAGTCTCCAAGAACACTCTAAATCCTTCAATAATGACTCACACACTCAAAGAGAACACTAGGGTTTCGTGGGTTAGGCTCTGGACAATGGAGGCTACAAATGAGGCTGATAGAATGAGAATGAGATGCTTAAATAGGGTACCAAGTCCCGAGATTAGGGTTTCCCAACCCAGAACAGAGTCGTCGAGTCAGTCCCCCGACTCGTCGAGTCGGCCACTTAATCCGCGACACGGAACTTGCTCATACTCGTCGAGTTCCTCCCTATACTCGACGGGTTGACTCCTTGACTTAGGGTTTTCCTTTCCTTTCTTGGTCTGTTGGATTAGGGGTGTTACATAACGTATTTATCATGTTTTTCTGGGAACAAATTCTGCAACGTTTTTATTAAAAGAGGTACTCTGATTTTTATAAAGCATAAACAAAATCGGTCTTTTCTGGCCGTGAAAATGGGGATGTCACAAGTTGTACGATTCATGCTTTGAAATTTTTTGTTGCATGTATAACTAGAGAAAACTTAGATCCAAAGCTATTAGGGTTGTATGTGCACCATAGGAGTGTTATAGTACCTAAAATCCAACAGTGGTATCAGAGCCATGGGTTGTTTTCTGTTATATAGATGCATATCTAATTGTTCAAAGCTGGAAAAACTAAAAATTTGCACTCTAAACAATGGACTCGACGAGTCCATTCATGAATTCGACGACTCCATGAAGAACACCAACCAACTCGACGAGTCCATTATCAGACTCGACGAGTTGGATAGGCTGTTTGCAGTTTTTCAGGTTTTTTGGCCAGAATTGGATTAGGATCATTACCATGAAATGTTTTATGTTATAAAATCTGACTTTTCTGGTATGGTAGTGTCTATTCCCATCCACTTAAAGATAAATTGTCAAGTCTTGAAATTATTACTAGTTTATATGATACGCAAGTTGTTTGTAATATTTTGATTTGAAGTTATCTTGTTATAAGAAGTTGAATCAGGTCAATTTAGTAAAAGATAAAATGATATGATTATTTTATTAGTTTTAAAAGTTTGATCTAAAGAGTTTATTAAACCTTCATGAGTTATGGATATGAAAAGTTGTTTTATAAATTTGATCTAAATGTTTTAAGGAGTTATAAATTTTGTCATCAAATTTGGAACTCAAAAGTTTTTTTAGGAGTTACAAATAAATTGATCTTAATGTTTTGAAGAGTTCCATAAGTTATGGAACGTGAAAAGTCTCATCTTCATAAAACAAACTAACTCCTTAAGTTATGAAGTTCAAAAGTTTTTCAAGAATTAGAAAACTTGCCCTCAAGTTTTAAAAGTTGAAAAATCTCAATTAAGAAACATTGAATTCATAGAAACCCTAGTAATTTGAAAAGTTTTCAAAAATGTAACTCATGGGTTCATAACTTAAAATTAATTAAATAGTTTTAATTTGATTTAGAATTTTGATGTTTTTTTTTTTGAATAGTTGAATTAATTCTTATGGACTTTATTAATAGTTAATTAAATGTTTAATTAAAAGAGTATTATTAAATCCATATTCATATGGTTTAAGTTTAATTAAATTAAGAGTATAATTTATTAATTAAACCATCAAGTATTTTAAAAGTGTAAAATACACCTTTATACTATATATAATTAAAAGTTTAATATATTATATATGTATAATTAAAAAGTCGGTCTTACCGTTAGTAGGCCTCATTCACGAAGTCGGTCTATAAGGGAGGTATAAGGTTACTACCTATAAAATGGTGGTTTAATGGGTGTCCACTCTCACCCAGCGCTTCCTTGACTGGTGGAGGGTCGTTAGTCGAACGGGTTTGACAGGACATTTAAATCCTCATTAAAAGTATAATGAAAATACCAAGTAACTAAACACTTATAAATTCCCAATCTTAGTTACTTAGGAAAAATGTGAATTTGATGCTAACCCATGAAATTGCACATTGCACCTTATTAGTCGTTAGTGGAGCGTGTGTGGTTAACCGACACATTATATAGGTGATTTGTAACATTAAGTGTACCAAGCTAATTTGCATGGTTATTCACAGCTTGTTTGTGATCCTCAGCATCCCAGTCACAAACTTAAAGGGCATAATCGAGATTAAACATGCCATTGAAAAGGTTCAATGAATCTCAAAGAATCTAGGAATTTCAATTCATTTAAAACCTAATGTTAAATTTCGTTTTTCATGGTGGAAATTGGTAAATCGTCATTTACCTACCTTCAAATATTTTACAATTGGATTACAACATCCCTCTTCTGAATTGTAAAGTATTGTGTTGAGTCTTAGCCTTAATATTTCATTTTGGGTGCTATATTAAGGACTTAAATCAACTAACTAGAATTTCTCCCATTATAGATGTCTAGGTCAGACAACTATGGTCTTCCCGAATCTTTTGGAAAAAGCTTTCCATATGAAAATGATATTCCATAATATCATACTTCACTTCCTCCACCTCCTCCAATTATTCTCCCTGACCCGCATTTTCTTCGACTTGAAAAGTTCAAGGTCACTCAAGCCCTATGGGCAAGAAAACATGAAGATGGAAAGTCTGTATGTGCTCACGTCTTGGACATGAAGCTGCATATTGATAGGCTGGGAATGTTGGGTGTCGTGTTCCCATGGAAGCTGGTTGTTGACTTGGTTCTTCAGTCACTTCCCAAGTCATATAGTGAGTTTGTTAAAGACTACTATGTGACAGATCATCACATGACCCTTATTGATCTTACCTATTTGCTAATTTCTACTGAATCAGAAATGATTTGGCGCACTGGTAATGCAAATTTGATTGGAAGATCTACTTCCCAAACTTCCATGGACATTAACAATGGAAACATTGAAAGTCCAGAAAAGATTTCTCTTTCCAAGGGAAAGGGAAAGGCTAAGTCTGAGATTGTCTCGTGCGCCATTCCAAAAGAATCTGTTTGTTTCTACTGCCAAGAGAAGGGACATTGGATACGAAGCTGCCGCATCTACCTGAAGGACCATAAGGATGGTAAAGTCAAAAAGTTTGACTCTGCTTCAAGTAAGTCCACTATCTAACTCTATTAAGTTCCTATTTGGAGATTCTTAATACATGATGTAATGTAATTGCATTCTGACATTTTGTAGGATCGAAGAAAAGAAAGGAAGCTTAAAGGAAGAGCAAGCTGAGTCTGGTCGATGATCAGATTTTTGAGTTGCTGCTTAGGAGTTATGATAGAATGCTTAGGAATAGTTAATAACATAGTTTTCGTTTGTAATTGCATTGTAAGGAAAGTTTTTCCGCACTTTATAAATAAATAAAATTTTGATTTTATCTTATATTATATTTCCTTGCAATGGAATTTATGAAAATTTGGTGTTTATATATTATTAGCAATGGATTTGATTCTTTCGTTTGTGGTAGAGTCAAAATTTACCAAATAAGGAAAGATCCTCATCACCCAAGTTTCAATTGGACATAAACTTGGAATCACGCAACTTGTATTGTATGATGAATGAGAACTTTTCGTCTTTGGGAAATTAAGACTAATTCATTGTTCACTTGTATATGTGAGTCAAGTGAAGGACTAGGGGATCAGGTACACTTGGTTGTGCACTGTTCAGGTCCACCACAAAGAACGATAAGACTATTCATCATGATTTACTAAAGTTTAGTAAATATGGTTATGCTTACAAGATTAAGTGTAATTCTGAATCATTGAAAAAAGTTTCAATGTATAGCAGTACGAATAAGAAGAATCAAATTAGGCAGAAAGATAAAAGTTTCTCCAATCTGAAATGAAAGGAGAGCACTTTAGTATCATGTTTTATGATCATCTAATGATTATGAAAACCATATCACAATTGATCCTCTAAGGACACCTTAGTGCACTTGTATGGCTAAGAAGAGGTATCGGGAATTGTTGAAATGGTTAAATAAAAAAGGATGAGTCATACTTCGTTCCAAAATTGAGTCTTAGAGTCGTACTCCAAGATTATGCATTGAGTGACATATCTTAAGTAGGTTTATAACACATCATGAAATATGGAATAGAAATGTTTTCTAACTCTTGCATATTTCAAATTGGTAGTTGTGATGTTTTGGCTAAAACAAAGACCAACTAAGACCAATTATATGAAGTGTTATTCTTGATAAGAATCTGCACTAACTCTTGAACATTTGTTTGTCAAGGAATGATTTCTTGACAGGAGAATCTTATATGTCTAGAGGACGGTGGGAGTCTTAAAGATCTTGACAAGTTTCAAGAACTAATCAAGAATAAACCTATTGTTTATTGCTAGCACACGACTTAAGGTTATTTACCTATCGTCTTGACATATTCTTGTTTTTGTGCTCATTCCAGTTAAAGTTGACTATGCATGTGAGTTCTATGAGTTCTCAATTGTTTGCATAAGGCAAAGCACCTTGATCAGTGAAAGTTCATCGATCAATAAGAGTGATCTGCTAAACAACTTGGAAGACATGGTAGGCCCTTGTGCTGCCAAGTGGGAAGAAATTAAGATTGAACAGGTTCAGTCTATATGAGTTTGAATTTGTCATAGACCTTGTCTTATGTTAATGACAGATTCACATGGATAGGAACACATACACCATAAAATTTAAGTGTCATAAGGTTTCTCTCCAATTCATGAAAATGATTATGAGGAAACGCTTTCACTAATTAGATTTTGAAGAGTTAGCAATTGTGATATTTGCATTCTCAAATTCGATTATGATTACGGCATCCCTCTTCATAGTTCGAATTGTGAGAAATGACAAATAGTTTGAGCATTCGGAACTTATTGCTGTAAGTTGTGAAATAGTTTAGACACACATATGAGCTTTCCCGTAAAAGGTGTATGAGCTTAGATAAAGGATTATCGAAGCGTCTTGTATCAGAAATCTGAACTTTGGTAAGAAAGTCAACAAGTATTGACTTCTAGAAGTCCAGCTTATTTTTTGGTACATGTCAAAGCTAGTGGGAGCATAAGTGTTATGCTAGTAACAAAATAATTGTTATGCTAGTGGGATCATAATCATTATTGTAAGTGTTGCAAGTTAGCAATGTTACTTATAGAAAACAAACGTTTCAATTCGCAAAGTTGCAGGGTTTGAAAAGTTGTTTTGCTATAATTAAGGGAGAGGATACTTATACTTTATTTCAAATCTAAAAGCTTAGAGTGAAGTATTAATCAAACTTAGTCATTAAAATATATGAATATCATGTTGAAATGTTTCAACATTGAAAATTCTATATGGAAATATTATAGCAAAAGACTCATCAAGTATCACGTATTTATGTAAGACATTATATATCGTGTCCCATATGCTTAGGGTATAAGATCGATTGCATATGCTATAATATTCACATGTTCTAATTTTCCAAATGCCTAGGGCATTAAGAGGGAAAAAGGACTAGAACCAGATATGACTAAATTGGTAACACAACTGTCAAGGACAATCTAAGGGTTCGCTGAGGGTTGATCGCTTGCAGTTGGAAGTACAGTATTGGATGGACCATATTGAACATTATTATGAATAGACAGGATTCTATTAATAATGAGTTTTCATATGGAAAATATGGAAATGTTTCCATAATGGGAGATGAATATTAAGAATCTATGTGAAAGTTAGAAACTTTTGTGCAGAAAGGATGTTCAAAGGAATGTACTTTGAAATTGAGACTTCATCCCCATGGAATTGTTTTGTAACAATATCCAAAGGAATACTTTGTAAAATCATTGGCAAAGTCTTTGTGACTTTGGTACCTCGACATTACAAAAGGTTGCATTGCATGATAGTTTAGAATCTAACACATTCCAGCAGTGGTAAGAATTTGGTATTCTTACACTTGCAATAAGGATTTGGAATTGTGAAATGAGCTTCATTCTCAATTGATCTATTTCATAAAGAAAGGACCATAGATAAACATAGTGTGCATGCTTCGAGCATGGGATAACTATTGTTTTTTAATTCAAGTATTAAGTTGATAAATCAAAACATTATACAATGAATAATGTGCAACCAATATGGTGATTAAATAAAAGGTGTTTTATTTATATTCAAAAGTTTTGAGACCATATTGGATTCGATTATTCTTGTGTTTCACTTTGCATGTTTTAACTTTCCGAATAATAAGATTATTCAAACTATCCACAGTCGATCATACTTTGGAAGTAGGTACTGAAGCTAGACTGTCATGAATGGGTCTTTAAGATTGTCTAAGGTGTTAGACATAGCACAAGTTTGCTACAGTATTCATGAGTACTCTTGTAATAATATTTGAGTATTGGATTCAACCCACACTCATTTGATTCACTTCATGGATTTTATCACGATTGATCATGAGACGATAATATCTTATATTCTTGAAACGGAGACATGTGAGTTATAGTTTGCAAGTCGGTTGCACATTGACATATGTAAACACAACAGTAACTTGGTGTTATAAAACGTATTGTTGTGTGTGATTTGATGAGTAAGTACAAGCAAGCATATGAGTCGATGTTTATCCGTTCCTTTTACCCAATGTGGGATAAAAGCGATATATGTGGCCCCTCGATGATTTAGTGGTGACACCCCTAAGCGCTTGGCCAATCCTGGACTGTTTTGATTTGTTCAAATTAGTCGGTCGTCATAAATTGGAAATCGGGAAACAACACATGAACAGAGAGAATGATTATTATCCATGATCCCTTATCTAATGGACGCCTTACAAAATAAGATCAGAGCTCGACAACGGTCTTTTTGAGAGCTACGATTGCTAATCGGGTTCTGGAGTCATACTTGCAATAATAGTTATTAGACTTATCCAAGTGGGAGACTGTTGGATTAGTGTCTAAGCCCATAACTATAATTGGTATGTACTTGACCCGATACAAGCATGGTCCATTTGGGTTGTAACACTCTGGAACAATTTGATAGGATGGATACTTGAGAAAGAGGTTATTGTGATTTATTAATATATTATAAGTATAATATATTAATTGAGAAATCATATTACTTAATTAGTATTCATTAAGAATTAATTTGGAATTAATTTAGTGATTAAAAGAGACTAATTAAATTAACGGGGACTGATTATGTAAATCAGTGATATATATATATATATATATATATATATATATATATATATATATATATATATATATATATATATATATATATATATTGTTTGGGATATTGATCCATGATTGGCTAAGTTTATGTAAAGATCCATAAGAGTTAGTCTACATGAGATATGGATCATAACCCAAGTGTATGGATTAGGGTTTACCCATGACTCTTGGAATCCTACACTATATAAATGATACCCCTTAGCCAAAATCGGATGCCCTAATGGGTTCTTAGTAGCTCTAACCGATTTTGGAGTCTCCAACCTCTCTCTCAAGTCCTCCTCTTGTTCTTGGTTTGTTATAATTCCATTTGAGGCATCACACTTGAGGTGCTAGGCTCTTGAAAGACCAATTCCTACAAGCTACAACAAAGAAGTAATCTTCTAACTTACTTTTATGTTTCATATGTCAAATTGTATGCTAGTTGTAGGATTCATGCTTTGGAAATTTTTGTTGCATGTATAACTAGAGAAAACTTAGATCCAAAGCTATTAGGGTTGTATATGCACCATAGGAGTGTTATAGTACCTAAAACCCAACAGATCAGTCATGAGACTTTCCCTTGTGATTCTTAGAGGGAGCTTTCCTCTTCTTCCCCTTCCCATGTCCAATATCCAGGACTGGGGCAGCAGCAGTAGGAGTGGATATGACAGCTTTGTCTTTGAGTCCACTTTCAGCAGTTCTTAACAGACCTTGAAGTTTGCTCAAGGTGACTTCCTCCTTGTTCATATGATAAATCATCTTGAACTGGTTATAGAAAGGAGGTAAAGAGTGTAGGATTATATCAATCTCTAACTCTTCATCAAAGTTGACATTCAACTTGAGCAGACGATCCACATACCTTTGCATCCTTTGCAAGTAGCTCGTGATGGACTCTCCATCTTTCATCTTGGTTGTTATCAACGAGGCGACAATCTCATACCTTTCCTAACGCGCGCTTTGATGGTACTTTTCCATCAAATCTTGGCACATGTCATAAGGCCAGTAGTCCTCGAAGAACCGATGTAGCTCAGGAGTCATAGTGGCTACCATAACACACGACACCTTTGTCGCCTCTTTTTCGTGAGCCCTGTACTCAACTATTTCTTCAGCAGTAGCTTTTGTATCATCTATCTCTTTGAGCTCTTTGTCAAGGACATATTCTTTCTCCTCGTATCGTAGGGCCATGTGAATGTTGCGGATCCAATCATTGAAATTGGACCCATCAAAAGTGACCCTTCCATAGATGCTCAAAAGAGAAAAGGAGTTTGAGGAGTTGGAGTTCGAGCCAAAAGCGTTGTTTGAGCCAGACATCTGAAATAGAAAAGGAACAAAGTTTAGATTAGATAAAGAATCCTTAGTATAACACAAAAATGAAATATTAAGGCTAGGACCCAACATAATAATTCACAATTCGGAAGAGGGATGCCTTAATCCAACTGTAAACTATTATGAAGGTAGGTAAATGACGATTTACCAATTCCACCATGAAAAAACAAAATGAAGAATTAGGTTTTAAAGGAAACGAAATTCCTAGATTCTTTTGAGATTCATTGAACTTTTCAATGGCATGTTTAATCTCGATTATGCCCTTCAAGTTTGTGACTCGGATACTGAGGATGACAAACTAGGTGTGAATAACCATGCAAATTAGCTTGGCACTCTCGAGTCATTTACCACCTAATCAATGTGCCGGTTAACCACACACGCTCCATTGATCTATGATAATTCTCGAGCTACCCTTCGCCACCCTTGTTAGTCCAAGTTAGTGTGTCGGTTAACCACACACGCTCCACTAATGACTTGGCAAGGTGCAAAGTGCAATTTCATGGAATACATCATTTTCACATTTTTCCTAAAGTAACTAAGATTGGGAATTTTAAAAAAAATTAGTTACTTTATAATATTCATCATACGTATTAATGAGGAGTTAATGTCTTATCCTAGCCGTTCGGCTAACGACCCTCCACTAGTCAAGAGTACGGTCGGTAAGAGTGGATACACAATGGCGGTCATTTTATAGGCCGCTTCCTTAAACACCTCCTATAGACCAGCTTTCTGAATGAGGCCTACTAACGGTAAGACCGACTCATCTTATACATATATAGACATATTAATGTTTTAAAATTATAATAGTATAAGGGTTGTATTTTAAACTTTTAAAACAATAGGGTTTTAGAATTTAATATTTCAAAATTAAAAACTTTTAATCAAATTCTAAATTCCAAAACTTGAGGACTAGTTTTGAAACTATTCAAAACTTCTAGATCAAATTTTAAATAATTAAACTAATCATATAATTTTGGACATTATCTTAAAATTTGACCATTATCCTTCAATTAGATGAGGATATTCATTACCATAACAGAAAATTTGAATTTTGACAGTTAAAACAATTTCAGGTAATGATCCTTATCTAATTTAGGCTTGAAATCTGGAAAATCTGCTATCTGACGAACCAACTCGTCGATTCTGGGCATGGACTCGTCGAGTTCATCCAACTCGTTGAGTTCCTTCATGCAACTCGTCGAGTTCAGCAGTCAAAGGCCAAAACGAAATTTGTTACATCTTTGAAAACATTACAATTGCATCATATAACAGAAAACACCCTAAGCTCAGATACCACTGATGGGTTTTGAGCACTACAACATTCCTATGGTGTACATGCAACCATATATAGTTTGGATCTAGGTTTTTCTCAAGTTATACATACAAATTAATTTTGCAAAGCATGAACCCTAATATAGCATACATAAGAATGAAATATAATCAAATTAGGGTTGGAAGAATACCTTTCTTGTTAGTAGCTTGATCTTGACCTTCAAGAGCTTAGTGCCTCAGTTGTTGTACCTCTAATGGAGTCACAAACACCAACTAGCAATGGATGAACAAGAGAGAGAGGATGGCAGTTACCAAAATTAGCTAGGGTTCTCTATGAATGCATAGGGCCGATTTCAAGGAGCCAAGGGGTCCTTATATAGTTGTGCTGCTACTAGGGTTTCCAGGTAAAACCCTAATATCATTGCTTAAGCCTTAAGCAACCCATGAACCCTGCTAGAAGGCCCCCTTGGATTAATTTCTTATGGGCTTCCCATAGAATTCGTCCACCCCTTTTATTTGGAGTCCACAACCCAACTTACAACTATCAGTAAATTGCAATATCAGTCCCTTTATATTAAATCAGTCTCTTTTGATCACCAAATTAATTCCAAATTAATTTCTGATCAACACTAATTAAATAATATGATTTCCCAAATAATATATTATTCTTATAACATATTAATAAATCATTTATCAACCTTTTTCACTATAAATCATCCTACTAAGTTGCTATAGTGAAGGCAACCCTAAAGGACCATGCTACTATCGGGTCAAGTACATCTAATTATAGTTATGGGCTTCGACACCTAATCCAACAGAAGGTTCATAGCTTGGTGGGAAACTTAGAGATCCATAATCACCACTCATTTTGCAAGTCTTTTGAGGTATCAAGTTCATACCTTGGCTTTTGAATGATTAGATCTCTTTGTGTCTTGATTTTTATGCTTTTGGTCCCTTTTTAGGTTGGTTGATGAGTTAAGACGTTTGTGGGGCTTGCCATTTTAGATCTGAGCATGTTATGAGGTTCTTAAGCATAAAGGTGCAAGATTTATAGGGTTTATGGTCACTTGCATGCATTAAGTCACCTACTAAGTCCTTCTTAGCTTTAAGAGCTTCTTTAAGTCATGCATGCACGTAAAGTTAGCAACTTTACGTGATAAATCAGCTCAAGGAAGTCAAATCTAGGTTTTGGAGTAAAGTCTTTATGGATTAAGAGCTGGAAAAGTGATTTGGCTGGATGGGTGAGTATGTTGGGCATACAAGCTCGTACGTGCCGCGTACAAGCCCTAAAGCGTTTACACTTACCATACAAGTTGAGTACGTCCTGCGTACTCAGCTAGTTGGGGTTCGCAAACTGGATCTTCGATTTGGGCCATTCTTTTGGGCTTAGGTGTTTAGGGCTTGTTGGGCCATCTGAATTCTTGTGTTTTGGGGCTGGGAATATGTTGGACCTTGGATTAAGGCCCATGGAAGGGATTTGGGCCCAATTTGCAAAATCGGGCCATGTTTGGGCCTTACATGGGTATTTTGGTATTTGGGCCTTTTTTATTGTAGGTTTGGGCCTTAGTCTTGGACCAACCTAGGTAAGGGGTAAAATAGTCTTTTTACACTGATTATAGACTGATGGTTATGGATTGGAATCCAATTATTAATTGGATGTTATTTGGTATTGATAGCTCAGGGATTTGTCGGACCAGCAGCCGGAGATATATTCGTGTGATTCAGCAGTTCGAGGTGAGTTTCCTCACTGGGATTAACGGGTCTAAGGAGCCAATGTCATCCCTTGTTTATTATGCTAGGATGTTAGTAGTCTGCATGACCCTTTCATGTGTTATGTGTTGCTATGTATACCGGGCGGGGCTCGATGTCGGGCGAGGCCCGATGACTATATTGTATGATATTGTCTTTATGATTAATATATGTGTTAGCATGATTATGTGATACATGTTGCATGTGAATAATGGGCGGGGCCCGATGTCAGGCGGGGCCTAAGATTAACAGATTTGTATACCGAGCGGAGCTCGATGTCGGGCGGGGCCCGAGGCCGAGTGGTACTCGATACCGTGCGGGGCCTGATGAAGGGTGGGGGCCTAGTATGTGTTTTGCCCTATATGGTATGGGGTAGTTTGGGGAACTCACTAAGATTCATGCTTACGGTTTTCAGGTTGTGTTTCAGGTACTTCCAGTTCCAAAGGGAAGAGCTCGGGATGATTGCAGAGCACGCACCACCTCGTTCCGCATTTTGTTGATTTACTCTGATGTGATATGATGATTGATACATTTGTTTTATTTGGATTTGTATGAAGATGTTTTGGAATACTGGTTTTATTAAATTAAAAATAATGAAAAATTTTTGGTCTGATTTTTGGGACATTTTAAATTGACAAATCACCACAAGAACACAGTTGTGTGAAATTGAGTATAGTTTCTAGAAAGTCTAATATCATCTCATTTGAATCGGAGGTTTCTGTTTTATACTCAAAACACTAAAAATGTATCAAGCTGGGAAATTCTAAAGCTCTCATATAAATGCTTGTTGACCAAATGGGAATGTTAATATTATTTTTGTGTAAGTATTAATCTTGAAAATCCTTAGTTATGTGATTGTTTGGATTTTTTTAGGGTGTTCATTAGCTATGTTTGGAGGTTGCTTATTTGTTACACCACTCGTAGCCGATTCGAGGCGAGTCAATCCTTATAGAAATCTAAGTATTTTCTTAGGAAATTCCATATCTTATATTGTTTTGAATAAACCTAGAAGGTTGTAGGATGCATGTACCCTAGTTTTGATTGGTATGCTTGCTTGAAATGACGATTACTTTTTGTGATTAAGAGTTTGAGTTGTGTTACATGCTAGACTTTTGATTTGGTATTCATAAGTGAGAGGTGTGATAGGTTCATGTTAAAAAGAGGGGTTGTGTTGATTGAGAAATATGAATGCATGTTGTGCTTTCTAAAATTGTTTGTCTATGATGATTAGGAAAAAGCATGTTAGTGATATGATATGCCATAATGATTAAATCTTGACATGTGCATGATATTGTAGTATTATTTGATAGCTTGGTGAGGATGGGGACTTTTGGGTAGTTACATTTAGTGTTACTTTAGTAATGATACCACTTTGGACATGTCGATGAGTTTTCATTTACATTTGGTTTTGTGAACTTTAACTTTGATGGAGGTTTTTTTTATAATAAAGTAACATTGGTGATGTTTTTGTAATAATTAAAATAAGACTTTCACTAACATATTATGGTTAAAAAGTGGTTTAAATAAAAAGAAATTTTTGGATGAAAAATCACGACGTTACAATTTCCATGGCTTAATCTTCTCTAAACTCAAGCCCTAACTCTAAAAGGACCAAATCTCATGCATGGCTCAAAGGGGAATGCATGCACACCTATTTCCCACCTTCAAATAAGTCCAGAAGTCATTTAAGTCATCATATGGTTCTAGAGTTCTCTAAACTCCAATAACACCATGAAAAGGGACCAAATGAGACCAAAATGTCATATAAAAATTAGATTTAATTAAATAAACATCAATGTGGGAATTTTATAGTCACAATGGTCCAGAGATGTGGTAAAAATGTTGGATCTACAATAGAACAAAGCTTACTTGCACCAAAAGGACTTCATTCGCCTTCACGCTTCACAAACAAATGGCACAATAGCTCAAAAACTCAATTATGGAGGCTGGGGTTTTCCAAGAGGGGCGTTCTCTAGAAATAGGGGCTACCAAATGAGGCAAACCTACAAATAAGTGCCTTTAAACATGTCCCAATGACCGCATATTAGGGTTTCACTTTCTAGTTTGGACGCGTCACGTACCCACTTAAGCGCTTTGTGACTAGCCACGTGTCCAACGTGTCGTGACCAGCCAATGTCATGTCGCGCTCCAGTTGAAAACTTAAATTCTCAAATAAATAAAATATGTATTAGGAATCAGGTGTTACACAAACTCTCACTCCATATAACTTGCTTTTGAAAGAGTTTGTATGAAGCCCAAAAGCAAGGTAAAAACACCTAAAGATTCTTACAAAATTCAATGCATTTTCCCGTGTTATCATCGACAAAGAAGAGGTGAGAACTCACAATCAAGTCGACCCACTTTAAATCCTATCGTAACCCTAACTCTTTAGCATCTTCAATTGCAACATTAAGGCATTCCATAAAAATAAGAAACATAAAGAGAAAGAGGGTGTCCTTGATGGAGTGTGAAGTCTTCTAGACTCCATCTTCACCCATTTAGTCTTTTCATTTTCTTTACATCCGTGTATTTCGTCTTTCCAGCCGCATAGGGCCTAATTTTTTTTATTATATATTTTTATTCAAAACTAAAGACTTATAATAACAGTCATTTTTTTTCTGGCTCTGGGCCTTTGATGATATTTGGCCCCGACAACTATTAGATATAGTTTAATATATTTGTATATTTCTATTTTTGTTGGGTTGTGAAAAATGTTTTATAGTTTTTCCATATTGAAGATATCAACATATAGTTTTTATTATACCGTTAACAAATAATTCGTTGAACTTGTTATGATCATCGGATTTTGACAATGGAATAGTCAAAAATTGATTTCAAGCAAGATTATTGAGACAAATCAGTTTATTTACCGCTGGGAGGATTCGGGCTAATATTTTGAAACATTGCTAACAAGAAACAAGAAACAATCACAGATACAATATAAATAAAATAAGATTACCTTCTTTCTATATTCATCAAATGAATCTTGTGACATGACCATCACTAGCAATTTCAAGATCGGAAACAAAACGTATATATTCCCCATGCAAGGTCACGGCTATCTTGTTAGAATAACAAATAAAACATAAACATCCACTAAACTTAAAAATATTCCGACTGCACGTCGACGTGATATTGTCATATACCCACAAAGATCTCTTTATACACGATTCCTATATTCATGGTTCTAAACTATTAATAACATGAATTCAATCAAACACAAATATCTACCCGTAGCAAAATAAACCAAATAAGTTTTGCTTCTAGATTAATTTCAAGTCAATTTAATCGAGAAATTCTTAGTAATATTATAAATATAATATATCATATATGGAATACAAGAAATGTGTTTTATATCTAAAATTAATTCGAATACTCTTTGTTTGTATTTATTAATTAGTTTAATATGCTAAAATTTGTGATTTATTTATAATTTTTTAAAATATTATTTTAATTTTAAATAATATATCTAAATGATATATTTTTTATTATTTTATATTTTTTTAAAATAATTTACCAATTACTTTGTATCATAATCAACTTTAACATACAAAAAACAATATTTTAACTAAAATCTTGCTTTTCAACTTGGTCTCGTGCACATCCTAGAAAAAAAATGTTTGATATGATAGTAGAGTGAATAATAATGAGGAAATATTCATAGACAATGAGAATAAATTATAGAAGAAAATTGACAACAATTGTGGAGTCCTACTCAAATATACTCCCTTCCACGCCGTGTGTCGACCGTGTTACCACTTTCTGATTTTTTACACCTCATTCGATTCGATCCAATAACTTTTTACACATTATCCCTTATTTGATGAAACCAAATTTTGATGATTGTTAAAAATCCATTTCAGAAATCTTTTCATAATCATAGATATAATAATAATAATAATAATAATAATAATAATAATAATCAAGTGTATATCATCTCACTTAAATGTCATATTTGGTTAAGGGGTGCATTCACAATGTGCTTACTAGAAAAGTGACATTATATCATCGTCACATCATCTTACTAGGCATGAGCATTTGGATCGAATACCGGAACCGGAACCGAAACTGAACCGAACCGAATTAGAACCGAATAAAGTATTTTGTTCGATTCTCGAGTATGTATTTTAGGCTTATTCGTTTTTTGGGTATTTCGGTTCGGGTTACAAAATAATTGTCTAATCGGTTTTAAAGGAATCAGATCGAATAAACTATCTGATTCGGTTCTCGAATATGTATTTTAGGTTTATTCATATTTTAGTTTGGGTGTTTAATGTTTAATGTTTACTTTATATACTTGTATATAGATTTTTGGGTGTTTAATTTTTAGTGTTTAATAAGTTGCTTTTATAATTATATCTCAAGATTTGGATGGATATAATTTATACTTACCTACAATCAATCTTGATTTATAAATGAATTGATATGAGTTATCATTTAACCGTAGCATCATAACATGTTAAAAAGATTAAATAAAAATATTATTTTAAAACTTGTGAAACCAAACAACAGAAATACTTTAATGCATCCGAAAATATATCTTATACCATTTTTAATATCTAAACTAATTACAAAAACAGCCTCTTAAGTTTTTATATAAAAAAAGAATATCAAACAATATGGATTATTCGGTATTTTTCAGTTATATTCGGTCATTAATCATATTGTAAATGTTATTCCGTTTATTCGGGTAATAACCGAACCAGACCGTTACCACTTCACATCATTTATACTTTTTATTCTTTATATATATATATATATATATATATATATATATATATATATATATATATATATATAATTTTAAACTTAAATAAACATTTTAATGATAAAAAAATTACAATAAAACCCTACATTACAAATTAAAAATAGTAAAAAATTACAAAAATGGTCCATGTACTTGTCAATATTATATATTGTAGTCCAAAAGGTTTTGGTGGCGCATGAGTAGTGCACATTTGGATACCTTGTGTGGTTTCAGCCTTATTGTTGGCATTTTATGTGATTTTGGTCTATACCCTACCTAAAACTAGGGTTGTTAAGCGGGCCAACCCGATCGAGTATCGAGTTAAACGGGCCAGGTTAGTCGGACTTTTAAAAGTTAAGTTTTACCTTAAACTCGGTCCTATTAAGGTACGGGTTAATCGAGCTCAGATTAATCGAGTTTCGGGGTATTAGGGTCGGATTGATTAATCAGGTTAGGATGTAAAATGGACTATAAAATACAATAAATGTTATTTAATTAAAATAGTTGGGAATTGGTTTGACGATGCTTAAGCTTCTTGACAAGATTATATATATTGTGTTATAATCGTTGAGTTATTTAATGTAAATATAAATATATAAGGAAGTAAAATGTAAATTGGTAAAAAAATTTAAATACATACGTACGATACACTGTAGCAGTGGAAGTAAAATGTGGGCCCTAGTGTGGATGCTCGAGCCATTATTTTTCTAAAGCTCAATGATCGGGTGACTAAAAGGGCTTCACGGAAGTAGACATAACCCAAGCCCAAATGATTTGAAAAATCTCCATTATTAGCTTATTAAATGCTTCCTTAATGAGTGCGTAATAGTTAAATAATGATAGTTCAATAATGGATCTTTAATAGTTTAATAATGGGTGTTTAATAGTTCTTTATTGCTTAGAATTTTAGTCTTTCCATGAGTTCAGTTTCTAGACCTATAAATAGAGCTCAAAGTTTTAATTCCAAATCATCCCTTGTTTGAGTAATAAGAATTTCATTCTCCTCCCAGTTTCTGTGTGTTGAAGCGGATTTTAAAGCCCAATTTCTCGGTATTCGTTGAATCAATATGGTTTGGTAGAGATTATCTTTGGTATTCTTGTAACACTTGAATCCTGGTATAGTTCTTATTTTGCCCTTGTTACTGAAAAGTTTGCATTTTGGTCCTTGGGCAATACGCAAGGCGTACCACTCAGTACGCTTAGCGTAGAAGCTGTAAAGCAAGTACTCGGGGCGTACCACTTAGTACACTTAGTGTACTGATGCGAGGTTGGGACGAGACTCTGGACACGTACGTGGGGTATACATGTATGTACACGGGGCGTACGTGTAAGTTGATGAAACCCTAATTTAGGGTGTTTCACCCTATATAAACACCTTAAGTCATTAAGGCTAGCCTCTTCATCATCCCCTAAGCCTCCAAAACCCTAGAAATCATCTCTTAGCCTCCATTATGGTATTTTAAGCTCATTGTGTCCATTTTTGTGTGTTTTGGTCCATATCCAAGAAGTAGAAGCTTGGTGCAAGGTGGTGGATCAAGGAAGAGCTTGTGGATCTCGATTATTTGCTTCATTTACAGCTTGTTTGAGGTAAAAAGATATAAACTTAATCATTGATGGCTTATATCTAATATATATATATATATATATATATATATATATATATATATATATATGATTTTTGGTCCCTTTTTGGCCCCGTGAATGAGATCTAGTGGTTTGATACCACTCCAGGAGCTTTGAGTTGCCACTCTTGGTGTTTCTGAGGTTCAAGGTCCGTAAAGTTGACACCTTTAGGGTTTAGATCCATCCATGCATGAGTTTATGTTCATTTTATTATAGTAGAGTGCTATATTTTGGAGTTGGGTCCTTATGGGGCATGCAAAGTCACCAAGTTTGTGACTTTATGGTTCTAGACGTTTATTAGGAGTTAGATCTATGATTTGGGCTTCTGGTCTTAAGCACTAAGTGCTTAATGTGGATTTTGGCTTATTGGGTGAGTACGCTGGGCATACAAGTTTGTACGCACGACGTACAAGCCATTTAGCATTTACGCTTAGTGTACAAACTGAGTACGCCCCGTGTACTCAGTCAGACGGATTTTTTGTTTTGGGCTTGAAGGTTGGGCCGTTCTTTTGGGCTTAGGTGCTTGGGTCCTTGTTGGGCCAAATAAGAACAAGTATTTTGGACTAGGGAAAAATTGTTGGGCTTTAGGGTAAGGCCCATGTACGGGTTGGGGCCCAATTTGGAAAATTGGGCCATAAGTGGGACTTGGAGGATTATTTGGTTTTCGGTCTTTTTGATTGTGATTTTGGGCCTTAGTCTTGGTCCAAACTAGGTCAGGGGTAAAATGGTCATTTTACTTCAAGTATGCATTATTCGATATTGTCACACCCCCAAACCAGATCGGCGGAAACGTCTGGGGGCGGGTGACTATCATGTATAATATCATAACAGTTGAGTATAAATGTTCAAAGCAAACACAAGCAACATATATATGATTGAAATATTTATAACATTCATATGTGTTACATGTTTCAAAATGTTAATTACAATATCTTGTCAAAGTATAGATAGACGATTAAGCGTCTCATCTTCAAAATCCAGTTGTACCTGATTACTGGTTACCTGAAAATACAAGTTATTTGAAAAGAGAGTATCAACAATAAAGTTGGTGAGTTCATAAGTGTTTTGTATGAATAATTGTAAAACCTCTCGTTGTAATGTAATAGTATTTTGTTACTAGAAAATCCTATATTTTCCATAAAATGAGTTGTAGTCTTATATGTACCAAGACCGTAATGTATAAGTTTTTTACATACTTATGATAATGTTATGTAGTTTTATTTATATATAAAATCATTTGAAGACTGATTTTGTGTAAACTAAAATGTGACTTGTTACTTTATGTGAGTTTTTATAACCGTGCTGATGACCTAGATGGCCTGTAGCGACGTTTCTTCAGGCGTCGAAGTGTTATGACATTTGTCACCCAAGACCTGTCGGTCTAACTGTAGCTAACAATTAGAGTGCAGGATTATCAGTCTCGTATAGATCTATACACAATATCATGCTCCCACACAGGAGATTCTGGTTATAAAACAGGACTTTCGTGTGTACTTTGTAATGTACCGTGAAGACAATGACTCACAAAGTTTATTCAATGAGTTTACAAGTTTTTGTACTTAAATCGTTTGTATATGTAACTATCCTCTGAGTCTAGGATAATAGAGAAAAACGACATGAAATAATTATATATGCATTTTATGTAAGGTCCTGAAACGGATCTTTACCAATGATCAAGCAACAAACAATCAATAGCAATCACAATAGAAGTAGAAGAAGAAAAGAAATCAAGCTTGCACACGTTTATTGCATAAAACGTCTGGTACGACTCGACAGAATGGACCGTGAACTCTATGGCATCAAAAACTAGACAAAGACCTACAACTCCTCTATTTATACTAGACTTGGGACGCAAACTGGGTTTACGGCCGTAAACAGGTTTACGGCCGTAAACTCACTCTTGGCCGTAAACTGCTAAACAACTCCCAAAACACACTAAAGACTCATAATGAACTGTTACACTGAAAGCCTAGACCAAACCATTAACTGGACCCTTCAATCTCCCCCTTGGTTTGGTGCTAGCTTGGACTCAGTCTTTGTCAATCACCAGCACATCAGATTTTCCCATAGCTCCATTCCACATTTCCTTTTGAATGATATCAGCAACCATTGCAGTGTACTCCTTAGCAGCGGACTCAAAAAGATCTTCAGCCACCTTGATCTCATGATGAGAGAGCTGATGTATATCCCACCTCCCAAACTAAAGTAGATCCCTTTTGTCATATAACCGAATACATCCATGTTCAAGTTTGATAACAGCAGAAGCTGCAGTTTCATCAAACACCCAGTATTGCATGGATTTGAGAGATCCATCTGGATGATTCTGAAGGATGGGAATCTTCTTTACTTGAGCAGTAACGGGCCACATCACTGACCGAAGAGGTTGATTTGTTTTGGGATCAATGACACTCGGGTAAATCTTGATGATAGACTATGCAGTCTTCATTGAGGGAAAGCCCTTAGCCACTTGATCTTCCAAAACTTCCTTGAACTGAGTCGCCGTGGGTTCATTTGATGGATTTGAGAAAGGAGCATTAGACAACTCCGTAAGATCAACCCTAGTCAAAGAGTGAAAATCGTGAGCATCTTTGTACAGTTCAGTATTGCCACTCTTTCTTCTCACGATCCACATGTTCATAGTGTCATGGAATCCCCACGAAATGATCTCTGACCTATCACCATAAACGTCTCTGAAACGATTTTCTCCCAGATCCGTAAAGGTGATCTTTGGTTGACCCCAAGGAGCATGCTGATCTGAGGTCCTTTTGAATAAAAATTGACCCTTTTCAGCTGACTTGGCCAATTTAGCACGTTTCAATGCCACTACATTCGGAGCCTGCGCCGGTTCCTTGTCAAAACGATCAACAACGGTGGTTGTTCTTGTAGGTGGTGGAACTATGGGAGCATCTTGATTGGGAAGATAGATCTTTGGCTCATCGACATATGACTTGAATTTGTCGCCAAAATCTTCGTCCAGCTTCTTCTTTAGATCGTAGTAGCTGGCGGTCAACAAACCAAAATGCGTCTGAAGATCAGTAATCTGCTTCGTCTTCAGAGCTTTATCTTCAAGAAGTTCGGCAACTTGAATATTGAGCTTGGCATTTTCAGTCTGAAGGTCTGCAACCTTGATATCCAGCTCAATATTTTTCTGATCTAAATCAATATTTTTCTGATTCAGTGCATCGATCTCCTTTTGAAGTCCAAGTATTGAAGGATTCTCTTCTCCTGAGCTGCCATCCCCAATAGAAATTCCTTTGCCACGTGAGGGGGGCGTTGTGAATTGTTCTTCGGCCAAATACATGGCTAGCCTCATAGAAGCAGCATCATGGTCTGGCCTGGGAGGAGAGAAACCTGTGGGGAAGGAAGCGCCACCAGCTTCATAGAAGGTGTTAGGACCTTCACTGACGGGTTCAGATGAAACAATGGCGGGAGTAGTTGTTGGTGGAGTTGTAAAGCTTTGAAATACACCCGAATCAGGAATTCCCTGTCTAGGGTCAAGTCTTCGTCTCTTTATTGGAGGTTGAGAGGCCTGCGAGGTTGTGTGATCACTTTCCAATGGCTCAGATGTAGGTGGAACAACATCAAGGGGAGGAGTCCCTGACACTGTCACCATAGGAGTTGCTATTTCCGCCGTTGGATTGGTAAGAGGAGGCGTGGCTTCGTGAACGTCTTCGTTTTCCCTTATCTCCGTTGCTGGATGAGCAACTTCATCGATATTGTCAAGTAGCGTGTTGAGGTTTTCACCGGTCATGAAGTCTTCATTACTACCAAAATTTAAAGGAATTTCATCCTTATCGAACCCAGTGAGATCGAGGTCTTCATACAAATCAGTCTCCGTTCCGCCTTTTGAAGACCCCTCATTATAATCACTTTGAACCTGAACAAATGTCAGTTCATGTTCCTCAGCTACTTGTGCATTAGGAGCTAGAGTTTCTTCTTCTTCAGCACGATCCGACACTGTAATAACATCATCTTCCGAAATGACTCTCTCAGAAGAAGTAGGCTCAGATGACATTTTGTCTGACGTTCCATGAGATTCGGAAGATTCATTTATCTCAGCAAATTTTCCGAATTTCACTAGAGGATGCAATCCTTGGAAGACGACTTTGCCCTTGCGATTCTGCTTAATGAGACCAACCATGTGGGGACCTAATGATTTCATATCAAGGGTCTCTCCCTCTTTGACCATATCTGGGAACTGAATATCGATGAATGTCTGGATGAACCTGGGATACATCAAGAAGGTATCCCAGTGGACTGCATTAATGTTGACGACAAATTCATCCAGTATGAACTTTGAGAAATTGAAGTGGATCCTAGTAGCTAGAGAAACAAATGCTCCAGTGTTTCTCAGAGATATCTCATCAGCACCTGACCTTCTGCCTGAGATACAGCTCACAAAGACATGAGCTAGGAATCTCCAGTATGGAGGCAGAAGCTTCTTCACAGTAGGGGGAAAGATGCCTTCATACCCCATTTTCTTCAAAATCTTCTCCACATCCTCAATCCCGATATCAGTGGGAAAGTCAAGTTGATCGTCAATCAAAAGCGCTTCTCTGACAAACTGCTCAGTGATTAAAATCTGGCAGCCCTTCACAGTAGCAGTGACAGTAATTGCACCATCGTCGTCTCTAGTCATTTTAGCTGTCTGCCAGAACTCCCTGATTATTCTTTGGTAGACCACTGGGTTCACAGTTAGAGCAGAAGCGAGGCAACATTCTCTCAGTCTGTGCATCATTGATCTGAACTCTCCATGAGCTGCCGGAGGATCTGCCAGGATGATGGCCAGGTTGTGCATATCAGCAAACTTCAAACTCGCCATTTGTCTGTACTCAAACACACCAAGTAAGAAAACAGAAATATTTAAGCAATTAAAGTTTTAAGCTTTCTCAATTTATCGATTCAATTTTGACCCTTTTTAAAAATTAAACTTTGACCAAAAATTTGGAGTTTACGGTCAAAAAAATGGTCAAAGTGTGTTTACGGTCAAGATTGGGAGTTTACGGTCAAGATTGGTCAAAGGGGGTTTACGGTCAAAATTGGGTTTACGGCCGTAAACCCATGGCCGTAAGCTCCTGGCCGTAAATGGAGTTTACGGTCGTAAACTCCTGGCCGTAAGCTTGGGTCGTAAACGCCGAAAACAGAAAAACTTCGATTAATCCCCCAAAATCAGTCGAATCGACTAACAAACAGCATTCCCACGGTCGGTTTCATCATACCTTGAAGATGAACGAAGTAATTTCGCAAAAACACACAAAAAGTTTTCGAGAGGAGAGAGAGTTTGAGAGGTTTACGGCCGGATGAAGAAGGAAATGAAGGGTTTCCGACAGTAACCTCCCTTTTATACCCCTTTCGAAAAATACTTGTCTCCCATACAGTATAAGACTCAGTCCAAATTCCAGATGATTTATCAGCAATAAAACATTTTGAGGATTTTAAAAATTAAAATTAAAATTAAACTAAAATAAAACTAAAAAATAAAATTAATTTCTAAAATTTAAGAATTAAAAATTTAAATTTTGACAATTATTAAAAATAAAATAAAATAAAATAAAAATAAAAATAAAAATAAAATTGAGATAACATAAACGCAGACTAAAATTTATCTCACCAATCACGAAGTATAATTTTTGTGACACAGGGATCAAAGTTGTTAGACAGCCTTAATCCACTTGTCAGTACCTTTATCTTCATGTCTTTGTCTGGTCGATCGCTGGTATTGTGGTCCACTTAAACACGAAAGTTTTATAATGAATTTGGACAGTCTAAATAGGACAAGACATTTCGATCCTTAATTCTTAATAAAATTTCCTAGGGACCATTTAGCTAACGACGACCAGGGATATTGTTGTCCACCTAAATTGAGCAGCGAGATCTACAGACAATCTGTAAATGTTCAGTTTTAGTTGTACCAGAACATGTTTCCCGCTTCCTGATATGCTCCAGTAATCAAGGACTTCCAGAATACTCCTTACATCGGGTGAGTAGACAATTATTAAGAGAGAAGATAGATTTAGAATGCATATTCTATACACCCAGGTCGGATCTTTTCCAATCACGCAGAGGGTGAAACATATGACTAACTGAAGTTTTAGAGGGATTGAGAAGAGAATGATGCATATACTGTGTACCAGGTCGGATTGTAAGTCGCGCAGAGGAGACAGTATATGACTAACAGACAGAAAGAATTGCATAGATAGAAGATGCAGAGAGATAGAGTTGCATATGCTACATTCCAGGTCGGATCTTTCGATCTCGCAGAGGAGGCAACATATGACTAACAGATAGAAAGAAAGAATATAACCTTCTACAGACCTAACTTATCGGAATTCACCAGTTACCCTATCAATACCGGGATTAAGGACATAATCCGCACATCGAGGAAAAGTTAATCCACAGTTCCAGATACGAGTTCTTTAGTGTAACCAGTAGATTCCCGTGTTTATCTCCCTGCTCAACCTATCCGAGCGTCGTATTGTCAGGCTAAACGGATCTAACTAGGTCAATATTTGTCAAGTCTATGAATTCCTTAAGTTTAGATCTCCCAAGTCAAGTCCATCTAGTTTCTTTCGTGTCTACCAGCGCATCAAACCCGGAGCATAAACAATTAATTTTTGGTACTTTACGCAGACTCAGATTGCCTGTTATCACTTGATAATATCACTTCCCTATACATCATCCACAAGCAAGACTGACAGAAACATATTTTTGATTGATTTTGGATTTTTTAATGTTTTCTGAAAAAAATAAAACAGAAGCACAATATTTTTGGGTTTTCATATTTTCTGAAAAAAATAAAACAGAAATAAAATATTTTTGGATTTTTTTGTTTATTTTTCCCCCTAAATTTTTGCATGGGTGAGAATAAAATCACTAAAATGCGCAAATTTAAAACTGATCATTTTTAATCCTCAAAACGAATCATTTTTAAAAATCCCACAAGCACATCGAATCGAGCTTTGTTAAAAGGCTTGGTGAACAGATCTGCCACATTATTAGCAGTGGGAACCTGTTCTAGCCGGATGAGCGAGCGCTCATAACAGTCTCGGATAAAGTGAATTTTGATGTCAATGTGCTTGGTTTTGGAATGTTGGACAGGATTTTTAGCAATTTGAATGGCTGCCTCATTATCACAGAAGATTGGGGTTTCTAGATAGTTCAAACCGTAATCCAACAGCTGATGTTGGATCCAGATAACTTGAGAACAGCAAGCAGATGCAGCAACGTATTCCGCTTCTGCTGTTGAGGTAGAGACTGTATGTTATTTATTGCACTGCCATGACACCAGCCTATCACCAAGAAATTGGCACCCTCCTGATATGGATTTCCTGTCAAGCTCACAGCCTCCATAATTACTGTCAGCAAAAGCATATAGATCAAATTCAGAATTCTTCGGATACCAAAGATCCAATTTTGGGCTGCCTTTGATATACCGAAAAATCCTTTTGACAGCAATAAGATGTGAAAGTTTAGGATTAGCATGATATCGTGCGCATTGACACACTGCAAACATGATGTATGGACGACTTGCAGTGAGATACATCAACGATCCGATCATCGATCTGTAGTGTGTCTGATCTACGGACTCGCCATCAGTATCTGGATTCAGAAGTGGTCTTTCGGCCATTGGTGTTGAAGCAGGTTTTGTGTCTTGAAACCCGAACTTCTCAAGAATATCCTCCACATACTTAGCTTGATGTAGCAGGATTCCGGTTGAATTTTGTTTGACCTGAAGCCCCAGAAACATGGTCATTTCGCCCAATGAACTCATCTCAAACCGCTTTTTCATCACGCCTTCAAACTCTCCGCATAGCTGTGGACTGGTAGACCCGAAGATAATGTCGTCAACGTAGATCTGTACTAGAATCTGATCATTATCAACGTGCTTGATGAATAGAGTTTGATCAATGGTGCCATGAGAGTATCCATGCTCGAGCAAGTGCTTTGTTAGAGTCGCATACCATGCTCGAGGAGCTTGATGTAACCCATACAACGCCTTGTCTAACTTGTAGACATGATTAGGAAACTTTGAGTTAACGAACCCAGGGGCTGATCAACGTAGATTTCTTCCTTCACCTTGCCATATAATAAGGCTGTCTTGACATCCATTTGGTAGACCGTGAAATTCATGTAGGAAGCATATGCGAGAAAGATATGAATAGCCTCCAAGCGAGCCACTGGTGCATAAACCTCAGTATAATCAAGACCCTCAACTTGTCGAAACCCGCGAACCACCAACCTTGATTTATTGCGCACTATTACACCAGAATCGTCCTGCTTGTTATGATAGACCCAACGCATGTCAAGAGACCTTTTGCCCTTTGGTAACTCAACCAATTTCCAAACCCCGAGATTTTCGAATTGATTTAGCTCTTCATGCATAGCATCTACCCAGCTGGGCTCATTCAAAGCCATTTCAACGTTCTTGGGCTCTATTTGAGATATAAAGCAAGAATAGAGACATGTATTGACATCTCCACTCTGACTTCTGGTTTTAACTCCATCACCCAGCTGACCAATGACGTTTTCGATAGGATGATCACGTTGAATTCTCGAGGGTATCTCTTGGTCGATATCATTTAATGAAACGGGAAGAGTGTGAATGTTGAAACCTCCATCATTTGCAGATTGATCCATATAAGATGAATCTGATGAATCGGATGAATCTGCTACAAACTCATTAGCAATTGCCTCAGGAAAGAGTAGTTCCATAAACGTTGGAGTGACAGCGGAAGCATCTCTAGACATGAACTCTCTTTCAATAGGGGTAAGAGGTGTAGAGTCAGCATCAGGAGTTTCCTTTTGAACTTTAGACTCTGGACTATCAAGTCGAACAGATGACTCCCCCTCAGGTGGAGCAGAGGACTCCCCCTCAGATGGAGCAGAGGACTCCTCCTCAAGCGGTACTGTTAGAGGACTGTAAACAACTTCTTCGTCTTCGTCTTCAGAAACAATCTTCGAATCAGAGGAGGACCCACATGAACCATTTGAAGACACATTGAGGGATTTGAAAAGCGATGTGTAGTCAAATAACCAATCGGGACCCACTCGAGCGTCCGTTTTATTCTCCTCCAACCAGCGCACATCATAGGATTCAACAATCTGCTTGGTCTTCTTGTTGTAAACCCTATACGCGGTGCGTGCAGCATATCCTATGAAATAACAATCATCGGCTTTGGCATTGAATTTAGGGTTGGATTCCAGGTGAAGAAGGGTGCAAGGGCAGCCAAATACACGGAAATGACTGACTGAAGGCTTGTGACCGTATAGAATCTCGTACGGTGTCTTCATCCGAGCTTTGTTGATTAAAACGCGATTTTGCACGTAGCAAGCCGTGTTAATCGCCTCGGCCCAAAAGAAAACAGGTAATTTAGAATCACAAAGCATTGTCCTTGCAGCGTCTTTTAAAGTTCTATTTCTCCTTTCAGCAACACCGTTTTGTTGAGGCGTGTGAGCAGAGCTGTATTGACGCACGATCCCCTTTTCTGCGCAAAAATGGTCAAGAACCGCATTCTTGAACTCAGTTCCATTGTCAGTACGAAGCACCTTCACCTGGTTGTTGGTTTGATTCTCAATCATCACAATGAACTTCTTTATCAGATCAGTAACCCCAGCTTTGTTGGATAAGAAGAAGACCCACGTAAAACGAGAGAAATCATCGATCACAACTAGATAGTACGAACTTCTGTTGATGCTCAGGACGTTGACCGGACCAAATAAGTCCATATGCAATAATTGGAGCACCTGACTGATTGAGTTGACTTGCTTTGGCAGGTGTGGTTTTCTATGATGTTTTCCTTGGGCACAGGACACACACTTCTCAAATGTAATAAAGTCTCTGACAGGTAAGCCTCGACCATCTCATTCTTAGCAAGGCGATTTAGGTTTTTCGCGTTAGCATGACCGAGTCGTCGGTGCCACAACATTGCGTTTTGTTCGGAGACTTTTGAAAATAGGCTAGTGACTTGTTCAGGTATGTTACTGTTCATGTCAATAATGTAAGCATTCCCATCCCGCTTAGATTTGACGAGAATCCACTCTTCCGGGATGACAATGCCTGGCTTGAGAATCATGCATTCTTTATCGGTAAAATGGGTAGAATAGCCTTTGTCGCAAATTTGGGAAACACTCAACAAGCTATGCTTTAACTCGGGAGCAAAGTTGACATTTTCAAAGCTTAGCACTCCATTTGTAACGGTTCCTCTCTGGGTGATTTTGCCACCATCTCCGCCCGCGAAGGAAACATACCCCCCATTAAAAGATTGAATGTCGCTCAATTGGGAGATGTCTCCTGTCATATGCCGGGAGCAGCCGTTGTCGACGTACCAAGGTCTGACGACATTCCTCCGCAACTGTCCCTGCAAAATGAGCGGGATTATTTAGATTTAGGAACCCAGGTCATCACTGTCCTGGGTTTCCTTTTTGCTTTCTCTGATTCATCTTTTAAAGTTTTTAATTTAGGATCCTCATATCTAATCATTTCAGAGGATGCTGATGATTGATTGGAAGTTGATTTGGGTAGCCATTGGTAGTTTGGTTTTCTAACAGTCACTGGTGAAATGCGTTTCTTATCAGTTTTCACTGAGCATCAGGATGTTTTATCAGAAGAGATAGAAGATCTAGAAGTACTCTTTGACGAAACCGATCTTGGCGGAGCCTTGTTCGGGTTTGGCATACTGTTTGGGACTTTTTTCTTAAAAACCTTTTTATCCTTTTGAAAAACAACCCTTTTTCTGCTTCGATCATCTTTCCAATTATCATTTCGAGAACGAGTTCTTGAGGACTTTGTAATTAAATACCTTCCTCTAGATTCGTTCTCTCCTCTTGGCAACATATAGTTCACAAAGATCCTATTTTGACAATTCCTAGCTATATGACCACCAACACCACAATTAAAACAAATCTGTTTATTATTTGAACTTGTACTGCATTTCTCAGATTTATTTTCTTGACAGACACTCTTACTCTTCTCACAAGAACATGCATGAGAAATAGGTTGTGAGATAAGTGAGGGTGCCTCAGATGGTGTGACTTCTGGAATTGATGGGTTTTCATGAGAATCACAAGCATCAGAATTACCAAACAGTTCATCAAACATATCAAAGAAATTAAATTCAACAGTAGCAGATGTGGAAGCATCACAAGAAACATTCTCAGTTCTAATATCAGAAACAAAAACTTTTTCATTTGAAACAAAAATATCAGAATCAGAAACAGAAACAGAAACAGATTCTCCAACTTCATGCTTTGCCTGATCTAAGGATTGATCTGCAGGGGAAGTAGAAACGTTAGTACTTTCAACATTAATAAATCCTCCTGAAACGAAACCAGATGGCTTGCCATAAACCATGAATGGTTCGTTGGCAATCTCATCCTTGGATAGGGGTTGATACTGATATGTATGATTATAAGGAGGAGGTACACTATCATACCCTAAACCCTTTTGTTGATTTCGTTTGAACTGCATACAGTGATCAATCATGTTGGCAACTACCTCGCTTGATCCATCAAATTTTCTAAAATCAAAATTTGCAGTTTCAAATTGTCTCTTTAATGTATCAAGCTCGGTAATTAACTCATCATTTTGTCTTTTAATATAATCATAAAGTTCACATTTTTCACTGTATTCTGTCTGAATTCTCTTAAAGTCCTTTATTTTTGTTTCTAACTGGGCCTTAAGGGGTTTTTGTCCTTTCCTGAGTTGATAGCCCTCATATCTAAGGTCCCCTACTTCTCTACGTAATAATTGAATTTCATCATGAAGAAGTTTAACATATTCATTACGTGCTTGAGAATAAGAAGGTAGATTTACCTCACTCTTCCTGGGCTCGGAAGTAGAAGACACCATCAGAGCAAACTGCAGCTCCATCATTTCTGCTTCAGGATCAGCTACATCATTCTTCAGGGGAGCATCATCAATTTGAGCTAGGTGAGCGTTTTCTGGCCCTGAAATATTCAGAGCCTGAATCTGGTCCTCCCAGTTAAAGGACTGAGCGACCATAGCAGTTTCACCATTAACCGCAACACCTGCACGATTGTTTCCCACTGCAACCATTGTCCTGTTGTTGTTCGTTCTACGATCTGGTTTTGGACACTCACAAGCAAAGTGACCCGGCTCGTGGCAATTGAAACATCACAACATTCCCTTGTTGAACCCCACCTTCTTGTCAACATTCATGCCCCAGTTGTTCTTCCCTGTCTTTTTAGCAAACTGCTTGGCCCTGAAAACAGCCATGGCAATCTGCCATGTAATGTCCATCTCTTCCTCGTCTTCTGGATGAATCTAATCCAGGTCAGCAAATGACAGTTGAGGTGGAAGCTCTCCAGCTACAAAAGCATTGTAGCAGTTAACAAGCCCAGTGGCTAGAGCCAGATTTTCATCAGTATCTTTCGTGTTTGAGGAAGAGGCTACAACTGGCACATTTGGAGGGGGAACAGCTTGTGGAGTGACAAATGGCTGGCTTTGAGAATGAGGAATGAATGATGCAGCAGCGAAGGTCTGAATCTGAGGTTGTTGAGCAGCAAATACTTGACCTGAGGAAGATATGATTGATGAGAGAGCATTGTTGGATGAGATTCCAAGATTTGCAGTTGAGTACGAGTTCATATGGTTAATCTCTCTCTGTTTGTCATCAATATCACAAGCTTTGATGATCTCCATGATTTCAGCAAGAGTGAGGCGATTCAGATCCTTGGTCTTCTTAATCACAGCAACATTCATGTCCCATGACCTAGGAAGAGCATTCAGAAGCTTCTTGTTAATCTCTGACTTGGTCAAGAAAATCCCAGATATATTCATGTCAGTGGTGAGAGTTGTGAACCGCTGCAGCTGCGCCTCAAGAGTCTCTCCGGGAATGTAGTTGAACATATTGAACTTTTGTCGCAACATGTCCTGGCGACTCTCCTTCATATCTTCATTGCCTTCATATACCTTAATTAGGGCTTCCCACAAATCTTTAGCTGAAGTATACTCTCGGAAACCTTGAGCAATATCAGGAGATAATGCCATGGTTAGAGTGGCTAAAGCCCTTTCCTGCTCTTCAACTTTCTCAAACTCTTCATCTGTGTAATTCTCAACAGCTTTGTCAATCACTTGTCCTCCAACCATCATAGTGATTCTAACAGGACCTTTGATGATGCTTCTCCAGACTTTAAAGTCCTTCATTTTAATGTACTTTTCAATCCTGTACTTCCACTCAGGAAAACCATCTACAGACATTAATCTTGTAATACGCGTAGTAGTGCCCATGACAGTATCAAGTTCGTGAAAATGAGTTTGACTTTGAGATTCCATCAAAAATTAAAGCAAAATAATGTCAGAAAGGAGTTTACGGTTGATGTGATTACGACCGTAAACTGCGTTTACGGTTAATGTGTTTACGGCCGTAAACTGAGTTTACGATCGGATGATTACGGTTTGGATGTTTACGGTTTAAGTGTTTACGGTTATTGAAGCTTAGGTTACGGTTAATGAAGCTTAGTTTACGGTTAATGAAGATTCCTTGTTTATGGTCCAAGAACACAGTTTACGGTTGATTAATGTTCTTGAGTTTACAGCCGTAAACTGAGTTTACGGTCGGCAGTAAACTCCCAAAAGTTCTTCAAAAAACGCGATTTTGGAGTAGATTCAATCCCTTTAACCACGAAAACACCAAAACCAATCTCGAACAGTAAAGAATGTCAGTCTAAGCAGCCGAAAACTCGATTGAATAAAGCTTTGACACCGGTTTCGCTCTGATACCAATTGTAAGGTCCTTAAACGGATCTTTACCAATGATCAAGCAACAAACAATCAATAGCAATCACAATAGAAGTAGAAGAAGAAAAGAAATCAAGCTTGCACACGTTTATTGCATAAAACGTCTGGTACAACTCGACAGAATGGACCGTGAACTCTATGGCATCAACAACTAGACAAAGACCTACAACTCCTCTATTTATACTAGACTTGGGCCGCAAACTGGGTTTACGGCCGTAAACAGGTTTACGGCCGTAAACTCACTCTTGTCCGTAAACTGCTAAACAACTCCCAAAACACACTAAAGACTCATAATGAACTATTACACCGAAAGTCTAGACCAAACCATTAACTGGACCCTTCATTTTATATAATTATACCCTTTGCTCATCGGGTTACAAAGGGGTAAAGTTTCCTAAACTGTATTTATATAGTTTATTGTAGAAAACGAGTTTGTAAACCAAAACATATATATATATATATATATATATATATATATATATATATATATATATATATATATATATATATATATATATATATATATATATACTAGCCGTTTACCCGCGCAAAGCGACGGGTGCGAATAGTTTTTTTAGAAATTAGTTTCAAGAGACGATTAGTTTTTTTGCGCAAATAATTACTACCTCTAAACAATTATCAATAAGAGTCATGATAGAAAAAACAAAATCAATAAAAATTAAAAATGAAAAGTTGTGACTCTTTACAAATATACAAACACATGATTGATTGTGCTTTATTAATCATGTAACACTTTTTTATACACCACATTTGATGTAGAGACTTCATTGCCGTTGAATTGTTCGTCAAGGTTCACTAATATTTTTATATTGACACGTGATATCCTTCTGGATAATGCCACATAAAATTAGACATGCAAATAGTTAATTTTGGAAATTATTTTCATTCGGAAACATGTCATATTTCAAGAAACACAAGTTACTTTTGGACAAATTATTTTCTTCGGGTGTTTATTTGTCATTCGAAGATGTTCATTTTTATTTGTTGTTTTGGATTAAAAATAGAAATATGTTGATGTTTTTGTTTAAAAACGAAAATGTTATTATGCGTTAAAAATAAATGTATATTGTTCTTTTCTATATAAATGTACATTGTTGATTAAAAACCCGATTAAATCTTTACATTTTCGGTATAATTATGATTTATGTTGTTTTTTCACAACAGATCGGTAATGATAAATCGACGTCTAGGTAGAGACCCTTAATTGTTCTTGCTTGTGGATTGAGGTCAAACGACTAATCCATGCCTAGACAAAGATCCATGATTATTATTATTATTATTATTATTATTATTATTATTATTATTATTCCACAACAAAACCTAAAGTTTGCAGATTTGACATTCGAAATGTTTAAAAGATTTGACATTCGAAATGTTTAAAACAATGTCGTTTCATAAAATAAAATAAAAAGACCATACTATGAAATGGTGTTGTTTTGTATACATGTGTATTCCTTTTTATCAAATAGTTTCCTTATGATTCGGGTTTAGGGATCAAAATCTATTCAAAGTTTATCGTTATCCAGAATGAAAAGACTAAATAAAATTGTTGGGTTCCAATTAAAATTTACATCCTAGTTTGTGGAATTGGTCGTGGTCATATTTTTCACCTTAAATTTGACTAATATAGTTATCAGTTCCTTAAAATTAACTGATACAATACCAAGGCTCTCAGCAAAATGTCAATTTTAATTTCCTATGACACTTGATCTTTGAGTCCATATTTACTTCGAAAGTCTCCCATATAATGTGGAACTTATTAGACAATTGATTCTTTCTTATAGTACAACCTAAATTCTTTTCGGTCACTTATTTAAAAATATTGAAATTGTTATTGATGACACCATTGGATTGAATTTAATAACCAAATAATCAAACTTAAAATTTTCCATAAAAGTGAAGTTTTACTAAATTTATTGATTGTCGATTGGATGAACCGGTATATTTTCATGGTTTTTGAGTTTTCGAAAAGTAAAATTCAAAAAAAAAAAAAAGACAAAACACACAAAAAAAGTTGAGAGAATAACTTTAAATAAGAAAAAATAGAATGCATTTGGCTTTTTTTAACTATAGCCACATATGTTAGTTTGACCATTTTGCCCTCAGACTCATGTTATTTTGCTTGGATGCCTATGCATCTATTGATGTTGTTTAATTGAGCTCGTGTTAGATAGAATTGGACAAACACTTGTCTAGCTTGCTACCCGTTTCTTGGTTGTGCAAGTTGTTTTGACCATTTTGCCCTTGTCTTTTTGTTTCCTGTATGATTTCATCTTCTAATGTGTTGTGAAATAATGATAATTATTTTGAGAAAAAAATTATCAAATAATATTATCTGGTAATATGCTATTAGAGCAAGCATCTTAAAAGTATCATAAATGAGATCTTCATTCAAAAGGGTTTGCTCACTGTTAATCAGAATGATAGAACTCCTGAAATAAGCAAGCATTGATACAATAAATGAAATAGATATAACACTTAAAAGAGAGTGAGCCAAAAGAGGGATTAAAAATAATGTTTTACCTGCTTGTCATCCAAACGAAACCAAAGCATGCATTCCAAGACTTGCTAACACCAACTTGGAACTTTTGTTTAAGTAAACCATTCGATTAACTTTTCAAAATCAACAACAATATAAATACATAACAATTGAAGTTTTGATGATTCATAGATGTTATTTTGTACTTCCTTACATGATTCCGGAAGATTGATATTAGAGATATAATAGTCGTAACAACAATTTTTGAATTGGTTGTAGATAACAACACTGCTTGATAGAAACCAGCTAAACCTTTCATCATATGCCTTTCTTTATAAAAAAAAGGATAAAAAAACATACTCAATCTTTTACTCCATACAGATAAACATATATACATGTCATCATTTTATATTAAAAAAACAATAAAAGCTATTAATTATCATGATTGTAGCCCACTTAACATTTCACTCTCTGCCTTCATCTTCTATAGCTCAACCTAAAATATTATTAACTGAAAGTTAATTTCAGAAAATAAGAATATAAAAAATATGTAGAAAAAATTAAATCCCAACATCTCAGTTCATTAACTACATACCTTGTTCTTAGCTTTTTTAATTTTCTCAATAATTTGAGACTCCACCATTCACAAACCATTAATCCATTGCTATTATCTTGAAACCTTTCTATAAAGATTAGATGAATCAAAATTACAAAATTTGATTGAAAATTTCAATAATGCTTATAGATCATAAATAATTAAGAAATTTTAAGGAATTTTACAAACATATACCTATAAAATTAGACTTACAGTTCATAAAAGTGATTAGCTCGTTCTTCCCATGTTTCAACAAAAAAACATAAAAAACCCACAAATCAAGAAATCCAAATGGTTAAACAAAAGACATGGCCGATAATCATTTTGTTTTTACCTACATTTGGGCGGATAAAGAGAGAGGGCTGAGAACTGTACCTGAGAAATGATAATAACAAAAAATATGAGAAATGAAACATGCAAAAACATAAAAAATGGCACTTATGATGTATTCCATTATCTTCTGGATTTTGATTCCAGTTTCTCTTAGCCATTTCCATAACTACACACATGATGGATTAATACTTTTGGATAAACATTATAGAGAGACAGAAAATAATTCATACCTCGTCAAGAATAAGATCCACATTCAATCACCAACCAATAGGAATAATAACCCTAAACTTTCAATCAAAATGTTAATTGCTTGATTCCTCCTGCTCAAAAAATAAGAAAAAAAAGACTCTATAACATTTTATCTCCATGTAATCTGCAACAAACATGAACATAAATTAGATGGAGGAGACATAGTTAAGGTTTTTCTTAAAGGTCAACTCATAGCCCCTTGAACCATGCACCTCATAACTCTGTGGATCAGAAAGTCGAATAAAAATGTTGAAAAATAGCAATACACCTCATAGCTCTATGAATCAAATAAGAGCCCTTTCACCTTATAGCACGATCGGCGATGCTAGAAAAGAGAAGGAGGCAAAAGATCAGCCGACACCACTCCCTTCTCTTCTCTTATACCTAGCATAGCTCAAAATCAACTGTGACAGATGATGGTGAACCTCGAATAAACAAATGAACACAGATAAACACACACAAAGACGGGAAAAAAGAACGAAGAAACATAAAGGCGGTAATGGTAGAAGCTAGGTTTTTGAAGAGATTATGTCGACAGAAATTCTGAGAGGGGATGGTGGCTTTTAAAAGGGATTAGCGGAAATTTCAATTTGAGCTAGAAAATTCAATTTGAATCTGTTGACCGGATATTCATCTCCAGCACCAGAAAATTAAGGGATGATGATGATACCAGCATGTGATTGACCGATTCAAAAAATATGAACAATACCATATTTCAAATTTTGTTTCAACGCCAAATAAGATTCTTTAGCTTTGATTTTTGTTGACTATTTGACTTATGTTCACCAAAATTAAGGGAAGACTTATGAAACTCAATAACAATCTAATGACCTGAGGCAAAGAAGACCACGACCCTAACCAGGTTTTCCATGAAAATCTCGTCGCATCTATACCTGCAAGCCAAGTTAAAACCTGAATTAGAAAAAAAAAAAACAAAATCCATGATGTTGTTGAGCAGAGCTAGATCCAGATACACATCAACACCATGGAGAAGAGTGATGGTGGCGGGTTGAGAGATGCATTTAGGGTTCTGAATAGTGAGAAGAGAGACGGTAAAGTTACCTTAGACTCATTCTAGTAAAAAAGTATGATTTTTTTAAAATTTAAATTCTCTATATTGGGTAAGATAATGATTTTTTTAAAATTTAAATTCTCTATATTGGGTAAGATAAGGATGTAGGTCTGAATATTTCGATATTAATTTTACATTTGTACTTAATGCATTGTATTTTGTACTTTGTTGATAAATGTTTGTACATTCAGCTTAAAGGTTTGGACGTCTTAAATCTATTTTTAGAAGTAGTAAGGTTTGTATAATAAGATAGTATATATATATATATATATATATATATATATATATATATATATATATATATATATACTTTAAAGGAATTATTTAATATGTTTCGCAACAATTGTTCATATTATTACATTTTTATCAAAACTTTGCCCGTATTGATATACGGGTTTGGTAGTAAAGCCATTTCATGTTTTTATCACTTTTTGTAAAACTAGTAAATAACCATTTTTATATGGTTGCGTTTTAACGTTAAATTTCTTGTGAGTTACTTGTATCCCCCCCCCCCTCCCCCCTCCTAAAACATAGAAAAAGTTTGTAATATGTAGGGGTATGAACTCACCTTATGTATTGTTGCGGCTTGAAAACGAGATGACGATGATGATCTTTATGTTAGAATACTCGGAAATGATCGAACTCCTAAGAGTTTTAACACATTCTAATGTGTAAATAAAATGAACTAATCATAGAAAGAATGTAGAACACTATGATGTTAAGAGGACTTACCAAAATGCTAAGGAATGAGTCTCAAAGATGAAGCTCCAGGAAAGTATGATTCTTGAGAGAGAATTGGAAGTGAACTGTGTTTAACTGAGAATGGTTTTTGGAATTGTGGAGGTTTCTAATTCGTGTATATGCATCTTATAGGAAATGTGTTAAGAAGAGTTGATGAGAAGTGACAGTGAAGTGATATTTACCTGGGTAAGAGCACTTATCACCTTGGGAAGCTAATTTGACCAATCAAGTGGCACCACTTGGCCACTTTATGGATGATTTCGGTCAATAAGGAGGAGATTTCGGCCAAGCATGACCGAAATCTCTCAAATAGACATACTAGAACATGATTTCGGTCCTAATGAACCTTAAGGAAGGGATTTCGGTCCCATGTGGTGTAGTTTTCGGCCTTAGTGGGCCTGATACTTAAGGTTTTCGGTCCTATGTGTTGCCATGAACAGTTTTAGGTTCTATGTGGCCGAAAACTCAATTGTGTAAGGCCTAAAAGTCCAATTCACTAAAACAATGCAATTCCTTTGACTATTGTTGACTTTCCAAGGCTTATTACTACATGGATTTCAATATATACATATACCTAACTTATATAAGTATGGTTTTCAAAGTATATTTATATAATAACTTATATAAACATGGCTTTCAATTTATATTAATATATATAAACTTGTCCTCATGGCTGAGGGTGGTTTAACGTGACAAGGTTACAATGTGGTTCTCACTTATACATGGTACATCTTTCGACTTGTTTTGGCTCTAAGTTTGCCAGTTCTCACATTATCCCCCCGTTAGAGGGAATTTCGTCCCAAAATTAATAATTTGAGTGGGACTTCATGTATTGGGAAAAAGATGTGGATACTTCTGTTTCATTTGGTCTTCCCGTTCCCAAGTGAATTCGGGTCCTCACTTGGCATTCCAGCGGACCTTCACTATTGGTATTCGGCTCTGTTTCGTTCTCTTGATCTCTCTGTCCATGATTTCTACAGGGTCTTCTACGAAGTGTAGACTCTCGTTTAATTCGATTTCATCGAGCGGGATTACGAGAGTTTCGTCGGATAGGCACTTCTTTAAGTTGGAGACGTGGAAGGTGGGGTGTACGTTTCTGAGTTCCTGCGGTAGTCGAAGTTTGTAAGCTACCGGACCGATCCTTGCGAGGATCTCGAATGGTCTGACATACCTTGGGTTTAGTTTCCCATGTTTTCCGAAGCGTATCATTCCCTTCCAGGGTGAGACTTTTAACAGTACCCGGTCACCAACCTGGAATTCTAAGGGCTTTCGTCACTTATCTGCATAGCTCTTTTGGCGGTCTCGAGAAGCTTTTAGTCGTTCACAAATTTGAACGATCTTCTCTGTTGTTTCTCGTATGATTTTGGGGCCAGTGATAGTGTTACCAGGTACTTGCCCCCTTGCTAGTTGCGTGTCACCCACTTCAGCCCAACACATAGGTGATCTGCACTTGCGGCCATAGAGGGCTTCAAACGGAGCAACTTTAATGCTAGTGTGATAGCTATTGTTGTATGAAAATTCGATGAATGGTAAATGGGTATCCCAAGCTTTACCAAAGTCTATCACACAAGCTCTCAGCATATCTTCCAATGTTTGGATAGTTCTCTCGCTTTGTCCGTCGGTTTGTGGGTAGTAGGCTGTACTCATATCTAGCCTGGTTCCCAAGGATTTTTGTAGTATTTGCCAAAATCGTGAGGTAAACCTGCTATCTCTATCCGAGATAATGGATATCAGCACGCCATGTAGATGCACAATTTCTTTGATATACGTCCTTGTTAGCTTCTCCATTTTGTTTGTCTCTTTTATCGGTAAGATGTGTGCAGACTTGGTTAACCTATCAACGATCACACATATGGTGTCAAGTCCACCCGATGTCTTAGGCAACTTGGTTATGAAATCCATGGTTATCCGTTCCCACTTCCACTCGGGTATCTCTGGCTGTTGCAATAATCCTGAGGGCCTCTGATATTCTACTTTGACCTTGGCGTAAGTCAGGCACTTGCCCACGTAGGTAGCGATTTCTGCCTTCATGTTTGGTCACCATTAAAGTTTCTTGAGATCTAAATACATCTTGTCCGAACCGGGGCGAACAGAGTATCTAGTATTGTGATCTTCATTCATGACCACATCTCTGAATCCACCAAACTTCGGTGTCCAGATTCGGTTCACGAGATAAGAAACTCCGTCCTCCTTAACTTCTAGGTTCTTATCCATTCCTTGTAGGGCTTCTTCGGTGATGTGCTCCGGTTTCAAAGCTTCATGTTCGACTTCCTTGATCTGCGTGGATAGGTGTGAATGGATGGTCATGGTTAATGCTCGTACTCGGTGGCCCGAGTATTCCTTTCTACTGATGGCGTCTGCTACTACATTGGCCTTTCCTGGATGATAGCGAATCTCACATTCGTAGTCATTTAGTAGCTCTACCCATCGTCGTTGTCTCATGTTGAGCTCTTTCAGATTGAGAATGTGTTGGAGGCTCATATGGTAAGTGAAGATCATGCTCTTTGTACCGTAGAGGTAGTGTCTCCAGATCATCAGGGCAAATACTACTGCTCCTAGATCGAGGCCATGTGTGGTGTAATTGACTTCATGAGTCTTGAGTTGCCTTGAGGCATAGGCAATAACCTTTCCTCGTTGCATGAGTACACAGCCTAAACCTTGTTTGGATGCGTCGCAATAGACTACGAAGTCTTCCATTCCATCTGGAAGAGACAAGATCGGTGCACTGCATAATGCTTGTTTTAGGGTTTGAAAGGCAACCTCCTGCTTGTCTTCCTAGTTGTAGGTTACTCTCTTCTGAGTCAGGGTAGTGAGCGCTTTAGCGATCTTGGAGAAGTTCTGTATGAATCTCCTGTAGTAGCCAGCGAGGCCTAAGAACCGACGGATCTCCGTTGGCGTTCTTGGTGCTTTCCAGTCTTTAATTTCTTTGATTTTTGAGGGGTCCACATGTATTCCTTCTCTTCTGACTACGTGACCCAAGAAATCCACCTCTCGGATCCAAAATTTGCACTTTGAAAACTTCGCATATAGCCTTTATGTCCTCAACATCTCCAAGACTTGTCGTAGATGGTGACTATGCTCTTCCTTACTTCGTGAATAGATCAAAATTTCATCTATGAACACAATCACGAACTTATCTAAGTAAGGTCTGCACACACGGTTCATTAGATCCATGAACACCGCGGGTGTATTAGTCAATCCGAAGGGCATTACTACGAACTCGTAGTGACCGTAGCGAGTCTGAAACGCCGTTTTGGAAACGTCACCCTCTTGGACTCGTAGTTGATGATAACCCGATCGTAGATCGATCTTTGAGAAGTAGCATGCTCCTTGAAGTTGGTCGAATAGGTCGTCGATTCGGGGTAAGGGATATCGTTTTTTGATAGTGAGTTTGTTCAACTCCCGATAATCAATGCACATGCGAAAAGATCCATCTTTCTTCTTAAAGAATAGTACTGGCGCTCCCCAGGGTGAGAAGCTTTGTCGGATAAATCCTTTGCTTAGTAGTTCGTTGAGCTGACTAGACAATTCCTGCATTTCTGATGGGGCCAATCGATAAGCTGACTTGGCTATGGGGGTGGCTCCAGGAATTAAGTTGATTCGGAACTCGACTTGTCGTACAGGTGGTACTCCTGGAAGGTCTTCGGGGAATACATCAGGAAAGTTTCAGACTTCGGGAATATCTTTGATATCCTTGACCTCCTTCGTTTTATCAACAACATGCGTTATAAATGCGTGGTACTTCTTGCGTAGATAATTCTGAGCTTTAATGCAAGATATGATTTGAAGTTTTGCTCTGAGTTTGTCACCGAAGATGACAAGAGTTTCGTTATTCGGGAGATTGAGTCGGACAACTTTTTCATAACATAAGATATCCGCATGGTGGGGATGTTGGATAAGGTGTCTAAGTCCATAACTATTTCTGGTATGTACTTGACCCGGTTTGGCATGATCCATTTGGGTTGCATGGCATCATCCATTTGGATAGACTAAAATGAGAGAAATAACACTTATGGTTTATTAATATATTATAAGTTCTAATATATTAATAATATTATTTAATTAGTATTGATCAAGAATTAATTTGGAATTAATTAAGTGATCAAAAGGAGACTAATTAAATATATGGGTTGATTGTGTAAATCATCCATATTTGTATAGTGGGTTAATGTTCCATGGATGCTCCATGGTGTTTTTGAACCCATGGATCCAAGAAATGAAAAGCCATGACAATTAGGGTTTACATGGTGTAACCCTAATTGTAACACACTATATAAGCATCACTTTGTTCACCAAAATCGGCCACTAAGTAAGAATTGTGAGGGCTAGCCGATTTCTAAGTGTTCTTCATTTCTCTCTAAGTTATTCCAAGTGCATTTGGTGTTGTGTGAGACATTTGAGGCATCACACTTGAGGTGCTAGGCTTACAAGGTTCTCAAGGAATCCAAACTACTACAAGGTATGTTTTCTTACTTACTTTTATGTTTAAAAGTTCCCCATGTATGCTAGATAGGTTATGAACCTTGGAAAAACAATTTTGCATGTATCATAGTAAAACATAGATCCAAGGTTTCTAGGGTTGCATGTACACCATAGGAGTGTTAGAATGCTCAAATCCCTTCAGTGGTATCAGAGCCTAGGCTTGTTTATTTGATACTTGATGCAAATTATTGAAAAAACTCAAGTTTTCTGCATTCTGCAGCATGAACTCGCGGAGTCCATGGGGGGACTCGACGAGTCCATGAGTAAATTCATCCTACTCGTCGAGTAGGTTCGTGCACTCGACGAGTAGGAGCCCCTGAATGCAGATTTTCGAGTTTTGCTGTTGGAAATGGACTAGAAACATTACCCTAAACTGTTTTGGTGTTATAAAACTTGTTTTAGATGGTGTAATGGTTATGCTAATCCATTTTCAATGGCTATTATCAAAATTTCAAGTTTTATATGGTTTATTTATGATTCTTGAAATTGTTGATATGAACATTCATGAAGTTATGAGTTTAGAAGATCATAGGAATTATTTGTAACTTTCTTGTTAGTTTAATTCTTGATCATTACGTGTTTTAATAGAATCCATAATTTGTCCTCAAGTTATGGATTACCAAAAGTCATTCTTTTAAAGTCCATTATTAAACACATAGGTTACATAAAATGAAAAGTCTCTCATTTTATTAATCCATTAACTCATAAGTTATGAAAGATGAAAAGTTTTGAAAGTTACAAAACTTGCCCTCAAGTTTTGGAACATGTAAAGTCACTTTAAATACTTTAGTTCCAACCCCTAGAATTTTAAAAGTTAAAATTCAACCCCTATACTTTATATTATTATAAGTTTAATAATAATTATATATGTATAAGAACAAGTCGTTTTACCGTTAGTAGGCCTCATTCACGAAGCCGATCTATAAGGGGGGTATAAGGTTGTTGCCTATAAAATGACAGCTTAATGGGTGTCCACTCTCACCCACCGCTTCCTTGACTGGTGGAGGGTCGTTAGCCGAACGGGTAAGACAAGGACTTTAAATTCTCATTAAAAGTATGATGAAAAAATAAAGTAACTAAATGTTTTATAAATTCCCAATCTTAGTTACTTTAGGAAAATGTGAATAAGGTGCTAACCCATGAAGTTACACTTTACACTTTGATTAAGTCGTTAGTGGAGCGTGTGTGGTTAACCGGCACACTAACCTAGACTTAACAAGGTAGGTAAAGGGTAACTTAATGTTTATCATAGTATCGATGGAGCGCGTGTGGTTAACCGGCACATCGATTGAGGGGTAAATATTAAGGGTACCAAGTAATTTGCATGGTTACTTCACACCTTGTTTTGTGATCCTCGGCATCCCAGTCACAAAACCTGAAGGGCACACTCGAGATTGAAACATGCCATTGAAAAGTTCAATGAATCTCAAAGAATCTAGGAGTTTCAAAACCAATTAAAACCTAATAATTTATTTCGTTTTTCACGGTGGAAATTGGTGAATCGTCATTCACCTACCTTTCAAATATGTTATTGCTTAGATTACGGCATCCCTCTTCTAAGTCATAATATATTGTGATTAGGTCCTAGCCTTAATATTACATTTGGGTGTTTTATTAAGGACTATCTTTATATCTAATCTAAACTTGTCTTTTCTTCTTTTCAGATGTCTTCCAACAATGCTGCTTCTGGCTCAAACCCTACTGGCTCCTTCTCTCTCATGAACCTTTGTGGGAGAGTCATCTTTGATGGATCCAACTTTATGGATTGGATCAGGAACATCAGGATGGTCACTCGGTATGAGGACAAGGAATATGTCATCGACAAGGAGCTTAAGGAACTCGATGAGTCATCTGCTACTCCTGAGGAGATCGCTGAATACCAGGCACATGAGAGAGATGCTACCAAAGTGTCATGTATCATGTTGGCCACCATGACAGCCGAGCTCCAAAAGTCCTATGATGACTACTATCCTTTTGAGATGCACCAGGATTTGATGGACCACTACCATCAGAGTGCTCGTCAAAAGTGATATGAAATCATCTCCTCCATGATAACAACCAGGATGAAGGATGGTGAACCCATCACGGGCCACATGCAGAAAATTCAAAGGTATGTGGACCGTTTGTTGAAACTAAATGTGAACTTCCCAGAGGAGTTGGCAATAGATATCATTTTGCACTCCTTACCTTCGTGTTATGATCAATTCTGCATGACATACCACATGAACAAGGAGGAAGTTACACTCAGCAAACTTCAAGGACTTTTGAAGACCGCGGAAAGTGATCTTAAAGGTAAGTCGGTTGTTACTACTCCTACTCCTACCGCGGCCCCTGTCTTGGCAATCGGGCAAGGCAAAGGAAAGAAGAGGAAGAGCCCTTCGAAGGGTACCAAGGGAAAGTCTCTTGATGGCTCCTCTTCAAGTGGAACCAAGAAAGGTTTCGTCACTCCTTCTGCTAACCCTAAAGAGGCTGAATGCTTTTATTGCCATGAAAAGTCGCACTAGAAGCAAAACTTCCCAAAGTACCAGCAAGATGTTAAGGATGAGAAAGTAAAACCCAACCATTCAGGTATTTACACTATATTGTCTAATAACTCACCCTATTCTAATTCTTGGGTCCTTGATACAGGTTGTGGTATTCACATATGTTGTGATTTGCAGGGACTAAGAAGAAGTGAGAATGTAGAGCATGGGAAGATAAACTTGATCATGGGAAATAGGAAAGTTACACCTGTCATCAAGATTGGAGTTTATTCTTTGTTGCTAAGTAGTGGGTTAACATTATATTTGAATAAATGTTGTTATTCGCCTGAAATGGCAAGAAAATATTATTTCCTTTCATGATTTGTACAAACAAGGTTTTACCTTTTAATTTGATAATGATAGTGGTGGTATTAATGCTTTCTTTAATAATGTCTTTTATTTTAAAGCATTACCTTGTGATGGTGTGTATGAAACTGTGTCGGTTGTAGATAACCTAGGAAATAATGTATTGTGTATTGATTCTTCCACTAGTTTGGATAAAGCATCATTATGGCATTGTCGTCTTGGACATGTAAGCAAGAAACGCATAGGCCAACTCCAAAAGGATGGAGTCTTGGAGTCATTTGACCTAAAGTCAGATGATAGTTGTGAATCTTGTTTGCTTGGGAAAATGACGAAGTCACCCTTCACTGGTACTTGTGCTAGGGGTGAAGGTTTGTTGGATCTTGTACACACTGATGTGTGTGGACCCTTCAGAACCGCCACAAGGGATGCTAACCGCTTCTATGTGACTTTTACTGATGATTTTAGTAGATATGGATATGTCTACTTAATCAAGCATAAGTCAGAGACCTTTGAAAAGTTCAAAGAGTTTAAACAGGACGTGGAGAATCAGTTGGGCAGGAACATTAAGATGCTTCGATTCGATCGAGGTGGTGAGTATCTTAGTACAGAATTCCTTGACTATCTTAAGGAATGTGGAATTATCTCACAATTGACACCTCCCAGGACACCACAGTTGAATGGTGTGGCTGAGAGGAGCAATCGAACCTTGTTGGATATGGTTCGTTCCATGATGAGTCGAGCTTCGCTACCAATCTCATTTTGGGGGTATGCCTTAGAAACTGCCGCTCATATCCTTAATCTAGTCCCTACCAAAAAGGTTGCCAAAACACCTCACGAGATGTGGACTGGAAAAGTTCCCAATCTGGACCACATCAAGATCTGGGGTTGCGAGGCTTTTGTGAGGCGTGAGTCTCACGATAAGCTCGAACCTCGAAGTGAGAGGTGTATTTTCATCGGCTACCCACAGAGATCCTTTGGTTACCTCTTCTACAGACCCAGTGATAATGTGGTCTTTGTAGAGGTGTATATTCTCAAGTACCTGCGGAGGACTAAGGACTGGGTCCTTACCCTCGGTGGGAGTGATGACTTGAGAGTATTATGGTATAGTGATGCTAGCTTCCAGACTGATAGGGATAATTTCCGCTCTCAGTCAGGCTGGGTCTTTACCTTAAACGGAGGAGCAATTTCTTGGAAAAGTTCCAAGCAGGAGACAGTGGCTGATTCAACTTGCGAATCAGAGTATATAGCGGCAAGCGAGGCAGCAAAGGAGGCTATATGGCTAAAGAACTTCATTGGAGACCTTGGAGTTGTACCAGCTATAAAGGAGCCTATAGAGATTTTCTGTGATAGTGAAAGTGCAGTTGCCTTAGCCAAGGAACCAAGGGATCACGGGAGATCCAGACACATCGACAGAAAATACCATTTCATCAGACATCGAATAGAAGGACTCCTTGTGGCAAAGAGGGTATCATCGGATGAGAACCCAACAAATCCCCTCACGAAGGGACTGAGCAGGGTTAAGCATCTCCAGCATGCGAGGAGCATAAGGCTGAAGGATGATATTAGTTTTAGTAGTTAGATAACTTTGAAATGTGTAAAGTGTAATTGACATTTGATGATGAATAAAAGTTGTGTTTATTTATGAGTAAAGTGTTGCTATCTTTTGTCAATCGTTTACTATTGTTTCATTTTGCATGTTTTGACTTCCAGAATAATTATGTTATGGTATATCATATTATTCAAATTCTCCACAGTCGGTCATATGTTGGAAGTAGATATGAATCAAGACTGTCATGAGTTGGCTTGTAGAAGTCTAAGATGTTGGACATAGCAAAGTGTTGCTACAACACTCATGAGTGCTTATAAGTTCTGAGTATTGGATTCAACCCACGCTCGCTGGTATCACTTCATGGAATTTATCTCGAGTGATCGCGAGACGGTAATATCATATAAGTCTTCAAACCTAGAGATATGTCTTGTTGCCTATGAGTTGGTTATACATTGATTGTACGAAAAACGCATTGGTAACTCGATGTTATAAAACGTGCCTTTGTGTATAATTCAACAAGTAGTAGAACAAGCATATGAGTCGAAGTTTATCTGTTCCTTCTTGGATTAGAAGCGATATCTGGGCCCCTCGATGATTTTGTGTTGACCCATGTACCGAGCCCGGTCAGAACTAAGTTGATGTGTTCAATTAAGTTCTATGTCAAACAAATCGGAAATCGGGAAATAAACTGTTGGACAATAAGTAAGACATTGTTCCATGTATTTGTCCGGCTGATATCTAGAACAGAGGATTATATGATCACTTATCTTAAATGGCGTATCATCATCATCTCAGTTCCGAGAGACCTTGAAAGAGCTACGATTGCTGATCGGTTCCTGAAGTCATACTTGTAGTTATAATTATTAGACTTATCCAAGTGGGAGACTGTTGGATAAGGTGTCTAACTCCATAACTATTTATGGTATGTACTTGACCCGGTTTGGCATGGTCCATTTGGGTTGCATGGCATCATCCATTTGGATAGACTAAAATGAGAGAAATAACACTTATGGTTTATTAATATATTATAAGTTCTAATATATAAATAATATTATTTAATTAGTATTGATCAAGAATTAATTTGGAATTAATTAAGTGATCAAAAGGAGACTAATTAAATATATGGGTTGATTGTGTAAATCATCCATACTTGTATAGTGGGCTAATGTTCCATGGATTATCAAGTTGGGCTAAAACCCATAGGATGCTCCATGGTGTTTTTGAACCCATGGATCCAAGAAATGAAAAGCCATGACAATTAGGGTTTACATGGTGTAACCCTAATTGTAACACACTATATAAGCATCACTTTGTTCACCAAAATCGGCCACTAAGTAAGAATTGTGAGGGCTAGCCGATTTCTAAGTGTTCTTTATTTCTCTCTAAGTTATTCCAAGTGCATTTGGTGTTGTGTGAGACATTTGAGGCATCACACTTGAGGTGCTAGGCTCACAAGGTTCTCAAGGAATCCAAACTACTACACGGTATGTTTTCTTACTTACTTTTATGTTTAAAAGTTCCCCATGTATGCTAGATAGGTTATGAACCTTGGAAAAACAATTTTGCATGTATCATAGTAAAACATAGATCCAAGGTTTCTAGGGTTGCATGTACACCATAGGAGTGTTAGAATGCTCAAATCCCTTCAGGGGACTTAACCAATCCATGCCGATGATAGCATCAAAGCTCCTTATTGTAACAGGCATTAAATTAATTGGAAAAGAGTTATTGTTTAGTGTTAGAGTGCACCCTATGTACACATCTTTAGTGCTTTCTGTTTTACCATTTGCCATTTCAACTGTGAATGTTTCGCTAAGTGTTTGAGGTTTTTGGTTGAGTAATTGTTTAAACCTATGACTCACAAAACTCCTTTTCGCACCGCTATCGAATAGTATGCATGCATAAGTGTTATTTAGAAGGAACGTACCGGTAACCACCGTGGGGTCCCTTATGGCCTCCTCATACCCTGTTGCTAGAACCCTTCCGGTGTTCCCCGTGTTCCGGTTATTAGCCTTCGGACAATCCTTTATGAAATGCTCCACTTCCCCGCATCCATAGCACGTTCGGCTCACTCCCGCATTTGAAGTCAGGGCGGCTTGTTGGGTCGGTGCTTTGCAAAATCGGGTGGTATGCCCTTTCTTATTGCAGTTTCTGCAATGCATTTCCCGACATGCTCCGTTGTGATGGAAATTGCACTTGTTGCACTTGGGTAGATTTCCAGCATATTCCCTTATGGGTGTTGGGTTGGCAGGGATAGTAGCGACGTGGATTGCTACCATTTGTTGTCTTTTGGCTGGCTCTTGCGTTGGCTGGCCCTTTCTCTTGTTCCATTGTTTTCTTTTGTCACCATTCCTTTTTGGCTGTTCAGGGAGAGCTGTCATAAATCCCTGGCAGACTCCATGATCCACCAGTCTTCGTGCCAAGCGTTTGGCACTGTCAAAGGTGATGGGGTTTGAGGATACATTGTTTCCTTGAATCTGGGGTGATAGTCCCCAGATGTACCGTTCAATCTTCTTGCTTTCCGGGGTGATCATCCCTGGGCATAGCACCGCCAGGTCACTAAATCTGGCAGTATAGGTGGTGATGTCAAAGTCTTGCATCGTGAGGTTCCAAAGCTCTTGTTCCCGTTTTTATACCTCGCCCCTCGGGCAGTATTCAGCCAACATTATAGCTTTTAAGTCTTCCCAGCTTATCGATTTAGCTACTGAGAGGGTCAGGGACTTGATATGCCCATTCCACCAGGTAAAGGCTCTTTCTGCGAAAGTGTAGGCCGCAAACTTGGTCTTGCTTTCCTCCGGATACGAACATATTTCAAATACAACTTCCGTCTTCTCGAACCATCTGGTTAGGGCAATGACGCCCCCGTTCCCATAGAATGTCTTCGGCTTGCAGTTCGAGAAGTCTTTGTAAGAACATAATCTCGAACGACTCTTGCTTTCTCCATGAGTAGAACTATTTATACCACCTCCCGATCCATTGGTACTTATTTGTGCCATTGTTGCGGTCACGGCAGCTATTACAGCAGCCTGAAAGACAGCAGTGTCCATCGGTGGAGGTGGTGGCGGTGTAGGTGGTGGCGGTGGAGGTAGTGGTGGTGGTGTTGTTGTGTTAATGAAACATCCTGGATTTCTTCTTGGCAGCATGATTCTGCCATAAATTCAAGGACAAAAAGTTGATAAGTCTTCGATAATAGTTATGTACAGTCTTAGTGATATTTGTTTTGTGTCTCGACTTCAATGTATTTGCAAGTTATTTGTAAAATGGAAACCTACTATAATAAGTAACTGATTTCTTAACTTATGAACTTAATGGTAACATCCAATGAAATAAAATGCATGCCACTTTCATTGATATTATAATTTGATACATGGTTCAGGAAAATTTGACCTTGATAAAGGTCTAGAATACATCAATGTAAATGGGAAAATTTTGGCAGCATTCCGACCCCTTAATAGTGTAATCACTTATCCGTAGGGTTGATAATACATACAAGAAAAGAGTAGCACCAACGCTTACTTGAGAAGCCTAGTCTATAACATATTGTGGGTAGCATACGCGCTACTCGGGGTGTGTGGTATGCTGAGGACCATGGTATGAAGTCATGAAAGTCTGCATTTGTGCTACTTGGCGCTCAGCCTCAATGACATGCCTCTCCATCTCAGCTTGACATTCTTGGGACTCTATTACTTCAACTCTAGTCGTGGTAACTTCCCTCTGAAGGGACTCGGTGTGGTCTCTACTATGATCATGATCTTCGTCCAGACGACGAAGTCGTACTGCAGTAACTTCAGTGGTGGCACCAACTCCCATAATCTGGTTGGTGGTTTCTATTGCTTGTATTCCTTGGCGAGCGATGCGTCGAACCATGACTAGGAGAACCCTGTCCACTGAACCTCCATTGCTGAGGTTGTAGAAGCCTCGATTCATGTCGTATGGTGGGCGTTGTCCCTATTCCTAATTCCATTGTTGCAGATCCAATCCCCATCGGGGCGACGGGCCCTGAAAGTTCCGTTAGGGATTTGGAGCGCCTTACGGAGGGTTGTAGACCTCTGGTTCTGAGTCGGTGTCTTCCTCGACTTCTTCATCTTCTTCCTCTTCTTCGAAGATCTCTTCAGGATCCTCCTCTGGATCCTCCTCGATCCAGCCTCCGTTTCCTTGGTAAGGGTAGTAGGGATCTCTAGGGATGAAAAATCCTGCCATTATGCCTAAGCGAGAATAAAGGTAAGATGTATGAAAAGAGTTTAAAAGTGCAGTTCTATAGTATCTTAAAATACTCTTATAGTATTTTAAATTTGTATGTTTATGTTTTCTTTGTATGGTTTGATGGTAAGTTTGAGACTCGGCATTCCCTACGACATTCATCGGCATACATCAGTCACATCCTGGATAAATATAGTTGATCAGGCTATATTCATCCCAGACCCGATTACATACCCCGAGGCCTACTCGTAGTGTTCGAATTATGTTAAAACTTTTTGTTTTGTTACCGTTATGACTCTGTACTAGCATTTGCGTATGCATTGATGTTTTTGTGATTCTCAATCCATTCCTGGTCCTTCCATACTTTCCTTGTGTATACAAGTCATATATAATCAAGATCGAATAGTCAATCGAATAAGTGATCTTACCTTAAGCCCACATCCAAACAAGGAAAAGGAAGTAAAGTGAAACCATAAATTCTAAGTCTATAAAATCTTTATTAGATATAACCCTAACGTATACTCTTAACAAGCATAGATTTACCAGAAGAAGGTCTTAATGTACTTGTGTTTTTGAAATCCTGGAACCATTCCTGGTCCTTCTATATTTTCCATGTGCATACAAGTCATATATACTCGGGATCGAATACTCAGTCGAATAAATGATCTTACTTTATATCCACATCCAAACAAGGAAAAGGAAGTAAATCGAAACCACCAATTCTAAGTCTATAAGGTCTTTAGTATATACAACTCTAACATATCCACTTAGCAAACATAGAATAACCAGTAAGGACCCCTAATGTTCTTGTTTTGAAAATGATACGTCAGAGAGTTTTAGTCCCTTTGTATTAATAGTTTGTATATCTTATGTGGTTTGATATACTTAGTTCACTATAAACAATGCTTTGATACCAATCCGTCACACCCCCAAACCAGATCGGCAGAAACATCCGAGGGCGGGTGACTATCATGTATAATATCATAACAGTTGAGTATAAATGTTCAAAGCAAACACAACCAACATATATATAATTGAAATAGTTATAACATTCGTATGTGTTATATGTTTCAAAATGTCAATTACAATATGTTGTCAAAGTATAGATAGACGATTAAGTGTCCCATCTTCAAAAGCCAGTTGTATCTGATTACTGGTTTCCTGAAAATACAAGTTATTTGAAAAGAGAGTATCAACAATAAAGTTGGTGAGTTCATAAGTGTTTTGTATAAATAATTTAAAAACCTCTCATTGCAATGTAATGGTATTTTGTTACTAGAAAATCCTATATTTTCCATAAAATGAGTTGTAGTCTTATCTGTACCAAGACCGTAATGTATAAGTTTTTCACATACTTAAGATAATTTTATGTAGTTTTATTTATATATAAAACCATTTGAAGACTAATTTTGCGTAAACTAAAATGTGTCATTGTTACTTTATGTGAGTTTTTATATCAGGCTGATGACCTAGATGGCCTGTAGCGACGTTTCTTCAGGCGTCGAAGTGTTATGAAATTTGTCACCCACGACCTGTCGGTCTAACTGTAGCTAACACTTAGGGTGCGGGATTGTCAGTCCCGTATAGATCTATACGCAATATCACGCTCCCCACACATGAGATTCTGGTTATAAAACAGGACTTTCGTGTGTAAGTAATGTACCGTGAAAACAATGATTCACAAAGTTTATTCAACGAGTTTACATGTTTTTGTACTTAAAACGTTTGTATATGTAACTATCCTCTGAGTCTAGGATAATAGAGAAAAACAACGTGAAATAAGTATATATGCATTTTATATAATTATACCCTTTGCTCATCGGTTACAAAGGGGTAAAGTTTCGTAAACTGTATTTATATAGTTTATTGTAGAAAACGAGTTTGTAAACCAAAACATATATATGGATATATATATATATATATATATATATATATATATATATATATATATATATATATATACTTTAAAGGAATGATTTAATATGTTTCGCAACAATTGTTCATATTATTACGTTTTTATCAAAACTTTGCCCGTATTGATATACGAGTTTGGTAGTAAAGCCATTTCATGTTTTTATCACTTTTTGTAAAACTAGTAAATAACCATTGTTATATGGTTGCATTTTAACGTAAAATTTCTTGTGAGTTACTTGTATCCCCCCCCCCCCTAAAACATAGAAAAAGCTTGTAAAATGTAGGGGTAAAAACTCACCTTATGTATAGTTGCGGTTTGATAACGAGATGACGATGATGATCTTTACGTTAGATTACTCGGAAATGATCGAACTCCTAAGCGTTTTAGCATATTCTAATGTGTAAATAAAATGAACTAATCATAGAAAGAATGTAGAACACTATGATGTTAAGAGAACTTACCAAAATGCTAAGGAATGAGTCTCAAAGATGAAGCTCCAGGGAAGTTTGATTCTTGAGAGAGAATTGGAAGTGAATGGTGTTTAACTGAGAATGGTTTTTGGAATTGTGGAGGTTTCTAATGCGTGTATATGCATCTTATATGAAATGTGATAATAAGAGTTGATGAGAAGTGATAGTGAAGTGATATTTACCTGGGTAAGAGCACTTATCACCTTGGGAAGCTAATTTGACCAATCAAGTGGCACCACTTGCGCACTTTATGGATGATTTCGGTCAATAAGGAGGATATTTCCGCCAAGCATGACCGAAATCTCTCAAATATACATACTAGAACATGATTTCGGTCGTAATGGACCTTAAGGAAGGGATTTCGGTCCCATGTGGTGTAGTTTTCGGCCTTAGTGGGCCTTAAACTTAAGGTTTTCGGTCCTATGTGTTACGATGAAGAGTTTTAGGTCCTATATGGCCGAAAATTCAATTGTGTAAGGCCTAAAAGTCCAATTCACTAAAACAATGCAATTCCTTTGACTATTGTTGACTTTCCAAGGCTTATTACTACATGGATTTCAATATATACATATACCTAACTTATATAAGTATGGTTTTCAAAGTATATTTATATAATAACTTATATAAACATGGCTTTCAATTTATATTAATATATATAAACTTGCCCTCTTGAGGGTGGTTTAACGTGACAAGGTTACAATGTGGTTCTCACTTATACATGGTGCATCTTTCGACTTGTTTTGGCTCTAAGTTCGCCAGTTGTCACAGATATAGATTGGAACCCAAATGTGAATTTGGGTGTTATTTCGTATTAATAGCTTAGGGATTCGTCAGACTAGCAGCCAGGGATTTTTAATGAGATTCAGCAGTCGAGGTGAGTTTCCTCACTGGGTTTAGCGGGTCTAAGGCACCAATGTCGGCCCTTGTAACTTATGTTAGGATACTAGGAGTTTTTGTGACCCTTGCATGTGATATGTGTTGCTATGTATACCGGGCGGGGCTCGATGCTGGGCGAGGCCCGATGACTGTATCATATGCTATTGTTTATGATCATTGCATATGTTAGTATGATTATGTGATAAATGTCTATGTGTATATTGGACGGGGCCTAAGAATAACAGATTTGTATACCGAGCGGGGCTCGAAGTTGAGTGAAACTCGATACCGGGCAAGGCCCGATGGAGGGCGGGGGTTAGTATGTGATTTGTTTTGTATGGTATGGCGTAGTTTGAGGAACTCACTAAGCTTTTTGCTTACAGTTTTTAGTTTATGTTTCAGGTACTTCTGGTTCCAAAGGGAAGAGCTCCGGATGACTGCATCGCACACACGACATGAATTCTGCTTTTGAGATATTACTCTGATTGATTTGATGTTTGATACACTTATTTTCATTTGGTCGTATGGATAATGTTTTTGGAATATTGTTTTAATTAAATCAAAAATGAAATTTTTGGATCATATTTTTGGACGTTAAAATACTATAAGAATCAACATGTTCAATGTTTTTTTTTTATCTTTTTTAGTTTTTTTTTCACGCTGCATCAAAATTATAGTTATTGAGAACAATATATTAAAGAGTATTTATTATGAAGAGTTGGTGAACAACTCTGCTTAAAAGAATGTTAAGAGAGCATACTGATTGATGTAACTATGTATGATTAGATTCTACATTATCGTTATTTTTTATTATTTTTCTAACAATTATCGATTTATCGTAGTATTAATGAATTTTGCATACATATAAAAAGAAATTATGTTTAGGGGCCCAATTTTATTTTTAACATAGGGCCTATAAATGAATAAGACATCCATGTAAATTTTAAAAGTAAAATTTATATATGGTATCTTTAAAGTCTTAATTATAAAAAAGGTTTATTGTCTTAATATTGTGAAGGTATAATGGTATACCGGAAGTATAATACAACAAATTGTTAGATTTTTGAATGTCTTAATGAGAAAAAAAAAATAACTAAAAGTATAATGCTATAATTAATAACAAAAATCTAACAAATGTATATTTTTGAAATACAATGTCTTATATGGTTAAATTTTAAAAGTGCAAAGTCTCCATTAGAAGTATAATGTTAACGATGATAAATTGTTTAAAAGCACACTATCTTAATAAGAATAAAATTGAAAGTCTATGCATTTTTAAATTGTAGAATTATAGAAAATGGCCATATGTATTACTAAAGTTCTAGAAGTGACCCATATGTCCTAACATTTCTCATGAATTTTGTTGGTGATTTTAGTATCACCATGTCATTTTAAGTAACTGAAACTAACATGTGAGCTAAGAGACTTCAAAAATTGTACTCTATTATATGTACGGGGGTTGTGTGGAGTGCACGCATGTATAAGATCGAATTAGAAGCCGGTTCGACGACTAGTCGAAGGTCCGGGGGCAGCGCCCCTTTGGCGGGGTCTAGAGGCAGCGCCCCTAGCGGGGTCCAAGGGGCAGAGCCCTAAATCCGGATTAATATTACTTGCTTCCAAAGCAACTAATGACGGCCCAACCTGATAAAACCCTAATATCGTTTATTATACAAACGACTCTTCTTTTCAGAAGAGGGTTACGATCTTAAGCTCTCGTTTTTCATCATACTTTCACAGAATCCTCTAGCATTTTGGCTTACGATTTCTGTGCCTAGAATCGTAAGTGTCCACTTGGATTATCCTAGGCTGAATTTCTTGTAACCCAGGCATATGGTAGAAATATCAGTTCGGAAAGTGATATCACGATCCAAGTCGGTATCCAGATCTCCACCACAAACCCTAATATTCTCAACATTGGCAACATTATAAAAATGGTTATGTATAATTGCAGGAAATATAAAAATTACAGAAATATTTCGTATGTAATAATAAAATTATAGAAATAACCCCTATGTAATAATTTAAAACTAAGTTACATAATAGTAAAATTACAAAATGGTCTCTTAATGGGAAATTAAAGATTCAATATTTTCATGTTATAAGTGGTGTATCTTTTTGATGATCCTTCAACAAAAATAACATAATCAAAATGCATCCATTATGTAGTTTCTACCAATATTATAAAAAGTACCTATAACAAATAATGTGAACTTAAACTTCAAAAGAAGATATTATATACACAAAAAACAAAAAATATTGTTTAAACTCCTACTGCAACACATGAGTTTTAAAACCCTCGTTACTATACAATTTTTTTTTAAACTTCTACTAATTTGGTTGTTGATGGTTGACTTTGAAATATTATTGTAATTGTTGTTCAATAATTTTATTTGGGTTTAAGTTAAGGACATCTTTTGGCAAAAGAAGTTAAGTAAAATTTAATTGGAAATGAAAGAGAAGATGTTAAAATTTTGTTTGAAAATTTAAAATAATGAATGTACTGAGTCTAAAAATTAAAAAATCAATTACAAACGGTTGTTTAGTTCAAAAGTTTAGGTTTGACTTTTTCATGTTGTTCATATCTTTAGCATACAATGGATTCTGTATGTATAGGATGATCTTAATTTACTTATTTCCATATGTTTATACAAAGATGATAGAATCTATAAAAGCTTATCACTGTTTTTTGGAAATTGATTTTTCAGGATGTATTAAAATTATCAAATAATCAATTTTATGTTTTCAAAGGACAACCAATTTTTATTTTTGTATGGTTACTTGTTATTATATGAAATTGAATGATTTACCCCTCTTTCTAATTCTACACTTTTGGCACACATTTTATATTTTATTACAAATTTTGTCTGGATTTAAAATTTTGTTATGTATTGGCCCCAAAATTAGTTTTTTTATTTTATTTTATTACAATTCAGTTTCCTACGGCATTTTAAGACTTTTTTTATAACGTTTTAAAAGAATTTTTTCTTTAACTTAAAAAAAATTACAATATTTTCTTAATATTTTTCCAATTTTTACATTGTCTCATCTACATTAACAAACCAATATTTCTCATTGATTATGCCGCACTTGAATTTGATGAAAATAACAAATATGATTGAATCGTTGTTTTAGTATTTCTTCTATTTTTTAAATTATCAAATCCAAGTGCTGCACAATCAATGAGAAAATTTGGTTTGATAATGTATATGAAGCAATGCAAAAGTTGTAAAAAATTGGTTATTTCATCAAATCGTATTTGTTATTTCATCAAATCCAAGTGACGTATAATCGGCTAGAAAAATTGGTTTACTAATGTATAGAAGCAATGCAAAAGATGGAAAAACAATTAAGTGAATATTATAATTTAAAAAAACAGTAACAAAAAAAATCTTATAAACCGTTATAAAAAGTTGTGGAAAAAAAATTTGTAAAAAAAAAAAATAATAAAAAATAAAAAAACTAAACAGGGAACAAATTTGTAACAAAAATTTCAAATCGAAACAATTTTGTAATAAATTTAAAATCTAGGCAAAAAATATAAACTTTAAAAAACTGATAGACCTATTTGTTAGCAGGTAACCAAATATAAAACATAAGTTGGTTACCCTTCTTAAAACATACAATATGTTAATTGGCAACTTTAAAACATACAAAGTGTTCCGATGATCTCAATGGATTTTTCAAACGCATTTCCTACGTAAAACTTTTATGTTTAATCTAATATGATAATATTTGTGATCTTGAGAAAAAAAAAATGCTATTAGGGATAATTTCTTCAATAACATGCTTGTTGATTTCAAGAGACACATTAAAATTTGTTACATGGTCCGAAATCAAAGTTAGTGCTCCTGTGGAGACACTCCTATGTGGTAAAGCTTGGGACTAGATTGGTCTTTATTTAGATTGTATTAATCATGAAGTACTTGGGATCGTTTATGACGGAGGGACAAAGCTGAGAAGTAGAGTTGTTGGTTGTCTTATTTGTAACATATTTTCACCTCATTAATGCCAATAAACCATTTAATCTCATCATATTATCCTTTAGTAAGTCTTTTTGTGCTTAATAGCAATTTGATATTGATTTTCGAACAATAGATAATCACTCTCTAGCTTATATATTTTAAGCTTCTTATCCTCAAATTTGTATTTTAGCCGCTAAAACCCTTTCAAACGCTCTTAAGGCCTAAAGTTGCATTACTGATATTTGAACTCTTACATAATAGCACACTGTTGAAAAATGATGACCCTAAAAAAAACTACATTGTATTTTACCTTGCTATTTTTTGGGAAAGGGAACTTCCCTAACGAGGGTTTCCGGGTCAGCTTTCGCGCACCGACTAATCCCCCGCTACAACATGAGGCTTTGCCTCATGCCCTGGAGTTACTGCAGGTGAACCTTCATGGCCACAAGAGCTGAGTGGTGTCAGGATTTGAACATGGGTCAATAGGTTATCCACCATATCTTCCACATTGTATTTTACCTTGCTATTTAACACGTGAGAAGATAATATTAATAATAATAGTAATACTGTAACACCCCAATTTTCATGTATAGATTATATAACAAATAATCGTTTCAACATCTCCCAATATCAATTAAGAACTTACTTATAGACTAAACTACAACGGAAGCAAAATAAAATAAAATAAAATATAGTCTTCAACCAAAGAACTTCAGGTGTTACGTCTTTGCGGAACTCTTTTGTCGTCTTGTTGATCAATCATTCTCCTTAGCCTTCTTACTGCCACTTTTTAAATAGTTTCCTGGGTTGCGCACATTTAAAGTTTCTAAAAGGGTAAGCCTAGGGTCTAGTGAGTTCGTGTTGCACATACATGTCCATCACTTAAAAAAACACAAATAATTTTATCATATATCTTCAATAAATCATACAACAATATATCACCGGATGACCTAATTTAGGGGAAAGATTAATTATCCAGAGAAAGAACCAAATGTTCATTTCCCTTCTCCTTGAGACAACTCATCATCCATTGTACTCAAGTTTTTAAATATCCAAGGAAATGAGTATGATTCTCAATTCCCATCCCCGCCGATCACACACATCCGTCATGCTCACGGCGATTAAACACCCACCCATTCCCGCTAAACATGTCATCCAAAAACACACCCAGTAGATAACAAATCCAAAATTAACATTTACATGCAACCATACTTATCATAAAACATATTGTCAATAAATAAATAAATAATGCATAATAAACCACATGATAAACATTTATGTGCGAGCAACCATAGAACACGAAAAAAACTCACCTTGTTGGTGTTAGTCTTAACCGGATGTCGTCACGCTACCCACAAACATGCACCCTACAACCAACATTTATTTTCTAAGGCTTAATCCTATAAACATCGTATGTGTTTGTTTTGGTTCCATCATACATATGTCTCCTTCGGCCAACCAATAATTATTTCATCATATTAATTAGAATGTGCGTAACAACTTTAATAAAAATATTATTATCTTTTTCTTCATTTTCTTTTCATGTCGTCATTCCCATTTAATGAGGTTTTACCCGTAAAAGATTTAATACTCAAATGTCAAAATAACTAAACCTTAAAACAAAGACTTTGTTTGAATAATAACAATAAGTAATATTAACATCAATATAAAGTAGCAAATTTAAAATAACAACCATTTATGTAATGGTGTAGAAAACTAAAAATTGTCAAATTATAAAAACTGAAGGGGCTATTTTTATATATTTTGTTATGATACACAAGTAACACATTTGTTACCTATTTGTGAAAACTAAAATTGCAACTTATCAACAATAGTGGGACCATTTATGTAAATATCATTTTAATCATTTGAAACATCAAGAAAACCGTTTCAACATAAAGATCCAAATTCTTTTCTTCTTTATCAGAACAATAAAAACGTTTTCGACCATTTTATCACAGTAAAACTTAAAAACTGTTGTCAAATAAAATTTATAAAACCACCATTAATAATCTCCATTTCATACTAACATATTCATATACTAAATCTTGAATAATTTATTATAAAGCAAGTTTAAATTCACCATTTCTTTTACCAAAACATAACATTTGTTTTTCACCAAATTCGATCAATCCTTGGCCGAAAAGAGACATAGGATTGAACCAAAATACATACTCAAATCCTATAAACCTACTCAAACAACTTGATCAAGCTTAAATCGAAGAGACATACCTTAATTTCTAAAATAGCTCCGAAAACCTTCACGAACTTCAAACCCCGATTTCTATTTTGTTTCTCCAACCTTTCTTGCAATTTTTGTGGGCATTTCACTCTATTTCTCGTGCCTTTTATATTGCCCAAGTTTGTAACCTTTCTAGTTAACCCAAAAGTCTAAATTTATGACTCTAATCAAGTCATGAGTTTTGGAATTAAAATTTCATAATTTCTCTATTTACTCCTAATTAATTTATTAATCATAATTATAATAATATATTTATACCATATATTTATTTTAATTTGAGTTATCACAAATACCAACATTAATTTTTCTAAAATGGTTTTTATTGGAAATCTTTTTCTATAGTGACTTCAAAAGAATATAAAAACTTTGTGGTTTAAATTTTAATAGCTTTTGTACATAAAGATGGAATTTTGGATAATGCAACTTTCTTTGCTATAAATACCACGCCCCCACCACCTAATCTTCTTCACTCAAATACCAAAAACAAAAACACTCTCAAATGATCGAAGTTCTTAATCCTTCAGCGATCTAATCACAAGTCAAAAAAGGTAGTAGGCTCACAAACAAAGAACTCTATATCTCGAATTTCAGTTGGAAAATGAATTCTGTCGATTTGAAATTGGAAAAAGCCAACGCGATCTTCCGGTTCCGAAAGCTTCAAAATCTCACGAATCTATTTCGATTCATGGAGATGTTTGTTTTCTTTGTTTTGATTTCTAAGTTATCTTATCAACTTCCGTTCGCCATTAGAGTCTCTGCTGAGCATTTCAGGGGAGTTTCCTTCTTGATTTTTAGCCCGAGGTATGTTTTTGTGATTGGAAACGTGATTATCTTAATTCTATTATTCAAATCTCGAGTTACTGAAAATGGTGATCTCAACGGAAATATCGATGTTTACGATGAGTATGTTAAGAGATGCGAGAAGAACGTAGCGAACCCCATTAACATTTTAACTGTAGCTACTACTGAAATTGTTCCGAGTGAGGAGAAGAAGATTTGCAGGAGTCAATCGGAGAATCTTATGATCGTGAATAGAAAGGGAAATCAAAATCACCGGGAATTAAGACGCTCGGTGACGGAGAGAAACATATCGAAGAAGATTGATCGTGGTGGCTGTGTGACTGCGGTACAGGAGAAGAGTTGCGCAGCGGATGAATTGAGTGGCGAAGAGTTCCGGCGAACGGTGGAGGCATTTATTGCGAGGCAGCAACAAGCCCTTCGAAATGAAGAGTTGACTCAGGTAGCTTGTATAGGTGCATAATAAAGTGACACTTCTTTTTCTTCTATAAAGAGAAAAAATCAAATTTTAGTTTAGAAGAAAATAGAGAATATCTTCCTTGTGTATCCTTTTAATGGTTAACTATTGTATATTATAGGAAATTGACACTTAAACACCTTCTAAGTTTTGTGTTTGTACCCGACCCATATTCATGTTTTGTTTTTGTTTTTTTTTAGTTTAGACCGTAGACCATTAAACTTAAATTTTACCTATTAAATAAGTGTTTGACCTAATAACTACCGGTTCTTAGGTAAACTAATGCTTAGTTGGCATGTTGACACGAAGACATAAATCTCATATCCTAGCCACGTTATCTCTTTGTCCACTTAGACAATTAATTATTTTATTTTTTGAAATACAAAGAAAAAAAAATCCAAAAAGTATAATTAACCCCAGATTATATATCCAGGCTTCCTTCTCTTCTATGCAGTTTCTTCTTCTTTATGTCACCTCTTCTTCTTCTTTATCAACCTCTTCATATTTTTACATCGTTTTCTACTTCATCTTTGAACCAAATTTCGAAGCAAACGAGTCATAAGCAACCTTTGAACCAACGCTTCAAAAGCAACCTTCGAACCAATGGTTTTATATTTGAGTTTTGACCACCTGTGATTCCCATGTTCATCATCATCTTCACTTCACGAAGACACCATTTTCGGACCTGCAATCTAGAATCAAGGAGGTTGAGAGATGATAGACCATGTTTGAGAGGCTTAGTCTCCCGAGACTAGTGAAAGGAAAATAGGTAATTTGGGATAATTATCTGAATATTCTTTCTAATAAAAGCAAATAGATCAAATTAAAATAACATCTACCCCTAATGTTGAGAGCTTAAATTGCCAAAATAAAAGGAAACATGGAAAAGTGGAGATATTCCACAACCTAACTCCTAACTTATTTCTCAAGTTGAACAATCTTAATTGCTTGAAATTCGGTGACCAATTCTTTCTCTTGTACACTTTGACTTCTCCTTGGTTAAGCTTTTATTCTTCATAACGAGTGGGTCGTTTGTGGATTCTTTTGGGCCCTTGCTGATGAGTCGTATCAAGAGACACAGAGCAAAGACAAACAGAAATCAAACAATAACAAATTCTGATTTACCCCCCTTCCATCTCTAATGAAATCAAACAACACATCGGATCCCAATCAAACAACTATTCTTCCTAACTGTAACGTCTGAAGATTCGGCCTATAGTCAATTTAGAGATAATAAACGTTAAAAATAACTTTTTGATAAAATATTATTTATGATAAATAATCTTAACATATTTTATAGTATATGTCACAAGAATTATGTACATATAAAGAACATTAAGGTCCGACTTCGTATGAAGAAGTTATGTGTAACGACGTAAATTTTCAAACAAATTTTTCATTTTAAAATCGCATACTTTTCATAACACATTGTATAAAAATCTCGTTTATTCAAATTACAAAACACAACTCCATTAATAATCCAGGATCCTCAAAACATAACTCTTTCTCTGGTGTGTACAATCAAGCCGGTGCCGTCCCGCGATCCTGAGAAACCTGAAACACATAACACATAACACGATAAGCACAAAGCTTAGTGAGTTCCTCAAAATACCACACACAGCTCGTTAGCCACTCGAGGCTATAACTCAATAAGACACTCCGGTCAATGTGTCTCAGTGGAGACCCTCTGGTTCCACAGCTCGGATGAACCCTTTGGTCCTAACTCCGTAGCTCAAAATAATACACAGCACAAATCACAAAGACATAATGCAGGATATCACAGTACTCAAATAAATACATAAGACCCTCCGGTCACACACAACTCATATTACCACTCTAGGCATGTATAGTGAGAAGACTCACCTCGAAGCAAGCAAGCAGTTATCCCCATACTTGAATCTCGAACTAGTCACCGCCTAACACACAGGGTAAATATCTCTAATCAACACTCAAATTCTCAACTCTAAATAAACCAAAGGTTAATCTTTCTCTCTCTACTCGGGAAGTGGGTAAAAGACCATTTTACCCTTCCATGGTCTCTATTACTCAGGTATGTCCAAACCCTAAAGTCAACAAAAGTCAAACTCGAGTCAACAATCCATGTTTGACCCGACTCGTCGAGTGCACTCATGCAACTCGTCGAGTCCCCCTTGCTTCCTCAGAGTCTCATGAAAGCCCGGCTCAGCTCGTCGAGTTGACCCCCAACTCGCCGAGTTATCGCATGTTCAAGTTCGTCGGGACAAACCCTAACCGACTCGTCGAGTCGTCTCATTGACTCGGCAAGTTCATGCAAACTAAATCCCCATTCAGACGATTCTAAGCAGATCTACAACCCCACACTCCAGATCTATCCTCTTAAGGCTCGAATAGCACGTAAAGCTGCAAGCTTTACGTTCATGCATGGCATAAAGGGCTCATAATGCCAAAACATGCTCCAACAAGGGCTAGATGCTCAAGAGCTTGCTTCCAGCTCAATAAAGCTCGAGTCTCTGGACTCACAAGGCCACTCATAGTCCAGATCTGAGGTTCCAACCTCAAACCATACACAAATCACTCCATCACACAAGATAAATGGAAGAAAGCCCTAAAAGTTCTCTAAAACAAGATCTCATAAGGAAATGATCAAGCTAGCATCTTTTTACCTCCAACTGAAGCAAAAATCTGAGGAGTCTCTGGATCCAAAAGCCTTCCCTTCATCCAAGCCAAGATGCTCTCAAAATCCCCCTCTTAAAGTTGCACAAGAACACCCAAATTAGCCACTTTCTCTCTCTCAATGGATGGAACTGATCTAGGGTTTCCCACAGGGCTCTCTGGAGATAAGGGAGGCGGAAATGAGGGCTTAAGGCCCTTTAAATAGGACATAAGCCCGGAAAATTAGGGTTTCTCTGCCCAGCACCTACTCGGCGAGTCGGCTCTCTGACTCGTCGAGTCCATTCATTAATCCCACGTGGACAACTCGACTCTACTCGACGAGTCACTCCATAAATCTCAAGATTAAACACACAATAATATACCTGAAAGTCCGGGTGTTACAATTCTCCCTCACTTGAATTAGATTTCGCCCTCGAAATCGCTCTTCAACAACAGATAGATAGAACCCAAAACCGAAAAGCACCACCGAAAGGATCTCATACCATACAACTATCTCCCTCCATGAACACCTATATCCAAACAGGTTCTCTCACCCAGAAAAAGGATAGACCCTTCTGCCGCTACGATAACTCTCATGACTCTCCAGAATCTGGAAACTCTAGTGGCCTGTCTCACTGCCAGACCACCTTCCCAACATAACGTCATGCTATTCGCTCGTCGAATAACAGACCCTGACAACTCACTGCCCCTCTGATTCTCTCGTTGCAACTGATAAAACAAGACAATGCCCAAAAATTGACTACCGATCACTCACACCAGACATGTTAAACAATTCAGATCATACTCCAAAGAATGAAAGGATCACATCACTCCAAGGACTCATCCACTGTACTGCAATCAAAGCCCATCTGAACAATGGACTCTCAACACCCTGTCCTTAGACACAAGACAATGATCATGCTTGTTCAACGCCGAGCAAAGGGGTACATTCATGAACAGTCATACTAAACATAATATACATATAAATTATAATAGGTATAATTTATGATACAAAAACTCTATTTTTACTAGTCAAGTATACAAGGTTAAACTACTTTGCTAATACAATGATACAATTTAAAGTTATACAAGTATGTACAATTCACTTTATATTATACTAGAAAAGGAATATATTATCAGTCATTTATTGCAGAATGACTGTGCATTAATATTATACTCGTAATCGTCAATATGATTTTTGTGATTCTAAGTTCATTAGCTTAATTATTTAAGCGACACTATTAAAGTACTGATAATTATAACCAGAATCTCCTAACAGAGAGCGAGACAAATGTATATAGATCTATACGGGATTGACTATCTCGCACTCAAACTGTTAGCCACAGTTAGGCAGAAATGCCATATGGGTGACAAATGTTGTTACAGTTCCGGCGCCTACAAAGCATCGTATCAGGCTTATTATTCTTAGTATGGTTATAATAAACTCACAAAAAGATATGAACAAATACGATTGGTGTATAAATAATTAAACCAAAGAGTACGAATACAAATTACTGGTTTTGTAATAATACGATTTACAGTATTACATTAAAAAGTACAATTACAAAACTTGGAAAACATAAACAAAACAGAAAACATTCTTCTTATAGTTTTACCGTGAACTAAAACTATGTTATACTATTTTATAAGTACAATAACACTTATACAGAATGGTTTTATGGTATTAAAACTACTTTTCAGTTGTAATAGAAAATATTGGATTTTCTGGAAATAGTAAACATATTCGTTATTTCAAGGAACAGAAAACAAACTTTTAAACATAAATACTTATGCACTCACCAACTTAAATGTTGATACTCTCTTTTTAAAAATACTTGTATTCTCAGGGAACCAATAGACATGTACATCCCCAAGCTTTTGAGGAGACGGAGCAGTGTCGTGTTGCGTCTTTTGTCTTTTGCTATATCTACTTTTTGGTGTCAATATACAATGTTTGAACACTTATGTAAAACTTATACATTATTAATACAATGGTTGTTGTACTTTGATTACTATAATGCATGTGTTGTGATACTTAAACATGAAGTCACCCACCCCCGGACGTTTCCGCCGTTCAGGTTTAGGGGTGTGACAGATTGGTATCAGAGCATTGTTTATAGTGAACTCAGTATATCAATTCATAAAAGATATACAACTATAAATACATTGGGGCTAAAGAGCTCTGACTACAAGTATACTTTTAAAATATAAATATTTTATAAAAAGTATACTAACACTCATATATATACATTAACAACATCACAGTCATAACAACATAAATGTATTTGGATGTTGGACACTACAGTTAGACCTGGACAGTTATGTAATCATATTTGGGATAAATATAGCCTGATCAACTATATTTATTTGAGATATGACAAACATGTGTTTGGGAGTGATCGCGGTGTTGCAACAAGTCTAAAACTTACCAATAAACCATACAGAGAACCTTTATCATTTAAAATACTATAGGAGTATTTTATAATACAATAAAACTATATTCCTTCTATGCATCTTATCTTTAAATTCTCGTACAAATACTATGGCAGGATATCCCCCGCACAGAGATCCCTATTTTCCTGATCAAGGGAATAATGGCTGGATTGAAGAAGATCCGGAGGAGGATCCAGAAGAAATAGTAGAAGAGGAAGAGGAACCAATGGAGGAAGAAGATTCTGATGGCATTGACACAGAACCAGAAGTATACAACCCCCCACCAGCCGTCCAACACCCCGTAATAAGACAAGATTTTCAAGGACCAACACCAGCATGGGCCGCACACTTGCACCACTAGAGTCGACAACAAGGCCAACACCCTCCTTACGGGATGGCAAGGGGCTTTTATGACCTCTCTAGAGGAGGTTCAGCCGACAAGTCTATCCCTGTCATAGTACACCGCATTGCTCGCCAAACTGATCAGGCACGGATTTCAATAAACCGAATTCTAGAAGTCACTGCTGCCTCCCAAGTAAACGCCGTAAATCTTCATCGTCTGGACGGAGATCACGATGAAACCAGACACCACACAGACATGCTTCATGAAGAAATGATTGTTGCTCAAATCGAAATTAGATCACTCAGGGAGCATCAAGCTGCACTTGAGAGGCGTTTGAGGGGAAAAGAGCACCAGGATACAGATTCCATTGCCAAGAACCGTACTCGCCGCAAGTAGTGTTTACACTACTTCTATTTTGATATAGACTAGGATTTCGAATATATATACTACTTTTAACTATATGTAAAACTCCACCCTACGATTAAGTGAATACACTACTCGTAGGTCATAATGCTGTCTAATTTCCCTTTTTGTTGATGTAATATAGACCTATATCTAGGTCAAATTTTCCCAACTTCATGTACAAAACAATATATCAATGAAAATGATAAGCATTTTACTTCATTGGGAGTTACTACAATTTTCATAAACATTTTGCTTCATAAATTTTGGTTGCAGACTTAAAGCAGACTCATTATGTTCAACTATACAAAGTCATTACGAAGTATAGCTATAAACAAAATTGGCAATTATCTACTTATACTAGTAGACTTTTATTGTTAATTGCTAAATTGAACACAATAACAAGTCAGGAAATGATACGTTAAGAACTGAGAAATTTATTGTTCAAATATTTCCTGACTCAAGATCAATATAGAGTACTTATCACCATTTTTCTTAAAACATTATAGATAAAGATGCCTCCAAGAAGAAATCCAAGGCATGTCAATGTCAATGCAACTCCGACACCACCTCCACCTCTGCCGCCACCTCCACAATTTGATACTGATATGTTTCAGGCAGCGGTCACTGCAGCTGTGGCAGCCGCCATGCCACAAATAAATACAACCGGTTCCAGTGGATCTGGGGTTGGTGCTCATCCATCCAATCATGGTGAAAGTCATGGACAACCATGGGAGTGTTCTTATAAGGACATCACAAATGGCAAACCTAGAACCTTTAATGGGACTGGGGGAGTCATGGCTCTATGTCAATGGATAGAGAAAACCGAAGCAGTCTTTGAGATCTGCTCGTGCCCTGAAAGTAGCAAGGTGAAATTTGATGCCTGCACTTTTTATGACCGAGCTCTCACATGGTGGAACGGTCATGTTAAGTCACTGACTCTTATAGTGGCTAACTCAATGGGCTGGGAGAATCTGAAATTGATGATGATGCAAGAGTACTGCCCGAGGGGTGAAGTACAAAAGCTCGAGCAAGAGCTTTGGGGCCTTACCATGAAAGGTACAGACATAGTGACTTATACCAACAGATTCAGTGATTTGGCAATCCTATGTCCTGGAATGGTTGCTTTGGAGAGCAAGAAAATCGAAAGATATATCTGGGGACTATCACCTCAGATTCAAGGAAGTGTGTTAGTTTCCGAACCTGTTACATTCGATAGTGCCAAACAACTGGCACAGTCACTCGTTGATCATGGAGTTCGTTAAGGCTTCATGACTATCGTTCCAGAACAACCCAAAGGAAACAACAACAACAACAACAACAACAACAAGAAAATCCTTGGAACAAAAGGAAGGGTCAACCTTCGCAAGAACCTTCTAAGAAACAACAGATAGTGGCAGTTCATGCCGCTACTGTTCCTGCTACTCCTACACCAGCAAAGAAGTATGTTGGTAAATTGCCGAAGTGCAACAAGTGTAATTTCCACCACAATGGAAATTTCCGTGAAATACAGTGTAGGAACTGCAACAGAAAAGGGCATACTGCCCAATTCTGTAGGTCACCGCCGCAACCGATTACTCAAGTACCTGGCGCTGGAGTAGGTCAGGCATGTTATGGATGCGGTGAAACTGGACAATACAAAAGGGATTGTCCAAAAGAGAGAAATGTCGATGGAGTAGGAAGAATACTAGCTATTGGCAACGAAGAAGCAGTGGTAGATCCTACGGTGGTCACGGGTACATTTTTTCTCAACAATACTTATGCATGCATTCTATTTGATTGTGGTGCTGAGAAAAGCTTCGTGAGCCATAAATTCGAACACCTACTAAAAAAAATTGCCAACCACGAACAGAAACCTTCACTGTGGAAATGGCCAACGGGAAAACCGAATACACAAAAGATATATACATAGGATGTACCCTTACCCTAAATAACTTTTCCTTCCCAATCGACCTTATGCCGGTCTCCATAAAAAGTTTCGACGTCATTATTGGGATGGATTGGTTAAGTCTCAATCATGCCGACATCCTATGTTACGAGAAAGCCATCCGCCTTAACCTGCCAAGTAACGAAACCCTTATCATTTATGGCGACAAACTCGGTACAAACCTACATATCATTTCCTGTGTCAAAGCGCAAAAGTATCTTTGCAAGGAGTACTATGCTTTTCTAGCTCACGTGGTAAACGAGAAACAAGAAGTGAAAGACATCGAGAACATTCCCGAGGTCTGTAACTTCCCTGACATTTTCCCCGACGATTTTCCAGGAGTACCGCCAGAGAGACATGTCAAATTCAGAATCGAATTAATACCTGGAGATACCCCCGTAGCCAAATCCCCATATTGTCTTGCACCATCAAAAATGTAGGAACTATCCAGCCAACTAAACGAACTTATTAGAAAAGGTTTCATTAGGCCAAGCTTCTCACCCTGGGGAGCACCAGTCTTGTTCGTGAAAAAGAAGGGTGGATCTTTCCGTATGTGCATAGACTACCGCGAGCTAAATAAACTTACCATCAAGAACCGATACCCTCTACCTCGCATTGATGATCTGTTCAACCAACTACAAGGTGCCAACTACTTTTCTAATATAGACTTAAGATCCGGGTATCACCAGTTACGAGTTCTGGAAGAGGATGTTCCCAAAACAGCATTCCGAACTCGTTATGGTCACTATGAGTTTGTAGTGATGCCTTTCGAATTAACGAATGCACCTGCTGTGTTCGTGGACTTGATGAACATAGTGTGACGTCCTTACTTGGACAAATTCGTAATAGTCTTCATAGATGATATCCTTATCTACTCACGAAGTAAGGAGGAGCATAGCCAACATCTCCGACAAGTCTTGCAGACATTAAGAGCAGAGAAGCTATATGTGAAGTTCTCAAAGTGCGAATTTTGGATTAGGAAAGTAGGTTTCCTAGGTCACGTGGTCAGTGAAGAGGGAATACATGTGGACCCTTCCAAAATAAAGGCAATCGATAACTGGTCAGCACCCAAAAAGCCTACAAAAATCCGCCAATTCTTAGGCCTTGCTGGCTACTATCGCAGATTCATTCAGAATTTCTCCCGAGTTGCTAAACCAGTCACCACCCTGACACAAAAGGATGTAACTTTAGCTGGTAAGAGAAACAAGAAACAACGTTCCAAACACTGAAGCGAGCCCTATGCAGTGCACCTATCTTGTTTCTACCAGAAGGGACAGAAGACTTCGTAGTATACTGCGATGCGTCTAACCAAGGGCTAGGTTGTGTTCTTATGCAACGAGGAAAGGTCATATCCTATGCCTCAAGACAGCTTAAGACACATGAGGTTAGCTATACAACACACGAACTTGAACTGGGAGCAGTCGTATTTGCTCTGAAGATATGGAGACATTATCTTTATGGCACAAAATACACAATATTCATGGACCATAAAAGTCTTCAGCATATCTTCGACCAGAAAGAACTGAACATGAGACAACGACGTTGTGTAGAGCTACTAAACGATTACGAATGCAAAATTCGTTTTCATCCTGGTAAAGCCAATGTAGTAGCTGATGCCCTCAGTAGAAAAGAATACTCAGGACGTCGACTAAAGTCGTTGACCATGACAATCCACTCACACATGTCCACACAGATCAAAGAGGCTCAACTTGAGGCCTTGAAACCCGAAAATGTGGTAGGTGAATCTTTAAGAGGAGTGGAAAAGAACTTGGAAATCAAAAGTGATGGAGCCCGATATCTCCTGAACCGGATTTGGACACCAAAGTTCGGTGGTTACAGAGAAGTTGTCATGAATGAAGCGCGTAAGACACGATACTCCATTCACCCGGGTTCAGATAAGATGTATTTGGACCTTAAGAAAATTTATTGGTGGCCTAACATGAAAGCCGAAATTGCTACCTATGTGGGCAAGTGTCTTACTTGTGCCAAAGTTGTGACACCGTAAATTTCAAAACAATTTTTCTTTTGAAAAATTATTATTCTCCGTACATATTTCACAAAACATCATTATTAAATCACAAAAACATAGATCCATGTTTAATAAAATGATAATCCAGGATCCTCTTAACTCTTTCTCTGGTGTGTACAATCAAGTCGGTGCCGTCCCGCGATCAAATAAGAAAACCTGAAACACATAACACATAACACGGTAAGCACGAAGCTTAGTGAGTTCCCCAAAATACCACACACAACACATATTAGCCACTCGAGGCTATAACTCTGTTTGACCCTCTGGTCAATGTGTCTCAGTGGGACCCTCCAGTCCCATAACTCTGTGGGCCCTCTGGCCCTAACTCTGTGGACCTTTCGGTCCTAACTCTGTAAACTCTGTAACATGCATAGCATACATCACATAGAAATCACATCATGCAAAAGCATACAAAATACTCTGTCACATAACTCTAATTACCACTCTAGGTAAAGTATAGTGAGAAGACTCGCCTCGGATGAAGAACAGCTCCTATAATCACTGCTGCTACGTACCAGACTCTAACTCTGTGCCAAACCCACAATAAATCTCAATTAGGAGCTAAGTCCAACCTCTCACTCATTGGGTCTAAAGATAGACCACCTAACAGCCCATTAATACTCTAAGCCCTTTGGGCCCACCAAAGCCCAATAATAAATGGGCCCTCACACGGCCTAATTCCCAACCAAAAAGGTAAGCCCAAACCAAGGGCCCCAAAGCACACACACACACACACACACATATATATATATATATATATATATATATATATATATATATATATATATATATATATATATATATATATATATATATATATATATATATTCCGCTCGTCCAAGACTTTATGCATGAAGCCCAAACTCCAGGCCCAACACTCAAGGCCCAAAACATCACTTAGCCCAAAAGCCCACAGAGGGGTTACGCGGGGCGTACCTCCTTTGGTATTCTCAGCGTACTCAAGCATGCACAATTCTGATCGGGGACCTCAGCCCAGCACGCAGGGCGTACTAGGATTACGCTGGGCGTACTCTCAGTTTTGCTTAAATCAATTTCTGGGTCTTAACCCGTTAAGACCTTAACTCATCTCTTGGATCTGGACTTCCTAACATCCCCTACTCCATAAAGTTATCGACTTTAAGCCTTTGCATGGCTGATAAGGTCACAACACATAAAGACTCTTACTTTCTTAACCCAAAATGCTCATAACTCATTCATGGGTAGATTCACACGATCAAGACCTTATTTTTATGGTTCTCCACCACTAGAAACACTTAAAATGACAGGTTATTAAGCTCTGGAGTGCATCAACTCATAAAGCCTCAAGCTTGGGACCAAAAACCCTAAAATGGACCCTAATATGCACAAAACAAAAAGAGAGGGAAAGCTTGGAGCTTTATACCTTCAAATGGTGCTCTAGCTTCAAGAAAGCTCAGATCCACAGCATGCTCTTCAACTTTACTCCCTTCCATGCTCCATCTTAACTCTTAAGAGTCCACAAGAACACAAACAAGCTCTTCATGGCCACCACAAGCTTCAAGAACGGATATTAGGGTTTGAGAGGGTTTAATAACTGAGGAAGGTGGCCAGAAATGAGACCATCTCTTTCTTTTTATAGGGACACTTCACTTATTTAGGGTTTCCTTCTGTGCCTAGTACGCCCAGCGTACCCCCCTGGTACGCCCAGCGTACTAGGTGGCTCTTGCTTAAGAAACACGCGCATCTATACGCTAAGCGTACGCATACGTACGCCCAACGTACTTCGCTGCCACACTTCTCCACTTTAGGGACTCATCTTGCCAACTCTTTAAACTTCCATAGCTTCTTTGATATAACTCCGATTCCAAAGATCCTCATACCTACGGAAAGGTGATGAGATGCTTTACGATTCCAGAAACTCACCACAACCCGAGACTTCCTCATGCCCAGCTCGTGGCCTACGAACCCTAATCATGGACCATCCGAATCAGGATGTTACAATTCTCCCCCACTCAATCAAATTTCGCCCTCGAAATCGCTTCTTATCAACACTTAGATTGAAACCAAACCCAAGAGGCACCAATTAAAAGGACCTCATATCCCACCACTATCTTTCCATGGATGCCTGAGTCCAAACAGGAACTCCCAAATCCAGAACCAAATCGAACCCTCTGCCGCTAAGATACCCCCTTGTTGACCTTCCCAAAATCAGGAACTCCAGTTGCTTGGCCCGCCGCCAAACCGTCCACTCATGTTATCACCATGATAGTCGCCCCTTGAACCTCAAACTCTGATAACTCACTGCTCCTCTGTCTTCACAAGACAGAATTCAACAATCGGCTATCGGTCACTCATACCAATGCACCCAAACAATCTGGATCACGCCCCAAAGAACGGAAGGGTTCACATCCCACCAGGGCTCATTCACTGAACTGCTATACTAACCCATACGAATCAGTGAATTCTCAACATTCTGCCCTCAGACACAAGAGAATAATCGCGCTCGCTCAGAAGTGTCCTCAGACACACAAAAAAAAATAACCATAAACCTCAACTCCATTTCACATACCCCTTTTAACACTGAGCACCAGGTTTGAACTCGACTCATCCGTTGAACCTCCAAGGTCCATTGCATTATCTCAACCGTCTCAATGGCTCCCTTCTCACAATAACTACCTCGGTCCATAGTGACACACAATTCATGAAATTCTCTTTACCCCAAGCGAATGCTATACACCCACTGAAGGTCGACTCAGCCCCAACCTATGTCGTTCACTGCTCAAAGTTCCATGCATCTCGCGGTACTTCCCGTACCCGAGTACTGACCTACACAGGTTTAAAACATCAGATGATAAACAATACCCCTCAATATGGAATCCATCTCTGATTCCAGGATCTCATCTCGTCTATCCAACACGCCACTCGGACTCAACTCAACTCGAGAGTTTGGTCCGACCTGAAGTAGGAACCATTCGTCCCAAAGACCCACTCAACTCATGACTCGCGACCTGCAACTCATGCGTTCTTCACTTATCCAATTCCTTCGGATTGCGATGCCCACCCTTACTCAGAATACAATGATTCCCGATCATTGAGGAGACCCCGGTCTCGCCCCTGGTCTGACCACCAGGCTCCCAAAAACTCATAAATTAGGGCTACTCAAGCCTAAGACTCTTCTGCGTCATGCTCTAAACAAGAGTGCTTCAACATAACAACCTCTCACTAACTAGTGCGTACTATGGCTCCCCATAGCATCACGACACCCCCTTCTCTCTGACTAGTGAATACTACGGCTCCCCGTAGCATCACAACACCCTCTCTCGGACTAGTGAGTACTACGGCTCCCGGTAGCATCAAAACACCCTCTCTCCGACCAGTGAGTACTACGGCTCCCCGTAGCATCACAACACCCTCTCTCCGACCACTGAGTACTACGGCTCCCCGTAGCATCACAACACCCTCTCTCTGACCAGTGAGTACTACGGCTCCCCGTAGCATCACAACACCCTCTCTCTGACTAACTCATTGAACTGCAGCTCTTCGCGGTCTCACTCCGCTAACTCTTACCACTTCACAATCTCACTCTCAGATCGACGCCACACTGCGATCATTACTTATGCTCTGCGGACCATCCATAGATAGGTGCACGCACCTACCTGAATTATGCACCACGATAACTGACGAAAATCGTCATAACAAAACACCTTCCCTTGCTGCAATCCATTGTCTTAAATAATCCACTTGCCGTCTCAACTCGCGACCCCAAAATTATCAGAAATTCAAGACATTAAATTCGGATACCTCGATACACCACCCTAGAACCTCACGATGTCTCGCCTCAACCACTGATCTTCCTGATATACAAACCGACATTCAGAATATTTCAAATTCTCACCTTGAAATATGGAGGGATCGTCAACGACCCAGAACATGTTGATGGCAATCCGAAACTCCTTCCCGAACTGCATAACAGCCCAAATATTTGAACCCGGATTCTTCCATCGCCGAACCAACCCTATGAGCCAACCACCTCGAATTCACCATTTAACCTTAAAGGGTTCCTGACTACCACAAGGTCTCCGACCAACGGCCACTTTCCGTGGAGACACTTATCCTTTCTCAAACACGTACCACATGCACTATCTCACTCTACACCTCTCCTTGATCAACAATAACCCTGGTCTCAGAAATCCGCACCGCAGGCCTCTCTATCCAGATCTCTAACCGTTCTCGGACAGCTTTCTGATCCTCTCAACCAAAAGACCCGTTCCTCCCCCACTTAGGGTTCGAACCATCACCGATTGGTGCACTAACACTATATCCCTCGGACTGACTCCACCAGCAACATCGCACCCAATCTCGCAAGGTGCTACGCAACGCTCGATGATCTCCTCGGCAGAGACCGAACAACTCCAAATACCCAAATCTCATAGGAAATCCTCAGAACTTACCATCATGACCGCCTCTAGTTATTCAGGATCTCACACTATACCCTCACCGGACCTCCCAACTGTCCAATGTTAACACTAACTCTTGATCTGGAAATAATGAACCATCGTACTCCTCATCCTTGACTCCTTGCCCAACGCTCCAACATGTCCCTTATCATAAGAGCAGAAACCACATTTCCACTCCCTATACCTCTCAAGAACAATAAGAGTCACTGCCCTGATATACTCCTCTTGATCGCCCAACACTGCAGCTAACACATGCCCTATTATACTCAATTAGGGTATATCCTGGTCCTTGACCATTTCAGTTCCCACCGACAACCTGCTCAAGCTATATCATTCCCTCGCGACAGACTTACTGCTAGATACTCTGATTGGAAAAAATCACCATCAGTGCGATCCCACAGGGCTCACCCCAACTCAGCAACCGAAATCTCAACACCCCTTACGTCTCCCACAAGAAACGGAAATAGCACCGCTCGGGTCATGGACAGTGACATATCTACTATCGGCCGGTCCCCCCCCCAGCTCAGACCGTACCCCTCCATAACGCACCGACCCTACTCATCTCTAAGTCTTGCGACTCCACATGCATATCATCAACAATCCCTCGGAGCTAACTCGGTTTCCCTATCAAGGGATGCTCCACTAAAACTCGTTCACCCTGGCCTTCTGGGCCCATACTCCTTCACATCTGACCTTGGTCTAGATAATCACTGCGGAATAACCGGCAAAACCAGAAGCACTAACCGTACGTTTCATGGTACTCGAACCATGTCCTCTCTTCTCAACCCGCCTCAAATCATGGTACTCGAACCATGACATCACCTCTCGATCTGCCACCAATCATGGTACTCGAACCATGACATCACCCCTCGATCTGCTACTAATCATGGTACTCGAACCATGACATCACCTCTCGATCTGCTACTTAAACCCCTGGAATACTCCCCGCATCGAGTGTGGGTCCTCTGCTTTCAGTAGTATGGGCCCATACTATCTGCCACATCTACCCATACTCTCTGCACGGACCATCCCAGATTCCCTAAGTAGCTGCTCGACCTCCTCTTCACCAATTTCAAC